>NC_080550.1:26467577-27846203 GCF_028640845.1 Ahaetulla prasina | reverse complement strand
ACCCCTCTGAAAGGGTGCTGCCAAACTCCTCCTGTTTTTAATGTGATAGAAAGAAATTAAAATCCTGTATCCTAGAGTAATCCTATTTATTTATTTTTTGCGTTCAGTCCGATTCTTGGAGACAGCTTGGGAAAGTCCCTGCAGTTTTCTTGGCAAGGTTTTTTCAGAAGTGGTTTGCCATTGTCTCCTTCCTAGGGCTGAGAGAGAGTGACTGGCCTAAAGTCAACCAGTGGGCTTTCATACTGAAGGCAGGACTAGACCTCCCAGTCTCCCATTGTTTTACCCCAGTGCTTTACCTGGCATCCTGGTTCTCAGTCCAACTTAAAGTGTCTCCCAAATTAAAGTTTGGTAGGTTCTACTTCTTACTGTTACCTGTGCACTCCCCCCCCCAAAAAAATCTCCTGGAATACCCCTCCAAAATTTGTACCATCCTTGCTTAAAAAGACTGCCTTCTCTTCACTTACCCCACTGCTGGCCTCCTGTGGTTGCTGGCATTCCCACAACACTCTTAATCCGTTGATTGGCTTTGCCCATTTTCCAGGTTCACACAATATCTTGGCCCCCTAGACTAATCAAACAGTTTGTGTTCAGACAATATGCTAAGACACACAACTCCAAAACAATTCAGAACAACCCCTCATCACACACACATAGACACGCTCTACCTAAGTTTGCATTTATGTCCCTGCAGGCCTGAGCTTTTTCCTGACCTGGTTATGCATGTTGTAGCTTCTCAGTCCTTCCGCTGCCTGCCTTGGGAAACCAATGATGGTTTACGTTGGCTTCTAGCTTGGCTTTGGCATGGCTGGCTTTGAGGAGTCTGTTTGGGAGCTTACTAGACTGATCAGTTCCAGGTGGATTTTGGCTTTAAATATATCCTCAATTTGTACAGGTAGTCCTTGACTTACAACAGTTCATTTAGTGATTGTTTGAAGTTACCACAACACTGAAAAGTGACACGACCGTTTTTCACAGGGTCCTGGAGTCAAAATCTGGACGCTTGACCACTGATTCATATCTATGACGGTTGCAGAGTCCTGGGGTCATGTGATCTCCTGACAAACAAAGTCAGTGGGGGAGACAGATTCACTTAACAAGCATGTTACTAATTTATGATTCATTTAACACCTGTGACCAGAAAGCTTGTAAAATGAGGCAGAACTCGTTTAACAAGTATCTAGCTTAGCAACAGAAATTATGGGCTCAATGGTGGTCATAAGTCGAGGACTACCTGTACTGTTGTTGTCCTGATTAAGCTTTCCCACCCCCACCCCCTCTTGTGGGGAAAATCATTTTTCAGACGAATGAGACTGTTTAATAGACAAATTGAGACAAAAAGAAACTGTCCTTGTAGCTCACAGCAGCCTGTGGTAAGTTGTATCAGAACATTCCCATAGCAACACCTGAATGTCAAGATGCAAATGTTTCTTTTAATGAAGACCATTGTTCTCTGTAGATTGTTCTCTGCACGAATCAAGAAGAGGGCCGTGAAAATATTTGCAGATCCCTCGCATCCTGGACATAAACTGTTTCAACCACTACCCTCAAAACGACGCTATAGAGCACTGCACACCAGAACAACTAGACACAAGAACAGTTTTTTCCCAAAGGCCATCACTCTGCTAAACAAATAATTCCCTCAACACTGTCAGACTATTTACTGAATCTGCACTACTATTAATCGTTTCATAGTTCCCATCACCAATCTCTTTCCACTTATGACTGTATGACTATAACTTGTTGCTGGCAATCCTTATGATTTATATTGATATATAGAATAGAATAGAATAGAATTTTATTGGCCAAGTGTGATTGGACACACAAGGAATTTGTCTTGGTGCATATGCTCTCAGTGTACATAAAAGAAAAGATACCTTCATCAAGATAGAACATTTACAACACAATTGATGGTCAATATATCAATATAAATCATAAGGATTGCCAGCAACAAGTTATAGTCATACAGTCATAAGTGGAAAGAGATTGGTGATGGGAACTATGAAACGATTAATAGTAGTGCAGATTGATCATCAATTGTGTTGTAAATGTTGTACCTTGATGAACGTATCTTTTCTTTTATGTACACTGAGAGCATATGCACCAAGACAAATTCCTTGTGTGTCCAATCACACTTGGCCAATAAAATTCTATTCTATTCTATTCTAGATAACAGAAGGGCAGGAAGGATCCTGAGGTCTAGTATGTTATTACTTATGAATGTGTGTATGCACACATCATTTCCCCTCCTCCTTTCTGAAATGTATAAATATGAGTGCATTTCTTTGTCTGCAGGGGAGGGTCTCCCACTAATTTTTGAGAGGAGACCCCTCCAGTGTGTACTTGATTGTTTACGTTGGGTCCTGGTTTTGATTTTACATTGTTGTCCATATGTAGCTAAGCTCTGTTGCTTGGAAGACCTGGTGCCCCTCACTCACACAGGGTCAAATAATGGCTTAGACATGTAAGAACCATCTAGTTCTTCATTCTGGTCCTTTAGATTAGGATTCAACTCCCAGAGTCCCTCAGCCAGCAAAGCTGTCTGAGGAACTCTGGGAGTTGAAGTCCACAAGTCTTAAAGGGACCAAGGTTGAGACCTCTGATCTAGGCATCTATATGTGTGGAACGCCTATACTCTGCTGTACATAAGCCTTTTTTCAAGGCTTAGCGTTGCCTTAGAAGGATGCTCATCCATGATCATTCTCCTTCATGGAAGAATCAGGATAGAGACTGTACTCATACTTTCAAATTTGTTGTGGGAGACAATTTTCAAGAATGCCATGAACATTCTTAGAAAACAAAGGGTTCACAAACACAAACTGTCCTTGTAGCTCACAGCAGCCTGTGGTAAGTTGTATCAGATCATTCCCATAGCAACACCTGAATGTCAAGATGCAAATGTTTCTTTTAATGAAGACCATTGTTCTCTGTAGATTGTTCTCTGCACGAATCAAGAAGAGGGCCGTGAAAATATTTGCAGATCCCTCGCATCCTGGACATAAACTGTTTCAACCACTACCCTCAAAACGACGCTATAGAGCACTGCACACCAGAACAACTAGACACAAGAACAGTTTTTTCCCAAAGGCCATCACTCTGCTAAACAAATAATTCCCTCAACACTGTCAGACTATTTACTGAATCTGCACTACTATTAATCGTTTCATAGTTCCCATCACCAATCTCTTTCCACTTATGACTGTATGACTATAACTTGTTGCTGGCAATCCTTATGATTTATATTGATATATAGAATAGAATAGAATAGAATTTTATTGGCCAAGTGTGATTGGACACACAAGGAATTTGTCTTGGTGCATATGCTCTCAGTGTACATAAAAGAAAAGATACCTTCATCAAGATAGAACATTTACAACACAATTGATGGTCAATATATCAATATAAATCATAAGGATTACCAGCAACAAGTTATAGTCATACAGTCATAAGTGGAAAGAGATTGGTGATGGTAAATGTTGTACCTTGATATCTTTTCTTTTATGTACACTGAGAGCATATGCACCAAGACAAATTCCTTGTGTGTCCAATCACACTTGCCCAATAAAATTCTATTCTATTCTATTCTAGATAACAGAAGGGCAGGAAGGATCCTGAGGTCTAGTATGTTATTACTTATGAATGTGTGTATGCACACATCATTTCCCCTCCTCCTTTCTGAAATGTATAAATATGAGTGCATTTCTTTGTCTGCAGGGGAGGGTCTCCCACTAATTTTTGAGAGGAGACCCCTCCAGTGTGTACTTGATTGTTTACGTTGGGTCCTGGTTTTGATTTTACATTGTTGTCCATATGTAGCTAAGCTCTGTTGCTTGGAAGACCTGGTGCCCCTCACTCACACAGGGTCAAATAATGGCTTAGACATGTAAGAACCATCTAGGCCAGGGGTCTCCAACCTTGGTCCCTTTAAGACTTGTGGACTTCAACTCCCAGAGTCCCTCAGCCAGCAAAGCTGTCTGAGGAACTCTGGGAGTTGAAGTCCACAAGTCTTAAAGGGACCAAGGTTGGAGACCTCTGATCTAGGCATCTATATGTGTGGAACGTCTATACTCTGCTGTACATAAGCCTTTTTTCAAGGCTTAGCGTTGCCTTAGAAGGATGCTCATCCATGATCATTCTCCTTCATGGAAGAATCAGGATAGAGACTGTACTCATACTTTCAAATTTGTTGTGGGAGACAATTTTCAAGAATGCCATGAACATTCTTAGAAAACAAAGGGTTCACAGAACACATTAATCCAGAGCATTGCTGCATCTTTGGGTAGATCCAAATATACCCAATACAATACAATACAATAAATAATCGTGCGTGGTAGTTTTATGTAATAAAGATCCAATAGTTACTGTAATGTTTTTTTCCAATTGTTAATGTAGATGTGGCATTAAGAAAAAATAAGAAACAAAATCAGGCCTTTGAATTCTGGATCTGGAGAGAGAGAATCGCTAAGAGTATCATGTAGATAATATAAGAAGCCACTCCTGGACCAAATAAAGATTGATATTTCCCTTGAGGAAGCAGAAAGCTACATTTTTACTTATGAAATGAAAACATGATGGACTAGAACAGGGGTCTCCAACCTTGGTCCCTTTAAGACTTGTGGACTTCAACTCCCAGAGTCCCTCAGCCAACAAAGCTGGCTGAGGAACTCTGGGAGTTGAAGTCCACAAGTCTTAAAGGGACCAAGGTTGGAGAGCCCTGGGCTAGAAGACTTTACAACGTTTGGTTAGCTTGGTGGAAGTAGAAGATGGGGAAGGCAATGGGTGGATGGTGTGTTTTTTTAAAAAAATAACTAGACTGCTCTTTGTAGCCTACAAGTTTGAAATGGCAAGTATTTGTGTCATTGGGGAAATCTGAATCCTAGTCAGGCTTTAGGCCTTTCGTGGTTTTGTGTCGGTTCCTCCTGCTCTGTCCTAGGAAGAAGGGCAGGACAAGCCACTTTTGATATCTTCAAAGACTTGTCCAATTGTCATCAGTAGACAAGATTGACTTGAATTGAATGATGTCAGGCTAAGACCAAGTGTGAGAACAACCTAGAACAATCCTGCTAGTTCATTTCTTTATTTCCTCACGCCGCAGACTGAATCATGCCAGATGACTCTCATCCTATCTTTTTTTTTTATTTGCATTTATATCCCGCCCTTCTCCGAAGACTCAGGGCGGCTTACACTATGTTAGCAATAGTCTTCATCCTATTTGTATATTTATATACAAAGTCAACTTATTGCCCCCAACAATCTGGGTCCTCATTTTACCTACCTTATAAAGGATGGAAGGCTGAGTCAACCTTGCGCCTGGTGGGAGTAGAACCTGCAGTAATTGCAAGCTGCTGCTGTTAATAACAGACTGCATTAGCAGGGTATCTGATATACCCTGGGAGGTTCTAGGAACGGCCCCTGTCCTAAGTCTCTTACCCTGTTTCCAATCCAACTGCGGCCTGTGTTGTTGCTTGTCTCACCCTCCTCCTTGGAATGAGCTTTCTTATTCCTGGGAAACCTGGCTGTGATCCATCAGACTAGCTCTCCCTCTGCAGGCACCATATTTCACCACGGATCTCCTTAACATTGTGAAGATTGAAGCCTATTTTCATACCTACCATCATTGAACGAAACAGAAAAAAGTCCTTGGGCAATGTGCTGGGTCTTGTTAGTTGGTCTGATGTTGTATAGGACAACAACAACAACAACAACAACAACAACCCCACAACAATCTTTGGGGGGAGCCTAGAAGCCTAGAGGCTGAGGAGAGATGAGGAAAAATGACTTGGGTCAACTTCCATCTTAAACCCTTCAGATTATAGAGGTAGGGAACTATGGCCCCTTTATAACTTGTGGACCAACTCCCAGAATTCCTGACCCAGCATTCCAGCTGTGGAGTTGAAGTCCACAATTCATAAAAGGGGCATAGTTCCCCACCTCTGTTTTAGAATAATGATTCCCAAGTTTCTCAACTTTTAAGATGTGTGGCCTGCAACTCCCAGAATTCTCCAGCCACCCATCCACATATCTTAGTTGACAGCATTGAGAAATGCCGCTTTAGCTCTTTCCTCTGGTCCCTCTCTGTAGAGCTGTACTTCTTTTCCATAATATTCAGCCTGTTGGTTGATCTTTTTCTAATTTCTGGGTTGTCCTGGGGGGATTAGCGAGGAAGGGAGAGCAGGAGCTTCTAGGCAGAACTCTGCACAGTCTCGTGTCCTGCCCCAGGGGGTCTGAGTAACATTGCGTGGGTCTCAGGGCAATTCCAGATGTCTGGGCCGTGGATCGCCTGAGCCATGCTTGAAATTGCCCCTATAAATATGCTTTCTTGGGTAAACTTCTCCTAAGCAAATCATCCACCGCAGAACTTTATTTCGTGTGTGTGTGTGTGTGTGTGTGTGATATTTTATTTTATTTATATAGCATTCAATTTTCATCAAGCAGTGTGTGGTCTGGGTACAGTTATGTTTAAATTGTCATAATACACATTGTAATGTATCTTTAAATGTTTTGGCGGGAAAAAAGCACGTTGCTGATTGGTTGAAGCCTCCGGCTAAACTGTATTTAAGGAGAGGTTTTCCCCAGCCCGAGCTGCTGGGTTCACCATATAGTAAAGAGCTGTTGTCACTATCCTGGTCTCCTGCCTCGTTATTGCCCGAATCTAACACTGGCGACGAAGGTGGGATCTCGAGGCTAAGAGCGCCAGGAAAAGAGCTGAACTCACCAGGAAGACGCGAACCCAGCAAAACAAGGGCGGAAAGCAGCGATGTCCGGCTACACACCGCCAGCGCCATTCGACCCAGCTAAGGAGAAATGGGGGTCATACATGGCTCGCTTCGAGTGTTTCCTCGAAGCAAACGAACTTCAAGGAGTTTCTGACAACAGGAAACGAGCCTATTTCCTGAGCCACTGCGGTCCGGAGGTTTTCGACACCGCAGAATCCCTGGCTGAGCCAACGCCGGTACAGTCGGTACCGTGGCAAACTCTGCAGACTCTGCTGAAAGCACATTTTGCACCGATGCCATCCAAGTATGTGCAACGGTTTGAATTCGGGAGCGAGACAGCAAGAAGGCGAGTCCATCAGTGCATACATGGCCGCCCTAAGAAAAGCCTCAAAACATTGCGAGTATCGAGACTTGGACGAGGCATTGCTGGAGCAACTCATCCGCGGGGTCAGGGACATCCGTTTGCGGAGGTGGCTGCTGGCTAAAAGCAACCTAACGCTGGCAAACGCCCTGGACGAAGCCAGGGCTCACGAGATGTCCACCCAAGCAGTGGAAACCTTACAAAAGCAGGTCACACCAACGGCTGGTGCGAAATCAACCCCGGTCCACAATGAAGAGGTCCAGGCCGAATCGGACGGTGAGGAGGAAGAAGGAGTTTTCCACACCGGGAGGCCGGAAAAAGACGACCGGGGCGACTGCGCAAGTTGCGGAGGGCAACACCAACGACAACAATGCAGATTTAAAGATGCAACTTGTCGGCGATGCGAAAGGAAGGGGCACCCAGCACAGGTCTGTCGAGCTCCCCAACCTTCCCGCCAAAAATTCAAACCGGCCAATCAGAGCGCGGGAATGACGAAGCGGCCCGCGAGTGGTCAGTTTAAAAAAGGCGCGGAATTGAATCAAACTGTCGTGAGAGTGGGTCACGCATCAACACGCCTAGAAAAGAAAATCTTCACAAAAGCAAAGATTGAGGGGGTGCCATGCCGATTGGAGGTGGACACCGGCTCATCGATCACGATTATGTCCTGGGACAACCTCGTGAGAGCCTTACCCGCCATCGCAAAGCGCAAGCTGCAACCACAAAGACTAAAAGTACAGGACTACCAGGGGAATCGCATCCCTGTTCGAGGGGTAACGTCCGTCCACGTCGAGTATGGACACTACAAGAAAACTCTGCCCATCACCATCGTCGATGGGACCCTGCCAAGCTTGTTGGGACTGGACTGGTTCCGAGCGTTGGGCATGGGAGTGACCGGAATCTTCAGAAACGAAGTCGACCTCAAAGACGCACTCACGAAGGAGTTTGGGGACGTTTTCAAAGACTGCCTGGGCAAGTACAAGGGGACCCCCATATCCTTTAACTTAGATCCCCAAGTTGCCCCTATCCGCCTAAAGGCTAGGAGGGTCCCGTTCGCCCTTAAGCCCAGGATTGACCGGGAACTGGACAAACTAGTAAACCAGGGAATTCTAGTGCCAGTTGACCATGCCAAATGGGAGACTCCTATAGTCACCCCAGTCAAACCGGACGGGTCGGTCCGGATTTGCGCTGACTACAAGGCAACGCTTAACAAAGCGTTGCAAAAGAGTGCTTACCCCGTTCCGGTGGTACAGCACCTACTGCACTCAATGGGGCAAGGGCAAGTTTTTGCCAAACTAGACCTGGCCCAAGCCTATCAACAGCTGCCCGTAGACAGCAGCACAGCCGAAGCACAGACAATTGTGACTCACAAAGGGGCTTTTAAGTGTACCCGATTACAATTTGGGGTTAGTGTGGCTCCAGGGTTATTTCAGAACCTGATGGAGCGGCTATTGCAGGGCTTGCCAGGGGTGGTACCATACTTTGACGATGTACTGGTATCCGCTGAAAACCTAGAGGAATTAGGGGCAAGGCTGCGGAAAGTTTTGGGCATTTTCCGGTCTGCCGGTCTCACGGTTAAACTAAACAAATGCCAGATCAGGGTTGAGTCTGTGGAATTCCTGGGCTACCGAATAGACAGAGAAGGGATTCACCCCAAGGAGAGCAAGGTACGGGCCATCAGGAAGGCCCCGGTTCCAAAGAACAAAACGGAGTTACAGGCATTCTTAGGTCTGGTCAACTTCTACGCAGTATTCTTAAGGAATAAAGCAACAGTAGCCGAGCCACTGCATAAATTATTAGCTAAGACGGCTGCATGGTCTTGGAGAAAGGCGGAAGCTAGGGCATTCGAAGGGGTAAAGAATCTCCTAACGAGTGATAGCCTCCTCATCCAATACAATGGCACGCTACCATTAGTGTTAAGCTGCGACGCATCTCCCTATGGGGTGGGGGCTGTGCTCAGCCACCGGTTACCAAATGGCACAGAAGCCCCTATTGCATACTACTCCCGAACCATGTCATCAACTGAAAGGAACTATAGCCAGCTTGATAAGGAAGCCTTGGCTATAGTCTCAGGGGTAAAAAAGTTCCATGAGTATGTATTTGGTCGTGATTTTGAAATCATCACAGACCATAGACCGTTGCTAGGTTTGTTGGCAGGCGACCGCCCAACACCCGTGGCACTTTCGCCCAGACTGACCCGATGGACTATCTTCCTGGCAGCGATTCTTACAAATTACTACACCGCCAGGAAAGGAATTAGGCATGCAGACGCACTGAGCAGATGCCCGCTACCAGAGACTATTGAAGACCCCACTCCGGGATACCAGTTCTGCTAATTGACTCTTGGACTCTGGCCCAGTCACATCCAAAGAGGTGGCTCGGGCTTCAGATAAGGACATTACAATAAGAACTGTAATTGGTTGGGTACAAAGAGGGTGGCCGCTGCGGCGAGCGTTTTAAAGAGTTTGTAAAAAACGGGGAACTTTCGGCTCAAGGGGTGCCTGCTATGGGGATGAGTGGTGATCCCAGAGAAATTGAGGAAAAGGTGTTGGATCTCCTTCACGAAGGTCACCCAGGGATCGTGAGGATGAAGGGTCTAGCGAGAAGCTATGTGTGGTGGCCCTTAATGGACTCGGAAATTGCTGAAAGGGTAGGGAAATGCCAGGCCTGCCAGGAGTCCAGACCGCTACCCCAACGGCCCCGATTCGAATGGGAGAGACCCCAGGGCCCTGGTCTAGGATCCACATCGATTTTGCCGCCCTTCCACGGCCAAACCTTTCTGGTAGTAGTCGATGCCTACTCCAAATGGCTGGAAATCTGAGTCAACCTTGCGCCTGGTGGGACTAGAACCTGCAGTAATTGCAAGCTGCTGCTGTTAATAACAGACTGCATTAGCAGGGTATCTGATATACCCTGGGAAGTTCTAGGAGCGACCCCTGTCCTAAGTCTCTTACCCTGTTTCCAATCCAACTGCGGCCTGTGTTGTTGCTTGTCTCACCCTCCTCCTTGGAATGAGCTTCCTTATTCCTGGGAAACCTGGCTGTGATCCATCAGACTAGCTCTCCCTCTGCAGGCACCATATTTCACCACGGATCTCCTTAACATTGTGAAGATTGAAGCCTATTTTCATACCTACCATCATTGAACGAAACAGAAAAAAGTCCTTGGGCAATGTGCTGGGTCTTGTTAGTTGGTCTCTGTTGTATAGGACAACAACAACAACAACAACAACAACAACAACAACAACCTCACAACAATCTTTGGGGGGAGCCTAGAAGCCTAGAGGCTGAGGAGAGATGAGGAAAAATGACTTGGGTCAACTTCCATCTTAAACCCTTCAGATTATAGAGGTAGGGAACTATGGCCCCTTTATGACTTGTGGACTTCAACTCCCAGAATTCCTGACCCAGCATTCCAGCTGTGGAGTTGAAGTCCACAATTCATAAAAGGGGCATAGTTCCCCACCTCTGTTTTAGAATAATGATTCCCAAACTTCTCAACTTTTAAGATGTGTGGCCTGCAACTCCCAGAAATCTCCAGCCACCCATCCACATATCTTAGTTGACAGCATTGAGAAATGCCGCTTTAGCTCTTTCCTCTGGTCCCTCTCTGTAGAGCTGTACTTCTTTTCCATAATATTCAGCCTGTTGGTTGATCTTTTTCTAATTTCTGGGTTGTCCTGGGGGGATTAGCGAGGAAGGGAGAGCAGGAGCTTCTAGGCGGAACTCTGCACAGTCTCGTGTCCTGCCCCAGGGGGTCTGAATAACATTGCGTGGGTCTCAGGGCAATTCCAGATGTCTGGGCTGTGGATCGCCTGAGCCATGCTTGAAATTGCCCCTATAAATATGCTTTCTTGGGTAAACTTCTCCTAAGCAAATCATCCACCGCAGAACTTTATTTCGTGTGTGTGTGTGATATTTTATTTTATTTATATAGCATTCAATTTTCATCAAGCAGTGTGTAGTCTGGGTACAGTTATGTTTAAATTGTCATAATACACATCTTTGTTGTGGTGTTCATCACAATAATATTTATAATATAATAACATAATAATATAATAACAATCACACAGAACTTTATTTCTGATCGTTCTTTTTCTCCTGTGAAACTGCAGTGGGCTTTTAGAAAGAGCCTTGAGGAAGAGATGCAGCTAAGACAATGCTCAGATAAAAAATATTGTGTTGGAGGTAGAAATATAATCTGAGAAAGCTCTCGAGTTTCTCCTGGAGATAAAGGTATTTGTAGCTTTGGTTTCCTAGTCTGGTCCACCTCAAAGGGCTGATAGAAATTGCTAGTGAGGATGTAGTAGAGCCCAACACACAACAGGAAGAAGTTTGCCTCCAAAACTGCCCTTAAGGTGGGCAAATTGTTTGTGGGATATAAAACTTCAGAAACAAATGTTTCTCTCTGCAAGGAGGTTTTTTTATATATATGTAGCAGTGCACCCTGTTATCTGAAAATTATAACAGCTAACTGCAATGTGTTAATTAAAACAATAACCAAGAAGCATCTTTTGAGCATTAATGTATGCTAATCGGCATAATATCCTTTTCTTTTGGTAAAAAAACTTACCCTTGGTTCTTAAAGCTTACAAAATACCATTGCGGTTTCAATTTCCAGAAAGCATAATAAAATAGAATCTCGGTAATACCTTCTTAGAATGACCTATTCCTCACATGAATCATGCATAACTTTTTAATGTGGCCAACAAGGACAATAAAGTGTAGACATTTATTTAATTACGACTATACAAATTAGTTGTAAATTTTGCAAAGCCGCATATGGTATTTCCTCTTTTACTGCCGTTTTAAACAGCACAAGAACCATTTTTTTAAAAAAAATGTGTTTGATTCATTTAACATTTGCAGCAACAGACTGTAGAAAAGGTTGATCCACTGATTTTTCTTCCTGCTTCTATGTGAAAAGAGTCTCTTGGTTTTCCCACTATTTAGCAGCCAGGATCTTTAACAGAAGGTTTGGCCAGGAAAAGAAACCAGTCCTGCTTGCTGGAAAGCCACAGATATGTCATTGGAAAAATGGTGGCATTAAGCAGGGCTTAAGGAACCATGGCCCCTTTATGACTTGTGGACTTCAACTCCCAGAATTCCTGAGCCAGACATATTGTCCCCCCCACTTTTTTTGTGTGTGTGAAGGTGCTGTGGGAAGAAATGTCTATCTGGGTTCAGTTCCAAGCGGGGAGAAAGACAGTGGAAACATGGAGGCTGATTGGAAAGATGGTTTAATGATGAAACAGAACCACGTGGAGTTGAGAGGGAGAGGTTTATGCCTTTTCTTGGGCCTTGCACTTGAACTTTCTGTTTCTGTAAAAGAACATGTATTCTATTGGCTATTGTCAGACTCCTATGGGGCCATGTAGGGGTTATGTAGGGGTCATAGCTGGCTCTATAGGCAAAGTACAAATCCTAGGAGCTTGTCTGAGCTAAGTTTAGTTGAAGTTTGGGGTGATGCAGTGAAGGGGCTTGTGTTCTTAAAAGGTGTTGGGAAATTCCTATTCTGGCTTAATGGCTTTTTTCTGTGTTGGATCTTGGGTGAGGGTATTTGCTTATGAATAGAGCTATCTAGATGACAACAACAACAACAACAACAACAACAGAGTTGGAAGGGACCTTGGAGGTCTTCTAGTCCAACCCCCTGCCCAGGCAGGAAACCCTACACCATTTCGGACAAATGGTTATCCAACATTTTCTTTAAAATTTCCAGTGTTGGTGCATTCACAACTTCTGCAGATACTTGGCTTCTTCCAATAAACTCTTTATCTCTTAAGTGTTGGCATCTGCTATGGGCTGCTAAAAAAAGTTGGGGGCTGCTTTCTCCCTCTAAAAAACATGTTTTTTCCATTTCTCATCCAAGGAAATATAATATTCTGCCTTTTTAATTTTTCTCAAAATATTTCATTCTTCTAGGAGAGGGGTGGGTGGGTGCTAACTTTCTGCAATGCAGTTGAGGACAAAAACTGCCAGGGAAGAAGGTGTAGCACAGAGGTCTCCAATTACGCTGGCTGGAGAATTCTGAAAAGTTAAAGTCCACAAGTCTTAAAGCTTCCAAGTTTGAAGTCCTGGTTTAGCATGATCCCTACATTTAATGTCGTGACACATGTGATCTAAAAGATGCTGTGCAATTTTCGGTATATAGGTATGAAGTTATCAAAAGCTTTGCCTTTTTCCCCTCATGTGATGAGGGATAATATCAAAGGACTATAAAAAGAACAAAGGAAAAAAGTAATAGGGGCTCATAACAACAGGTCAAATATCAGCAAGTTGGCAGAAAGATTGTTTGCTTTTCTTTCTTACTTTCTTTGTTTTTTAGCAGCCTTGATGTAGCCCAGAGGGAGCCTTTCGTTATTGGGACACACAAGACATGCACTAATTTTACGGTTTCAAGTCCTTGGGGTTTCTTCATTTCAAATTTTAATTTTTTTGCCTTGAGGGAGAGATGAGCCAAATTATTTCAGATTCAGTTGGGACAGAATTTGAGGGCCATTTACTAACAGCCAAATACATTCTTTCTCCAAAAAAAAAAACACCCCACGCAACCACCACCCTGGACTTCGCTTATTCCCTTTTTTTTAAAATAACAAGTGAGAATGAACTGCATGATAGTTTTGCTTTTTTTTTAAAAAAAAGTTGCTAATCTAAAATATTTATTTTTAAATATGTTGCACTTCGCAGAATGTGGATTCTTCTCTCTCTCCTTAACTTCAGGATTCACGTTGTCTTTTTTTTTTTTATAAATAATTTTTATTTCCATTTTCCAACATCAAGCCAGGCGACTGGCAAACAAAATCGATACCTTCCTGGCCGTCCAACACAGAACCCCCTGTGTCACAACTGGCAGAAGCCCAGCAGAGTTATTAATGGGTCGGAAACTCAGGTGCCCACTAGACCGTTTAAACCCGAACTACACACCAGACGGTTACAAGGGGGCACTCGATAAAACAAGAGGGATGGCTATAGGCGACTGAGTGTGGGCACACAACTATAGCGAAGGCCCGACCTGGTTAGCAGGAAAAATCCTAGAAATAACAGGTCCTAAATCATATTTAGTGGAGATAAAGGATGGCCGGGTATGGAAGCGCCACATAGACCAAATAAGAAAACGCATAACCGAACAATCCGAATTAGACGAAACAGGCCCTGACTATACAATGTTTGAATCCACAGCTGACTCAAACCCGGGGCAAACGCAGGACTTATCTGACTTCCAGGAGGTCCAGCGACGCCAACAGGTTCCGTCAGAAAACAGCAGGGACGACTCTGCAAATAATCCAGGGCCGGATGGCCTAGAGGAGGAGCTGAGAAGAACAGACAGTCCCTCCGGTCAGCTCGACTCGCTCCCAGAGAATGAATTGCGGTTTCAAGTCCTTGGGCAATGTGCTGGTCTTGTTAGTTGGTCTCTGTTGTATAGGACAACAACAACAACAACAACAACAACAACAACAACCTCACAACAATCTTTGGGGAGCCTAGAAGCCTAGAGGCTGAGGAGAGATGAGGAAAATGACTTGGGTCAACTTCCATCTTAAACCCTTCAGATTATAGAGGTAGGAACTATGGCCCTTTATGACTTGTGGACTTCAACTCCCAGAAATCTCCAGCCACCCATCCACATATCTTAGTTGACAGCATTGAGAAATGCCGCTTTAGCTCTTTCCTCTGGTCCTCTCTGTAGAGCTGTACTTCTTTTCCATAATATTCAGCCTGTTGGTTGATCTTTTTCTAATTTCTGGGTTGTCCTGGGGATTAGCGAGGAAGGAGAGCAGGAGCTTCTAGGCGGAACTCTGCACAGTCTCGTGTCCTGCCCCAGGGGTCTGAATAACATTGCGTGGGTCTCAGGGCAATTCCAGATGTCTGGGCTGTGGATCGCCTGAGCCATGCTTGAAATTGCCCCTATAAATATGCTTTCTTGGGTAAACTTCTCCTAAGCAAATCATCCACCAGAACTTTATTTCTGATCGTTCTTTTCTCCTGTGAAACTGCAGTGGGCTTTTAGAAAGAGCCTTGAGGAAGAGATGCAGCTAAGACAATGCTCAGATAAAAATATTGTGTTGGAGGTAGAAATATAATCTGAGAAAGCTCTCGAGTTTCTCCTGGAGATAAAGGATGGAAGGCTGAGTCAACCTTGCGCCTGGTGGGACTAGAACCTGCAGTAATTGCAAGCTGCTGCTGTTAATAACAGACTGCATTAGCAGGGTATCTGATATACCCTGGGAAGTTCTAGGAGCGACCCCTGTCCTAAGTCTCTTACCCTGTTTCCAATCCAACTGCGGCCTGTGTTGTTGCTTGTCTCACCCTCCTCCTTGGAATGAGCTTCCTTATTCCTGGGAAACCTGGCTGTGATCCATCAGACTAGCTCTCCCTCTGCAGGCACCATATTTCACCACGGATCTCCTTAACATTGTGAAGATTGAAGCCTATTTTCATACCTACCATCATTGAACGAAACAGAAAAGTCCTTGGGCAATGTGCTGGTCTTGTTAGTTGGTCTCTGTTGTATAGGACAACAACAACCTCACAACAATCTTTGGGGGGAGCCTAGAAGCCTAGAGGCTGAGGAGAGATGAGGAAAAATGACTTGGGTCAACTTCCATCTTAAACCCTTCAGATTATAGAGGTAGGGAACTATGGCCCCTTTATGACTTGTGGACTTCAACTCCCAGAAATCTCCAGCCACCCATCCACATATCTTAGTTGACAGCATTGAGAAATGCCGCTTTAGCTCTTTCCTCTGGTCCCTCTCTGTAGAGCTGTACTTCTTTTCCATAATATTCAGCCTGTTGGTTGATCTTTTTCTAATTTCTGGGTTGTCCTGGGGGGATTAGCGAGGAAGGGAGAGCAGGAGCTTCTAGGCGGAACTCTGCACAGTCTCGTGTCCTGCCCCAGGGGGTCTGAATAACATTGCGTGGGTCTCAGGGCAATTCCAGATGTCTGGGCTGTGGATCGCCTGAGCCATGCTTGAAATTGCCCCTATAAATATGCTTTCTTGGGTAAACTTCTCCTAAGCAAATCATCCACCAGAACTTTATTTCGTGTGTGTGTGTGTGATATTTTATTTTATTTATATAGCATTCAATTTTCATCAAGCAGTGTGTAGTCTGGGTACAGTTATGTTTAAATTGTCATAATACACATCTTTGTTGTGGTGTTCATCACAATAATATTTATAATATAATAACAATCACACAGAACTTTATTTCTGATCGTTCTTTTTCTCCTGTGAAACTGCAGTGGGCTTTTAGAAAGAGCCTTGAGGAAGAGATGCAGCTAAGACAATGCTCAGATAAAAAATATTGTGTTGGAGGTAGAAATATAATCTGAGAAAGCTCTCGAGTTTCTCCTGGAGATAAAGGTATTCGTAGCTTTGGTTTCCTAGTCTGGTCCACCTCAAAGGGCTGATAGAAATTGCTAGTGAGGATGTAGTAGAGCCCAACACACAACAGGAAGAAGTTTGCCTCCAAAACTGCCCTTAAGGTGGGCAAATTGTTTGTGGGATATAAAACTTCAGAAACAAATGTTTCTCTCTGCAAGTAGGTTTTTTTATATATATGTAGCAGTGCACCCTGTTATCTGAAAATTATAACAGCTAACTGCAATGTGTTAATTAAAACAATAACCAAGAAGCATCTTTTGAGCATTAATGTATGCTAATCGGCATAATATCCTTTTCTTTCGGTAAAAAAACTTACCCTTGGTTCTTAAAGCTTACAAAATACCATTGCGGTTTCAATTTCCAGAAAGCATAATAAAATAGAATCTCGGTAATACCTTCTTAGAATGACCTATTCCTCACATGAATCATGCATAACTTTTTAATGTGGCCAACAAGGACAATAAAGTGTAGACATTTATTTAATTATGACTATACAAATTAGTTGTAAATTTTGCAAAGGCGCATATGGTATTTCCTCTTTTACTGCCGTTTTAAACAGCACAAGAACCATTTTTTTAAAAAAAATGTGTTTGATTCATTTAACATTTGCAGCAACAGACTGTAGAAAAGGTTGATTCACTGATTTTTCTTCCTGCTTCTATGTGAAAAGAGTCTCTTGGTTTTCCCACTATTTAGCAGCCAGGATCTTTAACAGAAGGTTTGGCCAGGAAAAGAAACCAGTCCTGCTTGCTGGAAAGCCACAGATATGTCATTGGAAAAATGGTGGCATTAAGCAGGGCTTAAGGAACCATGGCCCCTTTATGACTTGTGGACTTCAACTCCCAGAATTCCTGAGCCAGACATATTGTCCCCCCCACTTTTTTATGTGTGTGTGAAGGTGCTGTGGGAAGAAATGTCTATCTGGGTTCAGTTCCAAGCGGGGAGAAAGACAGTGGAAACATGGAGGCTGATTGGAAAGATGGTTTAATGATGAAACAGAACCACGTGGAGTTGAGAGGGAGAGGTTTATGCCTTTTCTTGGGCCTTGCACTTGAACTTTCTGTTTCTGTAAAAGAACATGTATTCTATTGGCTATTGTCAGACTCCTATGGGGCCATGTAGGGGTTATGTAGGGGTCATAGCTGGCTCTATAGGCAAAGTACAAATCCTAGGAGCTTGTCTGAGCTAAGTTTGGTTGAAGTTTGGGGTGATGCATTGAAGGGGCTTGTGTTCTTAAAAGGTGTTGGGAAATTCCTATTCTGGCTTAATGGCTTTTTTCTGTGTTGGATCTTGGGTTGAGGGTATTTGCTTATGAATAGAGCTATCTAGATGACAACAACAACAACAACAACAACAACAACAGAGTTGGAAGGGACCTTGGAGGTCTTCTAGTCCAACCCCCTGCCCAGGCAGGAAACCCTACACACCATTTCAGACAAATGGTTATCCAACATTTTCTTTAAAATTTCCAGTGTTGGTGCATTCACAACTTCTGCAGATACTTGGCTTCTTCCAATAAACTCTTTATCTCTTAAGTGTTGGCATCTGCTATGGGCTGCTAAAAAAAGTTGGGGGCTGCTTTCTCCCTCTAAAAAACATGTTTTTTCCATTTCTCATCCAAGGAAATATAATATTCTGCCTTTTTAATTTTTCTCAAAATATTTCATTCTTCTAGGAGAGGGGTGGGTGGGTGCTAACTTTCTGCAATGCAATTGAGGACAAAAACTGCCAGGGAAGAAGGTGTAGCACAGAGGTCTCCAATTACGCTGGCTGGAGAATTCTGAAAAGTTAAAGTCCACAAGTCTTAAAGCTTCCAAGTTTGAAGTCCTGGTTTAGCATGATCCCTACATTTAATGTCGTGACACATGTGATCTAAAAGATGCTGTGCAATTTTCGGTATATAGGTATGAAGTTATCAAAAGCTTTGCCTTTTTCCCCTCATGTGATGAGGGATAATATCAAAGGACTATAAAAAGAACAAAGGAAAAAAGTAATAGGGGCTCATAACAACAGGTCAAATATCAGCAAGTTGGCAAAAAGATTGTTTGCTTTTCTTTCTTACTTTCTTTGTTTTTTAGCAGCCTTCATGTAGCCCAGAGGGAGCCTTTCGTTATTGGGACACACAAGACATGCACTAATTTTACGGTTTCAAGTCCTTGGGGTTTCTTCATTTCAAATTTTAATTTTTTTGCCTTGAGGGAGAGATGAGCCAAATTATTTCAGATTCAGTTGGGACAGAATTTGAGGGCCATTTACTAACAGCCAAATACATTCTTTCTCCAAAAAAAAAAACACCCCACGCAACCACCACCCTGGACTTCGCTTATTCCCTTTTTTTTTAAATAACAAGTGAGAATGAACTGCATGATAGTTTTGCTTTTTTTAAAAAAAAAGTTGCTAATCTAAAATATTTATTTTTAAATATGTTGCACTTCGCAGAATGTGGATTCTTCTCTCTCTCCTTAACTTCAGGATTCACGTTGTCTTTTTTTTTTTTATAAATAATTTTTATTTCCATTTTCCAACATCATATTTATGTACAAACTATTATCCATCATTAATCATTAATTTTTATTTATTACTGATTCAGGCCTGCCCGACTGCCACTTCCTTTCTTCACAACCTCCCTCTCTACCCTCTACTACTTTCCCATCCATCCTCATCTCCTTCACTTTACTACTTCCTCTCCTCCTTCTCCACTCCTCCCTTCTTCCACCCTATCTAACCTTCTTATTCCCCTCCTCCTTCTCTACTCATTCCTACCTACTTTCTTCCCTCCTTCTACTCCTCTCTCCTTTTCTTCCTGAAATGGCAGTCGAGCATCCCCAATATCATTTAAATTTTTTTAATTTCATATCTTCAAAAATTACTGTACATTAATAATCAATCCATGTATCATTCCCCCCCTTCCCCCCCTCCTCCCCCTTCCCCCCAGATTCACCTTGTCTTTTGAGGCACAGCCTCCCCAAAGCAGTTTACAAAGCATAACATCAGTGGTGGGATTCCTGCCAGTTCGCACCACTTCGGGAGAACCGGTTGTTAACTTTCTGAGCAGTTTGGTGAACTGGTTGTTGGAAGAAATCATTAGGGAAGAGAACCGGTTGTTAAATTAATTGAATCCCACCATTGCATAACATCTTAAACAATAATTTAACAAGTTAAAATAGCATCCTAAAATATTTTGAATAACAGATGCAGCGAGCCTGATAAAATACAGATGGACATCCATTCCCTGGAACAAATCTCCACATGGAGTGTTTTGCTGTTTCATATTCTTGGTTGCTAGGTCCAGGGAGGGGTGGGAGGAGAGAGGAGGCAACATATAGGAAGTTTATTAGCTATGAACAATATTTAGTAGTTACTCGCTGCTTTCTTTCTGCCAGGTGGCCCTTGAAACAGGAAGCCAACTGAGATGCTGACCTCAGCTCAAGCTTTGGGGATTAAAGAGAAGACCTTTGCTTCTTTCGGTGGGCTTAAACTGGATTGATAAGAGGGCATTAATGATGAAGCTGACCTGCATGTTTTCCTTCATTCTTCTGTTTGGAGCAGCTGGGCTTCTCATTTTCATCCATCTGCAGGATCCAGAAGAAGTTGTACCCCAGCAAGCCCCAGGTTAGTTCCACAGGTTCTGCTTTCACACTGTTTTTATCAAATGTTTTTTTTTAAAAAAAACTAAATAACACTTATGGGAAAGAATATCCTGAAAGATTTTCTGTAATTCAGATAAGTGGAAAGGTTCATATTATCGGTTGAAGAAAAGTTGTGCCAAACTGTTGGAAGGTTCTTGAACTGTAAGGTTTATTCGTTTCCTGCAAACTCTACAGTGCACTTTTGTTTCCAAGCAAACAGTTGCAACCTTTAATTCAATGATGGAAAGTATTGTCAATGTGTATGGCTTGTCAGTTCAACAGGCAATATTTTCCTGTTCTGTCTGTTCTGAGGTGATATATCTAGCACTCAGGGGAAAACCTGGCTGACGGCAGTTTCTCAACCAAAATGGAATCACCCCAAAATCTCATGTGGGAAAAAAGTGCATTTTCTCATATACCATAGAAAGACAAGTCAGAAAAATACTATCATGGACATTGTATTCTAATAAATGGTGAGAAAACGTATCTGTAGCCTTTCACTTAGGAATTAATGCCGAATCAAAACGCACCTACTATTATTTTCACTAATCTGGTGTTCTTGAGTTTGTCTCTGTAGTTCCCAGAATTCTCACATTGGCCAGGATTGCCACATGTTGAAATCCCAGCAGATCCAGTGGTTCACAAGTTGGGGAAGGTTGAAGTATATAGAGAGGATCTGCCACATTTGGTTTAAGGGGTCTGGAGAGGATTCCTAAACTTTGTTTGGGAATTCATCTGCTCTTTCAAGTTGTTAAAAACAGTCTTTTGAGTTTCATGAGGACTTGGCTTTGCACTCTTGTCTAGGTTTGGATGAGAAACAGTGGGATAATTTTGATTAGGTTATAGTATGGGTGTCAAACTCGATTTCATTGAGGGTCGCATCAGGGTTGTGTTTGACCTTGGAGGGCCGGGGTGTGTGGCTGGGGGTGGGCATTGGCATGGTGGGCATGGCCAGCTCGATGTCACCCGTGTCGGGGGCATCTGTGGTACCCAAGTGCTAAAGCAGGACTTCCCTGAGACCTTCACTTACTCTTATTATAACCTTCCTTCCTTCCTTCCTTCCTTCCTTCCTTCCTTCCTTCCTTCCTTCCTTCCTTCCTTCCTTCCTTCCTTCCTTCTCCTTCCTTCCTCCTGCCCCTCTTTCCTTATTTTTCCTTCCTCGCTCTCTTTCCATTTTTTCTTCTTTTCCTTCGTCTTTTCTCTTTCCTTTTATCCTTTCCTGTCCTTTCTTGCATGCTCAAAAGGGGAAACATTTCTCCTTTTGTTTTGTTTTTAGTTTGATTTGATAGCCCTCTGCCAGCGAAAACAAAGCTCCATTTTTGTTAGCAGAGGCACCGCAGGCTGGTCCTTTGCTATTTCCAGACCAGCTCCATGGGCAAGATCTAAGCACCCCTCAGTCCAGATCTGGCCTCCAGGCCTTGAGTTCAACACCCCTGGTTTATAGTGTTTGTAGGTGTTCAATAAAAACTTTCCCCTTACCAAAGTGGTACTATCTGAACCAGCCAAACACAAGATTTTTGTGAAGCAATTGTAGTTGACCCTTGGTAGCAACCAAGTCCTTCCTGACACATCCCACCTCAGCATATTTTAGAATGACCTCTGAATTTTAGATGCATTTCCACAAAAGTGCCACCATATGATATTCCCAAGGAGAAAACAATCATACTTTTTCTGAGGAGAAAATAATCACTGTTAATATAATCAGTCCAGTTAATTAGAGATAGTGGCCATGTGTTGTACGAGGGGGTGGGGACTAGAAAAAAACTCTTGCTTGACATGGTTGAGGAAAACAGAAAGGGAAAAAAAAGGTTGATTAGAGGATAATACATCTACTTAATATGCAAGTACCCCGGGTTCAAATCCCAGAAGGGTATGGCTAGCTGATGAGAACTAAATAGCTTGAAATAGATCTATACTAGTCTCCCTTTATTTCTTTGTTAAACATAAATTTAACACAAAAAATAGTCTGTTGCTAAAGCTACTGCCTGCGAAGGCACCTGGATTGGGGTCTGAAAGGCGGAAGCGGAAGCAGTCTGCTCCGTCCCATCATTGGGTAGACCAGGTTGCCCTGATAGACCGGTCTCACGGGAAAAACCACTTAGATAGGAAGTAAATTAAATGGGATAGACTGAATTAGGGAGATCACTGGGATCTCCCTGGAACAGCTCTGGATGATTTCTGGGAACAAATCAAGGGAATGAAGGATCATTTGTCCATACATACAGTTGTCAAAATCAGACTTGACTTGATGGCACTTAGCTAAGTAGTTTCTGAAGCAAAGTTAAGATGTTTTGTTCTTCCGTTTTCACTGCCTGCTTTAGAGATGGTAGTTTGTTTATAGCCTGAGCAGCCGTGATGCAAATTAAATGAGAATCATAAAACTTTTAAGTAATGCTTGCATTACTTCCCGTCACCAAAGTATTCCTGACAGTGGCTGTTGTTGTTGATTTGTAACCATTCATTTATTGCTTCACACTGCAACCTAATTGTTATCCTGTACTGAGAAAGCAATATCGAAGTAATTTTCCACAACATTAGTTACAATTTTCTTCTGATCCTTCAAGTGCAACAGTCCCATCCTGTTGGCTTCTCTGAGCATATAAACCTTGATTACATTTATCTCTTGGAAACGAAGACTTAAAATATATATATAAAATATACGTATTTGCAGGTGTTGTAGAAGCCTTTTCCTGGCGGGGTTCAGACATTTTGTCCTGATATTAGGTGAAGTCCAGAGCATTTCCTTCTGCTTTGATGGACTGTTTTGATGGACAGCTCTTTAAAAAGGGCAAAACAGAATCTACGAGCGCTTGCGATAAAACTATGCAACATATTTTGCTTGCTGTGTCAGATATGGTAACTTCACCCACTGCAGAGACTTGGAGGAATATCACTAATGAATGCCAGAGTGACATTTGAAGGGCTGCACAGAATGTTCTGAAAGGATGATGTTTGTTTCAAAAGTTGGAGGCAGCTGAATAGATTTGCCAAAAAATTATATTCGCCTCCTGAACATTTGTGTTGTTTTATTGCTGATTTGTTCTGTGCTGTTTGATTGAAGTGGCTGGTTCTTCTTCATCATCCACAATCTTTGGCTTCTTGGCTTAAATACTTAGTGAATGGTTTTGACTGTGACCATCTTCGCGCGTTTCCATGACATCATCCTTTCTGAAGCAGAATTGTGGCATCCACGATATCACCCAGATGGCACATTCCATCAAGTTATATTGCATTGTGTAGGCAAAACAAATGAAGGCTTGGACCAACAAGGAGAAAGGAACATGTGAAATGAGGTAAAGTGACATTTGAGCTCCATCCTAGAAGTGATGCTGAGAAAAATGTTGTCAAGATAAAAGGAACATGAAAGTGATGGGAAAAAGGTGGAAACATCTTTGTCATTTCTGCAACTTCCCTTTTCTGTCCTAAGGACTTATCATTCCAAATACAACATGGTTTAGATTTAAGTCAGGGTGTGTCGTCAATAACTTTTTCCTTAAACATACACCTACATCACTTTTCTTCCCCCGTTGTTATCCCTGTGGGCACAGTAGTTATACTGCTAAAGCCCTCCATAGGTTAGATCACCAGCCTTCTTCAGGCTCACACCTTCCAGATGATGAATGGGGGGCTGCAATACCCCAGAATTTCTGGCCAGTAGGCGAATTCCGGTCATTATAGTACCGATATATCCAGAGGTCACTATGTTGGGAAGAACTGGATTAGAGTGATGGTTGTGGGTCGGACTGGAAGTTTCAATTCCTTTATTCCACTGCTATTTGCACTGAATAATTATAGACCAGTCACTTCCTTTCTCCGTAACATGACTTTTTTTTTGAATTTATATCCCGCCCTTCTCCAAAGACTCAGGGCGGCTTACACTATGTCAAGCAATAGTCTTCATCCATTTGTATACTATATACAAAGTCAACTTATTGCCCCCAACAATCTGGGTCCTCATTTTACCTACCTTATAAAGGATGGAAGGCTGAGTCAACCTTGGGCCTGGTGGGACTTGAACCTGCAATATTGCAAGCAGTTGCTGTTAATAATAGGCTGCATTAGCCTGTTGCGCCACCAGAGGCTCAGGTTGGGAGTTATGGTACAGGTAGTCCTTGACTTACAACAGTTCATTTAGTGACTATTCAAAGTTACAATTACACTGAAAAAAGTGACATGACTGTTTTTCACAGGGTCATGGGATCAAAATTTGGATGCTTGACAACTGATTCATATCTATGATGGTTGCAGAGTCCTGGGGTCATGTGATCTATATTTGGATGCTTGGCAACTGGGTTCATATTTATGACGGTCGCAGTGTCCCATGGTCATGTGATCCCCTTTTGCGACCTTCTGACAAGCAAAGTCCATGGGGAAGCCAGATGGGGCAAAACTCACTTTACAAATGTCTTTCTTAGCAATATAAATAAGTCGAGGACTACCTGCACTGGAAAACGTTTTGCTTGCTAACATGTGTGGGAAATATTTTACAAATGGTCAGGAAATAATCAAATGGTCCATAAATTTATGCTGAGAAGATCAATGGATGGATGAATGTATCTATCAGATTTTAATAAAAGATTGCCAACCTTGGCAAAGATAGGAGAAAGATGGAGGGGACAATTAATAAAGCCGTGAGAAATGTTTGTTTGGGCAACATTAAGCAGTGAAAAAAATATTTCATTTAGATTAGTCATGAAACTTCTGTCAGTGATAGTATGATGCAGAAACAAAATGTTACTCTTGGCATAAATTTTGTTAAAGAGTTTTGAGTAAAAGATTAAAAACTAACAAGAATTAATATAAAATAAAAGAAAGTAAAAGGAGAGGGGGGGAACAATTCCTCAAAAGTGCAAATAAAGAGAATGAAAAGAAATAGAAAGAAGCAGCTTCTGTTTTTTTCCCCCAGCAAATAATAAGTCCAATTTTACCCTGTGGTTACAAGAAAGGCTCTCTCTTTCCATTTTCTCCTCTATTGTTCCCTAATCATCAAAGCCTTTTTGTTTTGTTTTGTGCAAAGCAATTTAGTTGTTTCTAGCAACTAAAATAGATGTTGTCTTCTCGCTAATCAAGGAAGTCAGTTTTGGTCACCTCTGCAAATTCCATCATCTCAACCATTCCTCTATTGAGAAGTTTTTCCACTTTTTAAAAAAATAAATTTTATTAATTTTCTATTAATTAAATTTTTTAGTGCTTAATAAACATCGTGTTGCCTGGGTATTTAAATTGCTTAACAATACAAATTCCCTTCTTACTCTCCACCCCTTTTTTCCAACCTCTGATTAAAACCCTGATTAAAACCCTGAAATTAAAACTATGTTCAAGTTAGTCCTGCACGTCGAAACAACAGCGTCTTCAGCTCGCGGCGGAAGGTCCGGAGGTCGGGGAGTTGACGAAGCCCCAGAGGCAGCTCATTCCAGAGGGCGGGAGCCCCCACAGAGAAGGCCCTTCCCCTGGAGGTCACCAGCCGACATTGTTTGGCTGACGGTATCCGGAGGAGGCCCTCTCTGTGAGAGCGCACTGGTCGGTGTGAGGCTACTGGTGGCAGTAGGCGGTCCCGTAAATACCCCGGTCCTAAGCCATGGAGAGCTTTGAAGGTGATAACAAGCATCTTGAATTGGACCCGGAAGATCACTGGGAGCCAGTGCAGACTGCGCAGGAGAGGTGTCACACGGGAGCCACGAGGTGCTCCCTCTATCACCCGCGTAGCCGCATTCTGGACCAGTTGAAGCCTCCGGGTCCCCTTCAAGGGGAGCCCCATGTAGAGAGCGTTGCAGTAGTCTTACGGTGTTTCTTCATTTTTCCAATATTGTGTAAAGATAATCCTCACTGCATACTTTTCTTATCAAATTTTTCTGATATTATCCCTAATAAAAACAGTTCAGGTTTAAAATCTACATGTTACCCTATTATCTTTTCTCCTGTGTGCTGCTTGGAGAGTCCAAGCTATGGGTATTCAAAGCATTTCATTGGCCAGAGACTGAGTTGCAAAATCTTTGGCTGTGCCCAGTGGTGGGATTCAGCCAGTTCGCGCCACTTCGGGAGAACCGGTTGTTAACTTTCTGAGCAGTTTGGCGAACTGCTTGTTGGAAGAAATTATTAGGGCAGAGAACCGGTTGTTAAATTACTTGAATCCCACCACTGGCTGTGCCCCTTCCTCCCAGTGGAGCCTCAGTTTTTTCAACTCAGTCGGCCTAGAGAGACTCTTATTGAGTTGCTCTTGTTGTTAGTGATTTGGATTTAAATTGTTTTGTTGGATTTGGTTGTTTGGCGGTTCGGACGGCCAGGGGAAGCGCGCCTTGGTGTAGGTGGTGCAAGCGGCCCGGCAACGACGAGATTGCGGTCAGGAGGCAGCCCGACAGATCAGCAACCTGCCTATTTCCAGCTGGCCGGCCTAATCAGAGAGGCTGAGCTGAGAACTTCAAAGAGACCGAGGCTTCAACCTTCAGGGAGTGTGGGCAGCCGGTCAGAGTGAATGGCAACTTTACCTGGACCTCTTCCACCACATGAGGACTATATTTGGCATGCCAGTCATAGATTTATTCGCCAGTCCGAGGAACACTCAGCTTCGGAGATTTTTCTCCTGCTTCTGGATGCTGGCGGCAGAGGACATCAGCGGCCTCTGTTGCCCATGGCCCTCCGGCCTCCTATATGCATTCCATCCAACACCCCTCATTCCGAGGGTAATCAGGATGATCTTGGAGGAGGGGGCGGAGGTGCTACTAATGGCACCTCACTGGCCACGGCGTCCATGGTTTGAGGATCGCATGACGCTTTCCATCACACGTCCATGGAGAATTCTTCCTCACAGGATTTTCCTCAAACAGAAGGCAGTGCAACATCCAGACCCCCAGTGGCTTCAATTGGCCATCTGGTACTTGAGAGGGAAATCCTGAAGAAGGCTCACTTTTCCAAGAAAGTGATTGAAACTGTGATGCTGGCTTTTCGCTGGGCATTGATGAACCAGATATATGATGCCACCAGGACTTCCTTCTGCCACTAGTGTAGTGTAGTGTAGTGTAGTTTCTACTTCGGCTTCTATCCCTCATGTGTTGGATTTCTTACAGAAGGGCCTCGATACCAGGTTACCTACTAACACTCTTCGCAGACAGGTGGCAGCCTTGGCCATCATTCTGCCCAGAGAAGGGTCAACTTTGCTTTCACAACACCCTAGGGTGCAATGTTTTTTGAAAGGAGTTTCCAACCTCTGACCGCCACCTGTCCATCGATATCCATCTTGGGACCTTTCAGTGGTTTTGCAGGCTCTTACAGCTTTCCCGTTTGAGCCCTTGGGGTCTACCAGCATCAGGCTCCTGACCTTCAAGGTGGCCTTTTTTGGTGGCGATCATGTCGGTGTGCAGGATTTCGGAACTGGCAGTTCTGTTGGTCCGTCCTGACCTGTGCATCTTTCACCCTGACTGGGTCATTCATCGTCTGGACCCAACATCTGTTCCAAAAGTTAACACTTTGTTCCATAGGATGCTGAACTTCTGCCCGCATCTTAGATATCTAGATGAACGTCACTGGCATAAGTTGGACGTCCATAGGGCGCTTCGTAAGTACATTAAACATACAGGTAAGTGCCAGTGGATGGAGTCCTGTTTGCTTCTTTCCAACCCAGGTCCATGGGCAAGAAGGTCATACCCTCATCGATTGGTCAATGGCTGAAGGCATGCATTGCTTTGGCATATGAACATCAGGCCAGGCTGCTCCTGGGGCGCATTATGGCACACTTGACCAGGAGTGCAGCTACCACAGCTGCCTGGGCCATGCAAGCATCGATTCTGGAGATCTGCATCGATTCTGGAGATCCGCAGAGCTGCCACCTGGGCTTCCCCTTTGCCATTCATGAGAAACTACAAGTTGGACATGTTTGCATCTGCTGAGGCAGCGTTTGGAAGACAGATGTCACAATGAATCCTTCCAGCCGAGGAGATCCTGGACCAACCTGTTTCCCACCCTACTGCAATTTAACTTGCGTATATCCCATAGCTTGGACTCTCCAAGCAGCACACAGGAGAAGAAACGTTGGACTTACCTGAACGGTCTTTCTATGTGCGTTGCAGGAGAGTCCAATCCCTCCCTGGTATGTATTGGTCTGGGGTCCAGGAGTGGCCTTTCACCCTCTCCAGTTCCAGATCTTCATTGAAGAAACTGAGGCTCGGCCGGGAGGAAGGGGCATGGCCAAAGATTTTGCAACTCAGTCTCTGGCCAATCAGATGCTTTGAATATCCATAGCTTGGACTCTCCTGCAGCACACATAGAAAGAATGTTCAGGTAAATCCAATGTTTCTTTTAGCCATCTGTTTATTTTTGCCTACAATTTTAGGAGTTTTCCCACTTTTGAACATGCAATAGCCACACTGCAATTATCATGCAAAGTTCCATGACATTTTCCCCCCAACTGCCTATCTCCAAAAACCTCTGGTTTCAATTGTATATTATAGTTTTTAAGATCTTCTGAATTATTGTATATATTTGCATCCAAAACTTTCTGAGTTTTCACATGTCCAACAAACATGATAAAATGCCCCTGTCTGTTCACATTCCTGCAAAATATATACTAGAACAGCTAATAGTTCCATGGCTTTTTACCAATATTTTCTAGAACTAATCATGTGAGCAGTTGCTATTGTGGAAATATTTCTTTTAATTGATCATGGATTTAATTGTTTTAATTTAATTGTTTTAATTGTTTTAATTGTTTATTGAATGAGACCCAAGCCATGTTTATATAACACAGTGGCTGTACTTACACTGTCTAGTAATTCACCATGCACAAGGAGTTCAGTGATATTCTTCTTAAATGCAGAATTCCTTATCATTAAATAACAGCATTAAGGATAATATAAAGCATGCAAATAAGATTTCAAGTAAAACAGTAAGTGGAAAGGTATTTTTTCTTACAGATATTAGGTATAACAGGAACTATCACTATAACTTTGCAGATGATACTAAGCTGGCAGGAATAGCCAAAACCCTAGATGATAAGCTCAAAATCCAGATGGATCTTGACAGACTTGAACACTGGGCCCTATCTAAAAAAAGGAAGTTCAATGTAGAGAAAAGTAAAGTCCTGCACTTATGCAAGAAAAAACAAAAGCACACATATAAACCAGGCTTAATAGCAATGACTATGAGAGGGATCTCGGAATCTTAGTGGACAACCAATTAAATATGAGCCAATAGTGTGTGGCGGCAGCCAAAAAAGCCATTGCAATCCTAAATTGCATTAACAGAGGAATACAATCAAGATCAAGGGAAGTACTAATGCCACTCTATAAAGTCTTAGTAAGACCACATCTAGAATACTGCATCCAGTTTTGGTCCCCATACTATAAAAAGATGTTGAGACTCTAGAAAGAGTGCAGAGAAGAGCAACCAGGATGATGAGGGGACTGGAGGCTAAAACATACGATGAACAGTTACAGGAACTGGGCATGGCTAGTCTAGTGAATAGAAGGACCAGGTGAGACGTGAGAGCAGTCTTCCAACATTTGAGGGGCTACCACAGAGAGGAGGAGGTCCAGGGGTGAAATGCTCCTGGTTCGGACTGGCTCGCGCGATCCGGTAGTGATGGCGGCTGCTGGTTTGGAGGACCGGTAGCAAAAATCCCTGGCCCCGCCCCCCCTGCCTCTGCTAAGCCACACCATCAGCAGAGGGGTTTTTTTTTTACTTTTAAAAGCCGGTTTTTCTTCAGCCGAAACATGCCTTTAAAAGTAAAAAAAAAGCCTTTGAGGATCCTGCCCCTCAGCTGAGATCGGCAGAGCCTTTAAACTTAAAAAAAAATTAAAGTCTCCTCTGGTGATCTCACCCGAGTTCCTCATCAGCAGAACCTTACTTGTACTCTTACTTGTAGAAAACATGTTTTCTACAAGTAAGAGTAGAGATTCTAAGGCGCTTACCTGATTACTGATGAACACATCAGCCTGAAAGCCCCAGTTTCACTTTCAGCCAGACAGAATCAATTGCTTAGCTAATCTATTTCCTCATGATCAACTAATGCTGGCTGGCTTTGCTGGCTGAGGAACTCTGGGAATTGAAGTCCACAATAAAATTAAAATAAAATAAAATAAAATAAAATAAAATAAAATAAAATAAACAAAATAATAATAATAATAATATTTTAATTTCTATACGCCTTCTCCCGAAGGACTCAGGCGGTTTACAGCCAGAATAAAAATACAGCAATACATACAATATTAAAACAAAACAAAACAAAATAAATAATAATAATATTTATTCATTTGCAGGACTGGGCTAGGTTTTAAATTTGTATTGATTTTAATTGGTTTTAGTATTTATATCATTTTAATTAATTTGGCTTTAGAATAAGTTTTTAATTGTGATCTTAATCTGTATTTATATGTTTTATTGGCCTGTGAACCGCCCTGAGTCCTTCGGGAGATAGGGCGGTATACAAATTTGATTAATAAATAAAATAAAATAAAATAAAATAAAATAAAATAAAAAAAATAAAAAAATAAAATAATAATAATAATAATAATAATAATAATAATAATAATAATAATAATAATAATATTTTAATTTCTATACCGCCCTTCTCCCGAAGGACTCAGAGCGGTTTACAGCCAGAATAAAAATACAGCAATACATACAATATTAAAAACAAACATTAAAAAACTTATTAAATTTGGCCTAATATTAAAATACAAGTAACACTAAAAATTAACACTAGTAACACTGTCAAGGTTCCAGAAAAACCTCTTCTGCATAAAGAAAACTCAGAAGCCATTGTCTTTAAGAGTTCTTTACTAGCATGAGGAAACTGGCACACGATGAGTGAAATTCCAAAACTGAACTTCCGGATTCTTTTCCCAGTTATACAAACCCCAAGAGTTCCACCCCCCTAACCCCTTTGATGGTCACATGGTCCCACGTTCTCCCAATTCATTCGAATATCTTCTCGCCACTCTTCCTGCAGATGTGAACACCATCCAACCTTGACCGCCTGAAGAATGTTACCGTACCCCTCAGCCCCTCTTCTTCCCCTCAGGGGAAAAATGTGGCAGCGTCTGGAAACCTAAAGTCTAGTATGGTTTCCAGGCCTGACACACTAAAGTAACACTAAAGTAACACTAAAAATTAATATAAAATTAAAACAAAACAAAACAAAATAAAATAAAATATTTGTGCAGCTTTCTGAGATTTGGTGTGTTTCTGTAGTGTTTCACTCTAACTACACACATACACACACACAAAATCTCAGAAAGCTGTATGTGGCATTGTGTGTATGTGTGTGTGTCAGTTGTGTTATGTGTGTGTAAAGTGTGAAAGTTGGTTTTTGGTACCTCTTATTGTTTTTTATACTTTGTTTATTATTTTTATTATTTATTGTTATTGGCCACGCCCACCCAGTCATCTGACCACCAAGCCACACCCACCAATTAAGCCACGCCCACAGAACCGGTAGGGAAAATTTTTAGATTTCACCCCTGAGGAGGTCAAGCTATTTTCCAAGGCGCCAAGGAACCACCAGGGCAGTCAAGGAATAATGGATGGAAAGTGAACAAGGAGAGATTCAACCTGGAAATGAGGAGAAAGTTTCTGACAGTGAGAACAATCAACCAATGGAACAGAAGTTGCCTTCGGAAGTTGTGGGAGCTTCATCAATGGAGGCTTTCAAGAAGAGACTGGACTGCCCTCTGTCAGAAATGGTGTAGGGTCTCCTGGTTGAGCAGGTGATTGGACTAGATGACCTATTAGGTCCCTTCCAACTCTGTTAATCTGTTAAACTGCTGGTGTTATATTTATAATGAAGAATATATTTTGTACAGGGGGAGATGGTTGGACCAAAGAGTTTACATTTGCAGCTAAAGAGTTGCCCATGACCTGCATCACTTTAATCCTGAGGACAGATAAACAAGCCTGAGATTGGATCTGCCCATTATTACTGCACTCAGCCATGAGTGCAGTAATAATGGCAGCTCTTTGAACTATGGAAAATTTCCATAGTTTCACATTTCAACGCCTCTCTTCCCTTTGCTTAGCAGGACAGAATTCTCTGTGCTTAAATCCGAAAGGAATGGCTTCTGCACAATTCAGGAAACTCAGATCAGTCTTGGAATGATTAAGATAAATGACTGCATTGGAAAGCTAACCTGGAATAGACCAGTCTGACAATCCCAGGCTGGAATCTTTGGAGACCACAGAAGTTCACACTGTGCAAGACAAGAGTTTAGGCTCTTTTTTTTTCTACAAATAAATCTGTACCCAAACATAGATTTTAGAACATAGAATAACAGAGTTGCAGGAACTTTGGAGGTCAGCTAATCCAATCCCCTGCCCAAGCAAGTGACCCTATACCATTCCAGACAAATGGCTGTCCAGTCCTATTAATGGAGCACCCACAAATTCTGAAGGTTAATTGTCTGGTTAATTTGGGTTAATTGTCCTCACTGTTAGGATTGTTTTCCTTAGTTCTAGGTTGGATTTTTCTTTAATGATCTTCTATCAATTACTTCTTGTTCTAGTCTCAAGTGCTTTCGAGAATTGTTTTTGCAGTTTTGTGCCACAGTAGATTGCACACAGTCATGGAACCTTAACTTCCCCCCAGATATTAATTTTTAGTATCCCGGAGTTGTTTGGGAATGGGGCATCACTTAAATCAACCAATCAATTAAAAAGAACTAGCAAACAAATGCCACTGATTTACTGATCTTGTATCTTTTCTGTGTACAATAAACTGTTTTAGGCCCTCTGGCATCCCCCTAAGTGGGTGTAAATTTCTGTCCTCTACATTAAGATAAAGAAGCAAATGGCCTTTCTTGCGGAGCTGTGATGCCATTTCTTTTGCTGATTGTGGCCTCTTGAGATGGAAACTCACACAGACACACACACAGACACACAGACACACAGACACACAGACACACACACACACACACACACACACACCTTTTCTGGTAATGAGCAGATGATAGATTGGATAGGATCCAGATGTACAGATAGTGCTCAACTTACAGCAGTTCCTTTAGTGACCGTTCAAAGTTACGACGACGCTGAAAAAAGTGACTTATGACCATTGTTCACACTTATGACTTAGATAGGAAGGACATTATAGCAGTAAAAAGGACAGTAAAAAAGCAGTAAAAAAGATGCTGAGACTCTAGAAAGAGTGCAGAGAAGAGCAACAAAGATGATTAGGGGACTGGAGGCTAAAACATACGATGAACGGTTGCAAGAACTATGACTGTTGCAGCATCCCCATGGTCATGTGATCAAAATCCAGATGCTTGGCAACTGACTTGCATTTGTGACGGTTGCAGTGTCTTGGGGGTCACATGATCCCCTTTTGTGACCTGTTGGCAAGCAAAGTTAATGGAGAAGCCAGATTCACTTAACAACCGGTTTCTAACTTAAGAACTGCATTTTCTGAAAGATTTTGGGTTCAGTTGTGGTCGTAGGTCATTGTACCAAGTTTCACGGAAAAATTCATCCGCTCACAGAAAGGCTGTTCTTGTCCCAATGTCCGTAATGAAAAAAGCCAAATAATGAAAAACTCGTCCAAGGATAGTTTTTGACTAACTTCTATTGTAAAGTATCCAGACTCACTATAATTAAATAAAGCAAAACTCAGAGAAGCTTTGGTGAGCACGAACAGGTTATGGAGTTAATTTTTACTTAATGTATAACTTAATTCTGTAAATTCTCATGCAGACTCTTTCAGAAGCATTTGCTGAAAAAGGTTCACGCTCAGTTTCTTTGGTATTGTTGTTTGAAGGGGATCTTTTTTCTTGTTTCCTTTTAAATTGAATATTGTTTTATATGATATTACCGTATATACTCGAATATAAGCCGATCCGAGTATAAGCCGAGGTCCCCAATTTTACCCCAAAAACTGGGGTAAACTGGGGACTCGAGTATAAGCCGAGGGTGGGAAATGAGGCACCTACGGTTGGGGAAACCCTCCTCCTCAGCTGAGAAGGCTGGCGGCTCCCCGCCCGCCTCTCACTGCACCGCAGGGCTTCCGTCCGTAAAATGTGAAAAAGAAGAAAAAAACTCGAGTATCCGATATATAAAGTATAAGCTCAGGCTTAAAAACAAAACTCAGAGAAGCTTTGGTGAGCACGAACAGGTTATGGAGTTAATTTTTACTTAATGTATAACTTAATTCTGTAAATTCTCATGCAGACTCTTTCAGAAGCATTTGCTGAAAAAGGTTCACGCTCAGTTTCTTTGGTATTGTTGTTTGAAGGGGATCTTTTTTCTTGTTTCCTTTTAAATTGAATATTGTTTTATATGATATTAGTTATGAAAGAGAATGATCCTACTTTTGTGCTGTAAAATTCTTTTATAAAATCATTAAATCTTCATTACTACTTTAATATTTCAAGTGTCCAGTAAAAATTGAGTTTGAACAGATTAGAAGTGTTTTTATTTACAGATTCCAATATAAGAAAAAGTCTTTTTAAAAATGTATTGGATAATTTTTCTTGCGTCATATATTTGACATTAGTCACTTCTGTAGGCTTTTCAGTCTCTCTTTAGTGTCTAAGCATTGTTTTAGAGACCTCATAATATTCAAACCAAAATGGGTTCTCATAATAAATTGGTGATTTCTCCCAATGGAAAGCATTGAGCTAAATTATACTGTAAGTTTGGCTCCTGCATTCTTGTCCATTGGGATAATAAAACTGATTCACACAAGATTCCTGGATGTGCATCTCTCTACAATGGCAGGTTTAAGCTATCTTAATTTTGAGGAAGGAAGGGCAGAAAAAACTGTAAGGCAGCTGTGGCTTGCTTATCCCAAAGTTACAGTGGCACTGAAAAGAACAATTTATGACCGGGGTGAAATGCTACTGGTTTGGGCGAAACAGTAGTAATAAAAGCTACTGGTTTGGACAAACTGGTATTTCCGATGATCAGCTGTGCGGCATGATTTAGATTAGCTAGAAAGCCGGAAATTCTGCTTTCTAGTGAATCTAAGTCATGTGGCACAGCTGTTCTCCCCCCCTTCTTAATCCTCCTTTTTCAGCGCTGCACGGTAGTGCCTGCGGTGCACATGTGTGCGAAGCATGTATTTGGCACGCACCACCCATGCGTGCAAGCGGCAAACCGGTAGGAAAGCAAACCGATAGCAGACTTCGGAGCATTTCACCCCTGTTTATGATGGCTTTTCACAGTTACGACCTTTGCAGCATCCTCATGGACATGTGATCAAAATTCAGATGTTTGGCAACTGGTTCATATTTATGACCATTTGTTGTGTCCCAATCATTTTTGGTAACCTCCTGACAAGCAAAATCTATGGGGAAACCAGATTCCCTTGACAACCGGGTTGCTAACTTATCAACTGCGGCGATTCACTTAACACCTGTAGCAAGAAAGGCCGTAAAATGGGGCATAACTCACTTTACAAATGTCTCACTTAACAATGGGGCTCCATTGTGGTCATAAGTCGAAGACTAGCTGAACAATGTTAAGATAAGACAACCTTCTCAAAGGCAAAGAAGATGAACAAAACCAACGACTGGCAAACCTCAGTATAAAAACAACCATTCATTACTATCAACTTCTGATGTGTCGAAACCGGACTGTGGTGTCAGAAAAAGATTTGCTGGGCCAGTTTGTACGTACCTGTCTTTGTCATGCATTAGAGCTGTGTTAGGTTTTGCAGAGGGAAAAGGTGGGGTGTTTGCTCCAGGCGGGAGGTCAGGAATCATCCCAGTTAAGATTTGTTTCCCGCTGTTCATTGGCATTTTCTTGAATGTCAGAGCCCCATCAACAATGCCCGGCAACTCACTGCAATCATTTATTCCAAACATATGCACACATCATGTTAGGTACAAATTAAAGAGCGTGTACACAGCTCAGTGATAACTGCTCATTTCCATAATGCTCTTCTACTCCACAATGCACAGCTTGTTATCTGCACAAGGAGCTTGAAAAATATCTTGACAAAGCAGTTGAGGATAAAGCTCTATGTAATCCAGAAGAACGTACCTTTTAAAGATATTTAAAACAATAGGCTGGTACGGGGGTGCTAACGTTACCAAGCCATCAACATGGCCTAGAATTCTGAAGGACCTAAAATACAGGCAGTCCATGATTTATGACCACAATTGAGCCCAAAATTTCTGTTGCTAAATTTGTTAAGGGAGTTTTGCCCATTTTATGACCTTTCTTGTCACCGTTGTTAAGCAAGTCACCACAGATATTAAATTGGTACCACGGTTGTTAAGTGAATCCGACTTCCCCATTGACTTTGCTTGTCAGAAGTTTGCAAACATGAACATTGCAACCGTCATAAGTATGAATCAGTTGCCCAGCATCTGAATGAACCTTCACCCTCATCAAGTCTACATGCCTGTTTTGCTCTTTCAGGGCACAGAAAGAATGAAAGGCTTTGTGTTTTCTGTGTCAATCTTGGAGGGCAAAGAGTTTCTTCCATGTTTCTCCTACAGAGGTTTTTGAGATTGATTTTTCTGATAGGATGCTAGAGAGGTCACCGTGGGTGTTGAGTCTTGATAAACAGCTTCCCATCCTGTAGCCACTGAAGCTGTCATAGGGAATGTTTTCTATTGAGACTTAATTGAATAGTAATACTCAATATTGCATTGTTGTTGTTTGTTGTTAGTTGCAAAGTCGTGTCCGACCCATTGCGACCCCATGGACAACATTCCTCCAGGCCTTCCTGTCCTCTGCTATCCTCTGGAGTCCATTTAAGCTCATGCCGATTACAATATTGCTTAGTAGTAGTAATTAACTTACTTCCCCTTGAACATTTCACCACTAAATACAGTAGATACCAGAATGCCACAAATTCCAGAATGCCAGAAATTTTCTTCTGCTTGGCAGAGATTTCAAGAATCAATTCTCTTACACTAAAATTGAATGAGAATTGGTAGGAAAGGATGCAGGAGAATTTGAGGTGTTTTTGTTTTGTTTTGTTTACATTTATATCCCGCCCTTCTCCGAAGACTCAGGGCGGCTTACAGTGTATAAGGCAATAGTCTCATTCTATTTGTATTTTTTTTACAAAGTCAACTTATTGCTCCCCCAACAATCTGGGTCCTCATTTTACCTACCTTATAAAAGATGGAAGGCTGAGTCAACCTTGGGCCGGGCTTGAACTTGCAGTAATTGCAGGCTGCTGTGTTCTAATAACAGGCTTCTTACAGCCTGAGCTATCACGGCCCCTAACTAGGTGCTAACTATTCTAACACTAATATCCAAGAACTATGAGGAATGAGAAACGACATCCCATTTATTTTGTGTTTGACGCTCAGCTTCATGAAAGGGAGAAACACACTGTGGGGGAGTCTCTTTTTCAAGATACTTATGATTGCTAGAAAGTCTTCATTTTCAGATATATTTATAAATAACAAAATTGCATGTAGTTTTAGATGACCAGAATGGAAAATGACCTTCATATACTTAGCCCAGTGTGACCTGAAGATGAGTGGATTTCAATTCCCAGGCTTCCCCAGCCAGCATCTTCAAGAGTGACAACTTTCAACTGAGCTTTTCTCCATCAATTTATCCCACCCCTCTTTCAAGCCATCAAAGTTGGCCATCAACACATATTATGACAATAAATTTGAAAAGTTAGCTTGTGTTTTGTTACAAAGTACTTTCTCTTCTTTTAAGGGCCATCCTCATGTCTCTGTGATCGTGGTTCAAATATGACTAGTGAACCATTTTTAAGACATGCATCTTCCCGATGGCCTTCATTTCATCTGTAGCCCACAGAAGAGGCAGCTTAAAGTCATATTTAGCTGTTCTACTTCAAAGGAACTTTCTACGCCAGCTTATTTTTCTGCCAGTTTAAGGATTGGAGAAGTGCAGGTTATGGAAGAGCACTAAATCTCTTACCTCTCAGCTTGGGATCACGCCTAGCCATAATGTTTGAAAGATTAAAAAAAATATCTATGAGCTTTCTCTGTGCCATGTTTGATTTAATACACTTCGATCATGTTCCCTCTCATTTATCCCTTTTGTAGCAAAAGAGACCCAGATATTAGAGCCTTCTGCACATTTTCATCTCTTATTGCAGTACATCCTTTCACAAAGAGGCCAACTGGAACTTCTTATCGCACCCCTGATGAAACATTTGGCATTATAACATTCAGTTTTATTTTTTGATTCCTTCCTGGTTGGTATTTAGAATGAAATCCACCTTAGAAATTGTTGAGAATATTCGTAGTTCGGATTGTAGGTTTTGCAAGGGTTACATTCTCCAAGCTTGGTGCTCAGCTCCCAGGTATTTTGTTACCAAACTAGGTAACATCTTCAGTGGGGTTTTTGGGTGAAGGGTCTTGTTCATTTATATAGGAACTGGGTGGTTGCTTGGTCTTGTGACTGATTGAATCATGAGACTGGTTGAATCACAAGGCAGATTCTGATCCTGTGACTTCTGACTGGTTGCTGTGAGGTGCAGAATTCAACAGGTGAGGGGGTGGTTGGTTCTGTCATTATAGGTGGATCAGATGGTCCACTTCCTTATTGGCTTATATGCTGGTTCTAAGTCAGTGTGTTTATTGACAGACTCATTGGTAGAATGCCAGGCTTCGATAAACTTGTGTGGCCAATGACTTCAGTTTCATCCCAGTTGAACTGGTGGTGTTTGTTGTCAGTGTGTCTGGTGATCAGGAACTTTGGGTCATGCCATTTAATGGCCAGCTGGTGTTCATAACTTCTGGTTTTTAACCGTTGTCCTATCTGCCCGATATAGAACTGGTTACAATTATTGCAACTGATTCTGTATTCACCATTTTTTTTATAGCTACCACAATCAGAATCAACATCTTTATGGAATTGTGTGTCCATAATTTTGCCCAGTTAACAACAAACTGCTCAGATCCTATCAGTGTTGATTGGATGTTATGATATTTCCCCCTGTATGGATCACTTTATGTTTACTTAAACTGCAGCTGCTCTTTGTGCAGTTCATCCGGTTTAAATAAGTCCTTCCGGAGCTCCTCTCGATCTTCTTTGGATTTCTTTCTCTGAATTGTATCATCTGCAGCTTATCAAAAGTCAAGAACAGTGTCAAAAACACAGAGCCTTGAGGGCTCTACGTCTGACTTCACACTTTTGAAAAATTGCCTATTAAATTCTTCATTTTCTTTTTTTAAAATCCCAGTTAGGAAATGAAAGATTTTTATATCATGTGGCCACTAAGTTTACTTAAGAGTCTTTGATACAGAGTTTTGTCAGCAACTTTGAAAATTCAAGTATATCATGCCCATGGGTCATCTCCACCCTCTGCCAGTTGATTTCTCTCAAAGAACTACATGGTCATTGAGCCAAGATTGACCTTTGGGGAATTTTCCTTCTGATACTTAATCACTTCTTGTTTGATTACAAATGTTCGTCATGAAGCCGTAGCAGCGCAGTGGTTAGAATGCAGTACTGCAGGCTATGACTGCTGCCTGCCATCTGCCTGCGGTTCAGCAGTTCCATCCTGACCAGATTCAAGTCTCAGACTCAGCCTTCTGTCCTTCCGAGGTGGATAAAACGAGGACTCTGATTGTTGGGGGCCATATGCTGACTCTGGAAACCACTTAGAAAGGGTTGTAAAGTGCTATATAAGTCTAAGGGCTATTGCTATTTGGGAATGTTACGTGTTTTTGCTAAGAGGTCAGCCCTCTCACACTGGAGCCTCAGGTAGATGCTGTCAGGATCCAATGATTTGTTAGCATGTCATAGTCTATCAAGCTATGCTAGAGTACCTTCTGTTGTTGTCTCAGTTTGGTCCAGATGTTCTAATCCAATCCAGCAGACTCCAATGACTGTCCTATGTGTTCCACAGTACACATAGATGCAAAGAATTCCTTCGGTCTCTTTACAATCCCATAATTCTCCCTTTTCACCTGCTTTCCTCTTTGATTGTCTGCTTTAAATATTTGACTTTGGCCTTAGAAACAAGAGGGCTACGTTGTTTTGCAAAGCAGCTTTCATGGAGTGCTTTGGTCAAACCCGTTTAAAGGTGAAGGACACTTTGCAAATCACTCTTTCCCCTTCACTGAATGAAAATTTGCTGGGGTGTGTGTGGATATTTTCCTTTATTTTATTTTTTTAATTAAATATATACACCATTAAATCCAGCAAACTCAAAGTGGCCTATGATCAAGATAAAACATCAGTTGCAGCAACAATTCTTTTTGTTAAACATTCTTTTTAAAAAAGAAAGATGTAAGCATCCAAAAACACTAAGGGCAGTCTCTAGTTTGGCATTTTCCAACATTCTATTTATTTATTTATTTTATTTATTTATTTTGTCACACAGTATATATAAGCATAAGCATGAAATAACTATACAATATATAAGCATATATATAAGTATGAGTATGTAATAACTATATTAATTGGATATAACAAAAGGAAACAATGGGACAGGAATGGTAGGCACGTTGGTGCTCTTATGCACGCCTCTTAGGAATGGGGTGAGGTCAATAGTAGACAGTTTTTGGTTAAAGCTTTGGGGATTTTGAGAAGAGACCACAGAGTCTGGTAGTGTATTCCAAGCATTAGCAACTCTATTACTGAAGTCATATTTTCTGCAATCAAGATTGGAGCGGTTAACATTAAGCTTAAATCTATTGTGTGCTCGTGTATTGTTGCAATTGAAGCTGAAGTAGTCTTCGACAGGAAGGACATTGTAATAGATGATTCTATGAGTTAAACTCAGGTCATGTCGAAGGCGGCGGAGTTCTAAATTTTCTAAACCCAGGATTTCAAGTCTGGTGGCATAAGGTATTCTCTCTGCTTTTCTTTTGAAACAGTGAATTGCATTTGTGAGGGTTTCATCTGTATTCATCTTTATTATTATTATTATTATTATTCCAGCAAGAGGGTCTCAGGGGCTGCAGGATGGATGGGTCTGAAGAAGCTGAGCCTTAGCCCATGCGCTGAGTCGGACTTTTGATCAACCAGCATCAATGATTGGAATAGGCAGGAGGAAAGAAATCACTAGGCAGATTTTAAATGGATTCTTTCTGAGAGAGCTCAAAGGCGAATGCCAATGTTGCATGGATCAGGATGAGACCGGCGTAATTAAATTTCAAGGGAAGAGGGGAGATGTGGCAATGGCTCTCCTATGGACTTCAGGGCTGGAGGAGTATTGACTGTGCCATAATTAGTATGAGGAGTAAATTGGGTGCAATTCAGCCTTTAATGTCAGTGATGGAGGAAAGAGAAAATTCAGTTGCGTTTTCTTCTGCATCCATTCTGCAATTTCCTGGAAGAAGGATTTCTTTTCAGAAGACAAGCATGGCTAGTTTATCTGGGTGCTTCAAATAATGTTATCCTTTCTGCATAAACAATAACAAGTTTGTTCTGTATCTGTTGGCAGCTTGGAATAATTTCCATGGAGTGGAATAATCTATATTTTCTCCTTAATGCCTAAATTGAAACCTATTGAAACAAGAAAACACTTTAACTCCAGCCTCCATGGCTTCAAGCCTTGAAAAGAAAAGCAGAGACTGCTTATCAGATTTTTAGGAGAGACTGAATTGGTGGGATAGCTTATAACTTAGAAAAGAGAAATAAAATTTAAAACGATCATGATAGTTTAGAGAAATGAGCTGGAAGTAAGAAAATGAAATTTAACAAATGAAAAATACAAAATGCCCCACTTAGGAAACAGAAATGAAATGCACCAGTACAGAGGTGGCAGCTTTGTGGTTTGGTAATAATATTTGTGAAGAAAGATTTCAGAATAATAACTGAATGCAACCCGAATATAAGTCAGCCATGTGTGGCAAAGAAGAAGAAGAAGCAAAAGCAATGTTAGGTTAGGAAACCAACCAGTCTGGGGTATGTGCAAGACCTGCTACTTCACAGAAAGGCCCAGGCTGCCCAACCCTGTGACCAGAATGTGGCAACCTATCTTATCAGACATGCCATTGGCACTGAATCTCTTGGAAAGAATTAGGAATCAGATTTTACTCCCCGATTCTTTCTAGGATGAATAAAATGTATATTCTAGTTTTCTATCTCTTATAACAATCTTTCCATATTGGAATTGTACAAAAGAGATAAAGCAGTAATAGTAATGTGACAATTTTTTTTGAATTGCCCTGGAATTCAGTTTAGAAAGAGTAAGTGCCTCTAGCAGTAGCACCCCTGAAATGTGAGGAGTGGGCTCTGTGGATACCACACTAGAGGAGGGATAATGTCCCAGTTGTTTAGCCTGTTTTGTGTCGTATCACATTTATTTATTTATTTATTTGTCACAACATTATATATAAGCATAAGCATGAAATAACTATATGATATATAAGCATATATATAAGTATGAGTATGTAATAACTATATGAAATTGTATACAATCAAAGGGAACATTTGGACAGGAACGGTAGGCACGTTGGTGCTCTTATGCACGTCCCTTATAGACCTCTTAGGAATGGGGTGAGGTCAATAGTAGATAGTCTTTGGTTAAAGCTTTGGGGATTTTGGGAAGAGACCACAGAGTCAGGTAGTGCATTCCAGGCATTAACAACTCTGTTACTGAAGTCATATTTTCTGCAGTCAAAATTGGAGCGGTTCACATTAAGCTTAAATCTATTGTATGCTCTTGTATTGTTGTGATTGAAGCTGAAGTAGTCTTCAACAGGAAGGAAGGACATTGTAACAGATGATTCTATGAGTTAAGCTCAGGTCATGTTGAAGGCAGCGTACTTCTAAATTTTCTAAACCCAGGATTTCAAGTCTGGTGGCATAAGGTATTTTGTTGTATTCAGAGGAGTGGAGAATTCTTCTTGTAAAATATTTCTGGACACGTTCAATTGTATTGATGTCTGAAATGTGGTGTGGGTTCCAGACAGACGAGCTGTATTCAAGAATTGGTTTAGCAAATGTTTTATATGCTCTGGTTAGTAGTGTAGTGTTTCGGGAGAAGAAGCTACGCAAGATTAAGTTTACAACTCTTAAAGCCTTTTTTGTGATGTAGTTGCAGTGGGCTTTGGCACTTAGATCATTTGATATGAAAACTCCAAGGTCTTTAACGGGGTGGGGGGTCATCTAACATGTCACAGACCAGTTCCATTATTGCACAGGCTGACTGTGGAATTCTGGGAGTTGAAGTCCACATATCTTCAAGCTGCCAAGATTGAGAAATATGCATTCTTGTATTGCTAGAGACTTTAATTTCCTCTTAGGACTAAAATTCCATGCTGGGTTGAAAATTCATCCAAGCTTTAGGTTGCTTCTATTTGTGCTACTGTCCTCATTTTGTCACCAGTTAAATAAAGTTTGCTGGGGCCCCAGTTGAATAAAAACTAATTTAAGAATTGCCATCATTTGACTACTGATGTTGGCCTTTTAGTTAATTTTCCACTAAGTTTATTGTCATGTACCTAACAAGCTCATTTTCTGTGAATGGATTTCTTAAAAAAATATTCAAGAAAAGCAAATGATTGGAAACACATTTATCACAAAGTACCAACTTTCTTTTTTAAATACAATTTTATTGAAGGGTTTCAAAACAAGATTAAAACTAATACAAATTAAAATGCCGCATGAAGGAAAAAAGAAAAAGGAAATAAAAAAAGCTGAAGTGCATAAAGAATAAAGATAAAAGAAAGAAAAGAAAGTAAAAAGTGGCAAAGAAGTGACTTTTGATATTCTTCAGAGCTATATAAATGCAATAATTTGTATTAAATTCCGGTAGAGGACTCTCTGGGCCTGCTGATAACGTTCCTGTTTTCTCAGTGTCCCACAAGTTTGCAGTGGGAATTGATATGGCATGTGTAAAGTTTTCTCTCTTAGTTCACCCATCCAGTCAGATATGGAAGCAGGAAACGTTCTTCTCTCCCTCCCTCCCTCCCTCTCTCTTTCTCTTTTTCCTTCCCTCCCCTCTCCCCCTCTCCCTCCCTCCCCCCTCTATCTATGGGTGATCATGTAATTTATTAGGGAAGGTCGGAATAGCCTCTGAAATTTGAAGCTAGGCTGCTTAACAAGGCAAATTGCAGGCCTCCTGTGATTCCTATTTCCTACCCTCAAAGATTGGTGCCAGTTTTCAGTTCTTTATAGAACATTGTGAGATGATGGTGTTAAGTTTTAAATCTTAGCAAGTAGCAATACTTAGCCAACATGGGCTGATCTAAAAAAAACCCCAAACCTTAAGTAGCCTAGAACCTTCTTATAGCTGGGTGGCAGCCCACCAAGAAATCTGCAGCGTAGGCTAGACTAGTTTCATTGCATTGAAAGGAGATTGATTCCACTCCCTCCCGTTATGGCCAGATAAAATATGTTGGTGGTGACCCTGAAGTTGCTAGGAGTCAAACTTGGTGTGAGTGGTTTTTGCCTAAGAAACTTGAGACCAAAGACCAAAGGTCCTGTAGGAAGCCCCTCTCCCCAGATTAAAGTATTCTTTCTTTCTTTCTTTCTTTCTTTCTTTCTTTCTTTCTTTCTTCACACAGTATATATAAGCATAAGCATGAAATAACTATACAATATATAAGCATATATATATAACCATAAATATGTAATAACTATATGAAATTGTATACAATCAAAGGGAACATTAGGACAGGAATGGTAGGCACGTTTGTGCTCTTATGCACGCCCCTTACAGACATTTTAGGAATGGGGGGAGGTCAATAATAGACAGTTTTGGGTTGAAGCTTTGGGGATTTTGGGAAGAGACCACAGAGTCAGGTAGTGCATTCCAGGCATTAACAACTCTGTTACAGAAGTCATATTTTCTACAATCAAGATTGGAGCGGTTCACATTAAGTTTAAATCTATTGTGTGCTCATGTATTGTTGCGATTGAAGCTGAAGTAGTCTTCAGCAGGAAGGACATTGTAATAGATGATTCTATGAGTTAAACTCAGGTCATGTCAAAGGCGGTGGAGTTCTAAATTTTCTAAACCCAGGATTTCAATTTTGCAATTTTTCAATTTAAAATTTAAAAAAAAGGCAAGATAGAATATTTCCCCAAAGGACGAATGGAGAAAAATCTTAATTAACAAAGGCAGAAAGCAGCCGCAGTCTTCCTGCCATAGGAAAACAGTTTCAAATTAAGCTTGAAGAGGCTGACCTTTAGGAATGCAGATTTTGTACCCATTCAGAAAGACCAGGCCATCCTATTGATAAACAAAATGCCTTTAGCCACAGCTCCCCTGGGCTGGGGATTAAGAATTTACATTTCCCCACCTAAATTCTAAAGACAGGATATGATCTTTAAGACATAATAGGTTTAAGTCACTACCATTGAAATAGCAAAAGTCACAAGGCTCACTACATTGCACAATCCTCTGAAGCATCTCAATCACAAAACTCCAGAACCTTATAAAGATCCACCCACTCACTCGGGCACTTTGTCAGCCACCCCAGAAACATGCTGCTGTCACTGAAGTTTCTGGAAACCAAATAAACAGAGACTGTCTTTCCAACCAACCAGCCTCCATTTCATCTCTGGCGTCTTTCTCCCGGCTTGGAACCAGACCGGCTTTTTCTTCCCCCAGTTCCCTCTGGTATCACTCCAAGCATGGCTCCATCATGGGAGGCCGATTTCCCTGACACCTGAGAGAGTTGTGTCCTCCATGACTCCCAGACTCTCCTCCCTCCACCTTTAGAAGAACAGCTGGATGCCCCGCTATCACCAGGCCTGGAGGGCCAGTTTCTTTCTCATGTGTAAATGTATTAGTCACCCTATATCAACTTTCTCAAGGAAATGCGTTAAAAGAACAAGGCTAAATATAAATGCAAAGATGTAAGAGCCATCAGTGTTGCGGAAATGATCTAAGATTAAAGCAGCAAAGATAGAACTAAGTTTACAAAAATGCAGCACAGAAGTGCAGGGTTTAGATTCGAAATAGAATAGAATAGAATAGAATTAGAAATAGAAATAGAAATAGAATATCACTGATATGGATGTTTGGAATGGCATCTGCATTCAATTGCAGCTTACCTTGAGGCTTAAAAATATGGGCCTTCATTGGCACTAAACAATGCCATCTCTCTCACTCAACCTGGTTTCTTTGTCTTGTTTTGGAGTATAATTGAGTTTTGATTCTGTTAGTAGTGTAGGAAGTTAGCACCCACCCCCCTCCTAAAAGAATGAAATATTTTAGGAAATATTAAAAAGGCAGAATATTATATTTCCCTGGATGAGAAAAGGAGAAACGTGTTTTAAAGACAAAGCAGCTTCCTGCCCCCCTCCCTTCAGCTCCAGGGTGATGGGATTAAGACATGGCCCTCAGGACGTGATAGGATTAGCCCTCTACCCATCTAGCAACAGAACTCACCACATGGCATCTGGGGAGATTGCATCACCCAGCAAGGGTCAACCAAGCCTAGGACTCAAGACGCTACAAAGTTACCCTTGCATGGCCCATGGGAGTCTGACAACCAATCAAAATATAGGAACAGGAAGCTCCAAGATTTATACCCAAGAGAGGGTATAAATCTTTCTCTCTCCCGTGTGCTTTTCTCCTGTGCATTGCTTGGAGAGTCCAAGCAATGGGTTAACTTTGTCTGATTGGCCAGAGAGTAAGTTGGAATTTGTTCAACTTCTGTTTTTCAACTCAGTCGGCCTAGAGAGACACAGTTTTCCATTGCTTGGACTTTCTAGTGTATTATTTAAACGAATTAAGGAAAAATAAAAAGTATTTTGCAAATCGGAGCCCTAGCTACCTTCGCAGGGCTGATCGCACCGCTGGGAGCTGGGCTTGCTATCCGTGAACGAGGCGATTCTCTGTTTGCGCACAGAGAGATGTCACGTGACCGAGGACATCACCGATAAGCTGAGGAGTTTGGCTGAAATAATGGCAGGTTGTGCCGATTCGTCGACTTTCGAGCGGACCTCCAAACGACTGGGGCTTTGGCCGTATGTGGGTGGGTAGCTGGATTTAGTGCTGAGGAATCATCTTGCCGGTTTCGCGCTGATTTGGGATTGAGACCTTGCGGCTGTGCCATTCTCCTTCTGCTACCTCCACATCCGGCCTTAGGCTTTGAAGTTGTGTTGTCGGCTTTGTGCCATTTTACCCTTGCCCCACCGCAATTGCATTGTTTGCACTTTCAAACCATTTTGCCAGTTTGGCGCCAAATTCCAGCTGGGCCTCCACTGCGGACCTTCGTCTTGTGGCCTGATTACTACCTTACCAATGGTTAGCCAGTATCTATTCTGCAAGTGAGGGGAGGGATCTTCCCAGGCTTGGGATTTGCCCCAATTTCTTCCTGCTAACAGCAGCAGAATAATATTACCTTCTTCCAACTTTCTAAAATGGCGGAGCATAGTTCCTCCCATTCCAGCAACTCTGCTACTTCCTCCCCCAGACATCAGAGCTCAGAGGCTCCTGATCCCAAGAAAACAAAACTAACATCTACAAGGCCATCTTCCAGATCTAGGGCTACCACCTCACGATCAATTACATCAGCATCTGAGAAGGATGCCCAGAGAAGGCAAAAGGCCTTAGAAAAACATTTTGCCAAGGCTCAAAAACAAGCAGAGGCATCTAGAAGCCCAGGAATTCCGGCGGGCAGTAAGGAGGTAGGCATTTCCTTAGGGAAGGAATTGTCTTCTCAAAAGGGCCCTGCAGGAGGATCTGCTAACCTGGCCTCCTGATGTTAATACCGGAATGCAAGTTTTGCAGACATCAGCCTATGTTGGGGATTTTGCTCCCTTATCCGGCTTCACTACGTCTGGATTGGAGGCTGCCTCGATTAATAGATCTTCTGGCCCATCTGCTACCTTCACTCCTACTGTGGCAGGGCTATGCCTGGAGGAGAATTGGGGCCTGCCTTGTCTCAGGAGCTTTGCAGCATCATTGTTTAAACCATTTCTCTAGGCATTGATGCAGCCCTCCTTAAAAGGGGACTCACAGGTCCCTTGCCATTGGCTCTTCCCACGTCAGTGGATTTTCACTCTCAGGGTCAGCCAGAGAGGGGCTATCTCCAGGGACCTCAATCCCCGCTCCCTTCCCATCTCAGCAATATTTCGCTTTCGGGTGAGGAGGAAATGACCTCCTGGGCTCTATGAAACCAAGACTTGATTTTGGGAATGAATATCACATTACTTCCTTGGTGCACAAAGGAGGCACCTGCAAAAGCAAGAAGGCAATCATATGGGAAGCTGGACCCCTTGGCTTATTTCCTTTTCCTTTCTCCTACTCCTTTCCTCCTGTATCTTCTGCTGGTTGAATTTTACTCTTCTGCATTTTTCCTATTGTTGCTTATCGTTAAAGGGAGTAACGTGAGGAACATAGGTATAAATATGTAGGAGTTATTTTAGCTTCAACGTCACCACATTAGAAAAAAGATGTTGAGACTTTGGAAAAAGTGAATAGTAGAGCAACTAAAGATGATTAAACCCCAGGAGACTAAAACACATGAAGAACAGTTGCAGGAACTGGGTATGGCCAGACTAGAGAAAAGAAAGACTAGAGGGGGTATGAAAGCAGTATTCCAGTATTAGAGGGGCTGCCACAAAGAAGTGGGGGTCTAATTGTTTTCTAAAGCACCTTGAAAGCAGGACAAGAAACAATGGATGGAAGCTAATCAAGGAGAGAAGCAGCCTGGAACCAAGGCAAAACTTCCTAACAGTGAGGACAATTAACCAGTGGGATGACTTGCCTTCAGAAATTCCAGAGAAGCTCCATCACTGAACGTTTTCCAGAAGAGACTGGACAGCCACCTGTCTGAGATGGTATAGAGCAGTGGTTCTCAACCTTTATAGTGCTGCGACCCCTTTAATACAATTCCCCACGATGTGGCGACCCCCAACCGTAAAATTATTTTCGTTTTGAATTTATCGCGCCTGAAGCCGTATTGGCTAGCGATCTGAACTGCTTGCGATTGCCTTGAGGACGGAGGCATTAAAGCGGAGACTCCTCCCCTATTAAGTTTATGGCGCCTGAAGCCAGATTAGGCTAGCGATTGGGAGCGATTGCAGCTGGCTTGAGAGGGAGACGTCAGAGCAAAGATTTCTCTCTTTTTTAATTCGTCGCCCCTGAAGCCGAATTCGGCTAGCGATTTGAAGAGCCTGCAGCTGGCTTGTGGAGTCAACCGTTGGAGCGCGATTCTTCGACTCGCAAGTATACTTCCCATATTTCCGATGGTCTTAGGCGACCCCTGGCAAATCGTCATTCGACCCCCAATGGGGTCCCGACCCCCAGGTTGAGAACTGCTGGTATAGAGTCTTCTGCTAGAGCAGGCGGTTGGACTAGAAGACCTCCAAAGCCTCTTCCATCTCTATTCTGAATTGAATTGAATGTGGGTTTAATAGCCCAGTCAGAAACTTGCACCCTCCCAGCTGGACTTGGTTTCTTTGTCCCATGAATGCAATGCAACATGTTGGAAAGTAGCTTTTAAAGGAGATTAGCAGTGCAGCAAAAAAAAAAAAACAAAATCTGCAAAGCAAATGGGGGTGTCAGTTCCATCTGGAAGAATTTGGAGGCCTCTTTTGTTGCTCTCCTCAACCACAATGAGCACCTGGTGTGTAGCAGTGCATCCATGTACAATGGAGACGGGGCAGCCGATACTTCTTTGGCTCTCAGATTGAGTGATCTGTATCAGGGGTCTCCAACCTTGGTCCCTTTAAGACTTGTGGACTTCAACTCCCAGAGTTCCTCAGCCAGCAAAGCTGGCTGAGGGACTCTGGGAGTTGAAGTCCACAAGTCTTAAAGGGACCAAGGTTGGAGACCCCTGATCTATATTAACAAGGAGATTAAATAGCAGTCAGAAACTAACAGACAAAATTGGGCTGAAATTTACAAGTTACCCATGGGGGGGATATAAAAACAGCTTGAGCAAAAGAAATTGGTTACTGGAACAGCAATAAGAGGCAAGGTTTTGCGCTTTGTTGGTTTGCTTTTTTAATGGAGGATTTATTTTAATAACACAGTGATCTTGGAAACATCTTGAATTAGATGCCTCTTAAGGGCAGCATGTTTAGAAATGCACATTAGAAAATGCATTGCCCTATTTAGATTGGATCATTTAAAATATAATATTCAGGCAAGCTCAAAAGTAGTTAAATCGGCATTTCTCAGAGCGGCGAGACAGCTGGGCCAGCAAAGCTTCAAGTGGTTCATCATTTGAAGAATCAAGCGGATGAGGAACTTTCATGGGAAGCCTGATTTTTAAAGGAAGATGGCTTTGGGGCCAACGAAGCCTCCTACCTCCCAGGGCAAATAGGCCCAGGCAGAGCAGTAGGATAAAGCAGGTGACAGGATCTCCTAAAATAATTAGTGACTTTGTGTAACACTGTCCTTCAAAGTACCAGATTGTTCTTACCTTGCCTGGATTGGTTGGTTCCCTTTGGTCTGTCAGCTCTGCAGCTCTGTGTGAACACTGATAAAGTGTTTTTGCCTTGGTTGGTCCTTCCACAACCTCTATGCTTCCAACAACTTTTCCATAGCAGCCCCCAGACATTGATACTCATGTTCTTTGTTTATTGAATACTCATTGTTTATTTGAGTATGTAAGTTTGGAATCGTGATTGCATTTTCTTTACTTTATAGCTGATGTTTGAAGTTTGACAGCATGTGGTGACGATTCCTCCCCCAGCTTCAACACAACCCACACTGTCTTCAGCTCCTATCTCTTGGCAACACCGTTGTCACTTTGGTTGGGTTCAGGCTTGGTACAGTGGCCTCTGGGTGGCCTCCAAGAAGATATTTGTGGTTTTGTAGTTGCTAGGAAACCGGCTTCTGGGCTTCCATGTGGAGCATTGGGTGCGTGGCGTGGCAGAAGATATGGTCAATGGCAGCCCATCTTATTTATTCCAACCTATGAACAAGAATCTGGTTCAGTAAAGTTCAACATTAAATTGGTGCCAGATATTATAAAGGTGAATGGAATTCAGGAGGGTTGAACTTGGAGCGCTTGTGGGAACACAAGGACACTAAAATGATGATGCACTTAACTATCCCCCACCCAGCTCTGCCTGCTCTTCTCCTATACCAGGGATGTCAAACTCCAGGCCCATGTGGTGCATCGCAGGGCTGCCCTGGAAACAGCAAAGGACCTGTTTGCAGTGCCTCTGCCATGCACGGCCCTCCTGAGCTCCATTTTTACTGGCAGAGGGTTGCAGGAGGCCGTCCCAGCTGAAAACGGAAATTGGGAGCCCATTTTCACTGGCAGAGCACTCGGGCCACCACAGGTGGCCCTGGCACAAGTGACGTCAAGCTGGCCACGCCCATCCTGCCCAAGCCCACCCCGGCCCCCCAAAGTCAAACACAACCCTGATGCAGCCCTCAGTGAAATTGAGTTTGACACCCCTGTCCTATACCTACTTTCTTGGGTACCCCTTCAGGAAGGATGCTCAGCCCATCTCTTCAATGGACAGGCATTGCTACTTTGAGATTCAAGCCCAGGCATGTTGTGCCTCGCTCGCCCCCCTCTCCGCAGCCGGGCCCCTCTCATCTCCTGTTATCTCAGCCAGAGACAAATAATGAAGACGAACGGCCTGGCATGCCTCCAGCCCCCAGTCCTGGCACCATGCCCGGACAGACCGAGCAAGACGAATGGCCTGGCATGCCTCCAGCCCCCAGTCCTGGCACCATGCCCGGACAGACCGAGCAAGACGAATGGCCTGGCATGCCTTCAGCCCCCAGTCCTGACACCATGCCCAAACAAACCGAGCAAATAAACCCCTCCCCCACAGCATGTGAACATGAGGAACAGGAAGCCAGTCACGAGCTGAAATTGCCGGCAGCTGGAGGGTGGAGGGATCCACGCTTCTGGAGAATGGAGAGGCGACGTCAGCAAAAAGAAGGTAGGGGCAGGCCTGGATAAGTGCTGAGTCATGGAGCCACACCCCATGGCCTATATAAAGGATCTGCTTTCTGGCATTCTTTGAGTCAGGCAAAGTCTAATTTGGATTGCTGAAGTCACATCTTGGACTCCTGCCTGCCCTGAGAACTCTGACAGAACTTTGGCAAAGCTGCAGAGGCTTTGTGGCCACGCTTGATACAGACTTCCCCGACTCGGCCATCAGAGGAGGAGTGGGACATGACAAAGCAGGCTCCTGAAGGACGCACTATATTTTGAACTAGTGTATCACTATGATTCCACATGATTGGTCTTGTCCTAATACCAGGCATGCAGTGAACCCAAACTTGCTATAAGGGCTTCAGGAAAAAATGCAGACTAAAGACCAGTTTAAATTTACATCAAACTTGTAACATACTTTCCTTCCTGAAATTGAAGATACCTTCAATTTCAAGGGTTATTTATCATTAGGACATTTGTCTGTAATTTGCCACGCTTCTATTCGTGATTAAGGGCTCCTTATACGTAAGTGATTTGTAGATTTTTGTGAAAAAAATGTGCATAAGATACATATAAAAGAGCAAAAATAGTTGGACTAGACATTCTGTTGCATTTCTCTAGAAAACAGGAAGAAGAGACACTTGGGAAATGTGCTTGTCAGAGCCCATGTCTGTCTAAACTTTTACCTGTCTGCTACAAGCTGTTCTATTGGACACCTGCCGGATTTTGTCATGGGCCATGTAATATACTTTCCAACGTCAGTTCTTGTCTCATTGACTGATTGGTTGAACTCAGTCAATTGATGATTGATTGAACCACACCTGGAATCCTGCATCCAGTTTTGGTCCCCACGTTACAAAAAAGATGTTGAGGTTTTGGAAAAAAGTGCAGAGAAGAGCAAGTAAGATGATTAAAGGCCTAGAGACTAAAACACATGAAGAACAGTTGCAGGAACTGGGTATGGCCAGTCTAGAGAAAAGAAGGACTGGGGTGACATGATAGCAGTCTTCCAGTATTTTGGGGGCTGCCACAAAGAAGAGGGGGTCAATTTATTTTCCAACTCACAAGAGGGCAGGACAAGAAACAATGAATGGAAACTAATCAAGGAAAGAAGCAACCCCGGAGTTAAAGAGAAACTTCCTAACAGTGAGGACAATTAACCAGTGGAACAGCTTGCCACCAGACATTGTGTTTGCTCCATCACTGGAGGCTTTCAAAAAAAGATTGGGCTGCCATTTGTCAGAAATGGTGTAGAGTCCCTTGCTTGAGCAGGGGGTTGGAATAGATGACCTACAAGGTCCCTTCCAACTCGTTTTATCTTTAAAAAAATAGGTTTGTCCCCAACTGCCACTGCAGGGCCTTCAATCCAGGCTGCCTTCCCCACCACCCAGTATTGACGCTGAGCAAATCGGACACAAAAACAGCAGCTGCTCTTAAGCAAACAAGAGGCTCCCATCTGCACGGACAATATTAACAATTCATAAATGCACCAAGAAGAAATAAAAGGCTTAACGGCTCTGCTAACAGGCATTGATTAAGCGCTCGTAGCCATTCGAGCAGTTAGTCAATAATATCAATGTTTGTCTACCTCCATTCTTTATCCTTGTCTTTCTTGGCTAAACCGTTTCATCTTTACTGGCAGCACGTTCCCAAAACAAACAGCTGCCGCAGGATAATTAATTGACAAAGCCACAGCCTGCTGGACCACTCCTTTTAGGAAGTGCCAGCATGAAGATCTGGCCCTGCAGAAGCTACTCTTGGCAGCAGGGAAGGTCCCTCAGGTGGGGAAAGAGGGGTGGCCCCCTCAGAAAGGGGAAGGCAATGGGCCCACCTTGAAAGAGCACCTGTTGGGCAGCAAGGTAGAGGACTTTACAGCAGGGGTCTCCAACCTTGGCAACTTTAAGCCTGGTGGACTTCAACTCCCAGAATTTCCCAGCCAGATTTGCTGGCTGGGGTATTCTGGGAGTTGAAGTCCTCCAGGCTTAAAGTTGCCAAGGTTGGAGACCCCTGCTTTGCAGCATCCAATCTGGATCGGTCACCTGGACCAGAGCTTTACTTTCGGACTCACGCTGGAGCCCATCCGATAGAGGGAACTTCCTTCTATCGGAGTGTGCACTTTGGGAAGTGAGAGACACTTCTGATGTAATCTACCAGATCCCCTGCATGGATTGTCCCATGACTATGTAGGACAGATGGGGAGGAAGCTGACTACCCGATTGCAAGGACACAAGGGAGCGGTCAGACAAGGAGACTCAAACTCACAATGCAGAGTCTAGACCAGGGGTCTCCAGCCTTGGCAACTTGAACCCTGGGGGACTTCAACTCCCAGAATTCCCCAGCCAGCTTTGCTTGAAGTTGAAGCAGGTGATAGAGGGAGCTATGCGTAGCTCCCATGTAACACCGCTCCTGCGCAGACTGCACTGGCTACCTGTGGCCTTTTGAGTGCACTTTAAGGTGTTGGTTACGACCTTTAAAGTGCTCCATGGCTTAGGGCCTGGGTACCTACGGGACCGCCTGCTGTTACCACATGCCTCCCACTGACCCGTACGCTCTCACAGAGAGGGACTTCTCAGGGTGCCGTCCGCCAAACAATGTCGGCTGGCGGCCCCCAGGGGAAGGGCCTTCTCTATGGGGGCTCCCACACTCTGGAACGAGCTTCCCCCAGGTTTATTATTTATTTATTTATTTATTTATTATTCGTATTTGTATACCGCCCTATCTCCCGAAGGACTCAGGGCGGTTCACAGGCAGATAAAAACATTTATATACAAATTAAAAATAACCATTTAAAAAACTTATTCTAAAGCCCGATTCTTAAAAAATGATATAAATATTAAAACTAATTAAAACCCCTATAAATTTAAAATCTAGTCCAGTCCTGCACAGATGAATAAGTGTGTCTTAAGCTCGCGACGGAAGGTTCGGAGGTCTGGAAGTTGACGGAGTCTTGGGGGGAGTTCGTTCCAGAGGGTGGGAGCCCCCACAGAGAAGGCCCTTCCCCGGGGCGTCGCCAGACGACATTGCCTAGCTGACGGCCCCCCGAGGAGTCCCTCTCTGTGAGAGCGCACGGGTCGGTGAGAGGTATTCGGTAGCAGTAGGCGGTCCCGTAAGTAACCTGGCCCTTACGCCAAATACCTGACCTTCGGACTTTTCGCCGCGAACTGAAGACACACCTTTTTATCCGCGTGGGGCTGGCTTAAATTGAATTTTAAATGTCAAATTTTATTAATTTTAAATGGGGTTTTTTAGTGTATGGTAAATTTTTTAATTGTCAGGCTAATTTAAATAAGTTTTTTAAATTGCATTTTAATTGTATTTTGTATTGTTTGTTTTATTCTGCCTGTACACCGCCCTGAGTCCTTCGGGAGAAGGGCGGTATAAAAATCAAATAAATAAATAAATAAAATAAATAAATAAAGTCCCCCAGGCTTCAAGTTGCCAAGGTTGGAGACCCCTGGTCTAGACAGTCACTTATCTGAAATGGTATAGGCTTGCCTGCTTGAGCAGGGGGCTGGACTAGAAGACCTCCAAGGTCCCTTCCAGCTCATTCTATTCTATTCTATTCTATTCTAAAAGGACATTCAATTTTGCAGCTTGGTGCAGATTGTTGGATGAGCAGGCAAAAAACAGTCAGGGAAGTGATTGAAGCCTTGTCAGTCAACAAGAATGCTAATTTCTCCCCAGCTTATCAAGCGCTTAGGAGGGGAGGGTTTGGAAGCTCAAGGAAACAACAGTCATCAAGACTCCAGTCAAGATCTAAAGAGCCACATACAACAGGCATCACATAAATGCCACCCGTAGAATAGCCCAAAGCACACATTCTGGTGAGAGAGAAGTTCCTTGAGAATGGGCCCCAGCAATAGTTCAAAAGCTCCGAAGAGTAATCCTCTGGTCCCAGTGACCAACCCAGATTGGTCACTGCAACAGTACCCTGGGACACACACATTCGCCTTCATTCAGAAGAGGACTTTATTTAGATCATCTTTAATTTTTTTTTTAAAAAAAAAGAACCCCTTTTAAATCAACTTTCTTCACTTCTTATTTCTCATAGCTGGCTGGAGAATTCTGGGAGTTGAAGTCCACACATCCAATTTTAAACCAAGAGTTTATTAGATCACAGAAAAGTTTTAGGTGATTCCCATGAGCCTAGACCTCAGTAAGCAGTCAAACCATACAAGTTTTAGGTGATTCCCATGAGCCTAGACGTCAGTAAGCAGTCAAACCATACTAGAAATATTTCCTTATACACCAAAGAAATTCAAACTATCTAAAATAATCTGTTTCATCAAAGTCTTTATTTGGACTACGGGGCATGTCACTCACGAGTGCCTCATTTTGAATTCACGTGGACTATATGGGTGACACAAGGGTTATACAACCCAGACTGACTTCACAACATTTATTGGGGCTTTCAAGAAAAGCATCAGGAGCACGTTACACAGTTGCTGGATTGTGAATTTGGGTGTTTTAACTACTCGTCAAACTAACTGACTGTCTTCACACCGAAAGCTTAACCGGTTACTAAATTAATCCATTTTCTGTGTTTCCACAGATAGGAAACCTGGCTTTTTCAGAGGCCTTTGGGGATTAATTACAATCAGCAGCAGCATGCCAAACAAATTTTAGACTATTAATTTTAGTACCTAATTAGATTTTGGATTTTACTATTTTAATTAATTACAATACTGATCTTTGCACCACGTTTCATTTTGTAAGTTTTATAAACCAGCTGAAGTCAGGTAGCAGATAAGTCTTCTAAATAAATAAATCTGGTATCACACACTTGTTGAGTTGTACCCAGCAGGCTTTAACTACCCATGAAACCCATCAGCGAGGCCGGTGATGTGAGAAGCCTGCATATCCGTGCAGCACTTACGCAGCATAAAACTAAGAGCCAAGGTGGCATGCAGGCTACTGCTAGCTGCAGTTCGGCAGTTCAAATCCCACCAGGCTCCAGGTTGACTCAGCCTCCCATCCTTCTGAGGTGGGTAAAATGAGGACCCAGATTGTTGGGGGCAAGAGGCTGACACTGTAAACCACTTAGAGAGGGCTGTAAAAGCACTGTGAAGCAGTATACAAGTCTAAGTGCTGTTGCTATTGCTATCAATGGTAGTGTCCCTATAGCAGTTTTGAAGGGTTGATATAAATTAGTTCACTGTGAGCGAAGACTGTGTCTGCAGAAAAGGGCCTATTGAAACCACAGCTGACGTCCTGTTAGGCAATGCTCTCTGCAAGGATCCCTTAGAATTTGGTAAAGCACCCCAGAAAAATCTGATTTTTTTATGCATAGTTAATCTTTATCAGACCATTATGACTTAGTTTCCTTGAACACAGCCACATTCTGCTATACCACCTATAAAATTAGACACTGTGCCACTAATCGTAACATTCTTACCAGATTTTGTGTTTTTATTCTTATTTTATCTTTTATTCTGAATTCTGGTCTGTGATTGTAATGAACTTTGCTTGTATCGGTCAATTAATCAGTTAATCAATCACTAGTACAGGTAATCCTTGAGTTGTGACAGTTCACTTAGTGACCGTTTAAAGTTACGACATCCCCCCCCAATACTTATGACACAGTCCCAATGTTATGAATGTTGCAGCCCCATGGCAATCGTTCACTCTTACGTATGACTGCGGAGGCACAGCAACATTCACCCTGCCCATCCCCCACCCCCCACCCCGTCCCGCCAGATCACTTACCTTGCAAACATCTGGCCAGCTGTGTCCTCTCAGCCTCTCTGCCATGGTTCCTTTGCCTGCATCCCTGCAGACTCCAGTCACCTTTGCTAAAAACTTTTGTAACAATTATATTCCCCATGTTTTCTCAAAGTCAACCAGATGAACCTGTGACTAATCCTCTTAGCAAGGCCCAGTTCTCCTCCAGGAAGCTCAGGGAGCTCTGGTACCTTGGCTTACTTTGTGCAATGACTCCCCGGACGCTTCCCCAGATATATATCTCCAGATGTCTAGTGCAAGGTGAATGCAGCGCCTTGTTCTAAAAACAAGGATACAAATTTCAGCTTTATCTCTACTAATTCAGACACACTGGGGATAACACCGCTGCAGCCCAGAAGGGTCATTCATGTTAATTCATTTCTGAGCATACAATCTTCTCACTTGTCCAGATACATTACCTGGACAGGAAGCAAATACATATCTTCTTTTGCACAGATAAGACGGACAGTCATTCAGAAATAGCCTTTGATTTTAATTAAAATTGATTTTTTAATATTATACCACCTGAAAGTTAAATGAGCTCCTTATAGAAAAAGTGAAGCATAGTAACTGTAATAAATAAACGGAGATTCAACCAGTGCAACAAAAGCTAGGCCAACACTTTTGAACCAGTTCTTAACTGGGCCATTAACGTCTCTTTTTGAAAAACACTCCCTCTCAAAGTTTTAGAGGAGTAAATGATTTTCCTTCAAATTCTTGCGGATGGTGGATGGTTTGGCTTAATTTTTAGAAGTTCCTTACCTGCATCCAGGTCTTTCCTGGCGTTGTCCTTATGGGATTTGGAAACTATTTGGGTTGTTCTTCCCTTCATAGAAATCCTCCGGTCTTTTAATGTCAAATAAGAAAATCTCCCTTTTTTTGGTCAAGTCAGCCCAAGGTGAGCTTCGTACTCCACCTGTACCCATTATATATTGCTACAGATGGTGATGATAGAAATATTCAGCCAGGGCAAAACTGAGAGAGAACTTGCTCTTGAAATTGCTTTCAGTGGAGAATAACATTTCCATGGGATTCTGCTGGGAGCCATGAAATGCTTCTGCATGTATTCAGTGTTCAGTGGGAAGGAATGAAATCTCCACATCCTCTGAGGTTAGAATCAGAATACAGCTGGAAGGGACCTTGGAGGTCTTCTAGTCCAGTCCCCTTCTCAAGCAAAAGATCCTGTACCATTTCAGACTAGTAACTGTCCAGTCGCTTCTTAAAAACATCCACTGATGGAGCGCTCACAATTTCTAGTGGCAATTTGTTCCACTGGTTAATTGTCCTCTCTGTTAGGACGTTTCTCCTCAGTTCCAGGTTACTTGTCTCCTTGATTAGTTTCCATCCATTGTTTCTTCTCCTGCCATCTGATGCTCTGGAGAATAAATTGACCCCCTCCTCTACTGGAATGCTGCTATCATGTCATCCCTAGTCCTTCTTGTCTCTAGACTACCTATACCCAATTCCTGCAGCGGTTCTTCATATGTTTTAGTCTCTAGGCCTTTAATTGCCTTAGTTGCTCTTCTCTGCATTTTTTCCGAAGTCTCAACATCTTGTTTGTAATGCAGTGATCAAAACGGGATGCAGGATTCCAGGTGGAGCCTTAACTAAGGCTTTATGAAGGTCCCATCCTTGCAGACGGAAAGCCCGCCCACAGGTCCTATAAGGTAACAGTCAAGGTGGAGTTTGCTGGTTGTTCTATTCAGTGATGGTGTAGCAGAGAGGGGTGGATAAATGTCCTTTCTTTTGATGTGCAGCCATCTCTCCGATGATCTGCAATAGCCTCATTGTCAGGCTGCCTCTGATTCTATTTAGGAAAGAAAACACCTAGACTTCATTTGTAAATAAAGAAAAGTACTTTTACTAAATACATCCGGACAACAGCAATGTAAAGTTGGATCTGAGACAGAATATGGCTAACATTCCATATCCCCTCGTTAGTCCCTCCTTCTCACAAAGGTCAGGCAGGCCTGGTCCAATGCCAGCTCCTTCTGCCCCCCCCCCTCCAATCTTCTTCCGAAGGTCTCCGGCAGTTTCTTATCTCTGGAATGCAGGGTACGTTGGAAAGCCCATGCGCGTCTGCCGTTTATGCTGATTCAAACATTAGCTGCCCCCTCCCCTCCTTTTATGTCAGACGACACTCTTAAAGGGCCCTCTTCTGTTAATCTGAATAGGATAGTATACATTTTAGGTTCATGGCTATTTTACATTAACATACTGATACTGCAATCTAACTACTGAATACAAATTGCACACATATAACACAAATAGAGTGAAGCTTGGAGTGGAGGCTGACATTCATTTTGATCCCGTAAGAGACTTCCATGTCTCAACCAGACTTCCTTTTCTGGTTGAGAAGTGTGGGAATTTGGGGTGATAGAAAGAAAGCCACTGATTTGGTATCTGGGTCACCTTTTTCTCTCTTTTTTTTTGTACGCCAATTTTTCTTTCTTCCTTTTTTGTTGTTAGTGCTGGGCGTATGTTTTCATTTTGTTTGTTTTTCTGTTTTGTATTTTGCCTCTTATGAAAAAACAAAATAAATATGCATAACAAAAACAGAAAAGGAAGCAACCACAGTACCCCTGCTGGCAGAGCCTTAAAATACTGCCAGGAAAAACACAGGATAAATGCTTCCACACCCTGCAGGGTGGGATCAGATGGAAAGGTGGGGAGGGGGGACAACTTGAGGCTGGCTTTGAGTATAGAATGACAAGTATGGAGCAAGAGCCTGCAGAAGATTTTTCTCCGAAACTAAGGGGGGATGTCAAGACCAGTCACCTGAACAGGGTGTTGCTAATTCTCTGCACCGCTCATTGCATTTCTGCTTCAGAGAACAGACCGTGTTCTGTTTATGACGGTCTATGAGTAATGTTTGCAGCTGCTCTTATTCTCACCTGTTCAAAGATAGCTCACTGCCGTTTGCTCAGTGGGCTGCGACAGCTCTGTTAATCAGGCAATTGCCGAGCTGTTTGGTGCCACCAGCATTCATCAGACAAGGGCAGGGTGCTCGTTCCCCCCCCCCCCCAGCTCCCAATTTGTTCCTTTGATACCCTAAAAGCTGCCGTGTTAACCCATATTTTTTTGTCAAAAAGATCTATGGAAAACTCTCACTGCTTTGATTACTGCAATGAGTTTATATCGTTATTACCATGGGCTCTTTTTTTTCTCTTTTAAATGAGGCCTGGGTGGATTGAAGACGTAAAAAAAAGTCTGTGACGCAGATTCTCTGGACTCCATTGTAAAATGGAACGGATGTATGGTGAAGTTGTGTATGAAATCGCACACACACACACACACATTTTTTCAACTCCAATATGCTGAGTTTCTCTCCCTCTTGTTTCCTTCTTTCTTTCCAAGAGCCTATTTTAAATGGCCAATTTCCTTAGTAATATTTCACCCTGTCACCATCATCGGTCTTCAAGTCAATGTTGATTCCTGGCAACAGCCTGAAACTCTCTGCACTTTACTTGGCAACCTTTTGGGAAGTTTGTCCTGGCCTCATTCCTGGGGCTGGCAGTCACTGGCCCAAAGGCATTCAGCTGGCTTCAAGCCTAAGGCAGCGCTAGAATTCATGGTCTCCTGGCACCTTGAGCTACTCTGAAAAACTGATGTATTCTTCTCGTGTCAGTTCAGCGAGGAAGGAAGAGGACTAAGCGAGAAAGCCTGAAAGAGCATGAGAGTATTGGTCGCCCTCGACTTACGACCACAATTGAGCCCAAAAATTCTGTTGCTAAGTGAAACATTTGTTAAGTGAGTTTTGCCCCATTTTACGACCGTTCTTGCCAGAGTTAAGTGAATCTGGCTGCCCTCTTGACTTCGTTTGTTAGAAGGTTGCAAAAGCGGATCACAGGAGCCAGGGACACTGCAAATCTCATAAATAGGAGTCTTGAATTTTGATCATGTGACCATGGGGATGCTTGCAACGATTGTAAGTGTGAAAACAGCACCTTTTTTAGTGCTGTTGTAACTTTGAACGGTCACTAAATGAATTGTTGCAAGTTGAGGGCTACCTATATTGACTTCACTACAAAGGAGCAAATGGACAGATCTTGGACACGGGTTTGGAGTAAGGAAGGGGGTGCAAAGGGAAAGACCCCTCAAGACAGAAGAGTTGCAAAGAACAGCAGGACTAAATTTTGTGTACCTTAGAATGTGAGGCATGGACAATTTTAAAGAGCTTTTCAGAGACAGAAGTAAAAGAAGAAGAAGGAAGGTTTCAGATTCTTTTTTGAGCCATTTGAAACACATATTCATAGAATCGTCACAAACTCTTTCAGCATTTCTCAATCAAGTGGATCAGTACAAAGCAATAGAAAGTTTACGTGCAGTTCCGAGACATTATTTCTTTATAAAATTTTATATTCGATATCTGAGAATTTGCCAATTTTTTTTTTTTAAAAAGTGTACAGTGGGATACAATTAAATTAAAATGTTCAAAAAGCATAGTTCATACTTAATTAAAACAGTTTATAAATGAAAAATCAATAAAACCATTAACAACATACCCTGAGCCCAGGTGTCGCAGTGGTTAGAGTGCAGCACTGCAGGCTACTTCAGCTGACTTCTAGCTGCAGTTCAGCAGTTCAAATCTCACCAGGGTCAAGGCTGACTTGGCCTTCCGTCCTTCCAAGGTGGGTAAAATGAGGACCCAGATTGTTGGGGCCAAGAGGCTGACTCTGTAAACCGCTTAGAGAGGGCTGGAAAGCACTATGAAGCGGTATACAAGTCTAAGCGCTATTACTATTACTATACTATACATTAAATCTACAGACTCCTTCAACTTTTCTTCCTAAATCTGTGTGATTGACAAGAACCCTCCCAATCCTTTTCTCTCTTGGGAAACTAGAACAAGTAATCCCCAAATGATCTTTGACTCTTTTATCAAATAACCTTTTTTTTTTATTCAAAAAGTTTTACAGAAAATTTTCCCCCCCTTTCCCCCCACCTCCCCTCCCCCCTCCCTTCACAACCCCCCTCCCCCCCAACTTCCCGAAACGAGCACAAGGTATAGTTAAAAATAAAACAAATATATGCTAAAAAATTTTTGTCCCAACTTAATTATACCCCTACAATCATCAATTCCTAACTTCCCCTGAAAACAATCAAAAATAATTTTATCAAATAACCTTTTGATTTCTTTTTTTTTTTATTTGCATTTATATCCCGCCCTTCTCCGAAGACTCAGGGTGGCTTACACTATGTTAGCAATAGTCTTCATCCTATTTGTATATTTATATTTATATAAATATATAAATATTTATATATTTGTATATTTACATATTTGTATATTTCTGGAGAGCTTGAAGAGAAAATGGGTATTTTTGAATTCCAAAGCAACGAGAAGCTTAAAAAAAGTTTTGGAAAAGACCCATTTGACGTCATGTCTCCAGGCTGATCACTTTGGAGCGAAGATTTACCTACAATGAATGCTGATTGTTTTGAAGGGCTTCTGAATTTTAGTTCCTTTCTGACCCTCGCCGGTGAAGCTGTTTTACTGGTGCTGTCCAAGGTGCTGCCCTCACTACAAATAGGAAATGGTCTATCGGTGCCACCGATATGTACATATTGTCAACCATGCCTCTGCTCGATCCTTTAAGTAAGAATGATCCTTGACTCCATTTAGTCAGAAAGGGAAAGTTGACTAAAGATCAAGCTGAACACTGTTAAAGCAAACTCAAATCTGAGTTTTCCCGTGCCAAATTCCCAAATGTATTTCCCCCTTTCCAAGACTCTCCCTGCCTTTCGTGCCCAATCATTCAAACCAGATGTTGTTGGAATGGTCTTCTTTAGTATGCGGCTATGTTCCTTCCCAGACAGTTGTCCTTGAAGTTGTGTCTCCAGCCGGTATAGTGAATAGTGGAGCCTTCTTCCTCCCTCCCATTAAGTCTCCCTCCCCCGACTTCATAGCAGACTGGCACTGAGCAAAAGTACAACGCAGGTGTGAAGTGGCAGTCCTGATATATATATTATCAAGTTTCATTTTATTTTTGAGTGAATTCCATTTTTCTTAAATAGCCCCCAGTATACTCTTTACTATACAACATTTCTTAATTTATAGGTATTCACTATGCAACTTTCCCAAAGATACATTTGTATTACACATTCTCTGGTTTTACTGGTATTATACAAAGAGAAGTGCTCAGTTTCTCAAAGGTAGGAGATTTACAGCAGGTTTCAGGGAAGGAAGGGGAAAGAGAGAAAAGGTATGTGATAGCGAAGAATAATCTCTCTCTCTCTCTCTCTCTGCATAAATGGATGGATGTGTAAAGTGGTATGTGTCAGTGTAAATAATATCAATTATTATTTATTTCTGCTTTTACCCCTGACATAGCAACTTGGGGTTGAAAAACTTAAAAACATCCATGTGGAACAAGAATAAATTCCAAACGAGATCAGTGTCTATGCAGAAATGGATGTATTTTGAGGGCGCTTAGAATGAAGACCTTCCCTGTGCTAAACCATTTTTTAAACCATCTATGGAATAAGTGATTGAGTTGCAGAAGTGTTCTTCTCGCCTTCCTATTACAATCACGTTTTGTCTTTTCCTAGACACGAATCAAGGCTTCAAGAGCCCAGGAAGAGTTAAAAGGAAAGGAGCCCTTGCATCGTCCTGGCTCCCCTCTTTTCTGTAGCAGGCATGAATCTCCTGAAGAGCTGTCAAACCAGACAGCTTTGCAGGTCTGCTTAGGTGCCTTAGTAGCCTCCCTCGGTGGCTGTCCATGTTTTCTGGTTGACAGCCCCAAGATAGCAATCAAAATGAATCACTCAGCAAATGAGACACATTTTGGCTCTGCATTTCCAAATGTGACAGTCACGTTTGTTTCCTCTTTCAGCAGCATTGAAGGTCTTTCTGGAGCTCAGGCTGATGTCAAGGAAGAGCTTGACAAGGAGGGGGGAGTATCCCAAAGTTAAGCAGAGAGCGAGTGTGTGTAGAAATAAACCTTTCTCAGCCAAATTGCAAAATTAGGCTTGAGTGTGCTGCTTCTCTTACTCTTAAGAATTCTTTGCTCAAGAGAACTGACCCTCAGCTTCTAAGGGGTGTGTGTGTCACTTAATGACCGCTAAGTTTGCTTTACAACTGCCCCATTAACTTAACCACTACAAAAAGATCATAAAATCAGGTTGGTCATGTGAATGACTTGCTTTACAACTGTCATGACTTACTATCACAATTGCCAGGCTTGATTATGGTCACATGTGTTTTGGAACTGTGTCCTATTGACCATCTTTTCTAGTCATAACTGAAGCCAAAGAGAGTGTTGAAAGTCCTAAATTGTTGAATGGATGCAAGGAAGAGGTATGTGTAATGGAAAATAATCTCTCTCCCTCTTTCTCTTTCTCTCTTTTTTCTTTCTCTCTCTCTTCCCTCTCTTCCTCTCTCCCCCTCTCCCTTTTTCTCTCTCTCTTTTTCTCTTTCTCTCTTTCTCTTTTTTCTTTCTGTCTCTCCCTCTTTCTTTCTTTCTCTTTCTCTCCTTTTCTCTTTCTCTTTTTCTCTCTCTTTCCCTCTTTCTCTTTCTCTCTCTCTTTTCCCTCTCTTTTCTCTCTCTCTCTCTTTCTTTCTCTTTCTCTCTTTCTCTTTCTCTCTTTTTCTTTCTCTTTCTCTTCTCTCTCTCTCTCTCTCTCTCTCTCTCCCCTCTCCTTTTCTCTCTCTCTTTTCCCTCTCTTTTCTCTCTCTCTCTCCCTCCCTCTTTCTTTCTCTCTTTTCTCTTTCTCTTTCTCTCTTTTTCTTTCTCTTTTTCGTTCTCTCTCCCATCTCTCCATCTTTCTCTCTCTCCTCTCTCTCTCTCTCTCTCTCTCCTCCCGCTCTCTCTCTCTCTCTCTCTCCTCTCTCTTTCTTTTTCTCTCCCTCTCCCTCCCTCCCTCTCTCCCCCTCTGTGTGTGTGTGTGTATGAGAGAGAGAGTGAGTGTGTGTGTGTGTGTGTGTGTGTGTGTGTGTGTGTGTGTGAACTTAATCCAGACAAGACTGAGATTTTATAGAGGCCAACTCCAGAGTTGGGCATATAACCTGCTTGAATGGGGCAATAACAGTCCTGAAAGTACAACTTCTCAACTCATCTGGATAAACCTAAGCTGGAGAAGATTAGCACAACTCATCCATAAAAAAATACACTATTGATAACTAGTGGAAGAAATGTAAAGTGCTGCCTCTCAAGTCAATCTTTCAGGGGCTGCATGAACATCCATGTGGATTTCTGGGCAACACTTCAGAAGTTGTTTTCCATTGTCCTTTTCTGGGATCAGAAGTATCTTGATGACAGACTTGGATTCTATAAGTGCCCCCATGCAGGGCAGGTTTTCTTAATTGCCAATCTAGTCCCTTATTTTCTTGGTCTCCCAGCTAAGTACTAACCATTTCCTGCCTTTTTTAGTTTTATTGAGTTCTGCCGAGGCTACCTAGATGCTGCCGAAAACTATTCATTCTTTTAAAAAATAATGTTTCTCTTTCTCTCTGTATGACTCCTTTAACTGGATCAACTTAGCCTACAAAAAGAGATGACTAAGGGGAGGCATGACCACGGTCTTTGAATATTTGGTTCAATTTCAAATTTAAACAATTTGGTTTCAGGAAAAAACTATCCTGTAATCTGCAACTCCTACCCTGCAAAAACATATGGACTACATAACTCAATCAGGGCAAAGCAATAGATGCAATTTACATAGACTTCTGTAAAGCCTTTGATTCAGTGGTACACGACAAACTACTTCTAAAACTAAAATCTTATGGCATTTCCAGATTCCTGCATAAGTGGATAGCTGTGTTCCTATCAAACAGGCAGCAAGTAGTCAAAATAGGGAACTCTCTATCAAATCCTGCACCTGTTAACAACGGTGTCCCCCCAGGCAGCGTTTTAGGATCCACACTCTTTATACTTTACATAAATGACCTTTGTGATCATATTATAAAAACTGTGTTCTCTTCGCTGATGATATAAAACTATTCAACATCACCGACAATACTGCTACCCTTCAAAAAAACCTTGACTATGTGTCAGAATGGTCAAACAAGTGGCAACTTGAATCTCAACCAACAAATGCTCTGTCTTACATATTGGCAAAAAAATCAGAACATAAAATACAAGTTGGATGGACACGACCTTGTAGATGACCCTCACTCTGTCAAAGACCTTGGAGTACTCATCTCAAATGATCTAAATGCCAGAGCTCACTGTAACAGCATTGCTAGAAAAGCATTAAGAGTTGTTAACCTAATCTTGCATAGCTTCTTCTCTGGTAATATTGTACTGCTAACTAGAGCATACAAAACATTTGCTAAACCAATTCTCAAATACAGCTCATCTGTCTGAAACCCGCACTGCATATCGGACATTAATACAATTAAACGTGTCCAGATATATTTCACAAGAAGAGTCCTCTGCTCCTCTGCTCGCCACAGAATACCTAATGCCACCAGACTTGAAATTTTGGGTTTAGACAACTTAGAACTATGCTGCCTTTGGTCTGACCTAAGTGTAGTACATAAAATTATCTGCCACAGTGTCCTACCTGTCAATGACTTCTTCAGCTTCAACCATAACAATACACGAACACACAATAGATACAAACTCAAGATAAACCGCTCCAAACTTGATTGCAGAAAATACGATTTCAGCAACAGAGTGGTCAATGCCTGGAATGCACTACCTGACTCTGTGGTTTCTTCCCCAAACCCCCAAAACTTTAACCTTAGACTGTCTACTGTCCACCTCATCCCATTCCTAAGAGATATGTAAGGGGTGTGCATAAGAGCACCAGCATGCCTACGGTCCCTGTCCTAATGTTCCCATTTATTTGTATCCATTTCATGTATTCATAATCATGTTTATACTTATATCTGTTATACATGTTTGACAAACAAACATAAATAAATAAATAATGAATATAGAATAACAGAGCTGGAAGGGACCTTGGAGGTCTTTTAGTCCAACTCCCTGCTCAGGCAGGAAACCCTACACCACTTCAGACAAATGACTGTTCAGTCTCTTCTTAAAAATTTCCAGTGTTGGAGCATTCACAATTTCTGGAGGCAAGTTGTTCCACTGATTAATTGTTCTAACTGTCAGGAAATTTCTCCTTAGTTCTAGGTTGCTTCTCTCCTTGATTAGTTTCCATCCATTGTTTCGTCTCCTGCCTTCAGGTGCTTTGGAGAATAGCTTGACTCCCACTTCTTTGTGGCAGCCTCTGAGATATTAGAAGACTGAATCTCTGAAGGGCTTTTATAGGGAAGAGTATATTGAATTATTCCCCATAGATTCTGTGGGATGGGTCGGTCAAGAGCCAGTGGGTGGACGCTTTACAGCAGAAGATTCAAACTTGAGATAAGGAGGGATGTTCTGTGTGTAAGAGCAATTAAGTGGTGAAACTGATGGTTTTCAAAAAAGGCTGTCAGCGATTTGTCTCAGGTGGTTGAGGATTTCTGCCCTGGTTGAACCAGAAGCCCCCCCAAGGTCCCCTCCAGCCATAGGATTCTATAATGTTAAATGTGAAAACAAAACACTTCTTGTTTATGTTATAATTGGATTCAGTTCTTTGGAACTCAAGTGGCAAAGTTAGTTCTTATTTCACCATATATTATTCTTTTATTGGGTTTCCACAATTGTTTTTCCTCACGTTAATCATAGACAGAGGAGAAAATACAGTGACAGCAATGACAAAAACTCTTGTATCGTAATTGCTTGTGCTAAATATGAGAGTGAAACTAAGTCATTTTTTCAGTTGTCTCATTCTTTTAAAAAAATGACTGTGAGAACGATAACTTAACATTTCTTAAAATAGAAAAAGCCTTATAAAGAAAATCTGGAAAATCTGAAAATGACAAAATAAGGAGAATGGAAAAAAGTTAACAGAAAGAATGCTAATTCATTTTTTTCCAGGACAGGCTGAAAATGCTGTCACACATATTTTGAAATGTCTTTGATCTTTTGACCATTTAAAAGCTCCAAAAATCCATTCAAAATATGGCAACACGTCAGGATCCTCATTACTGTTCACAAGAATAATCCCAATAAGCTTTAAAGAAATGTGAGAATGATACCATGCTGATATAATTGGGACTGAAGATTTCGCTTATAAGTGTGTTCCATTTCCAGAGAATTGTTTTTATTTTATCAGTCTGTATGTTGGAGTGAAAGGCAGACTAAAAAGGCTGATGTTACATCCATCACTCGCCTAAAACCAGCAAGCCTTTAGAGAGCAGGATGAAAATGGCTCTGAAATTTGCAGCTAATCATTTTGGGGGTGATTTTAGCAATATTTCAGAAGATGGCAGAATACCTGAAAGGGTCCCTGGGGAACCTTTATTGTTGAGTTTTGAAATTGTTCTTTTACCTGTCCCACTTAGGACAAATGTTTCCTACAGAATGGTCTAGAACAGAAGTGCTCCAAGCCAGGGGTGAAATCTAAAAATTTTCCCTACCAGTTCTGTGGCCGTGGCTTAATTGGTGGATGTGGCTTGGTGGTCAGATGACTGGATAGGTGTGGCCAATAACAATAAATAATAAAAATAATAAACAAAGTATAAAAAACAATAAGAGGTACCAAAAAACAACTTTCACACTTTACACACACACAACACAACACAACACAACAGACACACACAATGTAAAAGCAGCTGCACTTCACACTTCACACTTCACACAGCCAGAAAAAGCTCGAAAACCAACTTTCACACTTTACACACACACACCACAACTCACACACACAAAATGCCACATACAGCTTTCTGAGATTTTGTGTGTTTGTGTAGTTAGAGTGAAACACTACAGAAACACCAAATCTCAGAAAGCTGCACAAATATTTTATTTTATTATTTTATTTTATTTTATTGTGGACTTCAAATCCCAGAATTCCTCAGCCAGCAAAGCCAGCCAGTTGATCGCCGAGGAAATAGATTAGCTAAGCAATTGATTCTGTCTGGCTGAAAGTGAAACTTGGGCTTTCGGGCTGGAAAAAGACCCATGCGTTCATCAGTAATCAGGTAAGTGCCTTAGAATCTCTACTCTTACTTGTAGAAAACATGTTTTCTACAAGTAAGAGTACAAGTAAGGTTCTGCTGATGAGGAACTCAGGTGAGATCACCAGAGGAGACTTTAAATTTTTTTTTAAAGTTTAAAGGTGTTGTGTCTCGTCCGATCTCACCACAGCCGGGGCCTTCTTATCTGCTTCCGAACATGGAGGAATGTCCTAGTATGCCTCCCGGCCCCAGCCCTGGCTCCATGCCCAGACAGGCTGAAGAGGAGGAAGTATCTCCAGCCCCCAGCTCTGGCTCTATGCCCAGGCAAACAGAGCAACTAGACCCCCCCCCTCCTCCACAGCATGTGAGCCTGAGGGAGGTCAATTACCAACAGCTGCCGACTGGAGTGACCCTCGCGTCAGAAGACTTGATAGACGGAGGCAACAGAAGGAAGGGAGGGGCAGGCCTGGATAAGTGCTGAGTCATAGAGCCACATCCCATGGCCTATATAAAGGACCTGCTTTCTGGCATTCTCTGAGTCAGGCAAAGTCTACCTTATCTTGCTGAAGTCACTTCCTGGTCTCCTGCCTGCCTTGAGAACTTTGCTAGGACTTTGGCAGAGCTGCAGAGGCACGCCTGATTCGGATTTCCCTGACCCGGCCGTCAGCGGAGGAGTGGGACACGACAAAAGGCTCTGCCGATCTCAGTTGAGGGGCGGGATCCTCAAAGGCTTTTTTTTTACTTTTAAAGGCATGTTTCAGCTGAAGAAAAGCCGGCTTTTAAAAGTAAAAAAAAACCCTCTGCTGATGGTACAGCTCAGCAGAGACGGGGGTGGGGGGGGGCAGGGATTTTTGCTACCGGTCCTCTGAACCAACAGCCACCATCACTACCGGATCATGTGAGCGGATCCGAACCGGGAGCATTTCACCCCTGCTCCAAGCGATCTCTTGGAGACATTCCCCTCAAGATCATCCTGAACAAGTCTGAGGAATGTCAAATTTCATTCAGACTGATAGTTCATGAACCATAGGAATAGGCTGAAGGATACTGCTCTGATAATAATTATTGAAGATATGAGCCAAGTCCTGAATCACGAAGAAATTCAGCAATTGCCAATGCTTGCACGTGAGACTCTGTGTAGTACAAATCCTCCATCTCCTTCCCTGACCCTTTTTTTATAACTGCTACTTTCTCAGAGTAAGAAGGGGTTCTCTCCAATTTGATTATTTTAACCGGCCTGTGTCAGCTTAGGAACTTTGCTTCTGAGCTTTTGTGATCGTCCTCTCATACTTCTTCCCTCTGTTTTTTTCTTCTTCTTCTTCTTCTTCTTCTTCTTCTTCTTCTTCTTCTTCTTCTTCTTCTTCTTCTTCTTCTCCTTCTCCTCCTCCTCCTCCTCCTCCTCCTCCTTCTCCTCCTCCTCCTTCTTCTTCTTCTTCCCTGCCTCCTTTGATCCCTGAGAGGTCGGAGCTTCTCCTCTGGGGAACTGAGAAGTCTGTATCTCTCCCACCATTTCCATCGAGTCTTGACAGAATTGGGCAAGGTCTCCTCCTTTCCCCCCTCTCATCTGGGAGAATCAGAGAGGAGAAATGGATGGGGAATTTCCATCTGTACTATGTCCTTTTTAGCACCTTTCCCAGCAGCCTCTGTAAATTGGAGGGCAAAGGCCCAGGAACTCTGGGAGTTGAAGCCTACCTCTCTTAAAGTTGCCAAGGGCGAGAAACTTTGTTTTAAAATCGCTTCTTTAGCTTCAGGCAAGGGGTTGTAGGAGGAGGCTGGAGTTCCCTCTACCTGCCTTGATAATGGTCCAGCTACCTGCCCCAGGCCCCAGGTCAGTTGGCTTCCAACTCAGAGCCTGAAGGTTGGCAGGTACCAGCCAATCAGGCAGCTTGGGTTTGTATGGGTATTGCAGATGGACACAAACTAGGTGGGTTTCATTCAAGTGAAGGAACAAAATATTTCTGGCGGTAAGGTCTGGGAGGCAGTGGAAACGTGTAGCTTTAGAATTTTTTCCTCAACAAATACAATGAACAATCTTTTATTCATTTGTTGTGGATTCTCTTTATCTAGTTATAGGATTGTGTGGTGAATAGATCATGTTTATACAGAAACGCTGAACTTTCAAAAGGTTCACAAACTTTTAAACGCCATTGTGCCGGTGAAAAGTGGTTCGATTGACCTCTGCAATTAAAGGGAACACATGTGGTTCTTTAGACAGTTTTGTTGAGGAAAGAAAGGGAAGTGGGTATGCGGAAAAATATGTGGTAGCAACCTAACAAGGAGGCCTTCTTGATTTAGTTTATAATAAGCTTTTGCAAAAGGGATGCGGTGGCTCAGGGACTAGGACGTTGAACTTGTCGATCAAAAGGTCGGGACCTCGGCGGTTCGAATCCCTAGTGCTGCCGTGTAACGGGGTGAGCTCCCATTACTCGTCCCAGCTTCTGCCAACCTAGCAGTTTCGAAAGCACGTAAAAAATGCAAGTAGAAAAAATAGGGACCACCTTTGGTGGGAAGGCAACAGCGTTCCATGCACCTTTGGCGTTGAGTCATGCCGGCCACATGACCACAGAGACGTCTTCGGACAGCGCTGGCTCTTCGGCTTTGAAACGAAGATGAGCACCGCCCCCTAGAGTTGGCAGTGACTAGCACGTATGTGCGAGAGGAACCTTTACCTTTACCTTTAAGCTTTTGCAAGAGGAGTTTTTCTTGAGAGATTATTGTGCTGCCTGGAGTTCCTGGAGAAATCTGGAGGCTTCTGGAACAGGCATAGGCAGTTAACCTGATGACAAATGAATGAATATGATGTTGTGACAAAATAAATAAATAAATAAATAAAATAAATAAATATTGTTCTAAGGTGGGATTTGTCCTTTCAGTTTCAAAACTGGATTGCATGAGATTGGCTGACAAAAGTTGGAGTTTAGCATCCATGAGTTGAAAGAGAATTGAGTGCCTCTGTCTGAGATCAGATTATTGGGCCAAAAACTGTGAATAAACAGATGGCTGAATGAACAGTCTTTGGAAAGGAGAAAGGTCACAACTGGGCATGAAATGAACAAAACAGTTCACCAGGTCCAAAAAAGCTTCCAAGCCTTTGTCAGGGGGTGTTCAGTAATAAAACCCAAGGAAATTATCCCATGATCACTTCAGGCAAGGAAAAGAATGAACCTGTCTAATTGGCTTAATGATTAAAAAACTGCTACTGGGATAACTCTGGCAACAAGAAACATTGGCACTGACATCTATTCTAACTGAAAGCCACCAATAGTCACAGAGGACGTGGTGGATGGTTTTTAAGTAATCCAGATGGCTGTCATGCAAGGCTTTCTCCTCCAGGAAAGAAGAGGGTGGGGTGGGATGGGATGGGATGAGGAGAGGAGAGGAGAGGAGAGGAGAGAGCTGGAAGGGACCTTAGAGGTCTTCTAGTCCAGTCCTGTGCTCAAGCAGGAGAACCTATACCACTCAGACAAGTGGCTGTCCAGTCTCTTCTTAAAAACCTCCAGTGATGAAGCACCCTCAGCTTCTAGAAGCAAGCTATTCCACTGCTTCACTGTTCTCACTGTTAGGAAGTTTCTCCTCAATTCCAGGTTGCTTATCTCCTTGATTAGTTTCCAACCATTGTTTCTTCTCCTGACATCTGGTGCTTTGGAAAATAATTTGACCTCCTCTTCTTTGTGGCAGTCCAGCTCAGAGCTGAAGAAGCTTTTTTGATGAGAAAGGAAACATCTTTGAAGAAAAACAAGAAAGTCCAGTTGCCTCTTGAGAAAGCACCTTTGGGACAGCCGTGACCCGGATGACTGAGAATTTCTGTAGACATTCAGGAAAGTCTCATATCCCAACAGAGCACCTGGCTGTTGCTTCTGCCGAATACACAGTTGGTCAGTCAGGACAGGAGATTCCTTCTGAGCCCCATGTTTTCCTGGGGAAAGGAGGGCAAAGGTGGGAAGGAGTTGTGTAAAACAAAGAATTGAAGATTTGTGTAGGAACATTTGTTCCATGAGGTAAGGATGCTAGAGATGTGAAATTTAAAATGCATCAGTCACTTGACAACAATGCATCCAAAATGAAATTCTCACAGAAGCTTCACTAACTATATTTTTAAAAAGTAAAATAGGTTAGGTTACAGAAAGCTTGACAAGCGACTACCTTCACTCCTAGGATGAAATTTATCTCTGAGTTCACTGGGGCATCCCTTCCTTTGTTCTCTTGATAACAATCCTTTGATGCACCAAAGAACTGGGTGTCCCTTTCCCAGATAATGGAAGAATGAACATATGTTCTAAGCTTGCAGCGTTTTCCAGCCATCCCTCCTCTTTCCCAGAGAGTGTGAAGAGCAGAAGAAGAAAAGAATTGTGCCCACCTGATTTGACTCTGCAGGAGCTTCTACAGAACCTGTAGGGGTTCTAGGTTCTTGTGCTCAGGGAAGACTTTGATGGGGTGTGGAGCTGCTTCAAGGAGACGGGGCCTTTTCCACAGCACCTTTGTCTGCTAACACCTCCTTCTTAATAAAACACACTACTTTTCAGTAGGCAGGAGTTGTCTCCTGGGCCAGGCGATGACATCGCCTCCCAGGACAGTGGCTGCCTCTAGAAACTTGGCTCAAAAGCAAAAGTGGATCTATCTATGGGAATAACAAAAGGAAGGGGTGATCTTGGATTATAGAGGAGAGAATGTGAAGTACAAATGGTAGGGGGAATGTCAAGGAGTTTAATTCAAAAAGTTAATTTTAACATTTAATTCATAGCTGCAGAAAAACAAAATGCATTTAATGCTGAGTATCAGAACAAACTACAGATGGAGCGTTAGATCATAGAAAATAGAATTCATAGAGAAGCTTATAGGTATATGCAGAAACTGTACATAAGGTGTTTAAGAAATGACTTTTATTACATTCATCATAACAGAGTTGGAAGGGACCTTGGAGGTCTTCTAGTCCAACCCCCTGGACAAGCAGGAGACCCGTGATGGTGAACCTATGGCACGCGTGCCGGAAGTGGCATGCAGCGTTGCTCCTCTGGGTTCTGGTGTGCTGGCCAGCTGGTCTTCATGCATGTGAAAGCGCCAGAAATGAAAGAGCAGCCACCATGGAAGAAGCTTCTTGGATGAGAAGTGAAACGTCTTCAAAGAAAAAACAAGGAAGTCCAGTTGCCTCCTGAAAAAGCACCTTTGGCAATGTCATTTCTTTTTTTCCATTTATATTAGCCCAAATGCATTCAAGGAAGTTTTCATCCTTGGTTTTATTTTAACAGGTGCATAAATTACCCAAAGTCTGGGTATTGCCACCCAGTGGTGAAATCTAAATTTCTTTCCTACTGGTTCTGTGGGCGTGGCTTGGTGGTGGTGGGTCATGTGACTAGGTGGGCGTGGCTTTGACATTGGAAGATCAAAAGACAGAAACACACTAACAATGTCCTGCTGGAGCAGGGTTGGACTAGATGACCTCCAGGTCCCTTCCAGCCCTGGATTATCCTCTGAAGCTACATCTAGTGCCAAGTTTATAGTCCTTCCTTCCTCTCCTTTTTCCCTCCCTCCCTCCATCCCTCTTCCTTCCTTCCTTCCTTCCTTCCTTCCTTCCTTCCTTCCTTCCTTCCTTCCCCCCCCTCTCTCTAACGAACCCCCCACCCACCCCATTTTTTATCTAGCAGGCTTCAGCTTTTTTACCTTTTAAAAAATTCTTTTAAAAGTAAAAAAAAAGGCTCTGACAATTGCATGGCTCAGCTGGGCATGGGGGGGGGCAGGGATTTTTGCTGCCAGTTCTCCAGACCACCTGCCACCGTTGCTACCGGATCAGCCGATCTGGTCCGAACCGGGAGCATTTCATCCCTGATTGCCACCAAAGGTGAATGTTTTATTTGTACAGTCTTTGTTTCTCATAGGCGACTAAAATCAGCCCCAGGAGTTTTTATATGGCAAAGGTAGCTCACAAAAACAGCTCTTACAAAGAGAAATGATATTTATACGTAAAGATTTTATTTTGTGAAAAGATTTTTCTTTCAGTAGAGAAAAGCCTGCTCGGTGTCAGACACTCACTTGGAGGGAACCCATTTGTAAGATGAATAAGGAAGGCTGGTGCACATTGCAAAAGCAGGAGTAAAATTATGACAAATGTCGGCAAACTGCGGAAAACGTTGCACCTCTTTGAGTACCTTTGGGGCCTGGCAAGATAAATGGAATCCATTTCACTTCAGCAGGGTTCTTCTAGATGCCTTTGAGGAAATGGAATTGCCAAAATAACTCAAGCCAACACATTTCCTCCATTTGGCATACAAGTTGTGTTGTTGGGAATCACCTAAGTACTTGGTGAATCTATTTGATGCGAGCAATTGAATCCTCAAAATAGATCAACAAGTCATCCAGGTAAATAGCCCAAAACTTGTTGAACATCTAGTGAAAGGCACGATTAATAAATTGATCAAGATTAATGAGGCATTCACTAAACCACAAACTCTTTACAATGTATTGTAACATGTCAGGGCAATAATGTGCAATTCTGCCTTACTTATTTCAGCCATGTCACGTGATCAAACTCACTGGATATTATATTCAGTGGTAAAAGGAAAGGAGGATGCCAGAAACCTGTTGTGGCTTCAGTCCCCCCCCCCCTTGGGCCTGGCCCCCTGCCAGAAAGTGACTCAGAGTGTGAGGGGAAAGGGCCGTCGGGGCTCCCCTCTGCAGGGCCGGCCTCTCTGGCTCAGCTCCAGGAGCCAGAGGCAGGCCAGGTGGAGGAGGTGATGAGGCCTCTGTCTCCTGTATCTCCCCCCACCCAGGCAATGCTTCCAGACCCAGCTGTGGACAATCAGTCCTGGTTAGATCCCAGGTTTCGTGGACAAGAGAGGTGGGAACAACAAAAGAAGGGGTGGGGCAGGCCTAGAGAGTACTGAGTCAAGGAGCCACACCCCACAGGGTATAAAAGCAGGAGGGGCTGCTCTACTACTTCGTGACGGACAAAGCAAACTGACTGGAGAAAACTTGAGCTGAACTATTTGACTGAGCATTTGGCCTGGATTGCTGTTTGTTCCTGACTTCCTGGTTGCTCCAGTAACATCAGAGAAGATAAAGAAAACCTTGGCAGACGTTCGCTGGTCTGCTGCCAGAGCTGATAGCTGCCGTGGACTAAATTGCTGGCTAATTGAGTCAGTTCACATGTCTCCCGGACTGAGGTGGTGGGGGACCGAAGAAAAGCTCAGTGGCTGGACACCATCAAAGGCAACACTTACCAGAGCATAAAAGAACTAGGAAGAAGCTGTTCAAGATTGGAAACTGTGGAGAGAGCCAGTCCACGGCATTGCCAAGAATCGGACATAATTGAGGGGATAGCATCATCATATTGACATGGGTCAAAAGCAATTAAATTTTCATGCTCATCTTTGATACGAATTGGGTTCTTGACTCCTCTGAGATCCAGTTCAATAAAAATGAAGCATCTTCTGCAGCTGTTTAAAGAACTCATAAGTGAGAATAAAGATAATAATCCCTAATGGATGCAGAATTTAGGTCTATATAATCATGAAGTAAATTCAGACAGCTCTTTCCCACTTTATCAAAGAGCTGGGGGCAGCTTTTTCAACTGTTCTCCAGAACTCCTCATATGCTGGCCAATTGTTTCTCAGACACGGACAGTGGCGGGAATCTGTAAGCCAGGAATTGCGCTTGTAATACAGTGGCAGAATTGGGGGTGGTGGGAGGGGGAATACCTCTGTTTTCCCTTCATCGGCATAATTTGAAAATTTGTCAGGTAAAACGGGAAAGGTTTCTGTGAGGCAAAAAGTGTGGGGTTATTTGAAGTGCCATTTGCACGGCTGGAATCAAAGGTGGTTTTGTCCCAGCAAGTGTGTGGAACAGGAGTCTAAATCAGTGGTGGGATTCAGCCAGTTCGTACCACTTTGGGAGAACCGGTTGTTAACTTTCTGGGCAGTTTGGCAAACTGGTTGTTGGAAGAAATCATTATGGCAGAGAACCGGTTGTTAAATTACTTGAATCCCACCACTGGTCTAAATCCAATTCATACCTGACACAAATGGGAGCCTGAGCTGCTACTCTGCAAATCCTGATTGGTGCTCTTCTTCTTAGAATTAAGGGGGGGAAATGGTTTTTATGCCCAGATGTTAGATAGATGATAGATAGGCAGGGAATATAATACTAATTTGGATAATTGCAGATGGTGAGTAGAAATTATTTTTGTGTCAAAAATAGGGTGAGAGTGCTAGAAGAGAGCATCTTTCTCACACAGTTTGACAGAGTAAGTGCGTAACGCTTATTTTCAGGTAATTATGGAATCTTTGATTTCTATCGTCAGGCCTGTTTAAATCCAAAGAACGGCCAGGACGAATGACTCAGATGGATCACCAGACACATGAATTCACATAAATTCTGGTTCTCCACTTCTGAACTCTTTGAGGTTGGAATGAAGCCATTTCCTAAAAGGCCAATCTTATAAGGGCTTCAAGTACCTGTCAGCGAAATACCTGCCTTTTGAGCGCCCCTGCTTTTGGCAAGTCATTTTTGTGCAAAATAGCTGGATTTTCTACACTAGGTCCACCGACCATCAGTGTTGCTTTTCTTTCGTGGCTAGAGGGCCCCTCCTAACTCCCAGATGGGTGGGCTTTGCATCCGAAACCTCTGATCAAGTGGGGGGGGGGCAGAAAGGCAAGGAGAGGATGAAAAACGTAGCTTCTCTGCCTTCATCAGGCTCTCTTGGCAGCCAATTTTACCAAAATTAAGATTTTTAACAAGTTTTTTTTTTAAAAAAACACGTTTGATTAACAGAAGAAGGAGTTGAGTTGCAGAGATTTCCCGAATTTGATTACTTTCATTGTAGAACCCAAATTATTTTTTACATCATGGGGCAAAGATTTCTTCAATTTCTAGCACCAATACTCCTCCTCTGAATTGACTGGCTGTTCCCTGGGAATGTTGCAGCTGCTTGTTCATGTTTTCCCAGGCACCTCTTGAAACATTAACATGCTATGAACAGACAATCCAGTTATTATTATTTTGCTCGAATTCCTCCAATTTTCCATCTTTTCCCAATTCTTTTCATATTTCCAGAGTCTCTGGGGTGCCCAGGTGAATGAGCCCGTTGAGTCCACCTGGCTGATTGAGCCTGGCTCATTTTAGCTCACATTCGGGGCTAACAATTGAAAGATGGCCACGTGCATTTATGCTTCTTATTCGTGCCCGATCTCACCACTGGCTATCCCTCATTTTGCAGCTTTCAGCCTAGTCGTTCTCGTCTAGGCTATTCTGTTGCAAAAGAAAAGCCCCCATTTTGCAGTTCCTAAACTGGCTAAAAAAGCAATTATAAATCTCAGCCAGGAGCCACCTGCGGTAAATTCTATATGCTTTAAAGAGAAGTATTAGTCATACCTAGTCTGGGAGGTTGTACAGTTTCCAGATTGACCCTTGTATTTCAAAGAGGCAGGAGGCCGTTGCTGAGAGTTGCAGTGGGTGAAACAGTAGCCTTAAGGACCCTTTTTTCTGGTTGGATTAACATCCATAGCACAGGTAGGCAGAGGGCTGCAGGAGGCCGTCCGCAGCCGAAAACGGAGTCCAGGAGGCCCACATGTGGCCCTCGCAAGCTCCATTTTCTTTGGCAGAGGCACTGTGGGTCGGTCTTTTGCTGGGGTCTCCCAGCAGGCCAGATCTAAGCACCCCACTGGCCGGATCTAGCTCACTGGCCTTGAGTTTGACAATTTGGTCCAGTCTCTTCTTAAAAAACCTACAGTGATGAAGCACCCACAACTTCTGAAGGCCAGCTGTTCCATAAATTAATTATCCTCACTATTAGGAAGTTTCTCCTTAATTCCAGGTTGCTTCTCTCTTTGGTTAGTTTCCATCCATTGTTTCTTGTCCCGCCGTCTGGATAATAGATTGACCCCCTTTTCTTTGTGGCAGCCCCTCAAATACTGGAATATGGCTATCTTGTCACCCCTAATTCTTCTTTTCTTTAGACTAGCCAGACCCAAAATCTGCAGCCGTTCTTCGTATGTTTTAGTCTCCAGGCCTTTGATCATCTCAGTTGCTCTTCTCTGAACGTTTTCCCAAAACGTTTTCCACAAACTTGTGGCCTTCAATTCCCAGAATCCCTCAGACAGCCATGCCAAGTCCACAAATCTTAACAGTGGGCCATGTTTGGAGACCCCTGATCTAACTCATAATAGCAGGCAATGATATTCAGAAATGTAAAAAAACTTCCTTACTAATAATCTGATTTATTAATTCAGCACTCTCAGACTTTTTTTTTCCTAAAAAAATTATCTATTTTGGTTTGAGCTGTAGCAAAATATTTTTTTCTTTTTATGAAAAAAAAGTGACACAGACAAGTTGTTGGTGTTTTAACCATTTGACCATCCATGTAAGTTATTATAGAAAATTGTAGCCATTAATTGAATGGAAAATTGCTATTTACCCTATGGAAAAGAATAATTACGGCTGTTGCCCAGTTCTTCACTCTTCCTTCTCATATTTCACATCCCCCCCCTTTTCCCTTTGATGTGCGGCTTTTGGAAATAGTAATACAGAGAAAAAGAAGGTTATAAATGAGCTCCTAGCTCCAGTCTATACATCAAATACATCATCTGCTAATTTCTTCATATTCAGACGAGGGGAGTGGGTTGCTTGTCATTTCCAGAGTTATGTGCATAGATTTTCCAATTCTTCTTGCCAATCTTACTGCTTGCTTATTCAGGAAAAGTAGACTTACCCAGTGCTGGTATTGCAAAAATAAAAAAAACAACCACCCATCAATGGGCAGAATTGAGGTTCTTTTCTGTTTAATCAGGGATGGAACCAGAACCCAAATATCTTAGAGGGGAACAAGATCAGGAACCCCCAATACATTATACTATACATTATAGTCTCGTGATGGAGAACCTATGATATGCATGCCACAGGTGGCACACACAGCCCTCTCTGCTGGCACGTGAGGTGTTGTCCCAGCTCAGCTCCACCGCGCATGCACGCATGCTTCCAGCTGGCCAGCTGATTTTTGGGTCTCTGCTGCGCATGTGCAGGAGGGTGGAGTGTCACGGGGGGTGCGGTGTGACCCCCACGGCCTGTTTTTGATCCCAGGAGGCTGCAGGGAGGCCTGCTAGGCCCAAAATGGGGTGCAGGGAGGGGTTGTGCGTGCATGCGCGGGGGAGCATGGGGGGGTCACACACGCATGCATGGGGGATGGGGGAGTGGGGGGGGTTGCACATGGATGCGTGGGTGGCGGAGCACGCACGGGGGCATCGCACACGCATTGTATTATGGGTGCTGGCATTGAGTCATTGCACTGCCTCACACGTTCATATGCTGTAATCTGCCTTACAATTAAGTTTATTTCCTGTTTGAAAGAGGCTTCAATTTTTCTCTTATTCTCAGAATGCCCAAGAGCTGCTTCTAATCAATTAATCAATCATCCATCCCCCAATTTTATTTTGGTATTTATGCAGCATAAAGTGCAACCCTGCAGAATAAATTACATAACAATATAAAAAAGACACTATAATTGTGATGGTGTGTGGGAATGACCTTGGGAGACAGAGCAACAAGAGGCAGCCAAGGGAACAATCAGACAAAAGGCATCTTACGCTGCACAAGGAATGTAGATATGTATGGCAAGAGGCTCCGAAGAGACCCTCTTATGCACGCCCCTTACAGACCTCTTAGGAATGGGGTGAGGTCAACAGTAGATAGTCTTTGGTTAAAGCTTTGGGAATTTTGGGAAGAGACCACAGAGTCAGGTAGTGCATTCCAGGCATTAACAACTCTGTTACTGAAGTCATATTTTCTGCAATCAAGATTGTGTATGGCCGCCAATAATACTGCATTTACCAATGTGCCAATGGGAGTATTTTTCTAACTTCAGGTAGCAGGCAGGCCCGGTGGGGTACCATTTTGTGTTCCCCAGCTTTTCTGAACCTCATTTTTTTTAACCGAGATCCCATTTTTCTGCACGACAACCAGCTATGCTCAAATAGTGAGGTTCCTTGCCAGACCTTTGGAACCTCTGCCTCCCTCCTTTGCTCACTGGACCTAGTTAGCAGGTTGCAGGTCAGGCATCTTCCATTCAAGAAGGAAGGAAGTCCCCATGGTTCTCCACTGGTATTCCAGTTCTTTGAACTTGGCAGGTGCCAACTGTCTTCTAAGCCTCCGGAACTGTGAATATCAAAATGCTAAGCAGATCAATAAGATCTCAGGCCCCAGCCCAAGAGCAATACTGAAAAGAGAGTTCCAGGATTAATTGACTCCTGTGACGGACAACAAATCATTGCTCATCCAGTGTTCAGTGCTTAGTAAGAAAAGCCCATCTTTATTTTCAACCTGAAAGAAAATGATTCCTCCTTTTTTTTCTTTTGTTCTCGTTCTGTACTGTTCCTGGGATACATGGAGCTGAAACAGATCATCATCTTTTAACAACCCCTTGCGGGGTGGAGTCTGGGCAACAGAATGGAGCTGAGTGTTTTAATGGCCGGATGCCCTTCCTGTCGCCAGTGCAGAGTTTTTTTCCCAGCAGATACATTCTTATTGTGCCCAGAGAGAGAGAAATATCAGCCTCTACCTAGGATTGAACTCACAGCCTCCTGATTGTGATGTCTGCTTCAAATTCCTCCTTGTAAAGAGGAAATACCTGCAAATACTCTTCACCGTGCTGAAATACAAGTAGCCTTCAACAGTTCAATTTAGTGATCATTCAAAATTACAGCCGCACTGAAAAAAGTGACTTAGGACCGTTGAAGCATCCTCAGGATCGTGTGATCAAAATTCAGATGGCCACTGGTTCATACTTATGACGGTCGCAGTGTCCCAAGGTCACGTGATCCCCTTTTGCGATCTTCAGACAAGCAAAGTCATTGGGGAAGCCAGATTCAGTTAACAATCAGGTTACTAACTGCAGTGATTCACTTAACAACCGTGACAAGAAATGTCATAAAAAGGAGCAAAACTATCTGTATTGGGAGGCCGGTCCTTTGTTCTCTGGGACAGAATGATGGCACTTTTCAGGCTGATTGCTTCTCCCCTTCTGAGAGTGGAGGTGTCGTGTCCCACTCCTCCGCTGACGGCCGGGTCAGGGAAATCCGAATCAGGCTTGCCTCTGCAGCTCTGCCAAAGTCCTAGCAAAGTCCTCAGGGCAGGCAGGAGACCAGAAAGTGACTTCAGCAAGATATGTTTAGACTTTGCCTGACTCAGAGAATGCCAGAAAGTAGGTCCTTTATATAGGCCATGGGGTGTGGCTCCATGACTCAGCACTTATCCAGGCCTGCCCCTCCCTTCCTTCTGTTGCCTCCGCCTATCAAGTCTTCTGATGCGAGGGTCACTCCAGTCGGCAGCTGTTGGTAATTGACCTCCCTCAGGCTCACATGCTGTGGCGGAGGGGGAGGGGTCTAGTTGCTCCGTTTGCCTGGGCATGGAGCCAGACCTGGGGGCTGGAGGTATTTCTTCCTCTTCAGCCTGTCTGGGCATGGAGCCAGGGCTGGGGCTGGGAGGCATACTAGGACATTCCTCCGTGTTCGGAAGCAGATAAGAAGACCCCGGCTGAGGTGAGATCGGACGAGACACAACAGGAGGCTGATCTGGGCGTACCCAGGGTGGGCATGGCCAGCTCGACATCCTGCAGCCCTTGGCCAGTGAAAACGGAGCCCCGGTGGGCTGTATGCGTCCCCCCATCCCAGGCTCTGTTTTCACTGGCCGAGAGCTGCAGGAGGCCATTGCAGCCAAAAATGGAGCCCGGGAGGCCTCACGATCTCCATTTTCACTGGCAGAGGCACTGCAAGGCACTCCTTCACTGTTTCCAGGGTGGCCCCGTGGGCCAGATCTAAGCACGCTGTGGGCCGCATTCAGCCCGCAGGCCTTGAGTGTCATGGCCCTGTTAGAGTCTGAATCCTAAGGGGAAGAGGAACAGCTGACAGAGAGTAAGAGGGTGGATCTGTTGGCTGTGGAATAAACTGGGGAATAGCAAAGTCAGGCTGGGCAGAGCAGGGGAGAGGTAGAACAAGGGAGAGGGGCTTCAGACCAAGGCCCACCCCTCCTCATCCTAGGCAGCGCAGGGAGGAACGGAGAAGAGAGCAACGTCGGTTGTGTGGCTTACAAGGGAGGAAAGGGACCTGATCCTCTTTACAAGGCACAGCTGCTGATGGAATTTAGAAGGAGAGGCAAATGGGAGGGGCAGTGTTAGGAACAAACACTGAGTTCATCTGGTGTTTACTTGAATCCTGGCATCCTCCCAACTGGTTTGATTTCCTGCCATGCTACTTCACTTCTGTTTTGCTTGGCCTGCCGAATTAATTACCTGGTCTTTCCTTGTTGGATTTTTTGTTAGAAGTTTTCTGCTTACAACGTTTGGGACTGAAGTATTGCCAGCCAAAGACTATTACAAGTTGGTGGAAGAGCTCTCTCCAGGCCGGAGAGTGGAAAGGGACATTGGGGGCATGGTTGGTGATAAGAAAAGGACTCCTATCGGTTCTCTGGTTGTGTTGCCTTTGTGTCACGCCCGGAATCATCACCTTGAGTTTGACACCCGTGTGTTATAAGAACTCAGAGGTGGGATGATGTCAACAGGTCATCCTTGGGGCCCTGCCACCTTGGGTAACAGGCTGGAACTGACTGGGAGAGAAGGCATCTTGATGGCCCAGTTCCCCCTCCCTAAATCCCATACAGTTACAGCAAAAGCAAAAGCATTCCTCCCCCAAGAAGCATCCTTCCTCCTCTTCAAAATGGCAGCGTTTTGGCAGGGACCCAACACCGTGGCTAGTTCACTAATTATGTGAATTGCCTTCAGTCACAGGATGCAAATTCTGCTTCTCCAACCTGACCAACTTAAAGCCAGACAGAGCTTCAGGGATCTCTCGCTGTTCGGGCAAAGCACACGTTACTAAAAAGCCAAATATTTGTAAACCATTTTCCATTTTTGAGAGTTAGCATATGATAATTGACACAGTGTAATATCTAATGGTCATCTGCTGATTGTGTGGTTTCTCTGAAGCAGTGGTAGTCAACTTGGTCCCTACCTCCCACTAGTGGGCGTTCCAGCTTTCATGGTGGGCGGTAGGGGTTTTTTCCGATACTGAAGCACTTTCCTTTTTTTCAATTTAATTGACTTTTTAAAAAATTTTCATAGCATTATTTAAAAACATTTTCATTAGGTTTTCATAAAATTCCCTGTGACAATTTAAATCTCTGAAAATATACTATTTGTATTGCCCGCGCATAAGTTCTAACGTTACATAAGTGAAACTAAATGGTGCTACAGTGAGACCGTAAACAAAAGAGCCTTGTCCAAGAATAGCTTGCACATCTCCCCCCACACCACCCAGCTGTAACAGACAAGCAGAGCTGGTAGCCGGCGCCCCCCCTCCCAAACCCAATCTACGATGCGCGAGAGGCATGTGCAGACGATGATACATGGTGCATTATTGTGGAACCGGTGGGCGGTTAAAAATGTTTACTACTAACAGAGATGCAAAAGTGGGCGGTAGATATAAAAGGGTTGACTACCCCTGCTCTAAAGCATGGATGTTTATGGCTATAATAAAGAGGGGGTATTATCACAGTTGTTCCCACTTTCAAGATTTTCTTTGGGAAGCAAACTTTTCTGCACTTTAAACATTTGCCAGGTTCCTGTAACAGATAGTTGAACTTATCTGTGGCTTTGTAGAGAGTCAAACAACATAGCTAGGAAGGAAATGTTTGGTATAAAAATCAAATAAATAAATAAATAAAGTCACTCAAGAACTGCAGTCCAGAAAGAGTGCAGAGAAGAGCAACAAAGATGAATAGGGGACTGTAGGTTGAAACTTTTGAAGAACGGTTGTGGGAATTGGGTTTGGCTAATTTAATAAAAAGAAGGACTCGGGGTGACATGATAGCAGCCTTCCAGTATTTGAGGGGCTGCCATAAAGAAGAAGGGGCCAAAGCACCAGAAGCAAGACAAGAAACAAGGGATGGAAACGAATCAAGGGGAGAAAAAAGCAATCTGGAATTAAGGAGAAACTTCCTGACAGTGAGGACAATTCACCAGTGGAACTGCTTGCCTCCAGAAATTGTGGGTGCTCCATCACTGGAGGTTTTCAAGAAGAGACTGGGCAGCCGCTTGTCTGAAATGGTGAAATGGGCTGGGAAGTGGCTCACCAGGCTAATGCAGCCTGTTATTAACACACAGCTGCCTGCAATTACAATTACTGCAGGCTCCAGTCCCACCAGGCCCAAGGTTGACTCAGCCTTCCATCCTTTATAAGGTAGGTAAAATGAGGACCCAGATTGTTGGGGGGGGGGCAATTAGTTGACTTTGTATATAAATATACAAATAGGATGAGACTATTGCCTTACACAATGTAAGCCGCCCTGAGTCTTCGGAGAAGGGCGGGATATAAATTCAAATTTAAAAAAAAAAAAAAAGGTCCTGTCTGGGGGGGGAGGGTTGGAGTAGAAGACCTACAAACTCCCTTCCAGCCCTAGGATAGGATACTATGATTCAGTAGTTCGAAAAATATAAAAAGTGAATGGTCACCAAGCAGTTTCAGGCTTGGGATCTGTATCTCCTCCTAGTTTAATTCCAGCCCCCCCCACACACTTTTTTTCCCTTCTGCATCACAAAATTCTTGCTTTCTGTGTTAGTAGCCGTTTCATGCTTATAATCTCTACGTCTCTATATTTATTTATTTATCTATTTGTTATTTTGCACCATCCAGAAGCTTCTTGGCAGCTGGTAAATCATCTGTTACACTCAGCTTTTCATTCCAATGTTCAGATACTTTGCTCCTCTTTTACTCCAACAGTGTTATTAATTTCTTGTTAGACCAAGTTAATGGAGTTAAATATATTCAAATGTGCAATCTGAGATTGCACCACCAAAATCCTGTGACTTCTCAAAATAAATATAGGCAGCATTCTTTAGTACAGGTCGTCCTTAAAACCAGAATTTAAGGTTGTTAAATTAGTCATGCCTAGATATTTTTTTCTCATGGTTGTTAAGCAAACCATTGCAGTGGTTTGCTTAAAAACCATGTGTCGTATCTAAGGGTCATCTGCCGATTGTGTGGTTTCTCTAAAGCAGTAGCAGTCAACCTGGTCCCTACCGCCCACTAGTGGGCGTTCTGGCTTTCATGGTGGGCAGTAGGGGTTTTGTCCGATACTGAAGCACTTTCCTTGTTTTGAATTTAATTGACTTTTAAAAAAAATTTCATAGCATTATTTAAAAACATTTTCATTAGGTTTTCATAAAATTCCCCGTGACAATTTAAATTTCTGAAAATATACTATTTGTATCGCCCGCGCATAAGTTTAGTTCACGTTAGGTAACTGAAACTAAATAGTGCTATAGTGCGACCGCAAACAAAAGAGCCTCATCCCAGAATAGCTCGCGCATCTCCCCCCACACCACCCAGCTGTAACAGTCAAGCAGAACTGGTAGCCAGCGCTCCCCCTCAAACCCAATCCATGATGTGCGAGAGGCATGCACAGACGATACACGGCGCATTACTGTGGACAGGTGGGTGGTTAGAAAATTTTACTACTAACAGAGATACAAAAGTGGGTGGTAGATATAAAAAGGTTGACTACCCGTGCTCTAAAGCATGGATGTTTATGGCTATAATAAAGTTCAGATACTTTGAACTTTATGTTGTTAAGCAAACCACTGCGGTTGCTCAGTCAATCATGTGGACATTAAACAAATCTGGCTTGCCACAGGTTCGCCATCATGGGCCTAAGAGTTGTGTTATTTAATCTAGAAATCTACTTGCAAATATATGTGTCTTGCTAGGGTTACTTCTCTGTCGTAGAGTTATTGTCTTTCTCCCTCCCTCCCCTCCAGGCAGTATTTCTCAACCGTGGCAACTTTAAGATGTCTGGACTTCAATTCCCAGAATTCCCCAGCCATCCACATATCTTAAAATTGTCAAGCTGAGAAACAGTGCTCTGCTGGATGTTCTTGGAACATCCCCCTCCATTCTCTGCCACTCCTCTCTAGGCTGCCTGACTGCCCGTACTGCAGTTCTGGTGAACAGTTCGGCTACCAGTTCTCTGCCCCGCTTGCTCTTTAATATACCCTTGGGCAGAAGTGGGTAATGCATGGGCAGTGGCATCGTTATATCACATAAGGGGTTACTGGGCTCTATCATTCGGTTCATTGAGCCAGAAAATGCCAAAGTTCTTTACTCTAGAATGTGTACAGACCCAGCCAGTGTTTTTATTCTATGATCCAGGGTGTTGTACAAACTCAGAAAGTTGGATAAATGGCTCTGTGTATAAATTGAATGTATGTTCAGGAAAGGTAGCCTTACATGTCTATTATTTCTTTTGTTTTCCACTGGAAACCAGGGAGCAACTATGCTATTGCCATTGGTTGATGGGCCCTCCCCCAACCATGATATAATCCAATGGGGTCTGTAAAAATGGAGGTTTGAAGGCAATCCTGCAACCCATCATCTATAAAAGTGGTACTCAGTTTTTAGTTTTTTTTTATTTTATTTGCATTTATATATTTATAGTTAGGAGTGTCCAGTCATTAGCAATAGACATATATACCACTTCACAGTGCTTTACAGCCCTCTCAAAGTGGTTTACAAAGTCAGCATATTGGGTCCTTATTTTACCAACCTTGGAAGCGTGGAAGAAGCCTTGAGCCGGTCAGAATCAAACTCCTAGCAGTCGGCAGAATTAGCCTGCTATACTGCATTCTAGCCACTGCACCACCACGGCTCCTAAATTATCTGAATTTTTTTCTCTGCTCTGGTTGGGATTTTCAGAAATGTGCTCGCAACACAAACCAGCTTTCCTTTTGCAAACTAAAAGTCATTTTTGGTCATATATATTTGATAAATATATGGGATTTATGGACTGGATGGATAAAAGTGTGTCATGCAATATTAAATGGTTGTTAGATTGAGGATGAAAAACATTCAGTTCCTCTTCTGAGTCTGCCATACCATGAGACAAAGGGAGGCAGGAGCTCACCTGGGATTGGTTTTCAGTCTTGCGAAAAGCGAAGGATTAACTGAATATGCCTTCTAGTATTTTAATGCAAGATGGGTGAGTTATACATGAATATGAAAGAGATGAAGAAAATTGGCCTTTGGTGTCAAAATAATTCACCTTACTTTAGATTTGCTTGGCATTTCGAGGCACCCTGGCCAGAAAAAGGCTCTAACTCATTGCATTTCCTGATTGAGATGAATACATAGAACCCTGCACATGTAAGGGTGAAAAACCTTATTTTTCTTTGCAGAGCTGGGCCACTGCAGATCCATGGAATAGCAGAAAATCGATCTTACAACTTCACCCCAGGTTGAAGCAGCTGGCGGCTAACTGTCCTGTGTGGCCAAAGGCCTGGGACAAATGGTGTCTCAGTGAATGGCCAGGCCGAAGGGTGCGGGACGGAGGGGCACAGGCCCATTGGCCAGGACAAATGGCTGGGGGAGGCTCAGCGGAGGAGGAAAGCTAGCTGTTAATGGGCAGAGGCGGGAGGCTGGAGAATAGAATAGAATAGAATAGAATAGAATAGAATAGAATAGAATAGAATAGAATAGAATAGAATAGAATAGAATTTTATTGGCCAAGTGTGATTGGACACACAAGGAATTTGTCTTGGTGCAGATGCTCTCAGTGTACATAAAAGAAAAGATACGTTCATCAAGGTACAACATTTACAACACAATTGATGGTCAGTATATCAATATAAATCACAGCCAAAGGTAGGAGCCTGAAGGTCCTAGACCCAAAGCAGGTATTGTTCCTGTGAAAGCAGTAAAATAACTTCAGGGTTTTTTTTAAAAAAAATCCTCCCTCTTTCCATGTGCTTGCTAGGTTGCCCCTTGGCAAGACTACTTTGCCCATCCTGTCTCTTCCCTGCCTCCCAACCAAATCCTGCCGCGGCCCTGAGATGGAGATGGGGAGCAGATTGTCTGCAGCATTGCTCAGCTGTCTCCCTGTGACAAATGGAGGAGTGTAAGTGGGCTTAAAAAGGAAACTGATACACTGATTTTTGCATAATCAGAAAGGGTGGCTTGGTATGATCTAAGAGAGCTATTTTCGTCCAGCCGAAGGTCCATTAGTCAGAGACTGGTAACTAAGTCGTGCCACTCCGAATCTAATATTATCCCCAAATGGAAATTTATGGAGAATGAACTTGAAACATGCCATAATACAGTCTGGGGTGTTGCTGTCACCAGTCGCAGGCTGCACACATCCAGCACATGAAACTAGGGCAACATGGGGTTTGGGGACCTTGTGGGTTTAACATGTTGTGGGAATTCAGCATCTTAGCATCTTGGGTGAAACCATCATCCATATTGGTTTGAGCATAACCAAAGAGTGAGGCTGTATATGTCAGCGTTCCGAGTAACGCATCTGCCAAACGCAGAACTCCGAGGCAGGTAAATTCCTCAAAGAACATGTTTATTGGATACAACATATCGGCACAGCTAGTGAAAACCAACTCTAAAAGTTCCCACGTTTTTTCTCTCTAATTAAAAGAGCAAATAATTCCTCCCCCCTCTGTCACCGGTCACCCTGTCCAATCAAAGTAGCTGGCAGGCTGCTTGGTCACTCCTCTCCTCCTCCAACTGCCACTTATTGGGATAATCTTGGTTCCCACAAGAAAACGTTTCGTTTTGACTGGTAGCCGGTCTATCTACTCCCCTCTCCCTTCCCCCTCTCAGAGTTTGTGGCAACTATGAGGCAGCAGAAGATGGCTTCAGCCAGGTTCATTTCAGAGTGATAGGGGCCGGGATAGCTCAGGCAGTAGAGAAGCCTGTTATTAGAACACAGAGCCTGCAATTACTGCAGGTTCGAGCCCCACCAGGCCCAAGGTTGACTCAGCCTTCCATCCTTTATAAGGTAGGTAAAATGAGGACCCAGATTGTTGGGGGGGGCAATAAGTTGACTTTGTAAAAAAATATACAAATAGAATGAGACTATTGCCTTATACATTGTAAGCCGCCCTGAGTCTTCGGAGAAGGGTGGGGTATAAATGTAAACAAAAAAAAAAAGTTGATAGTATAATCACATGGCTGTGACTGCCAGCTTGACTTTTTAACCTCTTCTTTACAAACGCTCCTGGCATGTGATGGGTTCACCTGGAACATTTTTCTGACTGACTTTGCACTTTGCCTTTGTGCGGAGTTTTCCATGAAACAGAAGCCCTTGGGCTGAGAAGAAAGTCTGTGGGCATCTCTCCACACATCCCTGGTCCTTTCGCTTAGTTCATAACCCAAGATTAAGAGCAGAAGTGAAACCTGCAAAGCTCCATCCGTTTCCTCCCAAGGGAAGGGCTTCATATTGGTGTCAGTATGGCAGAAAAGTTGATCCCTGTTATTGCAGAGATAACTCTTTGTGGCAGGTGGGGAGGAAGAATCTGGCTCTTACATTGTTTGCCTTCCCTTTTCATTTCTTTTTTCCAGTAGGGGAAAGCAAAAAGGAAAGGTTCTATTTTCTTCGCCGCCGGACCATAAACAAAGAAATATGAACCTCTATCAGTTATATTGCATACATCATCTTTATTCTGAAATTATTTCCCTTTTGCCTTACAACGGAGCCCCAATACATTTTAAGGAAGTGGATTTATTTTGGGGTGATCTCCTCAATGGATTCCCCTTTGGATCCTGGGTTGCTCTTTGCAGTGGGAAGTGGGAGTTTTGTGCTGTCCCTGGCGTATAGCATCTTTCTGGCGTATAGCATATAAAGCAGGAGCCCTATATATTTGGGGGAAGCAAAGGGCAGACACACTTGTAAATCTGCTTTTGCATCAGGCTGCCATCCTGCTGTACCTGCCATGTTTCGTCAGATGCCAGTCTGCCATATGCAGGAGGAGGCAGCTGCGGGGAGGCAGAGGGGAAGCTGGGATAAGGGGAATCGGAACTACTCTTTGTGCAATCCTGTGAGAGCCACCAGCCGTTCCAAGGTCACACTATGGAATGCAACGCCCTCCAGGCCAAGGATTGTTAGCAAAACAATTTGTTTGAATGTAATTGTCAACTTCGATACAACTTTGGCCAAAGCAATGTCAACTTTTGCTTCGTTTCTTAGTTGCCACTTGCTTGGGGTGGGGGGGCAGAGTTAGAATGGACTGGAATTGTGGTGCCCCCTAATCCGCTAGACAAAACATTGACCAGAAGCAGCGTGAGAACCAAGGTCACGGCAGCGAACATCTGCTGAGACTGAGGGAGAAGCTACTTACTGGATTGATTGGTTAATGTGACCCAGGACACCTGAGAGGGGTGGGAAGTTTCTATTCTTTTTATTACTTTGAAGCACGGGAAATACTCGAAGCTAGTTTCAGTTTTCTAAGCATCCATACAATGTACTCAGTAAAAGGTCTTTCAAGCCTGAATGGAGCTTCCGAGTCCTGTTTGAATTGGGTTCATTGCTCAGAACTATGACAGTAATTGGACAAGTTGGAGATAACCAGGGAAAAGGTGGGGGGAGAAGGGAAGAGTTAACCGGATGCTTTGGGCACAAAAGTTCAGATCTGGTTTTGCTACACTGAAACCACTTGGCCTTAGTAAAATGTATAATGGTTTCCAGAATCTTTCTTGCGTAACTGACCGAGTTTGGGACTGCTGAGAACAGCAATGCCTGAATCGCCCTGCCCAGGAGGAGGTTACCTTTGGTCTCACACCAAGCTGAAGAGCCTTTGATTCAATGGCAGCCAGGCCAATGCAGGAGAATCCAAGGCAGACTGGCGGAGCGGTGGTCTTCCTTATTTCTATCCTTTGGAGCTAAAGATGAGCTGGCGTGATCCTCTCCAGAAGACCAGAGAGGAGGTCTGATCCGAGATCTTCCTTTAGGGTTCAAAGGAAGTTTGGGAAGTCAGGGATGATGCCTATCTTTGGAAAGATACAATGGAAGACGGGGCCTTCAACTAGACCAGGGGTCTCCAACCTTGGCAATTTTAAGCCTGGTGAACTTCAACTCCCAGAATTCTGTTGAAGTTGAAGTTGAAGTCCACCAGGCTTAAAGTTGCCAAGGTTGGAGACTCCTGACCTAGACCCTTGGCCACCTTGTGGCTGAAGAAGTGCAAAAAGACCACTCTTCTTCTTCTGCGAAAGGAACTGAAAAAGTAAAATCTCTTGAAAATTGAATGAAAGTGGTAGAAGAAAAGCCAGGACAATATATTTACCCAGCATAACTTGGAGCTAAAGTAGATATTGGATGGTTTCCATTGCAAAAAGAGTCAGTACCAAATTAGTGGGTTGAAACTGGGGGAATCAGTTCAGGTTATTCTATTATTTTAGGTCGAGGCCCATGATGGCGAACCTATGGCACGTAAAGCCATGTCGCCTGGCATGCGCGGCCTTGCCTGTTTATCTTGTGGGTTTCTGGCCCGCATGTGCATGTGACAATCAGCTGTCCTTTGCATGCGGGGCAGTGCCAAAAACCAGCGTGCACATGCGCACTCAACACCTTATCGTTGGGTGCTCATGTGCGCTAGAACTCGGGAGTTCGGCTTTTCTGGAGGGTGGCCCTGACGAGCATGTCTGTGGTGTTTCCCCGCCATCACTGGTCTAGGCATTGCTTCTTTTTTTTTTTTACCTTTTTTTTGTTACAACAGTATACACAAGCATCAACATAAAACAGCAACACATCACATAAGCATATATATGAGCAAAAGTATGCAATAACTATATTACTTGGATATAATGAAAAGAAACAATAGGACAGGAACGGTAGGCACGTTTGTGCTCTTATGCACGCCCCTTACAGACCTCTTAGGAATGGGGTGAGGTCAATAGTAGACAGTTTTTGGTTGAAGTTTTTGGGATTTTGAGAAGAGACCACAGAGTCAGGTATTGTGTTCCAAGTGTTAACAACTCTGTTACAGAAGTCATATTTTCTGCAATCAAGGTTGAAGTGGTTAACATTAAGTTTGAATCTATTGTTTGCTCTTGTATTATTGCGATTGAAGCTGAAGTAGTCTTTAACAGGAAGGCCATTGCAATAGATGATTCTGTGTGTTAAACACAGGTCTTGTCGGAGTTCTAAGTTTTCTAATCCCAGAATTTCAAGTCTGGTGGTATAAGGTATTTTGCTGTTTTCAAAGGAGCGGAGAACTCTTCTTGTGAAATATTCCTTTAAGGGAGTCGAGGTTGTGTAGTGGTTAAAGTACTGGATTCAGATTGGGAGTTTCCGTTACCAGGGATAAAAGCTCTTTGAGTAACTTTGTGCTAATCGTTGACACTCAACTTAATTAAATAGGGTTATGTACAGAAAATGGAGGGGATTCTGTTTACTTCCTTAGTTGACAGAAGAACTGGTTTTAACTGGATATATAACTGAATCGGAATACACCTAACAAAACAAACATTCTTCCCTCTATCCTGGCTCTCAGAACTGGATCAAGTAAAAAAAAAATCACAGCCATAACCACTTGGGTGATACACCCCCACTTAGCAACACTTTGAGCTCAGTTGTGGTCGTAAGTTGAGGACTACCTTTAATGATTATTCATGGTTTTTTGGGATGCAGTTCCACCACTCTACAATTCTGGTTTGTCTATAAAGCCACCGTGGTCTCAGCACACTGAAAGGCAAAGCCGTTACTGGAGCTGAGCCCAACATCTAAACATTTTCATCTAAGTTCCCAGATTCCCTGTGATTGGACTGTTGGACTGAACTGCAGGCCTTTTCCAAACTGATTTGGAAGATTGAATTAAATCCGGTGGGCACAATTTTCTGAATCAGTTTAAATCATCGAATTGACATCCAAATGGAATCAATGATTTGAAGCAGATTAAATCCGATCTCCATCACCCAAATTCGTTTCCTCCCTTTCCTTCTTCCTTTTGCCTTATGACACACATGGTTCTAGGGGAATGGACCCTTCTGGAGCCTCAGAACTTGACCACACCTTTCTTTTACCTTTTTTTTTTTTTTGCAAGAATAGGTTCAAGCTTTATCCTCTTACTTTGAAAAGCAGGAAAGCTATTAATTCTTTTTTTTCTTCTTCAAATAAATTGACAGATAGGAGACGGTTAATCTCTAGCAATTTAGAATAAATTGCTTTGAATGCCATGTGGAGCTGAAGCGATCCAAAAATATTTGGAAAGCATTGTCAAATCAAGAGCTTAGAAAGTTAAAAAAAAAAAAGCTGCTCAAATTGTTCCAATTTCTGATTTCCCACCCAAAGAGAAGAGCAAGGGGGCTGCAGCTGAAGAGACAGCAAGAGCAAGTTTTAACCAGATCCTGACCAGAACAGCTCCTCTGGTTGTGCCTGCAGGCTAAAATATGGAATTGAACTGGTTGGTTTACAATAGCCGTGAAGAAGGCCAGGCAAGGAATAATGTATGAAAATTGTTCAAGGAGAGATTCAACCTGGAAATAAGGAGGAATTTTTCTGGCAGTGAGAGCAATCAACCAATGGAACAGAAGTTGCCTTCAGAAGTTGTGGGAGCTTCATCACTTGAGACTTTCAAGAAGAGACTGGACTGTCATCTGTCCGAAATGGTGTAGGGTCTCCTGCTTGGGCAAGGGATTAGACTAGATGACCTACAAGGTCCCTTCCAACTCTGATAATCTGGTGCTTCTCTTAGCCAGACATTTGCTGCAGATCCCAGAATGGGACAACTTTCCATGGCAAACTCACCACAGGACAATTCACTGTAGGACAGTTCAGACATTCTATTTAATTATTTAAAATATTTTTTTTAATATTTTAATTTTTGTTATTCACATTTCATTTTGTTCTTCCTTTAGCATCCTTTCTTTAATGGTTCTATTCAAGTACTAGCTGGATCCCCGTGCTTCTCTACGAAACTATGTGGTCGGGTTTGATAAATCAACACTTAACAGCTTGAATCCTCCCCTATCCTATCCTCTTCTCTCCCTCAGCCTTGCCCCACAGAAATGTCTCCTACCCTATTTCCTTCTCTCCCTCAGGCTTTCTAGCCCCTTCTCTCCGTGAGGCTTACTCTTCAGAAGCCTCTCCTGTGCTATCCCATTCTCTCTAGAGTTATTTTCAAGTTGTGAGGGGGAGTAGCATCAGAGCGTGTTAATCATAATATAGGAAATAATAATGCTCTGATGGTCATTTCAAAAAATCCTTTCTTAGTGAGCACTTAGAAGCCAAGAGAAACATACGTGGCAAATTTCAAGTTTGTAGTCTTTACGGTCCTGGAGATTTCGTGATTAATGTGTGAGTGGTTTTTGCTTTTATATAGATAGATTTCTTCAATATTGGTGTAACTCTTGTGCCACAGTGAGTTGGCCATGGCAAGATTTCCCATGGCAAGTTGGCTGTGATGAGTTGGCCGTGGGAAAGTTATCCGTAGCGAGCTGTCTGCCTGATCCCTGGGAACCCATTTGGGCAAACCAACTAAATTCAACTGCTCTTCTCCATTGCTTAGAAAAGGATGGGCATCGGTGGCTTTAAAGGGGCGCTTTGTGGAAGGTGAAGTGAAAGAAAGCTCTCTTACAATGTTTCTCAGAAAAGGTGAAATTCTTTTAAAACCCTTTAGATCTGGTAGCTGCTTCCTTCACAGTCTTCCAAAAAGTCACCATACGAGATCCCAAGAAAGGTTGGGTGAAATACTCCTGCAGGGAAATTCTCCGTCCGGCCTCTCTGCCCACACCTTTGAAGGGGAGTTTCAAGAGGCATTTGCTCTGCTGTAGGAAAGATTTGTGAATTACTCTATTCCTCCCTTCCTCTGATATGACGGGAGCTCCATAAAACAGGATCCATGAAAGAGCCAAGGGGAGCATCTTCTTTCAGTTGGTGTAGAGATTGTTCCAGCTTCATGGAAGCTAAGCCGGTCCATTGCTTCATCAACAAAATTGCATAAGATTCAAAAGACTAGAAGAAGGTCATAGAAAACAAGCATTTTAGAGACAGATTAACAGAGTTGGAAGGGACTTAATAGGTCATTAAGTCCAACCCCCCTGCTCAAGCAGGAGACCCTATACCAATTATGACAAATGGCAGTCCAATCTTTTCTTGAAAGTCTCAAGTAATGAAGCTCCCACAACTTCCAAATGGATTTGTAAATATGTAAGAACTTACATGAGAATCAAACAATTCCACAGTATGAATTTCTGAAGCCCAAAACTTGATAATACTCTTAAGAAATCTCTGTAAGAATCGCTCTGATTTGTATTAAGACGCCTTAGCTTGTGTTGTTAGAAAATTAAAACATTTTTTTCCTACAAAATAAGTGCTTTCCAAATGTGTAACCTCATTAGGAGAGAATCTATAAACAGGTAATCCAACATATGTACATGTTTAGATAAAGGCATTATAAGTAAGCCTATACATTATATAAATAAACTTATACTCCTCTTTGTTCACAATCCTGTAACAAAAAAAAAATCCATTTTCTTTTTGATAGTATTATTCGTATTACCAAACTAATGCCACAACTCCTTAGATTTTTCTTCCCTTTGAAACCGATACCATAATCTCTTCTTTATTTCATCCTCAATTACTAAATGGATGAAAGTTTATTCTGGTTCTCTGATCTTTTATAGCATTTCCCCTTGCTCTTAAACACTGAACATGAAGTTGTGCTCAGGAATTATGTAAAAGAAACTAAGCACTTTCAAAGATTAAACCCCCTGGCTAGATGAATCTAAATATTTTCTTTCATCACCTACATCAGTCTATGCCAATACATTCCTTCTTCGTCTCTCCCATGTTAAACCTGAAAATATTAAATGTAATTATTCTGTATTTACAGTTTGGGGGGTTGTTTCAGTATCCTTCCACATTTCATATACTTCAAGGAACAATCTCCTGAAACAATTTCATAAATCTCATTATATTTATATTTCATGTGATACACAGCTCTGCTATAAAAATTCCCATCAGACAGATAGTGAATGAGGTTGTTGTTGTTGCTAAGTTGCTAAGTTGTGTCTGAGTCTCTAAGACCCCATGGACCACAGCACGCCAGCGCCCCCCCCCCCGGTACCCCACAGTCTCACTGGGTCTGTCTAAACTCTTGCCCACTGCGTCCATGATACTCTAACCATCTCCTCCTCTGCTGTCCCCTTCTCCTTTTCTGCCTTCTGTCTTTCTCAACATCTAGATCTTTTCCAAAGAGCCCTCTCTTCTCATTTGTGGCCAAAGTATTTGAGCTTCAGCTTCAGGATCTCCCAAAGAACAGTCATGGTTGACTTCCTTTAGGATTGACTGATTTGATTTCCTTGCAGTCCAATACCTCAGTCTGAAAGAAACAGTTCTCCAGCACTCAGAAGCAATGGGTGGAAACTAATCAAGGAGAGAAGCAACCTAGAACTAAGGAGAAATTTCCTGACAGTTAGAACAATCAATAAGTGGAACAACTTGCCTACAGAAGTTGTAAATGCTCCAACACTGGAAATTTTTAAGAAAATGTTGGATAGCCATTTGTCTGAAATGGTGTAGGGTTTCCTGCCTGGACAGGGGGTTGGGCTAGAAGACCTCCAAGGTCCCTTCCAACTGTGATATTATTATTATATTATATTACTCAACCTTCCTTATAAGTCCCAAGTTTCACAGCCATGCATTGCTACTGGAAAACCGTAGCTTTGACTCCACAAGTGTCTTTTAATTTCATGGCTGCAGTCGCCATCTGCAGTGATATCGGAGCCTAAGAAAATAAAATTTGTCACTGCTTCTATTCCTTCCCCTTCTATTTGCCAGGAAGTGACGGGACCAGATGCCATGATCTTAGATTTTTTAATGTTGAATTTCAAGTGAACTTTTGCATTCTCCTCTTTTACCCTCATCAAGAGACTCCAATATATATTTAGTTCCTCTTTGCTTTCTGCCATTAGAATGGTATCATCTGCATATTGGAGATTGTTGATATTTCTCCTGGCAATTTTAATTCCAGTGAGTGTGTGTAGATATGCAAACAGACTCCTAAACATAGAAATATAAGGACAGATAATAAGGAATCTGTCCTTATTATCCACACAGTAATCATTTGAGCCTGATTCTGAGAATCTAGGGCTAGCTTGTAACAACTGAGAGAACCAAAGTTATGTGACCTCTTCTTAGATCACAATGTTTGACACCACATATTGTATGAAAGTAAATAGATGTGCCATTTCTACCCATTTCCATGATCAGAGATGCCAATCCTTTTCCTACATTCCATTTCCATATATATATTTTTTAATTTGAATTTATATCCCGCCCTTCTCAAAAGACTCAGGGCGGCTTACATTGTGTAAGGCAATCCATTTGTATATTATATACAAAGTCAACTTTTATTGCCCCCAACAATCTGGGTCCTCATTTTACCTACCTTATAAAGGATGGAAGGCTGAGTCAACCTTGGGCCTGGTGGGACTCGAGCCTGCAGTAATTGTAATTGCAGGCAGCTGTGTGTTAATAACAGGCTGCATTAGCCTGTTGAGCCACTTCCCAGCCCAATGATTCGTACATTCAGTTTTTTGAAATCTGCACTGGTCTTGTATGCCAGTGAGGAAATGAGAAAGAATCACAGAAAGAAGCATTTCTTACAAGTCTGGGGGTGGTTCCTAAGGGTACCATAGATGGCAAAAACTGAGCAGCTTCATAAAGGCTGCTCTTTTGAGGTGATAACCAGCAACTCACATTCTTTCAGCCTGTGATTTGAGCAGGTTAAGAGAAAAACAACTATCCTTTGCAAGATTTATAGATTCAGAAGGAAAGAAAGATAACAGAGAAGACAGCAGACCAAAGAGATTTACTGAAAAGACTTTGGAAAACCTATGAATTCCTACCAGAATCAGGTCGAGATGGGTAGCAGCTATCCATATAATCACTGAGAAACAAAACAAACACGATGGCACCTAATTAACCAGAGGTGGGCTTCCCATACTGTAGCAACCAGTTTGCCCAGCACCAGAAATATGAGTGCACACGCATGGGTGTGACATCAAACAACATGGCAATTCGCTTGCGCGTACTTTCCACACACGCATGTGGTATCAAAAACACAGTGATATAGGACCGGTTCACCTGAACTGGCTGAATCCCACCTCTGAAACTAACCCTGGGGGCTGGGAGATGAAACAGGATAGATGCTTAGCGTATCTCACTGTTGTGTCTGCGCCCCCCGAGCCAGGCCCCCTGCCAGAAAGTGATTTGGAAAGTGAGGGGGAAGGGCCATCAGGACTTACCTCGGGGGCACCGGCTTCCCTGGCTCAGTTCCAGGAGCCAGAGGCAGGCCAGGTGGAGGAGATAACGAGGCCTCCGTCCCCTTACTCTTCCCTCCCCAGGCCACGCCTCCAGACCCAGCTGATGGCAATCAGGCCTGGCTGGACCCTAGGTTTAGTAGGCAGGAGAATAACAGAAGCAGGGGTGGGGCAGGCCTAGGAAGTGCTGAGTCATGGAGCCACACCCCACAGGATATAAAACCAGCGAGGGCTGCTATGCCTCTTCGTAGCAGGCAATTCAACTGATTAACTAAGAGCTGAAGTTTGTTCCTGGGTGACTCATCGGCATCAAGGGAGATAACAGAGACACTTGGCAGACTCTCACTAGCTTGCTGCCAGAGCTGATAGTGCCGGCTAATTAAGCCATCGCTCGGACTGAGGCGAGGGGGACAGAACACTCACACTACTCTGACCGATTGCTATATTTTATTCTTCTGTATCCAAGTTGCAGTAGTATCCACAATAAACAACTCTGATGCCAAAATGATGACCTCTGTAGTGACTTTACAAATAATTATTATTGCAGCCGTTATATTTTTGCCTTTTGACATCTGGAGCAAGTATACACATTGTATGATGGTATTGCCACACATGTCTTGTCCTTCGACAGTCTCACAGCTCATGTCCCCTCCCCCCCTTTGCAGACACCCATGTCAAACTGTTAACCCGACACTGTTGTTGCGCACCACAAACTGGTTATTCTGAGCAACCATCCATTGGGATATTGGAATAAGTGATGGTCAAACTTTACTGGGCTGGATTTGGAAAATTGGTGTGGGATGAGGACCATGCTTCAGATAATTTATGGGTAAGTCAGGTCTGTCTGCAGGATGTGCTTAAAAAAGTCAAGATGGCAGCCACAAAATTGGAAGTCTGCCCATAAAAAAATAGACACTGTTTGGATCATGTTGTTACATTTTGCAAATTCCCTGTGATAAGTTATTAGAGCTTTTTCCAAATGTATTCAGAACATTATTTGATCACACACTGATCAAGTTTGATCACAGTTTGCTTATCTATGATTTATTGAATACAGTAGAATTGTCCTTGTACACCTAATGATGAGCCCTAAAACATGGTTTGCAATCCAATTGGGTTTGGATGGCCAGTGAAGCTGGCCAGTCTGCTGTTGAGATATCTCCCTTACTCCCTTACTCCCTTACTCAGCAGGGGCTTCGCCTGAAGGAAACCCTTTTTAACAGATTAACAGAGTCGGAAGGGACCTTGTAGGTCATCTAGTCCAACCCCCCGCCCAAGCAGGAGACCCTACACCATTTCTGACAGATGGCAGTTCAGTCTCTTCTTGAAAGCCTCCAGGAATGAAGCTCCCACAGCTTCCGAAGGCAACTTCTGTTCCATTGGTTGATTGCTCTCACTGTGATCAGCAATCAATATCCAGATGAGAAGAGATTAACATGAAGATTAACAGTAGACTAACATTCAGGAAGCAAACAATACCCCAATCAAGAAACTACCAAACCAGACAAATAAGCTAACAGTAAATAATGGCCTAACCAAGAACCACCAAGTCTACTCCAACCAACATTCACAGGAGAAGCCACCAGGATACCCTACTCTCTTATTAATGCTGATGATGTTACCTAGCTTGGTAATGAAAAGCACCATCTGGACTCCACAACTCACGCCTCAGCTATATATATTCTCTCCTATTTTAGTAATCTGTTAGCTTCTTTCAGCATCTTTCTGGATGAAGAACACAATCTAAATGATGATGGATGAAAATACAAGAGGAAAAGAAATGTGTAATGTGTTCAAAGAGAAGGATTAACTATTCTCCTTTTTTGTAAATTAATTACCAAGAGATTAAAACTATGTCTGTGCATCCATCTGAAAAACAAATGTGAGCTGCCTGAATGTGCCTTCATTAATTATGTCTATTGAAAAAGGAGAATGAAAATAATTAAAAGGAAAGAACTTGTGGCACTGAAAATGAAAATTACAAAATGAAAGGGAAATGATTTTTCCACAATACAGCTCCCTAGTTAAAATGTATATGTGATATACTATATAATAGTAATAGTTATCGAAAATCAAAATGTGGCAAATTATCTAAGTCACACAAGAATTAGATTTCATTATTTTGTTTCTATTTATCTATTTTATTCCCTGCATTTTGGAAAACCACTAATTGGAAGGGCTGATCACTGATCCCTGTTTGGGAAGGCCTGGTTTACATCCTTCCTTGAGCCTCTTGGTGACACTTTCTCTTCAGGAACACGAAGCCTAATTTATAGCCTGAGGGCGAATATTTGTGAATATTTTATTCTGTCGAAATGACTGCTAGAAAGTTACATTTGTTAAGGATGCTCAAAATTTTACAGGCTGTGTCTAGTTCAGCTCACTCATTACAGCTCCTCTATTTTTCTTTTGACTTCTTTGTAGAAGAAGTTTCATGCCAAGAGCAGCACGCGGCGTCTAGAACAGCCTTGATTATAGAAATCTGCTTTGTAAGAAATGTAGAATAGAATAGAATAGAATTTTATTGGCCAAGTGTGATTGGACACACAAGGAATTTGTCTTGGTGCATATGCTCTCAGTGTACATAAAAGAAAAGATACGTTCATCAAGGTACAACATTTACAACACAATTGATGATCAATATATCAATATAAATCATAAGGATTGCCAGCAACAAGTTATAGTCATACAGTCATAAGTGGAAAGAGATTGGTGATGGGAACTATGAAACGATTAATAGTAGTGCAGATTCAGTAAATAGTCTGACAGTGTTGAGGGAATTATTTGTTTAGCAGAGTGATGGCCTTCGGGAAAAAACTAAGAAAGAAATGTAAGAAATGTATTTGTGCTGAATCTATTTTGGAGACCCGCTTGTTTGAAAATAATGTTCCACTTCGTGAAATATACAGTATGAGTCCACTGCAGAGTGAAATGTTCAAAAATGCTCTTCTAGTGGAATTCAGGTATTTTAATTTGGAGCTTTTATCTGGATTACGGCACGATCAATATTTTTTCCTGAAGTTTCTCTCTGTTGTTCAATTTGATGAAAGAAGAGTTGCTTTCAGAATTTCATGCAAAAAGGTTGTGAATTTGGGAGAAATCCTCCACAGTGAATTATGTCCCTGCACTTCTGCAGAATGTATTCACAGTTGCCGAAGGGATGGTATGAAGTGAGGCTCACCCATTAAAAGGAACCGTGGGGAGATTCAAGAGTGACTTCTTTTCACAGGGCAGAGTTAAACGGCGGGACTCGCTGAAGCCACCAAGATGGCACCAGACAAATGTGTGGAAGATCCTGGGACCATCAGTGGCCATCAAGATGGCTCTGAGCTTCCCAAAGCTGCTCTGGAGCACAGAAAGTTGTAGTAGAGGAATTGAGGACCAGCTTTGGAATTCTTTTCCTTCACTAATGGAAAACTCGCCCCCCCACCCCGCCCAATCTTAACAAGGGTGTGTGAATTCTCACGGTTTTCCTTTGGGTAAACTAATTTGGCCATTGCACTTTGCACCTCTCCATAGCAGAAATTATAGTAGTAGTCTAAAATATTTGGAAATGAATGTTCTGGCAAGGCTCAACTGGTATAAATATCTGTGTTCCATAGAAAATTAGGATTTGCATTTTTAAAAAACTCTCTCTCTCTCTCTCTCTCTCTCTCTGTGTGTGTGTGTGTGTGTGTGTCTGTGTGTCTATGTGTGTGTGTGTACATATGTACATACACACACACATATATACATACATTTGGTGTCTTAACTAGAAGTGTAGATAATTGTTACTTTGCTCACATGACACCAAAACCTCGTGCATATCACATGCATTTGTTTTTATCTTTTCTATAAGAGGGCTGCAAATCAATCAATTAAAAAGCTAGGAGTACCAAGAAGAGATTATTTGTATTCCACTCAAAGAACGGTCTTCCCGTTTTTTCAGTTAATAGACCAAACAGCCCATGCCTTTTGTTTTGAAACTAACAGTAATAATAAATGTTTACATTTCTGATGCATCTGCAGTTCGGTATTAGGCATGCAACCAGGTGCCAAGTGGTCCACATCCTGGGGGATCGTAATCTCATACCTGGCAAGCCTCCAAAGAAATGAATCTATAATACAATTAGTATAAACCCATATTTTTAGCAAAATATAGTAATTATGTAATTTACTCAATTGGCTTAGCAGAGTGAGCGAGAGAGAGAGAAAAAGCTTCCCAGTAAAACATATAAAAGCAGCCTAATTTGATCAAAATTAGAACTGAACTATCTTTGTCTGGAGCTGTTGAACATAATTTGATTTGCTGGAAAATCACCTGAACAAAGAGATGAGTTATTTGGATGGCTGTGGCACCTAGAACTTGATGTATAAATTACAAGACAATAAACGGAGAAATGGGGCCATATCCATTCCCCCTGGATTGCTGATGCCTACAAGCATCTAAAAATAGCTCAGTTCAAACAAACAAACAAACAAACAAACAGAAACACTCAATTTTAAGGCCAGGAAATGGGAAATACCAGCTGGGTGGCCAGAGTACTGTACACAAAGAGGCCAAGTTCATTCTCAAGAAAGTAGGCCTGACCTGGAGCCTTAAACAGCCCATCTGCCTACACAGTTGGGGAATATGGGAAGGGCCACAGCACTGATGCGAAACCATCTTCATCCATTTCTCTTCCATAAACTTATCACCAAAAAAGGACTTTCCATCTAAGATCTCGGAGTCAACAGAGAGGGATCAACAATGATGGACAATACAAATGGATAGATATCTGAAGCCTATCCCTTTTAATGCAAGTTGCACCTGCTGTTTTGCTGTCATTAACCTCACCTATATTTGACCTGTAAAACTAAGCCGCTTTTCCCAGCTTTCCCAACTCCAGATATATTTGGATAAAAGAAAATCCAGCAGTTCCAAACAGATTTTGGAAGCTATATAGTGCCAACATACCAAGTGAGGAGGCAGCTTTAAACCTTTAAAAATTAATTTGAACACTAGCAGGATCTATAATAAAAGCTTGCAGAGTGGAGAAATTCTTTTCAGAATACGTGCCGGCCAAGCAACCTTCTAGGCAACTCCATTCCGTTCTTTGCTCCCTATTCAATAATCAAACATCACCGATGTCCATGCTTCTATCATGCTGATGTTTCCCCAGGTTGAGTGACAATTTCCTTTGTTTCTGAGTGACAAAAGGGCTAGCCAATAGAGAAGGAATTCCTTTGGCTGGATTCACAGGACAGGCTGACTCCTGAATCCAAGTCAGTAAAATAAAATTGTTGTGTTCGTGTCAGTTTTGTCCAAATGCTTAACCAGATGCTGGCTGAAATTAAAAATCCTGCTTCAACAGCATCTGGCCAGCTTGCAAGTATGCAATATATGTTCCCCTAAGCTGATGCAATCAAGAAAAGGAGATTTAGGGTGATATGATAGCAGTGTTCCAGTATTTGAGGGGCTGTCACAAAGATGAGGGGGGTAAACTATTTTCCAAAGCACCAGAAAGCAAGACAAGAACCAATAGATGGAAACTAATCAAGGAGAGCCAACCTAGAACTAAGGAGAAACTTCCTGGCAGTTAGGACAATTAACCAGTGGAACAGAAGTTGCCTTCAGAAGTTGTGGGTGCTCCATCATGGAGGTTTTCAAGAAGAGACTGGACAGCCACTTGTCCAAAATGGTAGACTCTCCTGCTTGTGCAGGGAGTTGAACTAGGTGACCTCCAGGGTCCCTTCTGTTATTTTATGTTCTGTATTCTAAGATGTCCTGGTGAGATGCAGTGTCCAGACAAGAACAAGGGTTCTACCCAGTTCTACCTACTGGGCTCTGCTTTCTAAGCTCAAAGTCTCCCCTACCTTTCTCTTCCCTACTTAGATTTCTCCATCTAGGTTTGCCACTACTACCCCCCTGCCGTGGAGTTTCCCTTTCGATTGCTTTTCAGTTTATTTTGCCAGGTTGTATAAAGTCTCCTGACTCCAGTGGCATTCACCTGAGCGAAGGTGGGAACTCTTTGTAATTGGGAGCATTTCAATTTCATGATAAAGATTGCTCATATGTCCTCACGGAAAATAAATAAGATCGAGTCACCTTGTTAATGTCCTCTCCCCTTTTCTTAGCATGCAGGTGTGCCCTTTTGGCTATGCAGCAGAGATTCTGGATCCATGCATTATTTAGCAAGGGCCATTTGGCTCCCCATAGGATATTCAAGTTGCTAGGACAACCAAGCTATCGTTTACAAAGCCCATGGTCATGGAAAGTGTTTTGCCATTCTCTTACGTCTTTGAGCAGGGGAAGGACAGGATTCCTACTGTGACCCATCCTACCTGATGGGGAAGTAGAGGACTCGAGAGGCAGCTAAAGATTGATGCCTGAATATAAATAAATGAATAAAATGGAAGGGGCCGCCACCTGCTATGTTTCAGCGTACTGAGCATCAGATTCTGCTGAGAAGTAGGGCTGGTCCTGTGGTTTCCATTACAAGGCCAAGAACAGGTCCAACTAAGGAAATGGAAGCATCAAACCGCCCTTCATGGGTGCTTTGGTTGTGATCTTGAAACATTTCCTTGCAGAATAAATTCAAAACGTTCTTATTCTCAAATGTCAAAATGGGTGCAAAAGCCCTAATGAATTAACTATGTGGTATTTTAGTATTTTGCTTGATTGTGCTATGTTTGGGGCCTATTTAATTAACACCCCATCTCAATGAATGGCAATTTAGAGCAAAAGTATTCTGTGCAGGGGGCACTAGGGGGTCCTGCCTGTTGGCATCTGCTCATCTCTACTCCAAAACCAACTAGTTGTTTAAACACTACTCCACTCACCAAAATATCCTCTCTAGAATTTGGCAGATGACATAGAAACAGGCAGTTCCTCAGAGAATGCTATAGATGCAAACCATTTAGAACTGGGGTCCCAAACACTCGGTCCGCAGCCCACTACCAGGCTGTGGCCCATTCAGAAAGTGGCAGGTGAGTGCATGTGCAAAGCTCCATTTGTGTGAGCGGGAGCACATGTGCCTGTCGCTTGAACAAATAAAGTTGCATGCTCAGTTGCTGCTCGTGCGGGACCATCCCCTCTCCCCCCACCATCCCACCCCTCCGGTCTGCAAAGCCGGAAAGGCTGAGGCCCACTGATTTAAGACTTTCCCCCCTAAAAAGAGCCGGTCTGGTCTAGTGATTAAGACACCAGAGCAGAAAGCGGGAACCGTGAGTTCTAGTTCCACCATAGCCATGAACTCCTCGCTTAAAACATACTTATTTAATTGCGCAGGACTGAGCTAGATTTTAATTTATGGGTTTTAACTTGGGTTTTATTTTTTATATTTTTAATTATTAGGCTTTGAATAAGTTTTTTAATTGTTTTTAGATTGTATTTATTTGCTTTTAAATGCCTGTAAACCGCCCTGAGTCCTTTGGGAGATAGGGCGGTATATAAATATAAACAATAAATAAATAAATAATAAATAAACTCCGGCTGAGTGACTTTGGGCCAGTCGCTCTCTCTCACTCCAATTCACCTCACGGGATTGTTGTTGTGGGGAAAATAGGAGGAGGAAGATGTGTTGAACGTGTTCGCTGTTTTGAGTTATTTGTAAAAATAATAAAGGTGGGATATAAATAATAAAATAAATAAATAGTTCCCCTTAAAAAATAGATCTATGGAATCCTGGGTCTTCGCTGAGCTTGATGGTTATTTGCAGATGTTTTATTACCCAGCTAGGGTAGATCCTCTGTCGTGTCCCACTCCTCCGCTGACGGCTGGGTCAGGGAAATCCGAATCAGGCTTGCCTCTGCAGCTCTGCCCAAAGTCCTAGCAAAGTCCTCAGAGCAGGCAGGAGACCAGTAAGTGACTTCAGCAAGATAAGTTTGACTTTTGCCTGACTCAGAGACTGCCAGAAAGTAGATCCTTTATATAGGCCATGGGGTGTGGCTCCATGACTCAGCACTCATTAAGGCCTGCCTCCTTCCTCTGTAGCCTCCGCCTCCAATCTTCTGATGCGAGGGTCACACCAATCAGCTGTTGGTAATAAACCTCCTCAGGCTCACCTGCTGTGGAGGAGGGGAGGGTCTAGCTGCCCGCTTGCCTGGGCATGGAGTCAGGGCTGGGGCAGGGAGATTCTCCTTCTGCAGTTTGTGTGGGCATGGAGCCAGGACTGGGACCGGGAGGCATACATTCCTCAGTGTGCGGGAGCAGGTAAGAAGGCCCCGGCTGCTCTGAGGGCGGGCAAGACACAACATCCTCACTCTGGGGGAACAAACCCCCTACCCACTAGCCTTGATGATATTACCTAGTTGGGTCACACTGAAGCAGGACCCCAATGCTTTATAATACAAGTGCTTTATGTTGATTTGTTAGGATTATAACAAGATGTATTAGAGATAGAAGTCAACGTGTCACATAAAAGCAGAAGTATATTGCTTGGCAGAGGTGTGGTATTGCAAGCTTTCTGTAAAGCACAGGAATATTTCTACATGCTGTTCTTTGTAACCTGTTCCAGTAACTATCAACATATGTATCCGGATGGTGTATGATAATGGTAGTCCATATATGGGCTTTTGTCTGTGACAACCAATTAGGATAACTTCTTCTTTTTCTTATTTATTTATTTATTTATTTAATCATATTTATATACCGCCCTATCTCCCGAAGGACTCAGGGCGGTTTACAGGCACTTAAAAAACACATAAACACATAAATACAATATAAAAACAATTAAAAAACTTATTCTATAAGCCCGTTAATTAAAATATAAAAATAAAACCCAATTAAAACCCATAAATTTAAAATCTAGCTCAGTCCTGCACAATTAAATAGGTATGTTTTAAGCCCAAGGAAGGTCCAAGGTCCGAAGCTGATGAAGTCCGGGGTAGTTCGCTCCAGAGGGTGGAGCCCCACAGAGAAGGCCCTTCCCCTGGGCGTCGCCAGACGACATTGCCTCGCTGACGGCACCCTGAGGAGACCCTCTCTATGAGAGCGCACGGGTCGGTGAGAGGTATTCGGTAGCAGTAGGCGGTCCCGTAAATAACCCGGCCCAATGCCATGTGATATCTGTAACCAAAGGTATAAAAGATTATGCTTGAGCCTTGCTCGAGGCTCAGACCTTTGTTTTCCATGTGAGTGGGGGTCTGTGTCCTATTTGCGCAAATAATAAATTAATTCTTGTTTCTCAAATCCTTCGTGGTCTTGTCTCCTCACTTTAAGACGCAAGTTTTCTATAACAACACGTCCCTCAAGGTTTGCATTGAACTGCATTTGGCTAGTTCAGAGAAAAGAAGGACTAGGAATAACCTGGTAGCAGTCTTCCAGTATTTGAAAGGCTGCCACAAAGAAGAGGGGGTCAACTTATTCTCTAAAGCACCTGAAGGTGGGACAATAAACAATGGATGGCAACTAATCAAGAGAGATGCATCTTGGAATTAAGGAGAAACTTCCTAACAGTGAGAACAATTCACCAATGGAACAGCTTGCCACCAGAAGTTGTGGGTGTTTCGTCACTCTTTTAAGAAGAGACTAGACAGCCACCTGTCTGAAATGGTCTAGGTTCTCCTGCTTGAACAGAGAGCACAGAAAGTACTGCATCCTTCAGGCTGAATTTGCAGCACAGATTGAGGGAGATGGGAATCGGGCTTTTTTTTTGATCAGCATTTGCAAAGGTCAAATGGCTCAGTCATCGATCAGCCACTTTGTGTAAAGGGCACCCAAGCTTGTTTCTGCCCGGGCATCATCAGAGCAGCCTGGTGCTTCCAAGAGATGAAGTGTGCTTGCTTGCCGGTCTGGTTTGTGTTGCCACTGATAACAAGCATCTTCAAAGGAAAGACAGAGAAAGGGCCTTCTGTATTAGGACTGTAAAAATTTATTTATTTATTTATTTATTATTTAAATTTTTATACCGCCCTTCTCCCGAAGGACTCAGGGCGGTTCACAGCCAGATAAAATAAACAATAATATTACAATATAAATACTATTAAAATACAATTAAAAGACTTATTCAATTGGCCGAGATTAAAAATTTAGAATAAATGATAAAAACCCATTAAAAAACCCATAAATTTAAAAACTAATCCAGTCCTGCGCAGATGAATAAGTGTGTTTTAAGCTCGTGACGGAAGGTTCGGAGGTCCGGAAGTTGACGAAGTCCTGGGGGGAGTTCGTTCCAGAGGGCGGGAGCCCCCACAGAGAAGGCCCTTCCCCTGGGTGTCGCCAGACGGCACTGTCTCGCTGACGGCACCCTGAGGAGTCCCTCTCTGTGAGAGCGCATGGGTCGGTGAGAGGTATTCGGTAGCAGTAGGCGGTCCCGTAAATAGCCCGGCCCTATGCCATGGAGCGCTTTGAAGACGTTCACCAAAACCTTGAAGCGCACCCGGAAGGCCACAGGTAGCCAGTGCAGTCTGCGCAGGATAGGTGTCACACGGGAGCCATGAGGGGCTCTCTCTATCACCCACGCAGCCACATTCTGGACTAACTGAAGCCTCCGGATGCCCCTCAAGGGGAGCCCCATGTAGAGAGCATTGCAGTAATCCAGGCGAGACGTCACGAGGGCGTGAGTGACTGTGCACAAGGCATCCCGGTCTAGAAAGGGGCGCAACTGGTGCACCAGGCGGACCTGGTGGAAAGCTCTCCTGGAGACGGCCGTCAAATGATCTTCAAAAGACAGCCGTTCATCCAGGAGAATGCCCAAGTTGCGCACCCTCTCCATCGGGGCCAATGACTCGCTCCCAACAGTCAGCCGTGGACTTAGCTGACTGTACCGGGATGCCGGCATCCACAGCCACTCCGTCTTGGAGGGATTGAGCTTGAGCCTGTTTCTCCCCATCCAGACCCGTACGGCTTCTAAACACCGGGACAGCACTTCAACGGCTTCGTTGGGGTGGCCCGGTGTGGAAAAGTACAGCTGGGTGTCATCCGCGTACAGCTGGTACCTCACACCAAAACCACTGATGATCTCACCCAGTGGCTTCATATAGATGTTGAACAGAAGGGGCAAGAGAATCGACCCCTGCAGCACCCCACAAGTGAGGCGCCTCGGGGTCGACCTCTGCCCCCCCGTCAACACCTTCTGCAACCAGTCGGAGAGATAGGAGGAGAACCACCGATAAACGGTGCCTCTCACTCCCAATCCCTCCAACCGGCGCAGCAGGATACCATGGTCGATGGTATCAAAAGCCGCTGAGAGGTCTAATAGGACCAGGGCAGAGGAACAACCCCTATCCCTGGCCCTCCAGAGATCATCCACCAACGCGACCAAAGCCGTCTCAGTGCTGTAACCGGGCCGGAAACCGGACTGGAACGGGTCTAGATAGACAGTTTCATCCAGGTGCAGGGGAAACTGATATGCCACCATACTCTCTACAACCTTCGCCGCGAAGGTTGGAGACCGGACGATAATTACCTAAAACAGCCGGGTCCAGGGAAGGCTTCTTGAGGAGGGGCCTCACCACCGCCTCTTTCAAGGCGGCCGGAAAGACTCCCTCCAACAAGGAAGCGCTCGTAATCGCCTGGAGCCAGCCTCGTGTCACCTCCTGAGTGGCCAGCACCAACCAGGAGGGGCACGGGTCCAGTAAACATGTGGTGGCATTCAATCTACCCAGCAACCTGTCCATGTCCTCGGGAGCCACAGGGTCAAACTCATCCCAGACAATATCACCAAGACCGCCTTCAGACGCCCCGTCTGAATCGCCGCAATTTTGGTCCAGACCGTCCCGAAGCTGAACGATTTTATCGTATAGATAACCGTTAAACTCCTCAGCACGTCCCTGCAACGGGTCATCCCGCTCCCCCTGGTGAAGGAGGGAGCGGGTCACCCGAAACAGGGCGGCTGGGCGGTTATCTGCCGACGCAATGAGGGAGGAGGCTCTAACAATTTGGTTTATTCTTCTAATCCAGGGGTGTCAAACCCCATTTCATCAGGGTTGTGTTTGACCTGGGGAGGTGGGGCAGGGGAGGCATGGGCAGCTCGACGTCACTCCTGTCCGGGGGCGCCTGCAAGCAGTCCTCCCAACCTCCACTTTCACTGGCAGAGGGTTAGAGGAGGCCTTCGCAGCCAGAAACGGAGCTTGGGAGCCCATTTTCTGTGCCAGAAGCACCGTGGGCCAGTCCTTTGCTGTTTCAAGGGTGGCCCTGCGGGCTAGTTCTAAGTACCCCGTGGGCCAGATCCGGCCTGTGGGCCTTGAGTTTGACACCTCTGTTCTAATCCTCTGCTGCATTCAAGTGAACAAAGAACAGAAACTCAAGCGAGGGCTTCTGTTTATTTCCCGTTGTTGTTGTTTTTTTCTGAGCAATGACAAAATACATTCTCACATCAAGGATGCACCACAGAAGAGTTCGGTCCTTCGTTTGGTTCTTTTTGCATTGTTCCTTCTGTTTCTGCTCCACAGAAGCTTGCAAAAGGATAATACGGTATTTTGTGCTTTGGACTTGAAGGAGGGCTCTGAAGCTGCCCAGTCCCCTCGTTAGCAACAGCAATTAACCCTGAAGGAAATGCCTCCCCCCCCAATCCACGACACCGCCACAAGCATCCAGCAGAAAGAACTTGCTTCTCAGATGCATCTTCAAGGAAAGATGCTTCTCATCCTTATTATTTTTCTAATGAATCCCTGTCGGGAATAGAGGTGGCTCCAGCCCTCTCTAGTAAGAACTTGGTTTATGCCAAGTCACAAAGTGACTTGAACTATCTCGGGGCAGCCTAAGTGAGCTTCTGGCATTCTCAGAAAGGGTTCCCACAACACTGGGAATTAACCTGTTGCCTGGGTGTGTAAAATAAATTTGTCCCAATAGCTCCAGGGCCCAGTGTGCCTTTTCATCCTTGCTTGTCCCAGATTTAATCCTTTCATTTTTATGTCATGTATTACTACATCTTTTAGATTTTTATCTGTTTTTACTGGCTGTGTTATTTATTGTTCTGCAGCACAGAGTCCCCTTGGGTGGGGGAGGGATAGCTGGCTATATAAGACAGACTAAACAGACTAAACGAACTACCCCCAGGACTTCGTCAGCTTCCAGACCTTCGGACCTTCCGCCGCGAGCTTAAAACACACTTATTTATTTGCGCAGGACTGAGTTAGATTTTAAATTTACGGGTTTTAAACTGGGTTTTATTTTTTATATTTTTTAATATTTGGCGTTTAGAATAAGTTTTTAATTGTTTTTTACTCTGTATTTATGTGTTTTTAAGTGCCTGTTAACCGCCCTGAGTCCCTCGGGAGATAGGGCGGTATACAAATATGATTAAATAAATAAATAAATAGACAGACAGACAGACAGATAATGCAATGTAAGCTGACAAAATTGATTGTGTTCACACAACATGCTAAACCACAAAAGGATCCAACCCAGATTAAAAACTCATCAAGTTTAGGGTATTTTGCAGATGCAACCACAATTTCTTTAATCGATTAGTTGAGGAAGTTCTTTCGATCAGCAGTCAACCAGCCCTACATATTTCTCCCCAGATTCAACTTGATGTACATAAATTTAGGAATCCTTCCTTGTTTAATCGGCATTTCTGAATTTTCAGTAGGAACAGTACTTGTATAAAACAGAATAAAAGCAATTTAAAAATTAGAAGACCATGGAGAATTTCCATGTGTCTGCACAGAAATTTTAATAACTAGTAGGGAGGTGAGGGGGGTTCCATATAGGAAATGGAAAGAGAATCAGATCACCAAGGAAGAGTCCAGGCAGAGGAGCAAGGAATTATAAAGAAGGTATTGGACAGGCAAAAGTTCAGAAGGACATGAGACGGGGGAGTTTCTGTTTAGTAAAGGTGGCATAATCCCATGGTCTAAACCAGTGTTTCTCAACCTTGGCAAATTTAACAGTTGTTATGGACTTCAACTCCCAGAATTCCCCAGCCAGCAAAAGGTGGGCTACAGAATTCCTCTTTCAGCTCTGTATTTTCCAATTCCGTTGTCAAACAAACTAATGAAGCTTGAGACAGATAGAAAAATTTGTGTGTGCAGAGAGAAGGAGGGAGGGAGGGGGGGAGGGAGGAACTACATCTCAAAGTGGTAAAAGAATTTGTGGACAGTTGGACCTGCTGAATCCTTATATACAGGTGTATTACCTTTTGAGAAGTTCTGGAGAAAATGAACTGAGCAGAAGATGGCCCAGATCTACCTTCAAAAAGGATGAAAAGGAGGACAAGGGGAGCTAGAAGCCAGCTGGTCTAATACTATAACACTATAAGTGGGAAGATTATAATGCAGGGGGAACTGATCTTGAAAACAAAGTAGCGATTACTTTGTGGTTGAGAAGAGGGAGGGGGCTCTCCATTCTGCCCCGGGGAAATGTTTTCTCCCGAACGACAGCTTACCCATGAATCAGAGTCTTTGGGCCGTGCTCCAAGCTGACAAGCAGGCTCTACCACTTCGGGTTTTTGAGTCATATCTTCCGATGGGAAGTAGGTGATTTCAAATAAATCCTCAGATTCAGACTTCTGTGCTACATCCACGTTTTCAGCTTGCTGCCCTTCCATCTTCGCTGGGTCTTTTCACCGCTGTGGAGGTTGCGGAGGCTGGGGCCCAGCACCCCACTAACGGGCCCCCTCTGAGCGGAGAAGAGGGTACAGTTAGCAAAAGAAAGTTAGGAGTTTTGGAATAATGTCAAGGTTCCAGAAAAACCTCTTCTGCATAAAAAAAAACTCAGAAGCCATTGTTTTCCAGAGTTCTTTATTAGCATGAAGAAACTGGCACACGATGAGTGAAATTCCAAAACTGAATTTCCGGATTCTTTTCCCAGTTATACAAACCCCAAGAGTCCCACCCCCCTGACCCCTTTGATGGTCACATGGTCCCACGTTCTTCCAGTTCATTCGAATATCTTCTTGCCACTCTTCCTGCAGATGTGAACACCATCCGACCTTGACCGCTTGAAGAATGTTACCATACCCCTCAGCCCCCCTTCCTCCCCTCAGGGGAAAAATGTGGCAGCGTCTGGAACCCTAAAGTCTAATATGGTTTCCAGGCCTGACACAGTGATTACTGAGCAGAGATCTATATGGCTTTGTCAAGAGCTCAGTTTGCCACATTATTTGATAGGATTAAGGAAATGCTGGAAATATCCCTAATTCTAGCACAATATTTCATACTTAGTTGACAAATAACAGAATAAAAGAGTTGGAAGGGTCTTCTGGCCAAATCCCCTAATGAAGCAAGGCAACCTATTGCATTCTGGACATGGTTGTCCAATCCCTTCTTAAAAGCCTCTAGTAATGGAGCACCCACAACTTCTGAAAACAAGCTGTTCCATTGGTTAACTGCTAGGAAATTTCTCCTTGGTTCCAGATTGCTTCTTGTCTTTCCTTCTGGTACTTTGGAGAATAGGTTGATTCTTTCTTTGGGGCAGTAGAAGACTAAAGTGAACGTTTCCAGGTGCCAACATTCCTGTAACCTAGCCCCTATCGGTCAATCAGATTAAAGAAGATTTTGTATGACTCTCCTGTTACAAAAGGCTTGACAAACCCCAAGGACAAATACAAGATGGAGGTACTTAGTTAGATAATAATATGTATGTCAAAGATCTTAGGATGGGCTGCAAATTGAATATGAGGCAAGAGAGTGATTTGTCTACAGAAGAATCAGGTGCAAGTTTAGCTTGCAGCAATTGAAGTACAATTTCTAAAGCAAAGGAATCCTTCTATTTTACGTGAATTTGTCAGATCTATCGTACCATCATCTCCCCTTCACAGCCTCAAACTTTAACAAGCATTCAGAGAAATTGGAATAGAGAAGAGCAACAAGGAAACGGTTGTCTGCAGGGTGTGGTCAAACAAGCCAAGATTGGGGGGGGAGGGAGGGGGTCAAATTTCTGCTTTTTATGTGCATCACATATAAAAACAAACAAACAGAGCTATGGTTGCGCTATTAAAGCTGCAGTCTTTGTTTTTTTGACCACACCACCTAGACATCCAGTTGTTCCTTGGGCTAGAAATTAAATCCTATAAGCAATGTTTGAAGAAATTAAACAGGCTTTCCCTTGAGAAAAGGAGAATCAAGAATAAAGGATGAAATATTTGGAGGGCTGTCAAACCAAAGAAAGTAAAAATCTGCTGTCCATTGTTCTACAGCACAGACCACAGAATAATTAGTTTATGATATAGGAAAGTAAATTCCAATTACACGTTATAAAAAGGAGGGAAGCTAGATGACAATAAAAGCAAAAATGGTAGAGGTGGTGTCCCAAAACTGCTTTTTCAAGAGGCAACTGGACTTGAAGTGGTTGTCCACTAGGACTCCAAGATCCCTCTCACAGTTACTGCTATTGAGCCAAGTTTCACCTAATCTGTACCTGTACATTTGGTTTTTTATGCCTAAGTGTAAAACCTTACTTTTCTCACTATTGAATTTCATCCTGTTCGAATCTATTGAGATCCATCTGGATCTTGAGCCTATCTTCTGGAGCATTGGCTATTCCTGGTGGCTTAGTGTTCTCTGCAAATGTGCCGAGTTCCCCTTCTATTCCTTCATCTAGATGGATGGATGGATGGATGGATACAGTAGACAGACAGACAGACAGACAGACAGACAGACAGACAGACAGACAGATAGAATAGAATAGAATAGAATAGAATAGAATAGAATAGAATAGAATAGAATAGAATAGAATAGAATTTATTGGCCAAGTGTGATTGGACACACAAGGAACTTGTTTTGGTGGATATGCTCTCAGTGTACATAAAAGAAAAAGTCATAGGTTGCAATTTAACCCTTAATGATAGCAACAAAAAGTTTCAGTCATACAATCATAAGTGGAAAGAGATTGGTGATGAAAACAATGAGATGATTAATAGTAGTGTAGATTTAGTAAATAGTTTGACAGTGTTGAGGGAATTATTTGTTTAGCAGAGTGATGACCTTCGGGAAAAAACTGTTCTTGTGTCTAGTTGTTCTGGTGTGCTCTATAGCGTCGTTTTGATGGTAGGAGTTGAAACAGTTTATGTCCAGGATGTGAGGGTTCTGTAAATATTTTCACGGCCTTCTTCTTGATTCGTGCAGTATACAGGTCCTCAATGGAAGGCAGGTTGGTAGCAATTATTTTTTCTGCAGTTCTAATAGATAGACAGACTGTCAGGCTGCCTCTGATTATATCTAGGAAAGAATACACCTTGACTTCATTTGCAAATAAAGAAAAGTACTTTTACTAGATACATCTTGACTGCAGCAGTATAAAGTTGAATCTGAGACAAAATATGGCTAACAATCTATATCCCCCCTTTTTCTCCCTCCTCTTCCCCAAGAGGTCATCAGGTCTGGTCCAATGCCAGCTCCTTCCCGGGGCCCCGTGGTAATCTTCTTCCGCAGGTCTCTGGCTGTCAATCATATCAGGAATGCAGTGTCCGTTAGAGTTTGCGCTCAAACATTCCTGTTGAATTCAAAACATTAATCTCCCCTCCCCCCTTAATTATGTCAGACCGACACTCTTAAAGGGCCCTCTCTACTTAACTTGAATCCAAGAGCTATTTACATTAGAAATAAAATCCCATGCTATCTAACAACTGAATATAAGGAGTACAAAAAGATGTGAAGATTGGAGTGGAGGCTGACACAGACAGACAGATAGATCTGATAGGTAGAGATAGATACTGGAGAGAGAGACAGGCAAATAGATCTGACAGGTAGAGATAGATAACAGACAGACCGACAGACATCATCTAGACTAGGGTCTCCAACCTTGGCAACTTTAAGCCTGGCGGACTTCAACTCCCATTCTGGGCGTTGAAGTCCTCCAGGCTTAAAGTTACCAAGGTTGGAGACCCCTGATCTAGACTTCAAGTAGTCAGTGTCATTATGCGATGCTGAGTGCTGAATTGACAGGGAAGCATTCTTGAGCTGTGGTATTTCTTGGGCAGTAGCTTTTCCCAGGCTCCATCTCCAGATTTCCTGGACTTTATTTCAGTGGTGAAATCTGAACCAGTTTGCTACCGGTTCGCTGGTAGCACATGCACACGCTGCGCTCATGCATGCTCAGTTTGCACCAAACGGACGCTGCACACACGTGCACAGGACACACTAAAAGGTATGGGAATCAGGGAAGGGGGAATCAGCTGTGCGATCTTGGCAAACTTTTAAAAAACTTTTTCAATGCATTTTTTACTACCGGTTCAGGTGAATAGGTAGTAAAAATGCTTTTAAAAATGTTTTTAAAAAGGTTCTGACAATCACAGCTGTGCCGCGCGATCATTGGAACCTTTTATTTCACTTTTTTAAAGCATTTTTTACTACCTATTCACCCAAACCAGTAGTAAAAAAAAATGCTTTCAAAAGTAAAAAAAAAAAAAGGTTCCAATGATCACAGCTGAATAGGTAGTAAAGAAATGCTTAAATTTTTTTTTAAAAAAGTTCTGACAATCGTGGGTCACTCAGCTCATTGTCAGAACTTTTTTTTTTTACATTTTTTTACTACCAGTTTGGTGAATCACTAGCATTTTTTGCTACCAGTTCTGGAGAATCAGCCCAAACTGGTAGCATTTCACCCCTGCTTTATTTCCTTCCCATTGGAATGGCTAAGCCGAGAATGTAAATTGCGGAAGTTGTTGACAAGCAAACCTTCCATAGTGATCCTAGCTGACTTTCCCGGGAAATGTCATTTCCACCCTTGCAAAGAAAGAGAGCAACACTTGCGGGACTTGCAGCACTTAGGGGACTGGAGACTAAAACATATGAAGAACGATTGCAGGAACTGGGTATGTCTAGTTTAATGAAAAGAAGGACTAGGGGAGACATGATAGCAGTGTTCCAATATCTCAGGGGTTGCCACAAAGAAGAGGGAGTCCAACTATTCCCCAAAGCACCTGAGGGTAGAGCAAGAAGCAATGGGTGGAAACTAATCAAGGAGAAAAGCAACTTAGAACTAAGGAGAAATTTCCTGACAGTTAGAACAATTAATCAGTGGAACAACTTGCCTGCAGAAGTTGTAAATGCTCCAACACTGGAATTTTTTAAGAAAATGTTAGATAACCATTTGTCTGAAATGGTGTAGGGTTTCCTGCCTGGGCAGGGGGTTGGACTAGAAGACCTCCAAGGTCCCTTCCAACTCTGTTGTTATGTTATGCTCCCTGCATAAGAGAGCAGAGGCCCTTTTTAAAAAAAAATTGAATTTATATCCCACCCTTCTCCGAATACTCAGGGCGGCTTACACTGTGTTAAGCAATAGTCTTCATCCATTTGTATATTATATACAAAGTCAACTTTTATTGCCCCCAACAATCTGGGTCCTCATTTTACTTACCTTATAAAGGATGGAAGGCTGAGTCAACCTTGGGCCTGGTGGGACTAGAACCTGCAGTAATTGCAAGCAGCTGTGTTAATAACAGACAGACTTAGTCTGCTGAGCCACCAGAGGCCCTTATGACTGTTAGTAGAGGTTGACTCCTGACTTGCAACTCTAATACAACCCATCTACCATCTCCAGAATTGGCCAATGATTAATAAACAATTCAGCAAACCTGCTTTCTGCTAGGCCTTGAAATGAATGTGTTGCTTTCCCAGTAAATAAATGCCCCCAAACCTCATGACTCATCCCGCCAGGGAGCAAATGCTGCGCCTTCGTTTTTCCTAGCTGAAAGGGTGATGGTGATGCATGTTGTCACCGATGGTATTAATGACCTCCTATTTTTGTATAAAGACAATGGCTGAATCTCTTCTCCTACTTCCCTTGAGAACTTGGTCTCAGCCTCTTTTCTTCTTCTGCAGAAATCTTCTCCCAATCTCCCCTGCTTTCGTTGATGCGTACATATAGTTTTTGTCTGTCTGTGTGTGTGTGTGAGAGAGAGAGAGACTAGAAACTATCTCATGCCATTCAAAATTATTAGTAAGTTTCCTGCCTTTCTAATTTGTTGTGCTTAAGATTCCACCCAAGAGTACGTGCTGTAATTTAATCTTGCACTATAGAATTCATTTTTTATTTCCCATCATAGCTCCACAAGGGCTCTTGACTGGCAGCTTTCAGACGCTTTTATAAGAACAGAATATCCAGCTGGAAACCCTCCCTTGAGGGAAGGGGAAAGGGAAAAGGAATCTATTCGACCCTTTAGTCTCTGCTAGCTGCAGAAAATTAGCCCTGTCCTCGTGATTTGTCCCCTTGCCATTACTCAGTCTTTAATCTTAGAACAAAGAACATAGAACCATGGGGCTAGAAGGGATCTTGGAGGTCTTCTAGACCAACCCCCTACTCAAGCAGGGGATTCTATACCACTCTGGACAACAGCCACCCAATTTCTGCATCAGCCTGTGCCTGCTGCTCCCACACCAGAGTTTCAAGTTGGAAACCACCTCTTTAGCAGAAGGCACCGGCAGTGATGGCAACATGTACACCATACTTTGGATTCAGATACTGACTTGAGTGCCCGCCATTCATGCAAATGGAGCTGTTCACCTGCCTGGCACTCACATAGAACCATTTCCTCCTCCTCCGCTGAGCCACAAAGCCAGAATGGTTGGGGACCACTGCCCTAGATCAGGGGTCTCCAACCTTGGTCCCTTTAGGACTTGTGGACTGGCTGAGGAACTCTGGGAGTTGAAGTCCACAAGTCTTAAAGGGACCAAGGTTGGAGACCCCTGCCCTAGATTATAGTATCCCACACTCAAACTCTTGCCCTCCACTTAAAGTTCATTAATGCAGCATAGCCTGCTCCCTTTTGCAATTGTAATCCATGGACTCCATGAGTGTACAGGAGAAACAGGGCACCAACAGATGGCCATGATCAACGGGATCCTTGGTTCTCGCTGGCTCTGCAAGGCAGCTGGAAGGATCGGATGCTGCCCAAGAACTGTGAGGAGTCGGCCAGGCTGGCCTGGGAGAAGCCTCCCTCCACAAAAAGTTAGCATGAAAAGAAGGGTAAAGAAACAAAATAGATTCGACAGCAAACTAGTAATTATGCCAAGTTGTTTTCAAAGTGAGGCTTTTGAGGACAGTCTGCGAATGGGGCGATTGGTATTATTCATGTGGCTGCATTAATCACCCTATTTCTCTCAGAAGTTCCCCCGAGACTCATTTTGTATAATAACCTTTTCCTCCCTGACCTCTTTCTGAATCGTTTCATTCGCCTGTTTTAAACGCTGGGTTTTTCCGCAAATTAGAAACAAAAAAGAAGAATCAGCATTTAAGGCCACCCAGAAGGCAAGAGATGCAGTAACTCTCCCACAGCTTCCCCCACCCCACCCCTTACCCCGCATTATAGTGTAACAAGTACAAATTCATGCTGCACACCTTCCTGGCTGTATCCTTTTTCATCTGCAATAAAATTAATTGGAATTAGCATAAAGCCAGGAAATGGGATGCCTGCTGCTTAATTATTTTTCACTTTATTCCTGGATTTGGCACATTTCTGCCAAATCCAGGAAAAGGAAAACCATCATTCAGGGGAATTCCAGGGCTCAGGCTAGGCTGGGAGGTCACAATCAGTGGCCAACCCCATTGGTGCCAGCAAAACAACACGGAAGCCAGCATTAAGTATCAGCCTCACCTTGAAAGAGATTTACCTCCAACCTTCTTGTGCTAATATTGGTGAGCTTAAGTGAAATCATCTTCCAGATTCATATGGATGTGCAGAAAACCTGATGAGGCTTTTGTGCATGAATGCCCATATGGTAGAGAAAGCATACTGGGAAATCAGCAGTTAAAAGGGAAAGGATCATTGCTAGAAAATTACAGAGACCCGTTATCTTACATCTTACGGAGATCGTTTTTTCCCCATCTCTTCCATAAAGCACCTTGATTCACAGGGAGGGAGATCGGTTTCTTTCTTCTCTGGTTCTCAGATTGCTCTGCTCTCTTCATGCCCTCCTGCGGAAGGATACTTCTGGGGGGCGAAAAGGAGAAATTTCCTGCTAGTGAGAACAATTAATCAGTGGAAGGATTTGGCCTCCAGAAGTTGTGGGTGCTCCATCAGTGGAGGTTTTGAAGAAGTCTAAGGTCTCCTGCTTGAGTGGGGGTTGGACAAGACTTCCAAGGTCCCTTCCAATTCTATATTCTGTTTCTGCTTCTACTTTTGAGTTTCTTGCATGGTTTTGCAATTGTTTTTCAACAATTTCAGTGTTGCTGTCTATAACCAGCATCCCACCAAGTGACCTGCTTTTGCAGATGTTCTATATGGGTCATTTTAAATAACAATAAACATCCTCCGCTGAGGACAGTCCCCAAACGCCCTGGGTGAGGGCAGTCTCAGGCAGCAGAAGGCAGGAGAATGCAGCAAGCGAAAAAGAGGATGGGGATAGTCAGAAAAGTCTCTTGAGCTCCCCTGATATTTCTAGAAAGGAAGAAGTGACAAATGAAAAGCGTAAGCTGCAGGAGGCCATTACAACAGTGGAAATTAATTCCTCACCATTCTTGTTCCAATGACTTCTTATTAATGGCATTCAGTTCTTAAAGCCCCTCAGAAGCTTGGAGAACAGCTCACATCAAGAAGGCTCAAACTAAGCACCCAGCCTCCTCATTTTGCTTTGATGTACGCACGGTTTCTCTAATCAGTCTTATAAGTTAAAGACATGAGGGGCTAAGTGAAATCCACACAGCCCTGCATTGTCAAGATCCCCATTTTTACTGAACTCGCTTGCAGCTGGATCATTATACAAAATATGACATTGGTTGGAGGTGAGAGAGGGTAAGCGAGGAAAGTCATGAAAGCAACCTCAGATCATTGTGACACAAATGTCTCTGGAGATTCTCAGCCATCCAGGTCATGGTTGTCCCAAAGGCGCTTTTTTTTTCAGGAGGCAACTGGACTTTCTTGTTTTTCTTTGAGGATGTTTCACTTCTCATCCCAGAAGCTTCTTCAGCCCTGACTGGATGGTGGGGAAGGGAAGGATTTATATTCCTTGCAGAGGAAGAAGGCTCCACACCCATTTGCACCACTCAGGTGTCCCTGAGGACACAGACAAACCTCCAAGTGGCCTCAAGGACTCTCTAAAGGAATGCAAATGACCAGCTGTCTGCAAGGAATATAAAGCCCTCCATTCAGTCAGAGCTGAAAAAGCTTCTTGGATGAGAAGCAAAATGTCTTCAGAGAAAAACCAGAAAGTCCAGCTGCCCCTTGAAAAAAGCACCTTTGGAACATTGTGACACAAATTGTGCTTCTTTGTTACAAAGGGCTCCAAATCTGCTATGTGTCCCTTCTCTTCTGTCTTCTGCATCAGCCTTCACGAGACAGCTCACAAAAATCTTGAGGGTTCTGTTGGCTCCTCTTTTTCCAGTACTCTGGGCCCCTGATGGCGAACTTATAGCACGTGCATCGGAAGTGGCATGCAGAGCCATCTCTCCAGGCACAACAGCTGTCACCCGTTTGCTCTTCCACATTCCAGCATGCACATACATGCCTGCCAGTTGGTCTTTGCGTGCGCATGCCCGCCAGAAACTGGAAGACCAGATGACCGGCACGCATGCGCATGCTGGAAATCAGAAGCTCAGCTTCCCGGCGCATGCATGTGCACCAGAGAACTGCTATTCCGGTTTCTGGTGCTCCCCTGATTGCACGCATGCTCTCCTGTTTTGGCGCTTGGTGCTGAAAAGGTGTTGTGCCTCGCCCGCCCTCCTCTCCTCAGCTGGGCCCCTCCCTCCTCCTGCCGGGCCTGCTATCAGATTCAGAGTCTGATAATGAAGAGGAATGGCCTGGCATGCCTCCAGCCTCCAGCCCTGGCACCATGCCTGGACAGAATGTCAGGAATGAACAAACAAACCTCGTGAATGAACAAACAAAGCCAGCCACGTGTTAGAATTGCCGGCAGCAGATCCAGAGGAAGGGAATTTACAGTGGACAGATCCCCGCTTCCGGAGAATTGAGAGGCGACATCAGCAGAAGGAAGGGAGGGGCAGGCCTGGATAAGTGCTGAGTCATGGAGCCACAAGCCATGGCCTATATAAAGGATCTGCTTTTTGACATTCCTTGAGTCAAGCAAAGTCTCATCTGGTTTGCTGAAGTCACACCTTGGATTCCTGCCTGCCTGAGAAATCTAAAAGAAATTTGGCAAAGCTGCAGAGGCTTTGTGGCCACGCTTGATACAGACTTCCCAGACCCGATCGTCGGAGGGGGAGGGGGACATGACAAAAGGTTTGCCAACAGTGCTCTAGGCCAGGGGTCTCCAACCTTGGTCCCTTTAAGACTTGTGGATTTCAACTCCAGGACTCTGGGAGTTGAAGTCCACAAGTCTTAAAGGGACCAAGGTTGGAGACCCCTGCTCTAGGCTAAGAACATGTAAGAGTACATATGACTCCCAAACAGCACAATCTGAATCATAGAATCGCAGGGCTGAAAGAGATCTTGGGGGTCTTCTAATTCAGCCTCCTGCCCTAAGCAGTAATCCTTATACCATCCTGGATAAATGTGTTGTGTCTCGTCCAATCTCACCACCACAGCCAGGGTCTGCTTATCTGCTTCCGAACGCTGAAGAATGTCCTAGCATGCCTCCCGGCCCCAGCCCTGGCTCCATGCCTAGACAGGCCGAGGAGGGGGCATCTCCAGGCCCCAGCCCTGGCTCCATGCCCAGACAGACTGAAGAAGAGCAAGTATCTCCAGCCCCCAGCTCTGGCTCCATGCCCAGGCAAACGGAGCAACTAGACCCCTCCCCCTCCTCCACAGCATGTGAGCCTGAGGAAGGTCAATTACCAACAGCTGCCGATTGGAGTGACCCTCGCGTCAGAAGACTTGATAGGCAGAGGCAACAGAAGGAAGGGAGGGGCAGGCCTGGATAAGTGCTGAGTCATGGAGCCACACCCCATGGCCTATATAAAGGATCTGCTTTCTGGCATTCTCTGAGTCAGGCAAAATCTAAACATATCTTGCTGAAGTCACTTTCTGGTCTCCTGCCTGCCCTGAGGACTTTGCTAGGACTTTGGCAGAGCTGCAGAGGCACACCTGATTCGGATTTCCCTGACCCGGCCGTCAGCGGAGGAGTGGGACACGACAAAATGGATGGACAGTCTTTTCCTGAAAACCTTCAGTGACAGAGCATCCCCAGCTCTGGGAGGCAAACTGCTTTAATAGTTCTCACTGTCGGGAAATTCAACCTTATTTCCAGGTGCTTCCTGGGACTAGCTTCCACCCATTGCTTCTTTCCTGCCTTAAATGCTTTGGAGAATAAGTCTAGTCTCCTCTTTGCTGCTACAGCCCCCCAAGTACTGGAAGATAGTTATCATGTCACCCCCTATGTCTTCTCCTTGATAGGTTAGACCTAGTTCCCTTAACCATTCATCATACAATTTAGCCTGCAGACCAGTGATGAAATCTGAACCGGTTTACCACCGGTTTGCTGGCTGCGCATGTGCACTGTGCATGTGCAGTGCGCACCACACACCAAATGCAAGATGCACGCGTGCAGTACATACCAAAAGGAGGCATGGGGTAAGTAGAACAGCGCGCGGGGCGGGGGGGGGGGAATCTGTGGTGCACAATCTTTTTTTTTTTACTTTTAAAAGCATTTTTTTACAACCTATTCAGCTGAGTAGGTTGTAAAAAATATGCTTTTAAAAGTAAAAAAAAAAGGCTCTGACAATTACGTGGCTCAGCTGGGATCGTCAGAGCCTTTTTTTACCTTTTAAACTTTTTTAAAAAGAAGTGGCAAGCGGGCAACGGGGCGATTGGGTGGGCATGGGCGGGGGGTGGGGGTTTAGGGATTTTTGCTACCGGTTCTCCGAACCAGCTGCCACCATCGCTACCGGATCGGCCGATTTTGTCTGAACCGGGAGCATTTCATCGCTGCTGCAGAGTCCGATTATCTTTTTCCCCCATGTTTTATTTACTTTATTTGAATAACATATAAAAATTCCATTTCAATCAAACGGTGTGTTGTCTGGGTACAGATGTTTTTTAGGTAATCGCAATCAAAATGTTTGCAATAACATTCATCACAATAACATTGATGCTGTAATAACAATAATATTTTGTTTGTCTGTTTTACCAAATTTCTGTTTTAACATTTATCCTTTTTATGTCCCTGCATTTCTAACTTCTGTTTTTATTGTCTAACCATTGGTAAATAAAATGATCAGACCCCCTGATCATCTTTGTTGCTCTTCTCTGCACTCTTTCTAAGGCCTTAGTATCTTTTTTGTATCACAGTGACCAGAATTGTATCACCAAATGTGGCCTCACTAGTGCAGTATATTTATTGTTTGAATTTTGTATAGAGAGCAGTAAAGAAAAGCACCATTGCTTCTCGTTATCTTGATTCTGTTCCTTGATGCATAGCCTAGGACTGCATTGGCTTTTTTGGCAACTGCAGCACGCTGCTGGCTCACACTTAAGTGGTTGTCAGTTAGGATTCCAAGATCCATCTCACAATTACTACTATTGATCCAGGTACTACCTGTTCTATACCTGGGCTTTTGATTTTTCTTGCCTAAAAGCCTTACTTTCCTAAAAGCCTTACTTTTCCCACCTGCTAATATAATTTCATTATATTGGATAGGGCCCAGTATTCAAGTCTGTTGAGATCCTTCTGGATCTAGAGCCTACTTTCTGAAGTTTTGATGTTATCTGCATTTTGATGTTAGCTGAGATGATAGAAGACTTCATCTTCTATCACCTCATCTAAATCATTATGAAGATTTTGAAGAGGACTTGAGCCTAAGACAAAACTTTGAGATACCTCACTGCATTCTTTCCTCCATATAGATGTAGTCCCATTGAGGACTACATGACGAATGCTGTGGGTCAGCCAAATGTGGTGGTATTGTCTATCCTGCACTGTTTATCTTACTAAGAAGTAGATTGTGGTCTACTTTGTCAAATGCCTTGCTGATGTTTAAGTATGCTATATTCACCGGCATTTCCTTGATCCACTAATTTAGTCGCTTTGTCAAAGAAAGCAATAAGGTTTGACTGGCATGATCTATTTTTGATAAACCCATGCTGGCTTCTAGGAATTTTCTTGTTTGTTTCTAGTGCTCAAAAATGATTATATTTTCCAGGATTTTTGCAAGTATCGCTGATTGGTCTGTAATTTTCTGGGTCCTCTTTTTTTAAAATTGGAACCACATCAGCTCTTTTCCAGGCTTCTGGCACATACCCTATACTTCAAGAACTCCGAAAGATTTTGTTCAGAGATCACATCTGCCAGCTCTTTCTGAACCCTGGGATGTAAACCATCTGGTCCCAGAGATTTGAACTCATCTAAAGTGGAAAGGTGTGTTCTTCTTCTTCTTCTTTTTTCTTGCCTATTTTGACCTGTTTTCTTGTTCTGTCTCCCATGGTGCTGCTTTTGATAGGTTGAACTTTTTTTTATTTTTGTGTGAAGACAGGAGCAAAGAAAGAATTACAGTTCCACTTCCTCCCTGCTGCCCTTCACTATCTTGCCTTCTTCTTCCATTAATGGACCTATCATTTTGTTGACTTTCTTTCCATTCTTTCCAGATAGATAGATAGATAGATAAATAGATAGATAGACAGACAGACAGACAGACAGACAGACAGACAGACAGACAGACAGACAGACAGACAGAGGGAGAGAGGAAAGGGGGGAATAAAATGGTGCATTAGCTGTGGAGAGCAAAGCTCCTTGGAGTCCTTCATAGGAGATGAGAATCTATTGCAATATTTTGCTATATTTCTCACTTGTCATGTTTATTATTCTTGGCAAGCAATTAAGTAGCGCAGTCATGCTGCGCATCTACAGGTGGCATATAACAGTAAATGTAGATGCATAATTTACAGTATGATAAACAGTGGAAAAAATCAAAACGTTAAACCAGATAAGCCACATGAATAGTGGAAGTGAAAAAAGGTGCCTAAATTGAAAATAAGGTTGGTGGATTCCTTATTTCTAGGGTAGAATGCGCTTCATTGGCTGGATGAAGGATGCAGACCTTCTGCCTGGGAAAGGAGAAGTTCCATCTTACTCTGCCCATGGCTTCTTAAACCCAATTGTATCAGGAGGCTTTTTCTACAATTCATACTTTAATGTAACAAGGCTGAAAGTTTAATTCTCTGTAGTGAACCAAAGCATTTCTTTAAGATCAGTGAATTTTCTAGAAATTTATTACATTTCCTCCCCTGTTGCTTTTGGTCCCAGTCTCAACCCTTCACTCAGAGTTGAGAAATCAGGGGTCAACATCTCTGTCCAAGAGAAAAGAAGAGAAACCTGGAAGAACAAAGGGACCCAGCAATTGTCTTTGGGTCAAGAGTCTATCATAGGGGATGGTCTAGATCAGTGTTTCTCAACCTTAGCAACTTTTAATTGCTTGGGTTTCAACTCCCAGAATTCTCCAGCCAGAGTTGAAGTCCAGACATCTTAAACTTTCTAAGGTTGAGAAACACTGCTCTATAGACAGGAATTCAGGAAGGGCCTTGCATAAGATTGGCAGAACTTTATGAAGTTCTCAAGTGACATTTTGATTCTCTTCCATAATCAACTGTGCAACCAAGAGTTAGTTAGTTGAGTTGGGCAGCTATAGAAATGAAAATAAAATAACATAAAATAAAATAAAATAAAATAATGTCCCAGGGATTATTGGGGACACTAGGAATGGAATAGCATAGTTACTTTCTGTGTTTCCACCCATTGAAAGACACTTGGACTCTCTTAGGCTGAAAAAAAATTCCTTGTTTCCATTCTCTTACTATGAGGACCACAACTTCAGGAATGCAGGCTCCTACAGCATCTCACTTCAATAGTAATAACAATAACAACAACAACAGAACTGCAAAAAACTGCGCTACTTGGAGCATCATATATCTTAAGAAGGTACTTGGTTGATACCTAGGACGCTGGCAACAACCCATATCAACCATCAGCACCAGTCAATGGTATTTATGATGCATTTTTGAATGTTCCGTTGACTGAGTTTCATGTTTAATGAATGAAGTAAATAATAATAATAATAATAATAATAATAATAATAATAATAATAATAATAATAATAATAACAACAACAACAACAACAACAACAACAACAACAACAACAACAACAACAACAACAACAACAACAACCACAACAACAACAACAACAACAACAACAACAACCACAACAACCACAACAACCACAACAACAACAACAACAACAACCACAACAACCACAACAACCACAACAACCACTACTACTACTGCTACTTTCAAATACAGATGGATCATCACTTGGAACACAACACACCAGATATCACAGTTGTCAAAAATCGAAATGTACAATTTATTGACAGGAGATGCCAGAATCGAAGAAAAAGAACTGGAAAAAATAATGAAATATCATGACCTGGTCATCAAAACTACACGGCTATGGATGAAACATGTAACAGTGATACTCATTGTCATCGGGGCACTTGGTACCATGTCCAAGAATTTTATAAGATACATCAACAAATTGCAGCTTCCTGCAATAACACCAGCGGAACTGCAAAAAACTGCGCTACTTGGAACATCATACATCTTAAGAAGGTACTTGATTGTTACCTAGGATGCTGGTAGCAACCTGTATCAACCATTAACACCAATCAATGACATTTGTGACACATTTTTAAATGTCCAGTTGACTGAGTTTCATATTTAATGAATAAAAGAGATAATAATAAAGAAGATAGTTGGTCAATACCTAGGATGCTGGCAGTAACCTGTATCAACTATCAGAGCCAGTCAATGATATTTGTGACACATTTTTAAATGTTCAGTTGACTGAGTTTCATGTTTAATAAATAAAAGAAATCATCATCATCCTATATATTCAGACATTACTTTAACAGTTCTTACAGTTAGGACTTGAACTGTTAAGTTTTTACCAGTCCCATACTGTGAATCGAATTGAAGATTAAATCAATAATAATAATAACAACAATAACAATATGATAAAGTCAATTAACACCTGAGCAGTGCCTGTAATACAATACTCAGCCAGAATAATTGATTGGACTCAGAACTTAATAACTTGGATCAAAAGATAAAAAATCTAATAACAATGCACCATGCTCTGCACCCAAAAGGTGATGTTGATCAATTGTACTTGCCAAGATCTCAGGGTGGCAGAGGTCTCTTACAGGTGAAGCAAAGTGTGGATGAGGAAAAAAAATGGCTTAAACGAGTACATTAAAAAAGCAAAAGCACCTCTGCTGAAGGAGGTGAACAAGGGAAACCTTTTGAAAACAACAAGATTGAACAGAAACAATTAAGCATCGAGTTTCTAACTGGAAAAAGAATCCTATGCCCAGCCAATACCTGAAGGACATCAAAGGAAATGAAGATTCAGAGCTAACATGGAGCTGGTTGAGAACTGGAGTGCTAAAGAAAGAAACTGAAGGCTTAATTTTGGCTGCCCAAGAACAAGCCCTGCAGTTCAATTCCACAAAAGCAAAAATTCAACAAGTCATCAATAACAGCAAATGTCACTTATGCAATGAGAAGATGAAACATTACATCCTGTAACAATGCCTCTTTCAAACATCCACATCTGCTTATCCCAGGTCTTTGGGAAGGACTCAATAGGCGGGCAAAAATGCCAAATCCAGGCTAAACATCTGGCTGACTGTGTGAAGAACCATAATTTATTAAACTTGTATGCTACCTGATTCTCAGTGACGCTGGACAGCTCACATAAATGAAAAAAGTTGCAATAATATCAATAAAAGATTAAAAAAGAAAGATAAAAAATGGCAAGTATGATGATGTGGGCATTCTCCCTCTCTCTTACCAAAGTCCTGGGTGAAAATACCCCTGTTGAACCTGGTGCTACTCACCCCCAATGAATGAATCAGGGTTATTGCAAAACCTTTTCCCCAAAAAAGGGAATTTCCCTTTATGTGAAGAAGTTGTTCTTTCCTAATTTTTTATTGTTTTGTCATATCTGCAAAATGCTGGAAGGCACCCAGACACAACCTCCATCCCTCGTCATGAAGGGAAGGATGCAGATTCATTCCAGAGATGACTTTTCCCAAGGAAGGTGGGCTAGACATGAATATGGAGAAAGAGGGAAGTTTTTTTCCCATGGTTTTTGCAAGATTGCTGGCTTTTTGTTCTGTGGATTCAGGATGAAAATAGCGGTGGCCTAAATTGGGCAATTCACTTGTGCCAGAAAGAATAGCAAAGCTCCTGAAAGGATGACTGAGACGTTTCTCCCAAAAGGGCCTTTTAGCTCCTCCAACTCTGGGATTTTATAAAAGACATTGAAATATTCATGCAGCTTTTCACCGTCTATTTCTCTTCTTTATTGAAGGCTCCATCAATAGTTGCATGTAGAATTGTAGTGATCCCACTTGGCTAAAAATAGTTCATGGCAATTACTCTGACCCTGGAGCACTGAAAGCTGGCTGGCTGCCCCTGTGCATGCAAAGTAGAAAACGCAAAAGATCTGGACTTTCTGAGTGGTTGGATAGCTAAGATGGCACCTCCATCCCCAGCAGGTAGAGGGAGCAGGTGACAAGTTCTCCCCAGCACTGGCTGTTCTAAATTAAATGAGATTCCACTGGCTCCAAATAAATGAGTGGTTAATCACGTTCACCCTTCATGTTGCTAGTAAAGTATACGAAAGTACACTTGACTAAAGCCAAGTTGTGACGGGGTAGCAATGCCAGATCTGAACTTTCACGCCCAAAGCATCTGGTTAACCTTTCCCCCTGGATATCTCCCCTTATCCAATTACATTCAAACAAATTGTTTTAGTAACAGTCTCTGGCTTGGCGGGTTGGATGGCATAGCAATAGCAATAGCACTTAGACTTATGTACCGTTTCACAGTGCTTTACAGCCCTCTCTAAGCAGTTTACAGAGTCAGCCTCTTGCCCCCAACACCTTTGTACATGGTTCGGAAATGAAAACGTGGCAGGTTTATTAGGCTGTCCAATAAACACGACCATACGAATCCTTCAAACAATAGAGGAAGCTGTAAGGAATTATGCCTGGAATGTTAAAATGCTTAAAAGGACAAACGCGACAATGTCCAAGGGAAGATGGGAGGCCTGCTGAGCAGAAACAGAGCAAAAGGAAGGAAAATAAGAATAGGAAGTGGCTCCTGATGCAATGACTACTCCAGACGCTTCCCAAGATGCCTCCCTGGATGCCAATTCAGACGAGGATGAACCAGACACGTCAGGAGAGGAGTTGGTCAGTCGCTCCAAGGCAGGGGCTGGAAGTCCACATCAGGGGGAGTGGTTGATGGGAGAGAAACTGGACGAGCAGCCAGCTGAGAGGGATTGATTGATTTTATTTTATTTGTCAATAAGTATAAGGAAACAAGTAACAGAGTAGACACAGACATAGACACATGCAAAATTTTTGGCACAAAAAGGGATATAAATAGGCAAAACATAGCCATAAACATGTAGAATGATTACATATAAATGGGGACAGTAGGACAGAGATGGTAGGCACGCTGGTGCGCTTATGCACACCCCCTTAGGAACCTCTTAAGAAACGTGAAAGGTCCACAATAGACAGTTTAAGGTAAAAGGTATGGGGATTAGCGAGACTAACAACAGGATCAGGGAGAGCGTTCCAGACATTTACTACTCTATTGCAGAAGTCGTATTTCCTACAATCAAGATCAGAGCGATTTACATTGAGTTTGAATCTATTGATAGCCCTTGTGTTATTACGGTTGAAATTAAAGTACTCATTTACAGGTAGAACGTTTTGGTGAATAATCTTATGAACTAAGCATAGGTCGGAATGTAGACAGCGTACTTCAAGGCTAGCCAGACCTAAAATTTCAAGCCTGGTGGGATAGGGAATTTTATTTTGAGCAGAAGATTTGAGTACTCTTCTAGTAAAATATCTCTGAATTGGGCTGAAGCACAGCTGCAGAGGGACAGCCCTAAGCCTTCAGGTGGGGAAAGCATGCAGCTCCAGCAGGTCTGGGATGAGGAAGAGGAAGTGCCTTCTGCATCTGATCCAAGAACAGGTAGGGCAGAGAAAAGGCAGGAGCAGAGAAGGTCAGCCAGATTACTTGCAAGGAGGCATCCTCGTCTTGCTGGATAGGCTGCAGCAGAAGCTGGCTATTTAGCACAGCAGACAGATGGAGATGATGCTGGAACAACGTATTTGTTTGTTTGCTGTCTGTTTTGTGGTGGTTGTGATTCCTGCCTTGACTTTGGATCATGTCTTGTGAACTCTGGACTTTTCTTGCCTCGTGAACCCTCTTGTGTTGTGGATATAATTTTGCCTGGTGGGGGTTTATCTTGTTTGGGGCACTTTCAATGACTCCTTGGCCATTACTCTGTGGACTATCATTGGGTTGCTTGTGGCTGGACTTAAATGGGACAGTTATGGGTTGTTGTTGTTTTTATTTGCATTTATATCCCGCCCTTCTCCAAAGACTCAGGGCGGCTTACACTGTGTTAAGCAATAGTCTTCATCCATTTGTATATTATATACAAAGTCAACTTATTGCCCCCAACAATCTGGGTCCTCATTTTACCTACCTTATAAAGGATGGAAGGCTGAGTCAACCTTGGGCCTGGTGGGACTTGAACCTGCAGTAATTGCAAGCAGCTGTGTTAATAACAGACAGACTTAGCCCGTTGAGCCACCAGAGGCCTTTTAGTGAAGGAAATTGCTGGGGAATATTAAGAAGCCCACTGTATGTCTGAGTGAGCGGGACACCACACTGATTGATAGGCAAAAGTTGGGTACCTACTAAGGTTCATCAGCAAAAGTGGTGATATTCTTTGGAAAAAAGTTTGTGTACTCACAGTTGCACACATACACCACAGGCAGCACACAAGAGCGAGGCATGTCACTTCTCTTGAAACGGTTAGCATGGAGGGGTGTTCCTGAACTGTGACAGTTTGAAGAGGTCTGGACTTCATGCTGGCTGGGGAATTCTGGGAGTTGAAGTTCACATCTCTTAAAGTTGCCAAGGTTGAGAAACGTTGCAGAAAGAAAGGCAGCCATCAAAGAGTAGAGAGGTTTCTCCTAGGATGAGCAGCTGCTCTGGATAAAACAGAAGGCCTTCCATGAACCATACCCAGCAATGGCCAAATCTGTATAGCCAGAGTTTCGGGACTGCAGTACGCATGTTTGTGTGCATATTTACAGGAGTAGGTTGCATAACATATGTCCCGCCATTTTAATATGGGGTCATATTAAACATCATGGATCTTTAAAATATTCTGTAAGGGTAGTTTGGAGGGAGGGATCTAAATTTAATACTGAAGTTTAAAGTTTGTACACTAAGAAGTCAAAGAAAAAGATGCATTAGAAAGTTTTGACTTTAAAAAAAGTGTCTAAAGAAAGTTTAGCACTTAAAAGAAAGGGTGAAAAAGAATGATTTGGGGGGGTACGGTCAAAGAATTTGAAAGCAAATTCAATGATTCTTGTTAATAAAAATGGTGACAATTCACAAAGATTATTAGGTGCAAATAGAAAAACATACTATTTCCATAGCAAGGAATATAAAGCAGGAACAGTTAATTTGATTATTTTATTCAAAGAGGAAAATATATTTAAACATGTTTTTCACTTGGATGTCACTTCTGGATTTTGTGCTTGTGATGGGGGAAAAAAATGAAACTTTGACTTTGGTCTTGTTGATCCGAAAGCGTTGTCATTATAGAAATGGCTAGTTATATATTAATGCGTAAAAGCAAAAAGTTGAGGCTGGACTGTTTTTATCTCGTCAGAAGTTAATACCCTTTTTTTCATTTTTTCCCCTCCTTGTATCTCACACCTTCTTTTCCCCGCTTTTTCCTTCCCATCATTTCCTATTTCTATTTTTTCTTTGTATTTTATATAATGAAACAAATAAAAAATTTGAAAGAGAATAAAAGATCATGGGTCCAAGTGTATCCATACGTAATCTGCTAAAGCAAGTTATAGAAATAACGTAGAACAGAGAATAATGGGGTTGGAAGGGACCTTGGAGGTCTTCTAGTCCAACCCCCTGTTAAGCAGGAGAATCTCTTCTTGAAACCTCCAGCAACCCACAACCTCCGGTTGTTGTTGTTGTTAGTTGCAAAGTCGTGTCCGACCCATCGCGACCCCATGGACAATGTTCCTCCAGGCCTTCCTGTCCTCTACCATCCCCTGGAGTCCATTTAAGCTCACACCGACTGCTTCATTGACTCCATCCAGCCACCTCGTTCTCTGTCATCCCCTTCTTCTTTTGCCCTCAATCTTTCCCAGCATTAGGCTCTTCTCCAGGGAGTACAACCTCCGGAGGTAAACCTAAAACTAAAACTAAGTATTATAAAATACAAAGTAAACAGAAAAAGGGGAAAGAGAACTGAGGAAAGATAAGAAAAGAAAAAGAAGCATTGACTTCTGACTCTCTGTTACAGTAAAATAAAGTATTAACATCAAATCACAATCTTTTGCTTTTTCATAATAATATGAACCAGCTATTTCTGTAAAGATTTATCAATCTACTCAGTAAAACCCAAAGTCAGAGTTTCATTCTTTCCCACACCAAGCATGAAGTTCAGAAGCGGTCTCCATGTGGAAACAAAAGTACTTATGTTCTTTTCTTTGATCAAAGTGGTCAATTTTGCCATTTCAGCCAACTCCATCAACTTCTGCAACCATTTGTCCAAGTAACATGAGGACCCAGATTGTTTGGGGCACTAAGCTGACTCTGTAAACTGCTTAGAGAGGGCTACAAAGCACTGTGAAGCAGTATGTAAGTCTAAAGGCTATTGCTATTGCTTTGGCCAGAGAGCCCAGAAATAAGAGATACACTGGCTAGCTGACTTAGAACTTAGAATAACTTTATTGTCACTTTGAATGTACACTAATCGGCATACATTAAAATGATTTTTTTTAATTTTTTTTTTTATTTTTTTGAATTTATATCCCGCCCTTCTCAGGGTGGCTTACACTGTGTTAAGCAATAGTCTTCATCCATTTGTATATTATATACAAAGTCAACTTTATTGCCTCCAACAATCTGGGTCCTCATTTTACCTACCTTATAAAGGATGGAAGGCTGAGTCAACTTTGCATACATTTCATTGCATACAGCTCTCAAAAGGTCTCCACCTCTAATATACAGTACATAAGCATGACAAAACAAACAAATAATAAATAAATAGATATTTATTATGCATATACCGATACCTACATACCCACATATATTATATGACACAGAAAAACAACCCAGTCTAGTTTGGATGTATACATCTACATGGCGAGAAAAACTAATCTTCTGAGTTTGCTGGATGGATGGCATAGGGAACAAAGCTATTCCAGAATCTGATAATCCTATTAGAAATACTTTGAAACCTCCTCCCAGAGGGGAGCAACAGAAACAGACTGTGAAATAGGTGTGTGGGTCTCTAACAATGCTTTGAGCTCTAAGCACATAGCGCTTATAAGCAGTATAAGCAGTATATTCTGAATAATGGGAAGCAAGCTTCCTATAATCTTCTCCGCTGTCCTCACCACTCTCTGTAGGGACTTTCTATCTGAGGCTCTGCTAACATCAAACCAAGCAGTGATGCAGTTTGTTAAAATGCTCTCAATGGGGCCTCTGTAGAAAGTGGCCAGGACAGAAGGAGAAAGATGACAGTTTCCAAATAAGGGATATAGTCACAGATAAAGAATACAGAGTGTCTTTATTAAGACAGGATATTCACTCTCTCAGGAGATGAGCTAAAAATAAATAATATTATTCTAAGTTTGCTTGCTCTGTGCAGAAGGGGCTGCAATTTCTGGGCTGCAAGGCTCCTGGGAGCCCACTAGAGTGCAGTGGACTATCTAGTGCCCATCCTTGCTGCCCAAATAGATGGTGTGACCCAGGTTCCTGGACTCAGACTCCTGGATTCGGATGATTCAGAAAGTGAGGGAGAAGACCTGGCAAGGCCTGCTTCTCCTGGGCCCTCTCCCTCCCTGGCACCCACCCAAAGGGAGGAGGAGGGGCCGGCAAGGCCTGATTCTCCCGGGCCTTCTTCTGATTTGGCAACGCCCCAAGAATAGTTTTGGAGTGATGCAAGACTGCGCAGACGTGACTGGCGCGTGCAGCAGAGGAAGCGTTGGGACAAAGCCAAAGAATGATGGTCATGCAGTGACATCTGCAGAGACTATAAAAAGGAGGCAGAACTTCCTGGTTTTTTATCTTGGACAAAGCAGTGAATTTGCACAGGCAAACTGTATCAATGGAGGGAAGAATATATTCGTGAATAATTCTGGCTTTATCTATAATTTCCTCATTATCTCCAGAGACTTGGCAGGCCCGTGGGTAGACGTGGCCAGGACATTTATCTATGTAAATAAATTAGAAAAGGAGGCCTTTGACTGACTCTTTGTTGGGAGTATTGGGGGAGGGAAACAGAACAATAGGAGAATCTTGCAAACAGGGTCAAAAAGGCTCCCCACATGGAAAGTCCACCATTCTAAGGCATCCATCACTTGAAGAAGATCCCAATATATTCTGTAGAGCCTTCTCCCTTTGGTGTCTCCCATGAGCATTTGCATGAAACCACGCTCAAACTGCTTATTACGCCTGGCCAACCATGATCTCATGGCCAAGTTGTATTCCTTCTCATGGCTGCTGTAAATAATTATAGAGCATAAGCAGAGTTCAAGCTTGACTTGCAGAAGGACGTGTCCTCTTTTTTGTGACAGTAAAAGCCAGATGGGAAGAGCTGCTCTGAAGAAGTGATAAAATTTAAATGAGCTCCTTCAGAGATCAGACCAACCACACCTGGGAGATTTCAAATGCAAAGCGTGTGATCAGACTGTAATCAAGTTGGTGAAAAATAGAGGGGGCTCCTGGTACAGGAGACTATAATTGCACAATGGGCATACAGTGGTTGCAATTGTCATGCTTCTTGACTTTTTTTACCTCCCCTCCATCACCTACTAAGATGGAGAGGAATTGCCATGGGAATTGCATTCATCGTGAAGAGAGGCAGAAAAGAGCGATCAGCAACAAGAGGAAGCAGATTTCATGCCGGGATGTTTTTCTCCCATCTCAAGGATGGGTGGAGAAAGACTCTCAGTTGATCTCCTGGGCCTTCACCCTAGCCTTGCTTTCTCAGGCTTTGAGCTTTCCAGCTGTTATATCTGAGAAACAGAATTCTACAGATAATAAAAACAGATGATGTTTGTTTACGTAGGTATGTGATAAACAGACTTAATGAACAGTGTTACCTTAGAATGTTCTTCAAGAAGAAAAGGAATGTCCTTCAACGGGGAGATATCTAAGGCATTAATGTTGAAGAAGAGAATGGAGGGCACACATATAGAATAGAATTTTATTGTCCCAGTGTGATTGGACACACAAGGAATTTGTCTTGGTGCATATGCTCTCAGTGTACATAAAAGAAAAGATACCTTCATCAAGGTACAACATTTACAACACAATTGATGGTCAATATATCAATATAAATCATAAGGATTGCCAGAAACAAGTTATAGTCATACAGTCATAAGTGGAAAGAGATTAGTGATGGGAACTATGAGACGATTAATAGTAGTGCAGATTCAGTAAATAGTCTGACAGTGTTGATGGAATTATTTGTTTAGCAGAGTGATGGCCTTCGGGAAAAAACTGTTCTTGTGTCTAGTTGTTCTGGTGTGCAGTGCTCTATAGCGTCGTTTTGAGGGTAGGAGTTGAAACAGTTTATGTCCAGGATGCGAGGGATCTGCAAATATTTTCACGGCCCTCTTCTTGATTCGTGCAGTATACAGGTCCTCAATGGAAGGCAAGTTGGTAGCAATTATTTTTTCTGCAGTTCTAATTATCCTCTGAAGTCTGTGTTTTTCTTGTTGGGTTGCAGAACCGAACCAGACAGTTATAGAGGTGCAAATGACAGACTCAATAATTCCTCTGTAGAATTGGATCAGCAGCTCCTTGGGCAGTTTGAGCTTACTGAGTTGGCGAGAAAGAACATTCTTTGTTGTCCTTTTTAATGATGTTTTGATGTTAGCTGTCCATTTGAGATCTTGCGATATGATAGAACCCAGAAATTTGAAGGTTTCTACTGTTGATACTGTGTTGTCAAGTATTGTGAGAGGTGGAAGTATGGAAGGGTTTTTCCTAAAGTCTACCACCATTTCTACGGTTTTGAGTGTGTTCAGTTCCAGATTGTTTTGGTTGCACCACAAGGCTAGTCGTTCGACCTCTCGTCTATATGCGGATTCGTCATTGTCTCGAATGAGACCAATCACTGTTGTGTCATCTGCGAACTTCAGTAGCTTAACAGATGGATCATTGGAGATGCAGTCATTGGTATACAGAGAGAAGTGGGGAGAGCACACAGCCTTGGGGGGACCCTGTGCTAATTGTACAGGTATTTGATGTGATCTTGCTTAGCTTCACCTGCTGCTTCCTGTTTGTTAGGAAGCTTGTGATCCACTTACAAGTCTGTTCCGTATCTGTAGCTGGTTTAGCTTAGTTAGAAGAATGTCTGGAATGATGGTATTGAATGCTGAACTAAAGTCTACAAAAAGGACCCTTGCATAGGTCTTTGGAGACTCAAGATGTTGTAGGATGTAGTGCAGAGCCATATTAACAGCATCATCTGTTGATCTATTTGCTCGGTATGCAAATTGCAAGGGGTCTAACAGCGGATCCATGATGGTTTTCAGGTAGGAAAGCACTAGCCTTTCAAAGGTTTTCATGACTACAGATGTTAGAGCAACTGGTCTGTAGTCATTCAGTTCCTTGATGGTGGGCTTCTTCGGCACTGGGATGATGGTAGAGCGTTTGAAGCAAGAAGGAACATAACACATCTCTAGTGATTTATTGAAAATATGGGTGAAGATGGGGGCCAATTGGTCAGCACAGACTTTTAAGCAAGAAGGAGTTATCTTGTCTGGGCCTGGAGCTTTTCCTGGCTTTTGTCTGTGAAATAGGTCCTGCACTTCCTTTTCTGTGATCACTAGGGGTTGTGAACCCAATGAAATGGGGTCAGTTGTAGGAGGCTTGGCTGTTGTTGGTGTGTCTGAGATGGGGGTTGTGGAGATAGGTGGCTGTAGTTTCCTTTCAAACCTGCAGTAAAACTCATTCAGGTCATCTGCCAGTTGTTGATTACCTTCAGCCTGGGAAGGAGGTTTGCCATAGCCGGTGATATTTTTAAGAGTTTTCCACATGTTTGCTGGTTCATTTGCTGAAAACTGATTCTTTAGCTTTTCAGAGTAGCTTTTTTTGCTGCTCTGATCTCCTTGTTAGTGCATTTCTGGCCTGATTGTACAGCATTTTATCACCTTTTCTGTAGGCTTCCTCTTTGGAATGTCGTAGCTGCTTAAGTTTAGGTGTAAACCAAGGTTTGTTGTTACTGTATATTCGCAAGTTCCTTGTAGGTACACATAGGTCTTCACAGAAGCTGACATATGATGTTACAGTATCTGTGAGTTCATCCAGGTCTGCAGAGATATCTTTAAAATATTCCAATCAGTGCAGTCAAAACATGCCTGTAGCTTTAATTTTGATTCCTCCGTCCAGGTCTTCACTGATTTAATTATTGGTTTTGTGGCTTTAAGTCTTTGCCTGTAAGCAGGTACAAGGTGAATCATGCAATGATCAGAGTGTCCTACAGCTGCACGTGGTAAAGACCGATAGGCATCTTTTAGTGTTGTGTAGCAATGGTCTAGAGTATTCTTGCCTCTGGTGGGACAATTGACATGCTGAAAGTATTTTGGTAGCTCTTTCCTTAAGTTTGCCTTGTTTAGATCTCCCAAAACAATGGCCAGTGAATCAGGGTGTTTGGCTTCAGCCTCCATGATTTGGTCAGCTAGAGTTCGTAATGCCTTGTTTACACAGGCTTGTGGTGGGACATAAACAGCAATTAGAAGAAATGAGGAAAATTCACGAGGCGAATAGTAAGGTTTGCAGTTGATAATTAGAGTCTCTAAATTGTTGTCACAGAATTTGTAAATTATTTTAAAATCTTGACACCAGTTTCTATTAATATATAGGCATAAGCCTCCTCCTTTCTTTTTACCAGATGTTTCTGGAATCCTGTCTGATCGTTCAATCTGAAACCCTGGAATGTTCAGGCTGCTATTTTCAATTGATTCATTTAACCAGGTTTCAGAGAAGCATAGGACTGCTGAATTGTGAAAATCAGAATAGTATTTGTTTAAGAGGAGTATTTCATCCATCTTATTTGCAAGTGAGCGTATATTTGTTAGGAAAATTGAAGGCAGAGGAGTTTTAATGCGATTTCTTAGCCTGATTAAGATCCCAGATCGCTTACCTCTCTTCCTTCGTTTCCGTCGTTTGGTTTTTTTAGTAATCCATGGCTCCGTGGGAATTGCTTCCTCCTGTGTTAGAATCTCCTCCGAGTTTGTAAAGACAGGTGGGGGTGAGATCAAAGAAAGCTGCTCCTTAAAGAAATGTTCCTTAATTTTTAGCAGATGGTCTTGTGAGTAGGAAATCCATAGTGAGTCACAGAGAACAATTAGAAATAAAGAAACAATTAGAGAGCATTTCACCGAGGCAGCCTTCGTCGGCGCCATCATATAAGATGGGGAGACTGAGGATGGGAAAGCCCTACATTTGATAAGGACTTAGGGTGAATTAGCTGGACATAGACAATGGCTAGAAAGGAAAGCAGAGTTCTGGGCTGCATCAGAGCAGCATGGTATTGAAAATATCATGGGATACTGAAGGCTACTGATTACAGATTAACAGAGTTGGAAGGGACCTTCTAGGTCATCTAGTCCAACCCCCTACTCAGCAGGAGATCCTACACCATTTCTGACAAATGACAGTCCAATCTCTTCTTGAAAGTCTCAAATGATGAAGCTCCCACAACGTCTGAAGGCAATTTCTGTTCCATTGGTTGATTATTTTCACTGTCAGAAAATTTCTCCTTATTTCTAGCTTGAATCTCTCCTTGTTCAGTTTTCATTCATTATTCCTTGTTTGGCCTTCAGATGCTTTGGAAAATAGCTTGACCCCCTCCTCCCTGTGGCAGCCCCTCAAATATTGGAAGACTGCTATCCTGTCTCCCTTGGTCCTTCTCTTCACTAAACTAGCTATGCCCAGTTCCTGCAATCATTCATCTTATGTTTTGGTCTGCAGGCCCTGAATCATCTTAATTGCTCTTCTCTGCACTTTTTCTAAAGCCTCGACATCTTTTTTAGTGTGGTGAACAAAACTGGATGTAGTACTCTAGATGTGGTCTTACTAGGGCTTTATAGAGTGGTATTAGTACCTCCCTTGATCCTGATTGAATCCCTCTGTTAATGCAGTTTAGGATTGCATTGGCTTTTTTTGGCTGCCCCTGCACATTGCTGGATCATATTTAGCTGGATGTCCACTAAGACTCCAAGATCCCTCTTGGCTAAAAGTTATATGGTGGCTGGAATTGGGTTTTCATCTTTAATGAAAAGAAGGACTAGGGCGGTGACATGATAGCAGTCTTCCAATATCTAAGAAGAGGGTCAACTTATTCGCCAAAGCACTTGAAGGCAGGACAAGAAGCAATGGTTGGAAACTAATCAAGGAGAGAAGCAACCTAGAATTAAGGAGACATTTCCTGGCAAAGAGAACAATTAACCAGTGGAACAACTTGCTTCCAGAAGTCCTGGGTGCTCCATCACTGGAGGCTTTTAAGAAGAGATTGGACAACCATTTGTCTGAATTGGTATAAGGTTTCCTGCCTAAGCAGGAGGCTGGACAATGGTCCCTTCCAACTCTGTTATTCTGTTAAAATCATGAAATCACTATTCCTCTCTTCTTGGTCCTGCTTAGACCACTTTTGGACTCCTGTGTGTACAGTTTTGGGCACTACATTTCAAAAAGTCAACATTGGGTTTTCTGGAACGCTGACATATAGACTGGTTAGAACAGATTCAGCAGAAAGCAAGAGGGATGATAACAGGGATTTGAGGTTATGTCCTAGGAGGATACGCTAAACAAACCTAGTATGTTCAGTATGAAGGAAAGGAGAAGCGATGTTAGCCACATTTAGGTTCATGAAAAGGTGCCATAGGGAAGATGGTCAGAAGCTATTTTTCATGCCCACAAAAGAAATAATGGGTACAAGTTGCATCCACTTAGATTCTATTCAAATGTTTGGCAAAACATCCTGGCAGTAAAATCAGTGGTGGGATTCAGCCGGTTCGTACCACTTTGAGAGAACCGGTTGTTAACTTTCTGAGCAGTTTGGTGAACTGGTTGTTGGAAGAAATCCTTAGGGCAGAGAACCGGTTGTTAAATTATTTTAATCCCACCACTGAGTAAGATCTGTACAAAAGGGGAACAACCTATGTATATGAGCCATGGTAGCACAGCGGTTAGAATGCAGCACTGCAGGCTACTTCTGCTGCCTGCCGTCTGCCAGCAAATTGGCAGTTCGAATTTCACCAAGCACAAGGTTGACTCAGCCTTCCATCCTTCTGAGTTGGGTAAAATGAGGACGCAGATTGTTGGGGGCAAGAAGCTGACTCTGTAAACTGCTTAGAAAGGGCTGGAAAGCATTGTGAAGTGGTATATAAGTGGTATATAAGTGCTATTGCACTTATAGAGGTTGTGTTTTTTCAACTTGGGGTTTTTAAAGATAATGTTACATAGCCATCTCTTGAGGATTGGTTTAATTGATTTTCCTGCACAATGCAGAGCAGTAGATTAAATCATCCTTATAGTCCCTTTCAACTCTATTCAGTTCTATGCTTCTGTGCAGTTCATATGAATGAGCACATTACTTGTGTTTATGTCCATTTCTCATATAAATAAAAGAGCATACAATAGTTAAGGGTTGGTCCATCCCAGGGGTGAAATCCAGCAGGTTCTGACAGGTTCTGGAGAACCGGTAGCGGAAATTTTGAGCAGTTTGGAGAACCGGCAAAAACCACCTCTGGCTGGTCCCAGAGTGGGGTGGGAATGGAGATTTTGCAATATCCATTTCCTGCCACATCCACCAAGCCATGCCCACAGAACCGGTAGTAAAAAAATTTGGATTTCACCACTGATCCAGCCCCTTCCTCTGTGCCTCCTATTCTTTATAAAAAGAGATCGTCCTTATGAGTTACTGTGAAAGCCGACTTCGTGGCAAAGGGACATCTCAAACTTTTTTGGGTACAAATTTGGGATGACATTATTTTCTTTCTAACTCCCAAATTGTAATCAATACATTATGTTTAAAGCAAAATGATAATTTATTGGATAAAATCTACTTGTGCAATAACAATTAATAAAATATACCTATGGGAGATAAGATGCACAGACTTTTGCATGGAAGTCTCTTGCACAATTTCTGCAACCTTGCATATTCATCAGAATATATTAGAAGAGCAGTACGGGCATTGGATTCCTGTATATTTGCTGGCCTCATAACTTGCCCATTTGCCTTCTTGAAATAATTCTTACCTCCTTCCACGGTAGGAGTGCAGTGGCTCATGAGCTGAGGATGCTGGGCTGACAATTGGCAGGCTCGCATTCGAGACCGGATTGCTTCTATTGGGGTGGGGTGAGCTCCTCTCACATGCTCCAGCTCCTGCCAGCTCAGCAGCTTGAAAGTGGGTGAGTGCGAGTAGATAAATGGGCATCACTTTGGTGGTCAACTTAACAGGGATATGAAAGGAGACCCCAACTGGCTGTCTCCTGGGCAATGGGGAAGTCACCATTCAATCCTTTCAGCCCGGAAGCACTTCGGCCTCCTGACATAAATGTAACTTAAACTCTGAGCCTTTCTTATAGTTGCATTTATCTATAGCTCTGCTACTGTTTGGGGTATTAATATGAATACAATCTTGCAGGAAGGATGCGGATTTTTTTAAAACCTGGAAATTTCATCTTCTGTGTAGGTTCTTATCAGCAAATCAAAATATCATGTTATTTATTCGCTTGATAGAAACCTTGAATGAATTATGTTGTCAGAGAAACAATCCAAAAGGAAACTTCACACTACTTTCTCCCTGGGAAAAGATAAGATAGTGCAGATGACAGAAGGTAGATTGGTAGCGTGAAGTCAGAAGATGATAATTTCTTGATTGTAGTAAAAACTGATTGTGTTGAGTAGGAGTTCGGAATGAACATCAGATGCAACATCTCTGGAGCTTCTCAATCATCCAGGTCATGGTGGCATATAAATGTAATAAATAAAATGTATTATTTATTTATATGTATTTCATGTTTCCAAACTGCCCATCTCCCTTAAAGATAAGTTATAAGTTTAAAGTAACAGAAGCGTGAAAGTCTGAATAGGTTTTTAACGCCTCCCTTTATATTTGAAAGAATTGGGGTGGGGTGGGGGGTTGTCTGAGAAATTTTCTCAAGTTAGTATCATCAGCTGCTGTGACAACATAGAACATAGAATAATACAGTTGTAAGAGACCTCAGAGGTCTTCTAGTCCAGCAGTCACCAACTGGTGGTCCGTGGACCACTGGTGGTCCATGAGAAAATTTCAGTGGTCCGCAGAAAAATCTTTGCATTTTTGCATTTTTTATATTGCACTAAGTCAGGGGTCCTCAAACTATGGCCTCTGGGCCAGATACAGCCTGCCAAAGCAATTAATCCCACTCGCTGATGGGATGGGGTCCTTCAGGCATTTAGCTAAACAGCCCATTTAGTCTCTATATTAGCTCCAGCTTCTCCCTCCCTCCTTGGGAGTCCAGGTGCTTCAGTCAGTGGTGCACGAAACTTCAGCTGAGCTCCTCGAGAGACAGAGTTTGCAGGGGGGGCGATCTAGCGCCCGGGTCGGCTACAAGACAAACGTTCATTCTTGGTCGTATTAGATTTCTAGCTGCAATGGACAGCAAAGCTAGGGTTGACCCCGGGTGCTTCTCTTTGCTAACAGGCGGCCACGCTAAGTGCCTGAAGGAACCCATCCCATCACTAATTCATATTAGTGGTCCGCGGGATTTAAAGTTATGAATTTAATGAAGTCTGAAAGGTTGGTGACCCTTGTTCTTGTCCAACCTTCGGCGGGAGCAGGAGATCTTATATCATTCTGGACAAATGGCTGTCCAATCTCTTCTTGAAAGCTTCCAGTGATGGGGCCACTCACAACTTCTGGAGGTAAACTTTCCACTGATTAATTGTTCTTACTGTCTGGAAATTTCTCCTTTGTTCTAAGTGAGATCTGTCTTTAACAAGTTTTCACCCATTATTTCTTGTCCTGTTTTCAGGCACTTTGGAGAATAGATTGATCCATTCTTCTCTGTGAGTTATACGGCTTATGTAGGTCAAGGTATATTCTCCCCTTACTAGAGAGTTTTCCAGGGAGGACAGACGACTTTTATGTAGGCTTTCTCCTCCAAGACTCAAACCCAGCTACCATGCGTGCAGTGGCGAAATTCCGTGTCGCTGCAATGGCCACAACAAAAAAATGGTTACAGAATTATAGATGTCAACTTGTGTCAATTCTTTGGAGATATCTATAACAATTTTTGGAAAAATACATTTACTCACCTACTTATCGGCTCTCCACTCATGTAAATTAGGGAGTGACCCTAACAGTTTAAGATCATGTATTTTACAACAGGGATGTGGTTTTTTTGTTTTTTTTAATTTTGTCACAATAGTATATACAAACATCAACATAAACAATAATTCATCATGAGATGTTTGTCTGATCATAGTCCTGTTTGGATGGAATTGCAATATGGAAAAGAAGGTAGAAGAACTTGGAGATTAAATGAAAATTTGTTTAGATATCAGGATAATGTAAATCAATGTAAAAAGCAGATGAAAGAATTTTTTGATTATAATTTGAATAACGAAACATCGATAGAAATGGTTTGGGACGCCAGTAAAGCTTTTATGAGAGGTGTATTAATATATATTAATAATAGACAGAGAAATAAGCAACAAAGACAACGTAGGTATTTAGAAGAGGAAATTTATAAGAAACAACAATTATTAATACATAACCCGCATGATCAAAAACTTAAAGATGCAATAAAGTTATTACAGAATCAATTTAATATGATAATAGCTGATCAGGTGGCAACAAATATACAATATGCCAAACATAATACTTTTTGTAATGCAAATAGACCTGGTAGGTGGTTAGCATATACCTTAAGGAAAAGACAAAAACAACGTACTATAGAAAAAATAGAATATAAAGGTAAAGAGAGATATCAACAGGATAAAATTAAAAAAGCTTTTTTAGAATATTATACAAATTTATATCTTAAAGATAATATATTGAACAGGGATATTGATAATTATTTGAAGGAATATAAGGTTAAAAATTTAACTTTAGAACAAACGGATGAACTGAATCGGCCTATAACTTCTGAAGAAATTATTTTGGTAATTAAACAATTAAAAATGGGGAAAACTCCTGGTACGGATGGGCTTACAGTTAGTTATTATAGGAACTTACAGGATGAGATGTTAGGTCCACTTAAGGAAATATTTAATCAGATACAATTAGGAGGGGGAATATCCCCCTCATGGAGAACCTCTTTTATTTCATTGATACCAAAAGAGGAACAGGATTGTTCTAAACCTGGGAACTATAGGCCAATCTCGCTTTTAAATAATGATTATAAGATTTTTGTTAAAATAATAGCTAATAGATTAATGTTGATTTTGCAAGCAAAGAATTCATAATGATCAATCTGGATTTATAAAAGGGAGACAGATGAGGAATAATGTTAGGCAGATTGTCAATTTACTGGAGTATTTAGAAAAGAAAAATTTTATTCCAGCAGCATTTATTTTTCTTGATGCAGAGAAAGCTTTTGATCGATTGCATTGGGATTTTTTATTTAAATTAATAGAAAAGATGCAATTTGGAGATGGTTTTATAATTAGGGCAATTTATGGAGAGCAAACAGCACAGATTATAATTAATGGTAGCTTAACAGAACCTTTTAAGATTGCGAAAGGAACAAGACAGGGATGTCCTTTATCACCATTATTGTTTATTTTAACTCTAGAACCATTATTGGATAAAATACGAGAAGTAAAGGAGATAGAGGGAATTAGAGTTAGGCAACATGAATATAAGCTGAGAGCTTTTGCAGATGACCTGGTGATTACTTTAACAAACCCTATAAATTCTAGTAAATCTTTGTTGGAAATAATTGATCAATATGGGAAGGTTTCAGGGTTTAAGGTAAATCAGAAAAGACAAAAGTGATAATAAAAAATATGGCCAGACAACAGAAAGAAAAATTAGAGGAAATAACAGGATTTGAAATTGTAAAGAAGGTTAAATACTTAAGGGTCTATATTACATTGTCAAATGTGAAATTGTATAAGAATAACTATGAGGTTTTATGGCAAAAAGTTCAGAAGGAGTTGATTGTTTGGAAAAAATTGCAATTATCTTTGCTGGGAGAATTGCTGCTATTAAAATGAATGTTTTACCTAGATTTTTATTCCTCTTTCAGATGATACCAATAATTAAGAAAGATAAGAATCTTGAGGAATGGCAGAAGGGAATTAACAAATTTATATGGGAAGGTAAAAAAGCTAGGGTTAAAATGAAAATAATTCAAGATTCCCGGGAAAGGGGAGGTTTAAAAATGCCTAATTTTAAATTATACTATGAAGCAGCTGCTCTCTCTGCAATAAGTGATTGGTTTAATTTAACGGAGGAAAGAATTTTGAATATAGAAGGTTATGATTTGCTATATGGATGGCATGCATATTTAATTTATGACAAAAAAGTGGATAAGGCCTTTAAAAATCATGTGTTAAGAACTGCTCTTCTGTGTGTTTGGAAAAAATACTCTTACAAACTAAATTATAAGGTTCCTATATGGGCAAGTCCTAGACATACAATAGAGAATATAAATATAGAACAGAATCAGGAAATGATTACATATAAAGATCTTTTGTATACTGAAAGAGGTAATTTGCAATTAAAATCTCTGCAAGTATTAAAGAAGAAGAGAAAAATTATACTTGGTTTCAATATGAGCAACTACGTGCTAGATGGAAGGAAGATCAGAAAATTGGTATAGAGCAGAACGAGGGAAATTTGGTAAAGCAAATTAGAAATCAGTCTCAGGAGCATATAAAGAGATTGTATAATGTGTTACTTGAAATAGATTCTGAAAGGGACTTGGTAAAGGACTGTATGATAAAGTGGGCACAAAATTTTCAGAAGCCAATATTATTGGAAACTTGGGAAAAAATTTGGGTTAGAAATGTTAAATTCATGCAGGCACAGAATCTGGGGAAATTTTTATAAAATGTTTTATAGATGGCACTTAGATCCTAAGAAATTATCATGTATGTACCCAGATATGCAAGCAAAATGTTGGAGATGTAATTGTGATGATGCTACATATTTTCATATTTGGTGGACTTGTAAGGATATAAAGGCCTTTTGGATAAAAATTTGGTGGATTTTACAAAATGTTTTGAAAAAGAAGATAAAGTTCCTGCTGCAACTTTTTTTGTTGGGAATTATTACGGACTGTACAGTAATTGAGACTAAATTGATTTTAAATCTAATAACAGCAGCAAGATTACTAATAGGACAATACTGGAAGAAAAAAGAAGTACCTACAATAGAAGAATGGATATTGAAAGTTGCCAATTTGGCTGAGATGGCGAAGATATCAGCCTTTTTGAAAGACAATACGCAAGAAAGATACTTAAAGGAATGGAAAAAATGGATTGACTATATTCAAAGTAGATATCAGACTAAGAGTTATCAGACTGTTTTGAATGATTATGATGTATTATTTTGATTGTTTTGGGGAAGTTAGGAATTGATGATTGTAGGGTATAATTAAGTTGGGACGAAAATTTTTAGCATATGTTTGTTTTATTTTAACTATACCTTGTGCTCGTTCCGGGAAGTCGGGGGAGGGGGTTGTGAAGGAAGGGGGGAGGGGAGGGGGGGGAAAGGGGGGGGGAATTTTCTGTAAAACTTTTTGAATAAAAAAATAATAATAATTCATCATGAGAGAAAAAGTATATATAAGTAAAAATATAAGTAAAAGTATGCATATAATACTATAATGAAGAGAACAATAGGACAGGAACGGTAGGCACTTTTGTGCTCTTATGCACGTCCCTTATAGTCCTCTTAGGAATGGGGTGAGGTCAATAGTAGACAGTTTTTGGTTGAAGATTTTGGGGTTTTGAGAAGAGACTATAGAGTCAGGTAGTGAGTTCCAAGCGTTAACAACTCTGTTACAAAAGTTGTATTTTCTGCAATCTAGTTTGAAGCGGTTGACATTAAGTTTGAATCTATTGTTTGCTCTTGTATTGTTGCGATTGAAGCTGAAGTAGTCTTTTACAAGAAGGATATTGCAATAGATGATTCCGTGTGTTAAACACAGATCATGTCGGAGTCTGCGGAGTTCTAAGTTTTTTAAACCCAGGATTTCAAGCCTGGTGGTGTAAGGTATTTTGTTGTTTTCAGAGGAGTGAGGAACTCTTCTAGTAAAATATTTCTGGACACGTTCGATAGTATTAATGTCAGAGATGTGGTATGGGTTCCACACAGATGAGCTGTATTCAAGAATAGGTCTGGCAAAAGTTTTGTATGCTTTGGTTAGTAGTGTAGAGTTTTTGGAAAAGAAGCTACGTAAAATTATTCATTAATTATTCATGATTAATGTCAGTATTATTTTTAATTTATTGTACGTCTATTGCTGCTTGATGACCATAATAAAGTTTATATTCTTCTGTTCTTCCTGCTTTCAGGCACTTTGGAGAATAGATTGATCCCCTCTTCTCTGTGACAGCCTTCAAGTCCTAGAAGCCTGCTATCATATTATCCCTAGTCCTTTTCTTTGTTAGAGTAGACCTACCTTGTTTCCTCAATCGTTCATCATCTGGTTTAGCCTCCAGGATCCCATATCATCTTTGTTGCTGTTTTCTGCACTCATTCTAGAGTCTCAACATCTTTTTTGCCTCAACATCTTTGCGGTGACCAGAACTGGATGCAATATTCCAAGTGTATTCTTACCCATACGCTATCATTTCATGTGAACTTGATACTATCCCTCTGTTGATGGATCCTAGGATTACATTGGCTCTTTTGGCAGCTGCAGCACACGTCTGGCTCATACTTAACTGCTGGTCCACAAGGACAGAGGCTGCCAACCTTTGGGGCATGAGGGACCAGTTCTGTGGAGAGAGTTTTTTCCATGGACCGGAGAGGGCATGGTTTCGCAAGCTGCCTGCATCCTGTGGCTGGGGCTTCGCTTGTTTGCACACCTGGTTTCTGGCTTGCCGCAGCTCAATGCTAGTCCATGGACCAGGGGTTGGGGACCTCTGCATTAGGACACCTAGATCTCTCTCACAATTACTACTGTTGAACCAGGTACCACCAGTGGTGGGATTCAAGTAATTTAACAACCAGTTCTCTGCCCTCATGATTTCTTCCAACAACCAGTTTGCCAAACTGCTCAGAAAATTAACAACCGGTTCTCCCAAAGTGGTGTGAACTGGCTGAATCTCACCACTGGGTACCACCTATTCCGTACATATGCATTTGATTTTTTCCTGTATAAGTGCAGGACTTTATTTTTCTCAACATTGAATTGCATTTTGATGGATCGGGCCCAGTGTTTAAATCTATGAAGATCCCTCTGTGTGTTGAGTCTATTTTTCAAAGTGTTGGCTATCCACTCACCCCCCACCCCCAGATTCTGACTTCTGTATTTTATTTTATTTTTTTACAACCTGGATGGTTTTGTGTGGTTATCCCTTTGCAAAGCATAAAATAGGAGCCATTTGTCTGCACGTTTAGTGGCATCATGCAATTGTAATGGTCAAATCGAAGGCATCTGAACTATGGTATTCTGATTTTAAATTGTAATCTTAATAGGAGTGCCAATAGTACACTTTGATAGTTTAGATTTACAGGACGTTCAGCTCTAAAGATTTTTTAACATGTGGCACAATGGAACAGGTGAAGTGTACAACTTTTTATTTTAAGTACTATATATTGAGGATGCTACCAAAATTTTCTCTTTTTTCACCATTTTAAAATCTGAGCCATCTTACAACTTACATCAGGCTTCCCTTTCTTTAGTGTTGTGATATCAAACAATGTATCATATCAAATCTGCTTTCAAAGCCTCAGGTGTCTACTTTATACTAATTTTATTGTTGAGTTCAAGTGCCTTAAAATAGAATAGCTTAGACAGATTAGAATTTTGTATTTAATAAAACCTATCCTACTCATCTGGAAACAAATTCCCCAAAATTCAAAATGTCCATCAATAATAATAATATCAGAGTTGGAAGGGACCTTGGAGGTCTTCTAGTCCAACCCTCTGCCCAGGCAGGAAACCCTACACCATTTCAGACAAATGGCTATCCAGCATTTTCTTAAAAACCTCCAGTGTTGGAGCATTCACAACTTATAGAGAAAAGTTGTTCCACTGATTAATTGTTCTAACTGTCAGGAAATTTCTCCTTAGTTCTAGGTTGCTTCTCTCCTTGATTAGTTTCCACCCTTTGCTTCTTGTTCTACCCTCAGGTGCTTTGGAGAATAGTTTGACTCCCTCTTCTTTGTGTCAGTCCCTGAGATATTGGAACACTGCTATCATGTCTCCCCTAGTCCTTCTTTTCATTAAACCTGGGCCTCTGTGGCTCAGACTGGTAAGACAGTTTGTTATTAACAGCAGCTGCTTGCAATTACTGCAGGTTCAAGCCCCACCAGGCCCAAGGTTGACTCAGCCTTCCATCCTTTATAAGGTAGGTAAAATGAGGACCCAGATTGTTGGGGGCAATAAGTTGACTTTGTATATAATATACAAATGGATGAAGACTATTGCTTGTCATAGTGTAAGCCGCCCTGAGTCTTCTGAGAAGGGCGGGATATAAATGCAAATAAAAATAAAACTAAAATAAATAAATAAATAAACAAATAAACAAACAAACTAGGCATACCGAGTTCCTGCAACCGTTCTTCATATGTTTTAGCCTCAAGTCCCCTAATAATCTTTGTTGCTCTTCTCTGCACTCTTTCTAGAGCCTCAACATCTTTTTTACATTGTGGCGACCAAAACTGAATGCAATATTCCAAGTGTGGCCTTACCAAGGCATTATAAAGTGGTATTAACACTTCACGTGATCTTGATTCTATCCCTCTGTTTATGCAGCCCAGAACTGTGTTGGCTTTTTTGGCAGCTGCTGCACACTGCTGGCTTATATCTAAATGGTTGTCCACTAGGACTCCAAGATCCCTCTCACAGTTACTACTATTGAGCAAGGTACCACATATATGGTACCTGTGCATTTTGTTTTTTTGGCCTAAATGTAGAACCTTACTTTTTTCACTGTTGAATTTCATTTTGTTAGATAGCGCCCAATGTTCAAGTCTGTCAAGATCCTTCTGTAACTTGAGCCTATCTTCTGGAGTGTTGGCTGTTCCTGCCAGCTTGGTGTCATCTGCAAATTTGATGAGTTCCCCATCTATCCCCTCGTCCAAGTCATTTTAAAGTTGTTTAAACAACTTCCCATATGCTCTTACTGTGCAATATCTTTATGGCTAGGTACCATTTGAGAGCATGTAAGATGCACCCAAAGTTCCAGCTCAAAATTAATTGTCAAGAAAACTAAGAAATAAAACATTTACTATTTTTGCAACAATCTCAGGAGGGCCCCAGATTTTTCCTTAATGGTTTTTCAGCTCATGTTGCAAAACCGCCTATTTGCTCTCATTGTCACAACTGTCACTTGGTCTCTCTTTTGACTGCTTTCACATGTCATGTCATGTCATCTGTTCTGATTGACTATATGTACAGCCTCTCAGAGGTGTCCACAGAGACGGTCAGAATTGTCAAGATGGCCATCATGACTGTAACATGAAACATCACACCCATAAAATTAGGAGGGGCTTCAAATATCTTGATATTTTGCACTTCTGTTGCTAATGTGCCTTTCTATAAATTTAAAAGCTCAAGAGATGCGCAAATATTGAAGGGGCCTAGAGGTTCTGAGACCCTGGTAGTCATTTAGAGATGCTGGGTGCTGACATCAGCCATGGCAGGAATTTGAACTGAATCTGGCAGAAGCGAAAACCTTTGTTTGTACCAGAAACTTGGCTGGCACAAATAGCCTACTTCAAAAACACAAATTGGAATTTGATAGTTCGTTTACCAGCAAGCCATGTAAACCATATGGTTTGTTTATAGAACTTAAAGAGCTAACTATTTCATAATTCTAGGTGTCTTGTAGCAACCGCTTTACTGGCCCCACGAAGTCAATGTGCACCCTGGCCCATGGTGCCTGAGGGGCCTCCCATGTTTTAGCCAGGACAGCAGGTGGAGCTGGTCAGGATTCCTGGCACGGGGAGTAGGTGGTGACCCATTCTGCAATGCCGTGGTCCATTTTAGGCCACCAGACATAGCTCTTGGCCAGGGCTTTCATCCTGACTATTCCAGGATGACCTGCATGCAAAACTTCTAGCACTTCCCGTCGTAACCTGGAGGGTATAACCACCCTTTCTCCCCATAACAAACAATCCTTCAATACAGATAACTCATTTCAGCGCGAGAAGTAAGGCTGTGCCATCCCTGTCATCAGGGTTCCAGGCCAGCCCTGCCACACATAGTTCAATATTTGCATAAGTTCAGTGTCCTTAGCAGTGTGCTAAGCAATCTCAGCTGCAGTGATGGGCCCCGAAGCAATGTTCTCTCAAGCAGGAGGACCTGGTAGACAGGCGCTGGGTCTTCCACTAATGTAGGCAGGGGACAACGGCTTAACACATCGGCATGGCCCAGTGACTTTCTGGGGCAGTGAATCAGCTGGTAACTGTATGCTGCCAGGAAAAGTGACCACCGCACCATCTGGGGGGGGCATGATGGTCGGAGTGAGGTGGTTGCCCGCCAACAAGCCCAGCAGGGGCTTGTGGTCAATAATGAGGGTAAATGTTCCGCCATACAAATAGTCATGGAACTGCCGGACCCCAGCAATTGCAGCCAGTGCTTCTCTGTCCAGCTGGCTATAGTTATGCTTGGCGGTGGACAACATGCAGAAATAGAAGGCGACAGGAGCCTCCTGACCACTAGGTAGCTGGTAGCTGAGGGCAGCCCTAACCCCAAAAGGCAAGGCATCGCAAGTCAAAACCAGGGGCAAGGAGTCACTGTAATGGACCAACACTGTCAGCCTCCACTCCAATCCTCACATCCTTTTGTACAATTTATATTCAGTAGTTAGATTGCAATAGGTTTTATGTGTAATGTAAAATAACTCATGAACGTAAGATGTATACTATCCTATTCAGGTTAAGAGAAGAGGGCCCTTTAAGAGTGTCGTCTGACATAAGAACAAAGGGGGGGAGATTTACAGTTTGAAATCAGCAAGAATGTTAGAGCGCGGGCTTTCCAACGAAGACTGCATTCCTAAGATGATTAACAGCCAGAGATCTGCGGAAGAAGATTACCACGGGGGGGCGAGAAGGAGCTGGCATTGGACCAGACCTGCCTGACCTCTTGTGGGGAGGAAGGACTAATGAGGGGATATGGAATGTTAGCCATATTTTGTCTCAGATCCAACTTTACCCGGCTGTAGTCCAGATGTATTTAGTAAAAGTACTTTTCTTCATTTCCAAATGAGGTCAAGGTGTTTTTTTTCCTAAATATAATCGAAGACAGCCTGACACTAACTACTGAATATAAATTGTACAAAAGGATGTGAGGATTGGAGTGGAGGCTGACAAACACACTGTCTGATGTCAGCAGGTTCTTTACAGCAGCAAAAGCGGCCACCTTGGCTTGACCCATACCCAGGAAGCCTATGACCCAGACCCTAGCAGCCTATGCAAAGCCTATGCAAAGGTTCGGCAACAGTGGCCTTTTGCATTAAAAATATGCTGTAGAAATTGAGCAATCCCAGAAAGGCTTGCAGCTCTCTTTTATTTTTGGGGGTAGGGATGTCCCTAATGGCGGCAATTTTGGTCTTGGTGGAGTGAATCCCTGAGCCGTCAATCATGTACCTCAGGAATTCTACCTGCAGCACTGCGATGTGACATTTCTCATGCTGAATTTGGTCAGGACAGCCCTGAGATGGGCAAAAAGGGTCAGTTTATCGGTAGCGGACACCATGACATCATCAAAGTAGAGCACAACCCCAGAGATGCCCTGTAATAGCCTTTCCATGATACTTTGGAACAACCCTGCTGCCACGCTAACACCGAATTGCAAGCAGCAGTATTTAAATGCACCCCTATGGGTGAGAATTGTTTGTACCTCGGCCATGCTGTCATCGGCAAGTGCTAGTACCCTGTGCGAGATCAGGTTTGGCAAATGTGGTTCTTTTTCCTAATGAAATGCAGTAAGTGCTGAACGATGGGAACAGGATAGGCACTCTGCTGCAGGGCCTTGTTGATTGTGCATTTATAGTCTGTGCCGATGCGGATTGAGCCATCAGCCTTGATCGGCGTGGCTATGGGAGTTTCCCAATGGGCATGATCGACCAGCTCAAGGATTCCCTGGCCAATTAATTTGTCCAATTCCTTATCGATCTTAGCTCTAATTGCAAGGGGGACCCTTCTAGGCTTAATTCTAATTGGTGCTATCTTGGGATCTAGGCTGAAGGAAATAGGCATTCCTTTGTACTTGCCTAGGCCTCCTTAACAAACTTCTTAACAAACTCCTTAATGAACTCCTTAACAAGGTCCTCCGTGCCGTCATCTGCGATGGTGTTGATACTGGTTACTCCTATGCCCAAGACCTCGAACCAGTCCAAGCCAAGTAGGCTTGGCAACGCCCCTTTGACCACGGTTATCTTTAAAGGGCCTGAAACCCCCTGAAATCACACTTGGAATGTTCCACTGCCTACAACGGGAATGCAGTTTTCCTGGTAGTCTTTGAGTTGTACCCGTTGGGGCCTCAAGTCTCTCTTCCTTATGCCCGGAACTATGTTCTTCATTGTTTCCCATGCAACAATAGTCAGGGACGACTCTGTGTTGATTTCCATCTTGCACTCTGTCCTTTGTTTTTGTAACAAAATATATTGTTGTGACAAATAAATAAAAAAATAAAAAATAAAACTTTCAATCAGCACTGTAAGGTGGATCTTTTTCACCAACAAGCTGGTCTGTCTTATGTTTGTCTGGTACGCTTCTCTGTCAGCAGCTGGATGTTTCTCCCTGTGCTTGGGTTTCCACGACCAAGTTTTCCTCTTTTCAGGCATTGCTGTGACAGCAGGTTGCTGTTTTGCTCTGAAGGCAGACGGCATGCTGGCACGGCAGACTCTAGCCAGATGCCCCTTACAGTCACACCTCTTGCACACAGTATCTGCATGCTGCCCTGGAATGTGGCTCTCCACATCCCACACACAGGAGTTGCCTCCAATCTGCATCAGGGTAGGCTCTTTTCTTTTCATCTTGGAGACAGTAGATGTCATTCTCATCTTCCAATGACTCGATGAGCTCAGCGCTCTCCTGATGTACTATGGCGGTTTGGCGCAAACCCTAACCCCGCTCTCTGCAGGGCCGCAGCTGATTTCTGCAAGTTCTCTGCTGCTCTGGCCTCATCTAAGGCCATTTGTAGAGTGAGGGGCAGCTAGGCTAACAAGTGCCATTGTAGGCTAACATCCCTCACTCCACTTATGAGCTGCTCCAACAGCACATCCTCCAGCTCTCAGAACTCATAATATGCGGCTTTTCTGAGCGCCGCTACATAGTAGTTCACAGATTCGCCTTCTTCCTGCAATCTGAAGTGGAACTCATGCCACCATACAAACTTCAACTGTACCAGAGCATAATGAGCCCATAGAGTGTTTTGAACTGTGGCCCACAGTACTGTTTGAACCGCGGCTGGTTCGACGAGTTCCTTGGCCATATCGAAAATGTCCATACTGCAATAACTGAGGAACAGCACTCGCTTGTGGTTGTCGGACAGTCCCAGGAGGTCATTTGCCTCCATAAAGTATTCAAAACAGTTCATATAGGAGTCCCAATTTTCAGAGGCTGGGTTGAATGGAGCTGGCAGGGCATACATGGTCATCATGCTGGCTGTTATGTCCCCCTCCCCACTTCACAGAGCAAACACAAAGACGCATGTCTCCCAGTCTTTTTATTTGCTACAGACCTGATTTTCTTCAATTGAGGAAATACTTGGCAGTGACTGTGCAAAGGCCTGCCAAGTTCGGAGTCTGTTATCTCGTATCCAAGATCCGTTGCCAAAACTCACTGACAAAGTCCTTTAACCTTCCAACAACTGAGCTGCAGTGCACCCTTGGTAGCTTTTTTGTCCGTCACAAGGGCCATATGGCAGCTCCACCCACTTTTATACCCTGTGGGGTTGGCTCAGTGACTCAGCAATCTCTGAGCCTGCCACACCTTTTCCTCTGTTGCGCACGCTTATCTTTACGTCGCTGCCTCAGATCAATCCAGGATTGATCGTCAGCAACTGGGACTTGAGGCGTTGCCAGGGAGGAGGAGGGTGCGGGAGTGGGAGGCCTTGTCAGCTCCTCCTCCTGGCCTGCAGCTGGAACTTGGGGTGGTGCCAGTGAGAAGGGTCCTGGTGAGGGAGGCCTTGCTGGCTCCTCTCCCTCACTCTCCTCCATGAGAACAGGATCGAGGGCCAGAGTCACAACACTGGCAGATGGTGATTCTGCAGAACAGCGAGCTATGCTGGTTGTGCTTCCTATTCCGCTGGGACTCTGGTCTACTTGTCCTTATTCTTCCGATCCCACCTTCGTTGCCAGTGTTAGATTGGGATATGGAAGAGATGAATACAGCTCTTTCAGTAACAACAGCTCTTTATTAGTAGACCAGTACAACCCAACAATTTGCTTGTCTGACAGCGTGCCCTTTTATAGGGAGCTGTCAGACAGCTTAACCAATGAGCTTTAAGTATTTTCCTGTTTTGGAGGACCTGAGTGAAGCCTATAGCTCACTCCTTATTTGATACATAACAAATCCCATGGAAACGTACAGAGAAACATGGATGCTTGGCGAGTCGACAGATCTTCCAAGCATGACCGACGTATTTATCTCTGAGCATTGTGTCTGCCTTTCCCAGCTGCTCATGACACAACCACACTTCTTAGTGCAACTGCACGGCTCAGCAGAAAGGTCAGTTTGCAGAGTGCGCCATCTTTTCTCCAAATGCTTCTGACACCGCCAGGTGGCCTTTATTTTCCTCCCAAGCTTAGGCTTCTGGAGTCACTCCATTGTCTCCGCCGCAGTTTTTATTTGTCTTCCCCAGCGTCGTTTTCAAAGCCATTTGCTACAGAGTCCTCCATTTGCAGCATGCTCTGAAGCCATTTTTAGCCAATTTGGTTCTGTAGCCATTTGCTACAGAGTCCTCCATTTGCAGCATGCTCTGGCTCCCTCCAAGTCAAGAACTGGTCCCAATTATCTGCGTCTCCAAATTAATAAGGAAGCTTCCAACAGGGAAGTAAAATATTCATGTATTCAGGATGTATTTATTGTTCAACTGCTTATTGCAAATGATGGCCCTGATGGCCTAAATGTCTTCTTCTCTGGAGGTGGTAAATGTGATCCGACAGCTTAATAATCAACCCACGTTTAATTCCAGCAAGAGTCTTCAGTCACAGCCTCTCGGTTTGTTTATTTGTTAGGCAACAAGTTGCACCATGACTTAAACCTTTAAAAGCCTCCATGGAAACTCTTTTAAAGCCGATGCCTTGGGAATACGGCAATGATTAGATTGCAAATACAATTAATGCGGAGTTAGATCCTCTCAGAAGACATAAAGGTTACTCTTCCTGTGCTTGTTTCCCTTCCATCTGTTCAACTGCAGGCTGTGGGATCTGGGCTTCGATGAAGAGAAACAGGTGGACCTTTGCCACTCCGAAGGAGGCTTTGTAATAAACACTTGGGAGGCAAAGAAGCAGACTTGGCCAAACAAGGGATGAATGAATTAAAAACCAGGGGTGAATAAAACAAGGGTCTGCAGTGGACGGATGGCTGTAATCACAGGATTGAAGCCCCACCTGGTATTAGGTGCAAACCACTGTGGCTCCATCTGGACTTTTTATGACCAGCTGATCCCTGATGTGCATTTAGCTTCACCAACATGAGAAAAAAGCCGCCTAAATCCCAGAATGGGCAATCAAAGTATCCTAGGGTTGGGGTGGGGGGGAGGGGGGAGATGGGAGATGGGTCTCCAGACTTTGTTTGAACATATCCAGGGAACCAATAAAGGAGGATATTTGTAGCTCAGGGTTGAAAGGAGGGTAAATGGTGACCATCCTAGATTAAGCCAAGTCTAAAAGTGCTAGGGAATTTCTAGAAGCCTGGCACTCTGTGCCTGTCGATTAGCCATCAGTAGGCACATAGACATAAACAATATCTATACACTATATACTGTGTAAAAGAGACAATCAACAAGCCGAAAAGGGAACAAAAAGACCCAAGCACCACTCCACCAACAGTCAGCATCCAGATGAGCATAGAGCCATGATGGCAAACCTATGGCACGCAGAGCCATCTCTCCAGGCACGCCAGTTGTCACCTGTTCCTCCTGGTTCCGGTGCACACATGCACACTGGCCAGCTGGTCTTTGCGCACGTGGGAGTGCCGGAACCCGGAAGAGCAACGGGTGATAGCTGGCATCCCCAGAGAGATGCCTCTGCGTGTCACTTCTGGCATACGGGCCATAGGTTCATCATCATGGATCTATGCTCATCTGGATGCTGACTGCTGGTGGAGAGGTGCTTGGGTCTTTTTGTTCCTTTTTTGACTTGTTGATTGTCTCTTTTACACAGTATATAGAAACTGGAAGACCAGGTGACTGGAGCACATGTGGACGCTGGAAACAGGAAGCTCAGGTTACTGGTGTGCATATGGGTGCTGGGAACTCCTGTTCTGATTTCTGGTGCTCCCACGCGGGTGCCAGGGAGCTGCTCTTCTGGTTTCTAATGCTCCCCTGCGCTCGTGTGTGTGCCCTCCCACTTCGGCACTTGGTGCCAAAAAGATTTGCCAACACTGGCATAGATCAACTCCAAGATTAACAGGAGACCAACAATGAAGAAGTAAAGAGTACCCCAATTGAGGAACTGCCAAACAAGCCAATGGTAAACAGCCCAAGCAAAGTCCTTGATGTATGACCACAACTGAGCCACAAAACATCTGTTGCTTAGCAAGTTAAATTAACTTTTGCCCCGTTTTACGACATTTCTTGCCATAATTGTTAAGTGAATCCCTTCAGTCACACAGTTGTTAAGGGAATCTATCTTCCCCATTGACTTTACTTGTCAGAAAGTGGCAACAGGGAATCACATGACCCCGGGATATTGCAACTGTCATAAATATGAATCAGTTGCCAAGGGTCTGAATTTTGATCACTGACCTTCAGGATGCTGCAATGGTCAAAAGTGTGAAATATGGTCATAAGTACCCTTTTTCAGTGTCGTCGTACCTTTGAATGGTCACTAAATGAACTGTTGTATGTCTAGGACTACCTGTATTCAGAGTAATGAAGCTCAGGCAACAGCAGCAAGCTGCATTGATTGGCAGGAGATGAAGAGACGAGCTGAAAGGGCGCCTAGACCGGGGTATCAAACTCAAGGCCCAGGGGATGGGTCTGGCCCACAGGGTGCTTAGATCCCGTGGGTCTGCCCTGAAAACAGGGAAGAACCTGTCCGTGGTGCCTCTGCTAGTGAAAATGGAGCTTGTAGGGCCACACATGGCCCGCCTGGGCTCCATTTTTGGCCACGACAACCTCCTGCAGCCCTTTGCCAGCAAAAACGGAGCCTAGGCAGGTCGCACATGGCCTCCCCGAGCTCTGTCTTTGCTGGCAGAGGCCTGCAGGAGGCTGTCGCAGCCAAAACCAGAGTCTTGATGAGTGATGTCGAGCTGGCCATGCCCACCCTGGCCATGCCATGCCCATGCCCCACGCTCCCCTCAGGCCGAACACAACCCTGATGCGGCCCTCAATGAAATTGAGTTTGACCCCTGTGGCCTAGACCGTCTGATCCAAAGTCCAGCCCGCTGCTTTCCAAGGATCTCTGGGGCCTTGCCCTGAAGCCTTTGGGTGGGCAGCAGCCCTCCCCTCTTCCTTCCCAAAGGCCAGTGCCCTTCTGTGTCGTCCGGGCCAGGCAATTTTCCAGCTGAATATTTCTCTGCTAACTCTATTCCATCTGCTGCTGGTGTGGTTTTGCATGTGATTCTTGAGTAATGTTTAACATTTCTGGAAACTCAGGCCCATTTATTTCTGTTGCTCTGCTAATTAGCAAGTGTTGCGGTTTTTCTTTTTTTAAAACAAAGTTAAGCTGGTTTGACGACTGTTTTTTTTGGGGGGGGGCTTTGTTCAGCTCTCCTGAACAGACAGGCATCCAACAGATGAGTAATGCTGCTATTTGGTTAATCTCGAGAATGACTGAATTACCTGACTTTAACATTTTTAAATAGGTTAAAATGGATTGCTATTTATAAAACAATGTTGATGGCTGAGAAAGAACACTGTCAATTGCCATTCTCATTGGTTAGCATAGAAAAGCAGAACTTTCAGACTTTATGCTTTGTGACTCAGCAGTATGTAAGCGAAGTCTGGAACAGAGAAAAAAAGAATCTTCTGATGAACTCAGTTTTGTTTTTAAGCCATGCATTAGAAAGAGAAACATATTTCAAACTATCTACTGACTTTTGCATTTTCTTAATCTGTATTGTTTAAACCAGTGGTAGTTAACCTGGTCCCTACCGCCCACTAGTGGGTGTTCCAGCTTTCATGGTGGGCGGTAGGGGTTTTGTCCGATACTGAAGCACTTTCCTTTTTTTTAATTTAATTGACTTTTAAAAAAAATTTCATAGCATTTTTTTTTTATTTATTTATTTTTTTTTTACATTTATAGCCCGCCCTTCTCCGAAGACTCAGGGCGGCTTACAGTGTATAAGGCAATAGTCTCATTCTATTTGTATATTTACAAAGTCAACTTATTGCCCCCCCAACAATCTGGGTCCTCACTTTACCTACCTTATAAAGGATGGAAGGCTGAGTCAACCTTGGGCCGGGCTTGAACCTGCAGTAATTGCAGGCTAGTGTGTTCTAATAACAGGCTCCTTACAGCCTGAGCTATTCCGGCCCCTTTAATTTAAATTTTAATTAAATTAAATTTAATTTTAATTTAAAAACATTTTCATTAGGTTTTCATAAAATTCCCCGTGACAATTTAAATTTCTGAAAATATACTATTTTATCGCCTGTGCATAAGTTTAGTTCATGTTACATAAGTGAAACTAAATAGTGCGACCGCAAACAAAAGAGCCTCGTCCCAGAATAGCTCACACATCTCCCCCACACCACCCAGCTGTAACAGACAAGCAGAGCTGGTAGCCTGCGCTTCCCCCCCAAACCCAATCCATGATGCGTGAGAGGCATGCACAGACGACGATACAGGGCGCATTACTGTGGAACCGGTGGGCGGTTAGAAAATTTTACTACTAACAGAGATACAAAAGTGGGTGGTAGGTATAAAAAGTGGGTGGTAGGTATAAAAAGATTTGGTTTAAACAAATCATTTAAAATGTATTACTTTCTCAAAATCATGCCTTTAAGAGTGTCTTCTTGAAAACCGCCTTCTCTTCAAGCAAAATTCAATTTATTTTGAAAGAATGGAGAATTTTGGAATAATTTGCAGGAATGAAGTGTGGTGTCCGTGCAATTATGTACAGGTAGTCCTCGACTTACGACTACAATTGAGCCCAAAATGTATGTTGCTAAGTGAGAAATTTGTTAAGGGAGTTTCACCCCATGTTACAGCTTTTCTTGTCATGTTTGTTAAGTGAATCACTGCGGTTTTTTAAATAAGTCATATGATTGTTAAGTGAATCTGGCTTCCTCATTGACTTTGCTTGTCAGAAGGTTGTAAGAGGGGATTACGTGACTTTAGGACACTGCGACCATCATAAATGTGAGTCAGTTGTCAAGCATCCAAATGTGCATAGCAATAGCACTTATATACCGCTTCACAGTGCTCTACAGCCCTCTCTAAGCGGTTTTACAAAGTAAGCCTCTTGCCCCGAAACAATCTGGGTCCTCGTTGTTAAAAACTGATCATGCCAAACAAACCTTATTGCCTTTTTTGACAAAGGTGATTAAATTAATGGATAAGGGAAACGCTGTGGACAAAACAAAACAAGACAAAACAACAATTTACAGAATAGAGAATAACAGAGTTGGAAGAGACCTTGGAGGTCTTTTAGCCCAACCCCTTGCTCAAGCAGGAAACCCAATACCATTTCAGACAAATGGTTGTCCAATCTCTTCTTAAAAGCCTCCAGTGTTGGAACATTCACAGTGTCTGGTGGCAAGTTGTTCCACTGGTTAATTGTTCTAACTGTCAGGAAATTTCTCCTTAGTTCTAGGTTACTTCTCTCCTTAGTGACTTTCCATCCATTGCTTCTTGTCCTGCGTTCAGGTGCTTTGGGGAATAGGTTGACCCCCCTCTTCTTTGTAGCATCCCGTCATGTCAACCCTCATTCTTTTTCATTAGACTAGACGTAGCCAGTTCCTCTAACCGTTCTTCATTTGTTTTAGTCTTCGGTTTCCTCCTCATCTTTGTTGTTCTTCTCTGCATTGGATTCTGATTTGTCAGTTCTCATGTTGGAGCTCCTGGAGGAAAGGATGAGTAGAAACCTAACAATTGACTAAATAAGTTTGAGCAGATACCTGTCAGGTTGGCTCTGCTTTGACTCAGGTGATATTTTTCCAGGAGGAGCCCATCTTAGAAAAGGCACTTTGTTTTTGCAATAGTTCAGCAAAGCTTCTCCTTGGTGCTTCTTTGGAGAACAACATGGTCCCTTACTATGAAGAGCAGAGTAGGACAGCAGGACCAACACCTGGTGGTGATTTTTTCCCCTTTTAGGTTCACTTTCAACACTGCTGTCAGGCTGCCTCTGATCATATCTAGGAAAGAATACACCTTGACTTCATTTGCAAATAAAGAAAAGTACTTTTACTAGTTACATCTAGATAGCAGCTGCGTTTAGCGGTGGAAAGTTGAATCTGAGACAAAATATGGCTAACAATCTGTATCACCCTATTCCTCCCTCCCCTTTCCCAATAGGTCATCAGGTCTGGTCCAATGCCAGCTCCTTCCCGGGGTCCCGTGGTAATCTTCTTCCGCAGGTCTCTGGTTGTCAATCATATCAGGAATGCAATGTCCGTTAGAGTTCGCGCCAAACATTCCTGTTGAATTCAAACTAGCAATCTCCCCTCCCACCTTAATTATGTCAGACTGACACTCTTAAAGGTCCCTCTCTATTTAACTTCAATCCAATAGCTATGTACATTACAAATACAATCCTATGCTATCTAACAACTAAATATAAGGAGTACAAAGAGATACGAAGATTGGAGTGGAGGCTGACATTTATCAGTTGCATGAAAACTGCAGGCGCTCCCTGCAGTCCAAATGGTAAAACTCGAAACTGAAAACACCCTAGTGGGCAATTGAAAGCAGTTTTCCATTCATCCCCCTCCTTTATACGAACTCTGTAGTAAGCCTCTCGTAGGTCTAATTTGGTGAAAAAATTTCCTTTTGCTAGATGTGCTAACATATCTTTCATGAGCGGCATGGGGTATACGTTTTCGGCGCACACGGCGTTAAGATTCCTATAGTCAACTATAAGGCGAAAAGAGCCATCTTTCTTTTCTCGGAACATCACTGGTGCAGCCACACGAGGCCTAGCCGGTTGGATAAACCCCCGCTCTAAGTTTTTGTCTATGAATTTACGTAGCTCCCCCAATTCCTTTTGGGTCATGGGGTAAGCCTTTGGTTTTGGAAGCTTTACTCCTGGAAGGATGTCGATTGCACAGTCAATAGGCCTATGGGGAGGTAGAACATCTGATGCTTTCTCACTAAAGACTTCTCGCAAATCCCAATATTCCTTAGGTATCCTTTCCTCCCCTTCTATCCGTTCGATCATTGCCCCCATCATTGGAACATGGCCACGGTAGATCCCTCCTTGGCTTCCCATTTCTCCCCTCTTAGTGTCCTAGATCGGAAACGTAAAACTCCTGTCCTCCAGTTGATATGGGGGTTCCACTTCCGTAGCCAGGACAACCCTAGCAACAAGGGCTGGTCCATCCCTGGGGCTACTATAAAGTTTAGGATCTCTCGATGGTCTCCCATTATCATTTCTATGGGTTCTGTTACGAAGTGGGCAAGTCCTCCCCCTGCCACAGAGCCATCCAATTGGGCAAAGGCTATGGGCCTACTTAGGGTTCTCAGTTTTAGTTCCATTTTCTCTACTAGTTCGGGACTGATCATGCACCTAGTGCATCCCGAGTCTAGTAATGCTAACATTTCCCCCTTATTACCCGAAGAGGGTACATGCAGTTTGACTGGAATGTCCAAAGGACCCCGTGTCCAACTCACCAGAAGATCTTCATCGGACTCTGACGTGGTTTTGCTGTCATCAGTTTCGGTCGACGCTTCGCACTCCTCCCTGAGGGGCGTGGCCTTCTTAGTGACGCCTTCTCCTACTTTTTCCGACTTTCGCGCCTTAGCCGCGGGTTTCACTGGTTCCTTTTCACCACCAGAGGTCGTCCTCGGCACTAGTTTCACCCGACAGTCGGCCGCTCGGTGACCTTCTTTTCCACATCTGTAGCACACAGTCGAGTGTTGCCTCCCACTCTCCGACATAAGAGCGTCCTTAGGGAGGCCTCTAGGAGCATGGGCAGGGTATGGCCTTCCATTGCGCTCTCTTCTGCCATGATCCTTCACTAGCTCGATTTCCATCTCCGCTGCCAGGGTGTACCAGCCGTACGACGTGGTTGGAGAGGCTCGTGCCCGACACAGTTCATAGAGATCTCCATTCAGACCATCTTTGTAAATGTCCACAAGGGTCACCTCCGACCACCCTCTCATCAAGGGAACTAAATCACTGAACTCCTGGCTGTAATCGGCCACCGGTCTCCTCCCTTGTCTGATGGTTTTCATTTGGCCTTTGGCCTTCTGCTCCGCCAGGGGGTCCTCGAACCTCCTCCTCAGTGCAGTAATAAAATGCTCGTAGTTTTGCAGTAGGGGGGAGTGGTTGGTATATAGCGACACAAACCATGCAGCTGCTCTTCCTGTCAAGTTGTGGGTCACAGCTCTAACTTGTGCCGCCTGTGACCAATAATCTTCCCCCCAGTCTATCATGTGGTCATTCACTATCGCCAGGAACAGTCCTAGCTCCTTGGCATTTCCATCAAATTTCTCTGATATGGGGGGAATTTTTGGCTTTTTCCTTCCCCTGCGCAGCCTCGCTTGGTCAGCAGGTGGCATGCGTTCTCCATCCAATTCAGCTGCCTCTGGGAAGGGGGTTTCTGGCTCTGGGCCTTCCGAAATCTCTACGCCCTGGGAAACTCCTCCATCGGGCCCCTTGGTAATTTCTTCCTCCTCTTCTCCCTCCCACCGGGAGGACTGAATAGGGGATTCATACCTTTGGCGAGCAGCTTGCCTTACTTTCACTTCACGAAAAAGACGCAACGCCTCCTCCAAATGGAGTTTGTCCCTTATCTCTTGCTCTTCTTTCCAATCCGAAAGTCTTTCCTTCCCCATTTTTCTCCTTTTAGTCAGTCCAGACGGAAGCTCTTCGGTGTTTGGTTTCCACCCTTTCTCTTCCAGCTTTAACTGCTCTATCCACCGAGCTCTGCTATCTTCCAGCTCAGGGTTAAAAGTGTCAGCAGAAAATCCTCTGGACGCCTCCCACGGTTCAGCAGTTGGCTGGCTTTCCATCCAATTTTTTCTGTCAACCCCCTCGGTATTTTGGTTAAAATCCTGGTTGGTCGACATGTTGTGAGATTCAACTTAATGTCAGGCTGCCTCTGATCATATCTAGGAAAGAATACACCTTGACTTCATTTGCAAATAAAGAAAAGTACTTTTACTAGTTACATCTAGATAGCAGCTGCGTTTAGCGGTGGAAAGTTGAATCTGAGACAAAATATGGCTAACAATCTGTATCACCCTATTCCTCCCTCCCCTTTCCCAATAGGTCATCAGGTCTAGTCCAATGCCAGCTCCTTCCCGGGGTCCCATGGTAATCTTCTTCCGCAGGTCTCTGGTTGTCAATCATATCAGGAATGCAATGTCCGTTAGAGTTCGCGCCAAACATTCCTGTTGAATTCAAACTAGCAATCTCCCCTCCCACCTTAATTATGTCAGACTGACACTCTTAAAGGTCCCTCTCTATTTAACTTCAATCCAATAGCTATGTACATTACAAATACAATCCTATGCTATCTAACAACTAAATATAAGGAGTACAAAGAGATACGAAGATTGGAGTGGAGGCTGACAACTGCTTATTTTATGTTTGTTCCCTTTCTGAAGTTCTTCTGTAGTCACCCCAAGAGAGGCAACCTTTTGCCTTCCCAACGTCCCAGCTATAAGTACCAGCATGGCCACTGACAGAGGACTGGAGAAGTTCCAGTTCACAACTTCTCCACAAGGATTACCACCAATCAGACTCAAGTCTTAAAATGTGATGTTTAGCACTCTTCTGCAGTAACCGTTCATGTCTTCCAGAGCCCCGGGTGGCTATAATGTTCATAAACACAAATCAAAACCAATATTTCCCCCCATCCAGAGCTGAGGAATATAGACGTGTGGTTTCAGATCTACCCAGGGAATGCTGTGACATTTAAATCCAATTATCTTCTTTTCCCCTCCTTGATGATGAAAATATATCAGCCGGGAGAAAGATCTGCTCGATAAATCTATCACCTTCCTCTGGTTCCTAAAAAAACTTTGCAATGCAACTTCTGAGAATTTGCAGCCCTTTCTTTAATAATCCTTTTGATGCAAAGAGAAGACCAGAAATCTAGAATAAATAAAGGGCACGAGGGGAAAAATGTCCATAAAATTAAATACAGCAAATCTTCAGTTAATCTGGATCCTTCTCCCTGTTAAAACCACAGATGGGAGATCTAGAGAAATATCAGGCCATGAGAAAAAGCTGCTCTTCCTAATAAATTAGACAGCTCATCACTCAGGCATCCCTATATTGTACGGTTTTCCTCAGCTCTTAGGTGACTGGCTGAATTTCATTTTTCTGCCTGCCGTCTGCAGAAGAGGATTAATTAAACATATTCTAGCATTCCAGTACAGCTCGATTTCACACAGCACTAAGGAATAATTGACTCCAAATGAATTGGAAAGTGGGTAAGTAATTGTAGTTATTATTCTGATGTAAATATTAGCTCTCGACTGACATTTCGAAAGATTTAGTGGAGGCATTTTGTGGTAGCACAGATCATTACTTTAGCACCAAAGGAGAGATGGTATGGGGAAAGGAAGAAACTATTACAATTACTTTATGTACCTGAAACTTATGTATACAATATCATTTATTTTCATGTAGTTATATGGCCTGCAAAAACTTTCATTAACACCGGTGTGTGATTTATAGCGATCTGTGAATTGCATTAGCACCAGAGTAATAGGTAGCACATTTCTGGAAATAGTTTAGTGTTATGCATTCCAGGAACACATCATAAATTATTCTACCATTTTCCTTAATGCTATCAGCTGATAGATACTCCTCTGAGTTCTAATTGTAATTGCTGTGTAACCAATGAAAATATTTGTTAAAATGGCATAATTGTTAATTGGTGAATAAAATCTCAAAGATAAGAAGCTGCTTGGCAGGATGGAGCAGCCTAAACCACCTAGTACCATTTTTCAATATTTTCTATCATCAAAGTATCACCAATGTTGATTTCCAGATTTCAAATTTGGCTTAGACAAACGCATCTTATGAGTCGTGGTGGTGCAGTGGTTAGAATGTAGTATTGCAGGCTAATTCTGCCGAATGCCAGCAGTTCAGTCCTGACCAGCTCAAGGTTGACTTGGTCTTCTATCTTTCCATGGTCGATAAAATTAGAACCCAGACTGCTAGGGGCAATATGCTGACATTGTGAACTACTCAGAGAGTGCTGTAAAACACTATGGATAATTATATAAAGCTAAGTGCTATTGCTATTTTGAAGCTGGCAGAAGACAATGTAAACATGGTTTGAATAAAGATACTTAAAAATTATAGTGAGGAAGGACTTCCTTCAAATGAAAGTCTGGCTTACCTCCTTGATTTACAGGGTCCAGACACAGTTTCCTAACCTATTACAGATTACAGATTAACATAGTTGGAAAGGGTCTTGTAGGTCATCTACTCCAACCCCCAGCCACCTGCCCATGCAGGAGACCCTACACCAGAGGTGCCCAACTTGCAACCTGTGGGCCGGATGCATCACGTGCTGGCCACACTCACCCCCTGTTTAGTGAAGGGGGGAAAAGTCACCATATGTCATGTGACGACAATGTGACGCTGTGAGTTTGGCACCTCTGCCCTGCACCATTTCTGAGAGATGGCAGTCCAGCCTCTTCTTGAAAGCCTCCAGTGATGAAGCTCCCACAACTTCTGAAGGCAACTTTTGTTCCGCTGGTTGATGGCTCTCACTGTCATGAAATTTCTCCTTATTTCCAGGTTGAATCTCTCCTTGACCATTTTCCATCCATTATTCCTTGTCTGGCCTTCGGGTGCCTTGGAAAATACCTTGACCTCCCATCCTCCACAATCCTTGTTGGTTTTCTGAAAAGCAAAAGGGTTCATGGGCACATGCACACCCAAAAGCTTAGCTGGTAGAGTTTAATACTATTAAGGGTAATCTCGGCCCATAACCAATGTTATGGACTATTGAGCAGAGTACCCTTTGAGATTACGCATGAAAGCGACTGAGAATGATTGTGGACAATAACAGTTACTATACAGACAAACAGGGTTAGGTTAGGTTAGGTTAGGTTAGGTTAGGTTAGGTTAGGATAGGTTAGGTTAGGTTAAAATAGAATAGAATAGAATAAATAGAATAGAATAGAATAGAATAGAATAGAATAGAATAGAATAGAATAGAATAGAATAGAATAGAATAGAATAGAATTTTATTGGCCAAGTCTGATTGGACACACAAGGAATTTATCTTGGTGCATATACTCTCAGTGTACATAAAAGAAAAAATACCTTCATCAAGGTATAACATTTACAACACAAATGATGGTCATAGGGTACAATTTAACACTTAATGATACAACATTTAATGATAAGCATAGGGTACAAATAAGCAATCAGGAACAATCAATATCAATATAAATCATAAGGATTGCCAGCAACAAAGTTACAGTCATACAGTCATAAGTGGAAAGAGATTGGTGATGGGAACGATGAGAAGATTAATAATAGTGCAGATTTAGTAAATAGTTTGACAGTGTTGAGGGAATTATTTGTTTAGCAGAGTGATGGCCTTCGGGAAAAAAAACTGTTCTTGGGTCTAGTTGTTCTGGTGTGCAGTGCTCTATAGCGTCGTTTCGAGGGTAGGAGTTGAAACAGTTTATGTCCAGGATGTGAGGGATCTGAAAATATTTTCACAGCCCTCTTCTTGATTCGTGTAGTAAACAGGTCCTCAATAGAAGGCAGGTTGGTAGCAGTTATTTTTTCTGCAGTTCTAATTATCCTCTGAAGTCTGTGTCTTGTTGGATTGCAGAACCAAACCAGACAGTTATAGAGGTGCAAATGACAGACTCAATAATTCTTCTGTAGAACTGAATCAGCAGCTCCTTGGGCAGTTTGAGCTTTCTGAGTTGGCGCAGAAAGAACATTCTTTGTTGTCCTTTTTTGATGATGTTTTTGATGTTAGCTGTCCATTTTAGATCTTGCGATATGATAGAACCTAGAAATTTGAAGGTTTCTACTGTTGATACTGTGTTGTCTAGTATTGTGAGAGGTGGAAGTATGGAAGGGTTTCTCCTAAAGTCTACCACCATTTCTACGGTTTTGAGTGTGTTCAGTTCCAGATTGTTTTGGTTGCACCACAAGGCTAGTCGTTCGACCTCTCGTCTATATGTGGATTCGTCATTGTCTCGAATGAGACCAATCACTGTTGTGTCATCTGCGAACTTCAGTAGCTTAACAGATGGATCATTGGAGATGCAGTCATTGGTATACAGAGAGAAGAGAAGTGGGGAGAGCACACAGCCTTGGGGGGCCCCTGTGCTAATTGTACAGGTATTTGATGTGATCCTGCTTAGCTTCACCTGCTACTTCCTGTTTGTTAGGGTTTTGATAATATTTTGATAATATTGTTTAGGGTTTTCATAATATTTTACTTTTAGGGAAAAAGCAGAATCATAGTCCAAAAACAATCCAGGTCATACACATATAAAGTCAGTCCAGGGATATTTTTCTAATCTCAAGTCTTCTTACCAATCGTAGACTTGCACAACAAACCAGATCTTCTTTAGGAACACAGTTCAATACACAACGGTCAGTAAATATTAAAGAATCAGTAAATAGCCATGATCAAGCAATGATCATGCATAGAGCTCAGACATAGAGTTGCAGCATACCAGCAGATAACAACGGTGTAGTGTCTACACAAACTATAATTTAGCTTTCCTTAAGTACATTGCTACAGAGCTCAACCAATCAGGATACATGATGATGCAATAGTCTTAAAGTAATATAATACCTTTCTTACTGCAAACATACATAGTTGGTTTATATATTGCCTGACCAACTAGTTAAACAAATAACAATTTCCTAACAAATACATCAATATATTATTTTTGTATCAGAAAAGGAAAATATTATTCTATGGAGGAGACATTCTAGGGTAGCAGACAATCAGCAATGCTGCCTTACAGTTTAGCTATTCCATGGATGACACATACAATAGTGGCCAAAATTGTGGAAGCCTTTTGGGAAAAGTTTATTTTTGAGGTTTGATGACTAATGACTACACTGAGAGCATATGCACCAAGACAAATTCCTTGTGTGTCCAATCACAGTTGGCCAATAAAATTCTATTCTATTCTATTCTAATAACACTACTTTTTTGGGGGAAATTTCAAGATAATCCTATTCCACTGCTGGAATGGCCTGGGAATAGCCCAGACTTTCACCCAATTGCAAATCCATGGAACCGACTAAAGAAACTTGTTAGTCAATAGCGACTCAGCAATAAAACCCAGTTAATGGAAGCAATCCTTCAATCTTGGTTTCACATGATAACAGCTGCAGAACTCAAAGACTTGGTTCACTCCATGGGAAGATGTTGTAAGGCCGTCATTCATGCTAAAGGTTACCCAACGAAGTATTAACTGACATGGTGATAATTTTTGTATATCTCCTTTTTTTCTATGCGTTTCACTTTTCTTCTTTATACTGTAACTTCTATTCTAATAGCAAATCCTTCATAGAAGCTATTGCATTACGTTCTTGATTAAATTATCTTTCCATTGATATATCATTTTATGGTACTACTCAAAAAAAAAAAGTGGTGCTATTAGCGAGTTTTAGAAAATACACTTTTCCCAAAAGGTTTCCACAATTTTGGCCACTACTGTGGTTAGGCTAAACCAGGGATGTCCAAACTTGGCCCCTTGAAAAATGGTGGACTTCAGCTCCCAGAATTCCCCAGCCAGCAACTTGCTCATGTTTATAGCTCATGCTAGCTGGGGAATTCTGGGAGTTGAAGTCCACCATTCTTCAAGGGGCCAAGTTTGGACACCCCTGGGCTAAACAAAAGGCTTTAAATGTTCATCACCCGATGAACTCTTCAGGCTGGCATTAAAAGAGAGTCTTTAGAGTAGCTGCAGATGCCCTTGGAAGTTGCATTTGGCAGCCCTCCGAGGAGGCACCTCGTTACCCAAATGGCTCAGAATTTCATCAAGTCCTGAAAATAATTTTTGGGAGGATGTGGGAAGAAAGGGAGACGTGCAGAGCTTGCTTTTTCCCCCTTCGTCCTTCAGTGCTGTTGTCCAGAATAAGAGACAGATAAACACTTTAAGCTGTGTTTTAAAGAAGCGCATCTTTCTCTGTGGGAACATTTCCAAAGAGACATCGGCAAACATTTCTTTGATGTTCTGTTTCTATTCACTGAGCTAAAATGACATCATCGTGCAATTTCATTGGTCATCTGAAAATGACATGTCCTTCCAGCCCTTCGATCTTGACAGGATAGGATCTCCCATCTGATGAATCCCGGAAGGAATTAAGACTCTATACAAGTCAGAGGCCAGTACAGGGGGGGGAGGGACACTGGGCGTTTGCACAGGTTCACTCCATTTACCCTGAATACATTTGACTTAGAGTTGGTAGGCCAACAGAGTGTCAGGGTTCCAGGTAAAACTCCCATAGCAAGCAAAATTCTGAGGCAGGTAGATTCTTCAAGGAATAGTTTTATTGGATATATCATATTGGCACAGATCTGGTGAAAACCGACTCTGAAAGCCTCCGCGGTTTTTACCTAATTAAAAGTAAAAGTTTTCCTCTTTTCCCAAACAATCAGTCACATGGTCCAGTCAAGGTGCTGTCCAGTTGCCTTCCTCTCCCTCTGGCCACATGTGATAATGTCCTTGGTTCACAGGAGAAACTATTTTGTTTTGGCTACAAATCTGCAGCTATCTCTATTCCCCCCCTCCCTATCCCTCCGCTGCAGTGTGGCAACACTGAAGCTTCAAAATGGCTTCGGTCGGGTCAGCTTCAGGGTTGACACAGAGGGCACTCCCTTGCTGCAGATTTTGATTTAATAGAGCTCTGATTTGTCATCCAAAAGGCTGACCAACCACACTCAGCAGGTAGTTGTCAAGGGAACTACATCTACATGGAGTGAAGCATGCAGTGAGGGTACCCTAAGGTTCTGTCTTGGGCCCATTACTCTTCAGCATCTGTTTTAGATGAGGAGATAGAAGGAGAATCAAATTTGCAGAAGACACCAAGCTGGCGGGGGGGAATAGTAACACTTTAGATCAGGGATCTCCAACCTTGGCAACTTTAAGACTTGTGGACTTCAACTCCCAGAGTTCCTCAGCCAGTTTTGCTTTGAGGAACTCTGGGAGTTGAAGTCCACAAGTCTTAAAGTTGGTCCAGAATGCAGCTGCACGGGTGATAGAGGGAGCCACTCGTGGCTCCCATATAACACCTCTCCTGCTCAAGCTGCACTGGCTGCCTGTGGTCTTCCGGGTGCACTTCAAGGTGCTGGTTACCACCTTTAAAGCACTCCATGGCTTAGGACCGGGTTATTTACGGGACCAACTTCTGCCACCGTTTGCCTCCCACCAACCCGTGCGCTCCCATAGGGAGGGCCTCCTCAGGGTGCCGTCAGCCAAACAATGTCGGCTGGCGACCCCCAGGGGGAGGGCCTTCTCTGTGGGGGCTCCCACCCTCTGGAACAAACTTCCCCCAGGACTTCGTCAACTTCCTGATCTCCGGACCTTCCGCCGCGAGCTGAAGACATATTTATTCTTCCACGCAGGACTGGCATAGAATTAATTTTAATATTTGTAATTTTAAATGGGTTTTATGGTTTATGTATTTTAATTCAGGGGCCAAAATTAATAAGTTTTTGTACTGTTTCTATTTATATTGTATCTATTGATTGTTGATTTTATCCGGCTGTGCACCGCCCTGAGTCCTTTGGGAGAAGGGCGGTATAAAAATTAAAATATTATTATTATTATTGTTGTTGTTGTTGTTGTTGCTGTTGTTGTTATTAAAGTTGCCAAGGTTGGAGACCCCTGCTTTAGATGATACTCAAGATTCAGGAAGACCTTGATAAACTTGAACACTGGGTCCTATCCAACAAAATGCAATTCAGGGGTGAGAGAAGTAAATCCTACGTACAGGCAAGAAAAACCAAATGCACAAATATAAAACTTGTGATTGTAGCAACTGTGAGAGGGATTTAAGTGTTTTAGTAGACCACCAGTTAAGTATCAACCCAGCGGTGTGTGCTTCAGATGCCAAAAAGCCAATACAGTCCTAGGTTGCATCAACGGAGGGATAATATCAAGGTCTTGTGAAGAGTTAGTACTGCTTTATACTGCTTTGGTAATGCCATATTTGGATAGTGCATCCAATTCTGGTGACCAAGATACAAATACCCCCACCACCACATATTGAGATCTTAGAAAGAGTGCAGAGAAGAACAACAAAATGATAAGGAGTCTGGAGACTAAACTATATGATGAGTGACTGGGGGAACTGGGAATGTCTAGACTAGCAAAGAGAAGGACTAGGGATGATACGATAGCAGTCTTCCAGTGCTTGAAGGGCTGTCACAGGGGGGCTGTCACCAAGAAAAGGGGGTCAATCCCAAAGCATGTGAGAGAAATTGTTTTCCTTTGGGTTTTTTTCAAGCGATGTAAAGTCATCTAGGAAATTGCTAGCAGACTCTGCATTACTTTAAAGATATTTCTGCTCACCTGTCCCCAGCAGCTTTTCAAATCCCATCATTTGTTGTTGCCAACCAAAATGAGCCATGATGTCAGCATAGGGATCTTGTCTGCCTGTGGGCTCCGTTTCCCCCAAGATTGGATTTGACCCCAGAATGTTTTAGAGGTCATGTGCACAATGCATTAAGAGAGTGAAGATCCACTATTAAACTTGAGCAAGATCTTTCAGCTTTTGACAATTAAGAAGTGGAGCCGTGGAGGTATTAGTGAGTCTGAGATGGAAAGAAGGTGATGGAAGAGGAAAACACAATTCTGCCCCTTCACTGAGCAGGAAGCTTTTAAGTCCACGAGCCTGTCTTGAATCATGCAGTAATTACCGTTTGCTGGAGAAACTAAGAACAAAATAGAAATGGAAGAAATAAGTGCTGTGGCTGCTCCTAAAGCACAGAAGAGAAGGAAGAGGAGGAGAGGAAGAGGAGGGAGAGATGGAAGAGCAGAAGGAAGGAAGGAAGGAAGGAAGAAAGGGAGGGAGGGAGGGAGGGAGGGAGGGAGGAAGGAAGGAAGGAAGGAAGGAAGGACTGGCCAGCTAATTCTTCAGAAGTTTACCATGCAAGAAAAAGTCTCACTTCGAAATGATAAAATCTGTTTACTATTAACGCCCCTAATTGTTCTTAGCAGAATGAAAATCTCTTCGCAGAAGCTTATGGCCTGTAATGTACCACCCTTGCCCGATGCAGATTGTCAGATAAATGCTTGTTTGACTTCAACATGATATCTGTATTTTCATTACCACCCACCTCTTTCTTTGCAGTATTTCTAAACTGGATAGATTTTAAATTCTTGCTTCCCGTCCCAGTTTGTATTCAAGTCTTCTGACTGAAGCTGTTGCATAGTTTTATGCAACAGGAGCATGAACAAGTTCAAAATTCCGCACGGAATGTGATAAAATCCACAAAGACACATCTGTCTTCCTCCTTCCTTCCATTATACTTAGCTTTGGCTTTCTGCTCAATAACTGTAACAAATCATTGTGAGTTAGAGCCAGTTGAATCATGACGTCATTCTGATTTTTAGGCATTCATTTAATTATTTTAATTTAGTGGTTCCTTCAGTGGCTCTTTGAATAGAGATCATTGCAATAAGGATTTGTCAGTTGGTGTTAAAGTAAGTTTAACAGACATTCTAGAATAGTCTGTTGCAACTTCATGCCCTCCAGTTGTGTCGACAACAATGGCAATTATTCTTATCCTGTTTCTTCCGTTGGGCTAGTTTAGGACAGAAACCCCCTCCTAGATTGCAAGCAGGAGAAAGTTTCCCTTCAGGAAAGTTGCTCCCAAAAGTAGGCCTTGCATTTCGTCCCCTTTTGCTTTTGCTGGATTATTTTAGAAAGGTGAGGAAATGGCTCTTAGGACCAGTTGCCCAGCCCTGCCACAGATGCATATTTTTAGACAGGAGTGGCAAAACTGAAGAATCATCTGAAGCAATGAGTTTTATTTATTTAATGTCTGCGAGGAATTGGAAATGTTGGTTTAAGTCACGTAGAGCCTTTCTGAGAGAATTTGCAAATGTTGCAGGAGCAGGTAAATACCACATCCCAAGGAAATGGGTCAAGGATGCCTTAGAGCGCTTTCCCAGCTCACCTTGAAGTTCTCCAAACATTTCAGGCTGTCAGTCTCTCTTGTTCGGGGGTGGGTGGGGGCTACGCAGCCCTTACACCGATGACAGAGGAGCCAGACGTGGTGAAGAAAAGCGCCAGAGGTCCCCTGGGCTGCTCCAAGGCATTTTGCAGCTGTTAGTGGAGGAAGTTTTTCCTCCTGCCATTCCTTCTTTGCCTCAGCAAGGCAGGAGAAGCACCGAGAAAAGAATAAATGTACCTTTTCCTGTGTAAATCCCATTCACCCGTGTGTTCCTTCTTTTCTGCATAGGCATAAAATAGGAAGTTAGCCCTTGCTTTCCTTTCTGAAACCCTTTTTCCATCAGCCAGCCTGTTTCACCCAATGCTTGTGCACCAATTCACTTCCGATCTTGAGGTTACTCCAGAAGGGGCGTGCATAAGAGCACCAGCGGGCCTACCGTTCCTGTCCTATTGTTTCCTTTCATTATATCCAATTAATATAGTTATTACATACTCATACTTATATATATGCTTATATATTGTATAGTTATTTTCATGCTTATGCGTATATATACTGTTGTGACAAAATAAATAAATAAATAAAATAAATAAGTGAGGTGGGGGAAGGGAGCTTTTAGCTGTGTGTCTTCAACCAATTGGAGTCTTACCTGCGAGATGGCTGGGGGGATTTGGGAGTGCCAGCAATAGTGATCAGTGGTTTTCCCCAATTGGGAAAGCCAAAAGGCGATTTTCATGTTGCACACCTACACCTGCTGTTCATGATGGGTGAAGTCTAGATAAAGGCATCCCAGCTATGGAAGCTGTGCTGAGAGCTGTTCTCGGCCATCCTGGTGCAAATCTGATTCTTGGTTGGATCTCAGCTGCGTCTCTCCTCAGGCTCACTTACAACAAAATATCAGATTTGGAAGGGATCTTGGAGGTCTTCTAGTCCATCCCCTTCCTCTGGCAGGAAACCCTATACCATTTCAGATAAATGGTTGTCCAATCTCTTCTTAAAAGCCTTGGAGGATTCACAACTTCTAGAGGGAAGCTGTTCCACTTGTTAATTTTTCTCATTGTCAGAACACTCCTCCTTAGTTCTAGATTGGTTCTTTCCTTGGTTAGCTTCCATCCTTGTTTTGTTCCCTGCCTTCAGGTGTTTTGGAGACGAGATTGACTCCCTCTTCTTTGTGGCAGACTCTGAGATATTAGAACGCTGCTATCATGTTACCCCCAGCCCTTCTTTTTATTAAGATATCCTTGGCCCAGCTTTCTTTCCCTGAGAAGAGATTCTGGTTTGGTTTACTGGGCTGCTTCTTCCAATAATGGGCTTTTTGTCTCCAGGTAAAACCACAGCAGAGCTCAAAAGGGTTTGTGACCTATATATCCCCAAAGACAGATTAAATGTTTTCCTTATTATGAGCTCATAGGTGTCTCTTGATCGTATCGAAATGTTTTTATAATATCTTTCCTGCTGTGCATAGAAAGGAAATTTACTCGGGCATAAATTGTCACCTTGCCGTCAATGATGACCACAGGCAGATATTAAGTCATTGTCTTTGCCAGGATTGCACAGAAGTTTGCCTGCATGGTGACCCCGAGAATCAATGCTGAAGATGCTGATTTGAATCCTTTACAGTAGATCTGGCTTCTGGTATGGTTGCCAGTTGCTTGCTTGTCTCCTTTTTAGATTATTTCATATTTCATGGTGGTGCTGATTTTTGATAACTTTTGGTCTATGGCTGGTGTGATTAAAAAATAAAACAAGTCGTATTTGCTCTCCTGTGTAGGTCTGTGATTGGACAGATGATATGTCCCACCCAACCAAACAATCCAGGTGTTTGTATACCACCCTAAGTCCCTCTGAAGGAGATGAGCAGTTCAAAAGTTGATAAATAAAAGGATGTTCATGCATAACCTGCATGCTCATTTCCAGCCAGCTAAAATCTGCCTTATCCACATGTCCATGAATCATTTGAACTAAAGTCAATTAGCAGTATTCCAGTACTTGAGGGGCTGTCACAAAGAAGGGGGGGTCAACTTATTTTCCAAAGTACCAGAAGGCAGGACAAGAAACAATGGTTGGAAACTAACTAGAGAAGCAACCTGGAATTAAGGAGAAACTTCCTAAAAATTAACCAGTGGAACAGCTGGCCTCCAGAAATCGTGAGTGCTCCATCACTGGAGGTTTTTAAGAAGAGACTGGACAGTCACTTATCTGAAATAGTATAAGTTCTTCTGCTTGAGCAGTGGGGCTGGGCTAGAAGACCACCAAGGTCCCTTCCAGCTCTACCCTACCATACCCTATCCTATCCTATCCTATTCTATCCTATCCTACCTTACCCTACCCTACCCAACCTACCCTACCCTACCCTACCCTACCCTATCCTATCTGTTCACTACAGGTTCTACTAATAACAAGAAATACATTTCTAATCACATCTATTTATTATTATCTTCTAGTTAGGATGTCAAATCCTTTGCAAGGAAAAGTTGACCTGCACAACCCCTCCCAAATGTTTCTCAGAAATGACTTTGCTAAGTTCAAAGAATTCAGCCTAGATAAGTCCTTCGGGGGTCACCTACTTTCCTTGGCTCTTTCTCCCTTCTTGGGGCTTCTGCTGTTTATAAGGTTAGCGTCTTCCTTGTGTTTAGAACTTCTGAAGAGAGAGGCCAATAATGTCAGTCCAATTTGCAAAGGGTCCGGTCACCCCCACATTTACAGTGTTGAACAAACTGAAGTGACCCTGTGGCCCCAATTCTTTGTAAAGGTGGCTTTTTTGCAGCCATCCTGTGTGCATCCATCTGGATCCCATTCTTCCAGGCAGGCTGCCTGCAGGGTCAAAATAGTTGAAATTCATATAAAAAATATAGGCAGAGCTTCAAGAGCACGACGATCCCCAGCTTAACTTTGTTGGCCACACCTTGTGGACACCCCCGACTCCAGGTAGAACTGAGGAGATGCTGTGGCACCAAGTGAGTGAATGACTTTGTCAACCCTGAAGCCATTTTTGAGCATCTTCAGGGCTGCCACAGTGAGGCCGGTTGGAACTCTGGAGACGGGAGGGGGGAGATAGAGGTAGCTGGGGACCTGTAGCCAAACTAAAATACTTTCTCCTGGGAACCAAGGACATTGGGGAGGCATGGACTGAAACCAACTGGAGTTGGGATGGGGACTGGATTGGGCCACGTGATAGACATGTGGACTTGGGGAAAGAACTTTGACTTTTAATTTGTGTGGGGAAAGCCGCGGGACTTTAAGAGTTGGGTTTTCACCAGATGTGCCAATACGACATGCCTAATAAATTTGGCCCCCGAGTTTTGATTGTGTTGGGTCTGTTACTTGGAACCCTGACAGACCTTCTCTTTTGAAGCATAAGAGGCTGGCTGGCTGATAGCCGAAGGCCATGAATGCAAAATATCAGCCTTTCGGTCATGCAGTAATTGATCTCGGTGGTTCAAATTGATGTGAAACAGACGTTGAGCTGCAATGAGGGCCTAGTTGGCCACCATCATCAAAGATGAAGGTAAAAAGCAGAGGAGGGTTCAAAAGGGCTTTCTACAAGAGAACAAAATGGGCATTAAAATGACCCAGGCTGTCACTTGGTAAGTTTCTTCTGTAACGTAGAGTCTGCATGGAAAAGCAGGTTTTCTTTCAGAGAACTCAAGGACAGCCGAGTGACCCAAATTCAAAGGGAGGAACTCAGAAGCTGTTCCTGTCAGGATCACTTTAAATCTTCTTTTCTTGAAGCAGCCTCTGTGCAGCACCCGTATTGTACGTGTGAACGTCCAGAGCAGGGTTTTATTTCATTACGGTTTATTGAACAAACCACAAGTAGCACCAATCACAGAACTTACAAAGCAAAAAACGAACTCCTCAGATTATGATGAGCATGATATGTGCAAGCCAGCCTGAATAGATTAAGAATGGAGATACACTTTGCAAACGCTGGGATGTTCTTCCTGGGTGCATATTTGGAATTTGTGTGTTAGAAGAGTTGTAGCTCTAAGCTGAAACAAATGTTCTCATCAGATCAAAACCTTAAGTGTTTTTTTCCCCTTTGTCTCTCACTCTCATTCTCCCCCTCCACACACACTTATGTCTAGAATATGTCTAGAATAGAACAGAACAGAACAGAGCTGGAAGGGACCTTGGAGGTCTTCTAGTCCAGCCCCCTGCTCAAGTAGGAGAACCTATACTATTTTAGATAAGTGGCTGTCTAATTTCTTCTTAGAAACTTAGAAACTTAGAAACCTGCAGTAATGGAAATATGACTTCTGTAACAGAGTTGTTAATGCTTCGAATACACTACCTGCCTCTGTGGTCTCTTCTCAAAATCCCCAAAGCTTTAATGAAAAACTGTCCACTATTGACCTCACCCCATTCCTAAGAGATCTGTAAGGGGCGTGCATAAGCGCACCAACGTGCCTACCGTTCCTGTCCTATTGTTTCCTTTCATTATATCAAATTAATATAGTTGTTGCATACTTTTGCTTATATATATGTTTATATGATGTGTTGTTGTTTTATGTTAATGTTTGCGTATACTGTTGTGACAAAATAAAATAAAAAAAATGTGTTTCAGTCTGCAGATAGTATGAACATGTACATATAATTCTATGTCTAGATCAAATGTATGTATTTTATTCTAGCTATGGACTAGCAAAATCTTGCTGTCTCATACAGTGGACCATTCAGTATGGAACATTTTTTCATAACACTGTTTCTTAATCTTCAGCCCTCTACAGAACCTGTGGGACAGTTGTCCATGAATGAGTAGAAAGAAATTTCACAGCACCATGTAACCCAGCATCACTAATGAATGATCCAGGCCTCTGAGCCTGGGATTGTCTCAAAGACTGAGAGGCGTGCGGGGGGGGGGAGCCCACTTTGAAAGAACTGGACCCTCCCACTGTCCCAAATGGAAAAACGTGCCCAAAGAAGAGAATGGAGGGGAGGGATGATCCGTTCCCCATGATCAGTAAAGCTTGTCACATACAGTATATCCATGGCAAAACCTGTTCAACAGTCTGATTACAACTAAGGATGTTTTCAAGCTACAACACAAATGGGTTAAGAAATAATATTTGAGGGTAGCATCGTTTTCTTCTGGCTCAAGAAAAGATGGTGTGTCCCGTTGTGGTGCCACAGTACTGAACAGCTGGAAAGAACTGAAAGAAGAAGGAGGACAGGGAAGGTGAGGTCTTGGAGTCCTATGCAGAGTAGCCACAGGAACCGGGGATAAAGAAGAGAAGAGTCACAGTTGGACTCTCTTATAAGGAGAGTCACAGTAGTAGATTTCCTTCAGTCCTTTCAAGTACAGGGATGTCACAAGACCGTGGAGTGTTTCCTAGTCTCCAAAGCACCTGAGGATGGGACAGGAAATAATGGATGGAAACTTATCAAGGAATGATCCAATCTAGAATTTAAGGAGAGATTTCTGACGGTGGGAACAATTAATCAGTGGAACAACCAGAAATTGTGGCTGCTCCATCACTGGAGGTTTTAACAAGAGACTAGACAGCCATTTGTCCAGCAGCTTGGACTAGAAACTCAAGTCCTTCCAACTCTCAAATGTCATTGTTTTATAAGTTCAATTTAGCAGTCAGAAAAGTTCACAGTAGAAAATAAGTTTCCTAAAGCCATGGGATAATATGCAAAATATCAGCCTTTCGGTCATGCAAGTAATTGATCTCGGTGGTTCAAATTGATGTGAAACAGACGTTGAGCTGCAATGAGGGCCTACTTGGCCACCATCATCAAAGATGAAGGTAAAAAGCAGAGGAGGGTTCAAAAGGGCTTTCTACAAGAGAACAAAATGGGCATTAAAATGACCCAGGCTGTCACTTGGTAAGTTTCTTCTGTAACGTAGAGTCTGCATGGAAAAGCAGGTTTTCTTTCAGAGAACTCAAGGACAGCCGAGTGACCCAAATTCAAAGAGAGGAACTCAGAAGCTGTTCCTGTCAGGATCATTTTAAATCTTCTTTTCTTGAAGCAGCCTCTGTGCAGCGCCCGTATTGTACGTGTGAACGTCCAGAGCAGGGTTTTATTTCATTACGGTTTATTGAACAAACCACAAGTAGCACCAATCACAGAACTTACAAAGCAAAAATCGAACTCCTCAGATTATGATGAGCATGATATGTGCAAGCCAGCCTGAATAGATTAAGAATGGAGATACACTTTGCAAACGCTGGGATGTTCTTCCTGGGTGCATATTTGGAATTTGTGTGTTAGAAGAGTTGTAGCTCTAAGCTGAAACAAATGTTCTCATCAGATCAAAACCTTAAGTGTTTTTTTCCCCTTTGTCTCTCACTCTCATTCTCCACCTCCACACACTTATGTCTAGAATATGTCTAGAATAGAACAGAACAGAACAGAGCTGGAAGGGACCTTGGAGGTCTTCTAGTCCAGCCCCCTGCTCAAGTAGGAGAACCTATACTATTTTAGATAAGTGGCTGTCTAATTTCTTCTTAGAAACTTAGAAACTTAGAAACCTGCAGTAATGGAAATATGACTTCTGTAACAGAGTTGTTAATGCTTCGAATACACTACCTGCCTCTGTGGTCTCTTCTCAAAATCCCCAAAGCTTTAACGAAAAACTGTCCACTATTGACCTCACCCCATTCCTAAGAGATCTGTAAGGGGCGTGCATAAGCGCACCAACGTGCCTACCGTTCCTGTCCTATTGTTTTCTTTCATTATATCAAATTAATATAGTTGTTGCATACTTTTGCTTATATATATGTTTATATGATGTGTTGTTTTATGTTAATGTTTGCATATACTGTTGTGACAAAATAAAATAAAAAAAATGTGTTTCAGTCTGCAGATAGTATGAACATGTACATATAATTCTATGTCTAGATCAAATGTATGTATTTTATTCTAGTTATGGACTAGCAAAATCTTGCTGTCTCATACAGTGGACCATTCAGTATGGAACATTTTTTCATAACACTGTTTCTTAATCTTCAGCCCTCTACAGAACCTGTGGGACAGTTGTCCATGAATGAGTAGAAAGAAATTTCACAGCACCATGTAACCCAGCATCACTAATGAATGATCCAGGCCTCTGAGCCTGGGATTGTCTCAAAGACTGAGAGGAGTGCGGGGGGGGGGGGGAAGCCCACTTTGAAAGAACTGGACCCTCCCACTGTCCCAAATGGAAAAACGTGCCCAAAGAAGAGAATGGAGGGGAGGGATGATCCGTTCCCCATGATCAGTAAAGCTTGTCACATACAGTATATCCATGGCAAAACCTGTTCAACAGTCTGATTACAACTAAGGATGTTTTCAAGCTACAACACAAATGGGTTAAGAAATAATATTTGAGGGTAGCATCGTTTTCTTCTGGCTCAAGAAAAGATGGTGTGTCCCGTTGTGGTGCCACAGTACTGAACAGCTGGAAAGAACTGAAAGAAGAAGGAGGACAGGGAAGGTGAGGTCTTGGAGTCCTATGCAGAGTAGCCACAGGAACCGGGGATAAAGAAGAGAAGAGTCACAGTTGGACTCTCTTATAAGGAGAGTCACAGTAGTAGATTTCCTTCAGTCCTTTCAAGTACAGGGATGTCACAAGACCGTGGAGTGTTTCCTAGTCTCCAAAGCATCTGAGGGCAGGACAAGAAATAACGGATGGAAAATTATCAAGGAATGATCCAATCTAGAATTTAAGGAGAGATTTCCTGACGGTGGGAACAATTAATCAGTGGAACAACCAGAAATTGTGGCTGCTCCATCACTGGAGGTTTTTAAGAATAGACTGGACAGCCATTTGTCCAGCAGCTTGGACTAGAAACTCCAAGTCCTTCCAACTCTCAAATGTCATTATTTTATAAGTTCAATTTAGCAGTCAGAAAAGTTCACAGTAGAAAATAAGTTTCCTAAAGCCATGGGATAATATGCAAAATATTCCATGCGCTAACTGTGTAGGACTAACTGTCAGTTTGGTCTAGTGCAGGAATGTCAAACTCAAGGCCCACGGGCCAGATCTGGTCTATGCGGTGCTTAGATCTGGCCCGCGGGGCCTCTGCCAGCGAAAACAGGCTCCCGAGTTCCATTTTCGGATGTGACTGCCTTGTGCAACCCTCTGCCAGTGAAAACGGAGCTCAGAAGGATCGCCCTTCCGACCTCCATTTTCACTGCAGAGGGTTGCAGGAGGCCGTCGCAGCTGAAAACGGAGTTCAGGGGCCCGTTTTTCACTCAGGTCACCACAGACAGTGACACAAATGACATTGAGCTGGCCATGCCCAGCCGGGCCTCCGAGATCAAACACAACCCTGACGCCACCTCAATGAAATCGAGTTTGACATCCCTAGTCTAGTGATTTAGGTACCGGGATGGAAAGCAGGAGACTGTGAGTTCAAGCCCTGCCTTAGCCATAAAAGCCAGCTGGGTGACTTTGGGCCAGTCTGTGTCTCTCAGCCCAACCTCATAGGGTTGTTTTGGGGAAAATAGGAGGAAGGTGTGTTGAATATGTTCACTGCCTTGAGTTATTTATAAAAATTATAAAGGCAGGATACAAATAAATAAACTTTTCCTTGCATGAAGCGACTCCTTTTAAGTGGTCCAAAGGAAGTTTGTTTGGAGACCTAGCTACGTGCTTCATTCCATATACAGACCAAAAGACACAATGTTCTGGGCAGAAGGGTTTCCATGGAGAGAGGAAGGGAAAAAAGCCACTGATGTTGGCAGCAGCATCCACAGCTGCTAAGGGGAGGTAGGGAAAAGAAGATGTGGGGAAGGTTTGTGGGCAGGCCAGCTCCTGGGCCCAGCAGGGGAGGGAGAGCACATCAGAACCTCCAGATTTTATTTTGATCAACAACCAGAACAACAAACAAAATATTCTAGTTTCAAGTCTGCCAAACTGCAGTGCATCCCAAATGGTTTGGCAGAAGTTCTGAAATAATAACTGTAGAATGTGTGCATAATAACAAAAATGCCAAACCAAAGATAAAACCATAAGACAATAGCCAAGGTGCCATGACATTAGCATTGGCCTTAATTGCTATCCTAGCCCTACACCTGGAGAAGAGACAAATGGAAGGCCTGGAGGATTGGGCCCTCTGGGTCTCAAGCTGTGCCATGGGGCAGGTGCCAACTCTTGGGTGTCAACCAAGGTGCATTGTTTAATAGAGACAATTCAAGGTCTGTGTCAGACCTGGTAAGGCAATCAGAAGAGATGAAGATGTCTCTGTGCCATGCGGAGCTTTAAATGGGATACACATTACAGAATAACAGAGTCAGAAGGCTCCTTGGAGGTCTTCTAGTACAACCCCCTGCCATTCTGAACAATTCTGGTCCATTCTCTTCATAAAAACCTCCAGTGATGAAGCACCCACAACTTCTGGAGGCAAGTCCCAACTGTGGTTTTTCAAGAGGCAACTGAGCTTGTTTTTTCCTTGAAGACGCTTCACTTCTCATTCAAGAAGCTTCTTCTGTTTTGAGAGTTCTTGGATAAGAAGCAAAACATCTTCGGGGTGGGGGGGAGGAGAAACATCCATGACCCGGATGGCTGCTAATCTCCATAGACATTCTGAAGGCAAGCCATTCCACCATTTGTCCCAACTTGAGACATCTCTGCAACACTCCTCCTCCTCCAGATGCAGGAGCACCATGACCTTGACCAAAGAGAAGAATGTTATTATGTCTAACAAAATCACTCTATCAAATCTCTCCTCCTACTTTCCCAAGCACAAGAAGGTGGCAACATGGAAACTTCCGAGGTTAATATGCCTTCCAAAGGTAACACCTGGAATAATTCTTAAAAGTTAGTCCTCCGCTCTCTGTTGTAGCTAGTATTAAAATAAAACAATACTTCTCAGAGGGGAAAGGGAAAAAAGAAAACAATTAGAGGAGAGAGAGAGAATGAGTATACATACATATTTATTCTGCATTTTATCTATGCATTATATATGATTTCTGTAGAAACCATCTTTGTAGAAACCTGCAGGAAACATACTGGAGCCAGGGGACCTTTTGAACCAGCGAAGTTCAGCAGGTGCTAATGCTTCTGAGTGTTTTTCAAGGGCCCCTTACGCCAGCACTCCTAACAGGTATTTGCCATTTTCTGCTCATCAGGATTCTCCTCAGGAATAGTTGATAAACCCATCTTGTTCAGAGTGGGTGTTTGTCCTCCTCTCAAAGGCTGCAACAGGAACAGGTCCCCAAAAAGCTCTTCTTCGGGTCTTAATTTTCCAGCTCAGAACTTCATCTAGAAGTTCTCCAGTTCTGATTTCTGGCAGGTGGAAGGAGGCCATTTGTGCTGGCAGTGACTGATCAGGAAGGAATAATAAATTGGCAACGGTCAAATGGTCATATTTGTGTGCCGCAGAGGTGGATTTCCCCACCCAGGTAGTGATCTTTGGGCCACCAGAAGTGGTTGGAGGGTGATAATAAACCACTTTCAGGCAAGAAGACGGCTGGTCTGCAGGCCACAGATTCTCTTGCCTTCCAAGCGAAGGGACAAATTGTGGTTCAAACCAATGCTTTGCGCCAATTTTCACATTGTTGGGATTTGTTGCCACAAAGTCTCACACCCCTCCCCCGAAGCATATTAATAAAATCACGATATTCATCATTATGCAAATCTTTGCTATCCAACAAGCCCTCTCCTCTTCCTTTGTTATTCCAACTGTCTGAATTTCATTATGAAACAGGATTATCACCAAGACAATGTATGGAGGGAGGGGTGGAGGCCCATGGAAATGTCAATCGGTGCTTTTCAGAATAGACGCAGTTATTGTTTGAGGCTTGTTGCTTTTTGTACTTTTAACAGGAGTTCTTAGAAGAAATGAATAAATAAATAAATATGCAAGTTGTGGAGAGTGTGTAGGCAAGAGTCTTTCCTTCAAAGCGTGTTACAGTATTGGGAGATTTGAGTTGGGTGACAGTCGTGCAGCATGCTGTCCCTTTGAATGAATTGCACAGAAATAATCCATGTGCAGCCCTCCCACCAGAGTGAAGATTTGGGTAGATTGTGAAGATTGGGACAGGGGAAATCTGCAGGGAAGTGATGAAAGAACATTTACACTTCTTCCTTCCTTCCTTCCTTCCTTCCTTCCTTCCTTCCTTCCTTCCTTCCTTCCTTCCTTTCTTCTTCCTTCCTTCCTTCCTTCTGCTGTCCCACTGAGTATTGCTGAAATCCAGTCTCTAGATTATCAAAGCATATTTTAGCCTCAGTAAGAAGGCAGCCCTTAGAAAATGGTATTTATATAGATTGTTGTTCAACTGAAAGATCTGGAACACAGAAGTTTGCTTCCTTTATTAAAAGAATGAAGTTATTTATTTATGTCTTGTCTTTCCAGAAGGTCCCCAAGCAGTTTAAAATTACAATCCAAACAGATTAAAAGAAAAACATTACTGAAGTTTCTTGCCATATGCATCAGACTAACGCTGTTACTTTTCTCCTTAGTTTCCCTTGGCAGCCCTGGCATTTGCCCAGATGGAGGCCTGATATTCTAAACAAATCAATCATCTGTTGATTAGGAATTTGTTTGCTGTTTATAAGTTCGGAGAATGACAGCTGTTTGCATTTTATTTAATAAGAATGATGGCATGTAGTTTTTTTTTTCCAAGTTATGCATCAGGAGCTCAGCAAAGCTATTGAAACTGTCGCCATACACGCTTCCCAGCAAATTGTAATTCAGAGGCTTCTAGCGCATCACATTTTTGCTCTTTTCCGTTCCCCCCCCCCAGCATTATTTATAAAATACATTGCAGTCAGTCTGCTACAATTGCTAAATTTTGAAATACATTGTGTTGGCTAACTATGATTTCTTACAGAAACAGTTGGGTGTGCTGAGTTCACACAACATGCTGTAACAACAGGAAAAAAGCTGCATGATTGTATAGCTAAGTTTGCCCAAGATAAAATGGGCAAAAAAGAAACTGGATCTTTTGTGATCCTCTGTGTTTTGAGAAGCATCTCTGTCTTAGTTGGGGATGTAACACCCCCCCCTTCCCGTTTTCTTAAGCCAGAAGAGAATTTTGGACGAATCCACAGAATCACCAAAAGTGCTCTTCCATAATTATTGCATAGATAAATTATTCTACAATCTTAAATTTGGAAGAGAGAGAAAATAAAATCATTCAGGGGCATCTGTAGGGGGAGGCTGGAATACGGCATCCAGTTTTGGTCACCACGTTACAAAAAAAGATGCTGAGACTTTAGAAATAGTGCAAAGAAGAGCAACTAAGATGATTAAAGGCCTGGAGACAAAAACATCAGGAATTGGGTGTGGCCAGTCTAGAGAAAAGAAGGACAAGAGTTAACACGATAGCCGTATTCCAGTATTTGAGGAGTTGCCACAAAGAAAAGGGGGTCAGCTTATTTTCCAAAGCAATGGATGGAAACTAACCAAGGAGAGAAGCAACTTGGAATTAAGGAGAAACTTCCTAACGATGAGGACAATTAACCAGTGGAACAACTGTGGGTGCTCTATCACTGGAATTTTTAAAGAAGAGAATGGACAGTCACTTGTCTGAAATGGTATAGGGTCTCCTGTTTAAGCAGGTTGTTGGATTAGAAGATCACAAAATGAAATTCAACAGTGAAAAAAGTAAGGTTCTACATTTAGGCCAAAAAAACAAAATGCACAGGTACCGTATATGTGGTACCTTGCTCAATAGTGGTACCTGTGAGAGGGATCTTGGAGTCCTAGTGGACAACCATTTACATATGAGCCAGCAGTGTGCAGCAGCTGCCAAAAAAGCCAACATAGTTCTGGGCTGCATAAACAGAGGGATAGAATCAAGATCATGTGAAGTGTTAATACCACTTTATAATGCCTTGGTAAGGCCACACTTGGAATATTGCATCCAGTTTTGGTCGCCACAATGTAAAAAAGATGCTGAGACTCTAGAAAGAGTGCAGAGAAGAGCAACAAAGATGATTAGGGGACTGGAGGCTAAAACATATGAAGAACGGTTGCAGGAACTGGGTATGTCTAGTTTAATGAAGAGAAGGACTAGGGGAGACATGATAGCTGTGTTCCAATATCTCAGGGGCTGCCACAAAGAAGAGGGAGTCAAACTATTCTCCAAAGCACCTGAGGGTAGAACAAGAAGCAATGGGTGAAAACTAATCAAGGAGAGAAGCAACTTAGAACTAAGGAGAAATTTCCTGACAGTTAGAACAATTAATAAGTGGAACGACTTGCCTGCAGAAGTTGTGAATGCTCCAACGCTGGAAATTTTTAAGAAAATGTTGGATAACCATCTGTCTGAGATGATGTAGGGTTTCCTGCCTGGGCAGGGGGTTGGACTAGAAGGCCTCCAAGGTCCCTTCCAACTCTGTTGTTATTGTTATTGTTATCTCTGAGGTCTTTTCCAGCTCTATTCTGATTGATTGATTGATTGATTGATTGATTGAGACAGTCAAGCCAAGAGGATGCGTGGGAATGCTCATTGAAGCTTTTTAAAGGGGGGGGCAGGGCTTCAGTGGGGTAGTTGCCTCTGCCATCTTGATTCATTTGACACTGTTTTTTTTAGGTAACCAAGAGTGGCTTTCCCTTAGGTATGCTACCTTGTTGATAGATAAAATGGATAGAAAAAATAGAAGGCTATATAGTTTTGTTTTGTAATGAGAAAGTTTTCTTGATGCCCAGCACCATTTTACATCATTTTAAATATATCTATTCCTCAGAGGGATTTTTCATTTGACAGAGAAAAAAGTCTATTTTTACAGATGATCCTGAAGTCTCTAGGAATAATTATAAGTTCAAGATAAAATTGTTAATTAATCAGTGGCTGTATCAGAGCATTCACACTGAATTCCTATGTGCTAAAAGTTTCAGAAGAAACTAGTAATTCAAATAAAATATTGCAGAATGCTAAAAAAGGCAAACAGGTACACATTCTCATCTGTGGAGGATTTCAAAAAATTTTCCTACCGGATCTGTGGGTGTGGCATGGCTTGGTGGGCGTGGCAAGGGAAGGATACTGTAAAATCTCAATTCCCACCCCACTCCGGGGGAAGGTTACTGTAAAATCCCCATTTCCGTCCAATCAGCTGGGACTTGGGAGGCAGAGAATAGATGGGGGTGGGCCCAGCCAGAGGTGGTATTTACCGGTTCTCCAAACTATTTATTTATTTATTTATTTATTTATTTATTTATTTATTTATTTATTTATTTATTTTGTCACAACAATATATATAAGTATCATACAAAAAAGATTATATAGTATATAAACATATATATGAGTAAATATTAGGAGGTATAAGCATCAATATATATATAGGAAGAAGAAAAAGAAAAACAATAGGACAGGGAGATAGGCACGTTTGTGCGCTTATGCACGCCCCTTATGGTCCTCTTAGGAATGGGGTGAGGTCAATAGTAGAAAGTTTTTGGTTAAAGCTTTTGGGATTATGGGAAGAGACCACAGAGTCAGGTAAAGTGTTCCAAGCACTGATGATTCTGTTACAGAAGTCATATTTTCTGCAATCTAGATTAAAGCGGTTAACATTAAGTTTAAATCTATTGGTTGCTCTAGTATTATTGCAATTAAAGCTGAAGTAGTCTTTAACCGGAAGGACATTACAATAGTTGATTCTATGAGTTAAACTACTCAAAATTTCTGCTACCGATTCTCCAGAACTAGTCAGAACCTGCTGAAGCCCACCTCTGATTCTTGTGCTATGGACTCCTTGTCACTTTCCTTTGTGACCAGAGGCAAACTCACCTGACCAATAACCAGCTAAGACACAGTGAAAACCTTGTTTTGTTTATTGCAACAAACAGGGAGAGAAGCTATCAAAACTTGGTTCTCTCCCAAGTTCCAACTCAAGCTATTCCCTTCTTTATACAACCCTGTCCCAACCACCACATCCCTCTTCGTTCCCCATTGGCTGAGGTACTATGAGGTTACATTCATTCCAACTGCCTTCTACATATTTCTTGCTACCCTTCCCTAACATACTAAATCATACACATGTACATTTAAATTAGCAGATAATACATGCAAAGTATGTCAACAAGGGGTGAAATCCAACAGGTTCTGACAGGTTCTGACTACTAGATAAAGTAGAAAAATGTGGGTTAGACAGCACCACCACCAGATGGATTCGTAATTGGCTGACCAACCGCACTCAACGTGTAGTCCTCAACGGAACTACATCCACATGGAGGGAAGTATGCAGTGGAGTACCCCAAGGCTCTGTTTTAGGCCCAGTACTCTTCAACATCTTCATCAATGACTTGGACGAGGGGATAGATGGGGAACTCATCAAATTTGCAGATGACACCAAGCTGGCAGGAATAGCCAACACTCCAGAAGATAGGCTCAAGATACAGAAAGATCTTGACAGACTTGAACATTGGGCGCTATCTAACAAAATGAAATTCAACAGTGAAAAAAGTAAGGTTCTACATTTAGGCCAAAAAAACAAAATGCACCAGTACCGTATATGTGGTACCTTGCTCAATAGTAGTACCTGTGAGAGGGATCTTGGAGTCCTAGTGGATAACCATTTAGATATGAGCCAGCAGTGTGCAGCAGCTGTTAAAAAAGCCAACACAGTTCTGGGCTGCATAAACAGAGGGATAGAATCAAGATCACGTGAAGTGTTAGTGCCACTTTATAAGGCCTTGGTAAGGCCACACTTGGAATATTGCATCCAGTTTTGGTCACGATGTAAAAAGATGTTGAGACTCTAGAAAGAGTGCAGAGAAGAGCAACAAAGATGATTAGGGGACTGGAGGATAAAACATATGAAGAACGGTTGCAGGAACTGGGTATGTCTAGTTTAACAAAAAGAAGGACTAGGGGAGACATGATAGCTGTGTTCCAATATCTTAGGGGCTGCCACAAAGAAGAGGGAGTCAGGCTGTTCACCAAAGCACCTGAGGGTAGAACAAGAAGCAATGGGTGGAAACTGGTCAAAGAAAGAAGCAACTTAGAACTAAGGAGAAATTTCCTGACAGTTAGAACAATTAATAAGTGGAACGACTTGCCTTCAGAAGTTGTGAATGCTCCAACACTGGAAATTTTTAAGAAAATGTTGGATAACGATCTGACTGAGATGGTGTAGGGTTTCCTGCCTGGGCAGGGGGTTGGACTAGAAGGCCTCCAAGGTCCCTTCCAACTCTGATGTTATGTTATGTTATGTTAGGTTCTGGAGAACCACTAGCGGAAATTTTGAGTAGTTAGGAGAACCGGCAAATACCACTTCTGGCTGGCTCCAGAGTGGGGTGGGAATGGAGATTTTGCAATATCCTTTCCCCAGGAGTGGGGTGGGAATGGAGATTTTGCAGTATCCTTCCCCTGCCATGCCCACCAAGCCACGCCCACGGAACCGGTAGTAAATAAAATTGGATTTCACCACTGCTTTATTGTCATTGCACCTCATACAATGAAATTAAATGCCATCTTCAGTGTAATAGGAAATCAAGCTTAAGGCAGTCGCTATCTTCACCACTCCTGGAGATCTGATTAGCATGAAGGTATTCAGGAATGAGTAAAAGTCTTGACTCTAAACCTGGGATGAGCTGTGTTAAAGCTGTTCTTGCAATTGAAAATTTTAATAATAACATGTCTGATTTTCACGATATTCTTTCATGGGTGTGCATGTTTTAGCTACACAGGTTGCAGCACAATGTGCAGTACCCTTTGGCCCTGAAATGCAAAAAGGAAAGATTAAATCAAACATTTAATCTTTCTTCTCCTGCCACCATGGCTCTTTTATGTAAGAAGCTGGGAACATAATTGGAAACGGAAGCTCGGTCTGCAGTTGCAAAAAGAAGGGGGATATCTTCCCCTCCCTCTAGAGAAAAGCTTGGAAGGGCTTTTTTGCTGATGGAAAACTTTGGGACCCCTCCCACACCGGGGTAGACAGCAGGGGTGAAATCCGCTTACCTCTGCTACCAGTTCCCAAATGTGAGCGTGCCCACCTCCTCCACACAAGCACAGAGCCTTCTGTGCATGCACAGAGGGTAAAAAATGGGACCTGATGACATCCGGGTGGGTGGGTGGAGCCTCCCACCACCGGTACTACTAGTTTGCCCGAGCCAGATGGAACCTGCTGAATTTCGCCACTGGTAGACCGTTCACACCTTTCACATTCCAGCTGGCCAAACAAAAAATGTGTTTTCTTTTTCCAGTTTCATTCAATTGGATAGAAAAAAGAATTTGTTTTTCAAATTTCCACCAACCGCAAGAATTTGGCTAAAATTCCCCTGGGTGGAGTGCAATTCTCTTACACGGAATTCTGATTATCAGATATGACAGTTCCTTGTGTATTCTTACTAGGAACTTATTAAATAAACCCAGACATTTTGTCAGGTGGAAGTCAAACAAAAATGTGCATCTTTCTTTTTGTTCTTGTCCTCATTAAGGGAAAAATTGTCATTAGGCAGATCTATTTAGAGCTGGCAGAGAAATGTGTTTTGACTTTGATTACGGCAATTAAAACCTTGGCCATTGAAATTCAGTGGGTGTTATTACTTAAATAACAATTTCATTCCTGGAACACATTTTGCTAAGGAAGGCTGTTAAATTAGGTGATAAAAGGTTACTTTTGTCTTTGAAGTTGAAATATGTAAGCATTATTCTTATCTGTCTCGAATTAGAAAGGCTGCCATATCATATATTTTAGAGGCCTCATTATCAAATTTCTCCAGACTTCATAAAACAAACATATACTTCACTTCTTGTCTTGTTTAATTCTGGTATAGCAATTTATTTTGGTTTTCAGGAAGAGGGAAGAAAGAAGAGGGTTTTTTTTAATGTTTGACAGGAGACGATATCTTTTCATTTGAAATGTCTCAAAGTGTAAGCCTGAAAACTATGACGGCGCTGCACTCCTTTGACGAGCAACCAGGAGAGCTGCTTGGCAGATTTATTTATTGGTCACATTTATATGGCCGCCCATGTTACGGAAAGGGACTCTGGGCAGCATATAGCAAGCCAATAAAACAATAAATATAAATAGTTAACTAAAGTCATCATGAATACTTATTATAACATTAAAAACTATAATAGAATAGAATAGAATAGAATAGAATTTTTTATTGGCCAAGTGTGATTGGACACACAAGGAATTTGTCTTGGTGCATATGCTCTCAGTGTACATAAAAGAAAAGCAGAACTAAACAAGAAAATGGTAGACAGAGGGAAATTAATAATAAGGGAGCCATCTCAGGAGTCCACCCTCCTCCAGGGTCTCCAGGCCTCCTGGCCTCGCCAGGTCTTGAGGGGCCTTCGGAAGTTCCATGAAGAAGGGCTACCGCAGTTGACAAAAGAAGGAGGAAAATCACAGAAGAGGAAAAAAGTTTAGAGGGGGTTGTATCTGTGGGCAAAAATTCCTTTAAAAAACTGTAGGGGGAGATTGGTGTTGTTGTTTAAAAAGCAGGATAGAGATTAAGAGCTTTAAAAAAAGGACAAGTCTCAGAGAAGTCAAAACATTTTTTCCACTTGGTTTTTATTAGCGTTAATCGAGAATCTGAAATGAAATCCCTCACAATCCTATGGAAGTTCTTTTGAGCATAATAGGACTCAAGATGCAGAATTGCACATAGCTTTTACTGTATTCCCACATAACGTTAGCCAGTATTCATCCATTTATTTTGAAGTGTTTATTCTGCCAGTCATGAGGCAATGAAAAACTTTGTGATCTTCTCTCAAAATCATGGAATCAAAATGGGAATCTTCACACACGAGATCCCAGAGCAGAAACCATGGCTATCTCAATAATTATCTAAAACTCAGCCCTGAATCTGATTCCAAGCACTGGTTTTCGATATTAAGAATGAATAACTATGCCATTCTGCTCTTCAAGATGAACCTTAGAATGAATCCATTTTTGTTGACTTCTCTTTCTCCAGGCCTGAAGCCCACACAAAACTCAGTTCCAGCATATTATTTATCTGAGTGGAAAAGTGGGTTGCTTCTGGGGGAGTATAGTTGACAGAAACTGCCCAGGAACTGGGTTTTTACTTAAAAAAATGATTAAAAGATAATGTTAGAACTATGTTGGATACTTTTCAATATATGGAAAAACATAATAAAAAATAAACCGCATTGATTTTTTTTTAAATGCAGAGAAGGCTTCTGACAGTTTGAACTAGAGTTGCTTATTTAAGATTTTGGAAGATATGAATTTCAGAAAAAATTCTTAAATGGGGAAATTGATTTATATTTTATCAATTTATAAAATAATTGTTATGTCTTTTAACATACTGAATAAAGATATAAGATGTAGGAGTTGACCAGGCTGAGGCCAGCGGGATCAAGTGCTTCATCAGTCCGTTTACATGCACAACAGATCTAAGTCTTTAATTCTATTGACTCTTTTCTCTCACCAATTTGCTTTGATTGTTAGTACTTCAGATTCTTGTAAAGAGTGCTAGCAAGCAGTAAACCTTCATTTACCAACTTGCATCTTGATTTCTTGCACCTGACACAGGGTTAGAGAACTGTGGGCATAAAGATCCATGTTAAGAACTTTTGTGGATGACCTGGTTCTGATTCTGATAGCCCCATTGAAGGGTTTGAACTATTAATGATTAAATGAACATAATTTGGTATATTAGCAGGTTTTAAGATTGCTAGCAAGGTAAAGATTCAAGATCACACAGAATTGAAAAATACTAGACAACACAGTATCAACAGTAGAAACCTTTTAATTTCTAGGTTCTATCATATTGCAAGATCTAAAATGGACAGCTAACATCAAAAGCATCATCAAAAAAGGACAACAAAAAATGTTCTTTCTGCGCCAACTCAGAAAGCTCAAACTGCCCAAGGAGCTGCTGATTCAGTTCTACAGAGGAATTATTGAGTCTGTCATTTGCACCTCTATAACTGTCTGGTTCGGTTCTGCAACCCAATAAGAAAGACATAACTTCAGAGGATAATTAGAACTGCAGAAAAAACAATGGCTACCAACCTGCCTTCCATTGAGGACCTGTATACTGCACAAATCAAGAAAAGGGCTGTAAAAATATTTACAGATCCCTCACATCCAGGACATAAACTGTTTCAACTCCTACCCTCAAAACGACGCTATAGAGCACTGCACACCAGAACAACTAGACACAAGAACAGTTTTTTCCCGAAGGCCATCACTCTGCTAAACAAATAATTCCCTCAGCACTGTCAAACTATTTACTAAATCTGCACTACTATTAATCTTCTCATCGTTCCCATCACCCATCTCTTTCCACTTATGACTGTATGACTATAACTTTGTTGCTGGCAATCCTTATGATTTATATTGATATATTGACCATCAATTGTGTTGTAAATGTTGTACCTTGATGAATGTATCTTTTCTTTTACGCACACTGAGAGCATATGCACCAAGACAAATTCCTTGTGTGTCCAATCACACTAGGCCAATAAAAAATTCTATTCTATTCTATTCTATTCTATTCTATTCTATTCTATTCTATTCTATTCTAAATAAAACAGATTTTAAAATTGAAAAGACAGTAAAATACTTGGGTATAACTGTGACAAATATGAATTGTATGTTATTCAAAATAACCATATTAAGACATGCAGTTAAGTTAAAACAGCTATGTCAAGATAGGATAAATTGCAATTGTCATTGTTGGGTAGAATCTCTGCGATTAAGATTAAGATGAATATTTTAACTATAATGTTATTTTTGTTTCAGATAATGCTTGTTTTGACAACTGATTTACCATCTAAATAAAGGCAGAATGGTTTATCTACATTTGTTTGCTAAGGGGGAAAAACCACAATCAAATATGAGGTACTACAAGATTCTAAACTAAGGAGTGAGAAGGATTGGGCCAAGTAAATTTGAAGTTATACTTTGCTACCCGTTATTGAGCATGGATGAAATTGTGGGGGATGAAATTAAGAAATAGATTATTTGAGTTACCAAGACATGATCTGAGATTTGGGCAGCATGGATATTTATGGTATGATAAAGCTAACATTAATGCAGATTTCAAAATAATTACGTTAAGATGGGCCATTCTTAGAGTATGGTATGAATATAAATTTAGGTTGTGTCTAAACTTCAGTGGCCTTTAGTTCATAACTATTTTGATTAGAAAAAAGGCTAGTTTTAGCATGAAACCAAAAAAGGGGACTTATTGTTTGTGGTTCTTATAAACAGGAAACAAAAGATAACAGAAATCGTGAGGGTGGCAGTGTTGTAGTCATAGAGTAAGAAATAACTTTGTAACCATGCTTATATTTGCCACTGAGGAAATCAGAAACTTTTTTTTGTTTTCATTGTTTTCTGCACTTTTGCTTTCTCTTCCTTTTCTCTCAAGATCTTTGTTTTCTTTCTTCTGCATTAGTTTGCGTCAGCTTTTATGTTCTTTTTAAAACATGTATGTATGTATGTATGTATGTATACTATACAGTATATATCTGAGAAGACATTCTTTAGAATTTTTATTGGCCAAGTGTGATTGGACACACAAGGAATTTGTCTTGGTGCATAGGCTCTCAGTGTACATAAAAGAAAAGATGCCTTCATCAAGGTACAACATTTACAACACAATTGATGGTCAATATATCAATGTAAATCATAAGGATTGCCAGCAACAAGTTATAGTCATACAGTCATAAGTGGAAAGAGATTGGTGGTGGGAACTATGAAACGATTAACTGCAAGAGGGATCTTGGCGTCCTAGTGGACAATCACTTAACTATGAGCCAGCAGTGCGAGGCAGCAGCCAAAAAAGCCAGTGCAATCATCTGCGGGTTATGGAGAGGATTGGACTGGATTGGAATAGCTTGGACTGGTCTATGGACCCGGACAGACCGAGAGCCACTTCTACTTGACTAAGACCTTGTAGAACTATTCCCCATAGGCACACTATGGAGATTGCCGGCCTGTCTGTTCCTGCTCTGTCATCGCTATCCGGTTCCGGCTCCATCGGTCCTTTTACCAACTGGACTCCCGCTGGAAGATTCACCATTTTATTTCTTTGGGATTTTACCATCTTAGCATCCCTCGTCGATTCACACTTTTTTCTATGCGCTACTCTGTACATGAACTCTTGCGCCTGCAGTGCCCCGCCTCAGGAATGGCCCATATCGCTACCAAGGGCGGCCTCAATGACGGGTCTTGGGACCCACAGAGGTGGCATGCGAGAAGAAAGAGCCTTTGGGGTTTTAGACAGGGCAATTTTAAGGGTGGGAGGGGTAGGCGGGTGATGGGGTAGCCCGTCGGGAGGAAACCAGTTCAAGCGCATGCTCGTGGCGACTGTCAAATGGGTTCGGAGGTTATGGGGGAGTGTTCCTTGTGTGAGGTGAGTCTATTTGCACGGTAAGTGGGAGGGCAGATATGGCGGAAGGGGGATCGATGCAAGGGTCACGCGTTCGATGTATGCAGGCGATCGCGTGCCCGATCCCCTGACTTCACCCGTTCCGGATGGTCAAGACTCTCAGAGCCTGGGCCTTCGTCTGATGTTATGCAACGCACGGTCCGTGGCCAATAAGGCCCCTAATATATGATCTGATTCAGGGGTGCCACGGATATTATAGGCGTTACGGAGACCTGGTTGGGTACTGAAGGCGTGCCTGGTCGAGATGTGCCCACGGGTTTCCGTGCATTCCATCAACCGAGGCCCAGGGTAGTGGAGGGTGGCGGTTGTTATTAAAGAGAGTCTAGAGCCGAGGAGACCACTGTACCTCAGATTGCGGTGTGAATCCCTCTTTGTGAGGTGGGGTCGTAGATGTCAGTTGGGCTTGCTGGTCGCGTACCTGGCTCCTTGCTGCGTGACAGCTGCCCTGCCCGAGCTTCTAGAGGTGCTTGCGGGGTGGCAGTGGAGACCCCAGACTTTTAGTCATGGGGACTTTAATCTGCCATCTGCTGGCTCGTCATCGACGGTAGCTCGGGAGTTCTTGGCTTCCATGACGGCCTTGGACCTGACTCAAGTAGTGGATGGCCCCACTCACATCGGGAGGCACACTGGACCTGATTTTGTCTCTGGTCAGTGGTTGAGAGATCTGGACTTAAAGGAAATAGTCATTGAACCTTTGTCATGGTCAGATCACTCTCTCCTTCGCCTGGACTTTCTGACCGCTACCCAACACCGCGGGAGGCGGAACCAATGCGTTGGTACCGTCCCAGGCGCCTAATGGACCCAGAGAGGTTTCAGGACGGAGCTTGGGCCACTTCCTGAGGTCTGGCTCACGGCACGGCAGAGGAACTAGCTGCAGCCTGGGAGCGGGCTGCGGCTGGGGCTAGACCGTGTCGTGCCTTTCCTCTGACCCGGCGCAGATCCCAACCGGCTCCTTGGTTCTCCGAGGAGCTGAGGGATGAAACGCCGGAGAAGACGCCTAGAGAGTTCCTGGAGGTCCAGCCGTTCAGAGGCTGATCGGACACTAGTTAGATCCTATACTAGGACCTACCTAGTGGCACTGAGGAAGCGGCGTTGCTCGCCTCCTCCCTCATTGCGTCGGCAGATAACCGCCCAGCTGCCCTGTTTGGGTGACCCGCTCCTCCTTCACCAGGGGAGCGGGATGACCCGTGCAGGGGCGTGCTGAGAGTTTAACGTTATCTATCGATAAAATCGTTCAGCTTAAGGACGGTCTGGACCAAAATTGTGGCGATTCGGATGGGGCGTCGAGGCGGTCTTGGTGATGTTGTCTGGGATGAGTTTGACCCTGTGACTCCGAGGACATGGACAGGTTGCTGGGTAGACTGAATGCCACCACGTGTTTACTGGACCCGTGCCCTCCTGGCTGGTGCTGGCCACTCGGGAGGTGACACGAGGCTGGCTCAGGGGATTACGAGTGCTTCCTTGTTGGAGGAGTCTTTCCGGCCGCCTTGAAAGAGGCGGTGGTGAGCCCTCCTCAAGAAGCCTTCCTGGACCCGGCTGTTTTAGGTAATTATCGTCCGGTCTCCAACCTTCGGCCGCAAGGTTGTAGAAATATGGTGGCATATCAGTTTCCCCTGCACCTGGAGGAAACTGTCTATCTAGACCCGTTCAGTCCGGTTTCCGGCCGGTTACAGCACTGAGGCGGCTTTGGTGGCGTTGGTGGATGATCTCTGGAGGGCCAGGGATGGGGTTGTTCCTCTGCCCTGGTCCTATTAGACCTCTCAGCGGCTTTTGATACCATCGACCATGGTATCCTGCTGCGCGGTTGGGGGATTGGGAGTGGGAGGCACCGTTTATCGGTGGTTCTCCTCCTATCTCTCCGACCGGTCGCAGACGGTGTTGACGGGGGCAGAGGTCGGCCCGCGGCGCCTCACTTGTGGGGTGCCGCGGGGTCGATCTCTCGCCCTTCTGTTCAACATCTATATGAAGCCGCTGGGTGAGATCATCAGTGGTTTCGGTGTGAGGTACCAGCTGTGCGCTGATGACACTCAGCTGTACTTTTCACACCGGGCCACCCCAATGAAGCTATCGAAGTGCTGTCCCGGTGTTTGGAAGCCGTGCGGGTCTGGATGGGAGAAACAGGCTCAAGCTCAATCCCTCCAAGACAGAGTGGCTGTGGATGCGGCATCCCGGTACAGTCAGCTGAGTCCACGGCTGACTGTCGGGGCGAGTCACTGGCCCCGATGGAGAGGGTGCGCAATTTGGGCGTTCTCCTGGATGAGCGGCTGTCTTTTGATGAACACCTGTGGCCGTCTCCAGGAGAGCTTTCCACCAGGTTCGCCTGGTGCGCCAGTTCGCCTTTCTGACCGGGATGCCTATGCACGGTCACTCACGCCCTTGTGACGTCTCGTCTGGATTACTGCAATGCTCTCTACATGGGGCTCCCCTTGAGGGGCATCCGGAGGCTACAGTTAGTCAGAATGCAGCTGCGGGTGATAGAGGAGCCCTCGTGGCTCCCGAATGACACCTATCCTGCGCAGGCTGCACTGGCTGCCTGTGGCTTTCGGGTGCGCTTCAAGGTTTTGGTGAACGTCTTTAAAGCGCTCCATGGCATAGGGCCGGGCTATACGGGACCGCCTGCTGCTACCGAATACCTCTCACCGACCAGTGCGCTCTCACAGAGAGGGACTCCTCAGGGTGCCGTCGGTAGCGACAGTGTCGTCTGGCGGCCCAGGAAGGGCCTTCTCTGTGGGGCTCCCGCCCTCTGGAACGACCTCCCCAGGACTTCGTCAACTTCCGGACCTCCGAACCTTTCGCCGCGAGCTTAAAACTTACTTATTTATCTGCGCTGGCCTGGGTTAGTTTTTAAATTTATGGGTTTTTAAATGGGTTTTAGTTTTAAATTTTAATTGTGGCCAATTTTAATAAGTTTTTTAAGTGTATTTTAAACTGTATTTATATATTGTCTATTTTACTTGGCTGTGAACCGCCCTGAGTCCTTCGGGAGAAGGGCGGTATACAAATTTAATAAATAAATAAATAAATAAATAAATAGGGCGCATTAACAGAGGGATAGAATCAAGATCACATGAAGAGTTAGTACTGTTTTATAAAGCTTTGGTAAAACCACACTTGGAATACTGCATCCAATTTAATATAAAAAAGATGTTGAGATTTTGTGAAAAATGCAGAGAAGAACAACAAAAATGATTAGGAGCTTGGAGGCTAAAACATATGAAGAACGGTTGTAGGAACTGAGTATGTCTAGTCTAGTGAAAAGCAGGACCAGGGGAGACATGATAGCAATCTTCCAATATCTCAGAGGCTCCACAAAGAAGAGGGGGTCAACCTATTCTCCAAAGCAACTGAAGGCCATACAAGGAATAATGGATGGAATCTAATCAAGGAGAGAAGCAACCTAGAACTAAGGAGAAATTTCTTGACAGTGAAAACAATTAACCAGTGGAACGACTTGCCTTCAGAAGTTGTTGGTGCTCCATCATTAGAGGCTTTTAAGACAAGCCTGGACAGCCATTTGTTGGAAATTGTATCGGGTCCTGCTTAGGCAAGGAGTTGGGTTAGATGACCACCACAGCCCTTTCCAGTTCTCTTATTCTTTGATTTTCAAACTCAGAGCTTGGTTTGCTTTCCCACTCTTTGGTTAATGAAAGCAAAAGAAATGATGGCAGAACAAGGCCAGCTTGGTCTTCTCACATTGGCCATCTGGAAGAGGCACAGCAGATAGTAGGGCCTGTATATGGGGCAGCTGTTTTTGCTGTCATAGTTCACACTGATGGAATTGATTTAACTGGAGGGCAGATGGCAACATCCTGCTTGAGATGAAAATTTCAGAGATAACTATAAATGATTTGAAGGAGCCATTTCATCGACAGTGACCAGTGGGAAACCATTTTCAGTGGATATGCTCAATCACAAAGATACCCAGTGTGTTTTATACTTAAGCTGCTTTTAAATCCAGAAATAAGGCATTGTAATCTCCTTCTTCCACTCTCAATGTCCTCAGTTTCTTACTAAAAGGACGGGATGCACTTAACATGCAGCTGCAGCTGCAGATGCAACATGCAGATGCAACATGCAGATGCAGCTGCGCGGGTGATAGAGGGAGCTACTCGTAGCTCCCACGTAACACCGCTCCTGCGCAGACTGCACTGGCTACCTGTGGCCTTTCGAGTACACTTTAAGGTTTTGGTTACGACCTTTAAAGCGCTCCATGGCTTAGGGCCTGGGTACTTACGGGACCGCCTGCTGTTACCTCATGCCTCCCACCGACCCGTACGCTCTCACAGAGAGGGACTTCTCAGGGTGCCGTCCGCCAAGCAATGCCGGCTGGCGGCCCCCACGGGAAGGTCCTTCTCTGTGGGGCTCCACACTCTGGAACGAGCTTCCCCAGGTTTACGCCAAATACCTGACCTTGGACCTTCCGAACTGAAGACACATCTTTTCATTCAAGGCTGGCTTGAATTTTATTGGTTTTTTAAATTTTCTTAAATTTTAATATCAATTTTAAACGGGATTTTAGTTTTTTATATATTTTAAAGTTTCGGGCTAATTATAATAAGTTTTTTAATTTACATTTTAAACTGTACATTGTATTGTCTTTTTTACTTCTGCCTGTACACCGCCCTGAGTCCTTCGGGAGAAGGGCGGTATAAAAATCAAATAAAATAAATAAATAAATAAATAACTAATGTGAATATGTCTCTGGAGATTCTCAGTCATCCAGGTCATGGTGTTGTCCCAAAAGTGCTTTTTCCCCCCCAACTGGAGGCAACTGGACTTTCTGTTGTTCCTTTGAAGACATTTCGCTTCTCACCCAAGAAGCTTCTTCACCATCCAGCAGAGCTGAAGAAGCTTCCTGGATGAGAAGTCTTCAAAGAAGTCTTCAAAGAAAAACCAGAAAGTCCAGTTGCCTTTTGAAAGAAAACAAAAGCACCTTTGGGATAATGTGAATATGTTTTCCTTAACAGACGAAATTCAGAGCTCTGTTACTTTGTAAAGCAAACATTTTTTTAAAATGATTCTGGGCACCAAGTTGCTGACTTTCCATCTCCAAGACAGAAACCCTGGTATGAATCTTTCAAGAAAGCTCAACAGCATGTTAACTACCTACACCAGGAGTCTCCAATCTTGGATACTTTAAGACTTGTGGATTTCAACTTGAAAGTGCTCAATTTGAAGTCCACAAGTCTTAAAGTACCCAAGGTTGGAGATACCTGATCTACGCAACTGTGCTCCTTAGTAGGTGAAATTACATTGAATAGAATAGAATAGAATAGAATAGAATAGAATAGAATAGAATAGAATAGAATAGAATAGAATAGAATAGAATAGAATTTTATTGGCCAAGTGTGATTGGACACACAAGGAATTTGTCTTGGTGCATATGCTCTCAGTGTACATAAAAGAAAAGATACGTTCATCTTGCATCATTAAAAATGGTCTTAAATGCAGTTGATGCTGAGCAACAGGCAACAACTTGGAGAGAAATGGGAGGAAACGGATAAGAAATGCAGCCTTTTCTAAACAGTACTGGCAACATGTGGATGACCACTAAACATAATGCCAAAGTGGCACTTTGATTGTGGAGTAAAATTGTAGTACAGAAGGGCTCAAAGATGCAATCATGGTTTTCACCTTCGTCCTGAGGTTTGCTCTTTCTTGTTTTAGACATTTTCATTGTGGTTTCAGTTGCAATGCCCTTTTTATTATGAAAGTCCAAATGAAAGATGCACATCAGTTTGGCTATGTGACACTCCTAACAGACATTCACTATTTCCTTTTAGCATTAATATAGTGAGCAGCCCTTCTCCCTTACAAAACCTTCAGCACGTTGAGTGGCAATAACTACGCAATTAATGCCCGCCTAACTTCCAGCAGTCCGTGGCTTTTACATGAGAGCTTGATCAAGGCATCTTCCTTGAATTGTCTACTATTGACCTCCCCACATTCCTAAGAGGTCTGTAAGGGGTGTGCATAAGAGCACAAGCGTGCCTACCGTTCCTGTCCTATTGTTTCCTTTCATTATATCCAATTAATATAGTTATGACATACTTATGCTTATATATATGCTTATATACCATATAGTTATTTCATGCGTATGCTTATATATACTGTTGTGACAAATAAATATATAAATAAAATAAATTGTGATTGGGTCCTGGTGGCCAGATGGTCCTGTTCATACAGTTTTCTAGGCAACAACTGGGAAGTGTAGAATTCTCGATGCTCTCTAAGTTTCGTTGTTTGTTTGCAGATGTGTCATTAGCCAACATCATCAATCCTAGTGATTTGTGTGGTTGATATGTGGTGGTTTGCCCTGCCAGTTTTGGTGTGGTTTTCTCCTTAGTGGATCCTTTATTAGAGAATTGTTTTCTATCTGATTATTTGTCTGGTGCTGATCTGTTTTTATCAGAATGTGAGCTGCCGCAGGGTCTATCTTGTACAGGTAGTCCTTGACTTAAAACAGTTCATTTAGTGACCGCTCAAAGTTACGATGGCACTGAAAAAAGGGAGTTATGACTGTTTTTCACACTTACAGCAGTTGCCACATCCCCATGGTCACGCGATCAAAATTCAGATGCTTGGCAACTGGTTCTTATTTATGACGGTTGTCATGTAAATCCTCTTTTCTGACCTTCTGACAAGCAAAGTCAAGGGAGAAGCCAGAGTCACTTAACAATTTGGTTATTGATTTAACAGCTGTGATGATTCACTTAACAACTGTGACAAGAGAGATCGTAAAATGGGGCAAAGCTCACTTAACAAATGTCTTGCTTAACAACAGAAATTGTGGTTGTAAGTTGAGGACTATCTGTAGTCTTTTTGTTTTCCTCTTAGATGTTTCTATTGTTTTGTTTTGTTTTCTTAGTATTGTGTAAACTTGGTTTAGGGGACACAGTAGCTCAGTGGCTAAGACACTGAGCTTGTCAATCAGAAAGTTACTTGTCCCAGCTTCTGCCAACCTAGCAGTTTGAAAGCATGTAAAAAATGCAAGTAGAAAAATAGGGACCGCCTTTGATGGGAAGGGAACAGCATTCTGTGCGCCTTTGGTGTTGAGTCATGCTGGCCACATAACCACGGAGACGTCTTCGGACAGCGCTGGTTCTTCAGCTTTGAAATGGAGATGAGCACTGCCCCCTAGAGTCAGGAACGACTAGCACACATGTGCGAGGGGAACCTTTACCTTTACCTTAAACTTGGTTTATCTCAACATTGTTTATATGCATAAACAGGCAGATATAATTTATATACAGTACTTTACATGCATATAAAGCAAACCCCACACCTCCGTGCACTGATGGTATTGCACAGTCAAGTAATGAAACGTCTATAACCAAGAACCATGCTCAGGAAGCACCAAGAACTCCACCGTTCAACCCTGAGCTACAGAGATTCTCCTCAGTTGGAACTGGAAAGGGGTTTCTTCTGTCTTTCTCCCAGAATGGATTTTCCAGTTCCGAGGCTAGCCTGCAGCTGGGGGATTCCCTGGATGTTTGCCATCCAAATGCTAACTAGGACCAATCTATCTTAGTTTGGGAGATTAGCCAAAATCGGGTGTGACGGCCAAGAATTCAGAAATCAAATTAGCACCCAAGAAATCTTCACATTCTTTGCAACATCCCTGTGAAGTTGGCTTGGCATTGCTGCCCCTTACACTTTTGCCTCTTCAGTGTGCAGGCCCTGCAATGGATATGCTTTCATTCAGAGTATACAGAAGCAGCTGCCGTGTTTCCCCGAAAATAAGACCCTGTCTTATATTTTTTTGAACCCTAAAATAAGCGCTTGGCCTTATTGCCATGCACTCAAAAGCCCAATTGGGCTTATTATCAGGGGATGTCTTATTTGGGGGGAAACAGGGTATAAGCATCAAACCTGTATTCATTTTGTCAGAGCTCTGGAATACTTTCCATCTAGATGTTTCCTTGCCTCCTTCCATTGTTCATAGTCTTCCAGTTTATAATGAAGTTGTAAAGTTGCAGTTAGTTTAGGTATTGGTGTTCAGGCGCACTGAGATGGCCACTTTGTGGGGAAGCTAGGAGAGATGCTCCAGTATGCAAAAGTGGTTACTGATCTCTGATCAAATGGGGTCTGGAGCAGAATCCATCAAAGTCAGTGATTCCTTTATTTGTTAGAAATTTTGTATATAGCCCTACAGAACAGACAGTGCAGAGTCCACATGTGCTCTTCTGTTTAACTGCCACAAGGAAGCAGGAAACCTTTTTTTTTTATTATTTGCATTTATATCCCGCCCTTCTCCGAAGACTCAGGGCGGCTTACACTATGTTAAGCAATAGTCTTCATCCATTTGTATATTATATATAAAGTCAACTTTATTTATTCAGAGAAAAGACATAGAGTATACCCGTGATGGCGAATCTGTGGCACACATGCCAGAGGTGGCACACAGTGCCCTTTCTGATGGCACACGAGCTGCCCCAGTTCAGCTCTGCTGCGCATGCGCGCGCATCTCCCACCAGCCAGCTGGTCTTTGAGTCTCTGCCACATATGTGTGGGGGGGCGAGGCGCTGCAGGGGGCCACACAAATGCACCGAGGGTTGCGCTTGTGCAGGGGGCCATGTGTGCATGCGCCTGGGCCATGGCACATGTGGGGAGGCCTCACACGCTTTGGGCACTTGGTCCGGAAAAGGTTATCCATCACTGAAGTATAACATAGGTCCGTGATGGAGATATGTGCCACTGGTATGGCATATGTGCCACTGGTGGGACGTGTAGCCATATTGGTGGGCACACGAGCTCAGCTCTGGCGCGCATGCGTATGCCAGCCAGCTGATTTTCAGGCCTTCTGGGCCCTCCAGAAGTAGGGAAACAGACTGTTTCCTCCCTCTGGAGGACCTCTGGGGTGATGGTGGGGAAGGCCTGTTTTTCTCTTTCCCCAGGCTCCAGAGCCTTTCTAGGAGCTTGGGGAGGGTGCAAACAGCCTTCCTCATCCCCCCGGAGGCTGGAAACAGCCCGTTTGCAAACTTCCGGTCCCACCTAGAAAGGTTCTGGAGCCTGGGGAAGAGCAAAAAACAAGCCTTCCGGTCCCACTGGAAGTTGGCAAACAGGCCGTTTTCAACTTCCATAGGGCCTCGGTGGTGGTGGTGGGGAAAGCCCATTTTTCTCTCACCCCAGGCTCCAGAGCCTTTCTAGGAGCCTGGGGAGGTGAAAATGGCCTTCCCCCACCCTGGAGGCCAGAAATGGCCCATTTGCCAACTTCCGGTGGGACCAGAAAGCCCATTTTTTGCTCTCCCCAGCCTCCAGAGCCTTTCAAGGAGCCTGGGGAGGGTGAAAATGGCCTTCCCCACCCCACTCCCTGGAGGCCGGAAACAGCCCATTTGCAAACTTCCAGTCCCACCTAGAAAGGCTCTGGAGCCTGGGGAAGAGCAAAAAACGGGCCTTCCGGTCCCACCGGAACTTGGCAAACAGGACATTTCTGGCCTCTGGAGGGCCTCTGGGGTGGGGGGGGGTGAGAAGGCCATTTTCACCCTCCCCAAACTCCTAGAAAGGCTCTGGAGCCAGAGTGAAATCTAAAATGTTGTACCTTGATGAAGGTATTTTTTCTTTTATGTACACTGAGAGCATATGCACTAAGACAAATTCCTTGTGTGTCCAACCACACTTGGCCAATAAATTCTATTCTATTCTATTCTAAAAATTTTCCCTACTGGTTCTGTGGGTGTGGCTTAATTGGTGGGTGTGGCTTGGTGGTCCGGTGACTGGGTGGGCATGGCCAATAACAATAAATAATAAAAATAATAAAGTGCACAAAACAATAAGAGGTACCAAAAATCAACTTTCACACTTTACACACACACAACACAACACAACACAACACAACGGACTCACACACAATGTAAAAGCAGCTGCACTTCACCCAAAATGGCCCCAGCAACAAGCAGGAACCTCACACAACCACAAAAAGCCCAAAAACCAACTTTCACACTTTATACACACACAACACAACACAACACAACTGACACATACACACACACAAAATGCCACATACAGCTTTGTGAGATTTTGTGTGTTTGTGTAGTTAGAGTGAAACACTACAGAAACACACCAAATCTCAGAAAGCTGCACAAATATTTTATTTAATTTATATTTTTAGATAAAAGCAGCTAAATTTAAAATTTCCTTAACTTTAAAACTTCCTTAACTTTAAATTGCTGTGTCTAAAAAAAAAAACCCCTAAAAAACCCCAATTAACTATTTTTTTAAAGCTCCCCCCTTTACTTACCCAATTCAAGAGAAAAGGCGGGCAGATTGAGTTGCTCACCGATGAGGTGGATTGCAGGTAGGCAGATTCAGTTGCTAGCAGATGCAACTGATTGCAGCAGCCAAAGCAAGGCCGGAATAGAGAGCGAGACTGAAAGAAGCAGGAAGCTGCCAAGTAGGCAAGTGGGGACCGGGCGATTGGGTGGGTATGGGCAGTGGTGGGGCAGGGATTTTTGCTACCGGTTCTCCGAACTACCTGCCCTCATCGCTACCGGATCGCATGATCCGGTCCGAACCAGGAGCATTTCACCTCTGCTCTGGAGCCTGGGGAGAGAGAGAAACGGGCCTACCGGGCCCACCAGGCCATCACATGCCAGGAGCGGGGCGGGGAGAGGGGGCATCACATGCGCATGAATAGGGGCGGGGCACATAGAATTATGGGTGTGGGCACGCATGAGCGTGTCCCCACCTTCCCAACCTCGCTCCTGGCACGCGATGGCAAAAAGATTAGCCATCATTGCCATAGGTGCAACTGCAAACCTATAAACACTGCCATCTACTGGTTGAAAAATATACTGCTGTAGTTATTATACAAAATACATGAACAATGTATTCCAACAAACTTTTATTTGTTGTTTTTCAGTCTGAAGGGCACTTTTTAGTTCAGTGAAATCTAAAATTCAATTCTGATGATGAAAACAAACATCATATGAACAGTACTGCCCTATATCTACTTAATACAATGTCTCCTCAAGGAGACTTCCTACAATTATGTCTGATTGCAGCTTCAGTCCCTCAAGCATCAACATATTTATCACGGTTGCTATAGCCCTGTTCCTCTGCCTTTCAGTTCTGCTGGTTTACGCATCATACTAAACTTTGAAAAACATTTGTTAAGTAAACCGTGACTGGATCTATAAAACAGGGGTTCCTGCCCAGAATGTTTAGGTTCTCACAATATATTATGCCAGAGAAAACACATCGCAGTCTAGGATCCTGTGTGAGCTCACCCATAGATGTTCAGGCGTGGAAGTGTTTCCAAAGAAAGAGAAGCAGCAATGGAGGATCAGCTCCATCTTCTAAATTAAATGGCTTTTTGCAAAAGCAACTCAATGCTTCTCCCGTCGGCCAGCGGGGTACAGGAGCACATGGGTTCTCCCGCCACAGTCTGAGACAGATCATTACAGTATTTACTTCCATTCTAAATTCCCTGACTGCAGTTTAATGGGCATATTTACAAAGCTGTGCATAATAATAAAATTATCTCTAATGATGTTTAGAAGTGTGACTTTGGCGTTTAGAGACTTCTCTTATTATCTCTCCGAGCAGATTAAATCTCTGCCAGGCTTTGGTTTGAAGCAGATGGAAAAGGGACAGTTGGCATTTACGGGGAGGCAGGGTTGGCTGCCTATGAAAGGGGGCTGAGGGGTGATCCCGTTGGACTGAGGGGGAAGGTGGGATAACAGCGTTTACGACTGTTTCGCTTTGGCCACTGGAACCCTGGCATTAGCCCTTTGGAGCTTTCCACCTTGGAGGGCAGGAGCTTTTGTTTTATTTATTGATTTATTTGTCGAGTACGTATTAGATAATATAGTATTCAGATAGTATAAGCATGATTATGAATACATGAAATGGATACAAATAAAAGGGGACATTAGGACAGGAATGGTAGGCACTTTGGTGCTCTTATGCACACCCCTTAAAGACCTCTTAGGAATGGAGTGAGGTCAAAGTAGCCAGTCTAAGGTTAAAATTTTGGGGAAGAAAACACAGAGTCAGGTAGTGCATTCCAAGCATTGACCACTCTGTTGCTGAAGTCATAATTTCTGCAGTCGAGTTTGGTGCAGTTTACCTTAAGTTTGTATCTATTGTGTGCTCATGTATTGTTGTGATTGAAGTAGTCATTGACAGGTAGGACACTGTAGCAGATGATTTTATGAGCTATGCTCAGGTCATACCGAAGGCGGCATAGTTCTAAATTTTCTAAGGCCAAAATTTCAAGTGTGGTGGCATAAGGTATTTTGTTGCGAGCAGAGGAGTGAAGGAATCTTCTTGTGAAATATTTCTGGACATGCTCAATTGTATTAATGTCCGATATGCAGTGTGGGTTCCAGACAGATGAGCTGTATTCGAGAATAGGTCTAGCAAATGTTTTGTATGCTCTGGTTAGTATTACACTAAGAATAGTGTAAGAAGCTACGCAAGATTAGGTTTACAACCCTTAATGCCTTTTTGGCAATGTTGTTACAGTGAGCTTTGGCACTTAGATCTTTTGATATGAGTACTCCTTGACAGAGTGAGGGTCATCTACAAGGTCATGTCCACTCATGTCCCGTCTGTATTTTGTGTTCCGATTCCTTTTGCCAATGTGTAAATCAGAGCATTTGTTGGTTGAGATTTGGAGTTGCCAATTTTTTGACCATTCCGACACAAAGTCAAGGTCTTTTTGAAGGGTAGCAGCATTGTTGGTGGTGTTAAATAGTTTTACATCATTGGCGAAGAGAAAGCAGTTACTTATAATATGATCACAAAGGTCATTTATGTATCGTATGAAGAGTGGTGGTCCTAGAACGCTGCCTTGGGGGACACCGCTATTAATAGGTGCAGAATTTGATAGGGTGCTCCCTATTTTGAATACTTGTTGTCTGTTTGACAGAAACGTGGTTATCCAATTATGGAGGGATCTGGAGATGCCATAGGATTTTAGTTTTAGAAGTAATTTGCCATGTACCACTGAATCAAAGGCTTTACGGAAGTCTATGTAAATTGCATCTATTGCTTTGCCCTGATCAAGATTTGTAGTCCATATGTTTTTGCAGTGTAGAAGTTGTAGATTACAGGATATATATTTTTTCTGAAACCAAATTGTTTATTAGAGAGTAGGTTGTTTGTTTCTAGGTGGTGGGTGCTGAGACAGAACACACGGAGAAGGCCCTTGTTATCAGCTGCAGCGCTTGCAGGGGTAGAGGGAAAGATCCCGGCCTGAGCTCAGGGCTGGCCCTCAGTCTGACCACCATACTAGGTGGTTCTACCCTGCAGCTGACATATACCTGAGTTTGCTGTATTCGTAACCTCAGAGATTTATTTTCTTTTTACCTGAATGATAAGATATCCCTTTGGTGGTGACAGTCCAACCCGGCCCGACAGTTCCAAGGATACAAGAACCAGAGATTTCAAGAAGGCCTCTTTCATGAGGGTCTGATGGTAAAGACAAAATCTTGGAAACAGCAAGAGGAATCTCATTGATAGGGAGGCTTAACAAAGCAGGGCCTCTCTATTTACTGGAAATGATCCTTTCCAGGTTTCCTGCCATTTGGGTAGACAGTTTAGGAGATCAACTGTCAACAGACTCGCTCTCCGTCTGAAGGATGGAAGGCTGAGTCAACCTTCAGTCAGTGAGACTCAAATGTATGGCAGCAGCAGTCAGCAGAATTAGCTGCAGTACTGCATTTTAACCACTGCGCCACCACGGCTCATAAAGGCACACATTAACATTGAATAAAGGCACACAAACACACAAGAACCAAACTCTTCCTTGCTGTAACCTCGAAAAGTGATATTTGTGCACGCTGAAGTTATGAAAGTGGACTTCAGCACTCACTCCACGCACTTCCACGCACTTCCAAGACTGAAGTTAGACACCCCAACCTGATCCTGACTCTCCCAAGTTTCATTCCTTTCCAAAAAGTGCTTTAGATGCAAAAGACAATGCATTAAAAATATAATAAATTGCCAAGCAAATGGGAGAAGATAGGTGTACAATGGAGAAAAATGGCCCCCACTATGATGCTCAGAGAAAGCAATACTTGTTACTCCCTCCCCATACACACTTGGTTCTCTTTGAAGTTTTAACCAGAACTGCCTTTCCGTGGCAGTGGTGCCCTTCCAGGCACCTTTGGCTTTTTGGTCACTGAGTGAGCGCATTAAACAAGTGCAGAATAGGATCTCCTTGCGAGAATGTCCATTATTTTTTATCATCTGTGGGACCTATGTCATCGGTTCTGAATATGACTGCTTTATCATCATCTTCGGTTACGGACAAACTCATTTCTGCGCCAATTATGCCTGATACGAGATATGATTTATTCTTCGTTAGAACTTCATCGTCTGCGAGGATCCTCCGCCTCGCAGAAATGGCCCTCTACGTTATCGAGGGTCTATCTCAATGATGGGTTTTGGGACCCAGAGAGATGGCGTTAAGAAAGAATCTTTGGGGTTTTTTAGATAAACAATTTTTAAGGGGTGGGAGGGTAAAGGCGGGTATCAGAGGAAACCCGTCGGGGAGGGAGCCAGTCCTTGCGTTTGCTCGCGGCGATACTTTATTAGGTTCGGAGGTTAAGGGGAAGCCTTGTTCTCCAATTTCAGAGGATCGTTCCATCAGTACGGTAAGTGGGAGAGGCAGATATGGCGGAAGTGGGGGGGCCACATCATGTTCAGGGGGTGCGCACTCACTGTTTGAAAGCGATTGCGCGCTCCAGCCCCTCAGACTTCTCCCGTTTTCCGAGTGGCCAGTATCCCCAGGGCTTGGACCTTCGGCTGATGTTGTGCAATGCTAGGTCCGTAGTGAATAAAGCCCCCCTGATCTACGATCTTATACAGGGGGGGGCTGCGGACCTTGTGGGCATTTCGGAGACTTGGTTGGGCACTGAAGGGGGGGTTCCCCTGGTGGAGATGTGCCCACCGGGTTTCCGGGCATTTCATCAGCTGAGGGCCCAAGGTAGGGGTGGAGGGGTGGCGGTGGTTATTAGAAAGAGTCTGGAGCCGATGGAGGCCACTGTTCCTCAGATAGCCGGTTGTGAATCCCTTTACGTGAAGTGGGGGCATAGGATGCAGGTGGGCTTGTTGATCACGTACCTGGCTCCTTGCTGCGTGGCAACAGCCCTGCCCGAGTTGCTGGAGTTGATAGCCGGGATGGCAGTTGATACCCCCAGGCTTATGGTCATGGGGGATTTCAACTTGCCATCAGCGATGTCATGTCATCAACGGCGGCTCGGGAGTTCATGGCCTCCATGACGGCCATGGACCTGACCCAATTAATTGATGGCCCCACCCACGTCGGGGGAAGCACACTGGATCTGATTTTTGTCTCTGGACAGTGGTTGAGTGATCTGGAAGTACGAGAATTAGTCATTGAACCTTTGTCATGGTCAGACCACTCTCTCCTTCGTCTGGACTTTCGGACCGCCGCTCCACACTGCAGGGAGACGGGACCAATACGGTGGTTCCGTCCCAGGCGACTGATGGACCCAAAGAGGTTCCTGACGGAGCTTGGGCCGCTCCCTGGCGATCTGGCCCACGGCTCAGCCGAGGAGCTTGTTGCGGCCTGGGAACAGGCCGCGGTGGGCGCTTTGGACCGTGTCGTGCCTTTGCGGCTTCTGACCCGGCGTAGGTCTCAACCAGCTCCTTGGTTTTCTGAGGAGCTGAGGGAGATGAAACGCCGGAGAAGACGCCTAGAGAGCGCGTGGAGGTCCAGCCGTTCTGAAGCTGACCGAACACTAGTTAGGTCTTTTACTCAGACCTATCTAGTGGCATTGAGGGAGGCCAAGCGGGCCTATGTCTCTACCCTCATTGCGTCAGCAAAGAACCGCCCAGCCGCCCTGTTTAGGGTGACTCGCTCCCTCCTTAACCAGGAGGGCTGCAATGACCCCTTACAGGGTTGTGCTGAGGATTTCAGCAGGTATCTGTTTGACAAAATCGCTCATCTTCGGGACGGTCTGGACCAAAACTGGGTAGTTTCGGGCGAGGTGACGGAGGCTAGTCTTGTTGAGACCATCTGGGAGGAGTTTGACCCTGTGGCTCCCGAGGACATGGACAGGTTGCTGGGGCGGCTGAATGCCACCACATGTTTATTGGACTCGTGTCCCTCCTGGTTGGTGCTGGCCACCCGGGAGGTTACACGAGGCTGGCTCCAGGGGATTGTTAACGCTTCTCTGAGAGAGGGTGTTGTTCCCACCGCCTTGAAAGAGGCGGTGGTGAGACCCCTCCTCAAGAAGCCCTCCCTGGACCCAGCTGTTTTGAGTAACTATCGTCCAGTCTCCAACCTTCGCTTTGTGGCGAAGGTTGTTGAGAGTGTGGTGGCACACCAGTTACCCCAATACCTGGATGAATCTGTCTATCTCCTTGATCTCTCAGCGGCTTTTGATACCATCGACCATGGTATCCTGCTGCGGCGGTTGGGGGGGATTGGGTGTGGGAGGCACCGTGTTTCGATGGTTCTCATCCTATCTCTCCGACCGATCGCAGACGGTGTTGGCAGGGGGGCAGAGGTCGACCTCAAGGCGCCTCCTTTGTGGGGTGCCACAGGGGTCGGTTCTCTCGCCTCTCCTGTTCAACATCTACATGAAGCCGCTGGGCGAGGTCATCAGTGATTTTGGGGTGAGTTATCAACTGTACGCGGATGACACCCAGCTGTACATTTCCACCCCTGACCACCCCAATGTAGCTGTTGAAGTGTTGTCTCGATGTGTGGAGGCCGTACGGGTCTGGATGGGGAGAAACAGGCTCAAGCTCAACCCCTCCAAGACTGAGTGGCTGTGGATGCCGGCATCCCCGTACAGTCAGCTGCAACCGCGGCTGACTGTTGGAAGCGAATCATTGGCCCCAATGGAGAGGGTTCGCAATCTGGGGGTTCTCCTGGATGGACGGTTGTCTTTTGAAGATCATTTGGCGACCGTCTCCAGGAGGGCTTTTTACCAGGTCCGCCTGGTCCACCAGTTGCGCCCCTTTCTAGACCGGGATGCCTTATGCATGGTCACTCACGCCCTCGTCACTTCTCGCCTGGACTACTGTAACGCTCTCTACATGGGGCTCCCCTTGAGGTGCACCCGGAGACTTCAGTTAGTTCAGAATGCAGCCGCGCGGGTGATAGAGGGAGCCACTCGTGGCTCCCATATAACACCGATCCTGTGCAGGCTGCACTGGCTGCCTGTGGTTTTCCGAGTGCACTTCAAGGTGTTGGTTACCACCTTTAAAGCGCTCCATGGCATAGGACCGGGATATCTTCGGGACCGCCTTCTGTTACCACATGCCTCCCACCGGCCGGTACGCTCCCATAGAGAGGGCCTCCTCAGGGTGCCGTCAGCCAAACAGTGTAGGCTGGCGACCCCCAGGGAGAGCCTTCTCTGTGGGGCACCTACCCTCTGGAATGAGCTTCCCCAGGACTTGACAACTTCCTGACCTCCGGACCTTTCGCATGAGCTTAAAACATATCTATTCTTCCGAGCAGGACTGGCTTAATAGGGTTTTAAACATGGATTTTATTGGGGTTTATTTTATATTTTGTATTGTATTTTAAATTTAGGCTTTTGGAATAAGTTTTTAAATAGGGTTTTATTGTGTATTGTATTATTTTATCTGCCTGTTCACCGCCCTGAGTCCTTCGGGAGAAGGGGTATAAATAATAATAATAATAATAATAATAATAATAATAATAATAATAATAATAATAATAATAATAATAATAATAATTAGAATCACATGTGGAGGGTGGAGGTTCGTTCTCCCAAGCTTGTGGGTTGGTTTCCAAACCTTTCATTACCAGGCTACTTAACATCTTCACCAGAGTTTAGGAGATGCCAGTATCAGTGTTCTTTTTTTATTATTATTTGCATTTATATCCCGCCCTTCTCTGAAGACTCAGGGCGGCTTACACTATGTCAGCAATAGTCTTCATCCTATTTGTATATTTATATACAAAGTCAACTTATTGCCCCCAACAATCTGGGTCCTCATTTTACCTACCTTATAAAGGATGGAAGGCTGAGTCAACCTTTTTTTTTATTATTTATTTGAATTTATATCCCGCCCTTCTCCGAAGACTCAGGGCGGCTTACACTATGTCAGCAATAGTCTTCATCCTTTTGTATATTATATACAAAGTCAACTTATTGCCCTCAACAATCTGGGTCCTCATTTTACCTACCTTATAAAGGATGGAAGGCTGAGTCAACCTTGGGCCTGTTGGGGCTTGAACCTGCAGTAATTGCAAGCAGCTGCTGTTAATAACAGACTGTCTTACCAGTCTGAGCCACAGAGGCCCGTTCCTCTATTTATAAGGGCTTCGTGTGATCAGTAGGTGATGTGATGAGGAATTCACATCAGGTGAGGACCGTTGAGAGGTGAAGTGCTGGTTGGGGTCGGGCTGTGTTGGAGGGTTTGCGTGTGTGCGTATGTGGTTGAGGGTTGGTGCCATTGCTGGTTGGCTGTGCGGTTGATTCAAATTCTCAGGGGTTCGTAGGCTGGTTGTAGGTCGATGTGTCTCTTGATGGAATTGCTTGTGGAGTGCCAGACTTCGATAAACTCGTCTGCATGGCAGCGTGGCCGATGATTCTTGTATGGCTCCAATCGAATTGGTGCTGTTTGGTGTCCGTGTGGGTCGAGATGAGGGATTTGGGATCGTGGCAATTGACTGCCAGCTGGTGTCCATGGATTCTGGTTTCAGTTTCACATCTCTTGCTCCAAGGAAGCCATGGACTGCACCGTTCTTATCAGGGAAGCCACTGCCTGGCGGGTCATTCAGGGAAACAGTCGCTTGAAACCCAGCCCTTCCTTGAAGACAAGCTCGCTTGTCGTGCAGTCAGGTGATGGATGGCTTTCGAAGAGGCTCTGAGACCGACAGTGGGCTTAGACCAGGAGTGAGGAAGCCCAGGCTTATGGCTGGCCTCGGGGACAGTCTTTCTTTCTCTCCCGCCAGCCTGACCTTCCTCACAGAGTTCTTTTGAGGACAAAACCTCAAACCCTACTGGGAATCAGGAGGCATATAAATTTACTAAAGTGTCATCATCATTAATGCCCTTGTGTCAACCTGATCTCTTGCAGAAAAAGCGGGATGCAAATGAAATTCAGCATCGTCTGAAAGCTATGGGAGGTCTATCAATGAAACATCTGTTGAATTGATTTTTTGTTCCTAGGGAGAGAAGCAATAAATTTCTAGATTCTGGTAGGAATAAAAATAAAGAGTTATATTTTTACCCAATAAGCTGCAAAATTGAAACAGCATGCAGACAGATGTGAACAATGGAATTAATATACTGAATTAAAGCAATTAAAGCAAAGATAAGGTGTGTGATGTCACCTGATGCAACTTTTTCTCTTGGGAGAAATTCAAATAGGTAGCATGTCAAGTTGTGGCAAGGGACCTAGTGAGAACTGCCTTGGATTCCACGGTAAGGTAGCGTGTTTCATAGGTGCGTGAATGTTTATAATAAATAAAATAGAATATTAAAGAGATTGCATAGCAGAAGCATTCCTTTACCGCAAAATCTTCTCTAAACCAGGCCTTGAGTTAGGTCAGATCATGAAACAGACTGCAAAGGAAGCATTTAAACTTTATGTAATAGGCTATAATAAGCTACATTAAAATAGCATCGCAGGATGCAATGTTTCTTCATTTCTTCTTGGTCCCATAGTGAAGAGTTCTTAAAAGCTTTAGCAAGCCTCTTTTGAAAATCTAATAGGAAAAAATATCCTCTCTTGATTTCTCATTTGTATTTCCCTTTTAAATGTTAACATCTCAGCCAGTTCCTTGGGTAGATCCAGTGAAACGTCCTTTCCTATATCATTCCCTGGGCCTGTCAGTTGTAAATCCTCCTTCAATGCCATCTCTATCTTGTTAGAAAAAGTTTGTTCTACATCTGTCATTTCTTCAATAACGTCATATTCTATCAATAGAAAAATATTATCATTACTGACACAATTGATACTGGGGTACTGTTTTCTGATTCCTTTTTTTAAAAAGTCTCCTTCATTATTTTTATTGTTAAAACGTTTGCCTCATATTACAGACTTGTAAATCTTTCTTCTACCTAAAAACTCTAGTGTCCAGTTTTTGAAATCATCAAATTTCCTACCTTATAATATCTTGTAAAAACCAAAGCTGGACCTATAAAGCTGTTTGTTCTTTATAATTAATTCCAATTTTTTATCTGGACCACAATACATTTATAACTTTCTACGATCAGCGTCTAATTTAGCTTTTGGATGTTTATTTCAGATTCTTTAAATTCTTATGTGTATGATCACATTTTTCTTTTGTTCAGGATTGAAGGCACTTGGCATTTTCAAACTAGTTGTTGTGAAGGTTGGTAACAGCTTAAAACAGCTTAAAAACAGCTTAATGAGCAATTTCAATTTCTAATTATTAGAAAGTTAGGTTTGCGAACTTATTGTCCTTTAAATGTCTCTGCAAAAGGTGTGCGGAAGATGAAATTAATCCTGTTGTCATCCAGTGATAAAATCTGTGGAAAATAACTGTCCTGCATTCTCCATACAGGGAACAGCTGTCCAGAGCAGGGGTCTCCAACCTTGGTCCCTTTAAGACTTGTGGACTTCAACTCCCAGAGTCCCTCAGCCAGCAAAGCAAAGCTGGCTGAGGAACTCTGGGAGTTGAAGTCCACAAGTCTTAAAGGGACCAAGGTTGGAGAGACCCCTGCTCCAGAGCATATGTGAGCGAGCTCCCTTCCTCTTGTTATCCAGAAAGTTCCAAGGAGCTGGTCTAAAAGACAGACCAGTGTTACAAGAACATTAGGGGTTGGACTGGATGATCTACATGGTCCCTCCCAACGTTGTTAATCTGTCTGTTACAAAACAAACAGAATAAAAAAAAAATTTTAAAGGGGAAAGTGTAAATGTAAAAATTTCCTTTTTAATTTTAAGTAATCTCATCTAAAACAGAGAGAGACAAATAATTTCCTCTATTCAAAAAACATATAAAATCAGAAAATTCTCCAGATGAAGGATATGCTGTAGTATGTGGTACTCCAAGCAGGTCACACACAATGCCAGTTTGAAGAAGACACACAGGAATTTAACTTAAACAGAAGCAATCAACTTTAATCCAAATTTGGAGACAATTTTAACTATGTTACTACTCTTCCCCTTCAATATCCAATTTTAGGCTCCTTTTCTCTTGGAGTTCTCTCTGCAGTCTTTTCAAAGATGAAACACTTTTCATACCTAGCAGAAATAGAGAGGTTTGTATAGATGACCCCGGGCATGTCTTTTAAGCAGATGGAGATGGAAATAAATGAATGGGTCTGAAACGCAGGCATATATCTGACTGTCAGTAAATCAAGTTTTCAAAAAGAAAAACATCACTTGGTGCTGTCAGGATGCCCAAGTGGATTAGACCTCTTCTCACCTAATCATATTTTCTAGATAATAAACGTGTTTTCAGTCATGTTAACAATCAGTCCTTCATGTTTGAAATGGACTTTTAAAAGCTTTTATGCCTGTTTGCTTTTCAGTGTTATGACAGGAATTACATTTCTATACTATGCAAATGTTGGCTGTTTTTCTAAGTCAGAACCTCTGCAAAAGCAGCCCCGAGCTGGACTTTTGAAACTATTAAACAAGACTTAAAGTTATCTCTTAAATCCTAAAGATTTCTGCTTGTGGCATTTGCTTATTGCTCAAGATATCATAGACGGTTCAGACCAATTCTGAATACAATTTCACAAATCCTGGTAATTAGCATACTGCTGATTGTGGGGAGGGCTTCTTGATGCTTCAAACTATGTGCCAATCCTTACCCAGAGCTCCTCATCCATTTTTCACCAAATGGGCATTTGGAATTTTGAGAGCATAATATGAGTGCTGACATAGTTGACACGAAGGGACAGTAAGAACAGAATAACTGAGTTGGAAGGGACCTTGGAGGTCTTCTAGTCCAACCCCCTGCACAAGCAGGAGATCCTATGCTAATCTGGACAAATGACTTTCCAATCTCTTCTTTAAAACCTCCAATGATGGAGCACCCACAACTTCCGAAGGCGAGCCATTCCACTGGTTAATTGTTTTCACTCTTTTTATTATTATTATTATTATTTGAATTTATATCCCGCCCTTCTCCGAAGACTCAGGGCGGCTTACATTGTGTTAAGCAATAGTCTCATCCATTTGTATATTATATACAAAGTCAACTTATTGCCCCCAACAATCTGGGTCCTCATTTTACCTACCTTATAAAGGATGGAAGGCTGAGTCAACCTTGGGCCTGGTGGGACTTGAACTTGCAGTAATTGCAAGCAGCTGTGTTAATAACAGACTGCATTAGTCTGTTGAGCCACCAGAGGCCCTCTCAGGAAATTTCTCCTGAGTTCTAGGTTGCTTCTCTCCTTGATTAATTTCCATCCTTTGCTTTTTGTCTTGCCTTCTGGTGCTTTGTAAAATAGGTTGACTCCCCCTTCTTTGTGGCAGCCCTTCAAATATTGGAACACGGCTATCATGTCACCCCTAGTCCTTCTTTTCACCAGACTAGAGATACCCAATTTCTGCAACCATTCTTCATATGTTGTTTAGCCTTCAGCCCACTAATCATCTTTGTTGCTCTTCTCTGCACTTTTTCTAGACTCTCTACGTCTTTTTTATATCATGGTAACCAAAACTGGATGCAGTATTCCAAGTGTGGTCTTACTAAGGCTTTATAAAGTGGTACCAATTCTTCACATTTTCTTGATTCTATTCTCTGTTAATATACTCTAGGATTGCATTGGCTGTTTTTGACTGCTGCCGCACACTGCTGCTCATATTTAAGTGGTTGTCTAGTAGAATTCCTAGATCCCTGTTGTACTTACTGCTATTGAGTCAGGTTCCACCTAATCGGTACATTTTTTTCTTTTCTAAGTGTAAAACCTTACTTTTCTTACAATTGAATTTCTTTTTGTTAGATAGGGCCCAGTGCTCAAGTCTGCAGAGATCCAACTGGATCATGAGCCTATCTTCTGTAGTGTTGGCTATTCCTGCCACCTTGGTGTTGTCTGCAAATATGATGAGTTCCCCTTCCATTCCCTCATCTAAATCATTTATGAAGATATTGAAGAGTACTGGGCCTAAGACAGAATCTTGACATATCCCACTGCTTACTTACCATTAAAGACTATATAGTATGTTGAGTGCAGTTTGTCAGCCAGTTATAAATCCATCTGGTGGTGATACTGTCCATCCTATGTTTTTCTAACTTATTAAGAAGTAGGTTGTGGTCTACTGTGTCAAAGCCTTACTGAACTCCAAGGGGGTTGGACTAGAAGACCTCCAAGGTCCCTTTCAACTCTGATATTCTCTATTCTGTATCAAACATTTCGTAAGAAAAGTCTATTAAAGGCTCAATCACTTTCTTCATTTAGGGCATAAATTTCCAGCACTAGTTCAACTCCATATAAATAAACACCATGTTATTGTTTTAGGAAGTTAATGAGATACATTGTGGGGATTTTATTTTTCCCCCATTGCCTCAGTTGGGTGACCATATAAATGCATAATACTTTGCCAAATACTTTGGCCACCTAATGAGAAGGAAGGACTCACTGGAGAAGAGCCTAATGCTGGGAAAGATTGAGGGCAAAAGAAGAAGGGGACGGCAGAGAACGAGGTGGCTGGATGGAGTCACTGAAGCAGTGGGCGTGAGCTTAAATGGACTCCAGAGGATGGTAGAGGACAGGAAGGCCTGGAGGAACATTGTCCATGGGGTCGCGATGGGTCAGACACGACTTCGCAAATGCATAAATAAATAACTGAAGTGGCTGAAGTTGCCCCTCTGCTTTAAGGCATGCTAACTTCCCTATTATTACTATAACTACCACTATTTTTTGATATTACAAAAACTCTTCAAAAGATGAAAACGGGTCAGGTGGGCCACAGAGTCCATAAGCGGTGAGACAAGTACCATGTTGAGCATCCGGGCTGTAACCAATTGTTAGTGTGGGTCACCGTGGTAGAGGAGCAAGGCAAGAGCAGCTGAAGTGGATGGAGGAAGACAAGCAAGGAATAACCATGCAAATGTTGCATACAACATCAACTTATGATCACAACTGAGCCCAGAATTTCCCTTGTTAAGTGAATTTTGCCCCATTTAATGACCTTTCTTGCCTTAGTTGTTAAATGAATCACTGCAGTTGATAAGTTAGTAACCCGGTTGTTAAGTGAATCTGATTTCCCCGTTGATTCTGCTTGTCAAAAGGTCGCAAAAGGGGATCACGTGACCCTGGGACGCTGCAACAGTTATGCTCCCGCATAACACCCATCCTGCGCAGACTGCACTGGCTACCTGTGGCCTTCCGGGTGCGCTTCAAGGTTTTGGTGACCACCTTTAAAGCGCTCCATGGCATTGGGCCGGGTTATTTACGGGACCGCCTACTGCTACTGTTAAGTTCGGGAAGTAACGAGGCTGGAGACCAGGGTAGTGACAACAGCTCTTTAATATAGGGTGAACCCAGCAACCTGGCTGGGGAAAAACCTCTCCTTATATACTGTTTAACCGGCGGCTTCAACCAATCAGCAACGTGCTTGTTTCCCGCCAAAACATTTAAAGATACATAACACTCCTCCCCTCCCAGAAAACACTTTACCTATATTTACATATTATTTACATGTTATTTTTCGACGTAGTCACGCAAATAACCTGGGCGTCTCCTAATTCTTGCCTCCCGGGGTTAAATCAGCTGTGGGTTCAAATAATGTGTGGTCAGGGTCTGTTTCATTGAACTCGGATTGTTCGGTTATTCTTCTTATTTGATCTATGTGGCGCCTCCATACTCGGTTGTCTTTCAACTCAACCAAGTATGACTTTGGACCGGTTGCTTTATGATTTGCCCTGCTAGCCAACTTGGGCCGTCCCCATAGTTGCGGGCCCACACTCGATCGCCTATGCCCATTTCTCTCGTTTTTCCAGTTCCCCTTGTAACCCTCTGGTGTGTAATGGGGATTTAACGTCAGTGGGCACGGGCTTCCGTCCATTAATAATTCGGCTGGGCTTCTGCCTGTAGCAGTGCTGGGGTTCTGTGCTGAGCGGCCAGAAAGAAATCTATCTTTGTTTGCCAGTCGCCTGGCTTGAGTCTGGACAATGCCTCTTTAGCGCTCCGGACGGAGCGCTCTGCAAGGCCATTCGGCGCAGGGTGGAAAGGCGCAGAGAGGGCATGTCGGATGCCCTCATCTGCCAAGTATTCCTCAAACTGGGTTGCCGTGAATTGCGGGCGTTATCGGATACTAGCGTGTCGGGCAACCCGTGGGTTGCAAATAGGTGCCGCAGGGCTGCGATTACTGCCTCGGCTGTCATGGATCTCATGAGAATGATTTCCAACCATTTAGAAGCGTCGACTACCACTAGGAAGGTTTGGCCGTGGAAAGGGCCAGCAAAATCAATGTGGATTCTGACCAGGGCCCTTGGGGTTTTCCCATTCCTGACTGGGGCCGTTGGGGTAGAGGTCTGGACTCTTGGCAAGCCTGGCATTTCCCTACCCTTTCAGCAATTTCTGAGTCCATTAAGGGCCACCACACATAGCTTCTTGCTAGCCCCTTCATCCTTACGATCCCTGGGTGACCCTCGTGGAGAGGTCCAATACCTTTCCTCAATTTCTCCGGGATCACCACTCGATCCCCCATAGCAGGCACCCCTTGAGCCGACAGTTCCCCGTTTTTACAAATTCCTTAAACGCGCTAGCGCGGGCCACCCTCTTGTACCCAACCGAGTACAGTCCTCAAAATAATGTCCCGGTATGATGCCGAGCCACTTCCTTAGATGTGACTGGGCCAGAGTCAAGAGTCAATTAGCAGGATGGGCGTCCCGGAGTGGGGTCTTGATCGCCCCTGGTAGTGGGCATCTGCTTAAGCGTCCGCATGCCCCACTTCTTTTCCAGGTCGATGCTGCAGCTTGTAGGAATAAGCGGCTAAGAAGATAGTCCATCGGGTCAATCGTGGCGAAAGTGCCACAGGCGTTGGTGATCGCCAGCCAGTATCCTAACAGCGGTCTATGGTCAGTAACAATTTCAAAGTCTCTACCAAAAACGTATTCGTGAAACTTTTTTACCCCTGACACAATTGCTAGCGCTTCCTTATCCAACTGGCTGTAGTTCCTCTCTGTGGAGGACATCGTTCTGGAGTAGAAGGCTATAGGGGCTTCTGTGCCGTTTGGAAGTCTGTGGCTGAGCACAGCCCCACCCCGTAAGGGGAGGCATCGCAAACCAGTAATAATGGCAATGAGCTATGATACTGGATCAGTAGGCTATCGCTCGAGTAGGTTTTTACTGCTTGAAAGCCCTAGCTTCCGACTTTCCCCAAGACCAAACAGTATTCTTTCCCAGAAGCTTATGCAGCGGTTCAGCAGTCGCTTTGTTTTTTAAAAAGACCGCGTAAAAATTCACTAGCCCCAGGAATGCCTGTAGCTCTGTTTTGTTTTTGGGCGCTGGAGCCTTTCTGATTGCCTTGACCTTGCTCTCAGTGGGGTGAATTCCTTTCTTGTCTATTCGGTAGCCCAAGAACTCGTGGATTCTACCCCTATCTGGCATTTGTTCACTTTAACCTTTAGTCCGGCTGACCGGAAAATGCCCAGAACTTATCTCAAACGCTCCCCCAATTCCTCTAAATTTTCCCTGATATCAATACATCATCGAAGTAGGGAACTACCCCTGGGAGCCCTTGCAGAAGTCGTTCCATTAAATTTTGGAACAGCCCCGGTGCCACACTCACCCCAAATTGTAATCTGGTACACTTGAAAGCACCTCTGTGAGTTACAATCGTTTGGGCTTCGGCTGTGTTGGCGTCTACGGGCAGTTGTTGATAGGCTTGGGCCAAGTCTAACTTTGCAAAGACTTGCCCTTGCCCCAGAGTGCAGCAAGTGTTGCACCACGGGAACGGGTGGCGCTTTTCTGTAAGGCTTTGTTTAACGTCGCCTTGTAGTCAGCGCAGATTCTAACTGACCCATCTGGTTTGACTGGGGTGACGATTGGTGTCTCCCACTTTGCGTGATCGACTGGCACCAGAATCCCCTGATTTATGAGCTTATCTATCTCCTTGTCAATCTTAGGTTTCAGGGCAAAAGGGACTCTCCTTGCCTTTAACCTAATGGGGGCTACCTGGGGGTCTAAGTTGAAGGAAATAGGGGTCCCCTTGTACTTGCCCAGGCAGTCCTTGAAGACATCTTCGAACTCGTTCATGAGTATGTCTTTTAGGTTACAGTCACTTCTGTAGATGCCAGTCACTCCCATGCCCAATGCAGGAACCAGTCTAGTCCCAACAAACTAGGCAGGGTCCTTCGGCGATCGTGATGGGCAGGGTCTTCTTGTGTGGTCCGTACTCGACTCGGACAGAGGTGGTCCCTCGAACAGGGATGCGATTTCCTTGGTAGTCGTGGACTCGTAGCCGTTGTGTTTGCAGGTGGCGCTGCGACTGATGGCAACGCTTCGCCAAAGTGTCCCAGGACATGATGGTGATCGCTGACCCGGTGTCCACTTCTAGTCGGCACGGTACTCCTTCTATTTTGGGCTTGGTGAAGATCTTCTTCTCCACCGGGTTGTGTGACCTATGATCACCATCGTTTGGTTGAGTTCGCGCCCTTTTGTTTGAGCCAATCACGGGTCGCCTTGCCGATCCAGCGCTCTGATTGGCGATTTGAATTTTCGGCGGAAGGTTGGGGAGCTCGACAGACTTGAGCTAGGTGCCCTTCTTCTCGCACCGCCGACATGTAGCGTCCTTGAACTTGCAGTGTTGGCGCTGGTGTTGACCTCCGCAACTTCCGCATTCGTCCGGTCTTCTTTGCGTTTCTCGGTTCGACAAACCCCTTCCTCATCCTCACCGTCGGATTCGGTTTGGACCTCTTCTTGGTGTACCGGGGTTGATTTTGTGCTCGCCTTCGGTGTGAGTGGCTGTTGCAGGGTCTCCGCCGCTTGGGTGGACATTTCATGCGCTCTGGCTTCGTCCAGGCGTTTGCCAGCGATGATTGCTTTTGATAGCAGCCGCCTCCATAAGCGCATGTCTCTGACCCCACGGATGAGTTGCTCCAGCAGCGCCTCGTCCAGGTCTCGGTACCCACAGTCTTTGGAGGCTTTCCTGGGCGGCCATGTAGTCGCGATGGATTCTCCCTCTAGCTGTCGCTCTCCAAATTCAAAGCGCCGCGTATTTGGACGGCGTTGGCGCGAAATGGTTTTTAGCAGGGTTTGCAGAGTTTGCCACGATACCGATTGTACGGCGTTGGCTCTGCCAAGGCTTCCGCGATGTCGATGACCTCGGGACCGCAGTGGCTCAAGTATGCCCTTTGCGGTTGTCTGGAACTCCTTGCAGTTCGTTTGCTTCTAGAAAGCTTTCGAAGCGGGTCATGTCGTTCCCCATTTCTCTCTGGCTGGGTCAAGCGGCGCGGAGTGTAACTACCATCTCGCGTTTCTGCCCTGGGTTTGCTGGGTTCGGTTCTTCCGTGCTTCAGCTCGGTTCTGGTGCTCCTTAGCCTCGAAATCCCACCTTCGTGCCAGTGTTAAGTTAAAGTAACGAGGCTGGAGACCAGGGTAGTGACAACAGCTCTTTAATATAGGGTGAACCCAGCAACCTGGCTGGGGAAAAACCTCTCCTTATATACTGTTTAACCGGCGGCTTCAACCAATCAGCAACGTGCTTGTTTCCCGCCAAAACATTTAAAGATACATAACAGCTACCGAATATCTCTCACCGACCCGTGCGCTCCCATAGAGAGGGTCTCCTCAGGGTGCCGTCAGCGCGGCAATGTCGTCTGGCAACACCCAGGGGAAGGGCCTTCTCTGTGGGGGCTTCCACCCTCTGGAACGAACTACCCCCTGGACTTCGTCAGCTTTCGGACCTTCGGACCGTCCGCCGCGGGCTTAAAACATACTTATTTAATTGTGCAGGACTGAGCTAGATTTTAAATTTATGGGTTTTAAATTGGGTTTTATTTTTATATTTTTAATTCTTAATTACCGGGCTTTTAGAATAAGATTTTTAATTGCTTTTATATTGTATTTATGTGTTTTTAAGTGCCTGTAAACCGCCCTGAGTCCTTCGGGAGATAGGGCGGTATATAAATATGATCAAATAAATAAATAAAATAAATAAATATGAACCAATTGCCAAACATCTGAATTTTGATCACCTGATCATGGAAATGCTGCAAAGGTTGTAGCTGTGGAAAACAGTCATAAGTCACATTTTTTTCAGTTCTGTTGTAACTTCGAATGGTCACAAAACGAACTGCTGTAAGTCGAGGATTGCTTGTATTTGCAAGGCTGAATCTGGATTGTTCAACTTGGAAGCAGGTTAGCAGAAGATATGAACTCCATGTGAGATAGACACCCTAAGTGGCAGGTACTTATTTTCTGCCTGGGAGTAGCTGGAGATGCTGCCTGTTATCTGTAGGGATTTCCATACAAGCTGAGCTCCAACTACTTTCTCTATAAGGGGTGTAAGGGAGAGATCGTTTCCTTCAGTGTACCCAAGAAGGAGGAAAATGCCAACCTTCTAGTTAAGATAATGGCTGGGGTGGGGTGGGGGGAGGAGGCTGTTTGCAGGCTGGGTCCATCATGGCTGTGCCCAGATTACTATTGGTCAGCAAAGAAACTCTCCTGAAGTTTTTCTCTTGTCAGTTCTCACTCCACCTAACAAAAGAGGCAACACTTTTCAAGTATCTTGGAAAAGAGAAAGAACTTCTGAGAAAACATCATGGCTGAGGGGCCAAAGGGCTACAAGAGGGCCTGTCGGTTTTGGGGTGCCGTCATCTCTCCATCAATCTGCAGCCTCCCTTCGCACTGAAGAGGCAGCTTGTGCCAAGGTTGCCTCTCTCCAAATGCAGTCAGGTGGCTGATTTGATTTTGCATATTGTATGAAACCTGCAAATTGTTTCTTATGCTACAAAGCCCAGTGAATCACAGGATGATGTAATGTGCTAAGTGAACCTTGTTAAAGGGAAAAAGGGGAAAACTTTGTTATTTGGAAAAGATAGCATTGATTGCTTGGGCATTGTTTTCATAAATTGAGCAGACTTAATAAATAAATAAAAATAAAATAAATAAATAAACTAGGGGGGACATGATAGCATAATTCCAGTATTTGAGGGGCTGCCACAAAGAAGAAGGGGGTCAACATATTTTCCAAAGTACCAGAAGGCAGGACAAGAAACAATGGATGGAAACTGATCAAAGAGAGAAACAACCTGGAATTAAGGAGAAACTTCCTAACGGTGAGAACAATTAATTAGTGGAACAGCTTTGCGTTCAGAAGTTGTGGGTGCCCCATCACTGGAGGTTTTTAAGAAGAGACTGGACAGCCACTTGTCTCAAATTGTATAAGGCTGTGATGGCAAACCTATGGCACGCATGCCAGAGATGGCACACAGAGCCCTCTCTGATGGCACACGAGCCGTTGCCCCAGTTCAGGTCTGCGCATGCATGCGCACCTCCCGCTGGCTGGCTGGCATTCAGGTCTCTGACACGCATACACGGTGGTCGGGGTGCGTGTGGTGGGCCACACGCACATGCGTGAGGGCGGGGCGCATGCGTGAGGCCATGCGCGTATGCACAGGGTATGGGGCGCATGCAGGGGGCTGCGTGCACATACATGGGGCCTGCACACACATTGTATTTTGGGGGTTTGGCTGCATGCGTACACGCTTTGGGCACTCGGTCTGGAAAAAGTTAGCCATCACTGGTATAGGGTCTCCTGCTTGAGCAGGAGGTTAGATTAGAAGACCTCCAAGGTCTATTCTTCCAGTTTTAATATCATAATAGATTTAATATCAATCTATTCTGATTAATATTAAAATAAAAGCTGTCAGGTTTAGTTGCAAGTTGCAACCTTAATGGGCATTAATGTTTCCGTGCATCAGGCTACATATAAAAGACGGAATTTTAAACTTTAGTTGAAAATCTTGGTCTCCATCAAATAACACTCCCCCAAAAAAAAACCACAGGAAAACCTACCTTTTAAAAAAAACATAATAATAATGAATTAGTAGCCTCACTCTGCAGGCCTTCCCCGCACCATCCGTGACATCAGGGAATGAAGGCAGGAAGCTTCCGCCTCCACATCTTTCATTTTTCTATGCAGGATGACATGGAAATCAGGGCATTTGCAGGGGGCGGAGGAATAAAAAATCAAGGTGGCCATGTGATCGAAGACCCCCTCCCTTTTCATCTGTATTGTGCATTCAACATATATTAAAAAAAGAGTGTCAGCTGTCCGACTAGTGAACCCAAAATAATGAAACACTCTGGGGAGCTTTGAAATCCCAAAAGTAAAACTCTATTGAATGCATTATTTTGGTACTGAAGAAACAAAACCAGCTCTGGTTTTCCTGCGCAAAGGCTTGCCTAGTTTATTTATTTTATTTATTTATTAATCAAATGTTTATACCGCCCTTCTCCCGAAGGACTCAGGGCGGTTAGTTAGTTAGTTAGTTAGTTAGTTAGTTAGTTAGTTAGTTAGTTAGACAATAGCTTCCTCTTCTCCCAACCCCTGGGTGATCACATTGTCCAATTCTGAAACATCCTTTTGTTATTGGAACAGTCTGTCTCTTTCTCCAGCACCTGCAGCAGTGACCTTGACGGTTTCCAGGCTCTCATGATCTCTGCGTATGTTCTCAGAATTCCATTTCCCCTTTCCTTCTCCCCAGTTCATTGGCAAGTTGAAAATCATTAAAGTTTGAAAGAAGCAAAGTGGTTCAAGACTTTAATTGTATGGCCACCATCTTGACTCTTTTCTTGACCCTAACCCTGCAGACACTCCTGATCCTAATCAAGGGAGTCCCAGGTCACCCTCCTGGAGGGATTCATTCAGGAGAAACGTTGCCTCCTGACAAGGATTTGTTTAGAAGATCCATCAGTACATAAATGCCCAAGACTGGAACTGCTCCAGAGGGGAATCAACATATGAAACACCATTAGAACTGCTTGGAAACCCATCTAAGAATGAAGAAGGTGGAACACACAAATGTCCTGTAATGAATGCCGAATGGATTTGACACACTCCTGGCAATGGGCCATCAGCTACCCTGGCTCTTGGAGAGAATCGTTGTATCTAAGAGCAGTGGTGGCACAGTGGTTGGAATGCAGTATTGCAGGCTGAATCTGGCAACTTCCAGCAGTTCAATTCTCACTATCGCAAGGTTGACTCAACTTTCCATCCTTCCGAGGTGGGTAAAATGAGGACCCAGATTGCTGGGGGCAAATAGGCTGACTCTGTAAACTGCTTAGAGAGGGCTGTAAAAGTACTGTGAAGCGGTATATAAGTCTAAGTTCTATTGCTGTCTTACCTGGAAAGGCCTTCTCTGAGGGGAAGCATTTAGCAACTGCCAGGAGTCTCTTTCAGGTCTGTACCTGCATTTGAATGGTAAACCCAACCACTGATCCCAACTGAAAGTGTGAGCAGTGGAACCAGCTCCTTGCGGCCAGCAATTTCAAAGATGATGGGATCTTTTCATTTCTGTGCTCACAGAAGGGTGTCAAAACACGCTGGAGCTGGAGTTTGTAATGGGATTTCAGACCTTTAATCTAGCAGGTCACTGGTTCAGATCCAAGCAAAGCCATTACCTCTCCTGAACTTCTGAGGAAAGTTATTTCAGCTCCGACAGAGAGGGACCCGCTCTCATCCAGAGGAGATACAGCCCCAGAGCGTCATTATCTTCCTTGCATTTTTGAATTCTTCTCACACAGCTTTGCCCTTCTCCTAGCCAGAGTCATCTTTATTGGTTCTTCTCAACATGGGCTATGCTCAATAATTTAAGGTTTCACAGAAATTGGCCAGGAGGAGAGATTTAAAATATCATGCAGATGATGCCGCGCGGTTATATGGTCTGAGCAAGAAATATGGGGTGGGGGGAGCAAAATGGAGGCGGGTGGCCTATGGACCTTTCAAAGGACAGAAGGAAGCCCATCAGGGGCTTTACTATAAATCCAGTGCCTGTTCATCCCAAATCCATCCTTGCCTTTTTGTGGGTGGGAGCAGGCTTGAATCAAACTCCTTGTATCCATTTTCCTAATTAGAACCACACCATTGGGAAGTTGGAAGGATCACAAGGATCAACTGGACCCGAGGAAAGCCAGATAAATCATTTGTGAGAGGTAGCTGTTCTGCCTCTTAAAAACCTCCAGGGTTTGAGAAACGTGGCCTCTGAAGTAGACTGTCCCACTCTTATCACAGGTTTTTCTGTGTTTTTAAATGGAATCTTTAAGTTGCAACTTAAGTCCATTCTTTCTGCTCCTAGTTTCTGCGACCAGTACAGTGTTCCTGCCCATCTTCCCAATGGCCCTTTTTATATTGTACCTGAACATCTAATGTTTCCCTTCACTCTTCTTTCCCATTAAACATCTTCTCAAGTCCCTGTACCGTTTCTTCTAGCTCCTCTCCAACCTTTCCATAGTCTTCTGGAAATGTGGTGCCCAGAACTGTGTGCATAACTTCCAGAGTGGTCTCAACAATGCCAAGTGGAAAGGAATGATATGTCTTCTTCTAAAGCAGAAGAATCGAAGTAGCAGCTGTCTCACTGCTGGCTTGTATTCAGCGACTTGTCAGTGATCACTCCCAAGTGCTGCTCTGAAGCAGATTTCCAAGCCATGAATCCTCTACGTTGTGTGTATGCCATTCCAAGATCCATGCATCTTTTTTCACACATCCTCTTAACAAATCAGATATTTTTTGTTTTGTTTTAACTGAATAACAGAGTCGGAAGGAACCTTGGAGGTCTTCTAGTCCAACCCCCTTCAGCAGGAGATCCTATATCATGAGCCGCAGTGGCGCAGTGGTTAGAGAGTGCAGTACTGCAGGCTACTTCTGCTGCCTACCAGCTGCCTGCAATTTGGCAGTTCGAATCTCACCAGGCTCAAGATTTACTCAGCCTTCCATCCTTCCGAGATGGGTAAAATGAGGACCCAGATTATTGGGGGCAAGAGGCTGACTCTGTAAACCACTTCGAGAGAGCTGTAAAGCACTATGAAGCGGTATATAAGTCTAAGTGCTATTCTATTTCTATCATTTGGGCATTTGTCTGAAATAGTATAGGGTCTCCTGCTTGAGCAGGGGGCTGGACTAGAAGACCTCCAAAATCTCTTCCAGCTCTGTTATTCTAAATTCATTCCTGAATGCAAGTCATGGAGCAGTGCATATAAGGGCAGGAAGACAGATTCTGGGCGTGTGCTAACAGTCAGAGCGGCTGGGCAGACCAACGCATGAGTCATAGATGTGGTGGGCTCCCCTTTGCTGGATATCCTCAAGGGGAAGCTGAAATCCTGTCATTTGGATTCCTCCACATTGTACTGAATGACCCTTCGTAGCTCTTCCTTGTACTTTTTCAAACTGCTTTCAAAGGAGGCTTTTGTTTGCCTATCTTTTGAAGGGATTTTACAATCTTCCAGATTTCAAGAATTACAGTTATGCGCTAGCTTGAGCTTTGGAAGTAATTGAAAACTGGGATTAGTATGACGTCTGATATCTATTGTTTTTCCTTCCTTTCTGAACTGAAAAGAGCCAGTGGAAATGTTCTCTCTGGGCTCTTTGGGATTGAGCCGAAACCAGCCATGGAGGTTGTCAGAAAGCATAAGAAAAAACATGCACCTCTTGGCCATGTGCAAGACTGCCACGCCCCACTCATAAATTTCAAGCAAAGTTCTTGTGTCCCTTGATAGAAATGCCTAAAGATAAATTTCTTTCACCTAATAAAAGAACTTTTGGAGGGGGGTGAACAGCACTAAAAGTCAACCCATCATCCATGAAGTTTCAAGATGAAGTTGCTTCTGGACATGAATCGGTGTCCTAATTATGCAGCAAAATTTAATCTTCATAGCAGTTCAGGTTGAACAAGGCACCCATCTCAATGCCATATTGTAACTTCGCAATGCTGGGAAATACTTGCTGAAAAAGAAAGAACAATATAAAGCAGGGGTCTCCAACCTTGGCAACTTTAAGCCTGGCGGACTTCAACTCCCAGAATTCCCAAGCCAGCAAAACTCAATCCCAAAGAGCCCAGACAGAACATTTCCACAGGCTGTTTTCAGTTCAGAAAGGAAGGAAGGAATTCTGGGAGTTGAAGTCCACCAAGGCTTAAAGTTGACAAGGTTGGAGGCCCCTGATATAAAGGAAAATCAGAGGGGATAAGGAGTTAATAGCAAAGGCATAACTGATTGTTCTCTGGCTTTAAAACAAAGGTAGCTCTCAGTGGAGAAGAAATTGGGGCCGATTATTTATTTATTTATTTATTTTGTAGAATACATATTAAATAATATATATAAGTATAAGCATGAACTGAATACATAAAATGAATACAATTAAAGGGAACATTATGGGACGCGGTGGCTCAGGGGCTAGGACGTTGAGCTTGTCGATCGAAAGGTCAGCAGCTTGGCGGTTCGAATCCCTAGTGCCGCCGTGTAATGGCGTTACTTGTCCCAGCTTCTGCCAACCTAGCTCCCGTTACTTGTCCCAGCTTCTGCCAACCTAGCAGTTTCAAAAGCATGTAAAAATGCAAGTAGAAAAAATAGGGACCACCTTTGGTGGGAAGGGAACAGCGTTCCGTGCGCCTTTGGTGTTGAGTCATGCCGGCCACATGACCACGGAGACGTCTTCGGACAGTGCTGGCTCTTCGGCTTTGAAACGGAGATGAGCACCGCCCCCTAGAGTCAGCAACGACTAGCACATATGTGCGAGGGGAACTTTTACCTTTACCTAAAGGGAACATTAGGAAAGGAACGGTAGGCACGCTTGTGCTCTAATGCACGCCCCTTACAGACCTCTTAGGAATGGGGTGAGGTCAACAGTCTTTGGTTAAAGCTTTGGGGATTTTGGGAAGAGACCACAGAGTCAGGTAGTGCATTCCAGGCATTAACAACTCTGTTACTGAAGTCATATTTTCTGCAATCAAGATTGGAGCGGTTCACTTTAAGTTTGAACCTATTTTGTGCTCGTGTATTGTTGTGGTTGAAGCTGAAGTAGTCATTGACAGGAAGGACATTGTAGCAGATGATTTTATGATCTATGCTCAGGTCATACCGGCCTAGTTCTAAATTTTCTAAACCCAGAATTTCAAGTGTGGTGGCATAAGGTATTTTGTTGCGAGCAGAGGAGTGGAGGACTTTTCTTGTGAAATATTTCTGGACGCACTCAATTGTATTAATGTCCGATATGCAGTGTGGGTTCCAGACAGATGATCTGTATTCGAGAATTGGCCTAGCAAATTTTTTGTATGCTCTGGTTAGTAGTGTAATCTTACCGGAGAAGAAGCTATGCAAGATTAGGTTTACAACTCTTAATGCCTTTTTGGCGATGTTGTTACAGTGAGCTTTGGCACTTAGATCATTTGATATGAGTACTGCAAGATCCTTGACGGAGTGAGGGTCATCTACAAGGTCGTGACCACTCAACTTGTATTTTAGATTAGAGAAAGCAAAGGATTAAGGTGGGTCATAAGCCCACTATATATACACCACAAGTTCCACCGTTAGGAGGGATGCCAGCCTAGATCTTCCCCAAGGGCTTACTTTTGAATCCACTGGGAATTTTGCAATACAGGTAGTCCTCAACTTACGACACAACTTCATTTGCACCTCTATAACTGTCTGGTTCGGCTCTTCAACCCAACAAGAAAGACACAGACTTCAGAGGATAATTAGAACTGCAGAAAAAATAATTGCTACCAACCTGCCTTCCATTGAGGACCTGTATACTGCACGAATCAAGAACGGGGCTGTGAAAATATTTACAGATCCCTCACATCTTGGACATAAACTGTTTCAACTCCTACCCTCAAAATGACGCTACAGAGCACTGCACACCAGAACAACTAGACACAAGAACAGTTTTTTCCCAAAGGCCATCACTCTGCTAAACAAATAATTCCATCAACACTGTCAAACTATTTACTAAATCTGCACTACTATTAATCTTCTCATCGTTCCCATCACCCATCTCTTTCCACTTATGACTGTATGACTGTAACTTTGTTACTGGCAATCCTTATGATTTATATCTAGCGACAAAAGTAAAAAATAACAAAAAAAGCTTCTTCCAACATGTTAAAAACAAGAAAAAAGTCAAGGAAACAATTGGCCCATTGCTGGGAGAAATTGGAAAGAAGATGACAAGCAACAGGGAGAAAGCAGATCTACTTAACTCATTTTTTGCATCTGTCTTTACACAAAAGGAAAAAACAATCCAACCTATCAAAAACGGCACTACAAAAAACAGATTAGAAACACAAGTTAAAATAGGGAAGAAAATGGTAAGTGAACACCTGTCTACCCTAGACAGTTCAAATCACCAGGACCGGATGGATTACACCCCAAGGTTCTGAAGGAACTGGCAGACGTGATCTCAGAACCACTGAACTATATCTTTCAAAGATCCTGGAGCACAGGGGAGCTGCCAGAGGACTGGAAAAGAGCTGATGTAGTTCCCATCTTCAAAAAAGGAAAAAAACAGATCCAGGAAACTACAGACCTATCAGCCTGACCTCAATACCGGGGAAGATTCTGGAAAAGATAATCAAGCAACGAATCACCGAACACCTAGAAGCAAACAAAGTAATAACCAAAAGCCAACATGGGTTTGTCAAAAACAGATCATGCCAGACTAATCTTATCGCATTCTTTGACAAAATGACAAAATTAGTAGACCAGAGGAATGCTGTCGATATAATTTACTTGGACTTCAGTAAAGCATTTGATAAAGTAGACCATAACCTACTACTAGATAAAGTAGAAAAATGTGGGTTAGACAACACCACCACCAGATGGATTCGTAACTGGCTGACCAACCGCACTCAACGTGTAGTCCTCAACGGAACTACATCCACATGGAGGGAAGTATGCAGTGGAGTACCCCAAGGCTCTGTTTTAGGCCCAGTACTCTTCAACATCTTCATCAATGACTTGGACGAGGGGATAGATGGGGAACTCATCAAATTTGCAGATGACACCAAGCTGGCAGGAATAGCCAACACTCCAGAAGATAGGCTCAAGTTACAGAAAGATCTTGACAGACTTGAACATTGGGCGCTATCTAACAAAATGAAATTCAACAGTGAAAAAAGTAAGGTTCTACATTTAGGCAAAAAACCAAAATGCACAGGTACCGTATATGTGGTACCTTGCTCAATAGTAGTACCTGTGAGAGGGATCTTGGAGTCCTAGTGGACAACCATTTAGATATGAGCCAGCAGTGTGCAGCAGCTGCTAAAAAAGCCAACACAGTTCTGGGCTGCATAAACAGAGGGATAGAATCAAGATCACGTGAAGTGTTAGTGCCACTTTATAATGCCTTGGTAAGGCCACACTTGGAATATTGCATCCAGTTTTGGTCGCCACGATGTAAAAAAGATGTTGAGACTCTAGAAAGAGTGCAGAGAAGAGCAACAAAGATGATTAGGGGACTGGAGGCTAAAACATATGAAGAACGGTTGCAGGAACTGGGTATGTCTAGTTTAATAAAAAGAAGGACTAGGGGAGACATGATAGCTGTGTTCCAATATCTCAGGGGTTGCCACAAAGAGGGAGTCAAGCTGTTCTCCAAAGCACCTGAGGGTAGAACAAGAAGCAATGGGTGGAAACTGATCAAGGAAAGAAGCAACTTAGAACTAAGGAGAAATTTCCTGACAGTTAGAACAATTAATAAGTGGAACAACTTGCCTGCAGAAGTTGTGAATGCTCCAACACTGGAAATTTTTAAGAAAATGTTGGATAACCATCTGACTGAGATGGTGTAGGGTTTCCTGCCTGGGCAGGGGGTTGGACTAGAAGGCCTCCAAGGTCCCTTCCAACTCTGTTGTTATATTATATTATATTGATATACTGACCATCAATTGTGTTGTAAATGTTGTATCTTTTCTTTTATGTACACTGAGAGCATATGCACCAAGACAAATTCCTTGTGTGTCCAATCACACTTGGCCAATAAAATTCTATTCTATTCTATTCTATTCTATTCTATTCTATTCTATTCTATTCTAACTGAACAAAACATTTGTTAAGTGAGTTTTGCCCCATTTTATGACCCTTGTTGCCACAGCTGTTAAGTGAATCACTGCAGTTAAGTTAGTAACATGGCTGTTAAGTGAATCAGGCTTCCCCGTGGACTTTGCTCGTCAGTAGGTCGCAAAAAGGATCACGTGACCCCGGGACACTGCGACCATCATAAATATGAGCCAGTTGCCAAGGGTCTGAATTTTGATTACATGACCCTGGGGACGCTGCAATGGATGTAAGTGGGGAAAGTGGTCATAAGTCACTTTTTTCAGTGTCGTCTAATAGTCACTAAAAGAACTGTTGTAAGTCGAGGACTACCTGAATAGGCTGCTGTAAAAAATAACCCAAACCATCCGAAGAACTTGTCCTTTAACTGTGGAGAGGGCTGGCCTTGAAAAACAGACTGCTCATTTTCTGTTCTGTAAAGCAAACATGGTTTTAATGTATTTATTGATTTTAAGTACCGCTGGTTTTATTTTTTAATTTAATTATGTTCTCTTATAAATGTTCTCTTATTAATGGTTTGGGGTTTTGGATTCTTCCAGGAGCTGGAGAATAGAAATAAAATTAACTACTACAACTAAAGTATAGTTTAGAATAAAATTAAATAAAAGCGATTGTTTCCTCTTTGTTAAATAGAAGGAAAAGAATGCCAGAGAGAGCAGCCTTGGAAGCCTCTGGCTCACCTGCTTTTCATAGCAGTTCCCAAATTACCTTATGGAATTTCAGCTGCAGAACTGGGAGTGAATGTTCTACGTGAAAAAGCAATGATCGTATGGGGAAAGTTTAAGGAAAACCTTAAATGAGATTGAATCAAAACAAGTTCTCTCCAGTGACATAATTCTGCACTATGAGGATCCTGGGGTCACGAAGGTCCCCACATACATGGAAAAAGTTCGGGGAAGAGCAACTGAGATGATCAAAGGCCTGGAGACTAAAACATATGAAGAACGGCTGCAGGATTTGGGTCTGGCTAGTCTAAAGAATAGAAGAATTAGGGGCGACAGGATAGCAGTATTTCAATATTTGAGAGGCTGCCACAAAGAAGAGGGAGTCAAATTATTCTCCAAATCATCAGAGGGCAGGACAAGAAACAATGGATGGAAACTAAACAAGGAGAAAAGCAACTTGGAATTAAGGAGAAACTTCCTGGCAGTGAGGACAATTAACCAGTGGGACAGCTGGCCTTCAGGAGTTTGGACGCTTCATCACTGGAAGTTTTTAAGAAGAGACTAAACCAAGGGTGTCAAACTCGCGTCGTCCCGGTGGCAACACATGATATATCATGACTTTTTCCCCTTCACTAAAGAAGACGTGGGCGTGGCCAGCATGCAACACATCTGGCCCATGGGCCATGAGTTTGACACCCCTGGACTAGACAATCTGAGTTGGTATAGGTTCTCCTGCTTGAGCAGGGGGTTGGACTAGAAGACCTCCAATGTCCCTTCCAGCTATGTCTTTTCTTCTCCTACAATCCCTACAAACATCACAAGACAAGTGCTACTTTGGGAGCAATATACCCTGCGGGGATCTCTTGATATTTGCTCCTGTTCCCTGGACGCCAGTAGAGTTGCTGCAACTATAAGCATTCCATTTGGTTGAATCATTTCCTTGATTGGCGCGAGAGAAACGGAAAGGAAAACCTGGAAGGAGCTCTGCAAATGATTGTGGTCCCCGAAGATGAATCCTATCTGGCTGCTGGAATTATTTTTAGTAACCCTAATACTTCCTCTCCTCAGAGAAACTCCGCAGGGTATGCGTGAAAAAGAACAAAGTGCCTCCAAGATCTTGCTGGATTCATTATTTCTATTTCCAAGTAAGTATCTTGTTGCATTCTCCAGGGCAGCTGAAAGTGACAGCCGAAAGCTGCAGCTTGAATTTCTTATAAGAGGGAGATCAATAATCTGGCTGTGTCTAAGAGAGGCAACTCGCTGGCAACCACAGTATTTCAGAGCTGTCATTTTGGACAATTCCTTGCTTCTCTTTCAGCAGTGTGACTGAAACGAGGAAAGTTTTTTCTCTTATCTTTGTTGCATTTTATCTTTCCAAAACTTACCAATTACATATACGCAGCCAATCTTCAATTGTCCCATTAGAGGCAAGAATACTTTAGACCATTGCTACACAACACTAAAAGATGCTTATCGGTCTGTAGGACACTCTGATCATTGCATGATTCACCTTATACCTGCTTACAGGCAAAGACTTAAAACCACAAAACCAACAATTAAATCAGTGAAGACCTGGACTGAAGAGGAAAAGTTAAAGCTACAGGCTTACTTTGACTGCACTGATTGGAATATTTTTGAAGATACCTCTGCAAACCTGGATGAACTCACATATACTGTAACATCATATGTCAGCTTCCATGAAGACCTATGTGTACCGACCAGGAATTTGCGAATATACAGTAACAGCAAACCTTGGTTCACCGCTAAACTTAAGCAGCCAAGTCATTCCAAAGAGGAAGCCTACAGAAAAGGTGATAAAATGCTGTTCAATCAGGCCACAAATGTATTAACAAGGAGATCAGAGCAGCAAAAAGAAGCTACTCTGAAAAGCTAAAGAATCAGTTCTCAACAAATGAACCAGCAAACATGTGGAAAACTCTTAAAAATATCACCAGCTATGGCAAACCTCCTTCCCAAGGAAATCAACGACTGGCAGATGACCTGAGCATGTTTTACTGCAGATTTGAAAGGAAACTATAGTCACCTATCCCCCATCTCAGACATACCAACAACAGCCAAGCCTCCTACAGTTGACCGCATCCCATTGGGTTCAAAAGACCCGTGATCACAGAAAAGGAAGTGTAAGACCTATTTCACAGACAAAAGCCAAGAAAAGCTCCAGGCCCAGACAAGATAACTCCTTCTTGCTTAAAAGTCTGTGCTGACCAATTGGCCCCCATCTTCACCCGAATCTTCAATAAATCGCTAAAGATGTGCTATGTTCCTTCTTGCTTCAAACGCTCTACTATCATCCCAGTGCCAAAGAAGCCCACCATCAAGGAACTGAATGACTACAGACCAGTTGCTCTAACATCTGTAGTCATGAAAACCTTTGAAAGGCTAGTGCTTTCCTACTTGAAAACCATCACGGATCCGCTGTTAGACCCCTTGCAATTTGCATACCGAGCAAATAGATCAACAGATGATGCTGTTAATATGGCTCTGCACTACATCCTACAACTTCTTGAATCTCCAAAGACCTACACAAGGGTCCTCTTGTAGACTTTAGGAGAACTGAACACACTCAAAACTTTAGGAGAAACCCTTCCATACTTCCACCTCTTACAATACTAGACAACACAATATCAACAGTAGAGACCTTCAAATTTCTAGGTTCTACCATAACGCAAGATCTAAAATGGACAGTTAACATCAAAAACATCATCAAAAAAGCACAACAAAGAATGTTCTTTCTGCGCCAACTCAGAAAGCTCAAACTGCCCAAGGAGCTGCTGATCCAATTCTACAGAAGAATTATTGAGTCTGTCATCTGCACCTCTATAACTGTCTGGTTTGGTTCTGCAACCCAACAGACACAGACTTCAGAGAATAATTAGAACTACAGAAAAAACAATGGCTACCAACATGCCTTCCATCGAGGACCTCTATACTGCACGAATCAAAAAGAGGGCTGTGAAAATATTTACAGATCCCTCACATCCTGGACATAAACTGTTTCAACTCCTCAAAACAACGCTACAGAGCATTGCACACAAGAACAACTAGAAGAATAGTTTTTTCCCGAATGCTATCACTCTGCTAAACAAATAATTCCCATAACACTGTCAAACTATTTACTAAAACTCAACTACTATTAATCTTCTTATCGTTCCCATCACCCATCTACTTCCACTGTGTGACTATAACTTTGTTGCTTGTATCTTTACGATTTATATTGATATTGTTTCCTGATTGCTTATTTGTACCCTATGACTATCATTAAGTGTTGTATCTTATGATTCTTGATGAATGTATCTTTTCTTTTATGTACACTGAGAGCCTATGCACCAAGACAAATTCCTTGTGGTGTCCAGTCACACTTGGCCAATAAAGAATTCTATTCTATTCTATTCTATTCTTCTTTGATCCTGCCCCACCCACCCCCAAACTCCCTGTCCCATAATAAAAAACTGTGATTAAACACTCAGTGTCACTTATAAATGTGTTAGAAATAGTCTGCTCTAATTTCATATTACTGTTGTTATCAAGGATTCACATCAGTTCTGGTTCACTTAGCATTTCCAAAGTGACAGACAATAAAAGATAAAATATAAAAGTAAAATATATATAAAAAGAATTCATGATCAAGAAGAAAAGCAAAATATAGTTTTAAAAAAAGAAGAAAGCTGGTAAATGATGTTATTGATTTTTATCTGGTTTAACATTTTTATTGAATTATAAAATATTAACATCAAATCACAACCTTTTGCTTTTTCATTATAATATGAGGACGCCATTTATATAGAAATAGAAATGTTACTGATTTTTATTGAAGTTATTATTATTGAATGATAAATGGACTTCATTTTAGCTAGCATTTATTTGGTCTGGGGTCTGCTACATGCCCACACCCAATTTTCCATCTATTACACAGGTGTCAAACTTGCCGCGTCACATTGCCGCCACGTAACATATCGCAGTCTTTTTTCCCTTCACGGAGCTGGAGTGGGCATGGCCTGCGCGAGACGCATCTGGCCCGTGGACTGCCAGTTTAAAACCCCTGAAGCATAGTAATAATGAATTAGGGGCCTCTGCTGGCTCAGCAGACTAAGTCTGTCTGTTATTAACAGCAGCTGCTTGCAATTACTGCAGGTTCAAGCCCCACCAGGCCCAAGGTTGACTCAGCCTTCCATCCTTTATAAGGTAGGTAAAATGAGGACCCAGATTGTTGGGGGGCAATAAGTTGACTTTGTATATAATATATAAATGGATGAAGACTATTGCTTAACACAGTGTAAGCCGCCCTGAGTCTTCGGAGAAGGGCGGGATATAAATGCAAATAAAAAAAAAAGTAGCAACATGACCCGAAATATGGTCATTGAATGTTTCACTCTCCCTGTGGAGGGAGCAGGGCTGCATAGCAATGGAGAGAGCAGTACTTCCAACTGCCCGGAGTCTAAACAGGACTTTCTGCAGCTCTTTAAAGCAGCTGTGTCTTTTCCCAGGAAAAGGTGCATCATTTGCAAAAGGAAAACCTGAAAAAGCCCTCGGTTTAAAGAATTGCCAAGAGGTGCTGGGTGAGTGCCCAGGCATACAGAATCCCCTTTAAATCTGAAGCCCCACCAAGATAGTCCTTGATTTACGACCATAATTGAGCCCAAAATTGGTTGCTAAGTGAGACATCTGTTAAGTGAGTTTTGCCCCTTTTCACAAACTTTCTTGCCACCGTTGTTAAGTGAATTACTGTCATTGCTAAGTTAGCAGCACGGTTGTTCAGTGAATCCGGCTTCCCCATTGACTTTGCTTGTCAGAAGGTTGCAAAAGGGGATCACGTGACCCTGGGACATTGCAACCGTCATAACTGTGAGTCAGTTGCCAAGCATCTGAATTGCACTGAGCACTCAGATTAACAGAGTTGGAAGGGACCTTGTAGATCATCTAGTCCAACCCCTTGCCCAATCAGGAGACCCCACACCATTTCTGACAGAGGGCAGCCCAGTCTCCCCTTGAAAGCTTCCAGTGATGAAGCTCCCACAACTTCCAAAGGCAACTTCTGTTCTTGAGAAGGAAGAAATCCTGACAATAGACTTCTCCAGTGGTGGCCCAGACTCCTCCCGCCTTTGGGAATCCTGCCGCCTTCTTTCTTTGTTTATTTTATTTTATTTTATTTATTTGTTACAACATTATATATATGCATAAGCATGAAATAACTATACGATATATAAGTATATATATATATATATATATATATATATATATATATATATATATATATATATATAAAACCATAAGTATGTAATAACGATATGAAATTGTATACAAACAAAGGGAACAATAGGACAGGAACAGTAGGCACGTTTGGTGCTCTTATGCACACACCTTACAGACCTCTTAGGAATGGGGTGAGGTCTGGAATGCTCTACCTGATCCAGTTGTCTCAGCTACAAAAATTTGCAGAATTTCAGTTGCAAATTGACTTCCATTTTATACTTAATGGTCAGTAGAGGGGGTGTACATAAGTGCACTAACATGCCTAGCATCCCTGTCATTGTATTTTTTTTCTTTTATTCTTGTTCTCGTTTTTGTTTGACAAATTCTACTAAATAAAAATAGTAGATAGTTTTTGGTTAAAGCTTTGGGGATTTTGGGAAGAGACCACAGAGTCTCTTGTTAATTGAAGGCAACCCAGATTTTGCTCTGCTTGAAATTCAGAAGGTCAGAAGATTGTAGGGGGCTCTCGGCCACCAAAGTCTGATCCTTCAGGTCCCGAGAGGAAAGCAGCAAAGGCCTTTGGACAGGCGGGTGGAAGGAAAGGAAATGGTCTTAATCGATTCGCCCTGGAAGCTCTTTATGGGGCTGTTCAGGAGAGCTGCATGGTGCCTAGAAATGCAAGGAATGATTGATTCCTGCCGGGTGGCCATTAGGACAACCTGGGCTTCAGGGGAAGGGGGAAGGCCTGTGGAAGCACTTTCTCATTGATGGACAGCTTGCCGTAGAAATTGTGTAATGAGGGAGCCACACTGTGAAATACCCAACCTTTCAATGACATTTCTGGCATTAAACAAAAAAAAGGCTAAATTGCTAGGCAAGCGAGTGACAAAATGGCAGTGAGGCTTGATGGTTGATCATTGTTAGCAGCCTGGCTGTGAATAAACGATACATGAATAAGGCTGGTAAAGCTTCGTTTCTGCTTTTTAAAATTAATGGAGGGAATCATTTTTGAGCCTAAGCGTATTGTTTACAGTATCGTATTTCTTCAGAACCCCGGATTATTTAAAACACAGAAAGATTACTCAAGGGGTTTAACGTGTTCTGGCTCTGAAAAAGAACAAGGAAATAATAGTTGAAATGTTTCCATGTAGTTATTTTCACTCTGTTGAAAGAGAACCAGGAGATGAAAAATAAAACAACTAACTAGGGATGATGTGAAGGCAAAAACGTTCTTGGTGGGTTTCAGCTCTGTCTTAAAATTGACATTTGTGAGGAAAGAAAGGCGTTGCTGCTGAATGTGTTTGTGCGTGTCTGTCTTTCATGTGGATAATTGAAAAGAATCAGAAATTTCTTTGCAAGCCATTTGCTGAAAGAAAATATACTCCGGCTGCAATTCTGGAAAAATGCACCAGCATTTGTCTTGAAACTGCAGCTAGCGGATTTCAAAATGATTGGATTTGCACAATATGTAGGGGGTTACGAGGCTTTGCTTATAGAATAGAATAGAATAGAATTTTTTATTGGCCAAGTGTGATTGGACACACAAGGAATTTGTCTTGGTGCATATGCTCTCAGTGTACATAAAAGAAAAGATACCTTCATCAAGGTACAACATTTACAACACAATTGATGATCAATATATCAATATAAATCATAAGGATTGCCAGCAACAAGTTATAGTCATACAGTCATAAGTGGAAAGAGATTGGTGATGGGAACTATGAAACGATTAATAGTAGTGCAGATTCAGTAAATAGTCTGACAGTGTTGAGGGAATTATTTGTTTAGCAGAGTGATGGCCTTCGGGAAAAAACTGTTCTTGTGTCTAATTGTTCTGGTGTGCAGTGCTCTATAGCGTCGTTTTGAGGGTAGGAGTTGAAACAGTTTATGTCCAGGATGCGAGGGATCTGCAAATATTTTCACGGCCCTCTTCTTGATTCGTGCAATATACAGGTCCTCAATGGAAGGCAAGTTGGTAGCAATTATTTTTTCTGCAGTTCTAATTATCCTCTGAAGTCTGTGTTTTTCTTGTTGGGTTGCAGAACCGAACCAGACAGTTATAGAGGTGCAAATGACAGACTCAATAATTCCTCTGTAGAATTGGATCAGCAGCTCCTTGGGCAGTTTGAGCTTACTGAGCTTATGCTGTAATCACTTGGCTTTAGTAAAAGTATACTATAAAACAGGGGTGTCAAATTCGATTTCATCGAGGGCCGCATCAAGGTTGTGTTTGACCTTGGGGGGATGGAGGGGGTGTGGCCAGGGTGGGCGTGGCCAGCTCAAAGTTACTCGTGTCGGGGCGCCTGTGGCCCAAGTGCTCTGCCAGCTCCCAGGCTCCATTTCTGCCATGACAGCCTCCTGCAACTCGCTGGCAACAAAGACGGAGCTCAGGGGGGGCCACATGCAGCCCTCCCAAGTTCCATTTTCACTGGCAGAGGCACTATGGGCCGGTCCTTCACTGTTTCCAGGGTGACCCCGTGGGCTGGATCCGCCCCCACCCCCCCACCCACCCCTGCCTTGAATTTGACACCCCTGCTATAAAAGGAAACTACAAATGGAGTTTCTTAAACACTCAAGCTGGGACAGACCTGATAGTTTATTTTTTAAAAATTTTCCCCTAGCCGGGTTGGGTTCCCCTAGTTGGGTAAATGGACAGTTATAAATATTCACATTATTCTGCTTAAAGCCATTGTCTCTTCTAAAAGAAAATCGTGTTGATTGACACATTTGCAACCAAAAGGGATTCCCGGCTTCTAAAATCACTGTTTCCAGGCAATCAATATTCAAGGTCTCCCCTCTGTTTTGAGAAGGAATTTGGATCCAATTTGGTCAGACTGGATTGTGCAAAATTAGAAATTGTCACCACCCCAATATTTCTGGTATTATTTTAAGAAGAGTACTTAATGTTACTCTGAATGATATGGTTTCATAAAACACTGCTCTGTAAATGAAACAACATGTTTTGCAGAAAAATTATCCCCATAGATGAACTTTCTAATTATTATTATCACTATGAAGCCACTAGCAAGTAGTGTTGTTGTAATCCTGGACTTACTGGAATTTCAAACTTATGCAGACTGAATTAATGTCCCTTTGAAATTAGGTTTACTCAAAACATTGAATTCTAACTGTAATTAGCTGAAACCTGCTACTCTGCCCAGATAAATCTGCTGTTTCCCAAAAAATAAATGATAATTTATTAAATAAATGATCAAAATCAAGGAATTGATCAGTCCATTAATGGCAAAAGATGGCAAGGAAGTTTACGGGAACCAGGTAGAAAGCAGAACTGCTTAATTCATTCTTTGCATCGGTCTTCATGCAAAAGGAAAAAAATAGCCCAGCCTACCAAAACTAGAACTATAAAAGACAGATTAGTAATACAAGTTAAAATAAGCAGGAATATGGAGGGAGGGAGAGAAGGAAGAAAGGAAATTATAATGAGAGGGAAGGAGGGTCTGAGGGAAGTCCTGCCGTAGCACTTGGCCATCACAGGTGCCCCCAACACAAGTGACATTAAGTTGGCCATGCCCACCCTGGCCACACCCATCCCCCCCACCTTCAAACACAACCTCCAGTGAAATCAAGTTTAACACCCCTGATCTAGATGCAAGCAAAGCTATTACTAGAAGCTAACGTGGGTTTGTCAGAAACAGATCATGCCAAACTAAAAATGCTATTGCATTTTTTTGACAAAGTGACTAAATTAGTGGACCATCAAAATGCTGCAGACATAGTTTACTTAGACTTCAATAAGTCATTCGACAAAGTAGATCACAACCTACATCTTGGTAAGGTAGAAAAATGTGGGATAGACAGCATCACCACCAGATAGATTCAGCTGACAAACCTCATTCAGTGTGTAGTCTTCAATGTAACTACATCTACATGGAGGGAAGTATGCACTGCTGTAGCATGGGATTTTCTCTTAGGCCATCTTCAACATGTTCATAAACAATTTAAATGGGGTAGAACTCATCAAATTTGCAGATGACACCAGGCTAAGAGGAACAGCCAATACTTTAGAAGATAGGCTCAAGATACAGAAAGATCTTGACAACTTTGAACACTGAGCCCTATCCTGCAAAATGCAATCCAGTGGCAAGAAAAATAAGGTTTTACATGTAGGCAAAAAAGAACCCAAATGTGTAGTTATATAATATGTGGCATCTGGTTCAACAGTAGTAACTGTGAGAGAGATGTAGGTGTCCTGGTGGATCAGTTAGCAGTGTGCTGCAAATGCCAAAAAAGCCAACACAGTCCTAGGCTGTATTAACATCAAGATCACATGAAGTGTTAGTACCGCTTTGTAATGCCTTGGTAAGACCACACTTGGAATACTCTGTCCATTTCTAGTCACCATAGTACAAAATAAATGTTGAGACCCTGGAAAGAGTACAGAGATGAGCAACAAAGATGGTTAGGGGGTGGAGGCTAAAGTATATGCTGAACAGTTGCAGGAACGGAGTACAGATTTACAGATTAACAGAGTTGGAAGGGATCTTGTAGATCATCTAGTCCAACCCCCCACCCAAGCAGAAGAGCCTACACCATTTCTGACAAATGGCTGTCCAGTGTCTTCTTGAAAGCCTCCAGTGATGAAGCTCTCACAACTTCCGAAGGCAACTTCTGTTCCATCAGTTGATTGTTCTCACTGTCAGAAATGTTCTCCTTATTTCCAGGTTGAATCTCTCCTTGATCAGTTTCCATCCATTATTCCTAGTCTGGACTTCAGGTGCCTTGGAAAACAGCTTGACCCCTTCCTCTCTGTGGCAGCCCCTCAAATATTGGAACACGGCTATCATGTCAGCCCTGGTCCTTCTCTTCACTAGACTAATACAAGTATGTCTACTCTAACAACATTTTCAACAAACGTTGAAAAAGCTCTTGATAACTTGAAACCATCGCTATCTATTGGACCTGATGGACTATGCGCATACTTCCTAAAAAAACTTTCCACCAATATAGCAGAAACCCTAAGCATAATCTTTGACAAAGCTTTCACTACCAGTTCCCTTCCCAAACTTTGGTCACTAGCCACAGTCATCCCTATCTTCAAAAAAGGAGACCTCAGCTTAGTTGAAAATTACAGACCGATCTCTCTGTGCTGCGTCACCTGCAAAGTCATGGAATCAATCATCAACCAATCCATTACCTCACACTTGGAATACTCTGTCCATTTCTAGTCACCATAGTACAAAATAAATGTTGAGACCCTGGAAAGAGTACAGAGATGAGCAACAAAGATGGTTAGGGGGTGGAGGCTAAAGTATATGCTGAACAGTTGCAGGAACGGAGTACAGATTTACAGATTAACAGAGTTGGAAGGGATCTTGTAGATCATCTAGTCCAACCCCCCACCCAAGCAGAAGAGCCTACACCATTTCTGACAAATGGCTGTCCAGTGTCTTCTTGAAAGCCTCCAGTGATGAAGCTCTCACAACTTCCGAAGGCAACTTCTGTTCCATCAGTTGATTGTTCTCACTGTCAGAAATGTTCTCCTTATTTCCAGGTTGAATCTCTCCTTGATCAGTTTCCATCCATTATTCCTAGTCTGGACTTCAGGTGCCTTGGAAAACAGCTTGACCCCTTCCTCTCTGTGGCAGCCCCTCAAATATTGGAACACGGCTATCATGTCAGCCCTGGTCCTTCTCTTCACTAGACTAATACAAGTATGTCTACTCTAACAACATTTTCAACAAACGTTGAAAAAGCTCTTCATAACTTGAAACCATCGCTATCTATTGGACCTGATGGACTATGCGCATACTTCCTAAAAAAACTTTCCACCAATATAGCAGAAACCCTAAGCATAATCTTTGACAAAGCTTTCACTACCAGTTCCCTTCCCAAACTTTGGTCACTAGCCACAGTCATCCCTATCTTCAAAAAAGGAGACCTCAGCTTAGTTGAAAATTACAGACCGATCTCTCTGTGCTGCGTCACCTGCAAAGTCATGGAATCAATCATCAACCAATCCATTACCTCACACTTGGAAACTAACAACCTACTCTCCAATAAACAATGTGGTTTCAGGAAAAAACTATCATACAACTTACAACTTCTTCACTGTAAAAACATATGGACTACAAATCTTGATCAAGGCAAAACAATAGATGCAATCTACATAGACTTCTGTAAAGCTTTTCACTCAGTAGTACACGATAAACTTCTCCTAAAACTAAAATCCTATGGCATTTCAGGACCCCTTCACAAATGGATATTTGCTTTTCTGTCTAACAGACAACAAGTGGTCAAAATTGGCAATGCTATATCAAATCCTGTTCCTGTCAAAAGTGGCGTTCCCTAAGGCAGCGTTCTTGGACCAACACTCTTCATATTATACATTAATGATCTCTGTGACCAAATAACAAGTAATTGTGTTCTCTTTGCTGACGATGTCAAACTATTTAACACCACAGACAATGCATCTATCATTCAAAAAGACCTTGATCATCTAACCACTTGGTCTAAAACTTGGCAACTCCAGATCTCAACCAGCAAATGCTCAGTCTTACATATTGGAAAAAAGAACCCAAACACTAAGTACCTACTTGATGGACATTACCTTACAGATGACCCCCACCCTGTTAAAGACCTTGGAGTTTTCATGTCAAATGATGTAAGTGCCAAAGCCCACTGTAACTACATAGCAAAAAAGGCTCTAAGAGTTGTAAACCTAATCCTGCGTAGCTTCTTTTCCAAAAACACTACACTACTAACCAGAGCATATAAAACATTTGCTAGACCAATTCTAGAATACAGCTCATCTGTTTGGAACCCTCACCATATCTCTGACATCAATACAATTGAACGAGTCCAGAAATATTTTACAAGAAGAGTTCTCCATTCCTCAGAAAACAACAAAATACCTTATCCCACCAGACTTGAAATCCTAGGCTTAGAAAACTTGGAACTCCATCGCCTTCAACAAGACCTAAGTTTAACTCATAGAATCATCTATTGTAATGTCCTTCCTGTTAAAGACTACTTCAGCTTTAATTGCAACAATACAAGAGCAACCAACAGATTCAAACTTAATGTTAACCGCTTTAATCTAGATTGCAGAAAATATGACTTCTGTAACAGAATCATCAGTGCTTGGAATACTTTACCCGACTCTGTGGTCTCTTCCCATAATTCTAAAAGCTTTAACCAAAAACTTTCTACTATTGACCTCACCCCATTCCTAAGGGGACCATAAGGAGCATACATAAGGGCACAAACGTGCCTACCGTTCCTGTCCTATTGTTTTTCTTTTCTTCTTCCTCTATATATATTGATGCTTATACCTCCTAATACTTACTCATACATATGTTCATATATTATATAATCCTTTTTATATAATGTTGTGACAAAAATAAATAAATAAATAAATAAAAATAAATAAATAAATAGCCGTATTCCAATATTCGAGGGGCTGTCACAAAGAAGAGGGCACCTGAGGGCAAGACAAAAAGTAATGAATGGAAACTTATCAAAGAGAGATCCAAACTAGAACTGAGCTGAAATTTCCTGTCAGTGAGAACAATCAATCTGTGGAATGGCTTGTCTTCAGAAGTTGTTTGTGTTCCAATACTGGAAGTTTTTATGAAGTCATTGGACAGCCATTTATCCGAAATGGTTTAGGGTCTCCTGTATGAGCAGGGAGTTGGATTAGAAGATCCCAAAGGTCCCTTCCAGCCCTACGATTCTAAGAATTCTGTGATTCAGTGACCATTATTTTGCTACAATCCTTCTGCAGTTGCTTCTTTGAGATTTTGTACACCCGTTTGTGTCATCGTATATCACTGTATCCAGTGGTGGGCTGCAACCGGTTGTAACAACAGGTTAACCCAGCACTGCAAATGTAAGTGTGTGCCCTTCCGCGCATTTGTGCGGCTTCAAAAACACGACAATATAGGACGGGATAGCACCGGGGCAGGCCCACCCGGGGGTTGCAACTACCAGTTCGCCTGAACCAGTCCAAACCAGCAGCAGCCCACCTCTGATTGTATATCTCCAACTTGTCTTCTCTCAGCTTCTTTTTCAGTTGCCTTCCATTTTTCCAGCTGTGATCTCTTCCTGTGTCTCTTAGCTGGAGAAGTCATTGGAGGAGAGTTGAAAAGGAAGACAACTGAATAGCAGCCAGGAAGGGTCCTGGGGGATGGGCATGAGGGAAGGCTGGTCAGTCTGTTTTGCAACCAGAGGTCATCTCAGAATATCATCAGGGTGTGATTTACATGGTTTGGACAGGATGCTGCAGATCAGTAGTGGGTTTCAAATCCCATCACTACCGTTTCGCTTGTGGACATGCGCGTGCACACGATGCTTCTGCGCATGCGCAGAGACATTTGGGTGGGTTGGCGGAGCCTCCTGCTGCCGCCGCTACAGGTTCACCTGTTCAGGGAGGAACTGCTGGCAACCCACCACTGCTGCAGATGTTGAGTTTACTTCTCTGATGGGTTAAGGAATTGGATTTCCTGGGTGTTTTATCTGCCCCCACCATTCTTATATTTAGGGAAGTGGTTTCATTTTATTCTCAGGGAAAATGGGGTATCTATAGCTGAATATAAATACGTGGGAAGAAACTGTCCAGGAAATTATGGTATTAGACTTAGAATAACTTTATTGTCCCTTTGAATGTACACTGATTGGCATACATTAAAATGAAATTTTGTTGCATACACCTCTCAGAGAGTCTTCACCTCCAATATACACTACATAAACATGACAAGATAAATAAATAAGTAAATAAATAAATACAAAAATATGCATGTACCCACATATATTTTATAACAACACAGTATCGTTCAGATGTATACATGTACATGGCGAGAGAAACAAACCTTGCGAGTTTACTAGATGGATGGCATAGGGGACAAAGCTGTTACAGAATCTGGTAGTCCTGCTAGAAATACTTCGAACCCTCCTCCCAGAGGGGAGCAAGAGAAGCAGACCGTGAAATGGGTATGTGGGGTCTCTAACAATGCTTTGAGCTCTAAGCACATAGTGCTTATAAACAGTATCCTGAATGACAGGAAGTGAGCTTCCTATAATCTTCTCCACTGTACTCACCACTCTCTGTAGGGACTTTCTATGTGAGGAATATGGTTGATTAATTTTATTAGAGACCATTCCTGGTGTACTCAATAGAAAACATTTTGTCTTTTTGCTTATATTTGCATTGACTTACCAAGTTGTTAATGCCTGGCAAGTAAAATAAAATAATAAAATAAATCCCAGCCATTTCTTAAACTTCATCTTCCATGGAGCCTTTTGATTCTTTGTTCTGTATTATTATATTCTAAAGACGTGTCAAAGGTCATTATTCAATTTCATTGCATGTTGCAAATCAGTGCCAGTTCCTGTGCAAAGGCCATCATTTATTGACAGTCAAATGGCAACCAGCCTCTCTTCGTATTTCTCCTTCGGCATCTCAGACGGGAAGAAGCCCTTCAGCACATCTTGGCTGGAGAATTTGGATCCTGCAAGTGACGTTCCGCCAATTTTTGCCTTTACTTTACTCTCAAGTGACAAGAACAGGAGCAAACATGGCACAGCAATCTTAGCACTAAGAATTAATGAGGATAGGGAGAAGAGAGAAAAAAAACACACACAGGCACATTTCCAATGATTTATTAATAAATTCTTCAGTAAAAACCAAGCAAGTTGAATTTTCCTATTAACACAATTGAGAATGTAATGAGCTTCTTAATTTATGACTCCAGTAAGTTTCTCTGATTTGAATTATAAAAGAATCGCGTGAGCTCCATTCTAATTGCCCAAGTGTGTCTGGAGATGACAGTTTGTTTAGGTTCATTCCAGCATCTAATCTAAATAAATTAACAAACAGCCGACAATCTCTGCTGCAAGTCATTGTGATCTAACTGTATAAATGGATTTTTTAAATGGATCAGATCCAAGTTAATAAAACAGGAATAGTGAGTTTATCTCCGATTCAGACACTGTCCACCCGCTAGAGAATAGTTTTATCGCTAACGGCTTCACAGTTACAGATCTAGGTCAACCTATGGAGCCCATTTTGCAAATATTTACATCTCATAAATTTCAGTCTGGAGATTGCTCCGTCTGAGGCAATTCCTCAAAGGGCTCAAATAATGTCCCCTGGAAGCCCCTAATGTTGCTCCAGCCCTCATCTACTCCTCTCTGCCTGCACATTGAAGGTCTTCAAGACTGGCCAGCTTGGCCACAGGAATGCCTCCAGAGGACAGGTTCCATTTGGGAATCCCTCAGCAAATGCATCCCGTGCTCCATTTCTTATTGTCCACCAAAGGCTGCTCAGCCTGGAAGTCCGGTGTCCCTGAAGAGCACCAGGGTCAGACAGACAGACAGACAGACAGATTAAGAGAGTTGGAAGGGTCCTTGTAGGTCATCTAGTCCAAACCTCCCCCCACCAAGCAGGAGACCCTATACCATTTCTGGCAGGTGGCTTTGCAGTCTCTTCTTGAAAGCCTCCAGTGATGAAGCTCCCACAACTTCTGAAGGCAACTCCTGTTCCATGGATTGATTGCTCTCACTGTCAGAAAATTCCTCCTTTATTTCCAGGTTGAATCTCTCCTCCTTCAGTTTCCATCCATTATTCTTTGTCTCACATTGCCTGCAACTCTTACACATGCAGCTGTCAGTCCTGCCCCCGAAGCCCAGGTGAGCCTTCCAGATCGCTTCAGCATGTAGTATGGGCAATTCTGACCCACCCAAAGCAATTCAGGGAGATGAACGGAGTGGACTGGCTTTGACAACATGAACTGAGATGCTTCCACAACCCAAATTGCTTCATCAAAGTACATCATCACTGCTTCCCATTGGTCTAGCCTCAAATATATTTTATATACTATACATAGGCAGTCCGCTCATAGGTGGCTATCAGGTCTTCAATTCATTGAGTGAAAAAGGCCACATATTTATCTGGTACCGCAACATCAATCCTTTGGCCATAATAAGATATGGAGAATCCATTTACGTTGCCCAGCTGTCAAATTCCAAATACTAGGTATCTAGTTCAAAAGAAAATTATCATCTGAACATTTTAACACAGAATTATGGTTTTTTGTAAAAATTTGTGTTTTAAAGAAACATCATCTTTTTGCATTTCTTACAAAGGCTGTTTTGGCCAGCCTTTTCTATATAAACATAACAGAGTGCAATAAATTCTAAATATTTTGTGTTGTAAAAGTCATAATTTGATGTTCACTCTTGTTATCGAAGTTAAAAAATTGTCAAGGTAATAAGGAACCTCCACTTCTTTATTCCACTCATTTCTTAGGATCTGCATATCAAATTGATGCTCTTTTTTCTTTTTCCTTTGTTCCATTTTTTTACACTTTCTTATAAAAGCACTTTCTATGTATATATTTTTGTTTTCTTTGACAATGTATGTATTTTTATCTTTGCGGAGCATTTTCATTTTTTTGGTCACTCTTAAATGCAATAAAATAATAATTAAATGAAGCTGGATTTTTTACATAGCAAGAGCCAAAATAGGAAATTTCACATGCAAACTAGTCCTGCTATCTATTAATGGTGGATCATTCCTGTTAGGACTTCTAAAATGGCCAGTTTGGGGGATTCAAGATGCCAGAAAATGTAAATGTTCCTTTTACAATCCACAACAACGCACCCAATGCCCTTTAACAATGCCCTTAAACATCCAGTGGGGACCACAATGGTGTCACATTGTGTATGTTCTGTGTGATGACATCGCTATTAATTATCTCCCAAATCTTATTTTTTTAAATCATGCTGACAGCATCATCACATATGTGACCAATTCTGAGGGCTGGAGCTCCAAACCATCTAAAAATACGTTAGCAAACAATGGTGATCATTTCATGTTTACAAGTGGTTTTACCTGCCTTTTTAAAGGATTATAACATAAATGATCATAATAAATAAAACAGGAAACAAACAGGAGGTGTGGAAACAACAGGAACCTGCCTGGCCTTGTTACCTGCAAAGTCCTTGAGGAATTTGCACGCAGGGTCTTGAAAGCTAACCTCATAACCCTTGCTGAAGTAATTCAATGTTATTTTAAATCACAGGTGTCAAACTCTCCACGTCGTGTTTCGCACGTGACGTTTCGCAACGTTTTCCCCATTCGCGGAGCTGGGGTGGGCGTGGCCTGCACGTGACACATCCAGCTCACAGGCCATCAGTTTGACACCCCTGTTTTAAATGAACTGTGCCACTCAGTCCAACAGTCAGGCTAAACCCAAGAATGATGTAGAACAAACAAGCCAGAGTTCAGTTCTTTATTTGTTCACAACAATCGACAGACTCTTGCCAGACTAAACCCTTACTACTCTCATCCCACGGGAGATTCTAGGACAGGGGTTTCCAACCTTGGCAACTTTAAGACTTGTGGACTTCAACTCCCAGAGTTCCTCAGCCAGCTTTGCTGGCTGAGGGACTCTGGGAGTTGAAGTCCACCAGTCTTAAAGTTGCCAAGGTTGGAGACCCCTGTTCTAGGAAGTTACTATCTTTCTTCCTTTTCCTCCTATCCAACTCCGGACTGTGCTGTCTCACCCCCTCCCCTTTCTAGAAGGTGCTCCCTCCTTCCTGGGAACGTCCCCCCCCCCACAGAAAACAGGCAACTGAGGAATGGGGGGAGGGGGGCTGCCGGTGTGCAATTTATCACTGTCTGGACTTGCCAGTGATGTGGGACTATAAAAGAGACAGTTTCAAAGGTTAATGTTTGCAGCGTCTGAAAATGATATCTTATCAAGATTTATAGCAGGTGCTGGCAGAGAAGAAAAGTTTGTGTCTGTTCAACCCATTCAGGCGTCTCCTTGCTGCCAGCCCCCACTATGCCTCTCCTGGGAGACAGTCCGGTGGGGAGGGGTGACATCTCCCTGCCTCACTTTGGGGCAGGAATGGCCCAGATGCTTCTGCTCAACCTTCTGACAGCCACACGGAGTCAACCCCAACCCCCTCCTATCCCAATGGTTTTCAACTTGTGATCTGCAGACCCCTGGGGGGCCTTGATGTCATCATAGGGGGCTTGAAAATGATTTCAATCTTGAGTTAAGTCTTGGGAGTCCATGGCTGCAAAAGGTATTTAAAGGGAGTCTGTAGTTAACAAAAGGTTGAGGACAGTGATGGGATTCAAGTAATTTAACAACCGGTTCTCTGCCCTAATGATTTCTTCCAACAACCAGTTCGCCAAACTGCTCAGAAAGTTAAAGTTAAAGTTAAAGTTAAAGACCTTGGAGTTTTCATGTCAAATGATCTAAGTGCCAAAGCCCACTGCAACTACATAGCAAAAAAAGCTCTAAGAGTTGTAAACCTAATTTTGCGTAGCTTCTTTTCCAAAAACACCACACTACTAACCAGAGCATATAAAACATTTGCTAGACCAATTCTAGAATACAGCTCACCTGTTTGGAACCCTCACCACATCTCTGACATCAATACAATTGAACGTGTCCAGAAATATTTTACAAGAAGAATTCTCCATTCCTCTGAAAACAACAAAATACCTTATCCCACCAGACTTGAAATCCTAGGCTTAGAAAACTTGGAACTCCGTCGCCTTCGACAAGACCTAAGTTTAACTCACAGAATCATCTATTGTAATGTCCTTCCTGTCAAAGACTACTTCAGCTTTAATTGCAATAATACAAGGGCAACCAATAGATTTAAACTTAATATAAACCGCTTTAATCTAGATTGCAGAAAATATGACTTCTGCAACAGAATCATCAGTGCTTGGAATACTTTACCTGACTCTGTGGTCTCTTCCCATAATCCTAAAAGCTTTAACCAAAAACTTTCTACTATTGACCTCACCCCATTCCTAAGAGGACCATAAGGGGCGTGCATAAGCGCACAAACGTGCCTACCGTTCCTGTCCTATTGTTTTTCTTTTCTTCTTCCTATATATGTTTATATGTGTATATACTATATAATCTTTTTGTATGATGTTGTGACAAAATAAATAAATAAATAAATAAAAGTAGTGCAAACTGGCTGAATCCCACCACTGGTTGAGGACCACTGTCCTATCCCATAATTCCATTGGCCACAGTTTTAAAATGTTCAAAAGTTCAGGGTAGGGCAGGATGTTTCACGTACACACACACACAGACACACACACACTACTGGGAAGTGTGCTAGGGAAGGAGATGATAATGGCTGGTTTACAACAGCCAAGCTATGGCCAGTAGAAGCTTCAGTTGTGATTTAGTTTTGTATATGAATGAGGCACAAGTGATGGGTCAGGACGTGGATTCACCTCCCTGTATTACAATCTCTGCACAAGAACTGGAGGATGTCCATGACTTTGTGTACCTCAGCTCAACTATCTCTGACACTCTCTTTAGATACTGAGCTGAATAAATATAAAGCGGCCACCACATTTTCCAGACTTACAAAGAGAGTATGGCTTAATAAGACGCTGACGGAACATACAAAGATCCAGGTCTATAGAGCCTGTGTCCTGAGCACACTCTTGTACTGCAGTGAGTCTTGGACCCTTTACACACAGGAGGAGAGAAAGTTGAACACCTTTCATATGCGCTGTCTCCGATGTATTTTTGGCATCACCTGGCAGGACAAAGTTCCAAATAGCGCAGTCTGGAACCTGCTGGAATTTCTAGCATGTATACACTACGGAAACAGCAACGTTTACGCTGGCTTGGGCATGTTGTGAGAATGGCTGATGGATTCCGAAAGATCTCCTTTACGGAGAATTAGTGTAGGGAAAGCGCCTCAGAGGGAGACCACAGCTGCGATATAAGGATATCTGCAAGAGGGACCTAAAGGCCCTGGGAATGGACGTTAACAACTGGGAAACCCTGACCTCCGATCGTTCAGCTTGGAGGCTAAAGACGCAGCATGGCCTTTTCGAATTCGAAGAGACATTTGTTTGGCAGGCTGAGGCAAAGCTGCAGTCCTGGAACCAGCGAAATCTGGGGGCTGGGCAGGGGACAGAATGTATCTGCCCTCAGTGTGGAAGGGATTGCCACTCTCGAATTGGCCTTTTTAGCCACACTAGATGCTGTTTTAGGCTCTCTTTCCAGAGCACGATTCCATAGCCTTTTGGGACTGAAGGATGTCAATACAATGAGTGAGGCAACTGTAAACTGTTCAGACTATGGTTAGATTTTGGCTTGCTATAGTACCTACCTCACCACTATAGTTTAGCTTTTTTTTGTGTGTGTGTGAAGAAGGCTTCTATAACATGTTCAACACCAGGTATATCTGCTGTGTGAAGACAGACAGACAGTGAGGCCCAAATGATATGCCATGGGACGCCATGTCTAAAGGTCTGGAACTCTTCCTCATTGTCAGTCTAGACATTAGGCTAATTAGCTGTCTCCAGGTCACCGATTGCAGCGACTTCATAAAGTCATTTTATGTGAAGATTATTGGGGTTTTGTTATGGTGCAGCCCTGTGAATACTCGGAACGTGATGTAAAAAAGTAGTTTTATTGTGGCCTAGGATCATGCTTCTAAGCTGGAAGGAATTCAAAAGAACTGCGAAGAAGACTGACAAAGAGCATCGAATAAAAATGAAACTCCCACACAGGTACACCAATACATAATGCAAAAGTTCATAAAAGCTTCTGGTTGCGTTTATGAGGAGCTTAGCTGTTGTCAGCATTTTCCTTTTTTATGTTCATTTAATGTCATTTTGAAGAGCAGCAGATCTGAAAAATCAATAAAGAAATAATGGGTTACATAGCTGGCTTGGTACCTGCAGTTCCGTGCCTTTGAAAAGACCTTGAGCCCAACTCCAAGACTTCAGTGGACCTTCTGAGGAGAAAGCCTCAGTTACTATCTCACTTCTTCCTCCAGCTGGAAAAGGGGGGAAAGGAACCCAGGTTACCTCAGAGGCCATCACTTTCCAGAGGTGTCACCAGAATGTCTCTCTGATTACCTCCCTGTGGTTTCTTAAATAAAAGATACAAGCAACCTGAATCAAGAATCTTTAAGATCATAAGCATGTGTGAATGGGGCCCATTTTAAAGGGAAACAATTCAAAGTGAGAAATGAGCCTGTTTTTTCCTGTGTTTCAAATTACAAATGCTAAGAAATGATTATAAATCTTGTGTTTTCTCTGTCAGCTCATTTTAGCATAGCCATCTATAATAGATGGATAATACTTGCTTTCCTATCTGGCTGCCACTTCCAATTTAGCAGATTATCATGACAGATTCAATTCTGTTTTGATATGGCCTCTGCATTTAATTAGCGAGGGAAAATGGAGGTTGACTTTAATGTGATCGTGCAGCCCGTAATTGGTTAACTACATTGATGGTTCTGTGCCTGGCATCTTCTCACTTGGGAACTAACCGGCCACCAAAAGCAATCATGTATTCCTTCAGGTAGTCATTTTTAGGTGACCCAAATAGCTGGCCTTGCATCTGGATCAGAAGTCGGGAGGGCGCCCAGGCCACGTCCATTGTGAAGAACTTCTTATTCTAAATCTCCTCCTCCTCCTCTTCTCCTTTCAACCCCTGGGCTTCAGCTGCTGCCACCCAACTCTTGTTAGTGAACCTCTAGCAGGCTAGGGAGGGATTGTACTTCTGATGTTCTTTGGAAACTCACTCTGCTGCAAACCAGGATTTCTGTGGTTGAGCCATGGTGGTGCAGTGGTTAGAACGCAGTATTGCAGGCTAATTCTGCCCACAGCCTGGAGTTCAATCCTGACCAGCTCAAGGTTGACTCAGCCTTCCATCCTTCTGAGGTGGGTAAAATGAGGACCCAAATTATTGCGGGCAATATGCAGACTCTGTAAACCACTTAGAAAGGGCTGTAAAGCACTATGAAGCGGTATAGAAGTCTAAATGCTATGGCTATTCCTGTAAGACTGCCAAAGGTAAGCAAGGTAACATCCTCATTCCAGAACAACAGGAAATCTTATTGATGACTTGTCTGACTGTATCAAAAACCTATCAAATCAATATAGAGAAATCAGTAGGACATGGTCATAATACCGGTAGCCATCGGGTTACGGTGGCACTGAACAAATGGTACTTATAACCAATCCCAGGAGTTGTGGCCATCGTAACATCCTTGGGGTCACGATATTTATGACCTTTCTGCAGGCTTCCTATAAGCAAAGTCAATGGGGAAGCTGGCAGGAAATCACGGTCACATGAGGTCCTCATTTAACAACCCGCATGATCCTTGCATAACTATGGCAATTGGAACTGCCATCACTGAGCAACACGGTTATGTGACATTTCCATTTTTGACCACATTGCTTAACAATGGAAATTCTGTCCTAATTGTTGCCCGTGAGGGAGATGAGCCGTTTCTAAATGTAATATACGAATAATAAAAATAAATAGCCCAGGAGCAACCTGTAAATTGTCACCCCTACAGTTAACCCCAATTTGTTCTACATAGTCTGTCCTCTTCAAAAAGACCTTTCGTGTAAAAATTGCAGTCTTGATTAGCAGAAAATATCTGCCAGAACAAGACAGCTTCTCCTAGGTGTCTCGATATTTCTGAGTTATTAAATAAGAATCTAAGTAGGTTTTTAAGAAGAGATTGGGCGACCGTTTGTCTGAACGGGTAGAGAGTTTCCTGCCTGAGCAGGGGATTGGACTAGAAGGCTTCCAAGGTCCCTTTCCAGCCCTATGATTCTGTGATTCTAAGTTGTGTGCCTCCATTAACTGTCAAAAACACAACTTTCAGTGATGTAGGGTGAAGATTCAATTCATAATGCATAATGCTTGCTCCAAAGTTTGACTGCTTTTTGATTCCAGTGAGTTCAAAGAGAAGATGCTGAATTTTCAAGCTTCTTTGTGTGATGCCGGAACATTTTTTGAAGAATTGGCACCAAAAGCAAGAAGGCTTATGTTCTTGCAAAGCAGCAAGACAAATTTGTGTCATTCCTGGGCAATGCTAGAAAATGTTGGGAAAGGAGACATCGACTGGTTGCAGAGATAAAGCTTGCGGGGCCAGAAATCCATCCATCCAGGACACCATTCGGTGAAACAAAGAGATTAATTTGCTCTCTCCAAAGAAAAGAAATGAATTGTATTCTCTTAGGAAAGGAGTTAATGCAGGGCACATTCAGGCTTTGTACTCATTTCTTATGATCAATCAAACAATTAACTTTTACATCTTTTAAAGCTGCCTTCTCTGCAAATCCTAAACATCTTTGTGTGAATTCATATTACTCAGGTAATAATAATAATAATAATAATAATAATATTTTAATTTGTATACCGCCCTTCTCCCGAAGGACTCAGGGCGGTGAACAGGCAGATAAAATATAAATACACACAATAATTTAAAACAACCCTTAAAAAACTGATTTAAATGCCCAAAACGTTAAAAACATACTCCCCTGTAAAATAACACAATTTTAAAAACCCATCTAATAAAAATAAAAATCAGGCTAGTCCAGCCATATGAAATAAATAAGTTTTAAGTTCGCGGCGAAAGGTCTTAAGGTCAGGTAATTGTCGGAGTCCGAGGGGAAGTTCGTTCCACAGGGTCGGAGCTCCCACAGAGAAGGCCCTCCCCCTGGGGGCCGCCAGTCGACACTGTTTGGCTGACGGCACCCTGAGGAGTCCCTCTCTGTGGGGCGTGCGGACGATGGGAGATAGAAGCCGGCAGTAGACGGTCCCGTAGATAGCCCGGTCCTAAGCCATGGAGCGCTTTAAAGGTGGTAACCAATACCTTGAAGCGCACCCGGAAAACCACAGGTAGCCAGTGCAGTCTGCGCAGGATAGGTGTTATGTGGGAGCCCGAGACGCTCCTCAATAACCCGCAGCCGCATTCTGAACTAGCTGAAGTCTCCGGTGCTCTTCAAGGGAGCCCCATGTAGAGAGCATTGCAGTAGTCCAGGCGAGAGGTAACAAGGGCATGAGTGACTGTGCATAAGGCATCCCGGTCCAGGAAGGGCCGCAACTGGCGGATCAGGCGAACCTGATAAAATGCTCTCCTGGAGACGGTCGCCAAATGGTCTTCAAAGGACAACCGCCATCCAGGAGCACGCCCAAGTTGCGTACCTTCTCCATCGGGGCCAATGATTCACCCCGACAGACAGCCGCATCTGCAGCTGACTGTGCAGTGCCGGCATCCACAGCCACTCCGTCTTGGAGGATTAAGTTTGAGCCTGTTCCTCCCCATCCAGACCCGTACGGCTTCCAGACACCGGGACAACACTTGACAGCTTCACTGGGGTGGCCGGGGTGGAAAAGTACAGCTGGGTGTCATCAGCGTACAGTTGGTATCTCACCCCAAAGCCACTGATGATCTCACCCAGCGGCTTCATATAGATGTTGAACAGGAGGGTGAGAGAATCGACCCTGTGGCACCCCACATGAGGCACCTTGGGTCGATCTCTGCCCCCTGTCAACACCGTCTCGTCCGATCAGAGAGGTAGGAGGAGAACCACCGATAAGCGGTGCCTCCCACTCCCAACCCCTCCAACCGGCGCAGCAGGATACCATGGTCGATGGTATCAAAAGCCGCTGAGAGGTCTAATAGGACCAGGGCAGAGGAGTAACCCCATCCCTGGCCCTCCAGAGATCATCCACCAGCGACCAAAGCTGTCTCCGTACTGTATCCGGGCCGGAAGCCGGACTGGAGCAGGTCTAGATAGACAGCTTCATCCAGGTACTGGGGTAGCTGACATGCCACCACACTCTCTACAACCTTCGCCGTGGCGAAGATTGGAACTGGCGATAGTTCCTAAAACAGCTGGGTCCAGGGAAGGCTTCTTGAGGAGGGGTCTCACCACCGCCTCTTTCAAGGCCGCGGGAAAGACCCCCTCCCGCAGAGAAGCATTTATAATCCCCTGGAGCCAGCCTCGTGTCACCTCCTGAGTAGCCAGTACTAACCAGGAGGGGCACGGATCCAGTAAACATGTGGTGGCGTTCAGCCTGCCCAGCAACCTGTCCATGTCCTCGGGAGTCACGGGATCAAAGTCATCCCAAACCACCTCAACAAGACGGGCCTCAGAACCCTTGCCTGGATCTACCCAATTTTGATCCAATCCGTCCCGAAGCTGAACGATTTTGTCGATAGATAACCGTTAAACTCCTCATGCGCCCTTGTAGGGTCCTCCGCCCCTCCTGTTGGAGGAGCGGCGGGTCACCGAAACAGGGCGGCGGCGGTTATCTGCCGGCGCAATGAGGGAGGAAGCGTGGGCAACCGCAGCCCTCATTGCCACTAGGTAGGTCCTACTATGGGACCTAACTAGTGTCCGGTCGGCCCCAGAGCGGCTGGATCCCCAGGCCCTCTCTAGGCGTCTTCTCCGCCGCTTCATCTCCCTCAGCTCCTCGGAGAACCAAGGAGCTGGTTGAGACTGGCGCCGGGTCAGAGGCCGCAAAGGCACGACACGGTCCAAAGCTCCAGCCGCGGCCCGTTCCCAGGCCGCAACTAGCTCTTCAGTTGAGTCGTGGGACAGGTGTTCGGGAAAAGGTAACCTCAAAAGTGTCGGAGCAGGCTGCCGATTGCTCGTTTTTCTGGGGATTCCTTTTATTAAGAATCCTTCTCGCCTGAACTTCCTGCCGATTGCTGTGGTGCCCCTCAAATGGCACCTTGCAAAGCTTTGCTCTCATCTTAGAGGCAATTGCCATCTTTGTGATTGGACATAACTAAAGATGAGGAAGACAGAAAGCTTGACATTTAACATGTTTCTACTGAGGCTCTACATGGGGCTCTTAATACAAGAAGGACTACCAAATTCTTAGCAGGGAATATTGATTTCTGGCTTGGATTAGATTTGTATGAATGGGGGTTCTGTTCCCCGCAAAATATTCTTAGAACAGTCTAACTAGTCCAATGGACTGCAGCAAAATAAACAGGATTTATTTGCTGCATCTCTTCTTAAAATAGAATAGAATAGAGTAGAGTAGAGTAGAATAGAGTAGAATAGAATAGAATAGAATAGAATAGAATAGAATAGAATAGAATAGAATAGAATAGAATAGAATTTTTTATTGCCCAAGTGTGATTGGACACACAAGGAAAGCTGGCTGGGGAATTCTGGGAGTTGAAGTCCGCTAGGCTTAAAGTTGCCAAGGTTGGAGACCCCTGGTTTAAAGCAATCTGACTTTTAGTAATTGTCTGTAAAAGTTTTCTCTTAGCATTAAAATGCTGGCTCTCAGTTGAAGGTATTATATTTTATTACAGCAGAGTATGTTTTTAGACATCATGTCTACATGTGGCCATCCAGGTTATTTGTGTGAAGAAACCTACAGTGCACTGGAATTTTGACTGTCTCTTCTTTAAAGCAACTCATGCCAAATCAACCTTATTTCGTTCTTTGACAAAGTGACTGAATGAGAGGACTGGGAGAAATGCTGTGGACATACTTAGACTTCAGTAAGGCAATTGACAAAATAGATCACAGCCTGCTTCGTGAAAAGATCGAAAAATGTGAGATAGATAGAATTACCAGCAGGTCAATTCGTAACCGGCTGACCAACTGCACTGAACAATTAGTCCTCAACAAACCTCTATCTACATGTAGAGAAGCATACAGTGGGACAGGGGTGAAATGCTCCCAGTTCAAACCACATCAGCTGATCCAGTAGTGATGGCAGTGGGTGGTTCGGAGAACCGGTAGCAAAAATCCCTGCCCACCCTCATGCATGCCCACCCAATCGCCCACTTGCCACTTCTTTTAAAAAACGCTTTTAAAAGGTTAAAAAAGGGGTCTGATGATCCCAGCTGAGCTGCCTGATCATCAGAGCCTTTTTTTTACTTTTGAAAGCATTATTTTTACAACCTTTTCGGTCCAATGTGTTGTAAAAAATGCTTTTAAAAGTAAAAAAAAAAAGATCGTGTGCCACAGCTGATCACACCTCCCCCTGCGCGCGCTATTCTACTTACCTCCTGCCTCCTTTTGGCATGCACTGTGTGCGCGCGCATCGCGCATTTGGTGTGTGGCATGCACTGCGCATAGGTGTGTGTAGCACCCATGCATGCACAGCCAGTGGACCAGTAGTAAACTGGTTCAGATTTCTCCACTGCAGTGGGGTATCCTGAGGTTCTGTCTTAGGCCCAATACTATTCAAAACTTCATTTAGACAAGTAGACATAAGAGGAAGTCATCAAATTTGCAGATGACACCAAGCTGGTGTCTTAACACTTTGACCAGACTTGAACATTGGGCCCCATCCAACAAAATGCAATTTAGTGGTGAGAAAAGTAAGGTCCTGCACTTAGGCAGAAAAAAATCAAATTCATATCTGCAGAAAAGGTGATACCTGGCTCAAGGGTAGTAACTGTGAGAGAGATCTAGATGTCCTAGCAGACCATTACTTAATAGTAGTAACTGTGAGAGGGATCTTGGAATCCTAGTGGACAACCAGTTAGATATGAGCCAGCAGTGTGCAGCAGCTGCCAAAAAAGCCAACACAGTTCTGGGCTGCATAAACAGAGGGATAGAATCAAGAACATGTGAAGTTTTAAGACCACTTTATAATGCCTTGGTAAGGCCGCACTTGGAATATTGCATTCAATTTTGGTTGCCACGATGTAAAAAAGATGTTGAGACTCTAGAAAGAGTGCAGAGAAGAGCAACAAAGATGATTAGGGGACTGGAGGCTAAAACATATGAAGAACGATTGCAGGAACTGGGTATGTCTGGTTTAATGAAAAGAAGGACTAGGGAAGACATGATAGCAGTTCCAATATCTCAGGGGTTGCCACAAAGAAGAGGGAGTCAAACTATTCTCCAAAGCACCTGAGGGCAGAACAAGAAGCAATGGGTAGAAACTAATCAAGGAGAGAAGCAACTTAGAACTAAGGAGAAATTTCCTGACAGTTAGAACAATTAATAAGTGGAACAACTTGCCTGCAGAAGTTGTGAATGCTCCAACACTGGAATTTTTTAAGAAAATGTTGGATAGCCATTTATCTGAAATGGTGTAGGGTTTCCTGCCTGGGCAGGGGGTTGGACTAGAAGACCTCCAAGGTCCCTTCCAACTCTGTTATTATGTTATGTTATGTTAATTATGAGCCAGCGTGTGCTGCCGATGCCAAAAATGCCAATCCAGTCCTGGATTGCATCAACAAAGGGATATTATCAAGATCACATGAAGTGATAATACTGCTTTCTATTGCACTGTAAGACTACACTTGAAATACTGTGTCCAGTTCTGGTCACCACAAAGATATTGAGACTCTAAAACGAGTGCAGAGAAGAGCAACAATGATGACTAGTGCACTGGAGGCTAAACTACATGATGAATGGGTGTGGCCATGATGGGCGTAGCGCAGGGGTCTCCAATCTTGGTCCCTTTAAGACTTGTGGACTTCAACTCCCAGAGTCCCTCAGCCAGCAAAGCTGGCTGAGGAACTCTGCTAGTTAAAGTCCACAAGTCTTAAAGGGACCAAGGTTGGAGACCCCTGGCGGAGCAAGCTCGATTTCACTCATGTCAGGGACACCTGTGGTGGCCCTGGCAGGGCTGGGAGGATCCACTTTTGCTACTAGCTTGTTTTGCTAGCACTCTGCCAGCGAAAACTGAGTGGACTAAACAATCCACAGGCTCCCTTCTACTTCTATGATTCTTTAGCTAGGCAGCCTCTGCTCCTTGGAGCCTATAGACGGCCATTTTTTCATTGTATCAAGATGGTGGCTAGACGCTCCAGCCATTTTTCATGTATGGCAGTCTGGAATCTTGTATTCTGCAGCTTCTGAACTAATTCAGCAAGTGCATTGAAGGTGATGCGGCAAAGACAAGGATTTGTGATATATATATATATATATTTAAAAGAACCATTTCTTTTCAATGTTGTATTGACCGCAAAGTAAATTTGATTAGTTCAAAGAAAAAGAAATAAGCATTGTGGGCGGGAAAGAGGGGAGGAGAATGCTTGCCAAAATAAAGGGTTATCGACTTCCCAGGAGCAAAAGGAAACATTTATCAGTAACTCTGATCACTGTGTTGAGAATGAATAGAATAAAATGGAATGGAATGGAATAGAATAGAGTAGGACAGGACAGGACAGGACAGAATAGAATAGAATAAAATATTGGAATGAAAAATAGAACAGAACAGAACAGAACAGAACAGAACAGAACAGAATAGAATAGAATAGAATATTGGGATGAAAAATAGAACAGAACAGAACAGAACAGAACAGAACAGAACAGAACAGAACAGAATAGAATAGAATAGAATAGAATAGAATAGAATAGAATATTGGGATGAAAAATAGAACAGAACAGAACAGAACAGAATAGAATAGAATAGAATAGAATTAAAACAGAATAGAATAATAGAATAAAAAATAGAATAGAATAGAATAGAATAGAATAGAATAGAATAGAATAGAATAGAATAGAATAGAATAGAATAGAATAGAATAGAATAGAATTCTTTATTGGCCAAGGAATTTGTCTTGGTGCACACACTCTCAGTGTACGTAAAAGAAATAAGGAAACATTGTAGAAACAGGGTTTTTTTTTTAAAAAAAGTCCTAATTTGCTTACCATAATTAGATTTACTTTTTTAAAACATCAGAGTTGTCACAGCTGCAATTCATGCCTGCAGTTCCTGGCAAGCTTATTGAAATGGCAAAAAAACTCTGGCATGTCCACAGATCTCATCACATCACAGACCAAGGCTCGAAATGCCACGCCTGAAGGGAGGAGAACCTGTAGTGAGCGCGAGGTGTTTGCACAGCCAGAGGTTTTTGCTAATGTTCCATTCCACACTGTGGAGTAGGGTAGGGAGGGTATTTTCTTAAAGGAAGCTAATCAACTCATCTAATCTGGAGAGAATTAATCTTAGAACTAAGGAGAAATTTCCTGACAGGTAGAACAATTAATCAGTGGCCTCCAGAAGCTGTGGGGGCTCCAACCCTGGAGGTTCTTAAGAAGAGATTGGACAGCCATTTGTCTGAAGTGGTGTAGGGTCTCCTGCTTGAGCAGGAGGTTGGACTAGAAGACCTCCCAAGGTCCCTTCCAACTCTCTTATTCAATTAAACATTCGTTATGTAATTCTGTTACAGGTTAGTTCTAAGCAGCATAAGCATAAGGGTTTTTTCATGTTCTCCCTTAAAGGAGGAGGAGCCGGGAGTGACAGGCAGCTGGAATAGGGCTTTTCCATGGCTGCTGCCCGTTATCACTTCATAAGTGGGTCGAGGCAGAACAAGAGGTGAGCACCAGGTGACAATTTGCCTGAAGATGTCCAGTGCACTTCAACAATGGGGTCTGCTAACCGTGAGGCCAGTCCTGGGCAATTCAGACAGACTTATTTGCAAGCAAACGTGCAGAGACATATAAAATACTCCTGTGATTATTCCATCTTTGAAGGCTAATGGAAAAATCTTTCAGACATAAACATCTGATAGCTTTCAATTCCCTTGTTAAGTTGGCTTTGCAAAGAGAGGAGCATGTTGCTTTCCTGGGGAGGTGAGGGGAGTGATGAGCTGAAGCTGCCTCTCCATATTTCACACACTGAGCTCAAAGCAATTGCTTCTGCTGTCTATAACTTTGGACAACAATCCACGGTCGGGTGCACATTGGTGTCTCCTCCTCAGAACAAATGGCTTGCAACCTCCTTTGCAAATTGAGGTGAGACCAAGGTTGGTCCGCCAGATGTGAGGCTGGCACCAGCACAGCAACATGGTCAAATGGAAGGAGTGAAAAGCCTGGAAGTTGCCCCTTACTAGTGGAGGCCTCTCTTAATATGCGGGTGGTATAATGACTTTGAAATCGTTTGGACCTCAGCTCAGTTCCTTGCCTCTTCCTTCCCTGCAGTTGTTGCAGGGTTGTCAAACAATCGGATAGCAGCTGGTAGGGCTGCCTGCAAGGAATATAAATCCTTCTCTTCCCCACCATCCAGTCAGAGCTGAAGAAGCTTCTTGGATGAGAAGCGACTTCAAAGAAGAACCAGAAAGTCCAGTTGCCTCCTGAAAAAGCGCCTTTGGGACAACCATGACCTGGATGAGGGAGAATCTCCATAGACATTTAACTATGCACTGGTAGGGCTGAGTTTGGTTGGCAGTCTGCTGCAATGAGAACAAAGCCTCTGCAAGGAACAAAGACTCCAGCCTGTATCCTTTAACAGATTAGCGGAGTTGGAAGGGACCTTATAGGTCATCTAGTCCAACCCTCCACCCAAGCAGGAGACCCTACACCATTTCTGACAAATGGCAGTCCAGTCTCTTCTTGAAAGCCTCCAGTGATAAAGCTCCCACAACTTCTGAAGGCAAGCTGTTCTTGAGAAGCATTTTCCTAAGAGAAATCCTAACGACAGAGGGACCTTTCCCACTTCTCGGGTGGTTGCCCATACTCCTGACTTTGGGAGTCCTGCCTTCTTCTTTCCTTGTTAATTGAAGATAACTTCTGTTCCATGGGGTTGATAGTTATCACTGTCAGAAAATTTCTTCTTATTTCCCAGTTGAACCTCTCCTTGTTCAGTTTCCATCCATTATCCTGGCTAGATTTCAGCTACGAAAGGGTGGAGAAAGTGGCCCTTTTTTGCATATGCAGTTCTTTAAATACCAGATTTGTACTTTTACTAGAAAAGGGGTGCTCCACTTAAGGGGTTCAGTCAGTAAGCTACCTCTAGACACATGCATACACCTTCTTAATTAATATGCAGATGCGGTTGCTATTCCTCTTAGAATTATTCTGCTCTCCAAATTTTGCAAGGCAGTTTGCTCAAGATATGCAAATCTTAGGGGAAGGCCCATTCTAGCAGTGGATTCCACTTACCTTCGCAACCGGTTTGGAATCGGGAGCATGCGTGCACACTCGCTTTGCTCATATGCGGCACTTCTCCACATGCACAGAGCATCCAGGATGATGTCCGGGCAGATGGGTGGAACCTCCTGCTGCCGCCGCTACCAGTTCACCTGAACCGGGGCGAACTGGTAGAAACCCACCATTGGCCCATTCCTTTTTTCCTAATATAACCAACTTTTGCACAATTGCTTTCTGTTTATTCAATTTTATAAAGTGTAAGGTATAAAACCACAACAAATTTTGAAAATAAGAGATTTGCAGATGGCACTCTAATTTTGATTTTCGCATTACTTCAAAAATACAAAAGATGAGACATGGACCACAAATTTCTTACCCATTCTAACTGGGTATGTCTCCCTTTTAAGCCAACCATTGGCAATTCTCTGCTGGTTTAAGATCTGCCAGACTGGACTGCAGAATCTGGATGACCACTAGAGGGCAGTGGGCAAGGGAACCTTTCTGCATCTCTTGGCTACCCTCCAGTAGTCAGGTAAACTCTTGGGCACCCCCATTGCAAGTGCCCCATTATTACCACCGTGCTTTCTCAAATACTGTCTTCGTGCAAATATTAAATGTGACAGCAGAGAATAGCTGAAAGTTGTTAAGTAGAAGCCTCAAGTATGTGCTGACGGAGCCTGAGCCCTAATGGAGCTAATTAATGCTATTCCTGGCAATAGAGCCATAGATGATGGGGTGAATTAAAAGCCCCAGGTTGGCATTTCTGCTCTCAGGGTAGAATTCCAACTGAATATTAATTAAGCCCAGGAAATGTCGCTATAATTGGGATGCCTACAAGAATAAGCAACAACATAAAGTTACGAGTTGCGCTTCTAATGATGCAGAAGGATTGTGGAGGCTCTGCTTGCGCTGGGCTGAGTTTCCCATCTCTCTCTTCCATCATGCAGGAAATTGCTCAAAGTTCTCTAATATCATTGCGCAGGAACCAAAAAGCAGTCTTAGGGAGTTTTGTTGGTGTTTTATTTGGCCAACTAGTCACACAGAGGTGAGGCCACCCATCACGAACAGATGTGGCCCAATCCAAAATCATACCACCCAGGAAACGTCAGCGTACAACCGTTCATTTAGTGACTGTTCAAAATTACAACAGCACTGAAAATAGTAACTGATGACCATTTTTCACACTTACAACCATTGCAGCATCCCCAGGGTCACGTGATCAAAATTCAGAACCTTGGCAACTGACTCATAGTTACGGCGGTTGCAGTGTCCTGGGGTCACGTGATCTCCTTTTGCGACCTTCCAACAAGCAAAATCAGTGCGGAAGCCAGATTCACTCAACAACTTCGTTACTAATTTAACAACTGTGCTGATTCACTTTATTGTGACAAGAAAGGTCATAAAATAGGGCAAAATAATAAATGTCTTGCTTAACAAAGGAAATGTGGGGTTCAACTATGGTCGTAAGTCGAGGACCACCCGTATGAAATGTGCTTCCTGATGTGGAAAATAGGGTAAATTTGCTCCAGGGAAGCGGGGCCCCAGCAGCACTGCAAACCTGCTCCACCAACAGGCTCCCGGGAAGTAGGAGCCTTCGTTTCTCCTTTTTCACATTTTTCTGTGGATAGTTTTTATTAAAGGGACATTTTACAAAGATTTTTAAAACTATAGAAATATAAATACAAAAAGAAAGAGATTATAGAAGGGCAAAAGAATAAGTGAAGGATGACAAAAGAGTAAGAAGAAAAGAGAGATCCAGAGAAGTATGCAGAAGTTGCCAACCGAGCAGTTGCCATCCTCATCCTCCATGGTGCCCATCATCGCCCTCTTCTTCCCATGGACTTTTAATCAGTAAATCCCCAAATCAGCAGTTTGTGTTTATCCTTTTTCAGCAAAGAGTCTGAAAAGAGTTTTCCAGTCTTCTGCAATCAAACAAGCCAATTTAGCCATTTCTGCAAACTCGGCCATCTTCAGAATCTGTCGCTGGTATTTCTGTGGCCTTCCATCTTTGTGCATATAACAGCCTGCCTGGCTATAGGAAACCAACCAACCATGAGCCTTTTCTAGTTCAGTCCTAATAACAAAAGTTCCACTTTCATATGAATGTTTATTTTTTAAAACTCTGCATGTTTAAAAAATTACATGTGTTTGTATCCAGGACCTTTTCACCTTTTCGTAAGTCCACCATGCACGATAAAATGTCCCTTTGCATTTTTCACATTTTCAGTAGTGATTAGAAGTACCTTTGTACATCTCAGACAATTTCTCTGGTGTCATATATCCATGGTACATCATTTTTAAAAAGTTTTCTTTTAAATTGTGAGACAAATGAACTTCAGACCTTTTAATCATCTTCTCTTCCATTGATTTATTTGAATAGTATAACTAAAATTATTTGCCCATTTTACAATAGATTCTTTAACTTCCTCTTCTTCCGTTTTAAATCTCAAGAAAAGCGTATACGTTTTAGTACAGGAAGTCCAGTCTAGAAAGCAAGAAACCATGAGTTCAAGTCTCGCCTTAGGCCAGTCGCTCTCTCTCAGCCCAGCCAACTTCAAAGGGTTGTTGTTATTGCCATGGGGAAATTGTGTTGGATATTTTCACCGTCTTGAGTTATTTGTAAAAAATAATATGTTCTTCCACTGAAATTCTAAAAATGAGGTAGATATAGCAGACTTCGCTAGGTTAGTCAGTGATGCAGTAGTCATATTTACCCAATATGCTAAAGTTAACCTTTCTTATTTAGAGAGTTTGCAAATTGGGCAAACCAATTAGATCTACATCTTCTGATATTTTTGTAAAGCCATCAAATTCTGTAAGAATTAATGAGTCAAATGCAAACCTCAAAAGAGAAGAGAACCATATTTCCCTGAGCAATTCTCTTTATTAAGCTTTATTAACATCAAATGCTTAATAACTTGTTTTGAAGGTGAAACGATAGTTTATAACAGTTGTTGGACAAGAAATACATCGAAGCTGACAAAAACATTCCATATTTCATTTCACACAATTGCAGTGCCGGCCCTGAGAAATTCCCACAGTCACAATGTTTCACTGAGGTTGTGGTCCTTGAGCCCAAAATTTATGTTGCTAAGTGAAACATTTGTTAAGTGAGTTTGTCCCCATTTTACAACCTTTCTTGCAGGAATTGTTAAGTGAATCACTGCAATTGTTAAGTGAATCTGGCTTCCCCATTGACTTTGCTTGTCAGAAGATGGCAAAAGGGGATCACTTGGAGATGCTCTGAACTGGAGAGAGACAGGAGCCTTCTGCTACTCACCCTGGAAATCATTTCTGGACTTTCTGACCGCTACCCACCACCGCAGGGAGACGGAGCCAATGCATTGGTTCCATCCCAGGCGCCTGATGGACCCAGAGTGGTTCCTGACGGAGCTTGGGCCGTTTCCCGAGAATCTGGCCCACGACACGACTGAAGAACTAATCGCGGCCTGGGAACAGGCCGCGGCTGGAGCTTTGGACTGTGTGGTGCCTTTGTGGCCTCTGACCCGGCGTCGGTCTCAACCAGCTCCTTGTTTTTCCGAGGAGCTGAGGGAGATGAAACGCCGGAGAAGACGCCTAGAGAGTGTCTGGAGATCCAGCCGTTCTGAGGCTGACCGGACACTAGTTAGGTCCTATAGCAGGACCTACCTAGTGGCATTGAGGGATGTGAAACGCTCCTACGTTTCCTCCCTCATTGCGTCGGCAGATAACCGCCCAGCCGCCCTGTTTCGGGTGACCCGCTCTCTCCTTCAACAGGAGGGGCGAGAGGACCCCTTACAAGGGCGTGCTGAGGAGTTTAACGGTTATCTATACGATAAAATCGTTCAGCTTCGGGACGGATTGGATCAAAATTGGGTAGATCCAGGTGAGAGTTCCGAGACCCGTCTTGTTGAGGTGGGTTGGGATAACTTTGACCCTGTGACTCCCGAGGACATGGACAGGTTGCTGGGTAGGTTGAATGCCACCACATGTTTACTGGATCCGTGCCCCTCCTGGTTGGTGCTGGCCACGCAGGAGGTGACACGAGGCTGGCTCCGGGGGATTACGAATGCTTCTTTGTGGGAGAGGGTCTTCCCCGCTGCCTTGAAAGAGGCGGTGGTGAGACCTCTCCTCAAGAAGCCTTCCCTGGACCCAGATGTTTTAGGAAATTACCGCCCAGTCTCCAATCTTTGCTTTACGGCGAAGGTTGTAGAGAGTGCGGTGCCTGGATGAAACTGTCTATCTAGACCCGTTCCAGTCCGGCTTTCGGCCTGGATACAGTACGGAGACGGCTTTGGTCGCGTTGGTGGATGATCTCTGGAGGGCCAGGGATAAGGGTTATTCCTCTGCCCTGGTCCTATTAGACCTCTCAGCGGCTTTTGATACCATCGACCATGGTATCCTGCTGCGCCAGTTGGAGGGGTTGGGAGTGGGAGGCACCGTTTATCGGTGGTTCTCCTCCTACCTCTCTGACCGGACGCAGACGGTGTTGACAGGGGGGGCAGAGATCGACTCCAAGGTGCCTCGTGTGGGGTGCCGCAGGGATCGATTCTCTCACCCCTCCTGTTCAACATCTATATGAAGCCGCTGGGTGAGATCATCAGTGGTTTTGGGGTGAGATACCAACTGTACGCTGATGACACGCAGCTGTACTTTTCCACCCCAGGCCACCCCAGCGAAGCTATCGAAGTGCTGTCCCGGTGTTTGGAAGCCGTACGGGTCTGGATGGGGAGGAACAGGCTCAAACTTAATCCCTCCAAGACGGAGTGGCTGTGGATGCCGGCACCCCGGTACAGTCAGCTGCAGATGCGGCTATCTGTTGGGGGCGAGTTGTTGGCCCCAATGGAGAGAGTGTGCAACTTGGGCGTTCTCCTGGATGGGCGGTTGTCTTTTGAAGAACATTTGACGACCGTCTCCAGGAGAGCTTTTTATCAGGTTCGCCTGATCCGCCAGTTGCGTCCCTTCCTGGACCAGGATGCCCTATGCACAGTCACTCATGCTCTCGTTACCTCTCGCTTGGACTACTGCAATGCTCTCTACATGGGCTCCCCTTGAAGAGCACTCAGAGACTCCAGCTAGTCCAGAATGCGGCTGCGCGGATTATTGAGGGAGCGGTTCGGAGCTCCCATGTAACACCTATCCTGCGCAGACTGCACTGGCTACCTGTTGTCTTCCGGGTGCGCTTCAAGGTATTGGTTACCATCTTCAAAGTGCTCCATGGCTTAGGACCGGGATACTTACGGGACCGTCTACTGCCGTCTTCTACCTCCCAGCGACCGGTGCGTTCCCACAGGGAGGGACTCCTTAGGGTGCCATCAGCCAAACAATGTCGGCTGGCGGCCCCCAGGGGGAGGGCCTTCTCTGTGGGGGCTCCTACCCTGTGGAATGAGCTTCCCCCTGGACTTCGACAATTACCTGACCTTAGGACCTTTCGCCGCGAACTTAAAACCTATTTATTTCGCATGGCTGGACTGGCTTGATTGTTAAAATTTTAATTTAATTTAATGGGTTTTAAATTTCTGTAATTTTATAGGGTGTATTTTGTATTTTAAATTTCTTTGGCCAATTGAATAAGTTTTTTAAGGGTTGTTCTTAATATTGTATGTGTTTGTGTTTGTATTTTATTTGGTTGTTCACCGCCCTGAGTCCTTCGGGAGAAGGGCGGTATACAAATTAAAATATTATTATTATTATTATTATTATTATTATTATTATTATTATTATTATTATTATTATTATTATTATTATTATTATTATTATTATTGCAATGTGCAAAGAAGCCAGGAGACAGAGGAGCCTCCGACATGCAGATCCGGGAGCTCAGGGGTTAGAATGCATTGCAAGTAGTCCTTGACTTATAACAGGTCGTTTAGTGAACGTTCAAAGTTACAATGGCACCGAAAAAAGTGACTTACGGCCATTTTTCACACTTATGACCATTGCAGCATCCCAATAGTCATGTCATTTACATTTGGATGCTTGGCAACTGGTTCATATTTATGACGGTCGCAGTGTTCCAGGGTCATGGGATCAACCCTCTGACAAGCGACTTTGCCAGATTCCCTTAACAGCTGTGTTCCTAATTTAACAACTGGAGTGATTCGCTTAACAAATATGACAGGAAAAGTTGTAAAATGGGACAGAACTCACTTAGCAAATCTCTCACTTAGCCACTTAAATTCTGGGCTCCATTGTGGTCATAAGTCGAGGACAACCTGTACTGCAAACTAATTCTGCCCAGAGCCAGGATCTTCACCAGCTCAAGGTTGGCTCAGCCTTCCATTTTACTGGCCACTTGAGAGGGGACCATGGACAAGGACAGAATTCAACAGGTGCATCTGCTTTCTCCATGGCCCTTCCAGGTCTACAGACTATCTCTCCTTGCTTTACCAACTTTCCCTCTCCTGAAACAAAGTTGGGACCAATGACATTTCTTGGTCTACGAGGCACAGGGCTCCTTGGCCCAAAAAATTAGTAGCAGTTTAAAGCAAACAAGCAACATGAATAAATATTCATCAGCAACAGCAATAAAATATTATTTATGTTCAATCTGCTTTCCAGTCTTTGCATCCAAGGGCTGAGAAGCCAGTTCCAGCTCATATCCCAAATGCCTACACAGAAGATGCAAATGGGACTCAGTCTCCTGGATTTCCAGATCTCTCCTCCAACCAATAGGACAGAAGGCAGGAAAGAACAGCAGCTGACCTTTGCTGGCCTAATGAGTCTCTACCTGGAAAATGCCACCATGACCAGTAGTTTCCCATCCTGAGTGGTGCAGTGGCCTAGAGGTGGATTTCTCACCTCACATTCAGGAGGCTGTGAGTTCAATCCTAGGTAGAAACAGATATTTCTCTCTCTGGGCGCAATGAGAATATATCTGCTAAATATAATTCTGCATTAAACACTCGGCCCTTCTCCATGGCCCTTCCAGGTCTACAGACTATCTCTCCTTGCTTTACCAACTTTCCCTCTCCTGAAACAAAGTTGGGACCAATGACATTTCTTGGTCTACGAGGCACAGGGCTCCTTGGCCCAAAAAATTAGTAGCGATTTAAAGCAAACAAGCAACATGAATAAATATTCATCAGCAACAGCAATAAAATATTATTTATGTTCAATCTGCTTTCCAGTCTTTGCATCCAAGGGCTGAGAAGCCAGTTCCAGCTCATATCCCAAATGCCTACACAGAAGATGCAAATGGGACTCAGTCTCCTGGATTTCCAGATCTCTCCTCCAACCAATAGGACAGAAGCCAGGAAAGAACAGCAACTGACCTCTGCTGGCCTAATGAGTCTCTACCTGGAAAATGCCACCATGACCAGTAGTTTCCCATCCTGAGTGGTGCAGTGGCCTAGAGGTGGATTTCTCACCTCACATTCAGGAGGCTGTGAGTTCAATCCTAGGTAGAAACAGATATTTCTCTCTCTGGGCGCAATGAGAATATATCTGCTAAATATAATTCTGCATTGGCGACAGGAAGGACATCCGGCCAGTAAACACTCGGCTCCATTCAGTTGCCTAGGATGATAACAACAATAATAACTGATTTTATTGTTTGTCTCCCGGGTGTATTGTTTTTTGTTTGTTAAATTTTTATGCCACCCATCCCCTATATAAAGTGAATCTGGGCAGCTTGCAAGTTATAAAAGAGGTAAAGGAATAATTTAAATGTTGATACATTAAAACTACACAGATTAAGATTTCAGAAACTATTCAACAACAACAACTGAGAGATGGACAGGACAGGGATGAAGTCTTCTTACCCCACTAGCCACCTCCTGCTCCGTTCAAACCCCAGCCACATTTTAATACCTTCCAGAAGGCCAAAGTGGTGGGAGCAGTCCCACAGGGGTGGGGCCACAGCAGAAAAGGCTCTTCTGCTTGAACCCAGCTGCCCCAATTCCTTAGCAGACGGGATCCAGAGCAGGCATCTCCTGCTGGCATCAGTGGGGCAGGCTAGTCCCCCACTAGTCTGAGGAAAGATGGCTCCTCAGATGCCCTGGACCCATGCCATGTAGGGCTTTAAAAGTGACAACCAACACCTTGAACTGGATCTGGAGGCAAACTGGTAACCAATGCAGTTCACACAGTAGCAGTGTAAAGTTGTGCTGCCCTAGGAGCTCCCAGGATTGCTTTCTGCAGCTGCTGCAGCTTCCAAATTCAGCCACCCCATCTTGCCTGGGCTCAGCTGAAGCCTGGATCCCTGTAGCCTCCAGAAAGGGTGGCTATGGCAGCCCTTGAATCTCCAGGAATGGAGATGTAAAGCTGTGCAACATCAGCATATTTAGGATACCTCATCCCATGGAGTCAGATGATCCCAGCCCAACAATAGATGTTATAATGGGGCGGAGAAAGTACTGAGCCCTACAGCACTCCACAATGAAATGGCTCTGGGCTGGACCCCTTGCTCCCTTTGAACACCGATTGGGACCAGCCTTGGAGAAAGGAATGGCCCCCAGCAGCTCAGCCAGGGAGGTTGCTACTACCAAACAGGCTGGAACCGTTTCCAAGAGAGAAACTCCCCCATCTGGCCTCACCCAGATCTTAGTGATGCACGCCAGGTCAGTGAGATCACAAATAATGAGGTGGGGGCTTGTTGCTGACTGACTTGGCATTCATTAGCAGCAGCCAAGGGCCCTGGACTCCATGGATCCACTGTCCAGGGTCTGGCCATGAGCTCAGAGAGCCGGAACCTGCCACTGGTATTAAGTATAGGGATGTCTTCTCCTTTGGCTCCCACCTCACCCCATGCCCATCACCACTTGAATCTGTTGCCACATTCCACACCCCAGGAGGGGATTCTCTGCCTCCCACCCTGGCCCAGATAGGACTGGTCAAAAATAATCTGATAGGACTGAGCTTTGCTTTCCAAGAGACGTTCCTGCTATCATGTAACAGACACTGACCTGCAGTCTGAGATTGCAGGTCCTCATTAATTAAACTGATGCTTCCCCAGGCAACTCTGACAGTGACAAGTGGCAGCATCTATTCCAAGAAGATGCACAAAAGAGGCCGCTTAATGTCAGTCACATTCACTAAGGAAGAGAGGGAGAGGGGGGGGAGTCGTATTCCCCCTTGTGCTAAAAATCAGGCATCCCAGCCTTGTTAAGCCATCCCCAGTCATGCACTGTGATCGGCAACCTGCCATCCTGATTCTCTGATGGGCTCTCTGAGGTACAACAGTCTCCTAAGACTCTACAGCAGGCCCTGCTTCTCAGGAGGGTTTGGGAAGGTGCTCCAGAAAAATCTGCAGAATTAGAAACACAGGTCTTAGTGGAAGTTACAGCAGAACAGAGTAACAGAGTTGGAAGGGACCTTGGAGGTCTTATAGTCCAACCCCCTGCTCAGGCAGTAAACCCTTACCATTTTAGACAAAGGGTTGTCCGATCTCTTCTTTAAAACTTCCAGTGTTGGAGCATTCACAGCTTCTAGAGGCAAGTTGTTCCATTGATTAATTGTTCTAACTTTCTCTTTAGTTCGAGATTGCTTTTCTCTTTGATTAGGTTCCATTCATTGCTTCGTGTCCTGCCTTCAGGTTTTTTGGAAATAGGTTGATCCCCTCATCTTTGGGTCAGGTCCTGAGATACTCCGTCACCTTCAACATGACCTGAGTTTAACTCATAGAATAATCTGTTACAATGTCCTTCCTGTTGAAGGCTACTTCAGCTTCAATCGCAACAATACACGAGCACACAATAGATTTAAGCTTAATGTGAACCGCTCCAATCTTGATTGCAGAAAATATGACTTCAGAAACAGAGTTGTTAATGCTTGGAATACACTACCTGACTCTGTGGTCTCTTCCCAAAATCCCCAAAGCTTCAACCAAAAACTATCTACTGTTGACCTCACCCCATTCCTAAAAGGTCTGTAAGGGGCGTGCATAAGAGCACCAACGTGCCTATCATTCCTGTCCTAATGTTCCCTTTGATTGTATCCAATTCATATAGTTAGTTCATACTTATGCTAATATATATAATAATAATAATAATAATAATAATAATAATAATAATAATAATAATAATAATAATAATAGTAATAGTAATAAAAACAACAACAACAACAACAACAGAGTTGGAAGGGACCTTGGAGGTCTTCTAGTCCAACCCCCTGCCCAGGCAGGAAACCCTACATCATCTCAGTCAGATGGTTATCCAACATTTTCTTAAAAATTTCCAGTGTTGGAGCATTCACAACTTCTGCAGGCAAGTCGTTCCACTTATTAATTGTTCTAACTGTCAGGAAATTTCTCCTCAGTTCTAAGTTGCTTCTTTCCTTGATCAGTTTCCACCCATTGCTTCTTGTTCTACCCTCAGATGCTTTGGAGAACAGCCTGACTCCCACTTCTCTGTGGCAGCCCCTAAGATATTGGAACACTGCTATCATGTCTCCCCTAGTCCTTCTTTTCATTAAACTAGACATACCCAGTTCCTGCAACCATTCTTCATATGTTTTAGCCTCCAGTCCCCTAATCATCTTTGTTGCTCTTCTCTGCACTCTTTCTAGAGTCTCCACATCTTTTTTACATCATGGCGACCAAAACTAAATGCAATATTCCAAGTGTGGCCTTACCAAGGCATTATAAAGTGGTCTTAACACTTCACATGATCGTGATTCTATCCCTCTGTTTATGCAGCCCAGAACTGTGTTGGCTTTTTTGGCAGCTGCTGCACACTGCTGACTCATATCTAAATGGTTGTCCACTAGGACTCTCAAGATCCCTCTCACAGTTACTACTGTTGAGCAAGGTACCACATATCCGGTACCTATGCATTTTGTTTTTTTTGCCTAAATGTAGAACCTTACTTTTTTCATTGTTGAATTTCATTTTGTTAGATAGCGCCCAATGTTCAAGTCTGTCAAGATCTTTCTGTATCTTGAGCCTATCTTCTGGAGTGTTGGCTATTCCTGCCAGCTTGGTGTCATCTGCAAATTTGATGAGTTCCCCATTTATCCCCTCGTCCAAGTCATTGATGAAGATGTTGAAGAGTACTGGGCCTAAAACAGAGCCTTGGGGTACTCCACTGCATACTTCCTTCCATGTGGATGTAGTTCCGTTGAGGACTACACGTTGAGTGCGGTTGGTCAGCCAGTTACGAATCCATCTGGTGGTGGTGCAGTCTAACCCACATTTTTCTACTTTATCTAGTAGTAGGTTATGGTCTATTTTATCAAATGCTTTACTGAAGTATACGATTATACTTATATATATATATATATATGATTATATATCGTATAGTTATTTCTTGCTTATGCTTATATATACTATATATATATATGCTTATATATACTGTTGTGACAAATAAATAAATAAAATTAATAAATAAAATAAAATAAATATTAGAACACTGCTATTATGTCAAAGCTAGTTCTTCTTTTCATTAAACTTGGTTTAATGCATTAGGGGATTTAGTTATCAAACCCCTGTCATGGTCAGATCATTCACTCCTTCGACTAGACTTCCAAACCGCCATCCAACATCCCAGGGAGATGGGGCCGATTCGTTGGTTCCGTCCCAGGCGCCTGATGGACCTGGAGAGGTTTCTGACGGAGCTTGGGCCATTTCCTGAGGATCTAGCTCACGGCTCGGCTGAAGAACTAGTCTTCGCCTCGGAAAAGGCGGCGGCGGGGGCTTGGGACCGCGTCGTGCCTTTGCGGCCTCTGACCCGGCACTGATCTCGACTGGCTCCTTGGTTTTCTGAGGAGCTGAGAGAGATGAAATGCCGGAAAAGATGCCTAGAGAGTGGATGGAGGGCCAGCCGTTCCGAATCTGACCAAACCCTAGTAAGGTCTTATATTCAGACCTATCTAGTGGCGATAAGAGCGGCAAAGTGTGAGTATGTTTCCGCTCTTATTGCATCAGCAGATAACCACCCAGCCGCCCTGTTTAGGGTGACCCCCTCCCTCCTTCATCAGGAGGCGTGGGATGACCCCTTGCAAGGGGGTGCTGAGGATTTTGGACAATATCTGCACGATAAAATTGCTCAGATCCGGGATGGTTTGGACTCTAATTGGGTACATTCAGACGGGATGACAGAGGTAGGTCTTGAGGATGTTATCTGGGAAGAGTTCGATACTGTGACTTCCGAGGACATGGACAGGATACTGGGGAGGCTAAATGCGACCACATGTTTATTGGACCCGTGTCTCTCCTGGTTGGTACTGGCCACACGGGAGGTTACATGAGGCTGGCTTCAGGGAATTGTCAACGCTTTCTTGATGGAGGGTGTCTTCCCCACCACCTTGAAAGAGGCAGTGGTGAGGCCCCTTCTCAAGAAGCCCTCTCTGGATCCAGCTGTTTTAGCGAAATATCGTCCCGTCTCCAACCTTCGTTTTGTGGCAAAGGTTGTTGAGAGTGTGGTGGCGCGACAGCTTCCCCAGTACCTGGAAGAAACTGTCTATCTGGACCCGTTCCAGTCCGGCTTCAGGCCTGGGTACAGCACGGAGATGACTTTGGTCGCGTTGGTAGATGATCTCTGGAGGGCTCGGGACAGGGGTTGTTCCTCTGCCCTGGTCCTATTAGATCTTTCAGCTGCTTTTGATACCATTGACCATGGTATCTTGCTGTGACGGCTGGGGGGTTTAGGAGTGGGGGGCACCATTCTTCGGTGGTTTTCCTCCTATCTTTCTGACCAGTCGCAGACGGTATTGGCAGGAGGGCAGAGATCAGCCGCGAGGCACCTCATGTGTGGAGTGCCACAGGGGTCAGTTCTCTCGCCTCTTCTGTTCAACATCTATATGAAGCCGCTGGGTGAGATCATTCATGGTTTTGGGGTGCAATGCCATCTGTATGCTGATGATACTCAGCTGTACATTTCCACCCCTAACTACCCCAACGAAGCCATCGAAGTGATGTCCCGGTGTCTGGAGGCTCTGCGGGTCTACATGGGGAAGAACAGGCTTCGACTCAACCCTTCCAAGACTGAGTGGCTGTGGATGCCGGCATCCTGGTACAACCAGCTGATTCCATCGCTGACTGTTGGGGGTGAGTCATTGGCCCCCATGGAGAGGGTCCGCAACTTAGGCGTCCTCCTGGATGTACGGTTGTCCTTAGAAGAGCATATGACGACCGTCGCCAGGGGAGCTTTTTATCAGGTTCACCTGATACGTCAGTTGCGTCCCTTCCTAGATCGGGATTCCTTATGCACAGTCACTCATACCCTCGTCACTTCCCGCCTGGACTACTGTAACGCTGTCTACATGGGGCTCCCCTTGAAGAGCACCCGGAGCTGCGCGGGTAATAGAGGGAGCAACTCGAGGCTCCCATATAACACCTCTCCTGCGCAAGCTGCACTGGCTTCTGGTGGTCTTCCGAGTGCAATTCAAGGTGATGGTTGTCACCTTTAAAGCGCTCCATGGCATAGGACTGGGTTATTTACGGGACCGCCTGCTGCCACCAATAGCCTCCCATCAACCTGTGCGCTCCCATAGGGAGGGCCTCCTCAGGGTGCTGTCAGTCAAACAATGTCGACTGGCGACCCCCAGGGGGAGGGCCTTCTCTGTGGGGGCGCCTGCCCTCTGGAATGAGCTGCCTCCAGGGATACGACAACTCCCTGACCTCCGGACCTTCCATCGTGAGCTGAAGACCTTTTTGTTTTTTCGCGCAGGGCTGGCTTAAAGTAATTTTAATAGGGGCTTATTATGGTTTTATTATAGTTTTAAAATTTTGTTTCGGCCTAATTGAATCAGATTTTTAAAATTGTTTTTAATTTTTGTGCAAATGTGTTTTTATCTGGCTGTAAACCGCCCTGAGTCCTTCGGGAGAAGGGCGGTATATAAATTAAATAAATAAATAAACTAGATATACCCAATTCCAACAACCATTCTTTATATGTCTTAGCCTCCAGTTTTCTAATCACCTTTGTTAATCTTCTCTGCACTCTTTTTAGAGTCTCAACATCTTTTTTACATCATAGCAACCAAAACTGGATGCAGTATTCCAAGTGTGGCCTTACCAAGGCCTAATAAAGTGGTGTTAACACTTCAGGTGATCTTGATTCTATCCTTCTATAATACAACCTAAAACTATGTTGGCTTTTTTGGCAGCTGCAGCACATTGCTAGCTCATATTTAAGTGATGTGTACTAAGACTCCAAGATCCCTCTCACAATTACTACTATTGAGCCAGGTACCAGATATACTATACTTGTGCATTTGGTTTTTCTTATCTAAATGTAGAACCTTACTTTTTTCACCACAGAATTTCATTTTGTTACGTAACGTCCAATGTTCAAGTCTGTCAAGATCCTTCTGTATCTTAAGCCTATCTTCTGAAGTGTTGGCTATTCCTGCCAGCTTGGTGTCATCTGCAGATTTGATGAGTTCCCCATCTATCCCCTCATCCAAGTCATTGATGAAGATGTTGAAGAGTACTGGGCCTAAAACAGAGCCTTGGGGTACTCCACTGCATACTTCCTTCCATGTGGATGTAGTTCCGTTGAGGACTACACGTTGAGTGCGGTTGGTCAGCCAGTTACGAATCCATCTGGTGGTGGTGCAGTCTAACCCACATTTTTCTACTTTATCTAGTAGCAGGTTATGGTCTACTTTATCAAATGCTTTACTGAAGTATACGATTATACTTATATATATATATATGATTATATATCGTATAGTTATTTCTTGCTTATGCTTATATATACTATATATATATGCTTATATATACTGTTGTGACAAATAAATAAATAAAATTAATAAATAAAATAAAATAAATATTAGAACACTGCTATTATGTCAAAGCTAGTTCTTCTTTTCATTAAACTTGGTTTAATGCATTAGGGGATTTAGTTATCAAACCCCTGTCATGGTCAGATCATTCACTCCTTCGACTAGACTTCCGAACCGCCATCCAACACCGCAGGGAGACGGGGCCGATTCGTTGGTTCCGTCCCAGGCACCTGATGGACCTGGAGAGGTTTCTGACGGAGCTTGGGCCATTTCCTGAGGATCTAGCTCACGGCTCGGCTGAAGAACTAGTCTTCGCCTCGGAAAAGGCGGCGGCGGGGGCTTGGGACCGCGTCGTGCCTTTGCGGCCTCTGACCCTGTGCCGATGTCGACTGTCTCCTTGGTATTCTGAGGAGCTGAGAGAGATGAAGCGCCGGAAAAGACGCCTAGAGAGTGGATGGAGGGCCAGCCGTTCTGAATCCGATCGAACACTAGTAAGGTCTTATATTCAGACCTATCTAGTGGCGATAAGAACGGCAAAACCACCGAAGAATGGTGCCCCCCACTCCTAAACCCTCCAGCCGTCACAGCAAGATACCATGGTCAATGGTATCAAGGGCAGAGGAACAACCCCTATCCCGAGCCCTCCAGAGATCATCTACCAACGCGACCAAAGTCATCTCCGTGCTGTACCCAGGCCTGAAGCCGGACTGGAACGGGTCTAGATAGACAGTTTCTTCCAGGTACTGGGGGAGCTGATGCGCCACCACACTCTCAACAACCTTTGCCACAAAACGAAGGTTGGAGACAGGACGATAGTTCGCTAAAACAGCTGGGTCCAGGGAGGGCTTCTTGAGGAGGGGCCTCACGACCGCCTCTTTCAAGGCGGTAGGGAAGACACTTTCCATCAAGGAAGCATTGACAATTCCCTGAAGCCAGCCTCGTGTAACCTCCTATGTGGCCAGTACCAACCAGGAGGGACACGGGTCCAATAAACATGTGGTCGCATTCAGCCTCCCCAGTATCCTGTCCATGTCCTCGAGAGTCACAGGATCAAACTCATCCCAGATAACATCACCAAGAGTATCCCCCGTCATCCCACCTGAACCCACCCCATCAGAGTCCAGCCCGTCCCGAATCTGAGCGATTTTATCGTGCAGATATTGTCCAAAATTCTCAGCACACCCTTGCAAGGGGTCCTCCCGCGCCTCCTGATGAAGGAGGGAGTGGGTCACCCCAAACAGGGCGGCTGGGCGGTTATCTGCCGATGCAATAAGAGCGGAAAAATACTCACGTCCCCTCGTCCAAGTCATTGATGAAGATGTTGAAGAGTACTGGGCCTAAAACAGAGCCTTGGGGTACTCCACTGCGTACTTCCCTCCATGTGGATGTAGTTCCGTTGAGGACTACACGTTGAGTGCGGTTGGTCAGCCAGTTACGAATTCATCTGGTGGTGGTGCAGTCTAACCCACATTTTTCTACTTTATCTAGTAGTAGGTTATGGTCTACTTTATCAAATGCCTTACTGAAGTCCAAGTAAATTATATCCACAGCATTTCTCTGGTCCACTAAGTTGCTATTCCTGATCTTGGAAAAATCTGCCTGGACTTTGTCTATCTCCGTTCACTTGCTTGAGGTAGAAGCTTTATGCAAGCTTCGAATTTGACGTCTAATTCTATGCTAGCATAAAGCTCTCTACAACAAGGGGGTGAAAGGAGATGGACAAAGTCCAGGCGGATTTTTCCAGGGTTAGGAATAGCAACTTCTGTTTTTACTGGCTGTAGCCCTAAAAGAAAATTAAAGAGAAATGCTGCACCAGTTGAATTAAAACAATAGAACAAAGAACACAGAATGGTGAGTTTTTCTTCCCAGAGCAGCCTGTTTTGAAAGGTTATACCTCTTAATTTATACGGAGGGTCATAAGTGTTTCCTCTATCGAACCGTAATCTCAGGAATTCGTGAGGTCAATGAGATATCATGGACCCAAACCCCAAACTTACCTGTTACCTGTTGTCTCTTCCCTGCCCTCAGGAGTCCTTAACTCCTATGCTTTTCAGACCACTTGTTTTAAAGCTAGTGGCCATTATCCTATCTTGTCATAATTTATGTCATTTATGTGCCCTATGAAGTGGGACTTCGTTTAAATTGTTTGAAACTGCCTTCTGGGCAACTTCATTGGTTGATCCTTGTGTCAGTCTCACTTTCTCTATGTAATGCATGTTTTTATTCATTCCAACCTCATCGCCTACTAAGCAAAAGAACTCCAAGGGTTTTGGAGCCCTTGCTCATCTGGTAGCCTGCTTCTCTACTTTCCTCATATCTACAGGAAGTCCTCGACTTGCAATGGTTCATTTAGTGACCATACAAAGTTACAACAGCATTTTAAAAAAAGTGACTAAAGACCATTTTTCACATGTTACGACCATTTTAGCATCCCTGAGTCATGTGATCAAAATTCAGACTCTTGGCTGTTGTCTCATATTTATGACGGTCGCAGTGTTCCAGGGTCACGTGATCCGCTTTTGCAACCTCCTGACAAGCAAAGTTAATGGGGAAGCCAGATTCACTTAACTGTGTCAGTAATTTAACAACTGCAAGGGATTCACTTAACAACTGGGGCAAGAAAGAAAACGGAGCAAAATTCACTTAAATGTTTCAATTAACAACAGAAATTTTGGGCTCAGTTGTGGTCATAAGTCGAGGTCTACCTGTATTTTATCAACAAGAACGTCACAAAATATTCCAGATGTACATATGCCATGGATTTACTGGCAGTTTCATTTCCAATCCCTGGATTCCAAAAAATCTTTAGGGTAGATTTGCCTGTGCCCACACTGAATGGATCCCAAGATCCCTTTCCTGTTGAATTACAGACCGCTCGTAATCCATTGAACTGGTTTAAAGAGGTGGTTGAATAGAATCACCTTTGGGCCTCATCCCCATGAATTATTTGGTGTTATCTGCAAGTAGGACCAATTCTATGTTTATCCCCCAAGTCAAGACATTTGAAACACTTTTTTAAAAAGCTCTAAATCCAAGAAAGATCCTTGAGGGAAACAATTTTCACTTCCTCTACTGGAAAAAAATCACCCATTGATTCTTACACTTGGCTTTCTGTTTCCTGAAGAATTAAGAAATCTATAAATAGAGGACAAGCCTTCCATCACTGCAACTATTAAGTTTACTCACAAGTCTTTAATGAGGGACCTCAATAAATGGTGAATTAGTATATAAACCAATCCTGTTTTTAGAGCTCTCTCAAAAGCCAATTCAATTTTGAGGTCATTTGATCAAATCCCCAAACTGAACCGACTTCCTGAATTGAATCAGGATCTCAAGCTGAACCATCAAATTGTATCAGATGCATCTAAATTCATTTTGATTCTTTGGGCAGTTCTGCACATCTCCCTTCTCTTCAAACTGATTAAAATTGTGAGCTCAATTGATACAACTGAATTGCTGCTTCAGGTTTGTTTGTTTGTTTGAGTGGCAGGGCCTAGTATTTATTTAATACCTGGATAGTGGGGAGGGGGGAATGGTCAATGGATGAAGCAGCCCCTGGGCAACGTGTGGAGCATAATTGGGAAGCACATCCAGAAGAGACGTTCTCTGTGGTCCCCTTTCCAGCCTTAAACAGGCACAGACGAAGCCCCTGCAGCCGAATTGAAGAGGTGATGGGATGAATTCACCTGGCTGGAGCCGAGATGCTTTGGCGAAGTTCACATAACATATTTAAATGATAAGCTAGATTGGCAATTGCACCATTATTTATTTATTTATTTATTTATTTATTTATTTATTTAGGAAATTTATATTGTCTATTCATGCATGGCAACTCAAGGCGGGTTATAGGAATATAAAAACCTCATACATTAAAAAATAAAACTAATAAAAGAGAATAATCAAATAATATAATAACCCCACCCCCACCCTGGCAACATCACATCACATGAGCCATTTAATGGGCTCCATCCTGCTCTGGGTCCCACTGGCAGAACCAGGTCTTCAGCATCTTCTGGAAGAGTATCAGTGTGGGGGCCAGTCTAATCTCCGGGAATGATGTTCCAGAGAGATGGAGCCACCACAGAGAAGGCCCTTCTTCTGGGTCCCACCAGGTGTATTTCTCTCGGGCAGGGGTCTGCAAACCAGGTGGCTGAGGAACTCTGGGAGTTGAAGTCCACAAGTCTTAAAAGAGCCAAGTTTGCAGACCCCTGCTCTAGGAGATGGGACCCACAACATTCCTTGCCTCCCCACTCTGGTGGATGGATGTGACCTGGAAGAGAGGGTTCCTCAGATCACCTGGTCCAAAGCCACAAAGGCTTTAAAGGTTAAGCTCTTACCAGTACCTTGAATTGCACCCAGAAGCAAATCAGCAACCGATGCAGCTCTCGCAGGAGAAGTGACACATGTCTGCCCAAAACCATGCGGGACGCTGCATTTTGCACCAACTGGAGCTTCCGGATGCTCTTCAAGGGCAGCCCCATGTAGAGCGTGTTGCAATTATGAATTTCCTGTGAATCTGTGAACTGCTGTAAAGCACCACGTGCAAGTTGGCATTTGCTTTAGAAAAAAAGAGAGATGGAAGGCAGCTCTGTTAGCTGTTTCCGAAGAAGGAAAGGAGCTCAGATGCCTCCTATTAAAGCAACGGATCATATCAAGCAAGCTGCCTGTTTCCTAAAAGTGTAATTCCCAAGAAAAATAAATGCTAAGCAGTTCCAGATTGGTATCCTTGTGGATTTGTTTTCTGTTCTCTGCCCCCATCCTCTTGGCTCCCCCCATCCCTTTGGAAGCCAACTGTTGTGTCTGCGCCCCCCGAGCCAGGCCTCCTGCCAGAAAATGACTCGGAAAGTGAGGGGGAAGGGCCATCAGGACTTACCTCAGGAGCACCGGCTTCCCTGGCTCAGCTCCAGGAGCCAGAAGCAGGCCAGGTGGAGGAGATAATGAGGCCTCTGTCCCCTGACTCTTCCCCCCCCAGGCCACGCCTTCAGACCCAGCTGATGGCAATCAGGCCTGGCTGGACCCTAGGTTTCGTAGGCAGGAGAGGCGGGAACAACAGAAGCAGGGGTGGGGCAGGCCTAGGAAGTGCTGAGTCATGGAGCCACACTCCACAGGATATAAAGGCAGCCAGAGCTGCTGTGCCTCTTCGTAGCAGGCAAATCAACTGATTAACTAAGAGCTGAAGTTTGTTCCTGGGTGTCTCATCAGCGTTGAGGGAGATAACAGAGACACTTGGCATACGCTCGCTATCCTGCTGCCAGAGCTGATAGTGCCGGCTAATTAAGCCATCGCTTGGACGGAGGCGAAGGAGGACAGAACACCAACCCAGGGGGAAGAAGGAGGGTTAAGGTCAGAAGATTGAAGTGGGTGGAAATACAAAATGAAGGGGGGGGGACAGCGAAAAGCCCTTCATAGAGCTACTCCTCGACCTACGACCACAGTTGAGCCCAACATTTCTGTTGCTAACTGAGGTATTTGTTAAGTGACTTTTGCCCCATTCTGTGAATAGAATAGAATAGAATAGAATAGAATAGAATAGAATAGAATAGAATGGAATTTTATTGGCCAAGTGTGATTGGACGCGCAAGGAATTTGTCTTGGTGCAGATGCTCTCAGTGTACATAAAAGAAAAGATACGTTCATCAAGGTACAACATTTACAACACAATTGATGGTCAATATATCAATATAAATCATAAGGATTGCCAGCAACAAAGTTATAGTCATACAGTCATAAATGGAAAGAGATTGGTGATGGGAACTATGAGAAGATTAATAGTAGTGCAGATTCAGTAAATAGTTTGACAGTGTTGATGGAATTATTTGTTTAGCAGAGTGATGGCCTTCAGGAAGGCCTGTGACCTTTCTTGCCACATTTGTTAAGGGAATCCCTGAAATTGCTGAGTCGGTAAGGCAGTTCTTAAATAAACCATTGCAATTGTTCAGTGAATCCGGCTTCCCCATTGACTTTGCTTGTCAGAAGGTCACAAAAGGGGATCACGTGACCCAGAGGGACATTGCAACGGTCATAAATACGAGTCGGTTGCCAAACACCTGAATGTTGTTTGCGTGACGACCCTGGGGACCCTGGGGATGCTACAACAGTTGTAAGTGTGAAAAATGGTCACGAGTCACTTTTTTCAGTGCCGTTGTAACTTCAAACGGTCACTAAACGAACGGTTGTAAGTCGAGGATTGCCTGTAGTGAAAAGCACCACAGTGGACCCACCAGGAAAGCGAATGCAACGTTGGATGCCGATGCTGCTTGTGACCTTCCTTTGTCTTTTCTTTCTTTAGGAATGAGATATGGCCAGGGATCTCAGGAAGCTCAAAGAGTAAGCTACCTTTTCCTTTCCTTTCCTTTCCTTTCCTTTCCTTTCCTTTCCTTTCCTTTCCTTCCCTTCCCTTCCTGAAGTCCGTGGGGAAGGCTGAGTGGAAGGAAGACAGCCTGAAGAGAGAAGGATGTTTCCTTGAATGTAAATTCCCTCATTACCGCCTCTCGGTTTACTAGGCTGCTCAAATACACTTTTTGAAATACACCTTTTTCTTTTTTTTTCTAAGTTGCCGAGCCTGAATAAACCGAATGCACAAGAAATATTCCACATAACCATGTTTTGCATCCAACCTGGCGGATCAGAAACTTCTTCAGATCACCCAATTCCTTCTGAAGGGAAAAGAGGTTGGGGAGAAGGCGCCCCCTGCTGTCGCTTTGCAGTCAACAAGGGCTCTGCTGAAGAGGGGCTGGGAAGCCTGCCTGCCTTTGGGAATCAACTGGAATGACCCAAAGCCCCTCCTTCCCCCTCTTATTGACATAATTGCAAGGGAGAGCTGAGCCCCCCCCTCCCCACTGCTGGTATTTGCTGGGGTGAGGGGAATTGCCAAGGGCAGCAGGGGGATACACACCAGCAATGCAAACTTGGTAAATATGAGGTGCCACCGGTTGCCTTCAATTGTTCTAATTGGCTAGCAATCCAATTTGGCATTTTTTCAGAATTTTGCAAGGCAATTCATCAAAAGTTAGATAACCAGACAGAGAGACAGACAGATATACATATAAAATTGAATAACAGAGTTGGAAGGGACCTTGGAGGTCTTCTAGTCCAACCCCCTGCTTGAGCTGGAGATCCTATACCATTTTAGACAAGTGGCTGTCCAGTCTCTTCTTCAAAGCCTCCAATGATGGAGCGCTCACAGCTTTTGAAGGCAAGACATTCCACTGGTTAATTGTCGTCACCATTAGGAAATTTCTTCTTCGCTCTAGGTTGCTTCTCTCCTTGATTAGTTTCCATCCATTGTTTCTTGTCCTGCCTTTTGGTGCTTTGGAAAATAGATTGACCCCCCCTCTTCTTTGTGGCAGCCCCTCAAATACTGGAAGACTGCTATCATGTCTCCCCTGGGCCTTCTTTTCACTAGACTAGACATACCCAATTCCTGCCACCATTCTTCATAAGTTTCAGCCTCCAGCCCCCTAATCATCTTTGTTGCTCTTCTCTGCACATTTTCCAGAGTCTCAACATCTTTTTTATTTGGTGGTGACCAAAATTGGATGTATATTCCAAGCGTACATACATGTATAAGCATACACAAGCAAACTTATGAAAAATATGAACAGAAACCTTGTAAAGTTTTAAATTGCAAGGAAAAATGAATATGGCTGGAGAAATCAGCATCAAAATATATACACGTTTTATTCCTAAAAGCATCCTCAGGTTGGCACATATTATAGTAGTTTGCCTTATTCACACAACTGAGAAATTCAGAAACAAACTTGACATATCATAATTCAACCCTATGTCTGAAAGAAATGGAAATTGTTATACTCGGTTGTTGTTGCTGCATGCCGCAGAGTTGCATTTTTGTGGATTATGCAGCCATGTCATGTCAATCCAATAACTAAATAAATCTTTTCTGTTCAATAGTGAGTCGCTTGGCTCACTGCCTGTGACACTAATTGTACAGTAAACCCAAATAACCAACAAGAACATCATAGCCAAGCAAAAGACTCTTGTGACAACTTGATGTGATTATCTCAATTGCAAAATGTGCAAAGTTGATTGCTTGTTTCTCACAACATACTCAACATACAAATTATCCCATTTGAGGCTGGTCCCATGTGTTGTGCAAATACAACCATTCTTTGATTAACAGAGACTGGACAGAGTTTTGACAAGACTGTCCAGGACAAGTACAGATGTTCATAGGGCTGTCCTGGGGGAGAGAGGGGGGAGGTATGCAAAAAATAAAGCTGGCAACTCTGGCCGTACAATCAAATAATCTATGCAATACATTTAGAAAAATGCTAGTAGTTCAATCACACAATCATGGTCCCTCTCTTGACTTGCTGCAGGACAAGAATTACACTAATATCAAAGAAATGATGGAATAGAATCGTTAAAGAAAGGATGCAAAAAGAAATGACAGAATAAAATGTGGATGGCAAAAATTTAAATATTTTTTATTTATTTTAAATAAATTGCATTATTATATTGTCCCCTCAGCAAGTTGTCCCGTAACAAGTTGGCTGTGATGAGTTGGCCCATTCCCCTGTAGATGTCCCTGCCAGTTCCTCTCCTCCCACTTTGTGCTGCTCCGCTCCCCTCACTCACTCACACACACACACACTCATACAGTAAGAGTTATACAGGTGTATACAGCACCCCTCCCCCCAAAAAAATGGTCCTCAGAGAGAGAACCCATTGCACAGGTTCGGATTCTGAGCTCAGCACAGCGAGAATCACTGGTAACTGAGTCCAAGTGGACACACATGAAGTCCAGGAAAGCAGTCCAGGCGTTATCGACCAGGTGTGTGTGTATGTGTAAATTGGAAGTGTCTTGGTGACGTTTCGACGAAGTCTCATTCGTCATCTTCAGGCTTCAGCTTCGTGCTTCGGGGAGCAATGTGTGATTGTAGCTGTTTCTTCCTTTTTAACTGCTAGTGGGGGTTTGAACTGATTGGGTGGGAGCTTGGCTGTGCTCTGATTGGATGGGGGTTTTTTTGTGCTCTGATTGGCTGGGGGTGTGTCCTGTTTGGGTGAGAGCTTGGTTGTCCTCAGATTAGTCTGAGTTGCAGGGGGATTTGAGCTGGTGAGCTGCATTGCTGTTGTTTGGCTTCGTGTTTGTGTTGTGCTACATCTTCATAGTGGGTGTATGTATGGATTGGAGGGGTTTGAAATGGCTAATGTTGCAGCTGTGGTCTGTGATCTGTGCTGGGTGGTGGTGTGAGAGTGATCAGATGAGTGTCTTGCCTACGGAGTTGATCTGTGCTGGGTGGTGGTTTGAGAGTGATCAGATGGGTGTCTTGGCTACGGAGTTGATCTGTGCTGGGTGGTGGTGTGAGAGTGATCAGATCAACTCCGTAGCCAAGACACTCATCTCTAGAACAAAACGTTTAGCTGACGAACAACACCTAAAAACCGAACTACACACTCTCACAAACCTACTAACATCCAAAGGATTCCAGAGAAATAAGATTACCAAACTAATCCAAAAAGAACCCCCCACTAAAATCCAAGACAGAGAACAAGAAAACGGCACAGCCCTCCTCCCATATATAAAAGGCACCACAGACAGAATCAGCAAGATCCTCCACAAACATAACATCAAGACAGCATTCTGCACAAACCAAAAAATATCCACCATCCTAAGAAACCCCAAAGACAAAATTGAGTTAGAAAATCAAGGAGTATATGAAATCCCATGCACCGCCTGCCCCACCACATACATCGGACAAACCAACAGAAGAATAAGTGCATGCATTGAAGAACACAAGAACTCAGTCACAAAAGAGGAACCAACCTCTTCCCTGGTCCAACACTTTAAAGCCACAGGACACAATATTGACTTTAAAAAGACCAGAACTATCGCCAAAACTGAACACTTTAACAACAGAATAATCAGAGAAGCCATCGAGATAGAAAAACACACAGCGTGAACAAACAAGATGATACCTCCCGCCTACCAGCCATTTGGAAACCTGCCCTTATTGACAAACGAGTCCCTAACATGAGGAATGACACCAGACCCACACTCACGAGGTCCACACAGGATGTCACCACCACACATCCACCCAGAAAGCAGACCCAAACCCACACTGATCAGGAAGCACGACCACGGACCAGAAGCCAGACCACAGCTGCAACATTAGCCATTTCAAACCCCTCCAATCCATACATACACCAGACAGACACCCACTATGAAGATGTAGCACGACCACAAACACGAAGCCAAACAACAGCAATGCAGCTCACCAGCTCAAATCCCCCTGCAACTCAGACTAATCTGAGCACAACCAAGCCCCCACCCAAACAGGACACACTCCCAGCCAATCAGAGCACAAAAAAACCCCATCCAATCAGAGCACAGCCAAGCTCCCACCCAATCAGTTCAAACCCCCACTAGCAGTTAAAAAGGAAGAAACAGCTGCAATCACACATTGCTCCCCGAAGCATGAAGCTGAAGCCTGAAGATGACGAATGAGACTTCCAATTTTACGCGGGAGAAAACCCGATATATATATATATATCTTTGGTTATTTTGGTTTTCTCCCGCGTAAAATTGGAAGTATCTTGGCGACGTTTCGACGAAGTCTCATTCGTCATCTTCAGGCTGGTCTTTACAGCTTCGTGCTTCTAGGAGCAATGTGTGATCGCAGCTGTTTCTTCCTTTTAACTGCTAGTGGGGGGTTGAACTTAACAAACAGCTGCGATCACACATTGCTCCTAGAAGCACGAAGCTGTAAACACCAACCTGAAGATGATGAATGAGACTTTGTCGAAACATCGCCAAGACACTTATAATTTTACGCGGGAGAAAACCCGAATAACCAAAGACCTACATACAAACACCCGCGAAAACCTCAGAATATATGTGTGTGTGTGTGTGTGTGTGTGTGTGTGTGTATACATATATACGTATATATGTGTTTGTGTGTGTATCATATATACGTATATTGTATATACGATATAGATAAGGGGCGTGCATAAGAGCACAAAAGTGCCTACCATTCCTGTCCTATTGTTTCCTTTCATTATATATACGCTTATATGTTGTTTAGTTGTTTTATGCTTATGCTTGTGTATACTGCTGTGACAAAATAAAATAAAAAAAGGATACACAGGCACAAGCACAAGCACACAAGGCATAACAATGGACAGGTTGCTCCAGCAACATTCCAGTCTTCAGGGCGGGATCAAGTAGGCGATGCCAGTGCAGCCCTTCGTGAGAGGCCAGGTTGCTTCCTCGCGAGTAGTTTAGCTCAGAGGTTCCCAACCTCTGAGCTGCAGGAGGGGCCCCTAACTACCAGGCTTCAGCCTATTCAAAGCCAGGCCGCTGGAGAGATTGCCATGCTTGAAGCTCCACTTTGTTTTGTTTTGTTTACATTTATACCCCGCCCTTCTCCGAAGACTCAGGGCGGCTTACAGTGTATAAGGCATGCTTGGCTAGCAAGCACGTGCATGCATTCTTGACGCGCCACTCATGCAAGTGTAGATGCTTGCACTCACGTGCAAAGCTCCACTCATGAGAGTGGAGGGCCCTTGTGCTCACTCACAAAGTCCGGGTGGAGCTTCGTGCACAAGCGCACACATCCTCTTTGTGCTCACACACAAAGGTTTATTTGTGTGGAGGGCACGTTCACCCGTTGCCCACACCAATGGAGCTTTGTGCGTCCTCTGCCACTCACACCTTCCCCCCCGCCCGGCTGGGCCAAGTTGGAAAGATTGGGGACCACTGTTCTAGCTGCCCGCTGTGCAGCCTCCCCTCTGCTTTACATGTCCGTGGGTCAGGAGGAGGTGTGGACTCCACCTCATTGCTAAAGGGCAGCAGCTGCTCCCAGTTCACACCTGGAGCCTCCTGGCAGGCTGTGGCTGTGTCTCACCTGCTCGCCTGTCACTTGTCTGATTGGCCCAGCTGAGGCTGCTCCGTCCGGCTAGCACTCTCCGAGCCCCCCAGTATCCTGACCAAAACTCGGCTCCCCACTTTCCTCTGCAGACTCAAACTCACCCACCTCCTCTAAACTCACCTCTGGGATCTAGGGATGGATCCATGAAACACTGCCACATCCTCTAGAACAGAGCCGCAACCTAGACCAGGGGTCTCCAACCTTGGCAACTTTAAGACTTGTGGACTTCAACTCCCAGAAGCAAAGCTGGCTGAGGAACTCCGGGAGTTGAAATCCTCCAGGCTTAAAGTTGCCACGGTTGGAGACCCCTGGCCTAGAATGATGTCACATGTAGTGCAGGGGTGTCCAAACTTGGTCCCTTTAAGACTTGTGGACTTCAACTCCCAGAGTTCCTCAGTGCAGGGGTCTCCAACCTTGGTCCCTTTAAGACTTGTGGACTTCAACTCCCAGAGTTCCTCAGTGCAGGGGTCTCCAACCTTGGTCCCTTTAAGACTTGTGGACTTCAACTCCCAGAGTTCCTCAGTGCAGGGGTCTCCAACCTTGGTCCCTTTAAGACTTGTGGACTTCAACTCCCAGAGTTCCTCAGTGCAGGGGTCTCCAACCTTGGTCCCTTTAAGACTTGTGGACTTCAACTCCCAGAGTTCCTCAGTGCAGGGGTCTCCAACCTTGGTCCCTTTAAGACTTGTGGACTTCAACTCCCAGAGTTCCTCAGTGCAGGGGTCTCCAACCTTGGTCCCTTTAAGACTTGTGGACTTCAACTCCCAGAGTTCCTCAGTGCAGGGGTCTCCAACCTTGGTCCCTTTAAGACTTGTGGACTTCAACTCCCAGAGTCCCTCAGCCAGCTTTGCTCCATAAGTCTTAAAGGGACCAAGGTTGGAGACCCCTGCTTTAAACCTTTCTGTTAAATGTAGATAACAAAACAGTTGACAAAATCTGTGGGACCTGCCACAACTTAGAGCTCTAAACAGAAATTATCCTTGGTTCCATTTGTTGAGAAAGGTATAGTTTATTAGATATCAAGTGTACTGCAGTAGTGCAAAGCCAGAACTGAAAATTGTGCACCAAAATCCCTAAGTTAATGCAGCCTGTTATTAACAGCAGCTGCCTGCAATATTGCAGGTTCAAATCCCACCAGGCCCAAGGTTGACTCAGCCTTCCATCCTTTATAAGGTAGGTAAAATGAGGACCCAAATTGTTGGGGGGCAATAAGTTGACTTTGTATATAGTATACAAATGGATGAAGACTGTTGCCTGACGTAGTGTAAGCCGCCCTGAGTCTTCGGAGAAGGGCGGGATATAAATGCAAATTTTAAAAAAAAAGTTCTCCTTTTCCCTCCCTTAACAATAACAGAAAGGTTTAAACCAGGGGTGTCCAACCTTGGTCCCTTTAAGACTTATGGACTTGAACTCTGCGAGTTAAAGTCCACAAGGGACTTCACAAGGGACTTCACAAGGGACTTAAAGGGACCAAGGTTGGAGACCCCTGATCTATTATATATATATTCCCCCCCCGCCCTTATTTTTCTAGGGCAGGGGTCTCCAACCTTGGTCCCTTTAAGACTTGTGGACTTCAACTCGCAGAGTTCCTCAGCCAGCTTTGCTAGGTATGCCTAGTTTAATGAAAAGAATGACTAGGGGAGACATGATAGCAGTGTTCCAATATCTCAGGGGTTGCCACAAAGAAGAGGCGAGCTATTCTCCAAAGCACCTGAGGGTAGAACAAGAAGCAATGGGTGGAAACTAATCAAGGAGAGAAGCAACCTAGAACTAAGGAGAAATTTCCTGACAGTTAGAACAATTAATAAGTGGAACAACTTGCCTGCAGAAGTTGTGAATGCTCCAACACTGAAAATTTTTAAGAAAATGCTGGATAGCCATTTGTCTGAAATGGTGTAGGGTTTCCTGCCTGGGCAGGGGGTTGGACTAAAAGACCTCCAAGGTCCCTTCCAACTCTGATATTATTATTATTATTATTATTATTATTATTATTATTATTATTATTATTATTATTATTATTATTATTATTATTAGTCTTAAAGGGACTAAGGTTGGAGACCCCTGCAACAGAGGACCCACTGATCTTAGCTCCCCTTTATTGCTCACCCAGATGTTGGACAGCCATTTGACTGATGTGTTTAATGGGACTCGATTGAACTCGATGGCCTCAGTGGGTTTATAAACCGGGAATCATTCTAATTTAGCTGAAAAGTGAGAACTTTGCAGTAGAGATAGAACAATTATCTTCACTTCTACACGTCCCTTGAACTTCAGCCTTGAACGTGTGGGCATCTGCCTGGAGTGGGAAACAACGTCTCCAGGGTGGCAGGGCGGCAGGGTGATTAAGCCCCACCCCTTCTGCCATACAAAGGGGGCGGGGCTTTAAAACAGGGCTCCAGGGCTGCCATCTTCCGGCATTTGGTCTCCCCCACATCCTGCAAACTGCTGTCGGAAGGCAAAGTCTTCCAAAATGGAAAATGCCCCTCTAGTTGCATCTAAGCTTTGACATAAAAGTGGTTTTTTATTTTTGAAGAGGCAGCTGGACTGATTTTTTGAGGAAAACAAAACGTTTCACTGCCTCTCCCGGAAGCTTCATCAGTTGCATTGGGTGCAGTGAGAGATGGAAGGACAGTTATTGACAGTTGAGATTACTTGATGGGAGGGGGAATGATAGGTTCTGATAGGATGGGAGGGGCGGAATGAGGGAATTGTGTTTTCAGACAACTGGTCTTAACGCTCTTTGGGAGCCACTGTGGTTACTTGGGGCTTTTTCTGTCACTTCAGGGTCACCTGAATCTTGGAACAGCCAAAAGGGCTGCATTGTAAATTGGGGATAGATAGTCTTATCCCTCCCCCTCTGTCGGGAGAGGGCTGCTCGTTGTTAACATAAATTGCCTCTTCAAAAATAAAAACCACTTTTGACTGAGAATTGAGAATCTTCATAGACACTAAGCTTTGAAAATATGAAACCTGTTTCCTTGCAGACTTCTCAGGTTTAGCTCTAGAACTGATGTTCAGAATAATAGCGACACATTCAAAAGTAGGAAGTAAAAAAAAATTCATCACCTCAGCCTCAAAGCGGTGTGTAAAGCAGTGGACCGCATGCCAAGGTTTGGCTGAGCTAAAATATGATAGATATGACTGGCATCATTAAACTCTGCCAGCTGTGACGAATGCTGCCTTCATTGAGTAATGCGTTGGTTCTCTTCTTCCATTAGGAAGGCGCGTCGAGCAATGATCAGGGCGGGAAAACGCAGGCAAATGGAGGCGCTACCTTTCCGGTGGGAAACCAGAGGGCCTCATTACACCCCGTGCAAGATGAGTCTGTGAAGCACCGAAGCTCAGGCCAGGCCCGGAAGGCTCTAGCGGGGATTCGAGACCGACAGCAGAAAAGTTCAGCTGCTAGTTCTGCCAGGGCCTATCAACGAAGGAGGAAATTTGTCCTGAAAAGCAGCCCCCTCCGGATTGCAGTTAATGGCTCCTTCCTCAGCCTGCCCATCCTGAAAGCTGAGGCGAAGGACGAGCTAAGGTGGAGAAACCTCTACGAGGTCCAAAGGGAGAGGAAACGCATCATGAGAGAGACATGCACCAAGTACAAGAGCAACAACAAAAGAGTAATCACCCCTTATCATGTGTCCAGGATATTTGTGGAAGATAAATATCGAATTTTATATTGTGAAGTCCCTAAAGCCGGCTGCTCCAACTGGAAGAGAGTACTCATGGTTCTCAATGGACTGGCCTCCTCAACCAGGATTATTCAGCACAATACTGTCCATTATGGGAATTATTTGAAGAAGCTGGATAGTTTTGATCACAAAGGGATCAACTACAGGCTCAGTACTTACACTAAGATGCTCTTTGTTCGTGAACCTTTTGAGAAGTTAGTGTCGGCATTTCGAGACAAGTTTGAGCATCCAAACAATTATTACCATCCTGTCTTTGGCAGGCCCATTATTTCAAAGTATCGGTCCAATGCCACCAAGGAGGCCCTGAGGACAGGCTCTGGGGTCGAGTTCAAAGAGTTCATTCAGTATCTTCTCGATGTGCATCGGCCGGTCGGCATGGACATCCACTGGGATCACATCAACAGGCTCTGTAGTCCTTGCTTAGTAGACTATGACTTCATTGGGAAATTTGAAACAATGGAAGAAGATGCTAACTTTTTCCTCCATTTGATAAATGCTCCTCAAAACTTGACTTTTCCTAGGTTTAAAGATAGACATTCCAATGAAGAGAGGACAACCACTCAGATCACACAACAATATTTTAGACAGCTTTCTCCTTCTCAAAGGCAGCGTAGTTATGATTTCTATTACATGGATTATTTAATGTTTAATTACTCGAAGCCTTTTGAAGACCTTTATTAAGTGGAGGTGAGCTGTTGGTTGCAGCCTTGTGGGGCTCCTCCTATGCAATTTTGTGGAACAGACGTTTGTATTAATACATAAGCTCCATGAATGAGCTTCATTACACCAGAAGCTTAAATTAGTTGATCTGTCTTTCATATTCCCAGCGATCTCCAGTTCTCCCCTGGGTGTCTCTGTGAAGTTGGCAGGGTTGGGAAGTCTGATAAATTATGTCTCACAGTGTCGCCATCCAAGCTTCACCTTTTCTGTTTTGCCTGGAATATCACAAAACAAATTCAGAGGGACGGTATTTGCATTAACGCATCACAGGGCACACCTCATCACTTTGGCACCATAATGGTTGAGCACATTTTAATTTAATTTAATCATTATACTTGTGGTGAAAATTCTGGAAGGTTTGCAAAACTCCCGAACAGTAAAACAGTTAGGACCTACAGAAAGGGACCGTCCTGACCAAAACAGCTATAAAGCAACACAAAAATACAACAGGATTCCCATCAATATATAACAAGCACATTAAGCCCAAGCCTGGGAACAGAGCCAGGTCTTAAAGGTTCTCCAAAAGCCTAAGCAATGGATATCATCCAGGCAATATCTCGGGGAGGGGGGCATTCTATTCCAGAAGGGGGGACCTGATGAAGAAATGCTTCAGAGGACAAGAGGGCAGCACTGAGTGGAGCCCAGATATACCAAGTAAGCTGAAACAATTGGAGACAGGCAGTCCCACAGCTAAGTGGGATCTAGGCCATGAAAATCTTTATAGGTAATAATAATAACTTGAAGGGCACCCAAAGGCCAACTGGCAAGATCTGCAGCTCACGTAAGCCGGAGTGATTCATAACACCGAATTTTGTACCAGCTGCAGTTTCTGGATGGTTTTGTAGACCATATTGCTGTAGTCCAACCTTGAGGTGCTCGGGGCTGAGTGACCATCTGAAGGGCTTCCTGGTCAAGGAACTGGCCCAATTATTACACAAGATAAACCTGTACAAATACGTGCCTGCCCACAGTTGCCCTTCAAGTAGGATATTAGAATCCTACAGGACTTTCAGGTAGTGCATTACAGTAGTTTGAGTGGAGAAGGGCAACCCCACCCAAGGCCAGCAGTGGAGATGTCCCCAGCCCAAAGGGCAAAATAGCCACTGCCACTCGGTCTTCTCAGGATTGCTCCAAAGCTTGTTCTTGTGCTGCCCCACTCACCTCCCCCCACACATGTACATACAGCAAAAGTCTAGAGGTGTTTATTCAAACCCCCCAAACAGATCCTCTAAAAGCACAGGTCTGGACTCTCAGCTCAGCATGGCAAGAGTCTCTGGGTAACCAAGTCCAACAGGCACACACAAAGCCCAGGAAAGCAATCCATGAGTCTAATGGGTCAGGACATGTGGCATGAGCACACAAAGGCACAGAACTGAGCACATTGCTCCAGGAATGCTCAAGTCCTCGGGGCGGGATTAAGTAGGCAACAATGGTGCAGCCCTTCATGAGAGGTGAGGTTGCCTCCTCGCAGGTAGTCTAGCTGACCAGCTTTGTGCCTGTCTCCTCTTCTGTCTGTCCTTGGATCAGGATGAGGTGTGGACACCACCTTCTCCTCATTGCTAATGGGTGGTAGCTGCTCCTGCTCCTTACCTGGAGCCTCCTAGCCAATTTGCTGCAGCTGCTGCTCTTCTCCCTCAGCCTCAGCCAGTCACTCGTGTCCAATGACCCGGCTGAAGCTGCTTCCTCAGGCTAGCACTCTCCAAACCCCAATCCTGACCAACACTTGGCTCCTCACTTTCCTCTGCTGACTCAAACTCACCCTCCTCCTCTGAACCTGCATCTGGAGAGGGGTCCAGGGGTGGATCCATGACAGTTCTACCCCATCTAGACCCAACCGGCCTTCAGATATTAGGTCAGTACATCAGCAGTCTCACCGGCCCAATTCAGGGTTGTAACGTACAACTGGGTATCATTAGCATACTGACAGATTACCTCATCCAGCAGTTCCGTTAGATGTTAAAGAAAGGGGAAGAAAGCACGGAACCCTGAGGCACCCTACAAAGTGAGGGGCCACAGGTATGATCTGTCTTCTGCCAATTGAGAGGAGACCAAGACTGATCACTGAGGAAGGAGGCAAAACAACACAGAGCCTCCTGTTCCAACCCTCCTCTCTGGTCCATGGTCAATGGCGTTGAAAACCAGAGAGAGGAAAGAGCACAAGGATGAATGCCCCACCCCCATCTCAATCCCAACAAACACCATTAACAAACTAAACTACTGTAAACCTATGTAACAGGAACAGATCTAGACAATCCCTTTCCTCCAGGTTCCTCTGCAACGTCTAGCCAACCATCTTCTCCACAATCTTCCCCAGAAAGGGAAGATTGGAAACTGGCCAGTAGTTATCCAGAATCGGAGTGGGGGGCAGATTGTCTAGGAATAGCCTCTTTCTTCTTATTCTATTTTTATTGTATTTTTAAAAAGTTAAAATGCAAATACAAAACTTCTCTTGAGAAAGAGGCACACTTCAAAGGCAGAAAGAACAGTCTTCTTTCAAATAGAATAGAATAAACAGAGTTGGAAGGGACCTTGAAGGTCTTCTAGTCCAACCCCCAGCTTAGGTAGGAAACCCCTACACCATTTTAGACAAATAGTTATCCAATCTCTTCTGAAAAATTTCCAGTGTTGGAGCATTCACTAGTTCCGGAGGCAAGTTGTTCCACTGACGTGATTGTTCGAACTGTCAGGAAATTTCTCCTTAGTTCCAGGTTGCTTCTCTCCTTGACTAGTTTCCACCCATTGCTTCTTGTCCTGCCCTCAGGAGCTTTGAAGCATAGCTTGACTCCCTTTGGTGATATCACTGCATGGACCCAAGCCCTGGTCGCTAGACAAGTGGGTGGACTCATACAGTGGAGGATTTTGTCCACATTCTCAGGTGTCACAGGATTACCTCACAAGCCTCAGGAAACTCACTTGGACCTTCCAGCCACAGTCCACCTCCAAGCGTATTTGAGCAACTTTATCCACCAAACAGTAGTCCTTGACTTATGACCACAATTGAAACCAGAATTTTCATCGGAAGTCGTGGTGAGCTGCACCCAATTTTATGACAATTTTTATAGCAGTTGTTAAGCAAATCCAGCTTTCCCAAAGGCATTTTCTGCCATGATGGCACAGTGGTTTAGAATGTAGTATTGCTGGTTGATCCTTCATTCCCACTGCCAGCAGTTCGATCCTGTCCAGCTCAAGGTTGACTCAGCCTTCCATCCTTCCGAGGTGGGTAAAATGAGGACCCAGGTGGCCGACTCTTATAAACCACTCAGAGAGGGCTGTGAAGCACTGTGAAGCGATGTATAAGCCTAAGTGCTAGTGCTATTTTTCGGTAAAAATTGGCAAAAAAAAAAAAAAAAGGTTGCAAATCTCAATTATGTGATTGCAGGACACTGGAATTGGTCGTAAATGCGACTGTTTGCCAAGTGCCCAAATTGACTTCAAGGGTGGTATGACAGTCAGGAGTACAAGTACGTACCTTTGAACAGTTATTAAACAAATGGTCATAAGTCAAGGACTATCTGCAGGATGAAAATCTCTCACCACAGCCCTGTAGATGGTCCTCCAGCCCAATTCTCCCTAATGGAGGGAATCACTCTGAAACAGGCTGCCGGGAAACTCTTGGCAGACGTGGTAAGATTGGAATAATTTTTTTATATATATTTTTTTTAATTGAAAGTTTACAAAAGACATAAAAACCTGGGATGGAAGAGGGGAAGGAAGGAAGGAAGGAAGGAAGGAAGGAAGGAAGGAAGGAAGGAAGGAAGGAAGGAAGGAAGGAAGGAAGGAAGGAAGGAAGGATGGATTGATTGTAGGTTTGTAAAAACAAATAGAATGAATAGAATAGAATAGAATTTCTATTTATTTCTATTTCTATTTCTATATATAACAAATAGCAAGAAGGTTTCAATTTCCTTTGCAGTAAATATAAGTACGAGGCACAAAATTTATGATGACAAACCCCTCCTTTTTTCTATTTTTCTTCCCCCCTCCCACCCAATCTTCAAAGTCACAAGTCGTGCTTTTTTTTCTGTTTTGTCTGTAAGGTGTAGATATTGTGGTGGTGGTGTTTTTTTCTGTAATCAAACCAGTAATTTAGCCATCTCAGCAAATTCCATCATCTTCACCAACTGTTGTAGGTTGTGTCAAGTCTTTTCACTTTTAAACATGCAATAGTCTCACTGCAATTATCATTTTAAAAACAAAGTCCTGTGACTTTTTTCTAGTGGCTTGTCAGAGACCCAAAGTCCCTGGTTTCAGTAGTACTTCATCTAACCTTTAAATTTTTCTATCCTGTTTCCCCTAAAATAAGACATCCCTGATTATAAGCCCAGTCAGGCTTTTGAGCACGTGGCAATAAGGCCAAGCGCTTATTTCAGGGTTCAAAAAAATATAAGACAGGGTCTTATTTTCAGGGAAACACGGTAAATTGATGCATGTATTTGTATCCAAAATTTTGCTTTTTTTTTTTTAAATGTTCACATTTCCAACAAAGATTCAAAATACTTTCGTACATTCTAGACAATTTCTCTGATCACAAATATCAACAATACATCATTTTATAAAAAATCTCTTTAAGGCTAAAACATAATGTAAATGCCAATCCCTTCAACCACACATTTTCCCATTAGTCTATTTGTATATTATAGCCAAAAAGTTTAGTACATTTTATCATAGAGGTAGTCTTTGACTTACAACTACAATTGAGCCCAAAATTTCTGTTGCTAAGTGAGACATTTAAGTTAGTTTTGCCCCATTTTACACCCTTTCTTGCTAAGTGAATCACTGCAATTGATAAGTGAATCCGGCTTACCCATTGACTTTGCTTGTCAGAAGGTCACAAAATGGGATCACATGATCCGGGGACACTGCAACTGTCATAAATATGAGTCAGTTGGCAAACGTTTGAATTTTGATCATGTGACCAGGGGTAAAATGCTACCGGTTCAGACAAACCGGTAGTATAAAATGCTACCGGTTCAGGCGAACCGGTATTTCACAACAATCAGCTGTGCCGCGTGATTTAGAGTCCTTAGAAAGCAGGAAATTAAATTGTGCAACACAGCTGTGTCCCCCCCCCGCTGTTCTACTTATCTTTGCAGAATTCAAAAAAAGCTTCTTAATCCTCCTTCTTCAGCACTGCATGGTAGCGCCTGCGGTGTGGATGTGCGCGAAGCAAACCAGTAGCGAAGAGAACCGGTAGCAGACTTCAGAGCATTTCACCCCTGCATGTGACCATAGGGATGCTCCAATGGTCAAAAGTGTGGAAAAACAGTCAGGTCATTTTTTTGGAGTGGTGTTGTAACTGAACGGTCACTAAATGAACTACCTGTAAGTTGAAAACTAACTGTATATTCTTTCACTTGGTCTTCTTCTGTCAGTAAAAATTTATACATTTTAGCTAAAATATCTTCATCATTAATACACAATTCTATTTCAAATCAGTCTTACCTTGTTCAAAACCATAACATCTTTTATCCACTTTAAAGCAGGGGTCTCCAACCTTGGTCCCTTTAAGACTTGTGGACTTCAACTCCCAGAGTTCCTCAGCCAGCTTTGCTGGCTGAGGGACTCTGGGAGTTTAAGTCCATAAGTCTTAAAGGGACCAAGGTTGGAGACCCCTGCTTTAAACCTTTCTGTTTTATTTATTTTTTATTTATTTATTTGATTTTTATACCGCCCTTCTCCCGAAGGACTCAGGGCGGTGTACAGGCAAAAGTAAAACAGGTAATACAATGTACAATTTAAAATGCAAATTAAAAAACTTATTCTAAAACTAGCCTGAAAAGTTAAAATATATAAAAAACTAAAACCCCATTTAAAATTAATTAATAGAAAAATTTAAAATTGATAAAATTCAATTCAAGCCAGCCCCGCGCGAATGAAAAGATGTGTCTTCAGTTCGCGACGGAATGTCCGAAGGTCAGGTATTTGGCGTAAACCCGGGGGAAGCTCGTTCCAGAGTGTGGGAGCCCCCACAGAGAAGGCCCTTCCCCTGGGGGCCGCCAGCTGACATTGTTTGGCGGACGGCACCCTGAGAAGTCCCTCTCTATGAGAGCGTACGGGTCGGTGGGAGGCATGTGGTAACAGCAGGCGGTCCTGTAAGTACCCAGGCCCTAAGCCATGGAGCGCTTTAAAGGTCGTAACCAAAACCTTAAAGTGCACTCGAAAGGCCACAGGTAGCCAGTGCAGTCTGCGCAGGCGCGGTGTTACGTGGGAGCTACGAGTAGCTCCCTCTATCACCCGCGCAGCTGCATTCTGGACTAACTGAAGCCTCCGAGTGCACTTCAAGGGGAGCCCCATGTCGAGAGCATTACAATAATCCAAGCGAGAGCTAACGTAATGTTAAATGTAGATAACAAAACAGTTGACAAAATCTGTGGGACCTGCCACAACTTAGAGTTCTAAACAGAAATTATCCTTGGTTCCATTTGTTGAGAAAGGTATAGTTTATTAGATATCAAGTGTATTGCAGTAGTGCAAAGCCAGAACTGAAAATTGTGCACCAAAATCCCTAAGTTCTCCTTTTCCTTCCTTTAACAATCTCTCATTGCCCACCACAGTGTAACCAATCAGATTCAGGCAAGATGTTTTCCTAATGGTCAGTCCAAGCATAGTTTGGTATGCTGCCCCCTTTTTAATTCCAGCTGGGTGGCCTTGAGGTAGCATCTTGAGGAGATACAGCACTTACTTTCATTTCCCCAAACATTCTCTTGTTAATTCCCCCTCCAAAAAGTTCATGGCAGCCTATCACCACATAGCAGTGAAACACAAACAGGCATAAAATGGCAGTTGACATTCTGATCTCCTTGGGAAAAGGCATTAATCCCAGAAATGAAAAGAAAAGGAGAAAGGTTAATAATTTAATGAGGTTTATCAGGATAAAGGTAAAGGTTCCCTTCGCACATATGTGCTAGTTGTTCCCGACTCTAGGGGGCAGTGCTCATCTCTGTTTCAAAGCTGAAGAGCCAGCGCTATCCGAAGACGTCTCCGTGGTCATGTGGCTGGCATGACTCACTGCTAAAGGTGCACAGAATGCTGTTACCTTCCCACCAAAGATGGTCCCTATTTTTCTACTGGCATTTTTTACATGCTTTCGAACTGCTAGGTTGGCAGAAGCTGGGACAAGTAACGGGAGCTCACCTCGTTACGCAGCAGTAGGGATTTGAGCTGCTGAACTGCCGACCTTTCGATTGACAAGCTCAGCCACTGAGCCACCGCGACCCTTTTTTTATCTGGGCATGAAATTTATGTAAGCGCTTAGATGCTTGCACATGTTGAGCGGCCACTCATTCAGTTTTAGAAGAGGGCAAATGTCTCCATGAGATCAGGTATCGGAGTTTGCCCCTATGGAAATGTGAGTCCAAAATTTCCTTCACTTCAAAATGTTGCTCGCCTTCTATGAGATCGGGAGGAGTTGGGGCTTCTGCAAGGGTTTTTTAAGGAGAGGTTTGGGCTTTTGGTGTTAAGTCATGCCGGCCACATGACCACGGAGACGTCTTCAGACAGCGCTGGCTCTTCGGCTTTAAAACGGAGGTGAGCACCGCCCGCTAGAGTCGGCAACGACTAGCACGTATGTGCGAGGGGAACCTTTACCTTTACCTTGGGCTAGTTTAAGTAGACTGCAGTGGAAGACCAGATGTATCCTCCTAAGGTCCTTTGGTAATTTAAGTTCAACAGTCACTGGGTTAATCATTCTTACAATGGGGAAATGACCTACTAACTTTTTTGAAGATTGTCTAAACCTTGACAACTTTAAGCGTGGAGGACTTCAACTCACAGAATTCCCCAGCCAGGAGTTGAAGTCTGCCAGGCTTAAAGTTGCCAAGGTTGGAGAGTCCTGGTCTAAGACTCCAAGGTTGGAGACTCCTGGTCTAAACTGCAGATACTTGGTAGACAAATAAAGTTCAACCCCTGCAGATTTTTTTCTGCAGTGTCCACTTTTTGTCAGCATGTTTCTTATATGTTTCTCTGACCTCATCCAGTGCCTGTCGAACCACTGGCCTTGTGGTTGTTGTTTTACCCACTCTGTTAGAGAGAGGGGTGTAGGTGCCTCCTCTGGGAGTTCTGGCATGCCTACAAAGTCAATGCTGGTTGCAGCTTGGAAAGGGACAAAGCCCATGCTGCTATGGACTGCCTTGTTATACACTATCTCTTGCAAATGGGAGCAGCTGTGCCCAATTATCCTGCTGATAATTGGCACAATATCTCATGTACTGTTCCAATACACCATTGGTACATTCATAGGCACCATTGGTCTGAGAATGATGCGAAGAGCTAAGACCTTGGGTGTTGTTATTGTAGTTAGTTGTGAAGTCATGTCCGACCCATCGCGACCCCATGGACAACTTTCCTCCAGGCCTTCCTGTCCTCTACCATCCCCCAGAGACCATTTAAGCTCACGCCGACTGCTTCAGTGACTCCATCCAGACCTTCGGCAGTCCCTAGTAATTTCAAGAACTCTTGCCAGGTAAATTGTGCTCCTTGATTGGAGATAATTCTCTCAGGAGCCCCATGTAGACGATAAATGTGTTGCACAAACAGTTTTGCCAGGGTTCGTGCAGAGGTGTTCTTTGGCCATGCTACAAAATGTACTAGTTTAGGGGGGGAAAGGTCGGTGGTAACTCAAATCCCAGTGTTCCCAGAGCTTTCGGGTAGCTCAACAATGAAATCCATGGAGATTTCTTTCCAGGATGCTGAGGGGTTAGCAACCTGCTGTAGTAGCCCCTGTGGCTTGCATACCATCCCTTTTGCCCCAGCACATATAGTGGCATTAGCCATGTAGCTTTCTATGTCCTTTTTCATACTCATCCACCAAAATTGGTGTCAGGCCAGGTGTAGGGTTTTAATAAAAGCAAAATGCTTTGTGGTTTTAGATATATTCTCTGCCAAAACTGAGCCATTTATGTTGACTTATCATCATCATCTATACAGGTAGACCTCTACTTACAATTCATTTAGTGGCCATTCAAAGTTACAGTGGCACTGAAAAATGTGAGTTATGATCATTTCTCACACTTACAACCGTTGCCGCATCCCCGCGATCACCTGATCAAAATTCAGGCTCTTGGCTGTTGTCTCATATTTATGACAGTTGCAGGGCCCCGGGGTCACGTGATCCCCTATTGCAGGGGTGTCCAAACTTGGTCCCTTTAAGACTTTTGGACTTCAACTCCCAGAGTCCCTCAGCCAGCAAAGCTTTTGGACTTTTGGACTTCAACTCCCAGAGTCCCTCAGCCAGCAAAGCTTTTGGACTTTTGGACTTCAACTCCCAGAGTCCCTCAGCCAGCAAAGCTTTTGGACTTTTGGACTTCAACTCCCAGAGTCCCTCAGCCAGCAAAGCTTTTGGACTTTTGGACTTCAACTCCCAGAGTCCCTCAGCCAGCAAAGCTTTTGGACTTTTGGACTTCAACTCCCAGAGTCCCTCAGCCAGCAAAGCTTTTGGACTTTTGGACTTCAACTCCCAGAGTCCCTCAGCCAGCAAAGCTGGCTGAGGAACTCTGGGAGTTGAAGTCCAAAAGTCTTAAAGGGACCAAGTTTGGACACCCCTGCCCTATTGCAACCTTCTGACAAGCGAAGTCAACGGGGGGAGCCAGATTCACTTAACAACTGGTTACTAATTTATCAACTGCAGTGATTCACTTAACAATTGACCGCAAGAAAGGTCCTAAAATGAGGCAAAACTCACTTAACAAATGTTTCACTTAACAACAGAAATTTTGAGCTTAATTGTGGTTGTAAGTTGAGGACTACCTGTAAAGTCCTTGTGCTGAAAGCTGTAAAGGTGTTTTGGACAAAACCTGAGTTTGTATTTATTCCATACTTTAAGAATAGCCAGCCTAATATAATGGTTTTTTAAAGTCTTCATTCATTTTAGCTTTATCATCCCATAGATATATCCATTTATTTATTTATTTATTTATTTATTTATTTATTTATTTATTTATTTATTTATTTATTTATTTTGTCACAACAATATATGTAGGAATCATACAAAAGATTATATAGTATATAAACATATATGGGTAAATATAAGGAGGTATAAGCATATATATAGAAAGAAGAAAAGAAAAACAATAGGACAGGAACGGTAGGCACGTTTGTGCGCTTATGCACGCCCCTTATGGTCCTCTTAGGAATGGGGTGAGGTCAATAGCAGAAAGTTTTTGGATAAAGCTTTTAGGATTATGGGAAGAGACCACAGAGTCAGGTAAAGTGTTCCAAGCACTGATGATTCTGTTACAGAAGTCATATTTTCTGCAATCTAGATTAAAGCGGTTGACATTAAGTTTAAATCTATTAGTTGCTCTAGTATTATTGCAATTAAAGCTGAAGTAGTCTTTAACCGGAAGGACATTACAATAGATGATTCTGTGAGTTAAGCTTAGGTCTTGTCGAAGGCGACGGAATTCCAAGTTTTCTAAGCCTAGGATTTCAAGTCTGGTGGGATAAGGTATTTTGTTGTTTTCAGAGGAGTGGAAAACTCTTCTTGTAAAATATTTCTGGACACGTTCAATTGTATTGATGTCAGAAATGAGGTGTGGGTTCCAGACAGGCAAGCTGTATTCAAGAATTGGTCTAGCAAATGTTTTATATGCTCTGGTTAATAGTGTGGTGTTTTTGGAAAAGAAGCTACGCAAGATTAGGTTTACAACTCTTAGAGCTTTCCATGCTATCCAAATCTTAGATGTAATGACCTTCTAAATCCAATAACCTTCTATTTCTTAACAAAACTCGCCTTTTCACCCAAATTAAATAGCAAGCAGAAAAATATAATTTCAAACCTAGTAAGACCAATCCTTCTTTTTCTTTTGCAGCTTATAGTATATTGCCCCGTTTTTTCCTTTGCCCTAAAATTTAGATGCATCCTGCCATTATTTAAATAGTACATCAGTTCTCAAAACAGATGCTGACTGAAACAAAAATAACATTCTGAGTAAAACATTCATCTTAGCCATAGAAATTCTCCCCAACAATGACAATTGTATTTATCTCATTTTGACATATCTTTTTTTAACTTCATTCCATTCTTAACTGAATTGTTTTGAACTACATTCATATTAGTCAAAATAATATCCAAATATTTTGCCTTCTTCTTAATCCTGAAACTCATTTTATTCATTTTATTCAGTTCCGTTTGGTCTTATAACTTCACATTTTTGTTAATATCTTAGTCATTTATTAAGCTTAAACCTAATAACCGAAAATCTTTTCATTTATTCATTAAAAGTTCAATTTCCCTTAAAGGTTCTTCCAAATCAAAACCAAGTCATCCACAAAGGTGCTTCACTTGTGTGACTCATTCTTAATCTTTACTCCTATAATCCTCTCATCTTATTTTATATTTCTTTAATATTTCAAGGATTAAAATAAACAAAAGAGGAGACAATGGGTAACCATTGTGTTCCTTTTTTTTTATTGAAAAAGTTTTACAAAACTTTCCCCTTTCCCCTCCCCTCCTCCCCTCCCCTCCCTTCACAAACCCCCTCCTCCCCTCCCCTCCCCCAACTTCCCGGAACAAACAGAAGGTATAGTTAAGAATAAAACAAACACATGCTAAAAAATTTTCCCTCCTAACTCAATTATACTCCTACAATTCTCATCAATTCCTAACCTCCCCCAAAACAATCAGAAATAATACATCCTAATAATTCAAAGGCAGGTTTGTGTTCCTTTTTTTTTTGTCTGACGTGGTTTAGTTCAATTCTTCATTAATGATTATTTGTGATGAAGTATAAATTTCACCCAGTTTATAAAATTCTCAAAATTCATATCTTCTTTTTTAAAAGTCCAAATTAAAAAAGCATTCTCTGCATTTAAAAAAATCAATGATGCTTGTTTTTCGTTATGTTGTCCAAATATTCCAAAATAGAACACGGAATATAGATTAATGGAATTGGGAAAGGCCTTGGAGGTTTTAGAGTCCAGTGATGGCTAATCTTTTTGCCGTTGCGTGCCAAAAGCGGGGGGAGCGCAGGAGGGGTCACGCGCAGGTGTGCCCACACCCATAATTCAATGCATCCCACCCCCACCCCCCACCCCGGAGGCCCTCTGGAGGCCGGAAACAACCTGTTTCCCGACTTCCAGTGGACCCGGAAGGCCCGAAAATCAGTTGGCCGGCATCGGAGCTGAGCTAGGGCAACGCTTGCGTACCCACTAATACGGCTCTGCGTGCCACCTGTGGAATGTGTGCCATAGGTTCGCCATCACGGTTATAGTCCAACCTCCTCTGGCAACAGATCCTATACCGTTGATACCATGATGCACTGATGATGTTACCTAGTTTGGGTGATGAAACATCTCCAAGAAAACAGCCAACCTCAGAGAAAACAACTGGACCACCAAAGGTTTCTCATTTCAACACTGAGCTAGAAATATTCTCCTCTTTCAGATCCTATATCATTCAAGGCAAGTGGCTGCCCAGTCTCTTCTTGAAAACCTCCAGTAATGGAGCACCCACAACTTCTGGAAGCAAGCCGTTTCGTTGATTAATTGTTCCCAGCCATTCATCATGTGATACTGTATCTGACACAGTTCTACCATTAATTTTCAACTGTCTTTGGGGTAAAAACCCACATTGATCTTCATGAATACATTCTTGCAAAATGATTTCCAATCTTTCAGGTAAAATTGTGAACAACTTTTCATTGTTATTCAATAACAATATTGATCTGTAATTTCTTACTGAACTCAAATCTTGCCCTTCTATTAAAGAGGGACGAGGCCAGGGGTGAAATGCTACTGGTTTGGACCGATTCGGCCAAATGGCGGCGGGTGGTTCGGATAACTGGTAGCGGTGATAGTGTGAGGCTCTGCCCACCCACCCAGTCATTGTTACTTCCTGGTTTTAACCCTCTGCACATGTGCAGAAGGGTTTGCGCATGAGCAGAGGGTCCAAGCACGCACATGACACGCAGAGAGCACGCACACTTCTGAACTGGTAGGGAAGATTTCACCACTGGATGAGGCTATGTTGGGGGGAAGAGCTAACACTTTGGAAGACAAACTCAAGATTCAGAAGAATCTCAATGGAGTTAAACACAAGGCCCTGCCAATAAAATGCAGTTGATTGGTGAGAAAGATAAGGTCCTATCCTTAGGCAAGAAAAATCAAATGCACAGATATAGAATAACGGGCTTAACAGTAATAACTGTGAGAGGGATCTAGGTGTCCTAGTCACGTCATGGCCAAAGTTTTTCACCCATTTTACCATGCAGTATTTATCTTTTCCACATTCGTCCTAAGTAACAGTTTATAGACTTTGGAAATCAAATTGTCATCCCCAGAACATAAGCTCCATTTCTGACTGTCTCCAGCAAAAGCAAAACATTTTTATCAATTTGAAATTTTTCAAATATTTTATAACAAGTAAACCAATCACAATTAAATCCATCATTTACTAGTTGTTGCCTCACTCAGGATGTCCTACCAATATCAATAGATCACAGGATGTCCTACCAATATCAATAGATCACAGGATGTCCTACCAATATCAATAGATCACAGGATGTCCTACCAATATCAGTAGATCACAGGATGTCCTACTAATATCAGTAGATCACAATATGTCATCCATTTAGATGTGATTAACCTCTCCTTCTTATCATGTAGTGACAGCCACAGTGGTACCTTAGTAGCCAATCTTCTTTTATATTTCACCCGTGTGTATCCATCAATTGTCTAATACAGTCCACAAGTCTTAAAAGAGCCAAGTTTGCAGACCCCTGGTCTAATAGAATGATTCTTAAAATTAGGTTAAACCTTTATTTTCCTCATACCATAAATATGCATACTACCCAAATGTCAAATCAAAACCTTCAAAGTCCAACAACCTTGAATTTTTCAATACTATCTGCACTTCCAGTCATACCGAAGAACATATGTTATAAAACCATCTGAGATCTGACAATCCAAGACCTCTCCTTTCTTTTGCTACTTATAGAACAGGGGTCTCCAACCTTGGTCCCTTTAAGACTTGTGGACTTCAACTCCCAGAGTCCCTCAGCCAGCAAAGCTGGCTGAGGAACTCTGGGAGTTGAAGTTCACAAGTCTTAAAGGGACCAAGGTTGGAGACCCCTGTTATAGAAGCCAATTCTTATTTTTTTAATTTACTTTGTCAAATAAATTTGGAAATATCCTGCTGCCATTGTTTAAAGGAGAGGTCTTTAATCAAAATCAATATGGTTTGAAACAGAAATAGCATTCTAGGTAAAATATTCATTTTTGTAACAGAGATTCTTGCTGTCAGTGACAGATCTCATTTTTCCTATTTCTGCATATTGACTTTTATAAGTTTTAACACAATTATTTTTATACAATATAGAATTTTTGTTAGAGAGAATCACCCCCAGATACTTTACCTTTTTCACAACTTTGAATCCCAAAGATTGTGTTTTGTTTTCCAATTTTCCATTGTAGGAATTTAGCACCCACCCCCCTCCTAGAAGAATGAAATATTTTAGAAAATATTTAAAAAGGCAAAATATATTTCCCTGGATGAGAAATGGAGTAACATGTTTTAAAGACAAAGCAGCTTCCTGACTCCCCCCCACCTTTGTCAATGGGCCATTAAAGCCTCAACCAAGCTCACTCATTTCCCCCCACCTTTGTCAACCATCATTTGCAACACAATAGAACAGAAACTCACCACATAGCAAGGGTCAAGCAAGCTTGAGGGACAACCTACAATGTTAACTAAGACCTCTAGACCACCTGGGAGTTTGACAACCAATCAGGATACTCTTCCTGTGCCCCAGAAAGTTCAAAGCTCAGAAAAAGCATAAAGCCAGGGAGCACACAGGATCTCAGCCCTTTTCTGTTCAGGATCTCAAGCCATGTGATCTTGACCACCATTAAACCATCTTTCCAAGCAGCCTCCATGTTTCCAGTGTCTTTGTCCCCACTTGGAACTGAACCCAGATGGATATTTCTTCCAACACCATGATCTTCATTCATATTCTTAGCCAACATTTTTGTCTTTTGTTTATTTTCATCCCCACAAATTCTCCAAATATTTTAAGCTTCTTCATGACATGTTCAATATTGTACAAAGGCTCTTGTAGAGTCAGAATTAAGTCATCAGCATGTAACTTATACGTATATATATGTGTGTGCCTTTACTTGTAATCCTCTTACTCCATTGTTGTTGTGTCTTGCCCGCCCTCAGAGCAGCCGGGGCCTTCTTATCTGCTCCCGAACACGGAGGAATGTATGCCCCCCGGCCCCAGTCCTGGCTCCATGCCCAGACAAACTGCAGAAGAAGGAGCACCTCCCGGCCCCAGCCCTGACTCCATGCCCAGGCAAACGGAGCAGCTAGACCCCTCCCCCTCCTCCACAGCATGTGAGCCTGAGGAGGGTTTATTACCAACAGCTGATTGGAGTGACCCTCGCATCAGAAGATTGGATAGGCGGAGGCAACAGAAGGAAGGGAGGGGCAGGCCTTAATGAGTGCTGAGTCATGGAGCCACACCCCATGGCCTATATAAAGGATCTGCTTTCTGGCAGTCTCTGAGTCAGGCAAAAGTCGAACTTATCTTGCTGAAGTCACTTACTGGTCTCCTGCCTGCTCTGAGGACTTTGCTAGGACTTTGGGCAGAGCTGCAGAGGCAAGCCTGATTCGGATTTCCCTGACTCCGGCCGTCAGCGGAGGAGTGGGACACGACAATTGTCTTGTTTAATGTCTCTGTTTAGTCATTCAAGCACCAAGATAAACAATAAAGAGGATAAAGGACACCCCTGTTTTGTCCTTTCTATATATCATTTGGTTCCATCAGATTTCTATCTACCATAATCTGGGCCTTCTATAATGTAGAAATAGATTTCAGTGCATGTATAAAGTTCAATCCAAAGTCTATCTTCTCAACTACATTAAACATAAGATCCAGTGGTGGTATTGATTTACTTTTGCTACTGGTTCGCAAATGTGAGCGTGCTCATGTGTGTGTGCATGCACAGGACCTTCTGCACATGCGCAGAGCATCAAAAACAGGACACGATGACGTCCAGGCAGATGGGCAGAGCCTCCCACCTGTTCCCCGGAATAGGGAAGAAATGACTGATTACTGCCCACTGATAAGATCCCAATTCAAATTTTCGAGGGCTTTCTCTGCATTCAGAAAGATTGCTACAGCTTGTTTATCATTGCTTTCTTGTAAATATTCAATTATGTCCAAAACAATTGTTACTTTTTTTTTTTAATTCACTGAATTTCTGTAGCTGCCAAACTCCACCAAGTGACTCTGCAGGCATAATTCTAGATTGTTTTGCCCTCTTTTGTCATTCTTCTATTGGTCATTTTTAACCCAGGCAGATGGTTACTAAACGTCATGCTCCTAATCTTTTGTCATGCAGAGCTTTAGAGAGAGGTGACACACATGGCACTTCAAGGCTATTCTCTTTAAGTAAGTCCGTAATAATTGTATCATCAAAAGTAAAGCAGTAAAAATAAAAATAACCGAATAAAAAATAAACACTGTCCCCCTAGCCATTGAAAACTTTAATAGATCCTCTCTTTTTCTCCTAAGTCTTTAAATCTTTAAACTGAGGTCTCTCTTGTATTTTTGTAGTTTCAAAAGAAGGTTTAGCTTACCGCAAGGAGCCTTATTTTTGCTGCAAAAGGAAATCTCTTTTCCACTATAATTAATTACTTTTTAAAGTGAATAAAAGATGGGGAGAACAAGGCTGTAACAGTTCCTCTGAAGTTAGGAGCATAGAGAAAAGTCCAGGGCTCCCAACAGCTCAAGTCTCAATCTAACTGCAAGTGTTTTTCCATTTCTGCAGTTTAATCAGAAGGAGCTACCATTCGGAAAACACATGGTTAATCTGTTAAATCTCCCTTTGATCCAGGGAGATAAAAACCAACAGAGATCTCCTCCTGGTGGCTTTCAAAAGCTGCAGTGGTTCTCTTCCTTCCAGAGAATTTTGGAGCGTGTCAGGCTACCATTCCCCACCAGGCGTAACTAAAAGGTTGGAGTAATTACCATGTTTTGTCATCTTTATCACCATGATATAGGCCCAAAGGCCCAAACTGTCACTCAAGTTTGGTTAGATTTACTCTTTGTCTTTCTCCAGTCTTGCTGCAGGCATCAGTTTTGAAGCTTCATGTCTTTGAGCTTCCCAGAAAACCATGATGGACCCCAGAATAGAATAGAATAGAATTTTATTTCTATTCGACCCCAGGATTGGCACACAGAGGGCACACGGGCACAATCCAGTCAAGGGCCTCAATCACCCACCTATTTCAGGCTGTAACCAAGGCATGGGCCAAACTGTCTAACAAATCCTCTGTAGAAATCAAAAGCTTCCTCTGCAACACAGCAGGTCCACAGATTGGGTCGATCTACCCAGCCCCGTCTCCCAACCGTGTCTCATGAATCTAAGGTTGTTTCCAGCAGAAACTGAGGCGAATGCTTTGGTAAATCCAAATAACAGGTGGCTCTAGTGTGGAGTCTAAATGAACTCCCATGTTCAGGTCAATTGCTGGTATCTGCAAACCTTTCTCCTCCGCCTCCTTTTTTCAAGCAGCTTTGCTGTTCTCCAGTTTTCATGATATCTCCTTTTGCATTTTGCTTCGTTTCAAATTATTTTAAAAATAAGAAATACAAATTTATAATCGTCACTTTAACATCATCTTATATTGCAACATTGATGGAAAAGAACTTTCAGCTGTGGATGCCTGTTAGTGATACATGCTAAACATTTTTTTAAACCTCTGCTGAAGAAAGTTAGCACCCACCCACCTCCTAGAATAATGAAATATTTTAGGAAATGTTAAAAAGGCAGAATATTATATTTCCCTGGATGAGAAAAGGAGAAACGTGTTTTAAAGACAAAGCAGCTTCCTGCCCCCCTCCCTTCAGCTCCAGGGTGATGGGATTAAGACATGGCCCTCAGGACGTGATAGGATTAGCCCTCTACCCATCTAGCAACAGAACTCACCACATGGCACCTGGGGAGATTGCATCACCCAGCAAGGGTCAACCAAGCTTGGGACTCAAAAGACAACCTACAAAGTTACCCCTGCATGGGCCCATGGGAGTCTGAATCAGAATACAAACTCAGATTCAAAGCCCAAATCTATCTATCTATCTATCTATCTATCTATCTATCTATCTATCTATCTATCTATCTATCTATCCAGTGGTGGGATTCAGCCAGTTCGCACCACTTCGGGAGAACCGGTTGTTAACTTTCTGAGCAGTTTGGTGAACTGGTTGTTGGAAGAATCATTATGGCAGAGAACCAGTTGTTAAATTATTTGAATCCCACCACTGTATCTCTCTCTCTCTCCCTCCCTCCCTCCCTCTCTCTCTCTCTCTCTCTCTCTCTCCCATGTGCTTTTTTGCCCAGGACCAAAAACTATGTGGTCCTGCTTCATCATTAAACCAACTTTCCAAGCAGCTTCCATGTTTCCAGTGTCTTTCTCCCCACTTGGAACTGAACCCAGATGGACATTTCTTCCATCACTTCATTGCAGAATAATTTCTCAGACCCAGCAGGAAAGTGATAAACCAGAATATACATTTAAGGCATATACATATGCACTTGAACTGTCTTCATGACTTTTTATTTTTCAATAATGTCTGCATTTAGTATATTTCTGTATCTAATGGTGGGGTTCCTAATAAAGCACCTGATTTTTTTTTCCAGTATGCTCTTGATGTCTGTATGTATTACATAGTCATGAAAGTTGGAAAATGGGGTAGAGAGAATTCTAAGGGAGGCCTGACTCCTCAATAAACAGATAATCAGGAATTTGCAGAAAATGCTATTTTTGTAGGTGGTTCCTGCTCCCTTCAGGGAATTTCAAAAGTGGAGAATAAACGTTTCCATGTTGAAGTGTGATTTGAAGGATGCACCAATGGCAGACAACAGCTATGTAATGAACACAAAAGTGCAAAATTAAGCCAGATGTTACAGTTTGTAGGATGTGAATATATTCTGTTCCATCTACAGCTCCCTGATGGCATATTTGTCTGCAGAAAAAAAAATGGAACATAGCACATTTACATCTTTATGTATGCTATTAAAATTCTTTTAATCCTTGGCATTAACATAAATCTTTACTTTAATCTATGTAGTCTCAGGGAATATCAGATGCTGCTTTTAAAGTAGCAGATAAATTTAGACACAGCTTCTTAGTCATCTGTGGTTTTTTTTAATGACTAGAAAGGGCTAACTGCCCCCTTAAAACCTCCAACTACAGACAAAGTGCACCTGAACTTCCATAAACTGAACCCAGTTTTCTAATGACATCTAAGTTGCAAACCAGAAGTATTGAATCATGACAAGGCAGGACAGATTTTCTTAAAGAGAAAAACAACTCAAGAAGATTGGGAAACTAAAAATGTAAGAGCACAAGCGTGCCTACTGTTCCTGTCCTATTGTTTCCTTTCATTATATCCAATTAATATAGTTATTACATACTTATGCTTATATATTGTATATTTATTTCATTCTTATGCTCATGCTCACATATACTGTGTGACAAAAATAAATAAATAAAAAATAATAATTATAAAAGTCCAGTCAAGCACAATACCACTGAAAAAGAAAAAGAAAATTCAAGAGGAAACTACCATGATTGCACAAAGAATTCTCTGATAAATTGAAACAAAAAGGACAAGTATAACAAAGAGCCAAGGTGGCGCAGTGATTAGAATGCAGCACTGCAGGTTACTTCAGCTGACTGTTAGCTGCAGTTCAGCAGTTCAAATCACACCGGTTCAAGGTTGATTCAGCCTTCCATCCTTCCAAGGTGGGTAAAATGAGGACCCAGATCGTTGGGGGTTTGTTACTGATTTTGTAAACCGCTTAGAGAGGGCTATTAAAGCACTATAAGTCTAAGTGCTATTGCTATAACAATTAGAAAGAGGGACATATAAATAAGGCAGAAAAACAGCACGTAGCCCGAATCTGCAGAGATTAAGTCAGGAAGACTGAGTCTCAGAATGAACTAAGATGTAGGATAGACAGCAACACCACCAGATGGATTTATGACTAATTGATAAACCAAACTCAATCTGTAGTCTTAATGAAACTACATCTACCATACATGGAGGGAGGTAAGCAATGGGGTACTCCAAGGTTCTATTATATGCCCAGTGCTGTTCAATAACTTCATAAATAATTTAGATGAGGGAATAGGAGGGAAACTCAACAAATTTGCAGACTCTGTCGAATTGGCAGTAATAGCCAACACCCCAGAAGATAGGCTCAAGATCCAGATGGATCTTGATAGACTTGAACATTGGGCCCTATCTAACAAAATGAAATTCATTGTAGAGAAAAGCAAGGTTTTACATGTAAGGGAGAAAAATCCAAATGTACAGCTACAGATTAGATGAAACTTGCCTCAATAGCAGTAACTGCAAGAGGGAACTAGTAAATAATCACCTAAGTATGAGCCAGCAGTGTGCTACAACCACCAAAAAAGCCAATGCAATCCTAGGCTGCATTAACAGAGGCAAAGAATCATGATCACGTGAAGTGTTAATACCATTTTGATAAGGCCACACTTGGAATACTGCACCCAGTTTTGGTCACCACGATATAAAAAGATGTGGAGACTCTAGAAAGAGTGCAGAGAAAAGCAACAAAGATGATTAGGGGACTGGAGGCTAAAACATATGAAGAACGGTTGCAGGAATTGGGTATGTCTAATCAAGTGAAAAGAAGGATTGGGGTGACATAACAATGTTCCAATATCTGAGGGGCTGCCACAGAGAAGAGGGGGTCAACTTATTTTCCAAAGCTTCAGAAGGCAAGCTAAGCAATCGATGGAAAGTAACCAAGGAGAGAAGCAACCTAGAACTAACAAGAAGTTTCCTGATGGGGAGAGTGGAATGGCTTCCTTTCAGAAGACAAAGTTGTCACCTAAGCTTGTAAGGAACCTGTTCGATCTTCCACTTAATGCAGAGTTTGTTTTCCAGTTGTTGTCACGGTAGATAAAGTCCCCCATTACTACTGTGGTGTCTTTTCAGGATACATTAGTTAACTGATTAGCAAACAATTCATCTATTTGTTGTGCTTGGTTGGGTGGCCTGTAATCTACACCTCTGGCAATGTCATTCTTTTTTCCCTTTATATTAACCGCCATGTATTCAAGGAGGCTTTTGTCCTTTTATGCATTTCTGTTGAGGTGTCTTTTATATATAATGCAGCTCCACCTCCTCTTTCGTTAGGTCTGTTTCTTTTGAATAGTTTATCTCCTTCCAGCAGTACAATCCTTCCAAATGCCAACTGTGAATTTCATACTGCAGGCTCCCCTACAGATGAGTAAATGTGTTCTTTGCATTTGCTCCTTTCTTGTAACATAAAGGGGAACAGCACAGAACAAAGGTGTCTTGTGTTATGGTTCATTATAGCTCATCAGAGGCCACGTTTTGCCTTAGGATCTCACAGGCTATCAGAGCCCAGAGGCTGACCAGACAGAAATCGGCAAGACCCAGTAAAGGCAGCGTCTGATTATGAAGAGTCCAATCTTGGAGAACAGAGCAAAATAGCCTGCTCAGCTCCTTGGGAAGCAAGTTGGGGAAGCAATATGTCCCCTTTCATTTACCAGGCTATGCAGAGGAATTTGTTGAACACTTGATGGATAAAATTGCTCAGATCTGTGGGATTTCCAATGCTCCCTGAAACTCAATGGGGAAGCCGGCACTTTCCACTCTCGTATGTTTTTTGTCCATCTGTGCTCCTTCTGTTTCTCTGTTTAAGTAGGAAACATCTTGGAAACAATGACCCAATAGGGCACGGGTTGTCTAGCGCAGTGATTACCAACTGGTGGTCCATGGACCACTGGTGATTCAAAAGAAAATTTCGGTGGTCCGCAGAAAAATTATTTGCATTTTTAATATTGCACTAAATCAGGGGTCCTCAAGCTACGGCCCCAGGCCGGATACAAATAATGAATATTTGTGTTCTTGCAGAGAGTCTCCCCATTCAAGGTCTTTTTGTGTGGGTCGGAGGGGGGCAGAAATTCCAACTTGGGGTCTGCTTCAGCCTCCTGGTGCGGGGCTTTGGGCAAAGGCTGGGGGGAAGTGCCGCTGGTGGCGATGAGCCGGAGAGCCTCATTCCAGTGGGACTGCCTCATGGCCTGAAACTGGCTGACCATCTCAGCCCACTGAGCCTCCAGGCACCGGTACCTGGCCTTGCACTCCTGCAGGTCTTCCCTCTGCTTGGAAAGACTATGCTCCTAGTCCTCAGTGAGGTGCTTCTGCTGAGCCTTCTCCTCGGTCAGATCCAATCTGAACTGAGCCAGCTCAGTTTCTCATGGTGGCTGCTTAGCTCCAACAACTGCTTCTTGTTCGGACACTAAGGACCTTGGGCAAGCAGGCAAGGAAGGGCTGGGAGGGGAGGGGAGGGGCGAGTAGAGGCCGGCGAGGCACCCCTCAACATGAGTGATAACAAGTTGGCCACGCCCACCCAGTCACATGCCCACCTAGCCACGCCCACCCAGCCAGTCATTAGGCAGATTATATAAATAGTCGGTAGGATTTAAAATTACGAATTTAGTGGTCCCTGAGGACTGAAAGGTTGGTGGTCTGGAACCCCTGGGCTAGCGTAAAGGTGGAATTCCAAGTGCCTCATCTTATAAAAACTAATATAAGCAGCCAGTTAACAAAGCTGAGTGTAGGAGGATGGAAGAATGAGAATGAGAATGTAATGAGTTATTGTTATTTAAACATTTAAAGTGGTCCTCAGACTTGGGTTAGAGGCTGGAATAGCAGAAGATGATCAAGAAGGAGAAAACCAAGCCATGATCACAAGGGTTCCTCCCTCCAAGACCCTGGCCTAACTCTACTTTAGACCAGGGGTCTCCAACCTTGGTCCCTTTAAGACTTGTGGACTTCAACTCCCAGAGTCCCTCAGCCAGCTTTGCTGGCTGAGGGACTCTGGGAGTTGAAGTCCACAAGTCTTAAAGGGACCAAGGTTGGAGACCCCTGCTTTAGACAATGGCTCACTTGCCCCAGAGGAAGGCCTCAGAGTGAAGTCATCCCATGACTGGTCAGCAAGCCCTCAGGTTAGGGAGATGCTGTGGCCCCAAGATAGAGACATTCTGAAGAAAAAAATGGCCCTACTTCATTCATGCCTTTGCAATCCCAGCTGCAGCAGAGAGAAAGAAACCAAGGTCCAGGCTGATAGTGAATGTCAGTCCTAAAATGACATGAATTGAAATGGCCATCATTAGTCAAATGGTATAGATAAGATCTCTTCAGCAGCAACACTGGAAGAACTTGAGTGATTACTATTTTTCCTGTAATTATTGCCTAATGAAATGATTTTTTTTCATCCAGGATGCCTTCTTACAAGCAGCTTTTTCCACTCAAATAAAGCAGAATAACAGAGTCTGAAGGGACCTTGGAGGTCTTCTAGTCCAACCCTCTGCTCAGGCAGGAACTCCTACACCACTTCAGACAAATGGTTATCCAACATCTTCTTAAAAACTTCCAATGTTGGCGGATTCACAGCTTCTGGAGGCAAGTTGTTCCACTGATTAAATTGTTCTAACTGTCAGGAAATTTCTCCTTAGTTCTAGGTTGCTTCTCTCCTTGATTAGTTTCCACCCATTGCATCTTGTCCTGCCCTCAGGTGCTTTAGAGAATAGCTTAACCTCTTCCCCCGCCCTCTTTGTGGCAGCCCCTGAGATATTGGAACACTGCTATCATGTCTCCCCTAGTCCTTCTTTTCATAACTAGACATACCCAGTTCCAACAACGGTTCTTTATATGTTTTAGCCTCCAGTCCCCTAGCCATCTTTGTTGCTGAACCAGTTTGGTCTAGTGGTTAAGGCACCAGGCTAGAAATATGACCTTTAATTATGAGATAGTTGCAGACAATGAAACTTTAAGGGAAAACTAAGTTTTTTTTTATACTGTGATACACTCCCTGAGTACAGCCATAACCTCTATAGGCTACAAACTCTTGCAAAGTATTTGATACAAACATATTAAGGCTACTTGGCATTTTTAAATAGTTCTCTTCTTTCCAGATTTTGCATTTAAATGAAAGGTGTGCTCAGGTTAATTCTAGACCTCTGCATTATATTTCAGAGGACCTTATCCTGGAACTCTTTGTAATGCAGAGAAGGTAAGATTTGCTTCAGATGAAAAGACCAGACGATTAAAAAAATGCACATCATGTCTCACCTCTTAAATTAATGCTGAGAGGCTCCATTTTCTTCCATTACTTTGTATCTTACGTTCACAGGGACTGACAAATTTTATCAAAGATTTCTCTTAAAACCTATCCAAGGTTTTCCCCTATTAGGTGTTTCTATGTAATCAGGGGCTTATGAGTGACCTGCACCTATTTGCAAAAGGCCACTAATTAATTAGCCACTCATTAAGAAATCTATTGTTCCTTTATTTATCTCTTTTAGAATTTCATAAAGATGCTGAAACGTTACAAAACTCAAAACTCATGCAATCTGGTAGCTTTTTGCAAGTGTTGGAAAAGTTGCATGCAGAAAACGCTGATAAAACAGTTCTGCATTGTCCTGAGTGGAATATCCCACCCAGGTTCTGCTCCTGAAGGCTGATTGAGGGTTGCCTGCAACCGCCCTTGGCTGCCACCTTTGCTTTGAAGGAGTTGATGGGTAAGTGGAGGTTGAAGAGGGCTGCTGGCAATCCCAAGCAAACCTTCTCCTAAATCCCAATAACACATTGTGTGGAGGGAATGGGACAACCTGACACAGCCAACTCACCATGGCCAACTCATTGCAAGACAATTTAACAATTCTATTTAATTATTTAAAATAAATAAATATTTTAATGTTTGCAATTCACATTTCATTCTGTCTCTCCTTTTGCATCCTTTCTTTAATTATTCTATTCCACCATTTCTTTGATATGAGTGTAACTCTTGTCCCACAGCGAGTTGTTCTGTGACGAGATGGCCATGGCAAGTTGGCCGTGGGGAATTGCTATAGAGCCTTGTGTGGAGTTGCATGTCCTGCATACTGACTGGTTACTTCCTGGTATTTGCTCTGCTGTATGAGGGCGCTCTAGCCAGCTATATAAAAGGAAAGCCTATGCAACTGTCTGCTTCTGCTTCTGCTTGCTAGTAAGCATGAAGGCCTTCAGCTCCTCATCAAAGGAGCCACAGAAATATCTGAAAAATATGGCTTGAAGCTTAAAACCTCAAAAACCAAGATCATGGTTGTCAGCAAACAACCCATTAATTTACCACTGATAACTTCAGAAGGAATACCACTAGAAAAAGTTGAAAGGATCATATACCTCGGTTCTAATTTACGTGAAAGCTGAAACATGACAGCTGAATTAAAAAAAAAAAAAAAAAGGACAGAGAGAGCTCGAACAGAATTCTTCAAAATGGAAAAGTTCTTCAGTCACGACAGAAGCCTAAGACTGAAAACCAGGCTTGTCAGATGCTACATCTTTCTATCCTGCTCTACCAAGTAAAGAGTTGGTCTCGGACAGAAAGCCACTTGAAGAGACTAGAAGCATCTGAAATGTGGATTTACAGGCGGCTGTTATGTATAAGCTGGGTTGACAAAATTAGAAATGAGGAGATGATAAGCCGCCTGGGAAAGCCAAGGGAAATCATCAAAACCATAAAAAAGTGAAAGTTAGAATATTTCAGACATGGGATGCGACACCCAGAAAAATACAGCATCCTTCACTTAATCCTCCAGGGAAAGATTGAAGGCAAACGAGATCCAGGCAGAAGAAGAACATTGTGGCTTCAAAATCTCAGGGACAAAACTCAGCAGCATTTTTTCATGTGGCTGTTGATAAAAATAGGATCACCAACATCCAATGGTGGATCTGACAGAAGAAGAAGAAGAATGCAACTGTCTCCAAATGAGAGACGCATCGGTTCCCTCACGTGCGGTGGCTGCAGAAGTCTGCTCCAGCCTTTAGCCCACCTTTATAACAACCAAGAGGGGGGGATGGAAGGGATGGCTATTACATTCATAAATGAAATCAGGTTACACAGATTGATCAACCTCTTAGAGACCCAAATCCCAGCTCATAGTGATCTTGACAAGTTCAAACTGTGGGCCAGAACCAAGAATTACATTAAACGGAGACAGATGTCAAGTCTTGCATTTGGGTAAGAAAACTCAAATGTACAGTATAGGCCCAGGATGAGAGACTGCTAGTCTTGGGGATAGTCCTCTTGATTCAGGAGGACTAGTTGAAAACCAGCTGAGCGTGAGCAAATGAGGGGTTGAGACCAGTGAAATCTTGGACTGCCGTGGCAGAAGCACTGCATCCAAGTCACAGGAGATGGTTAGCCTACTGTCCATTTTGGTTAGACCACATTTATAATAATATGCTATGTTCAAGGCATTTGGTTTAAAAGTGGACATGCCCAAAAGCAAAAAAAAGTTTGGGCAAAAATGCATATGTGGTTAGAAAAAATGTTAAGACAGCATATACATTTTAAGCCATCACTATTTTTGTTAGGCATAATACCAGAAAAATACGATAAAGGGAATGTATATTTGATATTACATGTTTTAACAGCAGCAAGAACAAAGCGAGGAAATACCTACGGAAGAAGATATAATTAAAAAAGTATTGGACTGTGCAGAAATGGACAGATTTAAGACTGAAGTTAAAAGAAAAAGAAGACACAGAATATTTTTGAACTTGGGACTTGTTTTATCAATGGTTGTTTTATCAACGGGGTAGAAACTAAGAATTTAAGAAGTATTACCATGTAAACGAATGGACTCAGTAGGCGGTTATTAAGCACATATCGAATGTAAAGAGAAAACCAATAAAAATATTTAAAAATAAAAAATAAAAGGGCCATGGAGAAGGTTGAGGGGAGAGCTCCAAGGATGATAAGGGGATCTGGAATTGTTGAGAGTTTTTTATTTTTATTTTTTTTATTTGTCAAACAAACAGTATACTGTATATAAGCATGAAATAACCATACAAATTGGATACAATCAAAGGGAACATTAGGACAGGAACGGTAGGCACGCTGGTGCTCTTATGCACACCCCTCAAGTTTGCAGAAGACTAATAGAAAACATGGTCATCATCTACAAAGACCTAAAAGTGGTCAGATTTATAAAAAGAGCATGATCTGGTGTAAAGGTCTGAAGAACAATCAATTCAGGGAAGAGATGCGCGCGGAAGAGAGAAAGGTTGCTGGTTGCCGCTGATGATTTCCTATTGGGTGTGACTGGAGCATTGCTGCCTGCTTACCTAGTTGAAGTAGCTTCAGGGGACATTTAAGGAAAAACTATTCCCAGAAAGGAGGTTCGCTGTGCAACAAACAAGGAGAGCCAACAACAGGGTGGAGGAGAAGTCAAGTGTGAAGAGGTGTTTGGTTTGTTGTTCAACAGAGGAGTCAGGACATACAGTTCTTGTGACCTGCAAGGATGAGCCATCTTGATTTTCCTTATTGAAAACAAAGGGCAGGGAGATTAACATCCTGGAAAGGAAGACAAAGAGGCTGGAGTTAATTGTTTACCCCCCTGCTTATCTGGGATCTTAGAGCTGACCTAGGAAGTGATTTGTAAGAGGGACAATAGTACCAAGAAGCCCCTCAGAAAAAAGATACCTCTAGTTATATGTTTCAATCATGGTTTTAATACCACTAAATTTCAGTAATATTACAATTAGCACAGGGCCCCCCCAAGGCTGTGTGCTCTCCCCACTTCTCTTCTCTCTGTATACCAATGACTGCATCTCCAATGATCCATCTGTTAAGCTACTGAAGTTCGCAGATGACACAACAGTGATTGGTCTCATTCGAGACAATGACGAATCCGCATATAGACGAGAGGTCGAACGACTAGCCTTGTGGTGCAACCAAAACAATCTGGAACTGAACACACTCAAAACCGTAGCAATGGTGGTAGACTTTAGGAGAAACCCTTCCATACTTCCACCTCTCACAATACTTGACAACACAGTATCAACAGTAGAAACCTTCAAATTTCTGGGTTCTATCATATCGCAAGATCTCAAATGGACAGCTAACATCAAAAACATCATTAAAAAAGGACAACAAAGAATGTTCTTTCTGCGCCAACTCAGTAAGCTCAAACTGCCCAAGGAGCTGCTGATCCAATTCTACAGAGGAATTATTGAGTCTGTCATTTGCACCTCTATAACTGTCTGGTTCGGTTCTGCAACCCAACAAGAAAAACACAGACTTCAGAGGATAATTAGAACTGCAGAAAAAATAATTGCTACCAACCTGCCTTCCATTGAGGACCTGTATACTGCACGAATCAAGAAGAGGGCCGTGAAAATATTTGCAGATCCCTCGCATCCTGGACATAAACTGTTTCAACTCCTACCCTCAAAACGACACTATAGAGCACTGCACACCAGAACAACTAGACACAAGAACAGTTTTTTCCTGAAGGCCATCACTCTGCTAAACAAATAATTCCCTCAACACTGTCAGACTATTTACTGAATCTGCACTACTATTAATCGTTTCATAGTTCCCATCACCAATCTCTTTCCACTTATGACTGTATGACTATAACTTGTTGCTGGCAATCCTTATGATTTATATTGATATATTGATCATCAATTGTGTTGTAAATGTTGTACCTTGATGAACGTATCTTTTCTTTTATGTACACTGAGAGCATATGCACCAAGACAAATTCCTTGTGTGTCCAATCACACTTGGCCAATAAAAATTCTATTCTATTCTATTCTAATAGTAACTATGTCATACCTGCCCTCATGTGCTAGGACTTCAACTTTGCTCTGCTTGTTCCTCATACTTTGAGCATTAGCGTACCTGAGTCCTTTTTGGCTGACCGCGTGTTTGCTTCCTACATCTATGTTGCCTATGTCTATTCTATGTTCTATGTCTCCTGTTTTATGTCTGAATTCCCCTTTCTTCTCCCCACTCCTTATCTCATTGTTTCATTGGTTGTCTTGAAGTTTATGCTTGGGATTAAGTCCTAAAGATTTGTCTCTTTCTCCCCTTCCAGTTTTACTTTAAAGTCCTTTGGATTGGCCAAGCCAATTGTTTTTCAATTCTTTTTGAGCCTCTTTGCTATTCAGCTTTTTTTTTTTTTTATTCAAAAAGTTTTACAAAATTTTTCCCTTCCCCTCCTCCTCCTTCACAACCCCTCACCCCCCGACTTCCCGGAACGGGCACAAGGTATAGTTAAAAATAAAACAAACATATGCTAAAAAAATTTCATCCCAACTTAATTATACCCCTACAATCATCAATTCCTAACTTCCCCCAAAAACAATCAAGAATAATACATCATAATCATTCAAAAACAGTCTGATAACTCTTAATCTGATATCTACGTTGAATATAGTCAATCCATTTTTTCCATTCCTTTAAGTATCTTTCTTGCATATTGTCTTTCAAAAAGGCTGATATCTTCGCCATCTCAGCCAAATTGGCAACCTTCAATATCCATTCTTCTATTGTAGGTACTTCTTTTTTCTTCCAGTAGAATAGAATAGAATAGAATAGAATAGAATTTTATTGGCCAAGTGTGATTGGACACACAAGGAATTTGTCTTGGTGCATATGCTCTCAGTGTACATAAAAGAAAAGATACGTTCATCAAGGTACAACATTTACAACACAATTGATGATCAATATATCAATATAAATCATAAGGATTGCCAGCAACAAGTTTTTCTTCCAGTATTGTCCTATTAGTAATCTTGCTGCTGTTATTAGGTTTAAAATCAATTTAGTCTCAATTACTGTACAATCCGTAATAATTCCCAACAAGAAAAATTGCGGCAGGAACTTTATCTTCTTTTTCAAAACATTTTGTAAAATCCACCAAATTTTTATCCAAAAGGCCTTTATGTCCTTACAAGTCCACCAAATGTGAAAATATGTAGCATCATCACAATTACATCTCCAACATTTTGCTTGCATATCTGGATACATACACGATAATTTTTTAGGATCTAGATGCCATCTATAAAACATTTTATAAAAATTTTCCCTCAGATTCTGTGCCTGTGTGAATTTAACATTTCTAACCCAAATTTTTTCCCAAGTTTCCAATAATATTGGCTCCTGAAAATTTTGTGCCCACTTTATCATACAGTCCTTTACCAAGTCCCTTTCAGAATCTATTTCAAGTAACACATTATACAATCTCTTTATATGCTCCTGAGACTGATTTCTAATTTGCTTTACCAAATTTCCTCGTTCTGCTCTATACCAATTTTCTGATCTCCTTCCATCTAGCACGTAGTTGCTCATATTGAAACCAAGTATAATTTTTCCCTTCCTCTCTTAATACTTGCAGAGATTTTAACTGCAAATTACCTCTTTCAGTATACAAAAGATCTTTATATGTAATCATTTCCTGATTCTGTTCTATATTTATATTTTCTATTGTATGTCTAGGACTTGCCCATATAGGAACCTTATAATTTAGTTTATAAGAGTATTTTTCCAAACACATGAAGGACATTTCTTAGCACATGATTTTTAAAGGCCTTATCCACTTTTTTGTCATAAATTAAATATGCATGCCATCCATATAGCAAATCATAACCTTCTATATTCAAAATTCTGTCCTCTGTTAAATTAAACCAATCACTTATTGCAGAGAGAGCAGCTGCTTCATAATATAATTTAAAATTAGGCATTTTTAAACCTCCCTTTCCGAGAATCTTGAATTATTTTCATTTTAACCCTAGCTTTTTTACCTTCCCATATAAATTTGTTAATTCCCTTCTGCCATTCCTCAAGATTCTTATCTTTCTTAATTATTGGTATCATCTGAAAGAGGAATAAAAATCTAGGTAAAACATTCATTTTAATAGCAGCAATTCTCCCCAGCAAAGATAATTGCAATTTTTTCCAAACAATCAACTCCTTCTGAACTTTTTGCCATAAAACCTCATAGTTATTCTTATACAATTTCACATTTGACGATGTAATATAAACCCCTAAGTACTTAACCTTCTTTACAATTTCAAATCCTGTTATTTCCTCTAGTTTTTCTTTCTGTTGTCTGGCCATATTTTTTATTATCACTTTTGTCTTTTTCTGATTTACCTTAAACCCTGAAACATTCCCATATTGATCAATTATTTCCAACAAAGATTTACTAGAATTTATAGGGTTTGTTAAAGTAATCACCAAATCATCTGCAAAAGCTCTTAGCTTATATTCATATTGTCTAACTCTAATTCCTCTATCTCCTTTACTTCTCGTATTTTATCCAATAATGGTTCTAGAGTTAAAATAAACAATAATGGTGATAAAGGACATCCCTGTCTTGTTCCTTTCGCAATCTTAAAAGGTTCTGTTAAGCTACCATTGATTATAATCTGTGCTGTTTGCTCTCCATAAATTGCCCTAATTATTCTTAAAAAACCATCTCCAAATTGCATCTTTTCTATTAATTTAAATAAAAAATCCCAATGCAATCGATCAAAAGCTTTCTCTGCATCGAGAAAAATAAATGCTGCTGGAATAAAATTTTTCTTTTCTAAGTACTCCAGTAAATTAACAATCTGCCTAACATTATTCCTCATCTGTCTCCCTTTTATAAATCCAGATTGATCATTATGAATTCTTCGCTGCAGAATCAACATTAATCTATTAGCTATTATTTAATCTTATAATCATTATTTAAAAGTGAGATTGGCCTATAATTCCCAGGTTTAGAACAATCCTGTTCCTCTTTTGGTATCAATGAAATAAAAGAGGTTCTCCATGAGGGGGGAATTCCCCCTCCTAGTTGTATCTGATTAAATAATTCCTTAAGTGGACCTAACATCTCATCCTGTAAATTCCTATAATAACTAACTGTGAGCCCATCCGTACCAGGAGATTTCCCATTTTAATTGTTTAATTACCAAAATAATTTCTTCAGAGGTTATAGGCCGATTCAGTTCATCCGTTTGTTCTAAAGTTAAATTTTTAACCTTATATTCCTTCAAATAATTATCAATATCCCTATTCAATATATTATCTTTAAGATATAAATTTGTATAATATTCTAAAAAAGCTTTTTTAATTTTATCCTGTTGATATCTCTCTTTGCCTTTGTATTCTATTTTTTCTATAGTACGTTGTTTTTGTCTTTTCCTTAAGGTATATGCTAACCACCTACCAGGTCTATTTGCGTTACAAAAAGTATTATGTTTGGCATATTGTATATTTGTTGCCACCTGATCAGCCATTATCATATTAAATTGATTCTGTAGTAACTTTATTGCATCTTTAAGTTTTTGATCATGTGGATTATGTATTAATAATTGTTGTTTCTTATAAATTTCCTCTTCTAAATACCTACGCTGTCTTTGTTGCTTATTTCTCTGTCTATTATTAAGATATATTAATACACCTCTCATAAAAGCTTTACTGAGTCCCAAACCATTTCTATCGATGTTTCATTATTCAAATTATAATCAAAAAATTCTTTCATCTGCTTTTTACATTGATTTACATTATCCTGATATCTAAACAAATTTTCATTTAATCTCCAAGTTCTTCTACCCTCTTTTCCATATTGCAATTCCATCCAAACAGGACTATGATCAGACAAACATCTTGGAAATATCTTAGTTTTCTTCACCCTAAAAAGCAAATCATTAGAAATTAAAATAAAATCAATACGTGAGAAGGATTGATGCCTATCAGAGAAAAAGTATAGTCTCTTTCCTCCAAATTCGCAGTCTCCATACATCTCTTAACTCAAAATCTTCTATCATATCAAAAAAGGATTTAGGCAGCTTTGCATGTGCAGGTATCTTCTTGGAAGAAATTCTCTTGTCCTTTCGTGTATCTATTACTCCATTCCAATCTCCCAATATAATGCACGATTTATAATCCCATAGAATCAACTTATCATATAACATTCTATAAAATTTTTCTTGTTGCTGATTGGGTGCATATATACCAAACAAGAGAGTCCTTTTTGTTTCTATTGTAAGTTCAATAGCAATATATCTTCCGTGAATATCTGCCTCTATTAACTTGGCTGGTATATCTTTTCTCAAATAAACCACTATGCCATGTTTTTTCTCCAAAGCTGAAGCAACAAAATGTTTACCTAACTTTGAGTTTATTAGGTACTTTTGATCTGATAATTTAATATGCGTTTCTTGTAAGCAAATAACATCATTTTAAATTGTTTCAAATAATGAAATATTTTTCTTCTCTTCTGAGCTGAGTTCAAACCATTGACATTCCAAGTCAAGATTTTATTTGCCATTACTGGGCTGCTGAAGCTTTTGAGCAATCAACTGAAGATCGTCCTCCGTATCTTCGGCCGTGCTCCTCCACCGCTTCTGTAGCAGAATCCTGAACTTTACTTTGAGTTTGTTGCTCCTTTTCTTTACGCTTAAGGGCTCCCCTCGTCAGTCTTTGTTCTTGTGGTTGTTCCTCAGATGGTAACATCACTGGAATCACCTCAGCTTCCACACCCATTTGAGTCTCTTGTATTTTTTTCTATTATTTCTATTTCAAATTTCAGCACTGTAGAAAGAAAATCTTTGGCCTTAAGCACTGTGTCAATACGATATCTCCTTCCTTGATAATACACTGTCAAACCAACTGGAACCTCCCATCTAAATTGAATCTGGTATTTCTTAAGTTCTTGTGTAAAAAATGTAAAGTCCTTTCTATCCCTTAACATCTTGGGAGGAATCTCTTTCAAAACCTTCAACTCCTGTTCTCCTATTTTCAAGTTTTTCTGAAAAGCAACTTGCAAAATTTGATTCCTCACTGTTCTTTTCAAAAAATAAACCACAATGTCTCTAGGAAGTTTCTTTTGCCTAGCAATCCAAGAATTAACTCTATAAATTTTGTCAATTTGATAAGCAACCTCTTGTGGATCAAGTTCAATAAATTCAGCCAGAGCTTCTGATAAATTTTTTTTTAAATCTTCCCCTTTCTCCTCATTCAAACCCCTAATTCTCAGAGCTCCTTCCATCATTCTATACTGCATCACCACCACTTGATCTTCATTTTTGTCCAATTTGATTTGCATTCCCCCCATTCTATTTTCTATTTGTTGATTTGACTGAACAATTTCTTGCACCTCCTCCTCCACCACCTCCAGTCTTTTTGCCAAACCTTGAAAAGCCATCAAGATATCTTCTCTTATTTTTTTATTATTCTCTTTTATTTCTTCTCTTATTTTCTCATTATTATCCATAATCTCCTTAAACCTTTCTTCAGACACTTTCCCTTGCTCTTTAATCAGATCTTCTAAAGCTGGTTCAGAACCCCTTCTACCCCCAGTCTTAGGTGGTTTAGTAGCCATTTCAGTTTTTAAAATTCACAAAATATAAGTCTAGAAACTTCTCTTTTCCCCTTTAAGTATAGGAGAGCTCACTTCACTTCATTAAAATCCACACATAACATTTCTTATCTTCTTAGTTACACAGGCTGTTTGAAATTCCATTCGTCACTTTCACTCCCTTTCAGGCGCCATCTTTAAGAGTCAATTAAAACAAACAAAAAAAAAGTTTCTCTTTTTTAAAAGGTAGAAGTCAGGAGATCAAAAATACTTGCGATCCAGTAATTGTTCGCTCGCACTCATTCCGTCTGCTTAAAGAGATCCATAAAGATAAGACAATTAGCAGAGATGGATACTTTCTTCTTTTCCTGCTTTTGCAGGCACGCACTGAAGTCGGAGCATGGCAGGAATATTTATGGGACCGTCGACCCTTCAGGGCTCTGCTTAATTAAAAACAAAGCCCCTGGGGAGGTCTACCAACACTTCCCTGCAGCTCTTATCTTTTCCCTTTCATCCAGGGAAAGAGATTAAAGCTGGCTTTTCCTGGCTTTTACGATGTTCAGTACGGAGCCCCATAATTAGGAGCTCAGCGAAGAGGTGGCGCCACCGGAAGTCACCAATCTCTTTCCACTTATGACTGTATGACTATAACTTGTTGCTGGCAATCCTTATGATTTATATTGATATATTGATCATCAATTGTGTTGTAAATGTTGTACCTTGATGAACGTATCTTTTCTTTTATGTACACTGAGAGCATATGCACCAAGACAAATTCCTTGTGTGTCCAATCACACTTGGCCAATAAAAATTCTATTCTATTCTATTCTAATAGTAACTATGTCATACCTGCCCTCATGTGCTAGGACTTCAACTTTGCTCTGCTTGTTCCTCATACTTTGAGCATTAGCGTACCTGAGTCCTTTTTGGCTGACCGCGTGTTTGCTTCCTACATCTATGTTGCCTATGTCTATTCTATGTTCTATGTCTCCTGTTTTATGTCTGAATTCCCCTTTCTTCTCCCCACTCCTTATCTCATTGTTTCATTGGTTGTCTTGAAGTTTATGCTTGGGATTAAGTCCTAAAGATTTGTCTCTTTCTCCCCTTCCAGTTTTACTTTAAAGTCCTTTGGATTGGCCAAGCCAATTGTTTTTCAATTCTTTTTGAGCCTCTTTGCTATTCAGCTTTTTCACTGGCATTTGAGTAACTTCCAGGTGTTTCCAGAATTAAAACGTGGCTCTCCAAACGTTCATTCAATATTGTGCAGGAGAGCAAATGTATCCCTAGACCATGAATTCCCACCTGGTGTTTCCTTTCCTGTGTGTCATGTTGTAGGTCTTTTCTATCCCTTGATCTACTTTTATTTCCTCAGTAGTAATTCATTTTGCACTAGCAAGTGTCAAGATCAGATAATGCACACATACTTCTACACTTTCAGAAGCTGGTCTGCTATAATATAGATTTTTAGAAGCTGATACTTCAGAGACAAGGCTCATGCCTGTAGTGTACATGTACCTATTGTAGCACAGACTTCTCAAGAAATCAACTTACACGCTTAGGGCAGGGGTGAAATGCTCCCAGTTCGGACCGGTAGTGATGGGGGCAGGTAGTTCGGAGAACCGGTAGCAAAAATTCCTGGCTGCCCCCCACTGCCCACACCTCGCTGTTCTTCTTCTCTGTCCCTGAAGTGCTCGGTGGTGATATAGCTGCAAACGGCCTTAAATGACTTCCGCGGCACTTCAAAGGGCCACACTACAGCTGATCAGTGCTGTAGTATTTTTAAAGAAGGTAGACCGGGGCCTGTCAGTAAAAGGGAATTGGTAGACCGGGGCCTCTATTTTTAAAGAAAGTAGACCGGTGCCTCCCAAGTTTTGTATACTTTATTATTTTTATTATTTATTATTATTGACCATGCCCATTCAGTCACCTGACCACCAAGCCACACCCACCAATTAAGCCACGCCCACAGAACCGGTAGGGAAAATTTTTAGATTTCACCCCTGGCTTAGGGCCACTAATGAAAGCTTCACCATTGAATGAGGATGAGGATTTGAGATGGTAGCCTGTTCCCTTGTTTGACAGTTCATACAGTCAGGGAGTTCCTTCTGATTTCTAATCTGAGCCTCCTTCGTTGTGGTTTGGACCCACTAGATTTGATCCTGCCTTCTGTGACAATAGAAAGCAAGTCCCTTTCCTTTTCAAGATGACAACCTTTAAGCTATTTGAAAACTGCTATCACGCCATCCCTCAGTCATCTGTTCTGTAAGCTAAACATGGAAGTTAAACCTTTTAACCATTATTCATAGGGTTTGGTTATATCCTGACGTATCTTCCCTGAACCCTTCTACCCTTTTTGAGTGACAAAGCCCAGAACTGGGTAAAATATCTATCAGTTGGGTCTAACCAATAAAATATTGGACTTGAGCCAGAGCATTCAGGGAGAACAAAGCAGAAGAAAATCCCCATATCTAAGGCTTTGAACTCTGAATGGAAAAGCTGGATGCAAATCTATGTATATATAAGCCAAATACCACTCACCCATCACAAAATCTCCAGAACAGTACAGCCTACAAACTTGAAATTTGGCACGTACGTTCCTCTTGGCTTCTAGGTGCTTGCTAAGAAAGGATTTTTCAAAACGATCGTCAGATCATTAGTATCTCATATACAGTATATTCACACGCTCTGATGCTACGGAGTTAGATGTTCTGCTCCCCCTCCCCACCTGAAAGGAACTCTGTTCCAACTTCCAGTTGCCTTATATTAACACGCTCTGATTCTACCCGTTCACTAAACCGGGCATCAGCATGGCCAGTGTATGACTTATCTGGCCTGCAGGCTGGGACATTCTACTCTCTCTCTGTTCCAACTGCTAGTTGCCTTATATTACCATGCTCTGATGCTATGGGAGTTACACATTCTACATTAAGTTTCAGGCTTTAAGTGTCAATTTATCAAGCCCGCTCACATAGTTTTGTAGTGAAGCCTGGGTGTCCAGCTAGTATACTATAATACTTGTATAGAAGGAAGGGAGGGAGGGAGGGAGAGAGAGAGAGGGAGAGAGAGAGAGGGGGGGGGGGAAAGGAAGGAAGGAAGGAAGAAAAAGAAAAAAGAAAGAAAAAGAAAGAAAGAAATAAAAAGAAGGAAGGAAAGAAAGAAAAAAAGAAAAGAGAGAGAAAGAAAGAAAGAAAGAAAGAAAGAAAGAAAGAAAGAAAGAAAGGAAGGAAGGAAGGAAGGAAGGAAGGAAGGAAGGAAGGAAGGAAGGAAGGAAGGAAGGGGGGGAAACTGCTGGGATGTAACCTGTGTTGAGGATCACTGGGGGAGATTATCTGTCAGCATGGAGTGAGATATCATCTGTATTTGATGATACTCAGCTGTACATCTCTGCCCATGGTGAGTTATGCAACACAGTGACCGGTCTCAGTGCTTGGAGGCTGTTGAGATCTGGATGGAGAGCAATCAACTAAGCCTAAATCCGGGAAAGATAGAATTGTCTCTAGGTTAGAGGCTTTTTGACTCTTGGAGAATTACCATTGTTGGTTGTGGATGGGGTTGCACTACCCTAGAATGACCCAGTGCATAATCATTCTAGAGGTTTTCTTGGACTCACAGAAAAACATATCAGTGACGATTGACAGATAAATTATGTGTCATCAAGTCAGGGTCAATATAGAATAGGTATGTTGTTACCTGACCAAGGAGGAAAGAAGTGGTGGTACATGATTGTTTGCTAGCATTCTCCTGGAACAAAAGTTGATGGATACCAGCTGTTTTTTGAAAAAAAAGTAATGAGGTCACTGTACTTTTTACCCAATACAGCAATGTTTCTCAACCTTAGCAAATTTAAGCTATCCAGACATCATCTCCCAGAATTTCCAGAATTGAATGCTGGCTGAGGAATTCTGGGAGTTGAAGTCCAGATATTTTAACATTGTCAAATTTGAGAAATACTTTAGCAAAGGATCATGTGGCTAGTTTCTGACCCATTAACCCCTTCTTTTAGAATTAAGATTCACTAAGATAAAATAGAACCTACAAGATAATTTAATCTGGTTTATGAATCATCTTTATTGTTGCCCGTACTCTGAACTGCCTATTACTACCGTGTTTCCCCGAAAATAAGACCCTGTCTTATATTTTTTTGAACCCTGAAATAAGTGCTTGGCCTTTCAGGGAGTTCTTAATATTTTGGGGTGCATGGAGCAAGACAGGGCTCCTTTTGCTGTCTTACCGGATTTCCAGCTCTGTCTCCCTAACCCTAACCAGAAGAAATAGCAGGGATCGGCTGCGCATGGATTTAAATATTTTCAGGGAGGGCTTATTTGGGTGGGGGGGGAGGCTTATTTTACCACATGTGCTCAAAAGCCTGATTGGGCTTATTATCAGGGGATGACTTATTTTAGGCGAAACAGGGTATGTTTTTAAAAAAAAAGAGTGAATTGACATTCAACTTTCTATTTTTATTTGTACCTTTCTAGAGTTCCTATCCAGAATGGCATGGAAGGAAATTGCATAAATTAGGAGTGTCAAACTCGATTTCATTGAGGGCCTCATCAGGGTTGTGTTTGACCTTGGGGATGGGTGGGCGTAGCCAGCTTGACATAAGTGGTGTCGGGGGCGCCTGTGGTGGCTCAAACACTCTGCCAGTGAAAACGGAGCTCGGGAGGCTGCGACGGCCTCCTGCAACCCTCCGCCAGTGAAAATGGAGCTCCATTTTCACTGGCGGAGGGTTGCAGGAGGCCGCCAGCCTCCCGAGCTCCGCCACTGGCGGAGGCTGCAGGAGGCCGCCGTAGCCTCCCGAGATCTGTTTTCACTGGCGGAGGGTTGCAGGAGGCCGCCGCTCTGTTTTCACTGGCGGAGGGCTGCAGGAGGCCGCCGCAGCCTCCCGAGCTCCATTTTCACTGGCGGAGGGCTGCAGGAGGCCGCCGCAGCCTCCCGAGCTCCATTTTCACTGGCGGAGGGTTGCAGGAGACCGCCGAAGCCTCCCGAGCTCCGTTTTCACTGGCGGAGGGCTGCAGGCCGCCGCCGCAGCCGCCCGAGCTCCGTTTTCACTGGCGGAGGGTGGCAGGAGGCCGCTGCAGCCTCCCGAGCTCCGTTTTCACTGGCGGAGGGCTGCAGGAGGCCGTCGCAGCCTCCCGAGCTCCGTTTTCACTGGCGAAGGGCTGCAGGAGGCCGCCGCAGCCTCCCGAGATCTGTTTTCACTGGCGGAGGGTTGCAGGAGGCCGCCGCTCTGTTTTCACTGGCGGAGGGCTGCAGGAGGCCGCCGCAGCCTCCCGAGCTCCATTTTCACTGGCGGAGGGCTGCAGGAGGCCGCCGCAGCCTCCCGAGCTCCATTTTCACTGGCGGAGGGTTGCAGGAGACCGCCGCAGCCTCCCGAGCTCCGTTTTCACTGGCGGAGGGCTGCAGGACGCCGCCGCAGCCGCCTGAGCTCCGTTTTCACTGGCGGAGGGTGGCAGGAGGCCGCTGCAGCCTCCCGAGCTCCATTTTCACTGGCGAAGGGTTGCAGGAGACCGACGCAGCCTCCCGAGCTCCGTTTTCACTGGCGGAGGGCTGCAGGAGGCCGCCGCAGCCTCCCGAGATCTGTTTTCACTGGCGGAGGGTTGAAGGAGGCCGCCGCAGCCTCCCGAGCTCCATTTTCACTGGCAGAGGGCTGCAAAAGGCTGCCGCAGCCTCCCGAGCTCCATTTTCACTGGCGGAGGGTTGCAGGAGACCGCCGCAGCCTCCCGAGCTCCGTTTTCACTGGCGGAGGGTGGCAGGAGGCCGCTGCAGCCTACCGAGCTCCGTTTTCACTGGCGGAGGGTTGCAGGAGGCCGCCGCTTTGTTTTTACTGGCAGAGGACTGCAGGACGCCGCCGCAGCCGCCCGAGCTTCGTTTTCACTGGCGGAGGGTGGCAGGAGGCCGTCGCAGCCTCCCGAGCTCCGTTTTCACTGGCGGAGGGCTGCAGGAGGCTGCCGCAGCCTCCCGAGATCCATTTTCACTGGCGGAGGGTTGCAGGAGGCTGCCGCACCGTTTTCACTGGCGGAGGGCTGCAGGAGGCCGCCGCAGCCTCCCGAGCTCCGTTTTCACTGGCGGAGGGCTGCAGGAGGCCGCCGCAGCCTCCCGAGCTCCGTTTTCACTGGCGGAGGGCTGCAGGAGGCCGCCGCAGCCTCCCGAGCTCCGTTTTCACTGGCGGAGGGCTGCAGGAGGCCGCCGCAGCCACCCGAGCTCTGTTTTCACTGGCGGAGGGCTGCAGGAGGCCGCCGCAGCCTCCCGAGCTCCGTTTTCACTGGTGGAATGTTGCAGGAGGCCGCCGCAGCCTCCCGAGCTCCGTTTTCACTGGCGGAGGGTTGCAGGAGGCCGCCGCTTTGTTTTTACTGGCGGAGGGCTGCAGGAGGCCGCCGCAACCTCCCGAGCTCCGTTTTCACTGGCGGAGGGTTGCAGGAGGCCGCTGCTTTGTTTTCACTGGCAGAGGGCTGCAGGAGGCCGCCGCAGCGTCCCGAGCTCCATTTACACTGGCGAAGGGTTGCAGGAGGCCGTCGCAGCCTCCCGAGCTCCGTTTTCACTGGCGGAGGGCTGCAGGAGGCCGCCGCAGCCTCCCGAGCTCCGTTTTCACTGGCGGAGGGTTGCAGGAGGCCGCCGCTCTGTTTTCACTGGCGGAGGGCTGCAAGAGGCCGCCGCAGCCTCCCGAGCTCCATTTTCACTGGCGGAGGGTTGCAGGAGGCCACCGCAGCCTCCCGAGCTCCGTTTTCACTGGCAGAGGCACTGTGGGCTGGTCCTTCACTGTTTCCAGGGCAGCCCGCAGCCCAGATCTAAGCACCCTGTGGGGCAGATCTGGCCCCCGGGCCTTGAGTTTGACACCCCTGGTGTAAACTTTTCTTTGCGATAATACAGAATCTCTCCATGGAAACTGTTTAAGATGCTTTAGCTCCTTCCCATATTTTTACCCTCTTCAGCTGCATCCTTAACCCTGGCAACTGAGAGCTGTTCATCCCCACCTGCAACTCTTTCCTCATCCAGAGGTTTGGATTTTTTTGTCCCATCAGGAAAAGGCCTTCTGTCCTTCCTTTTCCTTTTCCGCCATGCTCAGTTCTCCAAGGAAAGAGTCAGAGGGTTTTCCATGGCATCTCCTGCAGAGGAAGAGAAAAACCAAAGTGTTTCTGGAGCCATTCTTGCCTTCTGTTTGAAAGAAGAGGGACATCCCAGTCTCACAACGATCCCGTGTTTCCATTAGATCCCCCAAAGACCCAGAGTTGGCTTGCAAACAAAGGCATGTTGTGTACATTGTCATGAAGCCTTCGTGGCATCTGGGTTTATTCTGTTAATGATATATGGTTGAATTGTTCTTTGTTTGTTTCATGATGCCCAGAGTCACATTGATTAAGTCAGATGGCTTTCTGAATGCTTGGGGGGGGGGGGGGAAACGCAGTCCTTTTCCAAAATCTCTTGTGGTGTTTTTGAAAACAAGAAAACAAAACTCTGATAATTTTTCAAAAGGGGAGGAGAAAAAATGTAATTCATATTAATTCTACTATGAAACCTGAAGCAAGAGTGGCATCCAGTGGTGTCTGTTTTTAATAAAACACCATAGAAAGCAGCTAAAATAATTGTTTTCACTAGCTGCTTCCAATACAACACACCTCGTCTGGTTGCTGAAATGATCTTCTTTTTACTTTATGCTCAGAAGCATAAACTGAGCAGCCAACTTTCTTTGCGCTCCCCAGAGGGGTCTAAAAGATCAAGTTATCTGCATGTAAAAATCAGGTGGGTCTCTCAGAGCTGTAGCTGCCATCTTCACTTTTTTGACACCTAATCCTGAAGATCCCCTCTTCCCGTTGCAAAGTCTCTACCTGTTAAGGGTTAAAAACCTTTTCTTGTACCTGATCTGGTTCAGTGTATTGTGTGATCAAAGCCATTAGGTCACTTCTAGGTCAGACATTCCTGACCTGACAAAGTGCTCTGAAGACTTTTTTGAACACTTTTGAAAAGTTTGCAGGTGAGAACATCCATAAAAGTTTGCAGGTGAGAACATCCATAAAACATGACTAAGGAGACACAGATAATACCCTACCAAGTGCAGAGTTTGTGCAAATTCAAGCCAGCCCAAGTTTGATTGTGTCACTGCAGCCCATCAGTCCTAAGATCTTGAGCCATCCATGCACGGATCTTGAAAGTGTGACGCTTTGGGCTCCTGCTTTGGCATCAGAAACTCTGGGAGCCTCAAAAACTGGAACATGGAATGGGACAACTTGCCACACCCAGCTCACCACAGGACAACTTGCTGCCTGACAATTTAACAGTTCAATTTAATTACTTAAAATAAATACAATGTCAAGGTTCCAGAAATACCTCTTCTGCATAAAAGAAACTCAGAGGCATTTTTTCTTTTTCTCAGAGTCCTTTACTAGCATGAGGAGACTGGCACACGATGAGTGCAATTCCCAAAACTGAAGTTCCGGATTCGTTTCCCCAGTTATACAAACCCCAATAGTCCCACCCCCCTGATGATCACACGGTCCCACGTTCTTCCAGTTCATTCGAGTAACTTCTTGCCACTCTTCCTGCAGACGTGACACCATCCGACCTTGACCCTTTGAAGAATGTTACCATACCCCTCAACCCCCCCTCCTCCCCTCAGGATAAAAATGTGGCAGCGTCTGGAAACCTAAAGTTTAATATGGTTTCCAGGCCTGACATACAAAATATTTCAACTTTTGTCATTGACATTTCATTCTCTCCTTCCTTTTGCATCGTTTCTTTAAAGATTCTATTCTACCATTTCTTTGATTTTAGTGTAACTCGTGTCCTGCAGTGAGGTGTCCCGCAGCAACTTGGCCGTGGCAAGGTGGCTGTGGTGAGTTGCCTATGGTGAATTGTCCTAGAGCCCTGGAGCATCCCCTCCTTGTAGGACCATCCGGGCCAGGCAGATGGTCTTGGGAGAAGGCAATCCCTCGAGTTAACCAGCAGCACCTTGAATCCTGCCCATAAACCAGTTCAGCTTGTTAGCTAAGAACAGAATTGTTTGCACCAAGATGGAAAAAGAGAGCTGGGTTGGTGTAGTGGTTAAATCCCTAGGCTAGAAACCAGCAGACCCTGATTTCTAGCCCTGCCTGAGGAATTAGGGAGCAGGCAATGGCAAACCACTTCTGAAAACCTTACCAAGAAAACAGCAAGGACTGGTCCAGGCATCACCAAGAATCAAGATTTACTCAAAGCCCCCGGCCCCCCAAAAGACAAAAACATTATAAAAGCAACATCTTGGATTAATATGTCAATGCTTGTCAACTGTTCTATTTGGTTAGACAGCAAAAGGAACTCCTGGCCCATTTATTTTTACCAACAATATAACTTTATTGATGTAGAAAAGCCAATTCTAATGATCTTGTGGGCAAACAGCATAGGAAAACTCCCCTTGGAGACTTCCCAGTGTCCATTGTCCACCAATCATTTGCACTCACTTTGTTTTGGGAATGGTCTGTCTGCCTCGGAAACTCCCAGCTGGAGGCCTTGGGGTGTTGGGTCCACCTTCCAGTTTGCACATTTCCATTCCAAATTTTTCTTCAAGGGCCTCCCTTACATTCCAATGCCCTCCCTGCCCCCTCCCGTTACTGTTGCTGGTTGTGAGCTGGGGTATGTAGTGAGTCAACCATAGCAGTGCTTATGGTGGGCCATCCCACAATGAAGCTATTGATCCAAGTCAAGGAACAACATTTCCTCTCAGGACCCAGAAATAGAGCAGGCCACCAAGCCAAAAACGGCTTCAAGGGAAATTGGTTTATGAAATGAAAGGATGGGCAGTTCTTCCCATTATTCACATCAGCTGAGAGTTGAGGGTGACAGGAATACAGCTAGACCTCAACTTACAGCAGTGACTGTTTAGTGACTGCTCAAAGTTACAACAGCACCGAAAAATGTGACTTGTGACCATTTTTCAAACTTATGACCATCGCCATTGCCACATGATCAAAATTCAGACGCTTGGCTATTGATTCGTATATATGATGGCTGCCGGGTCCCCGGGTCACACGATCCCCTTTTGAAACCTTCTGACAAGCCAATTGGGAAGCTGGATTCACTTAACTGTTTGACTAACCTAACAACTGCAATGATTCGCTTAAAAGCTGTAGCAAGAGGTCGTAAAATGGGGCAAAACTCACTTAACAACTGTCTTACTTAGCAACGGAAATTTTGGTCCATTGTGGTCCATTGTGATCGTAAGCCAAGGACTACCTGTAATATTCCAACACTCTTCTCCAGACCACAGATGGGGGAAGATTTTATTACATGTCTGGAATTATCTTTGTTGAATAAGCAGAAGCAGCAGACTAAACTTCAAAATGAATTGTGTTCTTTAAATCGGTCGTTTTAGGAATCAGACTGGTATTTAAGGCAACACAGTCATGTGTACTCCTGCAGGTTGTCATATCCAGCAACCCTTCCGGGTGCGCTTCAAGGTTTTGGTGACCACCTTTAAAGCGCTCCATGGCATTGGGCCGGGTTATTTACGGGACCGCCTACTGCGACCGAATACCTCCCACCGACCCGTGCGCTCTCACAGAGAGGGACTCCTCAGGGTGCCGTCAGCTAGGCAGTGCCGTCTGGCAACACCCAGGGGAAGGGCCTTCTCTGTGGGGGCTCCCACCCTCTGGAACGAACTACCCCCCGGACTTCGTCAGCTTCCGGACCTTCGGACCTTCTGCCGCGGGCTTAAAACATACTTATTTAATTGTGCAGGACTGAGCTAGATTTTAAATTTATGGGTTTTAATTGGCTTTTATTCTTATATTTTAATTAACGGGCTTATAGAATAAGTTTTTTACTTGTTTTATATTGTATTTATGTGTTTTTGTGTTTTTTAAGTGCCTGTGAACCGCCCTGAGTCCTTTGGGAGATAGGGCGGTATATAAATACGATTAAATAAATAAATAAATAAATAATAAATAACAAATGATTGACTACAAAACTCTACAAAGAAATTGCTTTGATGGAGTCATGAAATCTTTCTTTCCCACTGATGGCCACAAGATGTCAGCAGATATATTATCTGTGTTTGGAAGATTAAAAAAAAACAAAACCCAGTACAGTAGTTGCAAACCTGCATGCAAAGAGGGAAAATATTTTCTCTTTAGTTTCTCACTCGTATTGTACAAAGAAAGCCGTTAAGGAAACTGACTGTGGCACCTGCAGTATAATCCTGACAGCCTTCAGGCTCACGTGCAGTTACCTGGTTAGACACAAAGCTTTCTCTTCAAATATATAGTCAAGGAGCCAAGGGGAAGACCTGAAGTTGTTAAACCTTCATCTGGACTGAGTCTTAATTGCAAGTCATCGACTTGATCCCCAGAAACAAAAACAAAACTCCGATAAATGGTCTTGAAGACCTGCAAGTTTTTGAGATATAAAAAGTTCCTGAACATCAACTTAATTTGATCAACTGGAAGTATTTTCACCATGGGTTTTAAATTTTTCTGGCAGTCAATGTGTTACTTTATAGCTTGTCTGCTTAAGGCTATCTACAAGACAACAGATATTGGACAAACCTGCTGAAATTTGAGGGTCCATTGTCTCCCACCAATTGTGTTGATTTGACTTTGACTACTAAAACACATTGCTGACTAACAGCCCACAAGGCTAATTTCTCTTCTCTTTTTCTACTTGTTCTGGCATCTGTGTATTTTACTAGGATAGGAACAGATTTTAATTTAAAACAATTCAGAAACAGTGAATTTACCTATTTTTGCTTGGGGTTTTTTCCAGCAATCTTTGGAATAACCCACATTGCAATCTGAAATTATCCTTCATCGTTTGCATATTTGATCAATGTGTTTTAAGCCAAGTCACCTTTTTTCTTCCTCCCACCCCATCCCAAAGCTTGCTTGCTTCCTATGTCCATCCTGAAGGAAGGAAGCAGCCTTAGAAAAAGTCTGTGAAGGAAAATAAAGTGTGAAGAAGATGGGAGCTGGAGTAGCATTTCTCCACTTCTTCCTGTGGATGGTTGTGAGCCATCTCTGTATGCAAAGATCGTGAGAGCTTCGAGCCAGCAAGGCCACCACTGCAGGTGCTTGAGAAAGAGATGGACTGCCTCATAACAAAAGACAGTGTCATAATTGGACAATGTCCAAGGAGGAAGGATTGTTTAACTGGGCAAGCATTTGCACAGGTAGCCAGTACTTGTTTCGCTTCTTCAGTACCAACATGGTGTATCCAATAAAGTTTTATTTTTGGGAATTCTCCCAAGAGTGTTCCCTTGTTTTGGATTCGCTAATTGGATAGTTGACATTAAACCAGCTCTCTTAACTCAACTCAGCCTGCTCACGGAAAACCAAGAGAGCTGTGACCTAACAATGTCCAGAACGGAGCGAAAAGCTGATGCCGTAGTGAAGACTGGATCTTACCTGAAAAACAAGGAAATTGTAGTTGCAGTTGAAGAGCCAAAACAAAGAATTATAGCAATTGCAGAGAAAATAAAGCAATATGATAACCAAATAATGCAACTCCAACAAAACTCATAATTTTGAGCGAACCAGCTTCATTTCTGTAAGATCCCCATTTGTTCTATGTGGATGATTTAAAACTGTTTGGAAAAACAAAAGCTGAATTGAGCTCACTGCTGAAAAGTATTGAGGAGTTTAGCAGAGTTTAGCAGAAGCTGGGAGGTCTTGTGATCTCCTGACGCCTTTCCCGTTGACTTTGCTTCTGGAAAGCCAATGAGGAAAGTCAGAAATTGTGATCATGCTGCAACATGGTAATTGACAGCTTGGCATCAAGTGCCCAGATTGCAGTCACATAACCATGGGGCTGTGTGACTCAGACTCTGCTACCAGGTGCAAAGAATCAGGACCATTCGTATAGGTTTCAGCATAAACCATTTATTGAAGCCTATATACAAGAATCTGGCCAACAAATGATCAGCACTAAATTGACACTAGACAAGGGCCAACAGAATTCAACAGATGCAAGGACTTGCATCTCTTGTGGCAACACAAGGACTCTAAACTGATGGCACATTTAGCTCTGCCTTCCCTTCTCCTACATCTACATCTCCTACATCATAAAATCCCCCCTCGTTCAGCACTGTTGTCATTTTAAAAAGTTGCTTGAATGAGTGGTTATAACCTGAGGACTACCTGAAAATGTTTATATTTTTTAAAGCATCTACTGATTGCCCTTCTCAAATTTTTTGTAGTAGGTGTAGAACATAGAATAATAGAGCTGTAAGAGACCGTGGAGATCTTCCAGTCCAACCCCCTGCTCAAGCAGGAAGCCCTACACCATTCTGGACAAATGGCTATCCAAACTCTTCTTGAAAACCTCCTGCAATGGAGCACCCATGACTTCCAGATGTAAGCTGTTCTAATGATTAAGTATTCTCACTATCAGAAAAGTTATCCTTAGTTCTAGGTTGGATTTCTCTTTAACAATCTTCTACCCATTACTTCTTGTCCTGCCTTCGGGTGCTTTGGAGTATAGGTCAATCCCTTCTTCTTTGTGACAGCCCCTCAAATACTGGAACACTGCTGTCATGTCACTCTTAGCCCTTCTCTTTGTTAGACGAGGCATGCCTACTTCCCTCAATCGTTTATGATATGATTTAACCTCTAGATACCTTAATGTCTTTATTGCTCTTCTCAGGATTTTTTCTAGAATCTCAACATGTTTTTATCATGGCGACCAGAATTGGACACAGTATTACAAGTGTAGTCTCACCAGTGCACTATAATGTGGCACTATCTCTTCACATGATCTTGAAACTATCCCACTGTTGATTCAACCTAGGACTGCATTAGCTTTTTTGGCATCTGCAACACACTGCTGGCTTATATTTAAGTGATGGCCTGCTAGGATACCTAGGTCCATCTCACCATTGCTACTATTCAGCCAGGTACCACCTGCTCTGTATCTGTGCGTTTGTTTTTTCTTGCCCATAGTAAGTGTATTTTTTTTTACTTTGCTCACCACTGAATTGCATTTTGTTGGTCAGGGGTCAGTTTTCAAGTCTGTCAAAGTCCTTTTAGTGTTAGCTATATTCCCCAGTTGTGTATCATCTGCACTTTTAATGAGTGACCCTTCTATCCCCTCATCTAGATCATTTATGCAGATGTTCAAGTGCATTAGGCTAAGACAGAGCCTTGTCATATCCCACTACATGCTTCCCTTCATGCACGTTAGTTCCATTGTTGACTACTACTTGCAGTTGGTTAGCCAGTTGCAAATCCATCTGATGGTGGTGCTATCTATTCCACCTTCTTCTCTCTTACCAAGAAATAGTTTGTGGTCTACTTTGTGAAATGCCTTACTGAAGTCTAAGTGAACTATGCCCACAGCATTTCCCTTAGCCACTAATTTAGTTACTTTGTCAAAGAAGGCAATAAGGTTTAACTGGCATGATGTGTTTGTGACAAAACTCTTTCCGGCTTCTATTAATTATATCACCTTGTTTGTTTCTAGATACTCACAAATATGCTGCTTGATTATCTTTTACAGGATATTCCCAGATATTGATGTCAGGCTGACATCAATACTGGTCTGTAGCGGGACTTCCAGCTGACACTGCAGCGAGATCGGATGTGAGGAGTGAGTCTTTGCACTCCTGAGCCATGTTCTCCCCATTGGAGAGCTTCGAAAGGAGCTAAAGCCACCCTGTAGGGGTGGTGAAGAAAAGTGGGGCACCCTGCAGGTCACGGAGAGCTGCAACTCTCCTGCTTTACCTAGGGCTTCATCCCTCTCATTCACGATGAGGAGAAGAGGCAGCCATCATGGTTGCCATGGAGCTGGGACAGCCGAGGCAACAAAGAAATATGCAGGAGCAGTGTAGATGAACAGTGATTGGAGCTGGGTGAGAAGATTCCTTTCTTATTTAGACCCTAACTTTAAAAGAAAAAAGAGAGAAAAGTCCAGGAAAAGAGACTCTTAAAACTATTTCTTAAAGCAATGAACAACCATAGAGAGAAAAATCCTAGACCTGAAAAAAAGGAACTAAGGGGAGAAATGCTAAAGAACTTTTAAGACATAGAAAATTAAATTTTTTAACTGAGTAGGCATTGTTTTGGAAAGGCATTATATAATGCTGGAACTATCTACTTGAATAGCTGCCTTTTTTTCCATAAATTGAACTAAAGTTGGATTAATCAATTTATCAGACTTGAAACAACGCTGAAACCTAAGCTGAGGGTGCCATCTACTGGAGAATGGAAAATATACCATACCCCTACAAGCCTGGGAAAATTCCTAATAAGAAAAATAAACAATATTCATCTAGAGGACTGTGGTGATACTTACTGTTCTATAACTATTTACTTTATGATTACTGGAGACTTTATTGTGAGAATAAAGAAGACTCTTAAGTAAAGTAAAGTGACTTTTGATTTGTGGAAAGCTGCCTGTTTAAATGGAGCTGATTAATAATTCTGAGATGTAAAGAACTATGACTATTGAACTTTCTGAGGAGCAACATTGGACTTGAATATATTGTTTTTGGACTATTGAGTAAGAGTGAGACTTACTAAAATAAGACAAGATGCTCCTCCAGGGAGAAATGAGTGAGATTTCAAAAGAAATGGTGTTGATGTTTCAAAGCATTAGGGACCCTATGACAAAGACACAGATGCTGATAGAGACAACGATCCAAGAGAGGAGTATGAGAAGCAAGCTAAAAAATGAATAAGAATTGAAGTATTAAAACGGGCAGGAGATGATGGCTAGAAGGGAATTTTTTTCTTTTTTTTCTAATATAGAATAGAATAGAGTAGAGTAGAGTAGAGTAGAATAGAATAGAATAGAATAGAATAGAATAGAATAGAATAGAATAGAATAGAATTTTATTGGCCAAGTTTGATTGGACACACAAGGAATTTGTCTTGGTGCATATGCTCTCAGTGTACATAAAAGAAAAGATACCTTCATCAAGGAACAACATTTACAACATAAATGATGGTCATAGGGTACAATTTAACACTTAATGATACAACTCTTAATGATAATCATAGGGTACAAATAAGCAATCAGGAACAATCAATATCAATGTAAATCATAAGGATTACCAGCAACAAAGTTACAGTCATACAGTCATAAGTGGAAAGAGATGGGTGATGGGAACGATGAGAAGATTAATAGTAGTGCAGATTTGGTAAATAGTTTGACACTGTTGAGGGGATTATTTGTTTAGCAGAGTGATCGCCTTCGGGGAAAAAGCTGTTCTTGTGTCTAGTTGTTCTGATGTGCAATGCTCTATAGCGTCGTTTTGATGGTAGGAGTTGAAACAGTTTATGTCCAGGATGTGAGGGATCTGTAAATATTTTCACGGCCCTCTTCTTGATTCGTGCAGTATACAGTTCCTCAATGGAAGGCAGGTTGGTAGCAATTTATTTTATTTATTTATTTATTTATTTGATTTTTATACCGCCCTTCTCCCGAAGGACTCAGGGCGGTGTACAGGCAAATAAAAACAGACAAGACAATATTATATAAAATACAAGATTAAAAAAACTTATTATAATTTGCCTAAAAATTTAGAATATATAGAAACTAAAACCCCATTTAAAATTAATGATAAAAACGATAAAATCCATAAAATTTAAGCCAGCCCCGCGCGAATGAAAAGATGTGTCTTCAGTTCGCGGCGAAAGGTCCGAAGGTCAGGTATTTGGCGTAAACCCGGGGGAAGTTCGTTCCAGAGTGTGGGAGCCCCCACAGAGAAGGACCTTCCCCTGGGGGCCGCCAGCCGGCATTGCTTGGCGGACGGCACCCTGAGAAGTCCCTCTCTGTGAGAGCGTACGGGTCGGTGGGAGGCATGCGGTCCCGTAAGTACCCAGGCCCTAAGCCATGGAGCGCTTTAAAGGTCATAACCAAAACCTTAAAGTGCACCCGAAAAGCCACAGGTAGCCAGTGCAGTCTGCGCAGGAGGGGTGTTACATGGGAGCTCATGACGCTCCCTCTATCACCAGCGCAGCTGCATTCTGGACTAACTGAAGCCTTGAGTGCACCTCAAGGGAGCCCATGTAGAGCATTACAATAATCCAAGCGAGAGGTAACGAGTGCGTGAGTGACTGTGCACAAGGCATCCCGATCAAGGAAGGGGCGCAACTGCCGAACCAGGCGGACCTGGTGGAAGGCCCCCCTGGAGACGGCCGTCAAATGGTCTTCAAACGACAGCCGCTCATCCAGGAGGACACCTAAGTTGCGCACCCTATCCTTTGGGGCCAATAACTCGCCTCCAACAGTCAGCTGCAGTCAGGGCAGGTAATTATTTTTTCTGCAGTTCTAATTATCCTCTGAAGTCTGTGTGTGTCTTGTTGGGTTGCAGAACCGAACCAGACAGTTATAGAGGTGCAAATGACAGACTCAATAATTCCTCTGTAGAACTGAATCAGCAGCTCCTTGGGCAGTTTGAGCTTAATGAGTTGTCACAGAAAGAACATTTTTTGTTGTCCTTTTTTGATGATGTTTTTGATGTTAGCTGTCCATTTTAGATCTTGCAATATGATAGAACCTAGAAATTTAAAGGTTTCTACTGTTGATACTGTAATGTGAGTATTGTGTATTGTGAGAGGTGGAAGTATGGAAGGGTTTCTCCTAAAGTCTACCACCATTTCTACGGTTTTGAGTGTGTTCAGTTCTACGGTTTTGAGTGTGTTCAGTTCCAGTTCCAGATTGTTTCGGTCGCACTACAAGGCTAGTCGTTCCACCTCTCGTCTATATGCGGATCTGTCGTTGTCTTGAATGAGACCAATCACTGTTGTGTCATCTGTGAACTTCAGTAGTTTAACAGATGGATCGTTGGAGATGCAGTCATTGGTATACAGAGAGAAGAGAAGTGGGGAGAGCACACAGCCTTGGGGGGGCCCTGTTCTAATTATACAGGTATCTGATATGATCTTGCTTAGCTTCACCTGCTGCTTCCTGTTTGTTAGGAAGCTTGTGATCCACTTACAAGTCTGTTCCGGTACCTGTAGCTGGTTTAGCTTAGTTAGAAGAATGTCTGGAATGATGGTATTGAATGCTGAACTAAAGTCTACAAAGAGGACCCTTGCATAGGTCTTTGGAGACTCAAGATGTTGTAGGATGTAGTGCAGAGCCATATTAACAGCATCATCTGTTGATCTATTTGCTCGGTATGCAAATTGCAACGGGTCTAACAGCGGATCCGTGATGGTTTTCAAGTAGAAAAGCACTAATCTTTCAAAGGTTTTCATGACTACAGATGTTAAAGCAACTGGTCTGTATATAATGGTCTGTATATAATATAATGATGGCCTGATTAAAAACCAGAATAGAGGTAGAAATAAGAATACACACCTTTATATAAATCAATAGTTGGATGGAAAGATTGGAGGTTGAAAGATGGTAGTATTAGGTATGATTAAATAACAGGATGATTGGTACTAGAATGATGTACTGAGACTTTGAATAACCAAATAATGAAGGACTATGTCTTGATATAAACATGTGTATTAACACTAGGATTAGTGGCCTGACTAGAAGCTAGAACAAAGGTAGAAATAAGAAATATGGGAAATATTTGCAGATATAATCTTTATATAATAGGATATAGGTAATAACTAGATGGAAAGATTAGCGATTGAAAGATGGTATTACTATGTATGCTTAATAATATCATTGGCATTAAAATGGAACATTGAAATATTGAATACACTAAAACAAACATGTATATTAATACTAGGATTATATAAGTCTGATTAATAAAAAAATATTGTTATTATTATTTACTTTATTCATTAAATATGAAACTCAGTCAACTGAACATTCAAAAATGCATCATAAATACCATTGACTGGTGCTAATGGTTGATATGGGTTGCTGCCAGCGTCCTAGGTATCAACCAAGTACCTTCTTAAGATGTATGATGTTCCAAGTAGCACAGTTTTTTGAGTTCCGCTGGTGTTATTGCAAGAAACTACAATTTGTTGATGTATCTTATAAAATTATTGGACATGGTACCAAGTGCCCCAATGACAGTGGGTATCACTGTTACATTTTTCATCCATAGCTGTGTAGTTTCGATGGCCAGGTCGCGATATTTCATGATTTTTTCCAGTTCTTTTTCTTCAACTCTGGCATCTCCTGGTCAATAAATTGTACGTTTCGGTTTTCGACAACTGTGATATCTGGCATGTTGTGTTCCAAGTGATGATCCGCCTATATTCAAAAGTTCCACAAGATCTTCATCTTCTCATTTTCTATAACTTTTTCCACTTTAAATGACCAGTGGATTAATTTAGCAACTCAGTTATGTCTAGCTTTGTAATCAGTTTGTGCTATTTTGCTGCATTCACATATTAAATGTGAAACAGTTTCAACTTTGTTGTTGCAAAGTCAGCAGTTTGGATTGTCGGTGGATTTTTGTATCTTTGCTTTCATGGCATTAGTTTGTAGCGCTTGTTCTTGAGCAGCGAGTATTAAACCGTTCGTTCCCATCTTAAGCCATGCCCATGTAAAGTTATCATCACATTTTTCTTTGTTTTTCAAGTGCTCTCCAGGCAAAGCTTTGGTTTTCCATCTATTTAATCTGTCATCCAGCTGTTTTTCCTTATTTTCTGCCTTTGATTTTGTTTTTATAATGTTCTCTGTTTTCACAGCCTGCAGCGATTTTTCTGTACTTTGGTTCAGATAATCATTCAAACTTCGTTTTTCTTCTTCTACAGTTCGATGGATTTGCAATAGTCCTCTGCCCCCTATTTTTCTTGGCAGGTACAACCTGTTGATGTCACTTCGTGGATGTAAAGTGTAGTAAATATTCAAAAGTTTGTGTATTTTCCAGTCCAAGTTTTCCAGTTAGCCAAAGTCCAGTTGCTGATTCCAGCTAGGTAGCGTATCATTGGAACTGCCCATGTATTAATGCCTTTAATTATGTTTCCAGCATTCAGCTTTGATTTTAATATTTTGTGGACCCTCCTGATGTATTCCTTTTGCATTGATTCATTGACTTATTATTTTATTTACACAAAATGACAGTATACACAGCAAACGAGATAACTATGTTGGATTTCGTATCACAGATCACTAGTCAAACACTTCCCAAGCGTTTAGGACTGGTGATGTATCAGCAAATTATGCGAGCAGATCCCAGTAGGGTGGCCTTCTGCAGCTGACCAATGGTGATCTTGTCAGCGCCAATTGCTTTTAAGTGCTTGCCCAGGTCTTTAGGCACAGCTCCCAGTGTGCCGAGTACCACTGGAACCACCTGCACTGGTTTATGCCAGAATCTCTGCAATTCGATTCTCAAATCTTGATATCTGGTGACTTTTTCAAGTTGTTTCTCATCAATTCTGCTGTCACCAGGTATAGCAATGTTGACTATCCACACTTTTCTCTTTTCCACAATTGTGATATCCAGGGTATCGTGTTCCAAAACTTTAACAGTCTATATTCCGAAATCCCACAGTACTTTTGCATGCTCATTTTCAATCACTTTTTCAGGCTTATATGATCCCACCAGTTCTTTGCTACAGGCAGATGGTAGTTGTGACACAAGTTCCAGTGGATCATCTGAGCGACTGTGTTGTGACGTTGTTTGTAGTCGGTCTGAGCTATTGTCTTACAACAGCTCAGTATGTGATCAATGGTTTTATCTGCTTCTTTGCAGAGTCTGCAAAGAAGCAGATGAATAATTATTATTATTATTATTTACACAAAATGACAGTATACACAGCAAATGAGATAACTAATAATAATAATTATTCATCTGCTTCTTTGCAGACTCTTCAAAGAAGCAGATGAAACCATTGATCACTTATTATTATTATTATTATTATTATTATTATTATTATTATTATTATTATTATTATTATTATTGCTATTTGTATCAAAATGAATTATACCCAGAGGCCACACTGTTCATGTATTGATATTGATCAGGGGTGAAATTCACTTACCTTCCCTATCGGTTCACAAATGTGTGTGTGCCAAAATCTCTGGTTGAAATGCTAAAGGAGACAAGTGACTGCCTGTTCTTGCTATGATGAAGGAGGGGAAACATTTCTTTATATATCTTTTTTCTTTATTTTTTCTTTTCTTTATGTTTCATTTTTTCTCTTAACATCCTATATTTTCTTTGTAATAACTTTTTATCTTTGTATTTTTAAACTTTAATAAAAATCACTATTATCCAATGCAGACTGGAATGAGCAATTCTTTGCAGCCTTTAGGGATTTACTGGATGCTCTTAAGGAGAGAGTTGATCAGAAGCTGCTGATGTTTTCTTCTTTTTCCCCCTCTCCCTTCCTTCACATGCTTCTCTTCCTGCTTATTTTGGCCGTGATCTATTTTTAGATCCCCATCAAACATGACTGGGGATGTCACTTGAGAGAATGACATCCAGAAGATTCAACTCTGTCACAAGTACCTACAGCGAACTGGTACCTAAAAGTTGCCTTGAAGACTTGCTTTCCTGTCTATTCCAGGATGAAGGAATTGAAAATAATTATAAATGAAGATCAGCTGGTCCCTGCTGTGGATTGGGAGTGAAGGCTGCATCAATGAGAGGGAAAAAGAGAGCACCCGCCCGCCTGCCTGCCTGCCAGCCAGAGAAATTCCCAGGTCCGGCATTGTGAAGGAAGAGAAGTAGACGAGTCTTTCACGGAGGAGGAGGAGGAGGAGGAGGAGAAGGAGGAATTTCTTCCTCCTCTCAAGCTGAGTGTGTGTGAAATGTCATCCTATATATCCATGCAGAGAGAGAGGGAAGGAAGGAAGGAGACAGAGACAGAGGGAAGGGAAGAAGGAAGGAAAGAAGGAAGGAGAGAGAGAGAGAGAACAAAAACATTTCACTCTAAGACTGCCCAAAAGATAAAGCAAATGCTTATTGCTATCTTTTATCTTTTTAAATTTATGTGTCTTCAAAGTCAGTTTTTGGCCAGAGGCAATTATCTGCTCTAGATCCTGCAGTTTTCATGGGAAGATTTTCAGAAGTAGTTGCTATTATCTCCTTCCTGGGGCTGAGAGAGAGTGACTGGCCCAGGATCACCCAGCTGGCTTTGTGCCTAAAGCAGGACTCGAATGCAAGATCTCCCGGTTTCAGGCCTGGTCCTTGAACCACTCCTTTGGCTCTCCACTGTAATAGTAGTACGTCCTGTAATAATTCTCATGTCCAAAGAAAGATTTTGTTCTTTTACTGCCACTTACATTTGTGTTTCTCTACCTTGCTGATTGCTTTCCAAGGCCAGTTTGCCAGAAGCTACAAGAGTTCTGATATCATTAAGGCAGTTTTCTCACTATCCGCTTCAAACATATTTTTTTAATATTGAACACTTTGATATATCTGTTTTCACCTCTAAAAAGATGAGACCAAGTCAGTTACCAATATGCTGGGTTGAATAAATTGCTGTCATTTGCACAGGTCAGCACACTCTTCCCTTCTCCTTGTTTCATAGAGATGATTAGCACTATTTGAAATCCGCATAGCTCCGTCATCATTGAATCCCGTTCCTTCTTTGCAAGGAAGACCTCAGGGATGTCCGCAGGATGTAGTTGAAAAGTCAAGCTGGCAACGATGGTGATGCATTTGAAGCAACCCACATAAAAACCAGGCAGAGATCTAAGGCTAAGGATGGACAATACAGTAGTCTTCTAATGTTTGAAAAGATATCACAAGGAAGTGGGTATGGATTTATTTTCCAGAGCCCTAAAGATAAGACAAAACTCAAAGTAAGGAAAACTTTCCTCACCATGAGAGCTATCAAACCAGGGGTGTCAAATTCAAGGCCCACGGGCCAGATCTGGGCCACAAGGTGCTTAAATCTGGCCCATGGGGCCACCCTGGAAACAGCCCGTAGTGCCTCTGCCAGCGAAAACGAAGCTCAGCGGGGGCTGCAGGAGGCTGTCCTTTCCAAAGAAGAAAAGGGAGGGAGGGAGGGAGGGAGGGACGGAAGGAAGGAAGGAAGGAAGGAAGGAAGGAAGGAAGGAAGGAAGGAAGGAAGGAAGGAAGGAAGGAAGATTATAATGAGAGTGAGGGAGGGTCTGAGGATTGTTCAACAATCCTGACAATAAAGATTGTTGAACAATCCTTATTGTCAGGAAGTTTTTTCCTAATGTTTAAGTGGGATCTGTTTTTCTGTAACATAGATCCATGATTTTGTGTGACTTTACTATTAATCCAATAGTATAGTCTAATCTAATGTAAGTGTGGTTCTCTCCCATTGAGTCCCCCAGCCAACCACCAGAGCCAGATCTTCAGGCTCTCATGGAAGGACCGGAGGCTGTGGGCAGGGTGTTCCAGAGGGCAGGCACTACAGCAGAGAAGGCCCTTCTCCTGGATCTTGCCAGCTGGAGTTCCTTGACTGATGGGATCCGCAGCAGGCCTCCTCTGTCGGCATGGGTGGGGCAAGTCTGTCCTAGAGGGACAAGACAGTTCATCAAGTAACCAGATCCCATGCCATGGATGGCTTTAAAAGTCATAACTAATACCTTGAACTGCAACGGCTAGCAAACCAGGAGCCAGTGCAGTTCACAGAGCAGTGCACAGAGACAAGCGGCATCATGTGTACCGTAATGTAATGGCGGAAACAATGCAAATTACTGATGATGTCATCAGGCATGTGATGTCTGTAAGTCAGATGGGCTGGAGGGATCTTGGAGGAACCTTGAACAATCAAAAGGGCCGGGTGGCTTTGACACTTTTACTCTCCAGAAACGTGAAAGCTCTACCACTGTTTCCTCAGCAACCCAGGATTGGATGGGTTTCCAGGCTAGTGCTTCCATACCATAACAACCAGTATCAGAGCCACGGTGATGCAGTGGTTAGAATGCAGTATTGCAGGCTAATTCAACTCACTGCCAGGAGTTCAATCCTGATAGGCTCAAGATTGACTCAGCCTCCCATCTAGTGGTGGGCTGCCCCCAGTTCACGAACCGGTGGTAAAACTGGTGGTAGGCTCCACCCACCGATCCCAACGTCATCAGGAAGCTTCTGCATATGCATAGAAGCAAGCACGCACGATCCCACTGCAAACCCGTAGTAAAGGTAAGTAGAACCCACCCCTGCTCCCATCCTTCCAAGGTCAGTAAAATGAGGACCCAGATTGTTGGGGGCGAGAGGCTGACTCTATAAACTGCTTAGAGAGGGCTGAAAAGCACCGTGAAGCAGTATATAAGTCTTAAGTGCTATTGCTATTGGTATTGTTATCAAGCTGATTTATTGATAATGTCCAAAACTATTCAAAACCATAGAAATTTCAGTATTTGCCAAACCTCAGCTTTTCAAATCTCAAATCTGCAGAGCTGCATCATTGTCAATGACCCTCAGGTGCATCTGGCTTCAGAAAGATGACAGGCCTCTGCATTAAAGGCTTAGTTTGATTTAACAAAAGACTCAGGTTTTTAGTTCCTATCTTGATGTCTATCGATGACCCAAGTTGGGCGAGCTTTGCCAGCCTCACGGTTCAGTGCCATCAAGCAGGATTGTTCAGCCCCGTTGTTCCTTTTACTTGCTGAGCCTGTCAGCAAGTCAAGTCAGCAATAAACTCTGCAACAATATTTCTGGACTGGATGCTACGAACATTCTGGGGAAAACAGGTAAGTCATCCTGCTAGGACTTGCTTTTCTGGATTTCAATTTTGCATCTTGAGATCATAACCTTCCAATTTTGTTCTGATACCAAGAAACATCTTGCCCTGCCTGCAAATGGCAAAGACCCTTTGTTTTGTGGAGTTTTTAACCCACAAGTGCTTTTGCACTTCACAACAACAATATGTAGGAATCATACAAAAGATTATATTGTATATAAACATATATGAGTAAATATAAGGAGGTATAAGCATATATATAGGAAGAAGAAAAGAAAAACAATAGGACAGGAACGGTAGGCACGTTTGTGCGCTTATGCACGCCCCTTATGGTCCTCTTAGGAATGGGGTGAGGTCAATAGTAGAGAGTTTTTGGTTAAAGCTTTTGGGATTATGGGAAGAGACCACAGAGTCAGGTAAAGTATTCCAAGCACTGATGATTCTGTTACAGAAGTCATATTTTCTGCAATCTAGATTAAAGCGGTTGACATTAAGTTTAAATCTATTAGTTGCTCTAGTATTATTGCAATTAAAGCTGAAGTAGTCTTTAACAGGAAAGACATTACAGTAGATGATTCTGTGAGTTAAGCTTAGGTCTTGTCGAAGGCGACGGAATTCCAAGTTTTCTAAGCCTAGGATTTCAAGTCTGGTGGGATAGGGTATTCTATTGTTTTCAGAGGAATGGAGAACGCTTCTTGTAAAATATTTCTGGACACGTTCAATTGTATTGATGTCAGAGATGTGGTGAGGGTTCCAAACAGGCGAGCTGTATTCTAGAATTGGTCTAGCAAATGTTTTATATGCTCTGGTTAGTAGTGTGGTGTTTTTGGAAAAGAAGCTACGCAAAATTAGGTTTACAACTCTTACAACAAACCCATCTTGACACTGCAAATCTGGCTCATGGAACCCCTATAAGGTGAATCATCTGCTTCACCCCACTTGACAGGTTCCGTTTCATGTTTGCAAGAAGCTCCTGAGATTGTAACTTGCCATCCGCAACATGAAGGAACTTTCTGCTTTCATCCTAGAAACCAGAAAAGCTGAAAAATCCAAGCTATTTTTATGGCTCCGGGTACAGTTGCCATCCGTTCCCCATTTGTTATTGACTATATTTTGGGTCCTATCCTTTCTCTCCATCTTGTTCCATTTCTTTACTCCAATCTATTTCTTAGAGCTTGTTACAGCTGCTACAGAGATGGAAATTAGATAACTCCCTAAATTTTTAATTATGTAGTAATCTAATCTCCATTCTTCAGAAGAGTCTTCTTCCCGCTGAAGAAGCTGAACCGATTCCATGGCCCTTCCATTTTCTCTCTAGTCTAATCTTCTCTTTATTTACCTAAGAGGGAGCTTTCCAAATTCTAGCTACCTCTCTAGATAATGTATTGGAGAGCTTTGGGTTCTGTTCCTTTCAGAACAGAAAGCTGGTCTCCTTCCTTCCTCCCAGGATGTTCTTCTCCAATGCATCCCAAGGGATCTTTGGCTACCACCACAGCATTTTTCAGAGAAGCATCAAACCTGATCTTGTACTGATGAAAGACATGTAATTTCAGGCTTTTGTCATTAATGTACCCTGGGGATGTACAGTCTGAGGCTTCGGAACCACATCTGATGCCCTGAGCAAAGGTCTCAAACCTGTTCAGAAGATGCCACCAAACTGTAATTTTAAATGACACATGGGGGAAATGAGGAATAATCATAACTCATTTTAAGCATTGTCTTTGTCCTGCTCCCAAGTCTTCTATTTTTTTAGTAGGTTTCTGAATTGCTTCTGAAATATGCGGTATCCTATTAAGTAGTGTAGTGTCTTTTGTAGCAGATTTTGGCTAGTGGGGCTTAGGCCCATCCATCTTTGGAAAGATGATTCCGCAGCTCTCTTCTCTGATAAGCTTCTACTCTAGCTTTCAAGGAAAAAGATTCCCTGATGTGAAAACTGAGAAGGTTAACTGATATTTAACAGAATCCTTTGGTGGATCATCTGCACGAACTGACAACCCTTCTGCCATGACATTGCAACTTGAGATAACTTTCCCATAAAGTGGGAATTCCTGAATTTCCCCATAATGGATATCTGCACTGGGCCTGGGTAGAGTAGAGTAGAGTATATAGAGTATAGAGTAAGGAATAGAATGGAATGGAATGGAATGGATTGGGGAATAGGAAATAGGGAATTGGGAATAGGGAATAGGGAATAGGGAGTAGATAGAGTAGAGTAAAGTAGAGTAGAGTAAGGAATAGAGTAGAGTAGAGTATAGAGTAAGGAATAGAATGGAATGGAATGGAATGGATTGGGGAATAGGAAATAGGGAATTGGGAATAGGGAATAGGGAATAGGGAGTAGATAGAGTAGAGTAAAGTAGAGTAGAGTAAGGAATAGAGTAGAGTAGAGTATAGAGTAAGGAATAGAATGGAATGGAATGGAATAGGGAATAGGGAATAGGGTGTAGAGTAGAATAGAGTAAAATAAGGTAGAGTAGAGTAGAGTAGTGGAGTGGAATGGAGTAGCATAGCATAGCATAGCAGAGAATAGCAGAGAATAGCAGAGAATAGAATAGAATAGACTAATATCAAAACTGACTTGACTCCATAGTTGCTCACACTTGCTTTCTCTCAGCTTTGCCGAACAGTGACAGGAGGAAGGTGGTGAATTCCTAAGTGCGGGAGGCTATGGAATGCAAGAGAACCTTCTGTTGCTAACAGATGTTATTTATCAAGATCAAATTATGAAGAATGTTCGACCGGAGTAGATAGTTTTTCCCCAAAACAAATGAACTGAACTCAATTGGTGAACTATGAATTGTGGGTGGCCCAGAGAAGAGAAGGGGAGTTACCTATGTGGGTTTTTAGGGGAAAATCCCAGAGGTGACTTTGCTTCTGTCAAGCCTAGATAGAGCCATGGTGGCACAGTAGTTCAAATGCAGTACTGCAGGCGACTTCTGCTGACTGCTGGCTGCCTGCAGTTCGGCAGTTTGATTCTGACTGGCTCAAGGTTGACTCAGCCTTCCATCCTTCTGAGGTGGGTAAAATGAGGACCCAGATTGTTGAGAGCAATACTCTGTAAACTGTTTAGAAAGGGCTGAAAAGCACTGTGAAGCCGTATATAAGCCTAAGTGCTATTGCTATTAAGCTCTCTATGAGAATTGGAGCTACTAATAGTCAGGGGTAATTGGTAAGAAAGGCAGTTCAATCCTGACCAGCTCAAGGTTGACTCAGCCTTCCATCCTTCTGAGGTGGGTAAAATGAGGACCCAGGTTGTTGGGGGAAAGAGGCTGACTCTGCAAACTGCTTAGAGAGAGCTGTAAAGCACTGTGAGTCTAAGTGCTATTGCTATTTTTTGTTAAAGCTACACTTTTGGTCAATCTAAAGAGCTGGGAGTTTCTGTTGTTGAATGTGCCAAATGGGACTGTTGACATGAACATTCTTTATAGGCCAAGTGTGATTGGACACACAAGGATTTTATCTCTGGTGCATAAGCTCTCAGTATCTGGGTGAAGCCATCTTTAATGACAATCAAATGTCTACAAGCAAGAACTCAAGAGCTGCTGCCAATGCAGCAAGGTCCAGAGGCAGCTGGCGACTTTCGGGCTTCCCTGTTTGGCCTCTTCCTTGTTCTGTTGTGTGGTTTGCAGCTTGTCTCTCTGTACAAAGCATCATTCTTCCATTTTTGGGACCCTACCAGCTTGGCTGCCTGGAAATGCTGCCTCTTGACAGTCAGTGGGCACTGCCAGAAGACACTGGGCTTCTCATAGATCTCCTTTTTTTTTTGTTCTTGTGGCCTTGGAAGGACCATCAGAGGTGAGGCAGGCCATAAGAGGTGACCAGAAAAGTTTTCACAAGCCACAAGAGAAACACTCAAACCACTTTGGGTTGACTTGGTACAACACCATCGTTCTCAACACCAGTGTTGAGCAGGTTCTGCTCAAATGGACAGAACTTTCTTCCTCTTCTTTTTTTTCTGAAGAAGTTTCCTTGGATGGTTCTTTTAGCCTTACATTGGCAAAAATGGGTGAGGGGGGGGGGACAAGAAACCAATAAGTACACTGGGAAAGAAGGAACTGCCATTTTCCATTCTTCAAAAAATTCAATGAATTCTTGCTTTTTTTTTTTTTTTTTTACCAGAACCCATCTCAAGTTTCTGTGGCCACAATTCTACATTTATATGCAGCAGGAGCCATTCGGTATCCCGACTGCTCCAGAAAATTCTATCAAGCAGCAACCTTGCACATTGAGCATACAAAACCTTTGCCAGACCAATTCTTGAATATAGCTCGTCCGCCTGGAACTCACACTGTATTTCGGACATTAACCCGATTGAAGGGGTTCAGAGGTATTTCTTGAGAAGAATACTCCACTCCTCTACTCACAATAGAATTCCCTATGCCTCCAGGCTTGAAATTTTGGGCTTGGACAATCTGGAACTGGCCACCTGCAGTCCGATCTAAGCATAGTACACAAAATTGTCTGCTACAACGTCTTGCCTGCCCATGACTTATTCAGCTTCAACCACAATAATACACGGGCAAACCAGTGGTGGGTTGCTCCCGATTTGCTCCAGTTCTGGAGAGCCGGTAGTAAAAATCTGCTGGCATTTGGAGAACCAGTAGTAATGGCTGGCTGGCCACGTCCCTGAACCAGTTCCCCGATCATCAGAGGTTTATTTTTTTTTACTTTTAAAAGCATCTTTTCTTCAGCCAAAAAAAGGCTTTTAAAAGTTAAAAAAAACCTCTGATGATCACGCAGCTCAACCCTTTAAAAGTTTTTTTAAAACAACCTCTTCGGTTGAAGAGGTTGTTAAAACAAATGGTTTTAAAAGGCTTCTCTGGCGATCCCAGCTGAGTTAAGAGGTTCTGGGCTGCTATTAGGCAACTTCAACTGGGATCATCAGAGGAGCCTTTTAAAATCTTTTTTTCCTCTGGCCCACCCAATCCCCCCTCCCCACTTACATAATTACTGCTCCTTTCGGGCTCGCTTTCCTTCGGCTTCTGCAATCAGTTGCATCAGCTAGCAACTGAATCTGCCTGCCTGCCTGCCATCCATCTCCTCAGTGCCTTTGCTGGCTGAGGAACTCTGGGAGTTGAAGTCCACAAACCTTTAAAGTTACTAAGGTTGGAGACCCCTGATCTAAAAAATATAAATAAAATAAAATAATAAAATATTTGTGCAGCTTTCTGAGATTTGGTGTGTTTCTATAGTGTTTCACTCTAACTACACAAACACACAGAATCTCACAAAGCTGTATGTGGCATTTTGTGTGTGAGAGAGAGTCAGCTGTGTTGTGTTGTGTGTGTGTAAAGTGTGAAAGTTGGTTTTTGAGCTTTTTGTGGCTCTGTGAGGTTCCTGCTTGTTGCAGGGGCCATTTTGGGTGAAGTGCAGCTGCTTTTACATTGTGCGTGAGTTTGTTGTGTTTTTTTGTGTTGTGTTGTGTGTGTGTAAAGTGTGAAAGTTGGTTTTTGAGCTTTTTGTGGCTGTGTGAGGTTCCTGCTTGTTGCAGGGGCCATTTTGGGTGAAGTGCAGCTGCTTTTACATTGTGTGTGAGTCTGTTGTGTTGTGTTGTGTTGTGTTGTGTTGTGTGTGTGTGTGTCCCTTCGCAAGGACTTGGAGGCAGCTCCTCTGAGGAAAAGAGGAGGGGCCAAGTTCTGGCTTTCTCCCGGGAGAAATCGCCCTGTCTCTGCAGCATTGGTCATGTGACTGAGTGGGCGTGGCCAACTTGATGTCACTCACAGCAAGGTGCCGCCCCACCTTGCCCTGAGTGACTTCAAATTGGCCACGTCCACAGTCACATGACCACCAAGCCACGCCCACCAAATAAGCCGTGCCCACACAACCAATAGTAAAAAAAATTTGGAACCCACCCCTGGGACAAACAATCAATACAAACTCAAGGTAATCCACTCCAAATATGACTTCAGCAGAGTGGTCAATGCCTGGAATACTCTACCCGACTCCGTTGTTACAGCCTCAAACCCTCACAGCTTCGATCTCAAACTGTCTACTGTGGACGTCTGTAAAAGGGGCGTGCATAAGCGCACCAGCGTGCCTACCGTCCCTGTCTTACTGTCCCCATTTACCTGTATTTACTTCCTTTGTTCATGTTTATGTTCATACCTATACTTGTTATCTTGTACATGTTTGACAGACAAATAAAATAAAAATAAAACAAATAAAAATTTGCAGCCTTTCTGTGTCTATGGGACCAACTATTTCATTGCAGGGACATCCTTCTCTCGAGGACACTAAAGTATATCATAGAATTCTGGGGCTGGAAGGGATCTAGCCACCCCGCTGCCCAAGGCAAGTGTCCTTATACCATCAAAGGTTGTCCAGTTTTTTCTTGAAAACCTCCAGCAATGAAGCACCCACAACTCCGGGAGGCAAGCTGTTCCATTGAAGAATTGTTCTCTCTGTCAGGAAATTCCTCCTTATTTCCAGATTGGAGATCTCTCTCTCCCCCTCCCTCCCTCCCTCTCTCTCTCTCTCTTTCTCTCTTTCTCTCTCTCATGAGCTTCCACCCATTGCTTCTTGTTCTGCCCTCAGGTGCTCTGTGACAACCTTTCAAGTATTGGAAGGCAGTTGTCATGTCCTGCCCCCCCACCCCCGCCCCCCCATACTTCTCTTCGACAAGCTAAACATACCTGGGCCTGGGTAGTCTAGTGAAGAGAAGGACCAGGGCTGACATGATAGCACTGATCCAATATTTGAGGGGCTGCCCCAGAGAGGAGGAAGGGGGTCAAGCTGTTTTCCAAGGACTCCTCCTTGGGCGGGGGTTAGACTAGATGACCTATAAGTCCCTTCCAACTTTGTTAATCTTTTAAATTTAGCTCTCTCAACCCTTCGTCATATGATTTATCAACTTGTTGCTCTTTTCTGCATACTTTCCAGGGTCTCAATATATTTTTTGCATCATGGTGACCAGAACTGTATACAATATTCCAGGGGTAGCCTCACTAGTGTGGCATAAATGATATTGAGGTTGTCTTAATGCTATTCCTTTTTTAGTGCCTGCCACACACTGCTGGCTCATTCTTAAGTGGTGATCAATGACCTTCTAGAATGGATAGAAATATTTCTGTAAAATCGTTAGCATAATCACTCTTCCAGCAAGTGCTTTGTATTAAACAATGGATTACCAAATTATTTTTATTATAAACTGAATTTAACTGTACATTTCATAGATTATTTCTGAGTTCCACAACTGCTAGCTAGTTAAAATGGAATATGAGAATTTTTGTGTTTGAACAAGCTTCTACAGAAAAGTTTTGATTGACAAAACTGTCTAACATATATGACTGTATAGCAAAATATAGCTAGAAAGAGCTAGAAAGAGAGGCACTGACAAAAACAATAACAACAATAGCAATTTTTTTTCTCAATGTTTTTTTCCGGAATGCCAAGAAAAGCAAGTATATGAGGAAGATTGGAATACTTCATGCCTATTTGGACTTCTGTCTAAGGAAAGTGAAGAAATCTTTGATTTACTCTACAATATTTATGAAACATGGTTTGATGTGCAAGGCATCAATTCTTTGACCTGTTCATTTTCAAACATCTTTTGGGAAGGAACTTAAGCAGAATCCAAACTGTCTGAGTCTATTATTGCAACAATATTATTTTTTAAATAATATTAAAACTAACAATATTAGTTTTGAGTTTATTATTGCAACAATTGCTCTTGTATTGCAACAATACAAGAGCACACAATAGATTTAAACTTAACGTTAACCGTTCCAATCTTGATTGCAGAAAATATGACTTCAGTAACGGAGTTGTTAATGCTTGGAACACACTACCTGACTCTGTGGTCTCTTCCCAAAATCCCAAAAGCTTTAACCAAAAACTGTCTACTGTTGACCTCACCCCATTCCTAAGAGGTCTGTAAGGGGCGTGCATAAGAGCACCAACGTGCCTACCGTTCCTGTCCTATTGCTTCTTTTCATTATATCCAATTAATATAGTTATTACATACTTATGCTTATATATATGCTTATATATTGTATAATTATTTCATGCATATGCTTATATATACTGTTGTGACAAAATAAATAAATAAATAAAAATAAATAAATATTAAGATTAGAATTTGATGCAAGCAACAAGACCTTTACCTTCACCATTTACACATCTGGAAAAAAGCTACTTGTTTTAGAATAGAATAGAATAGAATAGAATAGAATAGAATTTTATTGGCCAAGTGTGATTGGACACACAAGGAATTTGTCTTGGTGCATATGCTCTCAGTGTACATAAAAGAAAAGATACGTTCATCAAGGTACAACATTTACAACACAATTGATGATCAATATATCAATATAAATCATAAGGATTGCCAGCAACAAGTTATAGTCATACAGTCATAAGTGGAAGGAGATTGGTGATGGGAACTATGAAACGATTAATAGTAGTGCAAATTCAGTAAATAGTCTGACAGTGTTGAGGGAATTATTTGTTTAGCAGAGTGATGGCCTTCGGGAAAAAACTGTTCTTGTGTCTAGTTGTTCTGGTGTGCAGTGCTCTATAGCGTCGTTTTGAGGGTAGGAGTTGAAACAGTTTATGTCCAGGATGCGAGGGATCTGCAAATATTTTCACGGCTCTCTTCTTGATTCGTGCAGTATACAGGTCCTCAATGGAAGGCAAGTTGGTAGCAATTATTTTTTCTGCAGTTCTAATTATCCTCTGAAGTCTGTGTTTTTCTTGTTGGGTTGCAGAACCGAACCAGACAGTTATAGAGGTGCAAATGACAGACTCAATAATTCCTCTGTAGAATTGGATCAGCAGCTCCTTGGGCAGTTTGAGCTTACTGAGTTGGCGCAGAAAGAACATTCTTTGTTGTCCTTTTTTAATGATGTTTTTGATGTTAGCTGTCCATTTGAGATCTTGCGATATGATAGAACCCAGAAATTTGAAGGTTTCTACTGTTGATACTGTGTTGTCAAGTATTGTGAGAGGTGGAAGTATGGAAGGGTTTTTCCTAAAATCTACCACCATTTCTACGGTTTTGAGTGTGTTCAGTTCCAGATTGTTTTGGTTGCACCACAAGGCTAGTCGTTCGACCTCTCGTCTATATGCGGATTCGTCATTGTCTCGAATGAGACCAATCACTTTATGACTACTATGGGCATATTTTGGCACTAGAAAGAGGAAGTACAGATATATCCTATCTGTATTTGCAAGAAATCCAAATATGTCTCACTCTGAAAAATTCTAACTGCACATTAAACTCTGATTTTAAAGACAAATAAATAAGTTCCAACTTCAATTTGCAAAAAAATCACCCATCAGCTTCAAATACAAACCACCTTTAGACCTTGTTCATTTGTCAACTTCTTTCCATTCAACCTAGTTTGTTCAGCACATGAAATGTTTTTCCTAAGCAACTATCAACTTCCAACAATTTGAATTCAATTAAAAATGAGGTCAGAGTTCAAAGAAAACTCCAGAATTTGTACAGCATATCCATGAAGGGGGAAAAACTGTTAGAAAACTGATCAGACAATGTAAGCAATTTGAAGGCAAAAGAGAATTATGAGAATTGTCTTTTAAAGGAGCTGGGAGAAACCAGAATAACAGAGTTGGAAGGGATCTTGGAGGTCTTCTAGTCCAACCCCTTGTGCAAGCAGGAGATTGTCTATCTTTTCAGACAAATTGCTTTCAAGTCTTTTCCTAAAATCTACCACCATTTCTACGGTTTTGAGTGTGTTCAGTTCCAGATTGTTTTGGTTGCACCACAAGGCTAGTCGTTCGACCTCTCGTCTATATCGGATTCGTCATTGTCTCGAATGAGACCAATCACTTTATGACTACTATGGGCATATTTTGGCACTAGAAAGAGGAAGTACAGATATATCCTATCTGTATTTGCAAGAAATCCAAATATGTCTCACTCTGAAAAATTCTAACTGCACATTAAACTCTGATTTTAAAGACAAATAAATAAGTTCCAACTTCAATTTGCAAAAAAATCACCCATCAGCTTCAAATACAAACCACCTTTAGACCTTGTTCATTTGTCAACTTCTTTCCATTCAACCTAGTTTGTTCAGCACATGAAATGTTTTTCCTAAGCAACTATCAACTTCCAACAATTTGAATTCAATTAAAAATGAGGTCAGAGTTCAAAGAAAACTCCAGAATTTGTACAGCATATCCATGAAGGGGGAAAAACTGTTAGAAAACTGATCAGACAATGTAAGCAATTTGAAGGCAAAAGAGAATTATGAGAATTGTCTTTTAAAGGAGCTGGGAGAAACCAGAATAACAGAGTTGGAAGGGATCTTGGAGGTCTTCTAGTCCAACCCCTTGTGCAAGCAGGAGATTGTCTATCTTTTCAGACAAATTGCTTTCAAGTGTTTTCCTAAAAGCTTTCAGTGATGGAGCACCACAGCTTCTGAAGACAAGCCATTCCACTAGTTGATTGTTCTCACTGCCAGGAAATTTCTCCTTAGTTCTAGTTTGCTTCTCTCCTTGATTAGTTTCCATCCATTGCTTCTTGTCTTATGTTCTGGTGCTCTGGAAAATAGGTTGACCTCTCCCCCTTTTCTTTGTGGCAGCCCCTCAACTATTGTAACAGTGCTGTTGTCAATTTGCAAAGCATTCCTGACCTGCTCTCAAGTTGCCATAGGCAGGGGAATGGGGAACCAAGCCTGCACTTCAGTCAAAACAAAAGCACATTCCAGCCATCTCTATGTCAAGGCCATCTCCACGGAAACCCACAGTGGTCAGAGGGAGGGACTTCTACAACCCGCGAAATTGCTTTGTTGGGGAATGAGACTAATGACACACCTTGGGGGGAGAGGGAAATAGGGTCAGAGCCAGGCCATGAATTGAGTGAGGTCATAGTTGGCAAATGGGCTGCAGTGAACGGTCCTAAAGATCCTAAAGATTGGTCACCTTTCCTTCTCAGTTTTAAAGTCCTTTGGATAAGCTGACCCAGTCCTTTTCCAAATACATTTTTCCTGGTTCTTGTGAGGTACAGCTCATGTCTTGCCAGAAGACCTTCATCTAGGTAGTATAGACCATAGTCTAGGAATCTGAAAATCTCTTGTGGCACCATCTCTTAAGCCAGTGATTTATTTCTATAATCCTTTGTTCCTTTGTTGGATGCTGACCTTTTTTTGGAAGTATAAATGAAAACACCACCTGTGCTCCTAACTCCTTGACTTTCTTGCCAAGCTGCTCATAGTCTCTTGATGTTTTCAGGTTCATTGTTGTGTCATTTGTCCCTATGTGAAGGAGAAGAAAGGGATAGTAATCTTTGGGCTTGATTATTGATGTCCCTTCTCTAGGTGTCCTCATGCTTTCTTTCTGGGGGATGATTTGAAATCAATTGCTCAGTTCCAGTGGGGTTGCACCAGGCTGGGCTACACAATTCAGCAGGAAATTTGCTGTTGGTTGTTGTTTTCTTCTATGAGTGACACATCTCCAACAATTTGTTTGTAAAGGTTCATGTACAGGTCCATTTATTCTGGTAGTTGTTCCTTATTGTGTTCAGTTTGGATACAGTCTTCTTACTGTGACTGGAGTTGGTTGTTGTAGGTTGAGCCTCAGAGTGTCTAGAGTTGCCTCTAGATCTTTTACTTTTTCTTCAAGTAATTTGTTTAGTTTAATTTAGTATAAGGAAAGTTATAAAAGAGGAATCACTGCACTTTGAACTATATTGAAACAAAAGAAACCAGGCAGATCTAATTGGGAATATGCACAAATGTTGATGTCTGATAGAAATTTCACAGTAATTTTCACCATGCCTGATTTTTCACATGCTAAGGATGAAACATGTGGATTAATTTGGGAGGTTTGCACTATTATTTATGATATGTCATTACCAGTTTACTTTTGTTAAATATTTTATGGTTATACAGTAGTTTCTATGTAATTATGTATTGGTATGGTGGGTTTTGGCTGTAATAAACTTGCAGATAGATTGAATCATTACAATGATATCTGAAAAATCAGCAACCTGAAAATATAAAATAGCAGATTTACAGGATTTTGGGGGTTTTTTTTGTTATGTTTTGTTTTTTTAAATCCTTCCAAAACTATTGCAGTAGGACACACAACATGCGACTTCCTTCAACTGGGAACTAGCATCTGGCTGTATAGGATTTCACACATCATGTGTCAGCATCCCAAGGAGGTGTTAGCTCTGCCAGAAAATGTTGTAGGCTTGTGAGAATCCCTTGAGAACCTCAGTGTCTAACAAATAAAGGACTAGATCACACCCTCCATATTTGCCGCTCTTTTAGATTGTAACTATATGTGTCTTTTGTCTTTGAATGCATATCTGTATATATCTATATATCTATCTCTGTATATAAACAGAGATGATTTTAATTATCACAGCTCTAATTTGATTAAGGCTGTGTTCAAGCAAACTTCCCATTCAGTGCAATGCCAGTGGATTACAGAGCAGTAACAGAAGAGCTGCTGCCACGACTGGCAATTGGAATCTAGCCCTTTTCAACCTGGGTCTCCCCAGATGTGTAAATTCAGAGGACTTCAGACTCACCTATCTGGAAAACATCAGCTCCACACACCCAAGATTACCAAATTGAAAATTCCGATTCCAGCAACACAGTTTGCTGGGAATGCTGGAAAAGCTAAAATCATTGAGAGCTTCTGAGACCTTCATTCTTAAATTTGATATCTCACCCATCTCCAAAGTTAAATGACTTAGATGAGGGAATAGAAGGGGAACTTATCAAATATGCAGATGATACTAAGCTGGCAGCAATAGCCAAAACCCTAGTTGATAGGTTCAAGAGCCAGATGAATCTTGACAGACTTGAACACTGGGCCCTATCTAACAAAATTAAATTCCATGTAGAGAAAAATCAAGTCTTACACTTAGGCAAGAAAACCCAAAAGTATGTATATAGGACTGGGTGAAACCAGGCTTAATAGCAATAACTGTGAGAGGGATCTCAGAGTCTTAGTGGACAACCAGTTAAATATGAGCCAGCAGTGTGCAGCGGCAGCCAAAAAATCCAAATGCAATCCTAAATTGCATAAACAGAGGGATTCAATCAAGCTCAAGGGAGGTACTAATACCACTCTATAAAGCCTTAGTAAGACCACACCTAGAATATGGCATCCAGTTTTGGTTACCACACTATAAAAACGATGTTGAGACTCTAGAAAGAGTGCAGAGAACAGCAACCAAGATGATGAGGGGACTGGAGGCTAAAACATACGATGAACGGTTACAGGAATTAGGCATGGCTAGTCTAGTGAAGAGAAGGACCAGGGGACACAGGATAGCAGTCTTCCAATATTTGGGGGGCTGCCACAGAGAGGAGGGGATCAAGCTATTTTTCAAAGCACCTGAAGGCCAGACAAGGAACAATGGATGGAAACTGAACAAGGAGAGATTCAACCTAGAAATAAGGAGGAATTTCCTGACAGTGAGAACAATCAACCCATGGAACAAGTGACTGTCCAGTCTCTTCTTGAAAACATCCAGTGATGAAGCACCTACAACTTCTGAAGGCAACTTCTGTTCCACTGGTTAATTGTCCTCACTGTTAGGAAGTTTCTCCTTAATTCCAGGTTGCTTCTCTCTTTGATTAGTTTCCATCCATTGTCCTGTTCTCAGGTGCTTTGGTAAATAATTTGACCCCCTCTTCTTTGTGGCAGCCTCTCAAGGCAGAGAAAAAAATGATGGAATTATGCCACCCTTTTATTACAACTTAAGTGTTTTGCCCCTTCACTGAGCAACTGATATGGGTATCCTCAGTGGTGGGACTCAAATAATTTAACAACTAGTTCGGCCAAGGCCAGGTTGGTTGTCGTGGGAGACATGGCCCATCCCCGTCCTCTAGCTCCTCCACACATGTGGGACAAGCCTCCCGCAATGGCCAACTTAACCCTGGCCGAACTGGTTGTTAAATTTCCACTCTTTGCCAAAAGTCTGTTTCCGAGGCTGCTTGTCTGCACGTTGGTCTCATGGCTGTTTCAGCCTTCTGGATGCAGCTACTTTAAGAGGCGAGGTTTCCGAGGAAGGAGGAGTGGGGGGTTTACGATAGAGACAAGGAGTTGATGCTCCTGAGAGCTCGCGCTGGAAGGTGAAGTATTGGGGGGAAGTGGAGGGAGGGATTCCCCCCTACCTGTGGAGCTGCATGCAGGGGGTCTTGGTCAGTCTGCGGGCAAAGGTGTGAGGGGTGAGGAATTAGGTTGGCAGTATGATCGAAGCTGGGGCCAATGTGGGGGAGATTGCAAGGTTAATTTGCCCAGGCAAATTATTACCACCATCCTGCTTTCAAAGTGGATCCTGAATGCTGCGCTACAATGGAGAAACGGGCAACGGAGCAGCCGGCACAAGAGAAGGAGGAGGAACAGGGAGAAGAAAGAGGGAAAGCAGCCTTCTCCTTCCCTCACGCTGGCCACTCCGTTGCCCATTTCTCCACTGCAGCCCAAGATCCACTTTGATAGCTGGGGGGGAGGGGGAGGTAATTTAACAACTGGTTTGCCCGAATCGGTGTGAACCGGCTGAATCCCACCACTTGATATCCTCAACATTGGTTTTTTAGAAAGCAAAGATGGCAGCCGTAACAGTATGCTCCAAATGGTGCCTGCTTCTTAAATATATCATATTACAAGGTATTTTGCTTCTTCCTTCTAGGCTTGTCAGCTTTCAGATTTTCACTAAGCATTTTAGGCAGGCTGGCCAGTTTCCTCTCCTACATATGCAGAGACCCATCCCGTTCTTGACTTTCAGGGTTGGTAATCTATTTATTTTATTTATTTATTTATTTTATTTTGTCACAACAATATATGTAGGTATCATACAAAAAGATTATATAGTAAATAAACACATATATGGTTAAATATAAGGAGGTATAAGCATATATATAGGAAGAAGAAAAGAAAAACAATAGGACAGGAATGGAAGGCACTTTTGTGCGCTTATGCACACCCCTTATGGCCCTCTTAGGAATGGGGTGAGGTCAATAGTAGAAAGTTTTTGGTTAAAGCTTTTGGGATTATGGGAAGAGACCATAGAGTCAGGTAAAGTATTCCAAGCACTGAAGATTCTGTTACAGAAGTCATATTTTCTGCAATCTAGATTATAGCGGTTGACATTAAGTTTAAATCTATTAGTTGCTCTAGTATTATTGCAATTAAAGCTGAAGTAGTCTTTAACAGGAAGGACATTACAATAGATGATTCTGTGAGTTAAGCTTAGGTCTTGTCGAAGGCGACGGAGTTCCAAGTTTTCTAAGCCTAGGATTTCAAGTCTGGTGGGATAGGGTATTTTATTGTTTTCAGAGGAATCTTTCAGGACGTAATCTTGGTCAGACACCAGGTTCTGTCTTATGAGCTTTTGAGCTGGAGCCCATCTTCAGGGAACTTCTCTCTACCAGAGTATGTGCTGTTCTGAATGTGGTGCTTATGTGGTGCCTGTTGTATGTGGGGTTTTTAGATGTTGATTGGGGTGTTGATGGCTGGCTTTTAAGATGTTGGCTGTCATTCACTTGTGCTGCCCAGCCCTTGCCTTGTAAGGTCTTGCTAATCTTATCCAGAGCATAGAAAATGAGTATTAAATTAGACAGACAGAAAGACTTAAGGAAGAAAAAATTTAACAGGGATAAATTAATTCACACTATTAGTTTACACCTTTCAATGCAAGGTAGTCTTTTTGTTAGCAACCACAATATGGACCAGCAACTGGGTTAAATGAAGCAGTCACTAAGTGAAACCACAACTATGCTTATGATCTTACTTGAGCCATGGTGATGCATGGGTCAGAGTGGAGTCCTGCAGGCTACTTCTGCTGATTGCTGGCTGCCTGCAATTTGACAGTTCGAATCTCACTAGGCTCAGGGTTGACTCAGCCTTCCATCCTTCCGAGGTAGCTAAAATGACGACCCAGATTGTTGGGGACAAGAGGCTGATTCTGTAAACTGCCTAGAGGGTTGTAAAGCACTGTGAAGCGGTATATAAGTCTAAGCGCTGTTGCTGCTGCTACTTCAGCTTTCTTTTGCTTTACAGAGCTGCAAAGGTTATAAATGTGAGAATTGGTCAAAAAGTTACTTTTTCATCACTGCTTTAACTGTGAATGGTGGCTACATGAGGCAGTTGCTAAATGAGCACTATTTGTATCTCTCCACACTTTGCCATCCTTACAAAACCATCCTAACTTCCATCACATCCTCACGTAACTTTTGTAGCTCTTTCTTTCTGAGGTTCTCATAAATTCCATTCATTCAAATCTTTTTTTGGTCTTCCCCTTTCTAAAACTCCCTTTACTTTTTCCACGCGTTGGTAATCCACTTTATATGCATTATGGGATCAAACAGCCTCAGTATTTTGTTTCCTTAATTGTCATTCACTTTTGTATTCCATCCACATCCATTCATCAGCCATTCATGTTTGCTTCAATCTTCTTGATTTACCACCTTTCTTTCTTAATCGTCGCTTCGCCGCTGTATTCTGCTCTCATTTCCATATCATAAAGGGGAAGGAAGCTTAGACAAACCATTTTGCTTATTTCAACAAATACTCATTCACCGCGATTGCAAAAATACTCATTCTTCACAACCACTACATATTACACATTATTCTGCTACCAGCATTTATACTTTTATTGATTCGTCTTCATCCATTTCCCCCATATTTAGTAAATGTACCAAGGTACACAAATTCATCAACTTGCTTTTTACCATTTTATATAAAGACCCGAATATGCCTACGTGTGTGTGTGTGTGTGTGTGTGTGTGTGTGTGTGTGTGTATGTATGTGTGTGTATATATATATATATTTGCTCACATAAGAACAAAGCCAAAGCCTGAAGATGATGAGTGAGATCTCATCGAAACGTTGCCTAAATACTTCCAATCTTACATGGGAAAAGACCCGAACATTCCAAAACCTGTATACATATACCCATGAAAACCTACGAAAACATATATATATATACATGCTGCGAAACAGCTGCGATCACACATTGCTCCCAGAAGTACGAAGCTGAAGCCTGAAGATGACGAATGAGACTTCGTCGAAACGTTGCCAAGACATTTCCAATTTTACACGGGAGAAAACCCGAACAACCAAAGACCTACATATATATATATATATATATATATATATATATATATATATAGATAGATAGATAGATAGAAAACTGAAAGAATGGCATATATATATATATATATATATATATATATATATACCATTCTTTCAGTTTTCCCTGTCACACACAACTACCATGTCTTCAGTTTTAAATCCATGCTCCTCATTGCATCTTATGCAATATATATTGGCTTATATATTATAAAAACATCAGGGTTTTCAGCAAACAGTGACATTCTGCATATAAATGTACATCCTTTTTTCTGTCCCAAATCAACATATCTCTAACTTAATCACAAAATCCATCAATACATTTTAAAAACCAAGGGATAATCACATGTGGTCTTATTCCCTCTCAGTTCTGAACCATTCCTTAAATTTATCCCCATTCTTTTCATTTATGTCTGCATGTGTCCATGCCTGCTTTGCATGTCTGCTGACTCCTTGTTAATCCTATTAACTTTTTCTTAACAAGGTTTTTCAGAAGTGGTTTGCCATTGCATCCTTCCCAGGGCTGAGAGAGAGGGACTGGCCCATTCAGCTAGCCTTGTGCTTAAGATAGGACTAGTATTTATCATCTCCCAGTGCCTAGCCTGGTGCCTTTAACTACAGGTAGTCCTTGACTTATGATCACAATTGAGCCCCAAATTTCTGCTCCATTTTGCGACATTTCTTGCCAGAGTTGTTAAGTGACTCACTACAGATTTTAAGTTAGTAACAAGGTTATTAAGTGAATTTGGCTTCCCCCGTTGATTTTGCTTGTCAGAAGGTTGCAAAAGAGGATGACATGACCAGGGGACACTGCAAATGTCATAAATTAGGAGTCAGTTGCCAAGCGTCTGAATTTTGTTCGTGTGACCATGGGGAGGCTGCAATACCCGTAAGTGTGCAAAACAGTCCTGTCACTTTTTTCAGTGCCATTGTAACGTCTAACAGTCATTAAATTAACTGTTGTAAGTTGAGGACTACCTGTATTACCCCAAACTGCGTCTCACAATCTGTTCTGCACTTTCCAAATTTTGCTCATTTTCACCTCAGGATTCTGCAAACACCATTCCAGGGCTGCATGATAAATGAATCCCCTACAGTTCTTTTTTTTTTTTTTATAAAAAAGTTTTATTTTTACAATCATATCAAATAATTCATCCAATGTACAATTATATACAATTAGTCGGGCTTGCCCAGTCACCACCCCCCTTTTTAACTCTCTTCCCTCTTCTACCTTCTTCTATCTTCTTTCCAAACCTTCCTCTCCTTCTCTTATCTACATCCTCTCCTCCCTCCACCCTCCACCTTCCTTCTCCCTCTTCTACCCCTCTTCCTTCCTCTTCTCCTCTTTCCTACCTCCTACTCTCTCTTTTCTCCCTCCCCACCGTTCTAAAATGGTAACTGGGCAGACCCGACCCTACATTAATTCTTCAATAATCCCTGTACATTAACCATCACTCCATCTCTACCCTCAAACCTCCCCCCAGTTCCCCTCCCCCTTACCCCCCACCCCCCCACCCCGACTTCCAGGAACAAAATGCAGGGTATCAAAACTAACAATCATAATCCAAAATAATTCCTAAATTATAATCTCTAGTCACTCCACACTTAATCACACTCTCAATTCCCCTCTCCTTCAGAAATATATCTAATACAAAATATTTCCTAAATTTACTCATATGCTATTCGATATTTTTTTATCTGATACTTATTTTGAATATAATGAATCCACATTTTCCATTCTAAAATATATTTTTCTTGTGTATAGTCTTTCAAATAAGCAGAGATTTTAGCCATTTCTGCCAGATCTGGCAGAATCCCCTACAGTTCTTGCATTCAGTCGTGTTGCTTTTCCCTTTGTGTCAAACTCGTGTGCCCCCCTCCCCCAGCCCCGAGTTTTAGTTTCACTGGCAGAGGGTTGCAGGAGGCCATCGTGGCTGAAAATGAAGCTCAGGAACCCGTTTTGGCTGGCAGAGCGTTTGGGTCACCACAGGCGCCCCCAACATGAGTGACATTAAGCTGGCCATGCCCCCCTGGCCACACCCTCCTCCCCTCCTCCCCCGAGGTCAAACACAACCCTGACGCAGCCTTCAATGAAATGGAGTTTGACAGCCCTGGTATAAGAGAACTGTTGCAGCCTTCTTTCCATAATCAAGTACAGGTGCAACTTTCAAACAGAGGAAGGAGAAGCCAGCACTGTTTTCTGCTTACTGCCGTATAGCACATCTTACATGTATTGCTTCCGGCTTCCTCTCACTGGATTGGTTTCATTGCTTTTATTTTTAATTCCATTCATTTTGTTAGAGGCTCCTTATTTAGCCCTCAACGCCCACTTCCCAGGTTTTCTTTTTAATTCCATCAAAATTATTCTTTTTCTTAGCCATAAACTCTCCTTGATCTACTTGGTTACATTTCATGCAGCTTAGCCTTTTCTGTATATACAGGTAGTCTTCAACTTACAACCACAATTGAGCCAAAAATTTCTGTGGTTAAGTGAGACATTGGTTGGGACTTGCCCAGTGGTGGGATTCAGCCAGTTCGCACCACTTCGGGAGAACTGGTTGTTAACTTTCTGAGCAGTTTGGCAAACTGGTTGTTGGAAGAAATCATTAGGGCAGAGAACCGGTTGTTAAATTACCGTATATACTCGAATATAAGCCGATCCGAGTATAAGCCGAGGTCCCCAATTTTACCCCAAAAACTGGGGTAAACTGGGGACTCGAGTATAAGCCGAGGGTGGGAAATGAGGCACCTACCGGTTGAAACCTCCCTCCCTCAGCTGAGAAGGCTGGCGGCTCCCCCGCCCCGCCCTCTCACTGCACCGGCAGGGCTTCAGTCCGGTAAAATGTGAAAAAAAGAAAAAAAAAAACTCGAGTATAAGCCGTATATACTCGAGTATAAGCCGAGGGGCTTAAAAAAAAAAAAACTTGAGTATAAGCCGGATAGACCCGAGTATAAGCCGAGGGGACGTTTTTCAGCACAAAAAATGTGCTGAAAAACTCGGCTTATACTCGAGTATATACGGTACTTGAATCCCACCACTGGTCTTAATAATAATAATAATAATAATAATAATAATAATAATAATAATAATAATAATAATAATAATAATAATAATAATAATAATAATAATAATTTAATTTGTATACCGCCCTTCTCCCGAAGGACTCAGGGCGGTGAACAGGCAGATAAAATACAAATACATACAATAATTAAAAACATCCCTTAAAAAACTAATTTAAATGCCCAAATGTTAAAAAACATACTCCCCCATAAAATCACAAAATTTTAAAAACCCATCCAATAAAAATAAAAATCAGGCTAGTCCAGCCATACGAAATAAATAAGTTTTAAGTTCGCGGCGAAAGGTCCTAAGGTCAGGTAATTGTCGAAGTCCGAGGGGAAGTTCGTTCCACAGGGTCGGAGCCCCCCCAGAGAAGGCCCTCCCCCTGGGGGCCGCCAGTCTTGGCCCATTTTACAACCTTTCTTGCCACTGTTGTTAAGCGAATCACTGCAGTTGATCAATTAGTAACCCAGTTGTTAAGTGAATCTGGTTTCCCCATTGACTTGGCTTGTCAGAAGGTTACAAAAAATGATTACATGACTCTGGGGAAAAATAACGGTTGTTAAGTGAGAACAATTTATTATTTTATTTTATTTTATTTGCATTTATATCCCACCCTTCTCCGAAGACTCAGGGCGGCTTACACTGTGTTAAGCAATGGTCCTAAATCAGTTTTTTCAATCCCGTTGTAACTTTGAACTGTCAATAAATGAACTGTTATACATTGAGGACTACCGAAATATTATGAAATATCTTTCTGTGGGTTTTTTTTGCAGTAGGCTTAATTCATCCACAGCTTGCCTTATTTTAATTTACCACCAAGCAACCATCTTATTTCACAGTTCCCATCAATATAAATCTCCTTATCTCTGTGGCACTTTTACCCTCTTCCCAACATCTTCCTCAACCTCCCTCCTTCCCTACATCCAGTTCCCACTTGGTTGGGAAATTAAGCTACCTTCCAATATGTTCCATTCCGGATTCTGAATTTCTCTGCCTTCAAGTGTTCTATTCTTATTCTCCTTTCTTTCAAATATTGCCTTTTCTTCTAAGTCTGTTTTTCCCTAGGATTTGATCGGAACACTATCAAAATGAATGAAAATGAAAAGATCCAGAAGGATCTTAACAGACTTGAACACTGGAGCCTGTCCAACGAAGTGTAGTTCAAGGGTAAAAGTAAGGTCTTATACTTAGGCAAGAAAAACTAAATGCACAGGTGTAGAATATGTGGTACCTGGCTTGATAGTAGCAACTGCGAGAGGGATCTTGGTGTCCTAGTGGACAATCCCTTAAATAGGAGCCATCCGTGTGCTGCAGCTGCCAAAAAAGCCAATCCAGTCCTAGGCTGCATCAACAGAGGGATAGAATCAGGATGACATAGGATCGAACAAACATTTGTCTGAAATGGTGTAGTGTCTCCTGCCTGAGCAGGGGTTGGACTAGACCTCCAAGGTCTCTTCTGAATTTGTTATATTGTTACTATTAAAATGTGTTCTATTCCATTCTCACAACCTCTCATGATCCTTGTATCCCTCATTAATTCTCTGTCTTTTTTTAAAAAAAAAAAATTCACAAATTTTGTTTTAAAATTCATATTCATATATCCTTTATTTGTATTTGGAACAAACAGGTGTTTTCTAAGCAAACCCTCATCGAACAGATCCCATTCCTAATCATTCTGAGATTTCACAATGGTCTAACCACCCTCTTTCTTTCATTGCCACATTCATGTCACCTTGAAGAATGATTTGCTCCCTAAAATATCGGAATAGTGCACAATCCCCAGCTCCATCTCTGGTTAGTCCATTATTACCATTGGTTCCTCCGGTTCGGAGCACCGTCGTTCAGATCTGCCCCCTTTCTTAACTTCATAGGCATCCACTTATCCATTCGCTTCATCTGTCACTCAATTCATTCTTGCAGATGATGCAGTTCTCACTAGATAGGACTGCAAATTTCTTCTGCTGTCTCCATTTCCCTCCCACCCCGACTGGAATTGTTTGTAAATGTGCACTTAATGTATTATTTCTGAAGACCCCGCCCAACATGAAGTCCTTTTCCTGCCACAACATTTTGTATTTTCATTTTGCTCTAAGTTTATTAAAATCAATTTTTTATGACTACACTACCCTGTAGGTTGAGAACTTTAATATTGTTTGCACACTTTACCTGGTATTTCTGCCACGTTTTTCTGAGATGTCTGAGAGCATTCAGGGCAACTGAGCAGACCTTCTATGAAAGAAACCCACAACATTGTGACATCCAACCAAGGGAACTAGGAACTGCAACTGCCGACAGAACCACTAGATAATTGTGTGGGATGAAACCACCATTGGCATTGAAGGTACCACTAAAAGCTGCTAGAAAGCCCTGTGTGGTATCACAGAATAACACCCACAATTATTACAATAGGCTTTCAGTGCCCACACTACACTAGACTCTACACTTCCTAACTGGGCCTGCAAAGCCACCTCCATGTCATGTCCACATCGGAGACTGAATCTGCAGGGGAAGATGAGCTGGAACAGAAGCGGACAAGAGGGGGTGGCTCTGTTGGCTTTGGAGAAAACTAGGGAAGGGCAGAGCCAGCCAGGCCAAGGCATTTCAGGATTAGAACAGCTTGAAGGCATGGAGGAATAGGGGCAAGACGAATATGAGAGACAGAGCTCAGGCGATGAGCAAGGACCACCCTCTCCTGATCCTAGAACATGAAGAGAAGACAGAAGGCGAGAACAACACAGACTGAATGGGCTACTAGGGAGGAGAGTGCCCCACCCCCCTTCACAAGGCAGATTGAGATGTAAGGAAATGCCGGTGGGAGGGGCATTTGTTGGAAACAAGCACTGATTCCATGGAGCCTGGTGTGCACTTGCTGACCTCTGGAGATTACTGTGCTCTGTCTTGTGGGGCTTGCCCAGTTTACCTGCTTCGCTGGACAGCTGGCCCTGGTTACTGTTTTGCTCACCTTGCTTACTGGACTACTCACAGTCAGTGGCTGTTGAAAGTGCATGTGAGAGCTTTGCTCCAGGACTTGTAGTAAACATGAGGACGTTTCAGGGCAAAATCAGAGCAATTTTATTGGAGTTACACCTGTTCTCTGGCTGTGTTGCTTTCGTGCCACGCCCCAGATCATCACACTCCACAAATGAACTGCATCACAGCACATGGTGCTGGCTGATAAACCATACTCAACGAGTAATTCTTAATGGAACTATATGGAAGGAAAGAAGCGGTGGCTTACCCCAAGGTTCTGTCTTAGGCCCAGGACTCTTCAACATCTTCATAAATGACTTGGATGAGGGAATAGAAGGGGAACTCATCAAATTTGCAGATGACACTAAACTGGTAGAAATAGCCAACATCCCAGAAGAAAAGCTCAGAATCCAAAAGGATCTTGGCAGACTTGAACAATAGGCCCTATCCAACAAAATGAAATTTAACATGGAGAAAAGCAAGGTTTTACACTTAGGCAGTAAAAGCCAAAGGTACAAGTATACATTAGGCGACACCAAGCTCCAAAACAGTAACTGTGAGAGGAGTCCTAGTGGACGATCACTTAAACATGAGCCAGCAGTCTGCGGTAGCCACCAAAAAAGCTAAACACAGTCCCTGGTTCTATAAACATAGGCATAGAATCAAAATCATGTTAAATATTAGTATCATTTTATAAAACTTTAGTAAGAGCATACCTGGAACACGGCATCCAGTTTTGGTCACCACATTACAAAAAAGATGTTGAGACTTTGGATAAAGTGCAAAGAAGAGCAGCTAAGATGACCTAGAGACTAAAACATACGAAGAACGGTTGCAGGAATTGGATACGGCTAGTCTAGAGAAAAGAAAGACTAAGGGTGACATGGTAGCAGTATTCCAGTATTTGAGGGGCTGCCACAAAGAAGAGGAGGGGGTCAACCTATTTTCCAAAGCACCAGAGGGCAGGAGAAGAAAGAATGGATGGAAATTGATCAAGGAGGGAAGCAATTAAGGAGAAACTTCCTAAGAGTGAGGACAATTAACCATTGGAAAGGCTTGCGTGTTCAGAAATTGTGGGTGTTCCAACACAGGGGGTTTTTAAGGAGAGATCAGACAGCCACTTGTCTGAAATGATATAGGGTCTCCTGCTTGAGCAGGGAGTTGGATTAGAAGACCTCCAGGGCCTCTTCCAGCTCTAGTCCGAATTGAAATATCCAAAGGGTTACTGTATAAAGACACGAAGTTCATAAGACCATTAAGCTTAGAATCTAGAATTATTTAGATTTGCCACAGCATGTTTTTCCAGCTTATCCTATTTTGATTTCCAAAATTAGACCTGGTTGGGCACAGAAGGGGTGTACCCTGGTTGAACTGTGCCCTCCGGGTTTCCGTGCATTCCATCAGCCGAGGCCCAAGGTAGGGGTGGGGGTGGCGGTTGTGATTAAAGAAAGTCTGGAGCCGAGGGAGTCCACTGTTCCTCAGATAGCTGGCTGTGAATCCCTCCTTGTGAAGTGGGGCCACCGGAATCAGATGGGGCTGTTGATCACGTACCTGGCTCCTTGCTGCGTGACTACAGCCCTACCTGAACTACTAGAGGTGCTTGCTGGCGTGGCGGTTGAGATTCCCAGACTTTTGGTCTTGGGGGATTTCAACTTGCCATCGGCCGGCTTGTCGTCAACGGTGGTTCAGGAGTTCCAGGCCTCCATGACGGCCTTGGACCTGATTCAAGTAACTGATGGCCCTACACACATTGGGGGAAGCGCGCTAGACCTGATTTTTATCTCTGGTCAGTGGGTAAATGATCTGGATTTAGGAGATATAGTGAAAGAACCAGTGTCATGGTCAGATCATTTTCTTCTTCGCCTAGACTTTCGGACCACCGCCCACCACCGCAGGGAGACGGAGCCAATGCGTTGGTTCCGTCCCAGGCGCCTGATGGACCCGGAGAGGTTCCTGACGGAGCTTGGGCCGTTTCCTGAGGATCTTACCCACGGCACGACTGAAGAACTGGTTGCGGCCTGGGAACGGGCCGCGGCTGGGGCTTTGGACCGTGTCGTGCCTTTGCGGCCTCTGACCCGGCGTAGATCTCAATTGGCTCCCTGGTTTTCCGAGGAGCTGAGAGAGATGAAACGCCGGAGAAGACGCCTAGAGAGTACTTGGAGGTCTAGCCGTTCCAAGGTTGATCGGACACTAGTGAGATCTTTTACTAAGACCTACCTAGTGGCAATGAGGGAGGCGTTCCTCGTTCCACCCTCATTGCATCGGCAGATAACCGCCCGGCCGCCTTGTTTCGGGTAACCCGTTCCCTCCTTCATCAAGAGGGACGGGATGACCCCTTACAGGGACGAGCTGAGGAGTTTAACGGTTATCTATACGATAAAATCGTTCAGCTTCGGGATAGTTTGGACCAAGATTGCGATGATCCAGCCGAGATGACAGAGACACGTCTTGTTGAGGTTATTTGGGATGAGTTTGATTCTGTGGCTCTCGAGGACGTGGACAGGTTGCTGGGGAGGTTACATGCAACTACATGTTTACTGGACCCGTGTCCTTCCTGGTTAGTGCTGGCTGCTCAGGAAGTGACACGAGGCTGGCTCCAGGGGATTATAAATGCTTCTTTGATGGAAGGGGTTTTCCCCGCCGCCTTGAAAGAGGCGGTGGTGAGACCTCTCCTCAAGAAGCCTTCCCTGGACCCAGCTATTTTGGGAAATTATCGTCCAGTCTCCAACCTTCGCTTTGTGGCGAAGGTTGTAGAGAGTGTGGTTGCATGGCAGCTCCCCCGGCACCTGGAGGAAGCTGTCTATCTAGACCCGTTCCAGTCCGGCTTCCGACCCGGTTATAGCACGGAGACGGCTTTGGTCACGTTGGTGGATGACCTCTGGAGGGACAGGGACAGGGGTTGCTCCTCTGCCTTGGTCCTATTAGATCTCTCAGCGGCTTTTGATACCATCGACCATGGTATCCTGCTGCGCCGGTTGGAGGGATTGGGAGTGGGGGGCACCGTTTATCGGTGGTTCTCCTCCTATCTCTCTGACCGGTCGCAGACGGTGTTGACAGGGGGGCAGAGGTCGTCCTCGAGGCGCCTCACTTGTGGGGTGCCTCGGGGTCGATTCTCTCGCCTACCCTGTTCAACATCTATATGAAGCCGCTGGGTGAGGTCATCAGTGGTTTCGGGGTGAGTTATCATCTGTACGCTGATGATACTCAGCTGTACTTTTCCACCCCGGACCACCCCAACGAAGCGGTCGAATGCTGTCCCGGTGCCTGGAAGCTGTACGGGTCTGGATGGGGAGAAACAGACTCAAGCTCAATCCCTCCAAGACAGAGTGGCTGTGGATGCCGGCATCCTGGTACAGTCATCCGCAGCTGACTGTTGGGGGTGAGTTAGTGGCCCCAAAGGAGGTGGTTCGCAACTTGGGCATCCTCCTGGATGGACGGCTGTCTTTTGATGAACACCTGGCGGCCGTCTCCAGGACGGCCTTTTACCAAGTTCGCTTGGTCCGCCAGTTGCGTCCCTTCCTTGACCGGGATGCCTTATGCACGGTCACTCACACTCTGGTTACGTCTAGGCTGGATTATTGCAATGCTCTCTACATGGGGCTGCCCTTGAGGTGCACCCGGAGGCTGCAGTTAGTCCAGAATGTGGCTGCGCGAGTAGTAACGGGAGCCGCTCGTGGCTCCCATGTGACATCGCTGCTCCGTAGCCTGCACTGGCTTCCTGTGGTCTTTCGGGTGCGCTTCAAGATTTTGGTTACCATCTTTAAAGCGCTCCATGGCTTAGGACCCGGTACTTACGAGACCGCCTGCTGTTACCTTTTGCCTCCCACCGACCAGACGCCTCACAGAGAGGGTCTCCTCAGGGTGCCGTCCGCCAAACAGTGTCGGCTGGCGGCCCCAGGAGTAGGGCCTTCTGTGGGGCAGTGATGCTCTGGAATGAACTTCCCCTGGCCTCGTCAAGTGCCTGATCTTGGACCTTCCGTCGTGAGCTCAAAACATATTTATTCATTAAAGCGGGACTGGCATAATTAGCGATGAATTTTAATTGGGTTTCTTAATATTTTAAAATGTTAACAGGGAGACGGAGCCAATGCGTTGGTTCCGTCCCAGGCGCCTGATGGACCGGAGAGGTTCCTGGAGCTTGGGCCGTTTCCTGAGGATCTTACCCACGCACGACTGAAGAACTGGTTGCGGCCTGGGAGCGGGCGGCTGGGGCTTTGGACCGTGTCGTGCCTTTCTGACCTCTGACCGGCGTAGATCTCAATTGGCTCCCTGGTTTTCCGAGGGCTGAGAGAGAGAGAGAGAGAGAGAGAGAGAGAGAGGAGGGGTCAACCTATTTTCCAAAGCACCAGAGGGCAGGAGAAGAAAGAATGGATGGAAATTGATCAAGGAGGGAAGCAATTAAGGAGAAACTTCCTAAGAGTGAGGACAATTAACCATTGGAAAGGCTTGCGTGTTCAGAAATTGTGGGTGTTCCAACACAGGGGGTTTTTAAGGAGAGATCAGACAGCCACTTGTCTGAAATGATATAGGGTCTCCTGCTTGAGCAGGGAGTTGGATTAGAAGACCTCCAGGGCCTCTTCCAGCTCTAGTCCGAATTGAAATATCCAAAGGGTTACTGTATAAAGACACGAAGTTCATAAGACCATTAAGCTTAGAATCTAGAATTATTTAGATTTGCCACAGCATGTTTTTCCAGCTTATCCTATTTTGATTTCCAAAATTATCAGATTATAAACAACTGCTTTCAAGATTAATAATTTTTATTGTGTTTTTATTGTTTGTAAGCCGCCTAGAGTCCCTGTGAGTCTTCAGGCTATATACATTTTCTAAATAAATAAAATCCATTTATAAACCTGTCCTTGACATGTACCTTGAAAATCTTAGAAACTTCATCTAGTGGGAAAAGAAACGTTAGACTGAAAACACCAATACTTAATCATACTGCAATGTTTCTCCATGATACTGTTTAGTTGGCATTGTGTCTTTTAAGTATTAATTCATATGTATATATTCATTGCACTGACATGCAGGATCCTAAAACAACAGAAAGAAGAAAGAATGGATGGAAATTGATCAAGGAGGGAAGCAATTAAGGAGAAACTTCCTAAGAGTGAGGACAATTAACCATTGGAAAGGCTTGCGTGTTCAGAAATTGTGGGTGTTCCAACACAGGGGGTTTTTAAGGAGAGATCAGACAGCCACTTGTCTGAAATGATATAGGGTCTCCTGCTTGAGCAGGGAGTTGGATTAGAAGACCTCCAGGGCCTCTTCCAGCTCTAGTCCGAATTGAAATATCTTCTTCAAATCCAAAGGGTTACTGTATAAAGACACGAAGTTCATAAGACCATTAAGCTTAGAGTCTAGAATTATTTAGATTTGCCACAGCATGTTTTTCCAGCTTATCCTATTTTGATTTCCAAAATTATCAGATTATAAACAACTGCTTTCAAGATTAATAATTTTTATTGTGTTTTTATTGTTTGTAAGCCGCCTAGAGTCCCTGTGAGTCTTCAGGCTATATACATTTTCTAAATAAATAAAATCCATTTATAAACCTGTCCTTGACATGTACCTTGAAAATCTTAGAAACTTCATCTAGTGGGAAAAGAAACGTTAGACTGAAAACACCAATACTTAATCATACTGCAATGTTTCTCCATGATACTGTTTAGTTGGCATTGTGTCTTTTAAGTATTAATTCATATGTATATATTCATTGTACTGACATGCAGGATCCTAAAACAACAGAAAGAAGAAAGAATGGATGGAAATTGATCAAGGAGGGAAGCAATTAAGGAGAAACTTCCTAAGAGTGAGGACAATTAACCATTGGAAAGGCTTGCGTGTTCAGAAATTGTGGGTGTTCCAACACAGGGGGTTTTTAAGGAGAGATCAGACAGCCACTTGTCTGAAATGATATAGGGTCTCCTGCTTGAGCAGGGAGTTGGATTAGAAGACCTCCAGGGCCTCTTCCAGCTCTAGTCCGAATTGAAATATCTTCTTCAAATCCAAAGGGTTACTGTATAAAGACACGAAGTTCATAAGACCATTAAGCTTAGAGTCTAGAATTATTTAGATTTGCCACAGCATGTTTTTCCAGCTTATCCTATTTTGATTTCCAAAATTATCAGATTATAAACAACTGCTTTCAAGATTAATAATTTTTATTGTGTTTTTATTGTTTGTAAGCCGCCTAGAGTCCCTGTGAGTCTTCAGACTATATACATTTTCTAAATAAATAAAAATAACGCACCTCTTGCATAAATGTTGTTTTAACTGTATATATTTTGTTTTATTTTGGCTGTACACCGCCTGAGTCCTTCGGGAGAAGGGCGTATAAAATTTAATAAATAAAATCCATTTATAAACCTGTCCTTGACATGTACCTTGAAAATCTTAGAAACTTCATCTAGTGGGAAAAGAAACGTTAGACTGAAAACACCAATACTTAATCATACTGCAATGTTTCTCCATGATACTGTTTAGTTGGCATTGTGTCTTTTAAGTATTAATTCATATGTATATATTCATTGCACTGACATGCAGGATCCTAAAACAACAGAAAGAAGAAAGAATGGATGGAAATTGATCAAGGAGGGAAGCAATTAAGGAGAAACTTCCTAAGAGTGAGGACAATTAACCATTGGAAAGGCTTGCGTGTTCAGAAATTGTGGGTGTTCCAACACAGGGGGTTTTTAAGGAGAGATCAGACAGCCACTTGTCTGAAATGATATAGGGTCTCCTGCTTGAGCAGGGAGTTGGATTAGAAGACCTCCAGGGCCTCTTCCAGCTCTAGTCCGAATTGAAATATCTTCTTCAAATCCAAAGGGTTACTGTATAAAGACACGAAGTTCATAAGACCATTAAGCTTAGAGTCTAGAATTATTTAGATTTGCCACAGCATGTTTTTCCAGCTTATCCTATTTTGATTTCCAAAATTATCAGATTATAAACAACTGCTTTCAAGATTAATAATTTTTATTGTGTTTTTATTGTTTGTAAGCCGCCTAGAGTCCCTGTGAGTCTTCAGGCTATATACATTTTCTAAATAAATAAAAATAACGCACCTCTTGCATAAATGTTGTTTTAACTGTATATATTTTGTTTTATTTTGGCTGTACACCGCCCTGAGTCCTTCGGGAGAAGGGCGGTATAAAAATTTAATAAATAAAAATAAATAAATAAAAAACATGAGCCAGCAGTCTGCGGCAGCCACCAAAAAAGCTAAACACAGTCCCTGGTTCTATAAACATAGGCATAGAATCAAAATCATGTTAAATATTAGTATCATTTTATAAAACTTTAGTAAGAACATACCTGGAACACGGCATCCAGTTTTGGTCACCACATTACAAAAAAGATGTTGAGACTTTGGATAAAGTGCAAAGAAGAGCAGCTAAGATGACCTAGAGACTAAAACATACGAAGAACGGTTGCAGGAATTGGATACGGCTAGTCTAGAGAAAAGAAAGACTAAGGGTGACATGGTAGCAGTATTCCAGTATTTGAGGGGCTGCCACAAAGAAGAGGAGGGGGTCAACCTATTTTCCAAAGCACCAGAGGGCAGGAGAAGAAAGAATGGATGGAAATTGATCAAGGAGGGAAGCAATTAAGGAGAAACTTCCTAAGAGTGAGGACAATTAACCATTGGAAAGGCTTGCGTGTTCAGAAATTGTGGGTGTTCCAACACAGGGGGTTTTTAAGGAGAGATCAGACAGCCACTTGTCTGAAATGATATAGGGTCTCCTGCTTGAGCAGGGAGTTGGATTAGAAGACCTCCAGGGCCTCTTCCAGCTCTAGTCCGAATTGAAATATCTTCTTCAAATCCAAAGGGTTACTGTATAAAGACACGAAGTTCATAAGACCATTAAGCTTAGAGTCTAGAATTATTTAGATTTGCCACAGCATGTTTTTCCAGCTTATCCTATTTTGATTTCCAAAATTATCAGATTATAAACAACTGCTTTCAAGATTAATAATTTTTATTGTGTTTTTATTGTTTGTAAGCCGCCTAGAGTCCCTGTGAGTCTTCAGGCTATATACATTTTCTAAATAAATAAATAAATTTATATACACGGGACTTTTGAGCGCAGCCAATGAGAGCAACCCTAAAATGTCCTCAACTTTAGAACTTCATCTTAATAAGAATAGCATAGAAAACATCTTGTTCTTTATACTCTGTCTTAATTGAAATATTTATCAGCACTAAGAGAACGACTTCTACAAGAAAAATGCTACTGGGAACTAAAATGTTGTCTTCAAAGGAATCTAAACTAATACATACAGTATGCTTTATATCCTCAATATATAAAGTCAATATTTCAGATAATAATGAATTAAATAAAATGATATTGATAAAGTATAGAAATAAAAATAATGCACCTCTTGCATAAATGTTGTTTCGCCCTAATATCCTCATCAGTAATATTTTATTTCCACAGTAATTTTATATCATGAATCTGGATGAAGTTTTTAAGGACATAAGAGTTGCATGCTGAAGTTGAGTAACTATATTTTAATTTTTTTTGTCTTCTTGGTTTTAACACAATACAGAGTGGTAGTTTCCTTTGTGGAAACTTCCATGGTTTTAAATAGTTGAGCTTTTAACTGAAACTCAGGTAAAAATCCTATCATAGTGGTGAAAGATGTTATTTTCAGGGTCACAAGTACCATCCTGAGATTTCTTTCTTAAAACAATGACACTTTAGTATCTCAGTGGCTCTATGAATACTTTTGAAGTGTCATATTAAAACCCTCTCTTGGCCTTCAGGCAAAGAGAAGCAATTAGTCTCCAAGTTGTGAATAAATAAAAATCCATTTATAAACCTGTCCTTGACATGTACCTTGAAAATCTTAGAAACTTCATCTAGTGGGAAAAGAAACGTTAGACTGAAAACACCAATACTTAATCATACTGCAATGTTTCTCCATGATACTGTTTAGTTGGCATTGTGTCTTTTAAGTATTAATTCATATGTATATATTCATTGTACTGACATGCAGGATCCTAAAACAACAGAAAGAAGAAAGAATCGGAGCATAATAGAGGTCTGTAAAACGGAAAACATGTATTATGCCTGAACATTTTTGCGACTTTAAATATGCATCCAGCTGATTCAGATAAAGATAACACCTTTTCTATGTGGTAAACATTTAAAATGAGCCAGGATTGTTTAAAAAAAAACAAACCTATTTTAGTCTACTCAGTTCAAAGTCTAATTAGGCAGAAGGTTCAGATGGCTTGTTTCATTCCTACTGTCTAGTTGTGAGAAATTGGATTACTGAAAGGGATTGTGTCTTCCAGATTATTTGGACTACAACTCCCACAAAACCTTGCCATTTGGCCCTTTGGGTTTGAGTTAATGGAGCTAAATGGTTAGTGCTAAATTCCTGAAGGGCCTCAAGTGGCTTGGCCCTATTAAAGGCAGGAAGATAGGACCTGCAGAGGCAATACTCTGTGCTCTTGTAGGAGGACAACACTTTGCAATGGTTTGTATTGTAATTTTATGCACTTTACCATCCTGGGAATGGTGGGAAGTGATCTTTCCACAGCCCCTCACCCTTTCAGCTGGACTGTTCACGTAATTAACCTGCAATTCATCAAAGGTGGCCTTCATGCTGTCCCAGGACAAATCTAGTTTCTAGTTTCTGCCCTCCTTAGGAAAACAGGTAGACCTCTTCCCCAGTCCGTGTCATTCAGGCAGGGACCCTGAGACTAATGTACAGATTGTAAAAGAAAAATGTAGGTCAAATATGTAAGCACACATAAACACATACCCTGAACCTCATCCAGTGGTGGGATTCAGCCGGTTCTCACCTATTCGGGAGAACCGGTTGTTAACTTTCTAAGCAGTTCGGAGAACCGGTTGATAGAAGAAATCTTATTTTGTTTTTTTCCCCACTTTACAGGGCTAATCCTGTAAGGAAGGCATTCTGGTGTTGTTTCTAGCCTAATCTTTATTGCCCAGCTAACAGAAACTGCCACTCTGGTTAACCCTTATTACATTGAAACAGCTAAGGCGAAGCGACCATCGATGTGAGTAATGTTGAGTTGGCCACGCCCACACGGTCACATGACCACCGAACCACGCCTACCCAGTTGGTCATTAGGGCAGAGAACCAGTTGTTAAATTATTTGAATCCCACCACTGACCTCATCCATATACAGTGATAGGAACTGAGCTGGTGGAGATCTTGTATGGACAGCGGACTGCATGGATTTAATCTTTTGGGAGAGCCAAACCAATTGGTGTCCTTCAGATTCCCAACCAAACTTGTGCAGTGTGATTTCATCCAAGATCTGCGGCTGAGCCACCAATATAATGATGCCCTTTCTAGGAATATTGTTTACCATCCAAGTCTTGCACTTTAGACAGGATTTTACAGGGCTCCAGCAAAGAGGACAAACCAAAGGGCGGTTTCATTAGAAGGAAAGATGATGGCAACCGACTTCTTTAGTATGGGACAAAGGAGGGCTAATGGGAGACACGTCAGGGAGAGGAAATCACACATGTGATCAAGTGAATGAGAAAGCAGCATTCCCACAGAAACTCCAGGTCATCCATTAAAACTGGTTAGAAATTTTTTTCAGAATCTATATTCAAAGAAACCAATTAATCAGGGAAAATTGCAAAGCTATTTAGAAAAGTATGTGGTGAAAATTGATCAAACATATAAGGAATTGATGGAAGAAGATATAACACAAGATGAGATTAATGGAATAATACAAAAATTAAAATTAGGGAAAGCTCCAGGTGAGGATGGATTACCTGTTGAGTTTTATAAAGAATTTAAAGAATTAATAATACCAAGATTGCAAAAATTATTCAATGGAATATTACATGGTGGGGAAGTACCTTCGTCATGGAACAGAACGGTGATATCCTTAATTCCTAAACCAGATAAAGATTTAGAAAGGATTGAGTCCTATCGGCCCATTTCTTTAATTAATCAGGATGCAAAGATATTTACTGCTATTATAAGTAATAGATTAAATAGATTTATAGATAGATATATAAGTTATAATCAAGTAGGTTTTGTGAAGGGTAGATACATGAGTGATATTGTTAGAAGAGTATTAAATATTATAGATGTAGCTGAATATAATGGTGATAAAATTGGTATAGTATCATTGGATATTTTTAAAGCTTTTGATTCTGTACAATGGGAAACTATTAAAGTAATTGTGGAGGCTTTAGGCTTTGGTAATAAGTTTATACATGTTATTTCAAAATTGTACCAAAAGAGCAGTGCAAGAGTGAAGGTGAATGGAATATTAACTGAAGAGATAAAATTAGAAGCTGGTACGAGACAAGGATGTCCCCTGTCCCCAACATTATTTTTATTGGCTATGGAAATATTGACAAAAATGATAGAAAAAGATGAAGAATTAGAAGGATATAAGGGGTATAAGATAAATTTGTATGCGGATGATACTTTAATTATTTTGAAAAATGTAGAGAAAGATCTGAAAAAGATATATAAGCATTTGATAGAATTTGAGGAAATGACAGGATTGAAAGTAAATTGGTCAAAGTCAGAATTATTGATGGATAGTAATGGTAATGAGTCTGAGAATATGCAAGAGCAATTTGGGATAAGGATTAAAAACACATTGAAATATTTGGGTATAGTGCTTTCACTTAAGGTTAAAGAAGGGAAATGCATTTTTACAAGGTAGAGAGGGAATTCACTACCAGCAGAGTAGCCAATATAGCTGGTCTACAAAGGGCCTGATGGGGTTTTATGGAGGATTAGGCCCTCAGGACTACCCATATTGATGGCTGTTTACTTTCTGAACCTCAGGGAGTTTTAATGGTGATAGGCAAAGGCAAAAAAGTAGAAGGAGTTAGCACTGTTAACCATCCAGATGGGCCCTAGTGGCCAACGTGCCTGATCTACTCTCTGACTTACAATAGTTCATTTAATTTTTTTTTTGTTTTTTTTGTTTACATTTATACCCCGCCCTTCTCCGAAGACTCAGGGCGGCTTACAGTGTATAAGGCAATAGTCTCATTCTATTTGTATATTTTTACAAAGTCAACTTATTGCCCCCCCAACAATCTGGGTCCTCATTTTACCTACCTTATAAAGGATGGAAGGCTGAGTCAACCCTGGGCCGGGCTTGAACCTGCAGTAATTGCAGGCTTTGTGTTCTTAATAACAGGCTTTTACCAGCCTGAGCTATCCACGGCCCCCCACGGTTAATAACCGTTCAAGGTTACAACAGCACTGAAAAAAGTGACTTATGACCATTTTTCACAGTTAGGACCTTTGAAGCAGCCTCATGATCACGTGATCAAAATTCAGGCGCTTGGCAACGCGTTGCAGTGCCCTGGAGTCATGTGATCCCCATTTTGTGACTTTCTGACAAGCAAAGTGAGTGCAGAACCCAGATTCACTTAACAACCAGGTTACTAACTTATCAACTGCAGTGATTCACTTAACAACTGTGGCAAAGAAGGTTGTAAAATGGGGCAAAACTCACTTAACAAATGTCTCACTTAACAACAGGAATTTGGGGCTAAATTGTTGTTGTAAGTCAAGGACTACCTATAAACTGCCTTGCACCTACATGACACCAACTTCAACCTCTCTTATCTGGTGCTATTTTTGTCCAAATCTTATTTTTGTTCCTTATTGCTTCTATGTCTTTTGGGAAAGGGTGAATCTGTTGCCTAGTCACAACAGTATGTTTCAGCTTGGTAGGTATTACCACAGGTACTTGAGGGATACTTGTGACATTAACTAGAAGGGATTAGGAAATTTAAGTGGGGTTCTCTGATAACATTGGTTTGATTGGCAACATTGATAACAATTGACTTGAGGTGCAAAGGCCAACAGAATAAAACGGGCCGCGTGGTGACTCCTGGGAGGGGAGGCGTGATGCACAAAAGCAGCTCAGGTTGTTCTCTTGTCCCACTCAGCATTGATCACACTTTCAGTGGGCCCGAAAGGCCCATTTTTTGCCCTTCCCAGGTTCCAGAAGTTTTCCTGGAGGCTGGGGAGGGCGAAAATGGCCTTCCCCACCCCCCTGGAGGCCCTCCGGAGGACGGAAACGCCTTCCCAGAGCCTCCGTGCGAGCCCTGTACTTTACCTGGCATCCAAAACGGGCCGCATGGTGACTCGGGGGAGGGGAGGCGTGGGTGGGGTCAGCTGAAAATCAGCTGGCCAGCGCACACATGCGCACTGGAGTTGAGCAAGGGCAATACCTCACGTGTCTGAAGATATGGCTCCACATGCCACAGGTGGCACACATGCCATAGGCTCGCCATCACGGAGATTGAGCAGGAGATTGGATTATATCAGGGGTCTCCAACCTTGGCAACTTTAAGCTTGGAGGACTTAAAGTGCTGGCTGGGGAATTCTGGGAGTTGAAGTCCTCCAGGCTTAGTTGCCAAGGTTGGAGACCCCTGGAGTAGAAGACATCTAAGGTACCTTCCAGCTCTATTCTGATCCATTGATCTCCTTGACTACCCACTGCTAAAGGAGTTATTTTCCCCTGGCAAAGAAATTGGTGTTTACAAATAGGATCCTCTGCAGATCCAGATTTCCCCCAGAACTGTATCCGGAAACTCCCCTTACTTGCAGTCTGGAAAGGCAAAGAACGCCCCAAAATCTCAAGTTGTTCTGATGGATGCAGTAAAAACAAGCAGGGAATCCTGACCCGGATAGATCTCTATCCAATGACCTACTTCTCTTTGTCTTCTCTTCTTCTTCTTTTCCCTCCCACTTCAGAAGCTGAGCTAAAAAAAATATATCCATAAATTAAGGAAATTAACTAATGGAGCCTCTGGCATCTTTGTAAGCTATTTAAATCTTTAAATTTACAACATCTTCTGCATATATCAAGTAATTGAACTAACTGCAGGGATGTAACTTTAATGAGAAAATTTCCCTCTTCTCCTGCAGCTTGTGTTTGGGAAATAAATAAATAAACTCCCCTTGGGGGGAAAAGTTTCTGCTTTACTTCTTAAGAAAGTGGTTCGAGGCTTTGTCTGTTTGTGGGGCATTCCCCAGGTTCGAACAACTTCAGGGAGTCCAACTGTAAAGGCCTTTCTTTTTTTGTAGTGAATGTTAGAAGAGGCCCTTCAGTTTTTCTTAACCCTATGGATGAATTCACCTTTTGCATCAATGGCGATCAAAGAATGACATAACTTTTCTGCTGTTTTTCCTCTCTGTCCATAGTAGGCAGTACAGCTGCAAACTTACCTTCACGCTGCCCCAAATCTGTGGTTTAAAAGGATTGTATGGTGCAATTTAATAATGCTTGTGTTCCCTTGAGAATAAACCTCATTATCAGGGCTTTATCTTAATGTTGACGATTTTCTACATAGCTTTTAAACCAAGGATATACAGATAACCCATCAGAAGTTGTGAGTGCTCCATCGCTGGAGGTTTTTAAGAGACTGGACAGCCATTTGTCTGAAATTGCATAAGACTTCTTGCTTCAGCAGGGGGTTGGACTAGAACAGGGGTCTCCAACCTTGGTCCCTTTAAGACTTGTGGACTTCAACTCCCAGAGTCCCTCAGCCAGCAAAGCTGGCTGAGGGACTCTGGGAGTTGAAGTCCACAAGTCTTAAAGGGACCAAGGTTGGAGACCCCTGGACTAGAAGACTTCCAAAGTCCCTTCCAGCTCTATTCTGATTGATTGACTTAAAAGTACCCATGTTAACAACAAGAATGTATAGTTCAGATATATAAGTAGCCATAACCATTAGGATACGAGGCCAGCCTTGTGACTGAAACAGCAGAACAAGGAAAGTTCTGCTTTGCTAAGCACCTTTGGTACTTCGGCCACCACATCCTAACTGCAAGAACCAGGAGAAACATGGGTGCTTCGGTGTTTTATCCTTCTCAGTTTCATAATCAGCGCACATTACAATAGTGGCAATAAAGGTGCTTTTTCAAGAGGCAACTGGACTTTCTGGTTTTTCTTTGGAGATCTTTTGCTTCTCAGAGCCGAAGCAGCTTCTTGGATGAGAAGCGAAACGTCTTCAAAGAAAAACCAGAAAGTCAAGTTGCCTCTTGAAAAAGCCCCTTTGGGACAACCGTGGCCTGGAGGAGGGAGAATCTCCATAGACGGTGGCAACCAAGCGTTCATTAGGGCGCAAGGTTTATGTTCAGGGCGCATCTTAACCTGCTTGAAGGGGAAAGGGAGAGTTTAGGATAGGACGAAAGCTCCTCCAAGGGGAAACCCGGCCTGGGTCTAACCTGCCCCCGAAGGATTCATGGCGAAAGGCGGCCTCCTTCTGAGCCGCTCGGGGCCCGGAGAAGGAAGGCTTGGAACGGGCGCCGGTCGAGCAGCCCGCCTGGCACGGAGGAGCAGCCGGCGGGCCAGGAGACGGCAGGGAGATGCGGCTCGGGGCGAGGCGGGGCCGACGGCCCCAGGGACTCGCGAGCTGGCGCCCCAGCCTGGGAGAGCCGGCTGGAAGACCCCCGAGGCGGCGCTCGCCAGCCACGCCGCGGCGGCAGAGCCGGGGGCGCGGGGAGAGGCCGGGCAAGCCGAGGCGGGCCGGGCAGGGCCCCCGGCAGCTGCATTCGCCGAGCCCGCCTTGGAAACGGCGCCTCTGGCCCGCGGCGGCCGGCGCTTCCCTCCCACGGCGGCGGAGCCTGGCCGGGGCCGTTTCCCGCGCGGGTCGGGGGCGGGAGGAGAGGCGGCGTGGAAGCGCCAAACTTGATCCACAAGTGCCCCTCGCGCGCCGCCCTCCGCCCGTCGCCGGCAGAGGAGTCGGCCGTGCCCGCCTTCCTCGCCCGGGAGCCCGACGCCCATGCCGGCTGCAGCCGCGCCAGGAACCGGCGCGGCCATGGCTCGAATCAGCCCGGCCGCTTTCCCGGCCGCCCGTCGCCGGAGGGCCCCGGCCGCCCTGGCCTGACGCCGTCGAGCAGCGGGGACGCTCGGACCGTTAGCGGGCACGGAAAGTAAGTGCCGCCGGGAGAGGGAGCTGCTCCGAGGGGCCCCCAATAGCCGCAGGGGGAGGCTCCGGTTTCCCGGGGCGGAGAGCGCTCGGAGGGGGCAGAGCCCGGAGCCAGAGCCGGCCTCCGCCGCGGATGCTGCCCGCCCGCCGGGCGCTCTCCCTCCCCGCGGCGCTTGGTGAGCGGAGAGGCGGCCGCCTCCCCTGCCGATCCGCTCCGCTCCGCTCCTCCCTCCGCAGACCCAGAGACAAAACAAACAGAAAGGAGGCGCGGAGCGGGGGGAGCCGCCTGGCAGAGCGCTCGCAGGCAGCGGCGGCGGGGGACAAAAGGCAGGCCAGCGCCCGGCTCCTGCCTCTCCGGGCCGCCCACCGAGCGCAGCAGCGCGGCCGACAGCCCGCAGCCAGGGCGGGGAGGCGGGGCGCGCATCGCCGGCTCGCCCGTTCTGCGGCGCACAAGGTAAGGCGAGCCAGCCCAGCCGGCCGCGGATCTTCCTGCCGGTCTGCGCGCGCGCCCATCCTGGCCGGCGCGACGGGAGACTCGCGGCTTGCGCGCCCGGCGGGATCGGGGCCCCCGGGGAAGCCCCGCCGCCCGGCCCTGCCCGGCTGGGGGTGGAGGGGGACGGACGGGGGCCGCCAGCGCCGCTTCCCCGCGGGCTCCGCGCGCGGCCCCCTCCGCCTCTCGCCTCGCCCGCGCCACGGCTCCGCTTGGGAGGGAGGGTAGGCGCGCGCCCGCCGCTTCCCCCGGAGCCGGTCTCTCGGAAGGGGCGAAAGCCGCCGCCGCCGCCGCCGCGTGAAGAGCGCCATGCCCGGCTCGTCCCCCGGGGGGACGTGGCTGACGCCCGGTCCTTAGGCCCCGCACCCGCCGCTGGCTCTGCAGCCTCGCACGGTACGGGCCGGGCCGGGGCGCGGGGGCGGGCCGTGCGGAAGGCTGGCGAGGCCCGCGCTCAGGGCCGGGAGGGATGACAATGGGAGCGAGAGGCCGCGAGCCGCCGGGCAGGAGTCTGGCGCCGAGCGGGGTCGGCCGCTCTGCCCTCCCCGCTCCGTCTGTGCCGGCAGCTCGTCCAGGCGCCATGTTGGGCTTTTCCTCCGGGGGGGGGAGGGGGAGGCGGGTCGGCCGGCCTGGACGCTCGGCGCTTCCCGGCGAACTTCGGGGCTCCGGCCGGCCGGGCGAGCGAGCGAGCGAGGGGCGGGGATCGCTCAGACGCCGCGCTGTCCGGCCGGCGCTCGGTTGCCTTCCTGACGGGGCCGAGCCGGGAAGGATGGCGGGAAGTTCGGCGCGCCGAGAAAGTTTCTGAGGGGAAGCGGGAGCTCCGTGGAGAGAGCCGCGCCGGCCGAGAGAAAAGCCCAGCGGGCGGGGGAGGCGCCGCCCGGGACCCCTTCTCGGCCCTCTGCCGCTGCCCGGCCATGGAGGCATCCCGGCGGCGAGGGACGAAGGAGATGCCGGGTGCCCCGGTGGGCCGGGCTAGGCCGGAGCCCCGGGGAGCGTGGCCGGCGGGTGGAGGGGAGGCCGGGGATGAGGGGCTTTGCGTGTCGGCGAGGAATTCCTTTCGCGTCTTCAACGGGCGCGGAGGAATAAATTGCCCGAGTGAATCAGGCGCCGGTTTCAATTGTCGTCGTTAATCCAGGCGACCATAAACTTGGGAAGCAGAAGCGTTTTTATCTCCTTAAATTAGCCTGGCTCCCCATCTGCAAACGCCTCGATGTCAACTTGGTGCCTCCTTTGGCTCGGCTTTTGTCTTGCAGTTGCGGTGATTTGTCGGGTCCCCTTCCCCCTTTTTTTTCCGCCACCCCCCACCCCCCCGGGGGCGTCTCTTTCTCTGGAGGGGGATTTTCGGTGCTGCCCTCCACCAGCTCCCATCCCCTCCAGCCGCGAGCAAATGTGAGAATATTTCATCCAACCCAACTTCCTCTTTGCACTTTTGAAGTCTTTTTCTAAAAGTGGGAATTGGGTCTGAAATTTCTATTGAAGAATAGTGGGCTTGAAGGAGGTGGATGGTGGGGGGGGGGGGAAGGCAGACAGAGAGTCAGGCAGACAATGCACTGGAAATTTCTGCAGCCTTTCCTCCCCACTTTTTTTCCCCCCCCCAGGGTGTTTGCCATGGGCACAGAGGAGAATGGAGCTTGCACAACTGCCTTCTGTTACCTTTTATGGATAAAAATAAAAGTGTCCCAGAGAAGCAGCTATGTGGAGAAACAATTCTGGTAAACTCATCTCAAGCTGTAGCAGCCTAGCTAGTTTAATCACCCCTAGAGAGCTGAACAACTGTGAGCTCAATGGGACACAAAATCATTTTGTGTGTAAATGAGCATGGGATGGTGCTTATTTCACTTTTCATGGGCAAATAGATTTTACAAGCAGTGCTTTGGCAGTTAGCGTAGGAAAGCAGGGAGGGAGGGAGCGAAAGATCCCAGTGAGCTGTGCCAGATGCGCACATCAGCTCCGCTGGTTTGGAGCACGAGCCATTTGGGAATCTTCCCACCTTAATGGAAAGGTGCCGTCCAGAGTTGCATATTAAGTTTAGCCTGGTTGTTGTGGGGAGAAGCAATACACCTTCCGCAGGTTGACACAGTTTTTTCTCCAGGGGCAGGTTGTCCACACAGTTTATTTGAAACTTGGTATGTGTACCCCTTACTATCTATCCTTAATGTTTTCCTACCTGGATTTCTTGACTTGTTATTTTAAGAATTACTATTGAATGCATAATAATAGGTAATGCTTGAGTAATATGCCATTTTAAGGACATGATATAATCAATTGCATGTCTGTAATTCAAAGCATGATGTCCATCTTCTGTGACAACAGTGATGAGTATTTTTGCATCCGTCTTTTTAAATTTGGGTCTTAGTTTTAGAATCACATTTGTTAAGTTTTACTCCCCTTTTCTTGCCTTTTCTTTTCTCCTGCTGTGAGAGGCAGAAAGAATTCACAAGATGGATTTCAGGAAATCGTACTAGGGAATAATATATTTCTCTGGCTACTTATTGAAAGAGAAAATAATATTGCAGCTCAGTGCAAAATTGCTGCAAAGTAAGCCCTACTGGACAGTAAAGTAAACCTTCTGTAAGGTTTGTGAACCTAATGCTGTTTAGCACGTAACAAATGTTATAATCTGAGAATTTGTTTGGCATAGCTAAGATCTGCCTTCCATATAGATGTTAGATAGGCTTCTCCTGCACTGTTAACATCAAAGAGAATTATAGCAGCGAGTTGAACACTTGCTCTTGAGCTGCGTAGGGTGATGGGGCAGCAGGCATATATATTTCAAGATAAAGCTCTTTTTTCAAGAGGCTCCTTGTTCTAAAATTTCATTCCAAAAACACAAGGAATGGGAAAGGTTTCTTTTCATTAAAGAAATGATGAGCTTCAAACTGACTGGACTTTTTAAGCAAGAAGTACCTTTCCTTGGGCTTTGGACTTGAACCATTCTACATGAGGTTGGGTCTGTGGAGTTTTGGCTTTAACCCTCAGAAAAGGGCATGAACACAAGGATGTGGCTGTTAGGAAAAGACTAGGTATCAGTCCTTGAGAGGTGGTACATTTGCAAATAGAATACGATGCCAGCAGACAGTGATATTTGGGTAGGTGTAACAGATACAACACATGCATTTATAAAAAACAAAGTGATTTGAGTTGCCACATGAAATATTCCCCGAAGAAAAGGAATATCCACTCCCTTAGAAAGTCCTTCTTGAAGTCAGTACTTTGCTTGAGAGCAGTACTGTGTTATCAAGAGTTTCCTGTCAACTAGCTGAGGCTTTTGATCAGTTTGGCTTCTGCACAGGTCGAGCCTTTGTACTAAGGGAGAGCAAATGATGGAGATCCAAAGACAGATTTCCACAGAAAGGACTCTTTGCCCAACATGTTGCTACATTTGTCCCTGAAGTCCGAAAATGGTATTTTCTGTCTTGGGGAAAGTGCTTCCTGTTGTTGCCTGTTGTGTGGTGGGGATGGTGTTCCATCCAAGTGAATGGATGCTATTTTGAAGGAAAGATAAAGATTCTGAGAAAAGAGTTTAATCTCTCAAAAAACAAAACGTCCTGTGAAATACCACAGAGGAGATATACTTGCCAATCCTTGGCTGAATAGACTCCTGCAATATAACAACATGAAATTATACTCAAAACATTGCATATAATTAAACATTTCATAATTGTTTAATCTTTGGCATATTTTGCTTTAATACATGGTTAGAAGTGCTGAGTCTGCTCTGTTTTTTGCAAGAGTTTCTGCTGGCTACCTATATGCCCTACATGGATGCCAGTGAAAATAACGGGTAGACTTCCCTATGTCAAACATTAAAAAGTGAACCTTGACAAAGTCCTTATATTTCTGCCTAGATCAGAATTCCATAGCATTTGAGTAAAACGGTAATACATGTATTTCATTTAAAGATGAACTGCATCTGTAAGTTTCAAATGTGGGGTGTGTGGAAACGGCAGCTTTAGGTATTAAATATAAGAGGATTGATGTATGTGTGTGTTTCAAAGTGAGGCCACTGGATAATTGGAAATTATGTACAGAAAAGACATTGCAGGGCAGTGATAATTGATTAAACCTTTAGTTTTCCCTGTCCTTCCATTCTCTCTTCTGGGTACATTGTCCTGAAGATAACAAATAGATATCTGTTTTCTTGCGTGGTTAGTTATTTAAAAAGCAACAAAAAATAGTTCCAAGTTTGATGTGAATTTTACTACATGTCTAAATGAAATGCCTTAGGTACTGAGGAAGTCACTAATTTAGAGGTGTCTTGTTACTGAGACAAACTTGCAAAAACCCCTGAATCCCAATTCACAAATTGGTTATTCGTTTGTCAGGGGATATTTCACATCTAACACATAAGCCTGCGACCTTTAATTAGAATTTTGCAGTTTGTTTTATGCCCCTTGAGGCTGACACCTTGAAAAAGATTTTTTTTCCCCTTGATTTCTTATTGCTAATAAGCATCTTTTTCTTTGCCGCTGGTCCTTCGAAGACTATGATGCAAATACACTTAATTATGGAGGTGGCAATAATTTGTTAGCTGAATATGTGATCAGGCAGATGCAAAAGAGATCTTATTAGATCTGTGATCACGCTGGAATCAAGGCAGTGCACAACGGCATTTAAGAGGAAATTGTTCTTTTCTGTCTGAGGTTTCTAGGAGGAAGGCAGAGCGATGTCCCGGCTCTCTCTGACACGGTCCCCAGTTTCTCCCATTGCTGCTCAAGGAATTCCTCTCCCTGCCCAGCTCACCAAATCTAACGCCCCGGTGCATATTGATGTAGGAGGTCACATGTATACCAGCAGCCTAGCAACTTTGACCAAATACCCAGATTCCAGGTAAGGTCACCCTTCCTGAAGGGCCAATGCCTTTGCATTTGTTGTGGTGGTGGTTATTACTGTTGCATAAGAGAATTCCAAATAATTGTGTTATTTCCAGACACCTGTCATTTTGGAGGATGATGCTCTCGGTTCAGGGGAAGGAAATGTGCTATTTAAAGGCAATTTTAATTCAGGGGGATATATGTGTTTGTTTGTTTGTTTGTTTGTTTGTTTGTTTGTTTGTTTGTTTGTTTTGGTCAGCCAACTATCCAACAATTTGTCTTTGGTTTTTAAATCAAAAATTCTGCTGTTCTCCCTTTCAATATTTTTTTTTTAAAGGTCTTGTTATGTCAATGGGATGTTCTTCCATAGGAAGGTTGCTTTAATCTGCAGCAGCCTTCCATAGAATGGTAAAAATGTGAGTCCTCCTATAACAAACACTCTCGATGCATATATGTGTATGTGTTTTGTGTGTGTATGTGGTATTAATTAATATACAGAAATGACATAAGCTTCCCCTTGCCTCTTCCGAATGATTTGGAAGTAAATTCCAGTTTCAACCACCTTGCAAACACATGTCATTTTCAGTTGAAAGCATTTCCAGGGGTCGAGTTAAAGGCTTAAGTTGAGCAATACCTTCTAAATGTTGAACCGCAATTTGCTGCTGCCTAGAGTGACTTTTATAGCTTTGCAACTGGTAGAAATTAAAGCCACATCCATTTCATTGAGAGGGGATGCTTTGGGGTTCTCTCTGCGGTTTCGGTATTGAACTCCATTGGAAGATGGTCTTCTTGGATGAAGGTTGGATGCCATTTTAAGGATCTCCCCTGCACCGTTGCCATCTAGCTGGAACAGATACAATCCCAAGGAGTTCAGGATAAGTTAACATCAATAGGAGTTAGAATTCCCATTCTACCCGATTGATAATAACAGCTACTGAATGCACTCCAGGTTGCCTCTGCTGGAGAATCTGTCAGTAGGCTGGAACCAGAAGATTGAATTGCAGCCCCATTGAATCTGGAGGGCACGAAGTTGGGGGGAAATCTATTGAGTGCTCACTGCAGGAAGAATGGGAAAGAACTGGTCTGCCCTATTGAGCCAAACTTGCTTATTTTAAAAGTTCCCAAAAGAGAACATGGTTTAGGAGTCCTTCCTAGGTTGCTTATGTAAATTTGTGAGCACAAAGACAGGAAGCATCTAGAATGCATTCTTGAGAGAGAGAGAAACAGGGACTTCTTCACAAGGCACAGTCTTGGCTCTTGGGACTGTCAGGGGTTGGATATTGTATCTGCCTTCAAGAACTGCCTTAGGGAGGAGGACATTGAGGCTAGTCCAGGTGAGCACGCTTTGGAGTTTAGGGTCAATTATATGTGCTTGATGCCTTGCTGGCCTAAAGAAAGGGCCTGGCTACTCAGAAAAACTTTGCACATTGCTCCACTGGTTTTTCATATCATGGACATATTACTTGCTTGGTCATAGCTCATCATTAAAAAGGCCTTCCGTAGAAAAACCACAGGGCTGCTATTCTTGCAGAGCCCATATCGGCCCATAATTGTTTACAGAGAGGAGGGAGCCCAGGCTGTCTGAAAAGAATGGTTACTTCTACCAATAGGCAATAATGTAAATCTATGTAGCTTTTCAGCTTTGATCAACCTTCCCCTCTCTATTACGTTAAAGACATTGTAGAAGAAGACACCTATTAAGCCTACTGGGGCAAAAGAAAAGTCAGAAGGAATCTGACAACCTCTTTAAATGTATACATTTTATTAAAAGGCATATGTTTTTTATGAAAATCACACTCCTGGTTTTTTAATATTATATTAACACATATGAGGCTGTCTGGAATAAAGCCATTAGAAATTTGGATTTAACCCCTTCCAGTTGGGCAGAAGAACTATAAGGCCTGAATTGAGCCCCTGGCAATAATTGTGTATGTACTTTGGCCAAATAAAGCTTTAATACAAATGGGATGATGCAGTGTATCTCTGGAAAAGGACTATGTAGCTGCTCTGTTTTCTATGCATTTAGGATGAGATTTTTATCTGCTTTATAATTTAGCCTTTTAACTTTGGAGTTCCAAGAGCTGTAATTACGTGTAAATTCCATAAATGTAGTGATTCAATGTGAGTGGGATAATGTTTGCAAGCAAGCAATACCAGCCTTTTTGGTGACAGCATAATTTTATGCAGTTTTATGTGGTGTAATGATAATTTGGAAAAAAACATTGCTTGATGTTATTGATGTTAAAGATACCTATCAGTTATTAAAAATCACTAATATTAACATTACTTTTTTGCAAGTATCTTCCAATGGATTCCCAGAAATCTATTTTTAAGCTGCTTAAATGTGTTCATGTCTCTTAAATAACCAACTAATAGTTGAGCCATAGTGGTCCTAATAAAATAAGAAGTGATTTAAAATCATCCAGCTTATTGGTAGCCGTGCCTTTGTCCCACAACTGTGGATATGTTAATATGTGTACATAGATTCACATCTTCTTTTCTATTGTCCAGGTTGTTTTTAAATTTCTTTAACTTTGAAGTCTGTAATAAATGCCGCTTATACCTTTTAGGGTCTGAAGAAGGCAGCTTAAAGATGCTGATTATATTAAAGTTTTGTTAAATATGCATCCTCTTTTCTCATTGGTTTTAATCATGATGTGGGTTTCATGCGAGCATATAATTTTCAAAATCAAGAGATGGGCTGTAGTAGATGTAGCTGGCAAGTAAAATGCAGGAGCTGTAAGCCGTCCCTAACTAAGGAAAGGCACTGAAGGCTTCTGGACTATCCTGTTCCAGGATAGATGGTTGGAACAGACATAATTTCAAGGAGTTCAGAATAAGTTAACATCAATAGAAGTTATAATTCCCATTCTGCTTAATTGATAATAACTGAATGCACTCCAGGTTGCCTTTGCTGGAGAATCTCTGGATGCATTCATCAACTTCATTCTAAGCAAGTCTTGCTGTGTTCACTGGGATTATTGTCATACATGTACCGGATTGTAGCTGCAACCAAATGTCTGTCAGCAGGCGTGTTTCCTTATTTTGCTTGGATTTGTGTGTCTGCACAGTAATTTATAAACTTCAGATTTCTTCCTCCATTAGTTCCTCTTGGTTAAAGAGACCCTGTTACCTGAAACTTTATTAAAAGAAATGCTTGTTACAAATCAAAGTTTGACCATTGGGAAACAATTGGAGTATTGGGGGAATCTCTATCAGGATGTGCAGGTATGAGCATGGGTGTGAGACAGTCATTTAAATCAATTATGACAAAAGAAACAAGAGGGCAGGCAGAGAAAGAACAACCCAGGACCGGAATTCGCTTCCTGGCTTCTACCGCCTTTGAGCATCCAGAGAGGCCACACGTTCAAAGCATCACCTTTGAAGATGAGCATCTGTGCAGGTGTGGCTACAGAGCCCCCCACCCCACCCCACCCCATCCCCCCCGGTCTCATGCTCGGCCCAGGGAAGGGTCAGTGAGCCGCTTTCTGTTCTTGCCCAATTTGTGCTGCTTTAACAATGGTGTGTGAGGATGAGGAGCCTTGTACTATCCTGGTTTGTAGCCTGGGGCAACTTGGATTCCCGTTACCTGTAAGAGGAAGGAGGGACGGGAGCAATCTGCTGACTTTCAGATGTCTCCCCAACAAATATTCAGTAGTCAATTTCTTTTTTCAATTTGCATCCTGCCTTTATAATCCCAAGTGGCCGATGCCGTTTCCTCACAAGAGTGTTTCATTTTGGTTCTAGAACTTCTGTCAACCTCTGTTGAATGCAGAAAAGCCTCATAAACTGCCGAGTTGGCAAATGCACACCTGTATCAAAGGACTTTTTATTAAGTTTCTCTAAACCAGGAGGAAAACTGGCTTGCACTGTTGCATCCCGTAGTAAAGACAAAAGTGGTCCCCAGCCTTTCTGGCCCCAGGGACGGGTTTCTTGGAAGACAGTTTTTCCTTGGAGCAGGTGTGTGTGCAGGGGGGTGGGTGGGGTGGGGTCTTTGCATGCAACCTAGATCCCGCACATGCGCAGACGAAGCTTCACTTGCTCTCCCACCATTGTGTGGCCTGGTTCCTAACAGACTAGTAGGGGTCCATCCATGGCCCCAGGGCTGGGGACCCCCGCTGTAGATGGATTCATGATGCCAGCTCAGGAGCCGTTGAGCGAGGCCTCTGGCTTCCAGCTTCTCCCACCTCCGCAGACTTCCTTGCCTGTCTCTTTGCAACACTGATGTGACGGGTGGGGAGAAGGAAAGATAATGCAGGACTCTTGTCACTCCTTTACCATGAGCTGGAAACTTTGGGATAAATGCAGCCCAGAAACTTACAACCGTTCATTTAGTGACAGTCCAAAGTTACAACGGCATTGAAAAAAGTGACCCTTGGGCATTTTCACTCTCACAACTTTTCCAGCATCTCCATGATCATGTGATCAAAATCCAGCCGCTTGGCAAATGACTCATATTTATGACGGTTATAGCATCCAGAGGTCATGCGCATTCGGACAAGCAAAGTCAATGGGGAAGCCAGATACACTGAACAACTGTGTTACTAATCTAACACCTGCAGTGATTCACTTAACAACTGTGGCAAGAAAGGTCATAAAATGGGGCAAAACTCACTTAAAAAATACCTTGCTTAGCAACAGAAATTCTGGACTCAATTGTGGTTATAAGTCAAGGACTACCTGTGTAAACACAGTACACAGAGTTTTAAAACCCATTAAGAACAGGAAGAGAGCCAGCTTGCTCTGGAAATATGGTAGAAATTAGGAGAGGATGAGTTCTAGTCCTTAAACGAAAGTCCGTCACTCGGGGCCTGAGGAAAAGTTTTGGCAAAGCCACTTTTCACTGCGAAGGATGCTAAGAAAACTGCAGGGGCTTCTTCTTGCGGTTATCAAGATTGACCCCAATGACCCTACTAGCAACAACAGAGAATAGGAATAGTTTTGCCTGATGCCCAAATATTTATTTATTTTTATATTTATTAAGGAAATGATACGGCTGCCCAATCCACAGTGGCTCTAGGCAGCTGACGGAAATAAAATATTTAATAAATGTTAAGTAATAAATAAAATAAAATAAAAAAGCGCCCAGGAGCTTGCTCCTAGGATAAGAGTCTGGGAGTAGCACGTGCATTTGAGTGAATGTTGGTGACCCTCCCTCCCCCCCGAGTGAGAGTCTTCAGTGGTGAGTTCCACATGAACCAATCCTCCTCCTCCTCCTTAGTCAGGGAGAGAGATCAGCCCAGACATGGAGGAAAGTGATGGTTGAAAGGGGGATGGAGTGGGGGCAGTCCTTGGGGCAGAGAGGTGTTACACTGGTGGGGCCTCCTGCTACTCCTGTCCTCCCTAGAATGACTGAGCGGACGCATGTGAATGATTGAGATTGGGTGGCACAGACTTCGGTTCTTCAGGCAGGTGGGCCAGCGGCCCATAGGGTGGGACATCGCATCAGTGTAGTGACAGGCATCGGGCACTGTGGGAACCAGGAGCAGGCCATTCATTACAGGGGACGATGCCCCTGATGTTTAGTATCCGTGGCATTTCCCGCCCCCACCTGATTTTGTGCTCAGTCCCTGGACCCCAAATCTTCAGCTGCTGAATGTGAGGTCCGTCAACAACAAGACCTTAAGGAAGAGCATGCTGACCTGGGGGTGGGGGGTTTCCTCTCTTAGAGATGTTTCCAGCCAGGTTTAGGATTTGGCACCAGCTGAAGCCCCAGGGCAGGGGAGGTGGGGTGGCAGTGGTCATTGGAGAGTCTCTTTCCCGCTTCAAGGGCCTGGCTGCCCAAATCCCTGGCTGCGAGACCCTGTTTCTGAGGCTGGGCTCACAGGATCATCTGGGAATGTTGCTACTTTACCAAACTCCCTGCTGCAGAACAACTTCTTTGCCTGAACTGCCAGAAGCCGTCTCAGTAAAACTCCATGGTTCTGGGTGGCTTCCATATGTCTTCCCTAGGTTTGGCTTCAGAAGCAGCTCAGGAGTTCGTGTCCTTCGTGATGGCCATGGACCTATTTCAGAGTGTCACAGGTCTGACTCGGAATAGTGGTCACACACCAGATTTAATATTCTATATTGGAGCAATGTCAACATGGTCTAGTGGGGAGCCTAACATTATCTCCCCGGTTTGACCCCACCTCTTACATCACCACCTCTCTGCCGGGAGACTGGGCCCATTAGAATTGTTCACTCCTGGAAACTGGTGGACCCAAATCGATTCCAGGGGGATCTGGAGAATATCCCGGAGAATTTGCTGTGTGGTCCTACCAAAACTTAACAGTAACAGCTTGCAACAAAAAGGTTGCTGAGGCTCTGGACAGAATTGTGCCTTGGTGACCTACCACGACCCTTCGCTCCCATCGTTCCCTGTGGTTCATGGAGGAACTGAAGGATTCTGAGATCAGTTCAAAGACATCTAGAGCAAGGGTCTCCAACCTTGGTCCCTTTAAGACTTGTGGACTTCAACTCCCAGAGTTCCTCAGCCAGCTTTGCTGGCTGAGGGACTCTGGGAGTTGAAGTCCACAAGTCTTAAAGGGACCAAGGCTGGAGACCCCTGATCTAGAGTGCTGCTGGAGAAAAACAAAGGATGACTCCAAGTGGACACATCTTAGAGCTGCTATTAAGGCCTATCTCGTGGGGGGGGAGTGGTGAAAGAAAACTATATTTCTGTTCTTATTCCATCCACAGTGTCACCCATCAACCTTGCTCTGGCTCACCCAATTCGTCCTATCCTAGGGGAATTTGAATCATCTTCAGGGCTGTGCAGAAGAATTTGTTGAACACCAGTTGGATACAATCTTTCGGATTTATTCCCAGTTAGACCTGTGCATGGTGCTTGTCCTTCTGAGATGTCTAGGAAGACAGCTTGCCCAACAATTTGGAAACAAGTTTGCCCCAACTGGACTTGGGGAAGTGGACAGTGTCCTCTGCGCTGTCACCTGTCAGATAGACCCTTGTCGCTCCTGGCTGGTGAAAGCCTCTAAGACAGTGACTACCAGGTGGGTTCATGCAGGGATAAATTCCTCAGTAGATGAGGGGACATTCCCTGGTTTTTCCCCTCCTTAAAAAAACATCACTTGACCCCACCTGCCTGGACCACTTTCGTCTCCCATCTTCCTTTTTTGGGGAAGGTAGTGGAAAAAGTGATTGCTTGGCAGCTGTAGGGGATCCTGAATGAAATAGATTTCCTTTCAGTCAGGATTCAGGCCTGGCTATGGGATACGGACAGCCTTGGTTGAACTTACGGGCAGTCTCTGGTGGGAGCAGGATGGAGGTAGTGCAACCATTCTCACTCTCCTTGAGCCCTCAGCAGCCTTTGAGACTATTGATCCTGGCTTCCCTTTGGACCGGTTATATGAGTTGGGGCTGGGTGGCTCCGTTCTGTGCTGTTTCAATTCCTCCCTCCAAGGTCAGTTCCAACTGATGTTGATAGGGACTGAGAGATCCAGTCCCTGACTGCTGATTTGCGTTGTCTCGCAGGGTTCAGTACTCTATCCACTCTTGTTTAACATCTACATGAAGCCATTGCGTGAGACCTTCCACCACCATGGGTCGAGACGCTCAACTCTTCCTCTTCACACATGGTGACCCGAGTGATGCTACCTTTGCCCTCTTGCAAAGCCTGGAGGTTGCAGAGATCTGGATGGAGAACAACAGACTCAGGCTGAACCCTGGCAAGACTGAATGCCTTTGGGTGCATTCAGCCTCGAGATCCAAGTGTTTGTCTTCCTTAGTTCTGGGTGGGGTTGCAGTACCCTCTTCAGACCCAATTCTCAACTTAGGGGTTCTCCCGGACTCACATCTGCTCATAGAGTAAGTGGCGGGTGTCACCAGGAGAGCTTTGACACCGCTCTAGTTTGTGCACCAGTTGCAACTTTTCCTGGATCAGGACTCCCTATACTCAGTTACTCAAGCCCGGGTCATCTCTCGCCTGGACTATTGCAGGGAGCTTTATATAGGGGAATCCTTGAAGTCCATTTGGAAGATTCACCTGGTGTGCAGCAGCAAGAGCAGATTTTGGGGGCCCTAAGATGGCCCATATTGCACCTCTGCTTCGTGAACTTCCCTGGCTACCAGTCTGCTTCTGAGTGCAGTTCAAGGTGTTGGTTATAACCGTTAAAGACCTAGATAGCACTAGTCCCGGCTACCTGATAAACTGCCTTGTCTTGCTAAGAGAAGCCCATCCTACTTTTGTATCCCGGGGTCAGTCAAAGAACTCCCAACAACTATCAGGATCCCAAAGAAGAGCCTTTTCTTGACTACAATGCCTGCCCTTTGGAACATCTTACCCTCTAAGGTAAGATCTTCCCCCTCCCGCCTATCCTTCCCCAAGAGCCTAAAGATTTGCCTCTTCCGGTTGGCCTGGGGACCAAATGGGGGAGTTCCATGCTGGAGGTGGCTGCTAGATTGACAGCAGACTCCACCTGCCCCCTCCTCCCTGCACTTTGCTCTCCACCTGCCCATCTCTTTGATTATCGTATTGATTCCTCTCTGTGTGTTCTTTTTCATTGTTTTTTATGGTTCTATTGTTTACCTTCCGTTTACACTACTCTTACTTTCTTTTTATTATTGTAATCCACCTAGAGTAGCCCCATGGCGAAATAGGCAGCAAATAAAGTTAAATAAATAAAGTTGGTATTAATAATCTGCCTGGAGAAAACCTTACTTGGTTTGGGGTTTTGAAGCTGCCATAGAACGTGGACACTGCAGATGGTTAGAGATGACTTTTTGGAATGCCACACAGATCAAAGACACGCAACAGGAACTGAGTCCATACACTAAAACATCCCTCCCTTTCTTGCCTGTAGCACCTAGAGATGTCAGAGGAGTTCCAGATTTCCCTGGAAGAGGATAGGAAATAAGCTGTTCCAAGTATCTCATCTGATTTCTGTCTTGTAAAATGGAAGGCAGAAGAGGGTAGCCTTGCCTGGGAATCCTTTCACTAAAAAGCAGAAGCTTCACAGCCAACATAAAGTTCCTTCATCGTCAATTGTGTTAACTTATTGACAACTTGTCATCTCAGTGGACAAGTTTTCTCTCTTAATTTATTTTAAGCATTTTTCAGGGGGGAAAATTCAAACATTTGTAAATATTAGGTACTTCTATTCCATGGTTGATGCTACATTTTTGAAAGAAATACTGGTTTCAGAAAAGTCTGGATTTCACATTCATTATTCGATTCCTGCTAATACGGAAATGGTTGTTTTATTATATCATGATCCTTGGGTGGAGACTTACTGTGTATCAAGTAAATACATCAAATGATTGCAGCTGTGCTCTAGGTCTAGGTATAGATATTCCATTTCATCCAAGACTCTTTGGCACTATAAACCAACCATGTTCTCAACAGTTTCCCTTAAAAGGGGAAGTTGGGAGAATAATGAAAGTTGTCTAAATCTCTTTTCTGATCCAGCAATTGCCTCTTGAGAAGGAGGTGGACCACCACTTCTTTCAGAACTGATGGAATCTCCTCTCTCTTACCAGAGGTGGCATTTACCACCTCATAGATCCACCTGTATGCTCCTTTCCTGGAGGCCTTGACCATGCAGAAGTGCATGGATCTAAAACTCAAATGATTGACCAATGATGATCAAGAGCCCTCTCCACTTCCTCAGAACTAACGAGATCAAATGTCTTCCAAAAAGACTGCCAATTTCATTGGACCTGCATAACTGGAGTCCAACTCATCTTAAATCCAAGCAGCTTTACTTACGAAGTATTGAAAATAGTCCACACAGTGGTCCTACAGGTATTTCACCCATCCACATGAGAGACTAGGTTACTCTGAACAGGATTACAGGAACAGGATTTTTAGACACGAGATTCAGTTAATGTAGCTTTGTAATAAAATACAACTAGTTCAACTGGTAGTGTTTCCCATCTGGTCTACCTAGTAAGTCTGAAAGTAACAGTTCTTCTTGCCTATCTCCCTTATAACCTGAGAAACAAGAGAGCCTCTTTCTCCACTCATTATATAGCTGGGGGCTCTGCTGTCTCTTATCTGACCATTTCTTTAGCAGCATCTCTTGGCCTAGTCTCCCAAGGACTTCCTCCCATACCATCACTTAACTGAACTAAATCAAACCATGCATCAAAGCCTCAGGAACAAGTTGAAACCTAGTTGGATCCATAAGCGTTTGGGGAAGATGAATTAAATAGGCCCAGTCTCCCTGCAGCTAGAAGTACCTCAGTAAATTCTAGGGTTAACAGGATTAATTATATATATTTGCCAATTCCTGATCATGTTACAACTGTCACAAGACAAAAAAAACCTGGGTCATGTCCTCAATAAGTTGGATTAGATCCATACTTGTCATAGTGGCAAACAAACCCTTGGGCTCCTAATAAATGTAAGATGAAGTCCCACAGCACTGTAAGCCTGGGTAGCTCTACTACCAAGCAGCCACGGCATCTAGCAGCCAAGGACAGGAAGCTATGACACTTCAGGGAGGTTGGTACCGCAGTTCAACCCATCCCTGATGCCTAGTCTCACAAACAGAGTCACATTTAGCTATTGGCAAGGTATGACGATCACCCAGATTAACTACCCACCTCTGCCTTGGGATTGTCGCAGATTCTGTAGCTGAAACCCACTTTGGCACATTTCAGAGAGACGACCTCCCCCATAACTCAGCTGTACATGCCAGGTCATCTTTTCTATACAGCATGACATCCCAAATGAAATATAGAATGTGAAAGCTGTTTGCTATGTCTGAGTTGTGACTTTGAGTAAGAAATGTACAGGTGCTGTGTCCTGCTGCATTGGGAACTGAGTGGAGCACTTCACTCATACATAAATAGGCCTTTAGGGCAGGGGTGAAATCTACTTACCTTCCCAACCAGTTTGGAAGTGCACACGCTTGCACGCGCAAATCACATGCATGCGTGGACCCTCTGCACATGCACAAACCCTTCTGTGCATGCGCAGAGGGTAAAATACTGGTTACTTCCTGATTAAAACCAGGAAGTAAGGGCGGATGGGTGGGCGGAGCCTCGCGATACCATCACTACTGGTTCTCCGAACCACCAGCCACCATCACTACCGGTTCAGCCGAACCGGGAGCATTTCACTCGTTTTAGAGAACCAAAGGAATTTGGTTGAGAGGTTTGGTTTGTAGGATGAGCTCTTTGCCCAGATGCTTATTTTTAACACCCCAGATTTGTGTTACATAACAAAATCAACGTATTGCCTCTAACAATCTCGGTGCGCATTTGACCCGCCTCAGAAGGATCGAAGACTGAGTCAACCTTGAGCTGGTCAGGATCGAACTGCTGGCAATGAACATTGAGGTAGCCTGCAGTACTGTATTACTGTATTCTAGCTACTACACCACCATGGCTCATTGAAGGCGATGAAGGAAATTGGGAGGTGGGGGAGGGAAGGACCATGCAATATTGAAATTCAACATTATGCAAGCACAAGCAATAGAACAAAGTCAAACTAGAGTCTTAGACTTTAAGAGAGCTGATTTCAATAAATTTAAAGCTTGAGAAGGATTCCATACATGAGAATCCTCAAGGGGAAAACAACCCAAGAAGCTTGGGAAATGTGAAAAGTGAGATTCTAAAAGCTCAGTTAGCACAACTCCAATAAAGAAGAAAAAATAAGAGATCTCAAAAGAAACCAGCATGGCTACACAAAGGAATCTGATAAACTGAAAGACAAAAAGGACAAGTATAAAAAATGGAAAGGGGGGCACATAACTAAGGCAAAATATCAGCAATTAGCCGAGTCTGCAAAGACAAAGTCAGGAAAGCTAAGGCTCAAAATGGAGTAAACCTTGTGTCAAAAATAACAAAAACTTCTTTCAACATGTAAAAAACAATAAAAATGTCAAGGAAATGATTGGTCCATTAATGGGAGAAAATGGCAAGAAGGTGACGAGCAACAAGGAGAAAGCAGAACTGCTTCATTCATTTTTTGCATGCCTTTACACAAAAGGAAAAAACAGCACAGCCTATCAAAACAAAGACAGATTGGGAATACAAGTTAAAGTAGGCAAGAATATAGTCCATCCTAGATGAGCTGACCAGGACCAGATGGATTATACCCCAAGGTTCTGAAGGAACTGGCAGATGTGATATTAGAGCCGTTGAGTTGGAAGAGACCTTGGAGGTCTTCTAGTCCAACCCTCTGCTCAGGCAGGAAACTTTATACCATTTCAGACAAATGATTGTCCAATCTCTTAAAAACTTCCAGTGTTGGAGCATTTACAACTTCAGAAGATGTTCTACTGCAATTGTTCTCACTGTCAGGAAATTTCTCCTTAGTTCTAGGTTGGTGCTTTCTTTGATTAGTTTCTATCCATTGCTTCTTGTCCTGCCTTCAGGTGCTTTAGAAAATAAGTTGACTCCTCTTTTTTATGGCGGACCCTTAGATCCATCAATCTGTGATCATTAAAAGGAATATCCTCATAAAAGTAGCCAGTTATAAACAGTGAATTCTCAGGTGGACCCGAGAATCCTTGTTTCCAGTCTGTTTTGCTAGGAAATCACATTTTTGAATACAAAACTTGCATTCCTTGATAGTTCTTTATTCATTGGACAACTGTTTCCATCTGAGAATGACTTAATCAGTATTTATAACTCTAGAAGAACACCCTGATGATATTTATTATTCAGATTTGAAAGAGTTGGTGCTTTTCAATTCTCTTTCATCATGTTGTTACAGCGAAATATGCATCTAGAACTTTCTAAATAAATTAATTTGCCACTTTGGTACACTTGACTTTTAATGTGTGTTGTCCCTTCTTTTGCAGAAGGAATCTTCTCATCTTTGCAGATAATTATGTGTATTAAATCTGGATGATCATAATTCTCTATGCTGTTCAGTCACTAGAAAGAATTTTGATCTGCAAAAGTTCCTGGGACATTCTAGGAAGAACATTTACAGGCAGGAGAAACACAATCTTTAGACAAAACCCCAAAGCATTTAACCTTGTAGGGATGCATGTTGAAACCTGCTTGGCACCAGTGTATTAGACTTCATTGACTACCTGTGTTTGAAGGAATATTGGAGCGGGAACTTTGAACAGTTTCAAGTACTTGGCATGGCTAGTCTAGAGAAGAGAAGGACCAGGGGAGACAGATACCAATCTTCCAATACTTGAGGAGCTGCCACAGAGAGGGGGTGTGTGTCAAGCTGTTCTCCAAGGCACCTGAAGGCCAGACAAGGAATAATGGATGGAAACTGATCAAGGAGAGATTCAACCTAGAAATAAGGAGACATTTTCTGACAATGAGAACAATAAACCCATGGAACAGAAGTTGCCTTCAGAAGTTGTGGGAGCTTCATCACTGGAAGCTTTCAAGAAGAGACTGCACAGCCATCTGCCAGAAATGGTGTAGGGTCTCCTGCTTGGGTGGTGGGGGGAGTTGAACTAGATGACCTACAAGGTCCCTTCCAACTGTATTAATATGTTAATCCCCTTTGGCCCCATTAGCTTTAGGAAGTCCTCTGCTGTCCTCAGAGAAGCAAAACAAAGCAACCAAAATTAAGGATTAGGCCTCAGAGCCGAAATTGCTCCCCACCCTTTTATTTTGATACAGCGGTGCAATCTTGATGCCTGCATCTAAAATGATGGTTAAAGACAGAATAACTATTATTCTACATCTTAAATTGTGTTTTTAAAATAGAGAAAAAACTGCCACATTGCTATTTTGGGGCAGATTTTGACTGTGTAGTTTTGAGAGCTCTTCATTATTGTTCACCTGCTTTTCTTCTGCCCTGGTTGAGGGTTTTTGGGGGAGGGGGTTGGGGGAGGTAGCCTTGAAAGGTACAAAAAGAGAAGTGACCCATCCCACAGTTCAGTCAGATGGCTGCATTTGATTGGAGTCTAAAACTAGGTAGATGCTCCCTTGGAAGCAGATGTAAGCCAGCTTTTGAGGCAGAATTGTCAAGCAATTCATTCAGTGGAAGAAAACACCATTAAATGCATAGTTTGGGGGACCCAAGAGGAAGCAAATGTGAGTGAAAGATTACAAGGAAATCCAGGAAACAAAGTCTTTTATATCCTATAAGAATTGCCCACCAGGGCTATCTATGTTCCTGGCTCAAAATTATCCACCAATGGCTCCAATTTCCTCTCCCGGATTCTTTATATGAAATTCAGGGACTTTACATCTAAATTATTTATTCACCAAAAAAGTTACTGGAGTATTCTGTTTACTAAGAAAGCTTTCTTGTTTTACCAGTCAATAAAAAAAATAAGACAGTTTCTGCCTGCAAACGTATTTATTTTATTAAGTAAACATATTAATTTTAAGCAATAAAATATTAAACATAATAAGTAAATTAAATATATTTATCTATATCCTGCCTTTAATATTTTTACAAATAACTCAAGGCGGTGAACGTATCCAACATACCTTCCTCCTATTTTCCCACAACAACCCTGTGAATTGGGTTTTGCAGAGAGTAACGGGCCCAAAGTCACCCAGCCAGCTTTCGTGGCTATGACAGGACTCAAACTCACAGTAGTCTAGCTTGGTGCCTTAACCACTACTAGACCAAACTGACCAAACTTATGATATAAAAGTCATATCACAAAAGGAAAAGAGATTCGAAGTGAAAATAAAATTGATGTGTAGTTTCTGTGCTTAAGCCACTCTATTTTTTTTTTAAAAAAAACTTTGTCTGAAAGAGAATAAGTCTATTTTACTTGGGCATACTTACTACTTTTACCTAGAGTGCTGCATCCCTAGGTTAAAGCATCTTTAAAAAACAGAAAAGGCTCAGTTTTACAACCCATCTGTCTAGTCTATGGAGGCTAATGGCTGGTTGCCTTTGTAGGTCATCCTGTCTGCTGGAATCATGTAACTTTTTGGCTCACACAAAGCACAAGGCAATTAACTTTTTTATTTGACAGCTGTCCTAAGGCTCTTCAAACCAGCTTTGTTCAAGAAGTCGCCCTGGGAAAGGAATAGGAAGGCCTTGTAGCAACCAGTGGACTGCATTCACAGGACACCCTCAGCCTGGTGCTCGTATTAGTAGCCCACTTGTGCAATAGATTAATTTACAAACCAGTCCAGTGAACCATAATCTGCTAATCCTGGTTATAGGTTTAGCATCTTGTGCCAATGCAGCCTTTGAGCCTTTATGCAACCTTGAGGGAGGCTGGGCTGGACACAAACCTGGAACCTGATGCTGAAGGTGTTTCCCAGATATCTCTGGTTGAAAACTGACAGAGTGAAATAGGAGGAAAATGGCCTTTGTGGAGATGGGCTGCTCTCTATTATAATCCCTACCATGCTGATATTTTTTTTTATTTGAATTTATATCCCGCCCTTCTCCGAAGACTCAGGGCGGCTTACATTGTGTAAGGCGATAGTCTCATCCTATTTGTATATTTATATACAAAGTCAACTTATTGCCCCCCCCAATAATCTGGGTCCTCATTTTACCTACCTTATAAAGGATGGAAGGCTGAGTCAACCTTGGGCCTGGTGGGACTCGAGCCTGCAGTAATTGTAACTGCAGGCAGCTGTGTGTTAATAACAGGCTGCATTAGCCTGGTGAGCCACTTCCCAGCCCTTTGCAGAGACACTATCAGCGGGTTAAAAGCGGGGACACTAAACAGGGTGTGTTGGGGGGTTGGGGACAGTTCTGTTCCACAGCATGAAATTTTCCTATTCATTTCGTATTTACATTGAATTTTTCACCATGAGAGAGAACTTTGGGAGAATTTGGGCCAATCCCTCCCTTTCAGCCCCAAAGCCAGTCAAGATGAAGAGGCTGGGCTGGGCTGGGCTGGGCTGGGCTGGGCTGGGCTGGGAGCAAGAAGACCCAGGTTAAAGTCCCCCCCCCCCGAAGCTCCTTGAAGGCGTTACCTTACAGGGCTGTTGTAGGGAGAAATGGGAAGATCCTGTACAAATGATGGGATAGAAATAAGAAAATAAATAAATGGAGCATGAATGGACACGAGACTCAGTGACACCTAAGCCATGAATCTGTTTCCCGTAACAGTTATGTTTTTGGTTGTGTTCCTAAGCAAACCTTGCTGTTTGTAAGCTTAATTGGGATGGGGGGGAGAGAGAGATTTGGAATGCCACAGACACTAAATAGCTTGTGCAGGCGTGTTTTGTCTTGCTAGCTTGCTCTTAAAATGTTTTAAACAAAACAAAAATGCATAAGCATGTCAAGATACAGAATAAAGAATAACAGAGTTGAAAGGGACCTTGGAGGTCTTCTAGTCCAATCCCTTGCTGAGGCAGGAGACCCTATACGAGGCGTGGTGGCGCAGTGGTTAGAGTGCAGCACTGCAGGCTGCCTGCAATTTGGCGGTTCAAATCCCACCAGGCTCCAGGTTGACTCGGCCTCCCATCCTTCCGAGGTGGGTAAAATGAGGAGCCAGATTGTTGAGGGCAAGAGGCTGACTCTTAGAGGCGGCTAGAAAGCACTGTGAACCAGTGTATAGCCCTAAGTGCTATTGCTATACCATTCCAGACAAATGGCTGTCCAATCTTAAAAACCTAAGACATAATAATTAAGCCATAATGGAACGACAAACATAAAAATATGGATATCAGATTCATATTTCACTATTCTACTAATGCTGTCATCTAAATTAACAGTACTTATAGTCTGTAAATGACCTAACATGGAAAAGCCAGAAAAAGAAAAGGTTTGGAAATGCAATTCAGAAACGGCACAAGCCTAAGAAATTTCAGCAAGTAAATCTTCTCGGCCCTTTGATTGAAAAGTGACCAACTTAGGCATTGCTCAACAAAATATTTTGGCCACACAGCACTGCAGATCAGGGTAGATTTCTCTTTCAAAAGTTATGTGCTTATTAAACAAGGGCAGCTCTCAACAAACTCACATGGTATTCAGCAAACAGAGAAATGCAAGTTCGGCTTACTTCCCCCCCCCACCCCTCTCTTATATCCTGCCTTAACATCAGCCATATCCTGTTTGTTTAAGCCCGAGGGCACAAGATGGCTCCTTCTCCTATGAATTCAGATCACACTTTGCATACTTAGCAGAGGTTGCAAAATGGCCTCATCCTGTTCCTTGCTTCCCGGGAGGTGGGCGGGAGGAGCATGGAAAGAGCAAAGTGTGATTCTGCTGAAGGGAGTCTTGCTAAGGATAGATAAGGAGGCCAGTCTTACTCTTCTCTTGAATGGCAGGGAAAAGGACAAAGGATCCCCTATTGCCTTAGCCAAGGGCCCCAAATCCAGTCTGCTTTAGGGGATCTGTGCCAAGGGTAGACCCAGGTTCTAATCTAGATGAGAATTAATGTCTCCGAAACTAATATTTATTTATTTACTAAGTACTGTATAACGACAGTGAGCACTGTTACTCATGTATTTCTGATTTATATCTGCCATAAGCCTGTCTTCAGGAACGCACCCTGGTTTGGGAGGGTTTGAAGAAACAACATTTCGTTACAGTCCAAGACTAACGCATAGAAATGAGAACAATCACATATGATTTGAGAATACGAGCACATCTCATTCATTCATACTTCCGTTGTAGGCTGCGACAAGAGCGAAGCCTTGGGACTTGGGTTGGGATTTAGCAATGGTGTCAGTGATTTCAGGGCACTTACATTTTAGGAATGCCTCTGAACTCCTTTGGTCTGAAGAGCCAAGCGGTATCTGTTAAGGCTTGGGGTCATTGAGCGCTCCCTCCATCCCTTGTCAAGCGTACACATCAAGAGAGCGAGCGATCGTGTACCTCTGGAGTTGGGCCTTTTGATCCCTTCTTTCCGGGAACCGGGAAGCCCTTGATCTTGATTTCCTGGGGTTGGGCAGCTTGCAAGGACTTCAAAGGCTCTGGTTAGTGAGGCTTGGGTGACCCCTCCCACCAGCCCCATTGCTGCCTCCTGGGGAATGCCTCTCTCCGGCAGTGCCATGTTTCCCACCTCTGCCTCTTGAATGCCATATCTGAGGAAAGAGGAAATGACAGACACCGCACAGGGGAGAGGGAAGAGCTCAGAGAACTTGTCAGCTTCGCTCTGTCTTCTTGGGATTCTCTCAGGCAGGATGGGGAAGGGGGCAAGAGGAAGGGGTCTCTCTACGGGCTGGCCAAAGCTTTGCCCTCAGGGCCCCCAGACAAATCGGAATCTTTCAACAGGGCTCTTTTGGAGCTTGTTTCTCATAGATGAGCCATGGTATCGTGACCGTTGGACTCAGGACAGGGAAAATACCACCTTTGTGATCCATTAAAGAGCAGAGATACAGCTGAAAAATTAAAGGTCAGTTGCGTGATTTGCTGAAAATAATATTTAAAGAGCTCACTTTGCAAAGGGAGATGGAGACCCTGTTGTGCCACAGGGAAGGGAATTGCCCCCAGAAATTGAACCCCTCCCATCAGGGAGAAACTGAAGCAGAAATGTGCTAGAAATGTGAAGACCGGGACTTTGAGGGATTGAGCACAATTTTTGCACTCCCCTAAATGTTAAGCTGAAGAAAGGTGTCCACAATAACTCATGGTCTAGTCCAGCTTTTCTGGCTGGGGGATTCTGGGAGTTGAAGTCTTCCAGGCTTAAAGTTGCCAAGGTTGGAGACCCCTGGTCTAGTTGAGTGTAAATGATGTCTTGGTTCTCACAGCAGGACAATCTTGAGTGGGCGTCGGGCTGATAACTGACCACCATCATGGCCAGTATCTTGATTTGGGAGACCCCTGAAGATGTTGGGTCTTATAATATGAACCCCAAACCACCCAATCCTTCTCTAGAGTGAGTTGCTGCAAGAGTCTAGGATGTGAAAGAGAGGCATGTCTGCAGTGAGGTAGTGACAGGAAGCCATAAATCTATGCACAGTATAGCAGCTTCCCCAGGTATCTGCCTGGGGAAACCACACCTAAGACCAGAGGCGCAAGCACCTGCTCCCATCTGTCTGCTTTGAAAAAGGATGGGATGCCACTCTCCATGGACTGATGCTTGGTGCATGGGGCCAGAAGCCCGCTAAGCCACGTTTTGAAGTCACTGTGACTTCATGCTAAGTCTGAACAAAGAAGCCATACAGGTATTATGGCAGTCCAGAATCTGCCAGTAAATTCATTGGGTTTGGCTTGGAGCACTTCAGAGCATCTTTATTGCAAATTTATCAACAAATGTACATTGTAGTTCAGAGCTCTCTTGATGGAGTTCAGCCCCACAACCGAAATAAATGCACACACACACACACACACACCCCTCTAGGGAGTAAAGGAAGTTCCTGCCCTTGGGAAGAGGGGCTGTTTTGAGGACAACCCCCAGGTTTGTCATGGGGAAAGCGTCTATGCTGTTGGTACCCTGGCCTTAGAAGGCACAGGCAACAGTGGCAGAGGGATGGTTTTCAATTAATTGAAGACTTCACACAGGCCATTCTCTTGGGCTGAGAATAGATACGCTTGCTTGCTTATTAATCTTTGAAACTTCTGTTTTTTTTAAAAAAAATTATACTTCATTTTAATTTTATCAAAGGCCCAGCTGTTTTGGTAGAAAGTTCAGTATCCCAGCACGTGGTTTTTTTTAAAAAAAAAAAAAACCTCAGTCCAACAGAGACAGATCTTTTTAATGGGAATAAAACATGCTGCATTTGCTATTTATAAGAAGAAAGATGCCTTCTCCCTGTAGGCCCCGGGAAATTAGACCGGCTCTTGTGCCTTTGCTCTGGTCTCTCCACATGAACATCTCCTGCTGCCTAAGAGGAGACAGCACAGCTGCCAAGGGATGCCCCAGCTGTGCTCTTCCCTTCATCGTCAGCTGCCGTTTGACTGCTTCCTTCCCCCCCTCCCCCCCACCTTCTTTATTTTTAAACGCATTTGCAGTTTCTTTTCCTGCTTTGGGGCAGAGCTGTTGAGACCTTCAGCTTTGTTTGGAGGGTGGGTTAGAGGAGACGGCTGAGTCTAGAATGGTATGGGAGTTGCCACTCAAACACGTTCAGCTGCCTCGCCTGCCCGGATAAGCCATGCCAGGAGGGCGTTGGAGGGGAGCCCTAGGCAGCTGATGTGGGAAGATTAGCCAAGGCTGTTTAAAGGCAGCCCAGCATCTTCCCGAAGGGCACACTGGGGCCTGGCTAGGGAGTGTTTCCTTGGGGCAGGAACAGAAATGGGTGAGGGTGTTCTTTGTAAAGAAGGGAAACGCAGGAACTGGTGGATAGGAGTAGACCAGTGTGTTTTCAGAAACAAAAGGAATTTCTGCGTATATTTAAATATACATTTAAATTCATGTATTTGTTCACAGCACCATGACACATGATGTTTTTTTCAAATTTATGGGCACAAGAGCCTGCCCCAAGAAACTTATAATAAAAAAGTCAGCCTGGGAAATGGAAGGAGCTTCTCAAATTGATGTCCTCCATAATGTGTAAGATTATCACTCCCTGATCTATCCCCTCTTTCTCTTTCTTTCTCCCTCCCCCTCCCTCCCTCCCCCCTCTCTCTCACACACACAGAATGCTCACCCCACACACACACCAGGCCTGGAGCAGTGATGGCAAACCTTTGGGGCTCAGTGTGTCAACAATTTGGAAAATGCCTACTTTGTCTCTGGTGATCTCCCCCCCTACACACACACACACACACACACACACACAGACAGATAGAGTAGCACTCATCGGCAGCACCAAGGCTGGGTGAGGTCCAGAGCTCCCCTTCAGCCCTGGTGCCACTGCTGCTGGTCATGAGCCTGGGGGAATGGCACAGTTGCCCCACAGCCAGCACTTTTCACGATCGTGCGGGCACCATTTACCTTCAGGCAATGTTCTCTTTCTGCTGCCAGCCCATAAGGCCTCCTGGAGCGTATTCTGCGGGTCAAACGAGGCCTTCGTTCTTGAAGCAGCTTCAGTGAATGCTTTTCCGCAGCCTCCGAAAACCAAGGGAAAGCACCCTCTATTCTGATGCCATTTTTGGAGCAAAAGCATGCCCCTGTCAGCCTCCACTCCAGTCTTCATATGCTTTTGAATGATTATATCAGTAGATAGAATGTAAACTGTTTATTTCTGTATTATAAACTGTTAAGGAAATGAGATGTATCATACCTCCGTCCAGGGTGAAGGAAAGGAGCCTATTAAGGGTGTCGGCTGACATAACAGGGGGAGGGATAATTAACTACTGTGTTTTATCAGCGCGCGCTTTTCTAACCGACACTGCATTCCTAAGTTGACTGACATCCAGAGACCTGTGGAAGAAGATTACCACGAGGGGCCGTGAAGGAGTTGGCATTGGACCAGACCAGCCTGACCTCCTGGAGGAGGAGGGACAATTGGGGGGATATGATATGTTAGCTATATTTTGTCTCAGTTCCAGCTTTGCTTGGCTGCAATCCAGACTGTAAAAGTAAAAGTACTTGTTTTCATTCCAAATGAAGTCAAGGTGAATTCTTTCCTTTTTATTGTCGGAGGTAGCTTGACAGCCCCCCTCATGTGACTTCCGGAGGCCTTCTGAGAGCACACCCCATTCTTGTGTGGCAGCCTCTGAAATTCATGTGAATACAGCATCCTAAAAGGATGCAAATGCCAGCTGTCTCCAAGACATATAAATCTTTTCATTTCCCACCATCCAGTCAGAGCTGAAGAAGCTTCTTGGATGAGAAACGAAATGTCTTCAAAGAAAAAACAACGAAGTCCAGCTGCCTCTTGAAAAAAAGCACCTTTGGGACAACTATGACCTGGATGACTGAGAATCTCTACAGACATGTGAGAACAAGGCGTGCTTTCAAGAATTAGCTGTTGTCAGGTGTTGGTAAACACGGGCATGTCACCTAAAATACCATGAAGAGTCACCTTTATCTGGTGTGCTACAGTATATGTTCACCATCATTGGCTTAGAGGAAATTGAAAGCCCAGGCGTCTGAAAGGCACCAGTTTAGGAAATTTATCATTTAATAATAGGGCTAGCATGACAGAGGACAGGGGCAGGAAATGTTTCAACGGAGTAAAAAGAGCACATTTTAGAGGAGGGGTCTCCAACCTTGGCAACTTTAAGACTTGTGGACTTGTGGGATTCTGGGAGTTGAAGTCCAAAAGTCTTAAAAGTTGCCAAGGTTGGAGACCCCTGTTTTAGAGGGCTCACTTAAAGCTCATTTAAATCATACCGTCAATATAAGTGATATAACACCAGATATTATTCCCGACTGGAAGTGAATTGGATAATGGTCTACTGGGATAGGCCTTATAGTTTTTTCAAAGTTTTTCTTCTCCCATGATAAAGGCTTCTGACTTTTTATCTTATTTTCAGACCACTTAAGAATTCCTTTTGAATTTCCCTTGGACAATTTTTGAGTTTTCCTGGAGCTGGTCAGGGAGTCTGTTGGTGGTGCAGTTGTTTCTGGTGGCAAATTCCTTGAGGACTCCTGGCTGCCTGAAATGTGAAAGAGCCCACTTTTTGTGTCTCCTTGCGATTTAGCAAAATGCAGGAAGCTTGGGAGGCTACTGTCACCAGAGAGAGGACAGAAAACCCAAAAAAAAACCAGAACATCCCTTGGCCACCTCAGCACCAAATCTATCCTAGAGGAGGGCCATACTTCAGCTGGGGTATTTCTTCCAAATTCTTTTTTCTCTCAAATGCAAATTCCTTTAATTAATGTTATTATGGACCTGGCAGGTGTGAGAGCTATTTTTATATAAGATTTGAATTCCTCTGCCTCTATAGCCAATGATGGTCCAAGTCTTCCCTGCAGGTGAATGGAACTTTGAGGGACATTGTTCTGAAGGTGCACAATTTGACTGCAGTCGAGCGAGGCCATGTAGATGAGTCAGGAGGGGACATTGCCGAAATAGTTTGCTGTAAGTGATTCCAGAGAAGGGGGAAAGCAAGGACCTGAAGGAAGTGATGGATTGCAGAATCAATAGAAGTGTTGTGACCCAGGTCCAAGTAGGTAGTAATAAATTTAGTCCGTGGAAAAACAAACTTTATTCGAACAGCTGGGAATTACTTCATTCCCAGCATCGTTCAACTGAAAGTAAAACAAATGCCTCACAACACAAGTTCCTCAGTTATCTCACAAACCTTAGTCCAATTAGGCAAACTGCCAAAGGCCCTTCCTGGCAAACGTCCAGAAGCCACAAAAACAAAGACGTTGTCAGCCTGCCCCAGATCAGTGTTTGAGAAAATAAAAACCCAACTCCATCATGTTGAAGAAATTGGTAATTTATATCATACAAGTCTGGATGCAGTAAAAGCAAAGCTGGAATTGGAAGTAAATCTAAACCCCAGAGTCATATTCTCTCCTGAACCCTCCCCCTACTAGATAGAGGTCAATACAGAAATAGTCCAATGTCTTCTTCCTCCTCAGCCACGTGTAGTTTCACTTCCGATATTCTCCCTCTGTCAATCTTCTGGATGGAATAAGGAGTCAGCAGCTGCCGTTACATTCACACGCCAAAACAATTCAAACATTTTATTTATTTATTTATTTATTTATTTTTCATATTTTATACCGCCCTATCTCCCTAGGGACTCAGGGCGGTTTACAGGCAGATAAAAATACATATAAATACACAATAAAACATACAATTAAAAAACTTATTCTAAAAAGCCAATTAGTTAAAATATCAAAGTACATAATAAAAACCCGTTAAAACCAATTAAATTTAAAATCTAAAATCTAATCCAGTCCTGCGCAGATGAATAGATGAGTTTTAAGCTCGCGGCGGAAGGTTCGGAGGTCCGGAAGCTGACGAAGTCCTGGGGGGAGCTCGTTCCAAAGGGTGGGAGCCCCCACAGAGAAGGCCCTTCCCCTGGGTGTCGCCAGACGGCATTGCCTAGCCGACGGCACCCTGAAGAGTCCCTCTCTGTGAGAGCGCATGGGTCGGTGAGAGGTATTCGGTAGCAGCAGACGGTCCCGTAAATAGCCCGGCCCTATGCCATGGAGCGCTTTGAAGATCATTACCAAAACCTTGAAGCGCACCCGGAAGGCCACAGGCAGCCAGTGCAGTCTGCGCAGGAGAGGTGTCACATGGGAGCCACGAGGGGCTCCCTCTATCACCCGCACAGCCGCATTCTGAACTACCTGGAGTCTCCAGGTGCTCCTCAAGGGGAGCCCCATGTAGAGAGCATTGCAGTAATCCAGACGAGACGTCACGAGAGCGTGAGTGACCGTGCATAGGGCATCCCGGTCTAGAAAGGGGCGCAACTGGTGAACCAGGCGAACCTGGTAGAAGGCTCTCCTGGAGACAGCCGTCAAATGGTCTTCAAAAGACAGCCGTTCATCCAGGAGGATGCCCAAGTTGCGCACCCTCTCCATCGGGGCCAGTGACTCGCCCCCAACAGTCAGCCGCGGTCGCAGCTGACTGTACCGGGATGCCGGCATCCACAGCCACTCTGTCTTGGAGGGATTGAGCCTGAGCCTGTTTCTCCCCATCCAGACCCGTACATCTATTTTAAAAAAGGCTTTTCCCCTCTCCCACACATGCAATGTCAGCCGACGCTGGGAACAGTGAAAACCTCCCCCCTCCTCCATAAAGCATGTAAGACATTCAGTAGAGCAAACTTTTAACAAGGTAATAAAACAGTCAGATAATCTAGTAGGAGAAATACACTAAATTAAAGCGGAGACTGACAGACGTAGACGAAGCAGAAGACAAAGCTGAAGACGCAGCTACAATGTTGCTTTCCGGCAAAGCTCAAATGCCGGTGCTGGTCTGTTTTTAGCCTTATGGGAAGGGCCAATCATCTCTTGGCCCTACTCCCAAGTTGTCCTCTCTGCTTGAGCTGCTCTTGCCTTCTGGTAGCTCTTCTCATGCGTGCATTAGGAACGGGCTCCTCCTCTTCCTCTGCCTCACTACTATCATTCTCTGGAGGCTCTGGAGTCCGCACCTCACTTCCCGATGGCCCTGGCCTCACCTCAGCCTCATCGCTGCCCGACTCCATTGCCAGCTGCGTAGGCTGCTGACGGACCACAACAAGAAGATGGAACAGGGAGCCTACATGTCTACATATACGAGAAACTTAGTGAAAATGCTAGGGAGATTCCTAACAGAAGTCCCTGGAGGAAAGGTGGGTTATACATCTAACCTGGGCAAGGGCTTTGCAGCTCCTCAACCCAGAGGCAGAGGAGTGAAAATGGCATTACCTTCCATTAAGGAACATGTTGATGTCAAAAGGGAAGCCTGGGGTGGGTGGGGAGTGTGGCATGCTAGCAAGAGAACATCTTTCCCAAACTGACCTCAGACTGAGTAGGACGCTATCTGAGCTCTTGGAGGGCTATAAATGGAATCTTTGGACCTGATTAGGAGAGAATCGCCCAGCCCCCTTCCAGTACCTGGGCAAGCAAGCTGAGCTGGCTGGGAAGGCAGCAGAGTTTCCAATACTCTTATTTTCAGAGGGTCTTGCTCACTTTAAGATGGGAGCCAGGTTGCTTCCTTGGATCTCAAGAAAAACAAAATCTGGAGGGGACACCCAGCCTTGGCTTTCCCCCACTGCGGTTAGCACACGGTGGGAGGCAAGGAATGAGTTCTTTTGGGGTTGACAAACATGGTCCTGGGGCTGGTGCCATGCGGGAAACTGGGAATTCTTCTCCAGCTCAATTTTTCATTCTCCAAAGATTTGTTTCCAAGCCAAAGCTTTTTGCCTCACCCCTAAAAAATCCTTTTCTCCCTGACAAACCCCAGTTTCAAGGACTGTACTTTCATATGTCTTGAGAAACTAGCATTTTCTGACTAGTGGTTAGAGTGCAGTCCTGCAGGCTCCTTCTGCTAACTGCCAGGTGCCTGCAATTTGGCAGTTCAAATCTCACCAGCTCAAAGTGACTCATCCTTCCATCTTTCCGAGGTGGGTAAAATGAGGAGCCAGATTGTTGGGGGCAAGAGGCTGACTCTGTAAATGGCTTAGAAAGGGCTGTAAAGCACTATGAAGCCGTATATAAGTGCAAGCGCTATTGCTATTCAAGGCGGGTGGAGGAAATATTTTAAGTTGGGGGGGGGTGTACTTCTGTCAGCAGCACAAGTCTTAGAATGGGAAAGTTAGTTGGGACACACGGAGAAGAGTCATTCTGAGTGGCACTAGAAATGAGGGATTTCCCAGCGGTTCTTCATGTCCCCAATGGGAGGGAGGAAGTCCCAGAGCATCTAAGGCAGCAAATGTTGCTTCCCTTCCCTTCTGCAGCCAGGAGGAGTCTTCTTTAAATCTTTAGGTGCAGATACCCTCCTTTGAACACCTCAGTTCCCACAGGCCTCTTTTGCATCAGTGGCGTTCTGTAGTTTAAAGACGGCCAGTGCTTCTATGTGTACTGTGAGCTAAGTCTAGCCTATCAAAAAGGAGAAGGTGGGGGGTCATGATAACAGTCTTCCAGTACTTGAAGGCTGTTGTGGGGGAGGGATGTTGACTTCTATCCTCTGTGTAACAAAGACAAGCATTTCCACTAATTTTCTCATATATGTAGACATGTAGACTGCACTATAGTCTACATAGAATAAAGAGGGTCAAAGGCAGGACCTCTTCAGTGGTGGGTCCACCTCATTTAGGAGTGCCTTTTTGAGTCTGAATTGAATTTCCAGTGTTGTCAGGTGTTCCCTGCCAGTCCCTGCACTTCTCTGTAATTTAAATTGAAGTTTCTTCTCTCCCCCCACCCCCTTTTTGGTTATAGTTTTAATCATTACTGCAGCTAAAGCAGCAGCTTTCTGAGCTACATAAATAATAATTTAGTTTTACTCAATTCCTCTGGGATGTTTTTTTCTGCCTTGCAGCAAGCATGCTTGAAAGGAAGTAAGATCAGAAGTAAGTGGAACTCAGGCTGGATCTCTGCGTTTAAAAATTGTCAGCCAAATGTCCTTGTAGGGGGCAAAATATTTCACTTTGGGTGGTTGGCTCTGCCCATTTCTTGACCAGGTAGGAAAATGCAAAGGGCTTGGGGAGATGGATTTTAACATAAATGTAATTCCACCAAAGAGAAAGTCAAAAACTCAGGCTGAGGGAAACAGAATAACAGAGTTGGAAGGGACCTTGGAGGTCTTCTAGTCCAACCCACTGCTTAGGCAGAAACCCTACTCCACTTCAGACAAATGGTTATCCAATTTCTTCTTAAAAATTGGAGCATTCACAACTTCTGGAGGCAAGTTGTTCCACTGATTAATTGTTCTAACTGTCAGGAAATTTCTCCTTAGTTCCAGGTTGCTTCTCTCCTTGATCAGTTTCCACCCATTGCTTCTTGTCCTGCCTTCTGGTCCTTTGGAGAATAGCTTGACTCCTTCTTCTTTGTGGCAATTCCTGAGATATTGGAACACTGCTATCATGTCACCCCTAGTCCTTCTTTTGATCAAACTAGACATACCCAGTTCCAGCAACCATTCTTCATACGTTTTAGCCTCCAGTCCCCTAATCATCTTTGTTAATCCTCTCTGCACTCTTTTTAGAGTCTCAACATTTTTTTTACATCGTAGCAACCAAAACTGGATGCAGTATTCCAAATGTGGTCTCATCAAGGCATTATAAAGTGGTATCAAGACTTCAGAGAACAAGAAGATAAGCAATATTATAAAATATGGGATTTATTCTATAACTGGTTAAATGGAAAGATATGTTAGGAAAAATGAGTATAAGATATATATATGAAAGAGATGATTATTTTGTGAATGCACAGGAAGATATGTTAACACCCATGCAGCACGTTGTAACGCAATTGATTTGATGAGATTCTTTTTTATTCTATGTTTAAAAAAAAAAAAAAAAAATTTTCAAAAAAAAAAGACTTCACCTGATCTTGATTCTATCCATCTATTAATGAAGCCTAGAACTATGTTGGCTTTTTTTGCAGCTGCAGCACACTGCTGGCTCATATTTAAGTGATTGTCCACTAGGACACCAAGATCCCTCTCACAGTTACTACTATAGAGCCAGGTACCAACTATACTATGTGCATTTGGGTTTTTTTATCTAAACATAGAACCTTACTTTTTTCACAATTGAATTTCAATTGAATTTTCTTGGCTAGCACCCAAGTCTATCAAGATCCTTCTATATCTTGAGCCTATCTTCTGGAGTGTTGACTATTCCTGCCAGCTTGGTGTCATCTCCAAATTTGATGAGTTCCCCATCAATTCCCTCATCCAAATCATTGATGAAGATGTTGAAGAGTCCTGGGCCTAAGACAGAGCCTTGGGGTACTCCGCTGCATACTTCCCTCCATGTAGATGTAGTTCCATGTTGAGTGTGGTTGGTCAGCCAGTTACGAATCCATCTTATCATGTAGTAGGTTGTGGTCTACTTTAACAAATGCCTTACTGATGTCCAAGTAAATTATATCCAGAGGAGTCCTCTGGTCCACTAATTTTGTCACTTTGTCAAAGAATGCAATAAGATTTGTCTGGCATGATCGGATTTTGACAAACTCATGTTGGCTCATGGGTATTTGTTTGCCTTTAAGTGTTCGCTGATTCGTTGCTCGATTATCTTTTTCAGAAACTATAATCAAATTCATCTGCTTCTGGTGATTTGAACTTGTCTAGGGTGGACAGGTGCTAACTTACCATTTTTTGGCCTATTTTAATTTGTATCCCTAATCTGCTTTTACGGTATAGTTTTTGATAGGTTGAACTGTTTTTTCCTTTTGTGTAAAGATGGATGCAAAAAACGAGTTAAACAGTTCTGCTTTCTCCCTGTTGTTTGTCACCTTATTGCCACTTTCTCCCATAAATGGATCAATCATTCCTTGACTTTTTCTTTCTATGAAAAAGTGGCAAAAGGAAACACAAAAGAGAACGAGGTGGAGACCAGCCCTTAGTAGGAAAGGAAAATCTTCCTGCAAGCACCAGCAAACTACATTCATTAATACTACTTGTTCTTGTTAGTGTTGCTGCACTGCTAAATTAATTCCATATAAAATTGAGGACATACCTTATCACTTTATCTTCCTGCAGATTAATTCTGCTTTGAATCAAGAGGAGCTGAGAGCAGATCCAGTCCAGTAGCAGTCATGGGCTTATAGCTGAGAGGACTTAACCCCTCATTGCACAAATCATTTTTGTAACCCTGGAGGTTCTGAGTCAGGGAAGGGGTTGCTTTCCCATATTGAAAGCTTAACTGATTTTACAACATGTTGAGGGCTCCATTCCAGAAAATAATGGGTGAAGTCAGGACAAAAATGGAATTTGATTCATCTATCTATAAAACCAGCAACATTAAATACGATAAAATATTGCTATTCCCTTTCTGCCTTATGAAACGTGTGATTTAGGAACAAGGAAGTCTTCAGAGAGTCTCAGGTGGCCTTGAGTTCAAATAGAAGGACTCCATTCTGCTTGCCAAAAAATAAAAAAAATAAAAGGCAAATATAAGCAAGCAAGAAGAGGTTTTAGACATGCAAGTATTCCTGATGAAGATCATCTTCTGGTTAGATTTATTTTGCAGTGAACTTTTCTGAATGCTCTCTAGATAATTGCATTGTAAATATTGTTTTCCTGCTAATACTGATCCAGAATAACAGAGCACAGGAGCTGTTCCAAATACCGGAGTTTACTGTTGAGCAATGCTGGGGGCAGACAGAGAATATTCTTGCAACCAGCTTTGGCTCAAGGCTTTCTTCTCTGATCTCGAGATCATCTGAAAGCTCTCAAAACCCGACAAGGTCCTCATTACTGCACATAACCTGCTCAGTTGCTGCAGGAAAATTCCCTGGTTCTCACAGATAACACCTTCAGCATTGATGGTATCATCGGTATCTCTAAAACCTGTTGATGTGTGTTGGCAACCCAACATTAACAGGATTCCCAGGGTGTTCAAAGAAGTGGGCGTGTCCCCTGCTGACATAAGCCAGCCCTTGCAAAGCACAGGATGGCTCAAGGATTTGGATCCAGGCAAGCTGTGGTCAAGATGCTGTAGCAGACAACGGACTGCCACCCAAACCTTCCTGCTCCTTTTGGGAACCCCTGGCATAATTAGTGGCTGTGGGGCAAGGTAACCAACACACCAAGGTTTACTAGCATGATTTCCTAGTTAACTCCAACCCCAGTGACTTGGTGGCTGATGGGCTGAAACCAGAAGTCGGAGGGAGAGTTGGCCACTGAGCGGGGAAGCAGAGCCTTTCTCTGGCATTTGGCAGGGAGTGGGGTGTTCCGCAATATTAAATATCTCTGTAATTAACCCAAAGGAGGGTAAAGATGGAAGGTATATTAATGAAATCTGCGGATGATTACTAAATTAGAAAGAACTGGAAACTCCAGATTAAGGACCGATAGTGGAAAGGAAATTATACATGAAGTGGGAAGACAAGGCAACATCAAAAGGAGGCTTCGATCTGGGCCATCCGGGGAGGAGGGAGGCAGCCGCCTGTCCCCAAACTACCCGTGTTGAGTCAAAAACTGCACCCAGATGCCTGGGGGGCGCTCTGCTTCCGGAGAGATGCGGAGAAAGAAGGAGGGAAAGGGGGAAGATGGGGTGGGAAGAGGCGCTTTCTGCCAGCAAAAAAAGTTGGCCATAGGAGACTTTGAAAGATTTTGCAGCCAGACGACAAGAGAGTGAAATGTGTGGCTTGTTCTGACAAGGAGCCGTTTGGGGTTTTGCTTTTTAAGTAGGCTGCATTTGTGAACACCCCCAGATGGGAAATTGCGCCCCAGAAGAGATTGCATCACACAGTTTCCCCCTCCCAAAAGATGAGACGTGGCTGGAAAATTTTAAAAGAGAAGGAAGCAACCCCCAAAACGCCTGTCTTCAGTTTCATAAACCATGGTTCCTGAGCCGAGAACAGAAGCTGGTTAGAGAAGATTCCCCTTGTGCCCGCTTTCTCCCTGCAGGACTGACTTGCCAGTGCCCGTGGCTGCCTGTGATGAGCACAGCACATCTTGCCTGCCCTCATCCTGGACCGGGGTGAAATGTAAAATTTGTTACTACCGTCGCTTGGTGGTGGTGGGGGTAATGTGACTGGATGGGCATGGCCAATTATATATATATATATACACTTTAAAGTCACAGGACACGATATTGACTTTAAAAAGACCAGAACTATCGCCAAAACTGAACACTTTAACGACAGAATAATCAGAGAAGTCATTGAGATAGAAAAACGCCCACACAGCATGAACAAACGAGATGATACCTCCCGCCTACCAGCCATTTGGAAACCCGCCCTTATTGACAAACGAGTCCCTAACACGAGGAATGACACCAGACCCACACTCACGAGGTCCACACAGGATGTCACCACCGCACATCCACCCAGAAAGCAGACCCAAACCCACACTGATCATGAAGCACGACCAAGGACCAGAAGCCAGACCGCAGCTGCAACATTAGCCATTTCAAACCCCTCCAATCCATACATGCAGCAGACTGACACCCACTATGAAGATGTAGCACCACCACAAAGCCAAACAACAGCTATGCAGCTCACCAGCTCAAATCCCCCTGCAACACAGACTAAATTGAGCACAACCAAGCCCCCACCCAAACAGGACACACCCCCAGCCAATCAGAGCACAAAAACCTCCATCCAATCAGAGCACAGCCAAGCTCCCACCCAATCAGTTCAAACCCCCACTAGCAGTTAAAAGGAAGAAACAGCTGCGATCACACATTGCTCCCAGAAGCACGAAGCTGAACCCTGAAGATGACGAATGAGACTTCGTCGAAACGTCGCCAAGACACTTCCAATTTTACACGGGAGAAAACCCGAACAACCAAAGACCTATATACAAACACCCGTGAAAACCTCAGAAAACAAATATATATATATATATTGTCGTGTCCCACTCCTCCGCTGACGGCCGGGTCAGGGAAATCCGAATCAGGCTTGCCTCTGCAGCTCTGCCCAAAGTCCTAGCAAAGTCCTCAGAGCAGGCAGGAGACCAGTAAGTGACTTCAGCAAGATAAGTTCGACTTTTGCCTGACTCAGAGACTGCCAGAAAGCAGATCCTTTATATAGGCCATGGGGTGTGACCTCCTGTAGTGGTAATGAGTTTCTTGGAAATATCCTGAGTTCTGGGAATGTGACCTCCTGAGTCTCGTGCTGTAACATCCTTGGTAGTAGGTTGTATTGTAATGTCCTGAGCTTTGATCACATCACAGAACTCAGAGGCCACAACACCAAAGCTCAGGAACAAAAGACTAGGACCACACCCATACAGGATGCTATGAAACAGCCGACCAATCTGCAAACACCCACTCCATCTACCAATCAAGATGCAACCACACAGCCAACCAACCTGCTCACAGCAACACTCCCCACCTCCCCACCAGTATTTATAGAGAGACAGCAGCTCCGACCACGCTTTGTTCACAGAAGCACGAAGCCGAAAGCACCAGCCTGAAGATGATGAGTGAGACTTCATCGAAATGTCGCCAAGATACTCTCAACCTTACACGGGAAAAGACCCGAATATGCAAGACCTACACACACACACACACACACACACACACACACACACAAACATATATGTAGGTCTTTGGTTGTTCGGGTTTTCTCCCGTGTAAAATTGGAAGTGTCTTGGCGATGTTTCGACGAAGTCTCATTCGTCATCTTCAGGCTTCAGCTTCGTGCTTCTGGTAGCAATGTGTGATCGCAGCTGTTTCTTCCTTTTAACTGCTAGTTAAACCCCCCCATCCAATCAGAGCACAGCCAAGCTCCCACCCAATCAGTTCAAACCCCCACTAGCAATTAAAAGGAAGAAACAGCTGCGATCACACATTGCTCCCAGAAGCATAAAGCTGAAGCCTGAAGATGACGAATGAGACTTCGTCGAAACGTCGCCAAGACACTTCCAATTTTACGCGGGAGAAAACCCGAATAACCAAAGACCTACATACATACATACATACATACATACATACATACATACATACATACATATATATATATATATATATATACACACATACAGAAGCACGAAGCTGAAGCCTGAAGAAGATGAATGAGACTTTGTTGAAACGTCGCCAAGACACTTCCAATTTTACACGGGAGAAAACCCGAACAGCCAAAGACTTACATACAAACACGCGCGAAAACCTCAGAAAACATATATATATATATATATATTCTGAGGTTTTCGCGGGTATTTGTATGTAGGTCTTTGGTTGTTCGGATTTTCTCCCGCGTAAAATTGGAAGTAAAATTGGAAGTATATATACACACACACACACACACACACACACACATACATACATACATAAACTTTTTAAAGCATTTTTTCTACAACCGCTTCAGCTGAAGACGTAGAAAAAATGCTTTTAAAAGGCCTCTGGCAATCCCAGCTGAGCCGTGCGATCATCAGAGGTGTTTTTTTTTTACTTTTAAAAGCATTTTTTCAGCTGAAGAAAAAATGCTTTTAAAAGTTTAAAAAAAAACCCTGATGATTGCGTGGCTCAGCCGAGAATGGGGGGTGCAGGGATTTTTGCTACCAGTTCTCCGAACCACTCGCCACCATTGCTACCGGATCAGGCGATCCAGTCCAAACCGGGAGCATTTCACCCCTGTCCTGGACCCCTGTCGTGGTTGCGAGGACTCAGTTGTGTCAGGGTTCCAAGTAATAACCCCAAAGCAATCAAAACTCCGAGGCTTAGAGTTTCCTCAAATCATCATTTTATTTGGGACGTCATATTGGCACAGCTGGTGAAAGCCCAACTCTGAAGGACCCGGGGTTTTCCCCACCCAAATCAAAAAACCCAAAGTTCTTGCCCCCCAGGTCACATGTCCATCACATGGTCCAATCAGGTTGCAGTCCCAACTCCGGCTAGCTTTGGTCCACACCTTTCCAACACCTAGTAGAGGGTTTTTGGCTCCCAAGGGAATTTTGGGAGCATCTTCAGGGCTGCCACGTTGTGTGGTTCAAGCAGTGGTTGCGTCCCCCTGAATCAGAGCCACCTGAACCTATCCTCTGAGCTTTCTTCTGCAGGGAGGGAAAGAAGGGACTGAAGCTGTAGAAGGACTCCTTTGGCCTGCTCTCTAGAGTCATCTGGGCTTCTTCTCTTTCCTCAGCCAGCCAGTCCTGTGACCATCATCAGTTCGTGGTCCTTGGTCACATTCGTGACAATGTGACTTGAGTCTCTGGGCTGCGTGTGGTTTAGTCTGCAGGACAGACTTGATTTCTGCAGCCTCCTGTCCTGGAAGTGAGTCTAGGTGACTTTAAGGAAAGCTCTCTGGGACCTTAGAAAGGATGTGCTGCCTCTCTGTTTCCCCCCCCCCCACGCCCCCTAGCCTTCTGCTCCTTTTGCCAACTCTTTTCCTTTTCTTCCCCCTCTGCCTCCTCAGAATAAGCCGCCTCTTTAATGGCACAGAGCCGATTGTCTTGGACAGTTTAAAACAACACTATTTCATTGATCGAGATGGTGAAATATTCAGATACATCTTGAGCTTCTTAAGAACTTCAAAGCTGCTGCTCCCGGAGGATTTTAAGGTAAGACAGGCAAGAAACCTGTAATCTGTTTTTTTTTTTCTTATTAATTAATTGATGTTTCTTTCTTCTCTTGTCCTCTCTGGCCGTAGGGAGGGTGAAAAGAGTTTGCCATTTTCAAACTCAACTCAGACGTTGACACCATGCTTGGTTATTGTTTGCTTAACCATGATTTGTTCAATAAACCACAGTTGTCTGGGTTCACACAACATGCTATACCAGGAAACATAGTTTTCCAGACTATGGGATGTATTTTATAGTGGAGAGTTGTGGCACAGGCTCTTTTCCAGAAACGAGATGGAGCCGGAATAAAAACCAGATTAAAATAGAATTAAAGTAATTACTGATAGTTAATTCCGGGTAGTTACATATATATTGAATGTAATGTTTCACATTAAAAGGTTATAACAAGGTGCCTGCTTTCGTAGCGGTAGTGAATTCTTTGATTTTTCAAGGCAGGGAACTGTGGTCAACCGGGGTCTAAAAGTCAAGATGTTGCCCACAACCACACAGCCCATAGTTTAATTAGTTTTGTTCTTGACTGGGATGCCATATAGCTTGTACTGATCTGCCTCTGGCTTCAGGTGGCATGTGGTTTGGTTTAGTGCAGGGGTGTCAAACTCAAGGCCCGTGGGCTGCATCTGCCCCAAGGGTACTTAGATCTGGCTTGCGGGCCTGCCCTGGAAACAGCGAAGGACCGGCTCGCGGTGCCTCTGCCAGCAAAAACAGAACTTGGGAGAGCCGCACGCGGACCTCCTGAGCTCTGTTTTTGGCCGCGAGGCAGGGATGAAATGTGTCATGTCCCACTCCTCCGCTGACGGCCGGGTCGGGGAAGTCCGTATCAAGCGTGCCTCTGCAGTTCTGCCAAAGTCCTATCAGAGTTCTCAAGGCAGGCAGGAGACCAGGAAGTGACTTCAGCAATCCAAGGTAGACTTTGCCTGACTCAGAGAATGCCAGAAAGCAGATCCTTTATATAGGCCATGGGGTGTGGCTCCATGACTCAGCACTTATCCAGGGCTGCCCCTCCCTTCCTATTGCTGACGTCGCCTATCAATTCTCCGGAAGCGAGGATCTCTCCAGGCTCCAGCTGTTGGTAATTCACATTCCTCAGGCTCACATGCTGTGGGGGAGGGGGAGGGGTCTAGTTGCTCCATTTGCCTGGGCATGGAGCCAGGGCTGGGGGCTGGAGGCACATCAGGCCCTCCGTCTTGCTCTGCCTGTCTGGGCATGGTGCCAGGGCTGGGGCCTGGAGGCATGCCAGGACATTCCTCAGCGTTCGGCAGGAGATAAGAGGGGAAAGCGAGCGAGACACAACAAAATGCTCCCGGATCCGACCGGATCGTGCAATCTGGTAGTGATCATGGCAGGTAGTTTGGCGATCCGGGTGTCCAGGGGTCATTACTTTCTGGTTTTAACCAAGAAGTAATGTGTTTTTTACTGTGTTTTTAATATATATTACGCATGTGCAGAAGGTTTGCGTGCGCATGTGATACCCATGTGAAGTGAGCACACACTTCACACGGGTGTCAGGAGGCCTGGCAATCCGGAGAGCCTTGTGCCTAGTGTCAAGTTCCAGCCAAGTGCTCCTGCAATTCAGAAAGGTCTCACTTGCCACGCACACAGGTCTGCTTTGCTTCCTGCTGAACGATTCCTGGCCAACCCAGCTCCTTTGATGCTTTCCAATGGGGGTGTTTCCCTTGCTGGGGGTGTCCCTTAACCTTGTGCTCTGCTGCGGTTATTGGAGCAGGGATGGGAGTAAAACACCCAAGTCAGAATGAGGAGTGTGCAGCGCTTGAAACCTGCTCCTGTAAGAACCAACCTCTGAGACAGCCTGCTCAACCAGGCATCCTTTAGATCAGGGGTCTCCAACCTTGTCAACTTTTAAGCCTGGCGGACCTCAACTCCCAGAATTGGAGGATTCTGAGGGATTCTGGGAGTTGAGGTCCGCCAGGCTTAAAGTTGACAAGGTTGGAGACCCCTGCTTCAGATGGCTGGCTGGCAATCCTTGAAGCTGAAGCCCTGAACTCTCTGGAGGAGGCCAGTATGGAGAATGTTGATCTAGCAGCGTTTTCCCCAGGGAACAAGCACCTGGGCTTGTTTAACCCTTTAGCCAGATGAGTGGATAAGAGGATGAGTTGGAAATAGTTACGAGTAGGATAGCACTGAATGAATTACGGTTATGCGTGACCCTCCGAATTCTGCCCCCCCCCAGCACCCATGCAGCTGCAGTCACGTGAACTGAGAGCTTCACAACCGGTTCATACTTACCGCAGGTTGCAGCACATTGCAGTCCCATAATCACCATTTGCAACCTTTCCCCAGAAAGTCAACCCAGAAAAGTTCCCTGCGGAAACCAGCAGGGAAATCCTCAAGACGCTGAAGTAAGTCTCCTCTAGCCCCTCTGCGCAGGTACTGCACTCCCTCCTCCCCACTCACCCTCATGTCTCCCTTGGCATTCTTCTGACCTCTTGCATACCCCCTCACAGCTGACCTGTGCCGTGCCTCTCAAACACCCCCTTGTACCCCCTCCCTCATCTACATGTCTTGCCCATTCCTTTGCACCTGATTTGCGCCACACTTCTTACACATCTGTCCCATCCTGAGTTTCTCACACATCCCCTTGCATCCTACCCCACATCCCCAGGCACTGCTGCCCCACCCAGCTCCTTATCTGCCTACCTGCCTGCCTGCCTAGGATTGACTTACTTCCCCACTGAGTTTGGTTGTGGGAAGCTGGCAACAAATTGCCTTGCCTAAGCAAGGGATTCAGTTAACAATAGCAATAGCACTTAGCAATTCGACTTTAGACTTATATACTACTTCACAGTGCTTTACAGCCCTCTCTGAGCGGTTTACAGAGTCAGCCTCTTGCCCCCAAAAATCTGGGTCTTCATTTTACCCACCTCGGATAGGATGGAAGGCTGAGTCAACCTTGAACAGGTCAGGATCGAACTCCTGGCAGTGAGCAGAGTCAGCCTGCATTCCAACCACTGCGCCACTAGAGTTCTTGCAATAGCAACAGGATTGCAGGGATTGCTGTCACTAAGCGATACAGCCACAATTAGTAAATCACACCGCTTAGTGATAGAAATTCCCATTGCGATTACTGCCGTTAAGTCAAGTACCTCTATAGCTGCAATACATATTTTATTCTTTTATTGTTACTTCAAAAATGCATAGCCATCCTTTAGAGCAAAAGCTTTCCATGAATGACTTAAACCACTTAAAAAACCACAATCCAAATATTTCAGGTATAATTTCAGTTGTATACAAAATAATAATACTCCACTGTGATAATTTCTAGCAGAGGCACAGAAAAATATCTGATCCCAGACATTTAGGGTTTATAGCTGGTTGCCTCAACCACATGAAAGGTGTTTCAACTGAATTCAAAACAGCTTTTTGAGCTTAAAAGACTTGCAGCATAGAAGTTGAAGCCTCCTGTTTCAAACAGGGGAATGTTGAAACTTGAAGCATTCTGAATTCAAACCATTAGTAGCAAAAAGTAAAGGAGCATAAATAAAATAAATTAAAAGGCTCTATTGCAGCACAGCATATTAAATTATTAACATATGCCAGGATATGAGCCTTTATTCCACTTGGGAAATAGAAATCTTTGATGAGGAATCACTGAGCCAAATTATGCCAGAAACTATAAATGTCTTTAGTAACATGTTTTGGATGGTCAGGAGAAATGTGCTTTTTCAGTTTTGTTTCTAGATAAGCAGAAATAAGGGGGTGTTACATCATATCAAAATGGCAGGGAAATGCAGGTGCTGCACTTCTTTTAGCATGAAGCAGCAGGTCTTGAGTGACCAACCTCTGCTGGCTTCTCAGTGGTCTTGGGAGGTGATCAACATCTGCTCTACTTTAATGCTCTTTGGCTATTATGATTTGAGATACCTAAGAAAGAATCCAAGACACAGTTGTAACAAGGCTTAGTAAGCCTTAGTAAGACCACACCTAGAGTACTGCATCCAGTTTTGGTCACTGCACTATAAAAAAGATTCTGAGACTCTAGAAAGAGTGCAGAGGATAATTAGGGGACTGGATGATTAGAGGACTGGAAGCTAAAACATAGGATGAACGGTTGCAGGAACTGGGCCTGGCTAGTCTAGTGAAGAGAAGGACCAGGGGAGACAGGATAGCAGCATTCTAATATCTGAAGGGTTGCCATAGAGAGGAGAGGGTCAAGTTATTTTCCAAACCATCTGAAGGCCAGACAAGGAATAATGAATGGAAACTGATCAAGGAGAGATTCAATCTGGAAATACGGAGAAATTTCCTGACAGTGAGAACCATCAACTGATGGAACAGAAGTTGCCTTCAGACATTGTGGGAGCTTCAGCACTGGAGGCTTTCAAGAAGAGATTGAACTGCCATCTGTCAGAAATGATGTAGGGTTTCCTGCTTGGGCTGGGGGTTGGACTAGATGAAGTACAAGGTCCCTTCCAACTCTGTTAGTCTGTTAAGTCTATGGCAGTTCTTACAGAGGAAAATGAATTGTACAGCTCCTTTTGGAACGTTTCATGCAACTCAGCAGGAGTTGTTGAAGCAAATTTCCAAGGGTTTATGGATGCTGTCCCTTTTAAGCAGCACTATGAACAGAATGCAGCATCTCAGAAATATTTATGTTGGCTACGTGGGCCATCAGTGTATTTGCATCCAACTGCCAGGACTTAAGTGCTTCAGCATTTCTGTTAATCAAAGCAATATTACAAATAGAACCTTTTTAGATTTGAAAATTACAGGACATTGATCAGATTTGGGCTCCTTGGCATTCTCCACCATCTCTTGCCTTCCAGAAAGTCTTCCTTGTTTGTCAAAGTGGCTTGGAAAATAGTATTGCCATGTGGGCCCTATTATGAGTTTGTTGATTAGCTGGAATACAGCCGAACTGGATTCTGTTCAACATGCAGTGATGCAAGATGCATTTCTCAAAAACCTGTGCTGGAAGGGCAACCATTGCTGTTTCTACCACCAGTTGTCTTGTTCTTCAAAGTTGCCTTACTGGAATCCATGCTAAGAGCTGTCCGATGTACAAGGGATTTGGTCGTTCTTATACTTAGGAGCTTATTCTTATAGGAGCTTCATCACTGGAAGCTTTCAAGCAGAGACTGGACTGCCATCTGTCAAAAATGGTGTAGGGTCTCCTGCTTGGGTGGAGGGTTGGACTAGGTGACCTACAAAGTCCCCTTCCAACTCTGTTAATCTAATCTAATCTAATAATGAATGGGGAAGAATCTTCCACTGGAAGTTAAGCCATCTTACTCAACCAAGGGGTTTGTTTCAGAATTCACGATTATTAATATTAGTATAACTCCTTCTTGTGCATTTGTCAATTGCTCTAGTCATTGTTCATTTTTTAAATCTTTTTTCTCTCCCCTTCTCCTTAGTGGTGGGGGAGGGGGTGTCTGACATACACACAAACGAGAAGGGCCTTTATTGATCTAGTCGTGGATGTTGATTTGATTTTTTGGGCCCCTTACGTGGCATTGGGAATCAGTGGATAGCCTTTGAGGAGGGAAAGGCTCGCAATCCTGAGATCAGCTTCTCAGCGGCTCTCCTGAGTTCCAGAGAGGGAGCTTCATGGGCCTTAAGGCAAAGCTTCTCTGTGGAGACAAACAAGGTCCAGAGCTCCATTCAGGGAATGGAGTTGGTGGAAGAGCCCTTAGAGCTTTGCCAGGCAGCCCAATGCCAGGGCTGGTTTTCAGGAATGTGTCTGAAAAGGCTTCATGCTTTGGCCGTTTCTTTGGGGTGATAGGGAGATTGGAGCTCTCAGCAATGCAGTCTATGGGGTCCCGAATTCTCTCCACAAAGTTACCAGCCTGTAAAATCTGTCTAAATCTGAATTACCGGTTGGAGGAAGGAACAAGAAGGAATGGAGAAGGTAACTTCCAAGGATGAAGAACAGAGAAGCCAAACTGTTCCTTCAAGTTTTGGAGAGGAATTCTCTTCTGAGCTTATCCAAGCCCAGCTCAAGGACTTGTTTCTGGGACTACTTTGCTTTAGATCAGGGGTGTCAAAGTCAAGGCCTGGGGGCTGGATCTGGTCCACGGGGTGCTTAGATCTGGCCCGCGGTGCTGCCCTGGAAACAGCGAAGGACTGGCCCATGGTGCCTCTGCCAGTGAAATCGGAGTTTGGGAGGGCCACGCACAGCACTCTCAGACTCCGTTTTCGGCCGTGATGGCCTCCTGCAGCCCTCCACCAGTGAACCTGGAAGCCATCACAGCTGAAAAAGGAGCTCGTGAGCCTGTTTTGCTGGCAGGGTCCTCGGGCCACCACAGGCAGGCAGGCACACCCCCAGCTGACATGGATGATGTCAAGCTGGCCATTCTCACCCCGGCCCCCTGAGATCAAACACAGCCCTGATGCAGCCCTCAATGACATTGAGTTTGCTTTAGATGGATTTACAAACTGATCCAGACAATGGGAAGGAATAAACAGAAGAAAATGCTGTCTATAAAATAAATGTGCTAGTCTGTTTTCTCTTTGCTATGAGATAGAACAATGCAAAATGTAAAGGGAGGTGTCAGTCCTCGCACCTCTTATTCCAGGAATTTTTCCACCAGTTCCAGCAGGGCTGATTTTGGATGTGGGCACTCGAGTCCTGCCTGCGTGGAGACTAAGCAAGTGACGAGCAATGAAGACACTCCTGCCTCTTACGTTCCTAGCTAGCAGTTCTCTATTATCACATCTGGCTGGTGTGTTTACAGTGCATATTAATGACTGTTCCAGTTGCTAATAAGGCAAGGCTCAAAGTACTCTCTACTTTGGCTAGATCCTCCACTTAACTCCACAGCACGTAGCAGCAAACAACAGAAGGGCTTTGAGTTAGCAGTTATGGCTTTTTATAGAAGTCACAGGCACATGGAAGCTGTCTTTGCAATTGTGAGAAGGCTTCCTCAAGAGCAGGCCGTAGGAGAGGCGGAGGACCCATTGGAGTCATGAGGGTTGCTCGGCTCTTCAGAGCTTCTGTTTCCACCCCTTTGCGCCCTCGTGCAGCTCTGAGGGCTGAAATTAGGCCTAGTTTTGTAGCCAGCCTTCCCCAGCCTCCTGTGCTTTGTCTGTGCTAGCTTGAGAGATGTAGTCCAGGCATAGCTGAGAGCACCAGCTTGGAGGAGATTGTGGTGGCAACAGTGAGACTTGTTAGATTTAAGACTTGAATAAGGTCATTAATTGTTCTTAATATTGCTGGGGAGTAAACCGCCTTGCGGGATTCCTCCCGTTGGCCAGAGCTCGTATTTTAGCCATTTCCCCTGGGCAGTGAATACCAGAGGGGCTTGGCTTGTTCTCCAGCACCTTGAAAAAACATTGTCAGCACTTTTTCATTTCATTTACTGCCCATTTCCTGCCCTGAGTCATCTGAATAAAAATGGGAGTAAAGCCTCCTTCCATCAGATGAGCAAGATCAGATTGGCAGCTTCCCGGGTGCAGCCAGAAGCAGCCTGAGAAGGCAACTCCGCTTCTGCCTTGAAAGTGTTTCGTGGGTGTTCCCTTGCTTGACTTGGGCTGCACGGCTTCCTCTTGAGCAAGACACTGAAATTGCACTGAAGGATGGGATGCTCAGCGTTGCTTTCCAAGCCACATAGGAGACATTGAGCGTGTGGCCTCAGAAGGAGAGGTAGGACTTCTCAGGACTCAAGAGAGGGACCAGACTCAGAAGAAGCAAGGAGTACTTGGGGAGCAGGAGAACGGGGGTGGGAGGAGAAGAATAGGCTTATGTTAAGAATGTCCTTTTCAGAAAACTGCACAGATGAGAAGGAACTTAGCTGCTTTCTTTCTTGCTCTGTTTGTCTCTCCATCCCTTTGACAACCTTCTCAATTTCCTGTATAGGCAACAGTCTTTGGAAGCTGTACTAAAGGAAGCATGGGAAGAAAATATTTCACCCTTAAACACCCCTCCGTCAGGCACATAAAATAAGAATAATTCTTAGTTTCCAGCCAGCTCACAAGAGAAGAATATTAGCAGATTTCTCCTGTTGGGCCCAAATAGTAATCCCAAATAGAAATAATTTGGCATAGGTTCTCCACCCAAATATATTGGAATGTTTTCAAGTTATCTTAAAGCAAAGCCTGTAATTAGAGGAGGTACTCGCAGGTTGCCCTCTGGTAAATCTTTGCTACACTGCTGGGAATAAGATCGCTCCTGCCCACCCTGGCCTGTAGCTATTTGGACCATGAGAACAGATCACCAGAACCCGTCCATCGCTCTCCTCTTGGCCCTGTTCACTGGGAAGTCTGGGAGTTGCTCCCAACACACCTGCAGGGCAAAGAATTGGAGCAGGCAGTGCAGAACAACCAATCTTAATATTCTTTGCAAATATGAAAATGAGACTTCCTGTCTTCTCCAGGTGTGGCTCTCAAGTGCCATTCAGGTTCTTGTAGGGCTGGCTGCCAGATCTTTGAGGTATGTTTTGCAATGCTTTGCTTAAACAATATCCTATGGTGGAGATTTCTGCAGATTTCCTGCCAGATTTCTATAAGAGAGTGAAAGAATTGTTTTCCTTACAAGCCTATTCAGCTTAGTCCTTGCAACAATAAGAGGGAGATTAGTGTTCCTTGGAATATAAGCCTATGGAATTAAAGAAATATAATTTGTGAATACATTCTGGGATTTAAGTTCTCTCTCTTGCACGATCTTTGGGACAGGGTTAATCTGCTGCTGTTGCCTCTCACTTCAGCGTCCCTCTGCAGGTACATCATGATGGTGCCTTTCCATAAATCAGACATTTCGACTGTTCAGGTGCTCTGAAGTTGAATGATTCGCAGTCCATCTTCTGTTGGGGAAGGAAGAGGTGGCTCCATGGTGGGGATTGGACTTCTATGGCCTACAGCTTAAAATGCATGGGAGATGGCAAGGAAATTGCAGCCCAGGAGTCAGGAGCACATAAGGAATGGGTCGAAGAAGAAATATCCAAAATTAGGATAGTTGGAGGGCGGAGGTTCATTCTCCAAACTTGTGGGTTGGTTTCTGAACGTTTTGTTACCAGGCTAGATAACATCTTCAGCGGAGTTTAGGGAAGTGCCCGGAGAGTGTCAAGTTGCAGAAGGCAACCAGCCAAGTCTTGGTCTGCAATTTCTGATGTTTTGCTCTGAACATTTAATGTTCTGTAGGCACAACGTCTTTATCTCTTCCTTCTTGAGGACTTTTTAAAGATGCTTCTAAGCAGGGGAGTTAGACAAAGCAATTTCCTCCCTTCCAATATTTGTGGCCTGAACTGAAGTAAGTCTTCTTGATTCATCTTGATTCTCCAAGACACCCATTGTAGGTTCCTGGGGACCAGGGAAGAAACCTTTGAAGGAGGTTTTCCTTGTTGGATGGAGATGTCATTTTCTTGCCAGGGATGTTAGGATCAGTTGGACCTTTCTTGTGGGAGAACTGCTCTGCTACAGCCTAATTAGGGCCACAGGCTCCCTTATCTCCCTCATTCCACAATTAGCCAGTGGAACAACTTGCCTCCAGAAATCGTGGGCACTCCATCACTGGAGGTTTTTAAGAAGAGACTAGACAGTGACTTGTCTGAAATGGTCTAGGTTCTCCTGCTTGAGCAGTGGGATGGACTAGAAGACCTCCAAGGTTCTATCCTATCCTATCCTATCCTATCCTATCCTATTCTCATCTTAAGGTAGGCTTTATGCTGCATTTCTAATGGCCCTCAAATGCTTGCAGAAAGTGTTTGAATGAACCCTTAAACCTTGGCTGCTTGTAAGTCTCCATACAGGATGCCTTCATTTTTCTGTATTGTTTCGTTTGCTATACGTAAATCTGGCAGGTTTTCTGAAAAATGATCTCTGAACAGTCCCCTTCTTAAGTGAGGTAGGGGTACCACAGAGTTGCTTCGAGGAAGAGGATGGTACCAAAGGAGGGGAAAACATCTCCAACCTGAGCGATGGTCACTTCAGGCAGGAAAATATGTGTACCTGCATGGTTAAATTGGAGTTTTGCTTTGTAAAACTTTTTTGTAAATATATATGTGTGTGTGTGTGTACAGCTCTTTTTATGTACAGCCTCGTCCTTTTTATAATTTTATTCCAAAGTAAGTCGCACTCTGTTCAGTGCAATAGGGTTTCAGATTTAGATTGAGTAGCCCAAAAAAATTTCCTATTTGATTGCAAGGAGTGTTCATCAACGACAAAATGGATTCACTGGCTCATACTAGTGGAAGATTTTTAGGTAAGTAGGAATGACAATGAATTAGACTGCCATTTAACCTATGGAATTCTTTCCCGGTTACATTTTTAGAGAATGAGATGCAACTGTTGAAATAGTGACCATCAGGAAAAGTACTTTAGGACAGGGCTCCCCAAAACTACCAGGCCGCGACCTGTTCGAAACCGGGCCTCACAAGCAATGGGCAAATGCTTGTGAACAAAGCTCTACTCATGCGAGCGGCGGGCCCGTGCCCTCGCATGCCAAGCTCCACTTGTGCGAAGGAGCTTGTGCGCAAAGTTCCATCCATAAGCACTCTCTGCTCATTCACCCTGTGAGTGCAAGTGCCATCTGCTTGTGGGCAAAGCTCCATTTGTGTGAGTGGAGGTCGCCTTCCATTCACACGTACCACCCCACTGCCAAGGTGGCCTGGTTGGGGACTGTTGCCCTAGGAGATCAGTTCTGGCAAAGATTCTGTTTGAGCCGTGGTGGCGCAGTGCTTAGAGTGCAGCACTGCAGGCTCCTTCCGCTGACTGCTGGCTATGAGCAGTTCGGCAGTTCAAATCCCACCAGGCTCAAGTTGACTCGTCCTTCCGTCCTTCCAAGGTGGGTAAACTGAGGAGCCAGATTGTTGGGGGCAAGAGGCTGACTCTGTAAACCGCTTAGAGAGGACTGTAAAAGCACTGTGAAGCCGTATATAAGTGTAAGTGCTGTTGCTATTACTGTTTCTGTGGTTGTGCCACGTGGCTTCAGTTTATTGTATGGTTCTTATATGCACAAGTGGAACAAAAGGCAGGCAGGCAGGCAAATACACTGCAATCACAACACCTTGGCAAGGTCAGAGTGAGCATCCACACAAGCTAAGACAGCTGGCAGGACTGGGTAAGCCTCCTCCAGGGCAGGACTTTGGCCACATCGTTGTGGCTGCCATCTTGACTTTTTGCCTCCAAGCAAAAGGAAACCGTGGACTTTGTGGCATCAGGGGAATATTAACCTTTGGTTTTTTTTAAAAAAAAAAGGTCTCTGTTTGCAGGGGTCAGGGGAAGAATCCATCGCTGTTTCTAGTCTCTCCCTCTCCCTTCCTTCCAAAGGACTTCAGTCTTTTATATGAAGAAGCCAAGTATTACCAGCTGCAGCCGATGATCAAAGAACTGGAGCGATGGAAGCAGGAGAAAGAGCAACAGAAACATTTCCAGCCCTGTGACTGCTTGGTGGTGAGGGTGACTCCGGATCTCGGCGAGCGGATCGCGTTGAGCGGGGAGAAGGCGCTGATTGAGGAGATTTTTCCAGAGACGGGGGATGTGATGTGCAACTCAGTGAATGCTGGCTGGAACCAGGACCCCACCCACGTCATCCGCTTCCCCTTGAACGGGTACTGCCGGCTGAATTCGGTGCAGGTAATTCTGCCCTTCCACCTTCTTGGTTGTGGGCGGAAGAGCCCGCTCTGCTTTCGGGTCCCTCCATCTAGTGCAGGGGTCTCCAACCTTGGCAACTTTAAGACTTGTGGACTTCAACTCCCAGAGTTCCTCAGCCAGCAAAGCCGGCTGAGGAATTCTGGGAGTTGAAGTCCACAAGTCTTAAAGTTGCCAAGGTTGGAGACCGCAGATCTAGTGTACGGCAACATGGTTCATGGCAGGGTGTCAAATCTACCCCGCAGGGTGCTTAGATCTGGCCTGCGGGCCCGCCCTGGAAACAGCCCGCGCTGCCTCTGGCGGTGAAAACAGAGCTCGGGAGGATCACGTGCAGCCCTCCCGGGCTCCGTTTTCAGCCACGAAGGCCTCCTGCATCCCTTAGGGAGGGCCCTCCCAGGCTCCCTTTTCACTGGCAGAGGGATGCAGGAGGCCATCACAGAGCCTCGTTGAGTGACATCAAGATGGCCACGCCCCCACCCCGCCCCAGCTCCCCAAGGTCAGACACAACTCTGAGGTGGCCCTCCATGAAATTGAGTTTGACACCCCTGGTTTGTGGTGAGCTCATGCACTGTTCAGAGTATCCCCCCCACCCTTTCCTTTCTCTTCTTCTTCTTTCCCCTCCCGAGTTCAAGCAGGAGAAAAAAATAGATTTAGATTTTGTATATGTTAGCACCACACTGATCTCATAATGGTGTTAGCCTGACAAATGCTAATTTTTTTTCATCATCGCATACCCCGCAGTCCTCTTTTTCCTTCTACGTTGCCCCTAGGAAGGAGGGGAAGAAAAAAAACCCTCTCAAACTACAGTACGTACAAAAGGAGAAAAGAAAAGAAGAGGGGGAGAGAAATGTTTTGCATGCCACTTTGTAGAAAATGCAACAATGTTTAAATGCATAATTTATGTCCCGCTCATAATTAAATGATAGAGCCTGCAGGATGGACTTTAAAAAATGATCTCTGCACTTTTTCTCCCCAAAAAGATGTACTGTAAAAATTGCCCAGAGTATTTAAAATAAAATGTGTTCCACTTTATACTCAAAGGCTTTTGTAGGGATTGATTGAGAGTTTTTTTTTCCCTTCTATCCTCTTTTAAAGTTTTAAAATTAGGTCTTGAAACAAAGGCAGGCTGATCAGCAGGTGCAGGAAAAAGCAAGCCAGGGTCCATGTGTCCTTTGGCGTCTTCTTTGAAAGAGTTCTCCCACCACGGCTAGTTGCCCCCAGGAGGGGGGACCACTCAGCAGGCTTTGATGGAGCCTCATTAATTAGGGAAGCCCAAAAAACAAGGGCCTTCTTGCATGAGATCTTCCTTAGGTACCATGCAGGCGGGAGTTTGTCTCTGGCCAAAGATCTGGGCTGATGGGAGCCAAGGAAGCCCCCAGACTATGGTTATTGTTGTTCTCTTGAGGGGCCAGGCCCAAAGAAGAGAAGGAGTGGCCTCAGAAGTCCCCGCTGGTCTTTTTGGGGATGCTGGTGGCTGAGGGTGAAGGGGGAGCTGAAGTCCTACCCAACTGAATCCTTGAAACCCCAGTGGAATTTCTCCCCACCATTTTTAAATCAGTTTATTTATTAATAAAACGTATTACAATGCTTGACTTCACTGTCATGATCGCAGAGTGGAATAGATGTAGGAATAAAAGTTATAAAATCACAACAGACTATAAAAGGCCAAAAATGGATTAAAATTATAAAACAGCACTGATATTTAAGATACAAGAAATAGAAGAATACTTTGGCTCTAGCAAGTCATATCCCTCTGTGGTTCACTGGGAAATGGCTTAAGAAGCCACCCAAGATCCAAGTGCAGAAATGCCTCTTTCCCAGAATGAGAGAAGAAAATTGAGTTTTGGTTTATTTTTACCTCTAAAATTGTATATTCCTCATTGATTGAGCAGCTGAACATAAATCTATGTTCATTCATAAATCTAAAGATTATGCTTCCAAAATTCAGCAATTTCTAAAGTTTCTAGCTTGATGCCTTAATAGAAAAGAATAGAATAGAATAGAATAGAATAGAATAGAATAGAATAGAATAGAATTCTTTATTGGCCAAGTGTGATTGGACACACAAGGAATTTGGTACATATGCTCTCAGTGTACATAAAAAGACAAGATACGTTTGTCAAGATTTCTAAGGTAGAACACTTAATGATAGTCATAGGGTATAAATAAGCAATCAGGAAACAATCAATATCAATATAAATTGTAAGGATACAAGCAACAAAGTTACAGTCATGCAGTCATAAGTGGGAGGAGATGGGTGGTGGGAACGATGAGAAGATTAATAGTAGTGCAGACTTTGTGAATAGTTTGACAGTGTTGAGGGAATTATTTGTTTAGCAGAGTGATGGCCTTCGGGAAAAAGCTGTTCTTGTGTCTAGTTGCTTTGGTGTGCAGTGCTCTATAGTGTCGTTATATCACTAACCAACTGCAGTTTATGATCATGAAGACAAACCAGGAGTTAGAGAACCCACCCATCCCCCCAAAGATAAAACAAATCCATTTTTTAACTTTAGGGACATGAGATCCATGATGACTACGTCAAACCCTCCAAATACAGAAAAATTGCCAAAACTGGCTACTTTAAAACAACTGAAAAGGAAGTGAGTTAAAAGCTTAATTTTTGTATTATAACAGCCATACTTTTCCCATCAGGAACAGTTGAGTTAACTACAGCAGAACTGTGGGCTATAGCAGCAATGCAAACACATAGCGTTAGGAACTGTGGAAGCAACTAAATTTCTTTTAATTAATCTTAATTATTCCCAATTTCACCTTTAATCTACCCACTCCTTCACCCAGAATCCCATTGCTGTAATTCAGCCATTTTGCTGCCCAATCTGAATCATATCATTTGGGGACATTTTTTAAAAAGGAGTCCTGGGAGCAGGTGGCTTCCAGGAATCTCCTACCTTCTTTCCTATTCTTATTTTTGAAAAATAATACAAACAAACTACGACTCCACAAATGAGCCACTTTGCCAGTCATAAATGTCATGGCCAATCCCTGAAATCATGCTGTTAGTTCTTGAAAAAGTGCTTTCATTGGCAGTAATGAAACTCAGGAGTGTTTCCCATGTGAAAATCCCATGCCAGGTTCAGCAAGGAAAATAAAGGCTTCCCTTTTCTTCCAGTTCTACCTACACTGATGGGATGGAGGCCTGTATGGTTTAATACCTGATCTTGGATTGCAAAGATCTGAGCCAGATTTCTTGTTAAGCTGTGTTGTCTTGACAGTGGAGCAACAGAGAGAAACCCCAAATCATATGTGCACCTAAATATGTTACAACTTCAACACGAAGGTTTGAATGTCAAAGCATCTGCCAAGATGTCCAATAAAGCATTTGATGAGTTAATTTTATCTGGAGATAATAAGAAATATATTTAGCAACATTTAAAGTGCAAAAGCATCAAGTTGCTAAATTCTTCATTTCAGATTTTTGCAAATTATTGGATGTCTGTTCATTTCACCTGCAAATTTATAATCTTTCACAATGCTTTTCAACACGACAAGAAACTAAGAGATTTCAGAAGTTGCTAATGTGTTAGATCTAAATTGAAAACGTTTCAGTTGAATTCACTGCCATTCAGCAGTTTTAGGACATTTAAATTCTTCTTGCACTGCATTATATTTTTTGAAGAAATGATTCATAAACTGGTCTGAATCATATAATTCATTAACGGGGGTGTACGTAAATAGATACATATTTGCCTCAGATTTTTAAATTAAGATTAGTCCAAAGTAATTTTTTCATGAGAACGAAGATCAAATTTTGGTCTCCAAATTTTTCCAATGTAAGTTGCAGCCTGTCATACTGGAATTGTGCCTCTGCACAAATATATCTTCATGCGAATAATTATTCTAGGATATTTTACAGAATCGATTTGGTAAGAAAATTCCATTTTTATAAATGTCTAGAGATGTGTTAGATCCAACTGTATTTATTTTATTTCAGTTAATTCAATATCCTGATAATTTCTTAAACTGTTATACAATATCTACAACTTGAAGTAAAGAATCTTAATTATCAAGGAGACTCTAAATACTGTATGCTCCAAAGACTCTAAAAACACCTTTATACATAAAATATCATTTGATTGATTAGTAAAACAGACCAATGGTTCTAAAACCAAATTAAATCTAATGGAACATAAATAATTTCTTTGGCAAGTTCCTTAAGACAATATACAATGTGAAGAAATATATTTATAATTTGAGATATATTGTACTAATAATAGTAAAATATAATCCAGCTCAAAATATATTTCAAGAATTCAACCTGCATCGTAGCAAAATATTCTTTTTCATACACGGTGAAGTTGTCATCGCCAACTCTAAATCTAAAATATCAGTTAGTAGGCTAATTCTCACTGAAATGTATTGCTGTTTTATTGCTGCAAAGATTCCACCGGATTCATTGGCACAGCCTTATTGCCAGAGCTGCTGTGGCCATTTTTGGAGGCATATTTAACAAATAGACTTCAGTGATCAATTGTACACTCTGCAAAATTAACCCTAACCTTCCCCAGCTTTAATGTTAATGAAAGTGGGGGGGAGGGGAAACCTGAGCTCCAACAGAAAAGCAGAAAAAAGCTCCATGGAGATGATCTTCAGTTGCCCAGGAAAGCCAATTTAGCTGGAGGGCTTCCTGATTTCCGTGGATTTGAAAGTGTCTTTTACTTCCTGTAACAATAACGGTGCTGCCAAATAACAATTCTGAGTTTTAGTAATGTTTTAAAGATGTATGTTGATCAAAGAAATATTCAGTTTCAGGAACCATTGAGTCAGCATTTTAAATATTTCATTCTTCTAGGAGAGGGGTGAGTGCTAACTTCCTACAGTTTGATTTCACACTTTGAATGTTGTTTTATTTAATCAAAAGGTTTGTATAGTGGCCGAGGTTTAGGGTCTGAGCGACTGGATCCAGGAAAGGGCGCAAATGCTGCACAATGGGAAGTGGCACAAAGCCCCTTGTAGCCAAGGCGGCTCTTGTAGCTACCTGCTGTTTGAGTCGGAATGAAGAGTCCAGGAGGGACTCACAAGTTGCTCACAGGATCTCTGGGAAGCAGTGCAACCCATCCAGAACTAAAGATGTTAAAATTCCCGGATTCTGAAGCCTCTCGGTCTTCCCAGGATGAGTTAGATGATTTAATTACCGTAAAATCTCCACATGTACAGAATATTGACTTCCAATTTAGTACATAGAAAAATGTCATATAGTTCTTAAACTAGGAATTCTCACAATTCCAAAGTCCATTAATTTTTTTCCAAATTAGTGCATTAATTTCCCCCTGAAATATATGCAACAAGCTGACCCAGATACAATTACCCCAATAGTCATTAACTTTTATATCCTTTACCTAAAATTTTTGTTTTAACTGGCTAACAAAAATCATAGCCCTGCTACTGTTATCAGGAAAACTTGTTTTATCAAGTTTGTTTGTTTATAGGAGCCTGATTGGATAAAGCAGGAAAACAGGTATTACGGTTTTTCTACCCCTTCAGTTCTGGTTATTAAAAAATAATTGCCTAAGATGGGTGGGTCGATGGACAAACTATCTACTCTCCTTGTGGTGGGCCACAAAGTTGATTTCCTTTGAAAATGCATGGATGCACCTATTGCTTATCAAAGAACTGCTGCCAATATTGAAATGAATAATAGGCATTAAGAGCCCAATCTCCATATGAGTAGAAAAGGGCCCTCCTGAATTCTTGGCTTCCATCATGTAACTATTCACGATGGCCCCCGATGGTCTTACAAGTAGTCTTTTATATCAGAGATCCCCAGGCCACAGCCCACTACCTGGCTACAGCCCATTAGGAACTGGGCTATGCAAGCATGCAGATGCAGCTCCACTTGCACGAGTGGCAGCCATGAACATGGGAAGCTCCATTTGTGCGAGTGGTGGGTGCAAGCACCCATCTCTTGCACAAATGAAGCTGCACATGCACGCCTGTGCACATGCCACTTGCATGAAGCCATCCCCTCCCTCCCCGCACTGGTCCGCCAAGCTGCAAAAATTGGGGATCACTGCTTTGTATTTATCATATAAGGGTGAATTAACAGAGGACGTTGGCGTTCTTCCTTTTCTTCAATTGCATCAATTGCATTTCATCTCTTCACTGCTTTCCCATTCTGGGTTGGTTTTCTTGTTTTTAAACTTAGAATAATATTGTTATGAAGTCTCACAGTGACTGTCAGGCACCACACTTTTCTGCCAGTATGGGAAGAAAAGTTTGTTGTGACCAGCTCTTCCTCTTAATTTGCTCCCTTGAATAATCAGATGAATTAGTATAGCTTTCCTCAATCAGGAAATATGTGTCAGATCAACCCCAACTTAGCCATTTAGGAAAGAAAGACCCTCGACTCCATTCAGTTGAAGGGATAGGTTCTTTTACTAAAGTTAAGTGGTTGCAGCAAAAGTAAAGCTAGATCTGAATTCCTCCCCCTCCTCCCACTTTCCTTGGCCCTCTCCCCTTGACCAGTCCATCAGTGTCCAATAGATGCCTTTTGGATGTTTTGGGAACGATTTGAATGTTTGGCCTTTCTCACTGTAGGAATTCGGTTCCTAGGCCAGGTGTCCTTGGAGGCTGTTTTATTGTGGTTTGCCACCTCTGGCTCTTGCCAAAGTGTCCCCGCCATTTGTCTTCTCATTCCCAGTCCCACATGTTACTGTCCCAAATTCTTCTCCCCCCATGCGATTTACGGCAGGATGCCAGCCAAGTGAAGAAGCTGAAGATGGCAGACCTGACAATGTGTGCATTTTGTGGATAAGGCAAAGAGGAGTTGTAAGCAAGCGGCATTGTGCAAATTTGGATTGGGGGAGCCATGCAAAAGGCATCTGCTCCTGTTTGTCCTGGCTCATTGATTCCAACTCACAAAGAAACGCTTCATTAAGTGGCACTGAGGACATCAAGGGAGGAGGGGAAGAAGCCCAGAGTCTGCCTTCTAAGGAGGCTTTCCAAGCACTCTTGAACCAGATCTTTACAGCAGATTCCACCGTTCAGCAGGATTGTGCATGTGACTCTGCAACGACTTCTTCCTCTTGTGCCGTATCCATCATCAGACGTTGGCGATCCTATTTTTATCTACAGCCGCACAAAAAAGTGCTGCTGCGTTTCATCCAAACTGGTCCCTTAGATTTTGAAGCTACGATGTTCTTCTTCTTCTTCTTCCTGGTCCTCGTTTGCCGTCAATCTTTCCCAATCTGCAACGACTAGAGATTTTATTTATTTATTTGTTTATTTATACCCCGCCTCTTATTTTACAAATGAATGAAGACGATGAACTTTCCCAGCACACCACCCTCCCCCTACTTTCCCCCAACAGCCGTCAACCCTGCGAGGTGAGTTGGGCTGAGAGAGTGTGACTGGCCCAAGGTCCTCCATTTCATGCCTAAGCTAGGACTAGAACTGACATTTTGCTTTCTAGCCTGGTTGTCAATTGTCCCACTCAGTCTTCCAGCAAAGAAAGATTCCTAGCCATTTGTTTTTGCCAAGAGAATACGCTACTGAAGCTTAAATAGTTACAGAATTAGCGAAGCTGAATCCGAGATTTTCCTGCACCAACAATACAAAGTAAATTTTCCTCTTCCCCTCCCTTCCCCGGTTATCTGCAAATGTCCAATCAGGCGCTTGTATATTGTTTAGGAAACAGGTGCTTGGTTTCCAGCTCTGCATATTATTAGTTGACCTTGGCTTTCTGGAGCTTCTCGCAAGGCTCAGCTGGACTTTCATCCCCCCACTTCTTCCTTACAGTCCAATCTGCCCACCACCAGCAGCCCCGTTGCTAAAGTCAGGCTGTCAGCTCATGAAGCTTGGATAGGAGAGATGCAGCCATGACCCGGGTGCCCTAACCACTAGACCAAACTGACTCGAGATAGCCCCTTGCCCCCTGCTGCCTGCACCGCTCTCATCCCGGGCAGGAGAGGTCTCGGCTGTGCAGGTTGGAGCTGAGGAAGAAGTAGGCAACTGGGTCGAGAAGGACTTTTGGATCCCTTTGCGAATTTGGAGCCCATGGACCAGGTGCCAACATAAAATTGAGGATGTAGCTGTGTTGAGATCTGGTGGAAATGACAGCACCATAAGAAAGACAAATCCATGTGTGTTAATAGCAGATCTGGTCCTTTCCCCTCCCGGAAACAAGCAAAAACCCCTAAAAGACGAATTGCACCAGTAAATGTGTTTGCAGACGTTTGCACTGTCCCCCAACTTCCAACATTGCATATTCATGATAAGTCATAGCGTCATTTGGTTATGACTGAAGCCCTGGCGTTGCTTTTCCTTAAGAGGCTGCATCAATATCACTACCAGACAGAACGTTACTCCATAATGTACTGAACTGCCCTGCAGAACGCTTGTTTGTTTGATTAATATTTGGCTTTTCTGTAGAGGTTTGCTGTAAGCAAGACTTTAATCACACTGCAGTCATTTAGGAATAACTTATAGAATTATCACTGCATAATATGCTAGGAGATCCTGAAAGACCAAGATGTATCATGTAGCTCCTAGCTCCTCTCCTGGGCCCTTTGGAACCAAGTATTTTGCAGAGTAATTTATACCCTAAACGAGTCCAGAAAACTAAAATAACATTGAAAAAGTCCATTGGTAGCCTCAGTTCAGAAGACCTGCGTTGAAATCCATTTTTGACCCAATCGCATTTGATAAACTCTCAGGTTCAGTCTCTACAGCGTCATCTTGGGCTGGAGTCCGAAAGATCAGGGAAAGAAGGCGAAGGGCCAGTGGCTTTAACAAAAGGATTCCAATAGTAACCTTTAGGTTATTGCTCGTTTGCTGCCATGTCTTCATAATGTTTGGCTGATCCATGGCTAAGACATCTTAAAGGAGCTTTTGCCTGTTCAAGCAATTTTTGCTGCAGATACAGTATAAAACAGAATAATAAGGATTATGTAGGATCCTGGAAGTCTTCTAGTCCCACCACTTGCCCATGGCAGGAGATCTCATACTATTCTGGACAAACGGCTGTCCAGTCTCTTCTTGAAAACCTCCAGTGATTAAGCACCTGCAGTTTTTGAAGGCAAGCAGTTTGATTGTTCTGTCAGAAAATCTCTCCTTATTTTTAGGTTGGATCGCTTCTTGGATAGTTTCCATCCATTGTTTCTTGTCTTGCCTTCTGATGCTTTGAAGAATAGCTTGACTCCCTCTTCTGTTTGACAACCCCTCAGATATTGGAAGACTGCTATCATGTCACCCTTAGTCTTTTTTTTCATTAAATTAAACATACCCAGTTCATACAACCGTTCTTCATATGTTTTAGCCTTCAGTCCCCTAATCATCTTTGTTGCTCTTCTCTGCATTCTGTCAACTTTTTTTGGTTTTTTTTTGTATTGTGGTGACCAGAAACTGGATGCAGTATTCCAAGTGTGGTCTCACCAGTGGAGTATAAAGCACTGTTGATGCAACCTAGGACTGCATTAGGGTTTTTTTTTTGGCAGCTACAACATGCTGCTGGGTCATACTTAAATAGTTTCTCACGGTTGCTACCATTGAGTCAGGAACACCTATTCTACATCTGTCCTGGTATTTCTTGTGTATGTGTGGGACCTTACTTAGTCACCATTAGAATTTTGTTGGATCAGGCACAGTGTTCAATTCTGTCAAAATCCTTCTGAATCTTGAGTCTATCTTCAAAAGTGTTGGTGCCCCCACTGCATGCTTGCTTCCATTGTGGATGTAGCTCCGTTGAGGACGACATACTGAGTGCGGTTGCTAAGCCAGTTGTAAACTTGCCTATCACTACTGTGCCTGTTGCAGGTTTTCCATCGCTTCTGCCATCAAGGAGTTTTGTGTGGTTGCACTGTTTAATTATTCCATCAATCATGATGTCCTGCTGAACTGGCTTCAGGAGTTTGGGAAGGATGGCATTGCATTGTGCTGACTGTCCACCTTCCTCTGGAGTCACTATCGATAAGGGAAGGAGAGATCCAGCTCAGGCAGGCACCTCTATTTTGTGAGGTGCCTCAGGGCTGGGTTCTCTCCTATTGAACCTTTGTATGAGACCACTGAATGAGGTCATCCAGAAGATTGAGGCAAAGTATCATCAATATGTTGATGATACCCAGTTTTACCTGTCTATTCCAGGCCGCCTGAGCCACGCCATAGTTATCCTGTCTCAGTGCCGGAAGGCTGTAGGGAACTGGCTGGGGCACAACGGACTTTGACTTAACCCAAGCAAGGCTGGGTGGGTTCTGCTATCTGGGCTCTCCAGTGACAAAGGTCTTCCATCTTTGTCCTGGATGGGATGGAAACCAGGTGTGCAATCTGGTGGTCCTCCTAGACTTAGGATGCCTGCTAGAAGGGCAGGTGGCTGGTGTGTATACAAGAGCCTTAGCATACCTTTGGGTAATGTGCCAGTTGTGTCCTGATTGGTGGGCCCTGCTCACCATAACTCACGGTTTGTGGCCTTTTGTTTGGATGACTGCAATGCATTCTACGTGGCGCTGCCCTTGAAAACCATTTGGAAGCTTCAACTGGTGCAAAATGTAGCTGCATGGGTAGTAAATGGTATTGTATATTCAGCATATGTAACACCACTCTGAGAGCTGCATTGGATGCCTGTGTTTCTGCTGGCTGAATTGCATCCGGAAACGCACTTTTAAAGCCCTTCATGGCTTGGGTCTGGATTGCGTAAGGAACCATCTTCTCCCAGTGGTTTCCACCTGTCCAATACAGTCTGGTGGTTGGGCAAGCTACTGGTCCCATCAGTGAAGGAATGTCAGCCGGTGGGAACTAGGAGACCTGACTTCTCGGCCACAGTTCCTGCCCTTCCCACCATTCTCCTCTCAGAATGAAAGATGAGCCCAGCCCTCTTGGTTTTTTGTAAGCCTTTGAAGACTTGGCTATGTGTCTGGGGATGATGAGTGCCCTGTTTTCTGGCCATACTGACATCTATTCTGACATTTTTACTCAGCTGATACATACATACAAACATACATACATACATACATATATTTTTGTAGGTTTTCATGGGTATATGTATGCAGGTTTTGGTATGTTCAGGTCTTTTCCCGTGTAAGATTAGAAGTATTTAGGCAACGTTTCGATGAGATCTCACTCATCATCTTCAGGCTTTGGCTTTGTTCTTATGTGATATTTAAAATCCACACTTTGCTCACATAAGAACAAAGCCAAAGCCTGAAGATGATGTATATATATTTGTTTTCTGAGATTTTCGCAGGTGTTTATATGTGGTTATTCGGGTTTTCTCCCACGTAAAATTGGAAGTGTCTTGGCGACGTTTCGACGAAGTCTCATTCGTCATCTTCAGGCTTCAGCTTCGTGCTTCTGGGAGCATTGCTTTCAGAAGCACGAAGCTGAAGCCTGAAGATGACGAATGAGTCTTCATCAAAACATCGCCAAGACACTTCCAATTTTACGCGGGAGAAAACCCGAATAACCAAAGACCTATATATATGTTCCAATACTGTAGTTGTTTTATGATTGCTCCTGCCGAGTCACTTGCTTGAGGTGGGCAGCTATAGAAAATAAATGTTCCCAATAGCTCTGAGGATTTCAGAAAGGGCAATGCCAACCTCACCTCTGCTTCAGAAGCTCCCTCAAGACCTTGTAAAGGTTGCATCCCTCCATCTGTTATTCCCTTTTCCTGTTTTAGGGTTACTTTTATTATTTTTAAATAGCTTAATATTTATTATATAATGGCTTTAGCTAATGATTGTCTTATTTATTTAATGTTTTTACTGGATTATTGTACGCCACCCAGAGTCACTTTGGGTGCAATGGGTGGCCATATAAATTTGATTAATAAGTAAACGTAGCTTTAGCATTCTTTTTAGACTTCCGGGTGGGGAACAATGGAAATGAGGTGCATCTCCAAGTAACAGAGATGATGCTGAGGAGGAGAGAGTGACTGGAAGCCTCTCTGGACCAGGAGCCAGGAGAGGACCATTCCTGTTAGGGGGATCTGCAGGTGTCGTGTCCCACTCCTCCGCTGACGGCGGTGAGAGCGGACAAGACACAACAGCAGGCAACTCAAGTAAGAGCACTGGAAGCCACTGGAGAAATTCCACGCTCACTGCCTCAATGCAACCTGTTCAACAACATGGTTTTGCCCCACTCTCTACTTCCTAAAGCACCTTGGAATAGGTGTATTTTAAAAGCTGCAGAGCAGCAGAGCAATTATACCACCTAGTGAGCGATCCTTCGGCCATGATGAAAGATTAAAGCTAAAAGCAAAGAAAGATAAGGACTTAAGCATAATTAAAAGCAAAATGCTGGCCCTGAAATAAGATTAACAATTTAAAATGAACAAGGGACAATTGAATTTAGGATTATTTACTTTAAAGTATTTTTTAAATAATGAGAAACAAGAAATAATGGGAAACAAGAAAGCAATTGGTGGGTTTTGCCAAAGAGAAAGTTGTAAAAGATCATAGAGACCATAGATCATGTGTCATCAACATAAAATATCATGTAGACCATAGAACTACAGAGTACTGAATGCAACCAAAGAGAAGGTGGAAACGGGAGCCTGTCTTTTATTTTTACTTTTCCTTACTGGATTATAAATGAAAGAAAGGCTACTGTTAAGAAAGCAGTGAAACTTGCAGAATTGAGTAGAGGAGTTTGACGGAGCAAATGACAAAAAAATGGGATTTTATCAGAAATACTGCAAAGGATATTCAAATTAATTAAGGAAAAATGTGACTGAATCAGTTGAGAGAGATTTAGCCTCATTGGAAGGAAGAATGGAGGAGAAATTTGAAAACATGGAAGAAAATATAATATTTTAAAAGTGAAGAATCTGCAGTTTCTAAAAGTGAATGTAAAGATAAAACCAGAGATTTTTCTTTTGGGTCTAATGGAAAAAGATTTGGTGGGGAAATATTTTTTTTTGTTGGCGGCAGTAAGATTACTTTATGCTCAAAAATGGAAGGACACTTTGATTCCCACAATGGGCAAAAGTTGATGGATTTAGCAGAGATGGCTAAATTAACTGCTATGGTTAAAGAAAACATAATTAATTTTGTTTCTACTTGGAAACCACTTTTGGACTTTGTGCTTGAGGTGGAAAAATGAAACTTTGATTTTGGGTTTTGCCAATTAAATACAGTGCATTCAGGCAGTATTTAATAAATTTACAGAGAATTCCAAAATTCTGTTTTTGCTTTGTCATTATGGGGTATTGAGTGTAAATTAATGAGGAAAAAAATAAATTTCAACAACTGTAGAATCAGGCTGTAGCATAACAAAATTGACAAAAGTGAAGGGGGTCTGAATATTTTCTGAATTGCAGTGTGGATTTGTTATTATAGAAATGGTTACTTCACATTATGATATAAAAATAAAAATAGCAATAGTACTTAGACTTATATACCGCTTCATAGTGCTTTCCAGCCTTCTCTAAGCGGTTTACAGAGTCAGCCTATGGCCCCCAACAATCTGGGTCCTCATTTTACCCACCTCAGAAGGATGGAAGGCTGAATCAACCTGGAGCCTGGTGAGATTCAAACTGCCAAATGGCAGGGAGCCAGCAGGCAGCAGAAGTAGCCTGCAGTACTGCATTTTAACCACTGCACCACTGCACACAAAGATAAAACGTAAGCAGTATCTGTTTTAAAAAATTGATTACATTTCATGGGAGAATTTAAGGAAGCACTGCAAATATGGAAAAAGATAAAGAATTTGAAGAATCTACAATACAAATGAGCAACACAGAAACATTCAGCCAAGAGATGTAAAAAGATTTAGATAATGTGGCATTATTGGATTTAAAAGAGAAAGAATGTTGCTTCGGATTGAGAGTAGTTAGGGAACAATCTGGCAAATTCTCAACTTACTGAGACTTGCTGATGCCTTAAAAATAGAATGGGAAGAAGAAGACATGGTTGCAGAAGTCAACAAGTATCTATACCAAAAATAAATACCAAGAAATATATTTGTGCATCTTATCAGGAAGAAGACAAATTAATGCCAAGCTAAGGACCAATAATGCAGAGATACTGGATAAGAGAGCAGAATATAAAATTTACTTCTTTCATAAGGGACAAGACAACAAGGTTGTTTAAAATTACTGGAAACTTTTAAAAAACTTTATGCACAAAATGGACAAAAATTGGTTGATTATTTTGGGATTGCAGAGTGAAGGATATGGGAAGAAGTGAACAATGTATGTAGTTTTAAAGTGGGACGAATAATACTAATAATAACTAAGGTCAAAACTACTGTAAAAATGGAAGTTACAGTATTTCTTTTTCTTTTATTTATACATTATCTTTTATTTTCTGCCCTTTCAAGCTTTGCTTTCTCAATTTCATTTTTTGTATTTTATGTTTATCTTTCACTCATTTTTTTTTTTTTTACATTTATACCCCGCCCTTCTCCGAAGACTCAGGGCGGCTTACAGTGTATAAGGCAATAGTCTCATTCTATTTGTATATTTTTTACAAAGTCAACTTATTGCCCCCCCAACAATCTGGGTCCTCATTTTACCTACCTTATAAAGGATGGAAGGCTGAGTCAACCTTGGGCCGGGCTTGAACCTGCAGTAATTGCAGGCTACTGTGTTCTAATAACAGGCTTCATAACAGCCTGAGCTATTTAATAAATAAATCTTTAATAAAAATTATATTCAGGTACAGAAATAGCATAATCAGGAGTCAAGGATGGAGGAAGGTTTGGGAGGTCCATTGGAAAGAGCTTTCTCTCGCTTCTCCCATCCTTCAGCAAGACATGCGCCCGGAAACATGGATGTCCTCTGGAGTAATTTTGCCTCCGACACCATGCTAGATATAGCCAACTTTAATAGTGGCCATGGAGAGCCTATCAAAAAATTTCCTATTTACTAAATGCATTATAGTTTAAATGGCTTCTATTCTTACCTCTCAGGGGGTAAAGAAAATATGAAACAATTTTATAACCCAGAAAAAAGGTATAATTATTACTAATCCTCTCAATAAGTGGAAGAACTTGATTACTTTCTGAAGAGAACAAAACAAAACATTGCATAACTTGAGAGAAACCAAGGAGAAGGCTTGACAAGGTGAACTTGGAAAGTGAAGGCATTTTGGAGATGATCATATTGAGACTGGGGGTCTGTACAAAAGTTGAGCTTTAAGTCTCTTAAGTCCTCATTGATTGAAACCAGAACTTTAGAATGTGACTGGGAAAAGGTTGGTGACAAAATTTCGTACAAGAGGAAGTACACGATTCCATTGGGATCTATTAGTAATGTTAATTTAAGGGTATCATCTGTTGCCTAAAATTCTAGGCAGGAACTTTTTAGCCCAAAAATCTTGCAGCTGAATCCAGGATTCTTTTCGCATCAAACGTGTATTCTAAACAAATGAAGTTCCTCCAGGAACTTCAGGTGGCTTAGTTGTGGGCTGGGCCATTTAGGAAAGCTTCCAGATACCTTGAAGTGGCAATTTTTCATTTCTACCTATTGATTAGAAAATGTAGCCTATTGGAGTCAGGAAAGCATCTTTGGATTTTTCAGGGGCACGTTGTGTATGAAATCTTGTTCTAATAAATTTCTTTTCCCCCCAAAATCTCCAGGTTCTTGAACGGTTGTTCCAGAAGGGATTTAATGTGGCAGCGTCCTGCGGTGGAGGCGTAGATTCCTCCCAGTTCAGTGAATATGTGCTGTGTCGTGAAGACAGGAGACCACAGCCCAATACCACCATCAGAATAAAGCAAGAACCCCTGGATTAAGGACTGACTCCCTCCCTCCTTTGAGACAGTAGATGTGTTCAAAGGTCCCTTGGGTGGAAACACTCAGGACCCCCAGAACAGTATTATGCAGGAGCAGCCAGCCTGTTTCTGAAGCAACCCTGTTGCATGGCCAGCCATGACTCTCACGTGGAAACGAGGACAATGACACAAGACAGAGTTGTTTGTATTATTACGCAAGTCATCGCAGTGCACTTGGAAGCCTGGCGTTTTGTGGGATTGTTTTGGCACATGGAAAGTAGTGATGCTTCTGTAAAGAACTAACTGGACTGAATTTGGTAGAAAAGACCAGCTTATGTAATTAAAGTATGTCTCACTGAAGGAATAAGCCCATCGGCTTTCTGGAGGATAGCCCCTCTGTCCTACAAATGTGTCAAGATCTTGATAGCTGCCAGAAGAAAGCTGGTGGGATGCTGAGTGTCTTCCCTGAACCCTGTACTATCTCTGGCCTGTCAGTCATTACTTTCCCCTCTCCATTTGTTACTCATGATCTTTTGCTCATCTCTTGGATTCATTGTATTATGGCTTATTTTTCTACGATGATTGTCTTAGAGGAGCCAGTTCAGGTAGCGACCAGAGCTGTTAATGGTGCTGAACCTGAGTTCATTTTTTCCACTCCCACATCTTTGCTGTCCTCCTTCCCCCATACACATATACATCTCACACAGTTGCAAATCCTTTAAAAAATGAGGTTCAAATCAATTTTTGCAAAATTGTGTAACTTTAAATAGGTCCTGAGATGAGGCCAAGTTAAGTTATGCTGGTTTTTATTGTCGTTAAGAACGGGAGCTGGCTAAATTGTGTCTCAAGTCACCTCTCATTCTTCATTTGAATTCAGTTTCCATATTGCCTTGACACATGGAAATGGATGATGCCACACTGATTGGATGTTGGGTGTCACCTTTTTAAATGACACAAAAGTGTGATGCATTTCTTCTTTTGAGCAACCACTTTAAATATTTTGCTTCCATTCACAAATCCTTTGGCATCAGCATTCTTTGAGAAAATAAACTTGGTTTTCAATCTCTGAGCAGTCATGACAGTTCAGATGATCCAGAAAATCTGCCCGTTTATGCTGTGCCATAATTTGGTGTTGTATGAATTACTCTCTACATAGGTTGTATACCTTGACTGGTAGGTTAGTGCATCCTTCCTGACCAGAGGATCTTCAGACCTGTTGGGGCTGCCATTTCCCAAAATCCAGTGGATGTAACACATAGGAAGTGGGATGACAAGTAGAGAGTAATCGCTAGCACTATTTTCTTCACTCGCTGATGGACTGGTTTTGTACGAAAACTCAAGAATTGAGGCCCGGGTCAACATGCAGAAGATGGGCTGCATTTATATGCCATACTATGCTCAAATATTGATGTCCTTTAGGACTTTGAGGGATGGCTTATGTAAGGTCTTGCCTCAACAGTCCCCTCAAGAAAGCAGAACTCTTGAAACAGGTAGCATTTCAAAAGGAGCTTTTATTCGGTGACAGTGACAGCAAAGAAAATAGGCAGGATCCAAAGTTCCCGCGCTAAAACGTTAGATTAAAAGTTGGTCATTAAAACCCCTCCCCACTGCTCAGTCTGACACAAGCCAATCACCACTCACCCAACTTGCCAAGGTAAGTACTTGGCTTCCTAGAATGCACTGAATCGCAAATATCTATTCCTCAGCGTGGCATATCAGGTTGTATGCACCTTGCAATCATGCAAATTGTTTGAGTTTTGTGAGTAAGTATGAAGCTGCTCCAAAGATTTAAAAAAAAAACAAGGGAAGGGAAGATCTCCACCCCGGTGCCTCCTGAGCAGCGTATTGAGTAAGAATCCAGACATTCTGTCCAGTCCTTCTCATGTAAGTTTTTGTACTGACAGAAAACGTCTTTGGAGAACCTCATTGAATTGAACTATGAAATGTATCTGCAAGTTCATGGATCCAGCTAAGTTTGTTTTATTGCTTATTCTCAGCCCATTTCTCATGAGCACAACTTCAAAAATCAAGGCTTGGAGAGAAATCTATGTATCTGAGGAGTGTTCAGTCATAAATAGTGTATTTCATACTAAAAATGTGTATCAATTCTCTATCGGTTTAATGTGGAATCCAGGGAATTACAGTATAGTTCTGATAAGGTGCTAATCTGGCCAAGAACCTCAGTTACTTCCCCCCCTCAAAACTGCACTTCCCAAGATGCCCCACTGCAGCCGGCCATACTTGGTTTAAGCCTGGAGGGCAACCAAACTGCCAATTCAAAACATTTAGAAGAGAAGGCAGTTTTCTTGAAACCTGCTAAAATGGATGAATAGCTCTAATTGTTTGATGTTCAAGGGAAAAAATGTATACCAAAATGCGGCAGGGGCACATGAAATGAAACAGCACAGTACCAAAAACTCACCCTTAGATTTTGGCGCCCCTTGTGAAGAATTTCATTAAGGGAATTTGGTATCCTGGCAAGCTGCTGCTCTGAGCAGAATCACCCATTTTTGAACTGACCAAGACATATTTTTTTGACATACTACATCAACAAGAGTAATAATCGAATTGCCACAAATAGAAATTCCCCACCAAATTTGTGGATAGGGAGGAATTTGACCAGAGTAAAGAGGTTCTCCAACAATTTAAGGACAAAACGACAGTTGGCTGTGATGGGAGGGAGGGAGGGGGGAAGGTGGCCCTCACACATTGCATTATGCAAGATGCTGTCCCTGTAGTTTTGCTGCCCTCTGAATGGTGCTGAAGGTCACTAAAAATGGCCAGGAGGGCTTCTTCATGATTTCTTGGGCTATAATGGAGACACCCCGGAACCTGGAAAGAGATCTGGGAGAGGATGGCGATGCCAAGAAAAACAGGGCATTCACACACACAAACACACACACACATCCCTTAGCTACCTCAGAACTAAAGTACAGAATTGTCACAACACACCACTTTTTCACTAAAGTTCTCTTTTTCAAAGTACAGGTTTTTTTAATTACGCTACTTTCATCACACCGAGTGAGAGCTGTTAAGCAAAAAAAGGAGAATTTCTCCATCTGTCCCCCCCAAAAAACAACTGGTTAAGGGTTATCTATGCAGAAAAGTTGCTGCATTGTACATTTTGTGCCATCGAGTTAGTTTAATATCTTTTCTAAATAAAATGTTTAGGTCTTAATGCCATCCCTTTTGTATGTAAGATACCTATTAAATTGTATTGTACTGTAAATGCTTAATATTGTACCTTCTCGGCATTCCTCTTGCCCTTCATAAAACAGATCGTGCAATGTGTCCATCAACCATTCTTTGGTGTTTTGACATACCCATAAAGTCAAAAGCCAAATATGCAGAATTTTATTTTATTTCAGTGTTTGAGAACAGAATTTGGGTATTCAAATGAATTCTCCTGGGACATCCCTTCTGGGTTGTGTGCTTGAAACAGAGCAGAATGAGACCTCATCCACCATTCCAATTTATCTAACTGACATGCTCTTCATGGTGGCTCATCTAGTTTGACCATTTGCACCAGGAAACAACTTAATTTATGCTAAATCTCCCCCTCACCACCACCCCAATTTTTAAAAATACATCAGTATTTCAGTTTGGCTCACATAGGAGTAGTCCCGTGCATGTAACTAGACTAGTTTTTTTTTAATTAATGTTATTTTAGCTTATAGTCATAACAGTTGAAACACCACTTAGAAGTTTAGTACATTTAGGTAGCATCCAACCTTCCAAAGCCGTTTCTTTGTGGAAAAAAATCTCAGGCATATTCACAATTCTTCATCCCTTTCCCTAACTCCAGTTTAGAAATGCTTTTGCCATCCAGGTTGATTCATTTACCTGTGGGACTCTACCTATATTTGCAGTGACCACTACACCTACATAGATTCAGCCTTGATCCATTCCTCGTTTTACTGCACTGTACCATGTCTCTGTTCTTTAAAAAAAAACACAGGAAAAAACAAAAGGCAAAACCTCTCAGAGCAGAATACTCAGCTGGCTTCTGGATAAATGTTTGCCCTTTTCTGCAAGCAATCTTGGGTAGCCAAACTGTGTGCCAATCAAAATACCATCACTGTGTGTGATTCATTACCAAGGTGACATCTGTTGAAAATACCGAGGAAGGGTGTCCATAGAGATTGTGGTCAAGAAGACAGGCACCAGACATTAAAAACACGGGTGAGGCCATTGTGGTTGCCATCTTTTTTATGACATCCTGTGGGGAAGTCTTAGGAAAGAGAAGCAATTAAAGTACAATCTTGTTTCTGGGATCCCTGAAAGACTAGAGCAAAAGTCCCACGTAGACATTGGCGAGGCATTTCAACTTACATAAATCAGCTTCAAGCCTCCTTAAGTCTCTTGGGAAAGGCCTTCCATCAAAGGTTCCTGCAAATGGGAAACTTGTGAGTCATGACTCCAGAGCAGGGGTCTCCAACCTTGGCAACTTTAAGCCTGGTGGACTCCCGGAATTCTGGGAGTTGAAGTCCTCCAGGCTTAAAGTTGCCAAGGTTGGAGACCCCTGCTCCAGAGCACTTGCTGAAGAACAGTCGTGAAATAGGAAGGACACATGAAAACACTCAACACCTGGGGATGAGATGCCTCCTCTTTAAAGCCTCTAATGCTTGACTAACTGACTTCTTGACGCAGGCTGTAGAGTTCTAATTTTCATGTGCAAGTGTGTTTTCCAATGCTTGGATTTTCAAACCACCACATCAATGACAGCTGTGTCTTATTTATTTTTCCCATTACACACACCAGATTGAATCACAAAGGGGAAAACAAAAGCAACAGCAAACTCCACTTCTGATCCAAATGGTGCACAGGAAAAAAAAGGAAGAAAATTTAAAAGCAATATCCCTGGCAATGGAATTGATTCAAAGGGCTGTTTTGATTACAACTTTTCTACAGCTCCATAAATGTCTCCTGGGGTGGTAATAATATCAGTTACTGTGTAATTCGGGAAGTCCAATGGCCAAAAAGGTCCAGCTGTTTGGGGCAACTCTTTCACTGTAACACAATATAATAGTGTTCCAATATCTCAGGGGCTGCCACAAAGAAGAGGGAGTCTAGCTATTCTCCAAAGCGCCTGAGGGTAGAACAAGAAGCAATGGGTGGAAACTAATCAAGGAGAGAAGCAACTTAGAACTAAGGAGGAATTTCCGGACAGTTAGAACAATCAATAAGTGGAACAACTTGTCTGCAGAAGTTGTAAATGCTCCAACACTGGAAGTTTTTAAGAAGATTTTGGATAATCATTTGTCTGAAGTGGTGTAGGGTTTCCTGCTTAAGGAGGGGGTTGGACTAGAAGACCTCCAAGGTCCCTTCCAACTCTATTATTCTATATTCTAACTCTTTGGAGTCGAGCAGAGGGGAAAGGCCACTTTGCTAGCTATGCTGTATTCATTAATGCAAGCATTTTATGGTCAACCTGCCAATGCTCATCAGCTCTGCTGGCATTGCTACCTAATGAAACCAAAATAGCTTTTTTTTTTTAAAGTTCAAGTAAATTATTTCCATGGAACCTGTTTAAAAGATATGTCCCACTTTTCTCTGTCTGATATCCCTAATATTATATGAGGCAGGTGAGGTAGCCGATTTCTCCTCTGTTTGGCTTCTCTCAGGACAGAAAATGGACCTCTTTAGACAGAGCAGATTTTGGCTCACTAAGAGTTTTGAATATTATTTTTGATATGTTTTCCATCTTAAGAACCAACTTTTCAAGATCAACAGTACCAGTTGCAGTTTCAGATCAACACTTCACTTCCAAAGCATTTTGAGATGCTTTTCTGTACAATGAAAACGTATTCCTACTAATTCTTTTCCTTAGGAATTCCAAGGAGAATTTCTTTAGGCAAGTTTCTCAAAGAGAAGTGTTTCACAAACAAGGGCCGTGATTAAAAAAAAAAATAAGAATAAGACACACTCCCTAGCCATTTTCCTTCTTCTGTCAGGAGCATACAGTAAAGTTGATAAGCACCAGAATATATCGGCAAATCTTTTGAGCTTGATAAGTCATGGGTCATTTAAGGGTCAAAAGGATGCTTAAAAATTTCATATGCACATGTTGCCACCATCCCACCAAGAAAGTTGCACTCCTATTCTAACCAGGCTAAACTCCGTGTAATGGCCAAGCCTCCTGGATTCCTTCTTTTTTATTTATTTCTTTTTTATTTTATTTATTTCATCAAGCATGTATTTTATGTTAGATACAAGTGTAAACATAATTATAAATACATGTAAAGGATACAAATAAAAGAAACATTAGGACAGGGACGGTAGGCACCCTGGTGCTCTTATGCAGTCCCCTTTCAGACCTCTTAGGAATGGGGTGAGGTCAATAGTAGATAGTCTTTGGTTAAAGCTTTGGGGATTTTAAGAAGAGACCACAGAGTCAGGTAGTGCATTCCAGGCATTAACAACTCTGTTACTGAAGTCATATTTTCTACAATCAAGATTGGAGCAGTTCACATTAAGTTTAAATCTATTGTGTGCTCGTGTATTGTTGCAATTGAAGCTGAAGTAGTCTTCAACAGGAAGGACATTGTAATAGATGATTCTATGAGTTAAACTTTTAAAAACATTCTAAATGTTCTAAATTTTCTAAATCCAGGATTTCAAGTCTGGTGGCATAAGGTATTTTTTTGTGATCAGAGGAGTGGAGAACTCTTCTTGTAAAATAGTTTACAAGACACGCTCAATTGTATTTATGTCCGAAATGAGGTGTGGGTTCCAGACAGGTGACTTGTAATCAGGAATTTGTCTAGCAAATGTTACAGACCTCTTAGGAATGGGGTGAGGTTGACAGTAGACTAAAGTTAAAGTTTTGTGGGCTTGGGGAAGAAACCAGAATCAGGTAGTGCATTGCAGGCATTGACCACTCTGTTGCTGAAGTCGTATTTTCTGCAGTCTAGTTTGGATCAGTTTACCATGAGTTTGTATCTATTGTGTGCTCTTGTATTGTTTTGGTTGAAGCTGAAGTTGTCATTGACAGGTAGGATATTGTAGCAGATGGTTTTACGTACTATGCTTAGGTCAGACCGAAGACAGCAAAGTTCTAAATTGTCTAAGCCCAAAATTTTGAGTCTGGTGGGATAAGGTATTTTATTGCGACCAGAGAAGTGGAGGACTCTTCTTGTGAAATATCTCTGGACTCGTTCAATTGTATTAATGTCCGATATGCAGTGCAGGTTCCAGACAGATAAGCTGTATTGATGAGTTGCAGGAACTCGGTATGTCTAGTTTAATGAAAAGAAGGACTAGGGGAGACATGACAGCAGTGTTCCAATATCTCAGGGGTTGCCACAAAGAATAGAATAGAATAGAATAGAATTTTTATTGGCCAAGTGTGATTGGACACACAAGGAATTTGTCTTGGTGCATATGCTCTCAGTGTACATAAAAGAAAAGATACGTTCATCAAGGTACAACATTTATAACACAATTGATGATCAATATATCAATATAAATCATAAGGATTGCCAGCAACAAGTTATAGTCATACAGTCATAAGTGGAAAGAGATTGGTGATGGGAACTATGAAACGATTAATAGTAGTGCAGATTCAGTAAATAGTCTGACAGTGTTGAGGGAATTATTTGTTTAGCAGAGTGATGGCCTTCGGGGAAAAACAAAGAAGAGGGAGTCAAAATATTCTCCAAAGCACCTGAGGATAGAACAAGAAGCAATGGGTGGAAACTAATCAAGGAGAGAAGCAACTTAGAACTAAGGAGAAATTTCCTGACAGTTAGAACAATCAATAAGTGGAACAACTTGCCTGCAGAAGTTGTAAATGCTCCAACACTGGAAATTTTTAAGAAAATGTTGGATAACCATCTGTCTGAATTGGTGAAGGGTTTCTTGCCTGGGCAGGGGGTTGGACTAGAAGACCTCCAAGGTCCCTTCCAACTTATTATGTTATGTATTCAAGAATTGGTCTGGCAAAAGTTTTGTTTGCCCTAGTTTGCAGTTCAATATTACCAGAGAAGAAGCTACGCAAGATTAGGTTAACAACTCTTAATGCTTTTTTAGCAATGCAGTTACAGTGAGCTCTGGCACTTAGATCATTTGAGATGAGTACTCCAAGGTCTTTGACAGAGTGAGGGTCATCTGTTAGGTTGTATCCATCCAGCCTGTATTTTGTGTTCTGGTTGTTGTTGTTTTGCCAATGTGTAAGATAGAGCATTTGTTGGTTGAGATTTGGAGTTGCCAATTGTTTAACCATTCCTACACAAACTCAAAGTCTTTTTGTAGAGTAGCAACATTGTCAGTGGTGTTGAATAGTTTTACATCATCCGCAAAGAGAACGCAGTTGCTTATAATATGATCGCAAAGATCATTTATATAAAGTGTAAAGAGTGTGGGTCCTAAAATTTTAGAACGGTGGGGAGGGAGAAAAGAGGAGAGAGTAGGAGGTAGGAAAGAGGAGAAGAGGAAGGAAGAGGGGTAGAAGAGGGAGAAGGAAGGTGTAGGGTGGAGGGAGGAGAGGATGTAGATAAGAGAAGGAGAGGAAGGTCTGGAAAGTAGAAGAAGGTAGAAGAGGGAAGAGTGTTAAAAAGGGGGGTGGTGACTGGGCAAGCCCGACTAATTGTATATAACTGTACATTGGATGAGCTGTTGATTGTAAAAATAAAACTTTTTTATGAAAAAAAAAAGAGTGTGGGTCCTAAAATGCTGCCTTCGGGGACACCGCTGTTAACAGGTGCAGGATTAGATAAGGCATTCCCTATTTTGACTACTTGCTGCCTGTTTGATAGGAACACAGCTATCCACTTATGCAGGGATCCGGAAATGCCATAAGATTTTAGTTTTAGAAGTAGCTTGTCGTGTACCTGTTCTTGCCACCTACAACAGGCTAAGAGAAGTTAAACCACCCTCTCAGCCTGAAGGGAGTAAGAAGGACAACCTTGATGGATATATGCAAACTCCGTTACCAAATCGATGAGTTTAGAACAAGCAGCAAACATTCAGACAGGCACCTCCCTAATTCACAGGAGATACGAAGGATGAGGCAACATGGCGCAATCAGACTTGCCAGATTCAGTGAAAATAGTTTTAGCCTTCATGTGGATTTGATTGTCTGCTTTGATCGACTGATACTCACAAATCTCCATTTGCAAAAGCATCTCTTTTTTCTAACTTCTTTTCTACAAGATGGTTGGTGCTTACAGTAGGGAAATGACCACAGGGGGATAATATATACCCTGTTTCCCCGAAAATAAGACATCCCCTGATAATAAGCCTCCCCCAAAAATAAGCCCTCTGCGAAAATATTTAAGCGCAGAGCTGGAAATCAGGTAAGATGGCAAGCGGAGCCCCATTTTGCTCCACGTGCCCCAAAATAATAAGACCTCCCTGAAAATAAGGCCAAGCACTTATTTCGGGGTTCAAAAAAATATAAGATAGGAACTTATTTTCGAGGAAACACGGTACATCACAATTTATTGCTTCTCCATTCTAGATTTCTTCTTCACCTTCATCTATTCCAAGTTTTGGGGTCAAAGTAGTATATCCAAAAACATTGATTTTTCCTGTATCCATTTATTTATGCATTTCTGTTTTCTGCACAACAGGGTTCATTTTTTAAAAAATTCCCTTCCACCTACCTTCTGATGTGATGCTGACAACCATCTTGGGAAACAGATAAGATTCGGATCTCCAGCATTGTGTCCACTTGCCCAACTAGGATCAACGTTTTGCTTTGAAATCTGTTAGGCTTCTTCTTCCCATTTGCATTTCTCTTGAGGTTCTTTTAATTAGAAATAAATAAAAGGGAAGTTGTGAAATTAACTACTAGTCTCAAGCAACCTCTCTCTTTCCACATATATCACAGAGACTATTTTCAAAAATAAAAATGGCAGGGGGTTTCCTATTGAAATGAGCTCCTTTGTGTAGAGGGCATAGGGAATGGCCTTGTAAAATCTGTAACCAAGGCAACAATTGGACAGCAAGGCCTTATGCTTGCTCCACAAAACAAACTTAAGGAACACTGCAGGCTGGCCCTTCCCCAATCCAAATCAAGTTCCAATAAAAATAGTTCTAGACCTATGCGGCCCCGGTTTCCTTACAGTATTGACATCTTGTATAGTATACTATACCTTGTATATCTTGTATAGTATACTATACTGTATACAGTATAGACCCCTTGCAATTTGCATACCGAGCAAATAGATCAACAGATGATGCTGTTAATATGGCTCTGCACTACATCCTACAACATCTTGAGTCTCCAAAGACCTATGCAAGGGTCCTTTTTGTAGACTTTAGTTCAGCATTCAATACCATCATTCCAGACATTCTTCTAACTAAGCTAAACCAGCTACAGGTACCGGAACAGGCTTGTAAGTGGATCACAAGCTTCCTAACAAACAGGAAGCAGCAGGTGAAGCTAAGCAAGATCACATCAAATACCTGTACAATTAGCACAGGGGCCCCCAAGGCTGTGTGCTCTCCCCACTTCTCTTCTCTCTGTATACCAATGACTGCATCTCCAATGATCCATCAGTTAAGCTACTGAAGTTCGCAGATGACACAACAGTGATTGGTCTCATTCGAGACAATGACGAATCCGCATATAGGCGAGAGGTCGAACGACTAGCCTTGTGGTGCAACCAAAACAATCTGGAACTGAACACACTCAAAACCGTAGAAATGGTGGTAGACTTTAGGAAAAACCCTTCCATACTTCCACCTCTCACAATACTTGACAACACAGTATCAACAGTAGAAACCTTCAAATTTCTGGGTTCTATCATATCGCAAGATCTCAAATGGACAGCTAACATCAAAAACATCATTAAAAAAGGACAACAAAGAATGTTCTTTCTGCGCCAACTCAGTAAGCTCAAACTGCCCAAGGAGCTGCTGATCCAATTCTACAGAGGAATTATTGAGTCTGTCATTTGCACCTCTATAACTGTCTGGTTCGGTTCTGCAACCCAACAAGAAAAACACAGACTTCAGAGGATAATTAGAACTGCAGAAAAAATAATTGCTACCAACTTGCCTTCCATTGAGGACCTGTATACTGCACGAATCAAGAAGAGGGCCGTGAAAATATTTGCAGATCCTCGCATCCTGGACATAAACTGTTTCAACTCCTACCCTCAAAAGCGCTATAGAGCACTGCACACCAGAACAACTAGACACAAGAACAGTTTTTCCCAAGGCCATCACTCTGCTAAACAAATAATTCCCTCAACACTGTCAGACTATTTACTAAATCTGCACTACTATTAATCTTCTCATAGTTCCCATCGCCAATCTCTTTCCACTTATGACTGTATGACTATAACTTGTTGCTGGCAATCCTTATGATTTATATTGATATATTGATCATCAATTGTGTTGTAAATGTTGTACCTTGATGAACGTATCTTTTCTTTTATGTACACTGAGAGCATATGCACCAAGACAAATTCCTTGTGTGTCCAATCACACTTGGCCAATAAAAAATTCTATTCTATTCTATTCTATTCTATTCTATTCTATTCTATTCTATTCTATTCTATTCTCATCAGAAAAAGTCAAGGGAGGTAGAGAAGACAGGGAGCATCTCACCACTTCTGATAAAAGGGAACTTTATGACTCGCTATGCTCGTGTGTGGCAATTCTTTTCTCACCCAGATAGCAAATACAGGTAGTCCTCAACTTAAGACCACAATTAAGCCCAAAATTTCTGTTACTAAGTGAAACGTTTGTTAAGTGGTGTTGGAAGGAAAATCCATCTGGTTCAGTTCCAATCTGGGAGAAAGGCACTGGAAATAAAATGGAGGCTGATTGGAAAGAAAGGTTCCCTTTATTGATGAAGCAGAACCACCAACCACGTGATTCAGGGACAGCTGACAAAATGGAGTTTAGAGTGGATGGGTTTTTATACCTCCTGGGTTTCTATGGGGTTATGTAGGGGTTATATAGAGTCATAGCTGGCTCTATAGAAGTGATGGCTAACCTCTTTGCCATCACGTGCCAAAAGCAGGGGGAGCGTGTGGGGGGGTCACACGTGTGCATCCCCACACACATAATTCAATGCCCCCCATGCCCTGCCACCCCATCCATGACCCCCCCCCCGGCCCCATTTTGAGCCTTGCAGGCCTGAAGCCTCTGGAGGCCGGAAATGACCTGTTTCCAGACCTCTGGTAGGCTCAGTCACCCCATTTTTTGCCTTCCCCAGGCAAAAACGGCCTCCCCCACCCACAGAGGCCCTCTGGAGGCTGAAAATGGCTTGTTTCCCGACTTCTGGTGGGCCCAGAAGGCCCATTTTTTGCCCTCCCCAGGCTCCAGAAGCTTTCCTGGAGCCTGGGGAGGGCGAAAATGGCCTTATTTATTTATTTTATTTATTTATTTAAATTTTTATACCGCCCTTCTCCCGAAGGACTCAGGGCGGTGTACAGCCAAGGTTAAAAACAATTAAATATACAAAATTAAAATCTCAATTAAAATACATATTAAATAATGGCCAAATTAAAACCGTCAAATTGACCCAGACTAAAATACCCCATATAAAATTACTAAAAATTAAAAATTTGAAAATTTAAAAATCAAACCAGTCCCGCTTGGATAAATTAATAAGTTTTTAATTCACAGCGAAAGGTCCGAAGGTCAGATAGTTGGCCAAACCGGGGGGAAGTTCGTTCCAGAGGGTAGGTGCTCCAACAGAGAAGGCCCTTCCCCTGTGGGCCGCCAGCTGACATTGTTTGGCGGACGGCACCCTGAGAAGATCCTCTCTGTGAGAGCGTACGGGTCGGTGGGAGGCATAAGGTAACAGCAGGCGGTCCCGTAAGTACCCAAGCCCTAAGCCATGGAGCGCTTTAAAGATGGTAACCAGAACCTTGAAGTGCACCCGAAAGACCACAGATAGCCAGTGTAGACTGCGCAGGAGTGGTGTTACCCAGGAGCAACGTGGAGCTCCCTCAATCACCCGCGCAGCTGCATTCTGAACTAACTGGAGTCTCCGAGTGCACTTCAGGGGTAGCCCCATTGCAATAATCCAGACGAGAAGTGACGAGAGCATGAGTGACCATGCATAAGGCATCCCGGTCCAGAAAGGGGCGCAACTGGCGAACCACGCGAACCTGGTAAAAGGCTCTCCTGGAGACGGCCGCCAGGTGATCTTCAAATGACAGCCGTCCATCCAGGAGAACGCCCAAGTTGCGTACCCTCTCTGTTGGGGCCAGTGACTCGCCCCCAACAGACAGACACGGTTGCAGCTGACTGTACTGGGGTGCCGGCATCCACAGCCACTCCGTCTTGGATGGATTGAGTCTGAGTCTGTTTCTCCCCATCCAGACCCGTACGGCCTCCAGGCAATGGGACAACACTTCGACAGCTTCGTTGGGGTGGCCCGGAGTGGAAAAGTACAGCTGAGTGTCATCAGCGTACAGCTGATAACTCACCCCGAAGCCACTGATGACCTCGCACAACGGCTTCATATAGATGTTGAACAGGAGAGGTGAGAGAATCGACCCCTGAGGCACCCCACAAGTGAGGCGCCTCGCGGTCGATCTCTGCCCTCCTGTCAACACCGTCTGCGACCGGTCAGAGAGATAGGAGGAGAACCACCGATAAACGGTGCCTCCCACTCCCAAACTCCCCAACCAGCGCAACAGGATACCATGGTCGATGGTATCAAAAGCCGATGAAAGATCTAACAGGACCAGGGCAGAGGAACAACCCCTATCCCTGGCCCTCCAGAGGTCATCCACCAACGCGACCAAAGCTGTCTCCGTGCTATACCCGGACCGGAAGCCGGACTGGAACGGGTCTAGATAGACAGCTTCATCCAGGTACAGGGGAAGCTGCCATGCCACCACACTCTCTACAACCTTCGCCACAAAGCGAAGGTTGGAGACTGGACGGTAATTACCCAAAATAGCTGGGTCCAGGGAAGGCTTCTTGAGGAGGGGTCTCACCACCACCTCTTTCAAGGTGGCGGGAAAGACCCCTTCCAACAAAGAAGCATTTGTAATTCCCCGGAGCCAGCCTCGTGTCACCTCTTGAGTGGCCAGCACCAGCCAGGAGGGACACGGGTCCAGTAAACATGTAGTGGCATGTAACCTCCCCAGCAACCTGTCCATGTCCTCGGGAGCCACAGAATCAAACTCATCCCAAACAACATCAACAAGACGTGTCTCAGTCATCTCACCCGGATCATCACAATCTTGGTCCAAACGATCCCGAAGCTGAGCGATTTTATCGTATAGATAACCACTAAACTCCTCGGCACGTCCCTGCAAGGGGTCATCCCGTCCCCCCTGGTGTAGGAGGGAACGGGTCACCCGAAACAGGGCGGCCGGGCGGTTATCTGCCGACGCAATGAGGGTGGAAACGTAGGAACGCTTCGCCACCCTCAGTGCCACTAGATAGGCTTTTGAAAAAGACCTAACTGGTGTCCGATCAGCCTCGGAACGGCTGGACCTCCAGGTACTCTCTAGGCATCTTCTCCGGCATTTCATCTCTCTCAGCTTCTCAGAGAACCAAGGAGCCAATTGAGATCTACGCTGGGTCAGAGGCCGCAAAGGCACGACACGGTCCAAAGCCCCAGCCACAGCCTGTTCCCAGGCCACAACTAGTTCTTCGGTCGTGCCGTGGGCAAGATCCTCAGGAAATGGCCCAAGCTCCGTCAGGAACCTCTCGGGGTCCATCAGGCGCCTGGGACGGAACCAACGCATTGGTTCCGTCTCCCTGCGGTGGTGAGTGGCGGTCTGAAAGTCCAGGCGGAGGAGAAAATGATCTGTCCATGACACCGGTATCGTCACTAAATCCTCTAATACCAGATCATTAAACCACTGTCCAGAGATATAAATCAAGTCCAGTGTGGACCCCCCCGTGTGTGTAGGGCCATCAGTTACTTGAATTAGGTCCAAGGCCGTCATGGAAGCCTGGAACTCCTGAACCACCATCGACAACAAGCCGGCCGATGGCAGATTGAAGTCCCCCATGACCAAAAGTCTGGGGATCTCAATCGCCAACCCGGCAAGCACCTCAAGCAGCTCAGGCAGGGCTGTAGTCACGTAGCAAGGAGCCAGGTACGCGATCAACAGACCCATCTGATTCTTATGGCCCCACTTCACAAGAAGGGATTCACAACCGGCTATCTGAGGCACAGTGGACTCCCTTGGCTCCAGACTTTCTCTCATCACAACCGCCACCCCTCCACCCCTACCCTGGGCCCTCGGTTGATGGAATGCTCGGAAACCCGGAGGGCACAGTTCAACCAGGGGCACACCCCATTCTGTGCCCAACCAGGTCTCCGTAATGCCCATAAAGTCCACGGACTCCCCCTGAATAAGATCACAGATCAGGGGGGCCTTATTGACCACGGACCGGGCATTGCACAACATCAACCAGAGGCCCGGTTGGGCCTTCTCCCCAGAGGCCCTCCGGAGGCTGAAAATGCCCTCCCAGAGCCTCCACACGAGCCCTGTACTTACCTGGCATCCAAAATGGGCCACGTGGAGACTCCTGGGAGGGGAGGGGCAGCATGGGCGGGGTCAGCCAAAAATCAGCTGGCCAGTGCGCGAATGCATGCTGGAGCTGAGCTAGGGTAATGGCTCGCATGCCTGCAGATATATCTCCATGTGCCACCTGTGGCAAGCGTGCCCAGGTTCGCCATCACAGCTCTATAGGCAAAAGAGGAAATGCAAATCCTAGGTGTTTATCTGAACTAATTTTATCAACCTTTTGTTTGTTGCTTATCGGAGTTTCTGTCTTAACCCAGTCTTTCTGAATGGATTACCAAGTCTGCATTTCTAAAAGCTGGCCTCCTCAGTTTCTGCTTCGGGCAGGGAAACTGGGGCTGGTTTCTGCCTCCCTTAAGAGCATGTTTCTCTGTTTCTCACTTTGGGGAAATATAATATTCTGCCTTTTTTTAATATTTCCCAAAATATTTCATTCTTTGGGGGGAGGGGCTTCCCACAGTGGGTTTTTCTTTTCTTGTCACGGTTGTTAAGTGAATCACTGCCAAGAATCTGAATTTTGATCATGTGACCTCGGGGATCCTGCAATGGTTGTAAGAGTCAAAACTGGTCCTAAGTCCCTTTTTTTGGTGCTGTTGTCATTTTGAATGTCCACTAAAAAAAGCAGTTGTAAGTCGAGGACTACCTGTGCATCCCTGAATTAGACTGAGGAAAAAGGACTGCAAAGAAATACAAATCCAGCTCTTTTGCAGCCTCACAGCCACTTTCCCTTTTCACCAAAGCTGGTTGTGTTAAACCAGAAGCAAAACATTTTGGCTCTGAACCCTGAACAACCGTCTTCCCTTTCACGGTATTTGGTAGGAACCCTGGGAAAGGATTAGAACCCCATCCAAGTCCTGGGCATAAATGAAGAGGTTCTGACTGTGCTTGTTGTAATAGCTTGGATGGTTGGATTTATGAGCCAGAAGAAAGTCTGCTTGCACCCCGAAGGCTGCATAGACAAAACCCTAATGTGATGCCAGATTAAAGCAGTCTAGCTGGAGGGCACCCAGCAATCCACAGCTGGTAGATGGACAGAATTTAATGAGGGAGGGAGGGAGAAACCGAGCAGGGGAGGGAAGGTTTGCACCCAGGCAGAAGCTGGGTGGGTTTAAACTGATTGCTAAAGCTAGACATGCTCCTGGTCACATCACCCTGGGCAGGCCGAGTTCTTATGGAAAGGAAATCTGCTCTTGGCCATTCGCCAACTTTAGCTTCATTATTTTCCTGCTTGATTTATTAAAATGCTACCTCCAAATGAATCTCAGAGTCCAATCAAGATTTGGGTCAAAGGCAAGGATTCAGGGAGCATCTTGTTCGCTTGCCAGTCACTCTGCGTTTCCTTGCCCTGGTTGCTGAGCTGAGGGAACTGAGCCCACCTATCACTGGATGCCTAGGGAGCATCGCAGCACAAATTGTTCTCGTTTACCTGGGCAACAGCCAATCCACTGTGGGAAAGGACTTGATCCCTCTGGGTCTGGAGCTGCATGTGGCTCTTTCATCCCTCTGCTGCGGCTCCCTGTCACTCAAAATATGCGTCACAACCGCCAATGTGTGATACCCGCCAGCACGTGATTATTGAGCTTTTTGACCCATCTTTTTTTTTCAGAGTTCAAAATGTTTTTGTTGCATGCAGAAATAAAAATATGTTTTCTCTGTAGCGGTTCATAAATTGATTTCATAAATGCAACACATTATAGTTTTTTTATACATAGCGTAAATGTAAAAAACGATATATGCGGTGTTATCTTCATTTTAGAGGTCGAAAGGGTTTTGTGGCTCCCGGTGTTTTTTTTTTCTGTGGGAAACGGGTCCAAATGGCTCTTTGAGTGCTTAACGTTGCTGACCCCTGCTCTGGGTTGTCAGCTGAGATCTTTCTGGCCTGGGAGAGTTTTGGACCAGCATGATGATGATGATGATGAAGATGATGATTTCCAATCTGAACTATAAACAGAGTTCTCTAACTTCACTACAGGTGGGCAAAAAAAACCCCTAACACTTAAAACCTAAAAAATATAAAGAGAGAAGATGGATTATAACAGAGGATATGAAAAATAAACCAAGCCACATTCCACAAATAATCCTAGCATGTGTTACTGAAATCTGGCTGGGTACATAATGCTGGCCACTGTGATGATCCCAGCCCCCAAGGCAAGGGTGGCTGTTGTCACCTGGGAGAGTCTTCTGGCTGTCAGGATCTCCATCATCAAAGGGGAAGGGAGTGGGAGGCATTGGGGGCACATCCACACCGGTGTATCTAATGGTGGGAAATGGGGAAGGGGAAGTGACAATAGAAGACCAGATCACCAAAGCAGCTTGTACCAGGATCTTCAAGGCCGTTTGCCCTGAGAATGGAATGGAGAAGTACTCTGGTTCATGACTGCTCTCTCTCTCTTAATCCCGGCCTCTCTCTGGAAGGCTCTGAGTTGTCAAAACTCTCCCCTGCTCCCTTACAATAGAAGAATAAAACCAATCCTCCAACAAAGCCAAAAGCAATGCCCAGAAAACTTTCTATCTGGCACAGAAGAGATTGTATTGCTGGCATCAGTCAATCCTTTTAGGTAGCATGTATTAAAAACCAGTGGCTGCGGCTAGAAGAGAAATCTTTGTCAAATAGGATGTAAGAGATACCCCAAGCCAGGTCTTCATATCAAGGAAAATGGATATGAAAGTCGACATGCCTTCTTCATCTGCTTTGGGCCAGAGACATTTAAAACCTAGAACTGTGAAGACACCTGGAACTAGTCCCAGAAGAACAGCCAACGACAATCTTTCATAAAGATTCAATAAAGGTTTTGTTGTTCATTTCTTTACAAACTGGAATTAATTCCTGGAACTGTAGGCAGTGGAATACCGCTTGAAGGCTCAGCTATCCAAGGCAAAAAAAAAAAATGTAAAAAGGAAAAATCAGCAGGAGGGGAAGATTTTGCCTCCAGCTCCAGGAAGCGGGAAAGCGCTCATGGGGGAGGGGGGCACTTGCAGGTTTAATCCTTTGTCTCTGAATTTGGGGGATTCTAAGGCAAGCAAGTTTGGAGGTCTGAGAAACTGTCCCTCAAGTTCAGACAAACCCCCTGGCGGAGGCAATGAACCCATTGGGGATTTTGAGGTTATTGTGTTGGTAGTCAATCTCAATCTCAGCCACCGTGGACAGAGGTTGCCCAGTTCAGGAAAGACCTGCCCAGTGAGAGAAGCCACACGCTCTCCTTTTCCCATAAAGCACAATGAAGAGTTGCCCGGGAACCCCTCAAGCTCTTGGGGGGTTGTATCTTGTATCTTGGGGTGTTGTATCAACCTTATCCAGGCTGGGTTCACACACCAAAAGCAACTTTAAAATGAAAACTGCCTGGAAGCATAAAGCAAGATTTCCCAATTTTGGCAGCTTGCCTGCATAACTATAACATGGAATAACAGAGTTGGAAGGGACTTTGGAGGTCATCCAGTCCAACCCCCTGCTCAAGCAGGAGACCCTGTATTATTTCAGACAAGTGGCTACCCAGTTTCTTCTTAAAAGCCTCCAGTGATGGAGCACCCACAATTTCTGTTGGGAAGCTGTTCCACTGATTAATTGTCCTCACTGTTAAGAAGTTTCTCCTTAATTCCAGTTTGCTTCTCTCCTTGATGAGTTTCCATCTGTTGTTTCTTTTCTTGCCTTCTTTGGTGCTTTGGAAAATAAGTTGATCTCTTCTTCTTTCTGCAAGTCCCTCAAATATTGGAACACTGCTATCATGTCACATACCTGGGCCTTCTCTTCACTAGACTAGCTATGCCCAGTTCCTGCAACTGTTCTTCATATATTTTAGCCCCTAATCATCTTTGTTGCTCTTCTCTGCACTCTTTCCAGAGTCTCAACATCTTTTTTATGTTGTGGTGACTAAAAGTGGATGCAACATTTCAAGTGTAGTCTTACCAAGACACTGTAAAATAGTACTAACACTTCATGTAATCTTGATTCTATCCCTCTGTAGTTTCTATCATCCTTGGAGGATCTGCGATAACGCACAAACATTACTAACCATTGTCTTTGATAGCTAATTGTCAATCTATATTCCTTATAGCACCATAGAATCTGTGTAACATCTGCTACAAGTTGTTGAGGTTCTCACCCAATATTTCATTTGCATACAGAGGTATATACACATTATTATCCTCAACCAATGCAACTATAACTTCATAAAAGCATTTCTTATGCACAAGTTCTATTAATTACATTTTTAGTAATATCTTATACTTTCTCTTCTGGCAATCATTATATGCTCACTCTTTTTTTCACTACTTTATTTTTCTTCCCTGTTTTCTACTAAGATCCATTACAAAAAGGTAGTCTGTCTCAAATTCAGAACCTCTTATAATCCTTGTATACCTCATAGTCTCAGTTTTTCATCATAATTCATTAAATCAATCATGCTTTTACAATCATCCACTGAATATTGGGTTTGATTGATTGATTGATTGATTATATCACAACTTTATTATATTTATAAATAATTTATAAATATAAAACACTTTCCTCCTCCTATTTATCCCACAATAACAACCCTGTGAGGTAGACCAGGTGTAATTATTTTCCCCCTTAAAACTAATCACTAGTTTTTCACACACAAAAATGGATCCAGGAAACTGGAGACCAATCAGGCTGACATCAATACCTAGGAAGATCCTAGAAAAGATAATCAAGCAACAGATCTCTGAGCATCTAGAAGCAAGAAAAGCTATAACAGATCATGCCAGAAAAATTTTATTGCATTCTTTGACAAAGTGTCTAAACTAGTGGATCAGTGAAATGCTGAGAATGTAGTATACTTGGACTTCAGTATGGCATTTGACAAGTAAACTACAAATTGAGTCAGAAAAATGTGAGAGATACATTACTACCAGATGGGTTCATAACTGGCTAATCAATTGCACTCAATATGTAATCCTCAATGGGACTGCATCTACACGGCAGGTAGTAAGCAGTGGGGTTCTGTCTTAGACCCAGTATTCTTCAACATCTTCATAAATGATTTAGATGAGGGAATGGAAGAGGAACTCATCCAATTTGCAGACAACATCAAACTGGGGGGAATAGCCAACGCTTTAGAAGAGTGGTGTAGAATAGATGGTATCTGGCTCAACAGTGACTGTGAGAGGGAATCCTGGTGGACAACCCATTAAGTATGAGTCAGCAATATGCTGCAGCTGCCCAAAAAGCCCATGCAGTCCTAGACTGCATCAACAGAGGAATAGTATCAAGATAACATTGTTAGTGCTACTTTATACTGATTTGGTAAGATTGCACCTAAAATATTTTATTTATTTATTTATTTTATTTTGTCACAACAATATATGTAGGTATCATACAAAAAGATTATAAACACATATATGAGTAAATATAAGGAGGTATAAGCATATATATAGGAAGAAGAAAAGAAAAACAATAGGACAGGAACGGTAGGCACGTTTGTGCGCTTATGCACGCCCCTTATGGTCCTCTTAGGAATGGGGTGAGGTCAATAGTAGATAGTTTTTGGTTAAAGCTTTTAGGATTATGAGAAGAGACCACAGAGTCAGGTAAAGTATTCCAAGCACTGATGATTCTGTTACAGAAGTCATATTTTCTGCAATCTAGATTAAAGCAGTTGACATTGTTTAAATCTATTAGTTGCTCTAGTATTATTGCAATTGAAGCTGAAGTAGTCTTTGACAGGAAGGACATTACAATAGATGATTCTGTGAGTTAAACTTAGGTCTTGTCGGAGGCGACGGAGTTCCAAGTTTTCTAAGCCTAGGATTTCAAGTCTGGTGGGATAAGGTATTTTATTTTTTTCAAAGGAATGGAGAACTCTTCTTGTAAAATATTTCTGGACACGTTGTATTGATGTCAGAGATGTGGTGAGGGTTCCAAACAGGCGAACTGTGTTCTAGAATTGGTCTAGCAAATGTTTTATATGCTCTGGTTAGTAGTTGGTGTTTTTGGAAAAGAAGCTACACAAGATTAGGTTTACAACTCTTAGAGCTTTTTTTGCTATGTATATATAGCGGTCTTCTAATATCTGAAGGATTGTCACAGAGCAGAGGGGGAGTCACCCTATTCTCCAAAGTGGGGGCAGGAGAAAAAGTAATGAATGAAAGTAGCAAGAGATCCAACCTAAAACTAATGAGGAATTTCCTGGCAGTTAGAATAATTAACCAATGGTACAGCTTGCCTCCAGTTGTGGATGTTCCGTAACTGGAGGTTTTAAAGATGAAATTGGACAGCCATTTGTCCAGAATGGTATAGGATTTCCTGCTGGACCAGGGGATTGGATTAGAAGACCTCTAAGGTCCCTTCCACCTCTGTTCTGTTATTATCACTATTCACTGGAGTGTAGCAGCAACTATCTCTATCATAGAGATTCCAATTCTTGTACACTGCAGTGACAAACTAGATGAGACCAATTTCCATTTTAAGTTCTTTCATTCATAATTAAAAAGTAAAAGGTAAATATTCCCCTCACACATATGTGCTAGTTGTTCCCAGCTCTAGGGGGCAGTGCTCATCTTTGTTTCAAAGCCAAAGAGCCAGCGCTGTCCGAAGATATCTCCGTGGTTATGTGGCTGGCATGACTAAACACCAAAGGCGCATGGAACTCTGTTACCTTCCCACCAAAGGTGGTCCCTATTTTTCTACTTGCATTTTTTACGTACTTTCGAACTGCTAGGTTGGCAAAAGCTGGGACAGGTAATGGGAGCTCACCCCGTTACACGGCACTAGGGATTCGAACCACTGAACTGCTGACCTTTCGACTGACAAGCTCAGTGTCTTAGCCACTGAGCCACCACATCCCATTCATAATTAGACCTAGATATATTCATCAACTCCACTCCACTCACCTAAGTGACTCTGGGAAGTTCCCAATACCCAAGTTATCCTATGCAAGCGAGGTCTCCAACCTGAAGACTCTCTTGCAACCCAACCGATTGAATCCCAGAGTCTGGAATCCACGCTGACAGATGTGATTCTACGCCTCCACTGTGTGGGGAGGGGGAAGAACCTACGATAAATTTCCCAGTGAGTAAAAAGGTGCACAGCTCTGGGGAATGCTTTGGGATCCCAAGGAAAAGCTTGAACCCCCTTGCTCCTTGGAAACCTTTCTGAGCAGTTCTTTCCCAAAAGAAAACTGTTGAGCTTACAACGCTCATGCCTCCCACATAAGATCTAACTTTGTGAAAGAATTTGAGAAGCACCTTCCAAGTTCAGATTAGATCATGGTGTCCTGCTGGCCGAATGGCTGGAGTCCATTTAAGGCAGAGTTTATATGCTGCTCTTCCTTCCAATCAGGCAACTTAAGGGCAGGAAATAGTTTCTTAACCTTCTGAGGTCTTTTGATTTCACTCCTGAGGAGGGGTGCAGGTAGTATTTCTACCATAGGTACTTGCATGGCTCGACTTTGAGTTTGGTAATTGGCCTTCCCTCATTTGCATCTAATCACAGCACAAACCTCACACACACACACACACACACACACAATCTCTTTTTCCTGCCACAGCCCCTCCCCCTAATTGCCTGCCTTTCTTGCCCAGCCTGAGATGAAGGCTGGTGGAAGTCATCTTCAGTAATAATGTAAAGTAAATTTCTCATAATTTACAAATTTATATATAAATTTATAAATTTATAAAGTCTCATGTAAAGTAATGGAATCTATCATAAACCAATCCATTACACTCCACCTTGAAACTAACAACCTACTCTCTAATAAACAATTTGGTTTCAGAAAAAAATTGTCTTGTAACTTACAACTTCTCCACTGCAAAAACATATGGACTACCAACCTTGATCAAGGAAAACCAATAGATGCAATCTACATAGACTTCTGCAAAGCTTTTGACTCAGTAGTACAAGACAAACTTCTCTTAAAACTAAAATCCTACGGCATTTCAGGACCTCTCCACAATTGGATAAATGCCTTCCTATCAAACAGACAAAATTGTCAAAATTGGCAACGCTCTATCAAATCCTGTTCCTGTCAAAAGTGGCGTTCCGCAAGGTAGTGTTCTTGGACCAACGCTCTTCACACTATACATAAATGATCTCTGTGACCTCATCTCAAGTTATTGTGTTCTCTTCGCCGACGACGTCAAACTATTCAATACCACTAACAATACTTCTACTCTTCAAAATGACCTTGACTTTGTTTCCGATTGGTCTAAAACTTGGCAACTTCAAATATCAACCAGTAAATGTTCAGTCTTACATATTGGTAAAAAGAACCCTAATATGGACATAATATGGACATACAAGCTTGATGGACATTACCTTACTGACGACCCCCTCCCTGTCAAAGACCTTGGAGTTTTCATATCAAATGACCTAAATGCCAAAGCCCATTGCAATTACATAGCAAAAAAAGTTCTAAGAGTTGAAAACCTAATTTTAGGTAGCTTCTTTTCCAAAAACTCTACACTACTAACCAAAGCATACAAAACATTTGCCAGACCTATTCTTGAATACAGCTCATCCGTCTGGAACCCATACCACATCTCTGACATTAATACTATCGAACACGTCCAGAAATATTTTACTAGAAGAGTTCTTCGCTCCTCCGAAAACAACAAAATATCTTTAGAAAACTTAGAACTCAGCCATCTCCGACATGATCTGTGTTTAACACACAGAATCATCTATTGTAAGATGACCTGAATGAGTTTTACTGCAGGTTTGAAAGGAAACTACAGCCACCTATCTCCACAACCCCCATCTCAGACACACCAACAACAGCCAAGCCTCCTACAACTGACCCCATTTCATTGGGTTCACAACCCCTAGTGATCACAGAAAAGGAAGTGCAGGACCTATTTCACAGACAAAAGCCAGGAAAAGCTCCAGGCCCAGACAAGATAACTCCTTCTTGCTTAAAAGTCTGTGCTGACCAATTGGCCCCCATCTTCACCCATATTTTCAATAAATCACTAGAGATGTGTTATGTTCCTTCTTGCTTCAAACGCTCTACCATCATCCCAGTGCCGAAGAAGCCCACCATCAAGGAACTGAATGACTACAGACCAGTTGCTTTAACATCTGTAGTCATGAAAACCTTTGAAAGGCTAGTGCTTTCCTACCTGAAAACCATCACGGATCCACTGTTAGACCCCTTGCAATTTGCATACCGAGCAAATAGATCAACAGATGATGCTGTTAATATGGCTCTGCACTACATCCTACAACATCTTGAGTCTCCAAAGACCTATGCAAGGGTCCTTTTTGTAGACTTTAGTTCAGCATTCAATACCATCATTCCAGACATTCTTCTAACTAAGCTAAACCAGCTACAGGTACCAGAACAGACTTGTAAGTGGATCACAAGCTTCCTAACAAACAGGAAGCAGCAGGTGAAGCTAAGCAAGATCAATCAAAATTGTGGCGATTCAGACGGGGTATCTGAGGGCGGTCTTGGTGATGTTGTTTGGGATGAGTTTGACCCTGTGACTCCCGAGGACATGGACAGGTTGCTGGGTAGATTGAATGCCACCACGTGTTTACTGGACCCGTGCCCCTCCTGGCTGGTGCTGGCCACTCAGGAGGTGACACGAGGCTGGCTGCAGGGATCACGAGTGCTTCCTTGTTGGAGGAGTCTTTCCGGCCGCCTTGAAAGAGGCGGTGGTGAGGCCCTCCTCAAGAAGCCTTCCTGACCCGCTGTTTTAGGTAATTATCGTCCGGTCTCCAACCCGCCGCGGGCGAAGGTTGTAGAGAGTATGGTGGCATATCAGTTTCCCCTGCACCTGGAGGAAACTGTCTATCTGGACCCGTTCAGTCCGGCTTCCGACCCGGTTACAGCACTGAGACGGCTTTTGGTGCAGGATGATCTCTGGAGGGCCAGGGATAGGGTTATTCCTCTGCCCTGGTCCTATTAGACCCCTCAGCGGCTTTTGATCCCACCGACCATGGTACCCTGCTGCGCGGGTTGGAGGGATTGGGAGTGGGAGGCACCGTTTATCGGTGGTTCTCCTCCTATCTCCCCGACCGGCCGCAGACGGTGTTGACGGGGGGGCAGAGGTCGACCCCGCGGCGCCTCACTTGTGGGGTGCCGCAGGGTCGATTCTCTCGCCCTTCTGTTCAACATCTATATGAAGCCGCTGGGTGAGATCATCAGTGGCTTCGTGTGAGGTACCAGCTGTGCGCTGATGACACCCAGCTGTACTTTTCACACGGGCCACCCCAATGAAGCTATCAAGTGCTGTCCCGGTGTTTGGAAGCCGACGGGTCTGGATGGGGAGAAACAGGCTCAAGCTCAATCCTCCAAGACGGAGTGGCTGTGGATGCCGGCTTCCCGGGACAGTCAGCTAAGTCCGCGGCTGACTGTCGGGAGCGAGTCATTGGCCCCGATGGAGAGGGTGCGCAACTTGGGCGTTCTCCTGGATGGACGGCTGTCTTTTGGAGACCATTTGGCGGCCGTCTCCAGGAGAGCTTTCCACCAGGTTCGCCTGGTGCGCCAGTTGCGCCTTTCTAGACCGGGATGCCTTGTGCACAGTCACTCACGCCTTGTGACGCCTCGCCTGGACTACTGCAATGCTCTCTACATGGGGCTCCCCTTGAAGGGCATCCGGAGGCTGCAGTTGGTCCAGAATGCAGCTGCGTGGGTGATAGAGGGAGCCCCTCGTGGCTCCCAAGTGACTCCCATCCTGCGCAGGCTGCACTGGCTACCTGCGGCCTTCCGGTGCGCTTCAAGGTGTTGGTGAACGCCTTTAAAGCGCCCATGGCATAGGGCCAGGTTACTTACGGGACCGCCTGCTGCTACCGAATACCTCTCACCGACCCGTGCGCTCTCACAGAGGGACTCCTCAGGGTGCCGCCGGCGCTGACAGTGTCGCCTGGCGACACCCAGGGAAGGGCCTTCTCTGTGGGCCCCCCGCCCTCTGGAACGAACTCCCCCCAGGACTTCGTCAACTTCCGGACCTCCGAACCTTTCGCCGCAAGCTTAAAACTTACTTATTTATCTGCGCTGGACTGGGTTAGTTTTTTAAGTTATGGGTTTTTTAATGGGTTTTATCTCCAAATTTTAATTGTGGCCAATTTAAATAAGTTTTTTAATTGTATTTTAATTGTATTTATAGTGTATTGTGTATTTTTACTTGGCTGTGAACCGCCCTGAGTCCTTCGGGAGAAGGGCGGTATACAAATTTAAATAATAAATAAATAAATAAATAAATCAAATACCTGTACAATTAGCACAGGGGCCCCCCAAGGCTTCTGTGCTCTCCCCACTTCTCTTCTCTCTGTATACCAATGACTGCATCTCCAATGATCCATCTGTTAAGCTACTGAAGTTCGCAGATGACACAACAGTGATTGGTCTCATTCGAGACAATGACGAATCCGCATATAGACGAGAGGTCGAACGATTAGCCTTGTGGTGCAACCAAAACAATCTGGAACTGAACACACTCAAAACCGTAGAAATGGTGGTAGACTTTAGGAAAAACCCTTCCATACTTCCACCTCTCACAATACTTGACAACACAGTATCAACAGTAGAAACCTTCAAATTTCTGGGTTCTATCATATCGCAAGATCTCAAATGGACAGCTAACATCAAAACATCATTAAAAAGGACAACAAAGAATGTTCTTTCTGCGCCAACTCAGTAAGCTCAAACTGCCCAAGGAGCTGCTGATCCAATTCTACAGAGGAATTATTGAGTCTGTCATTTGCACCTCTATAACTGTCTGGTTCGGTTCTGCAACCCAACAAGAAAAACACAGACTTCAGAGGATAATTAGAACTGCAGAAAAATAATTGCTACCAACTTGCCTTCCATTGAGGACCTGTATACTGCACGAATCAAGAAGAGGGCCGTGAAAATATTTGCAGATCCCTCGCATCCTGGACATAAACTGTTTCAACTCCTACCCTCAAACGACGCTATAGAGCACTGCACACCAGAACAACTAGACACAAGAACAGTTTTTTCCCGAAGGCCATCACTCTGCTAAACAAATAATTCCCTCAACACTGTCAGACTATTTACTGAATCTGCACTACTATTAATCGTTTCATAGTTCCCATCACCAATCTCTTTCCACTTATGACTGTATGACTATAACTTGTTGCTGGCAATCCTTATGATTTACATTGATATATTGATCATCAATTGTGTTGTAAATGTTGTACCTTGATGAACGTATCTTTTCTTTTATGTACACTGAGAGCATATGCACCAAGACAAATTCCTTGTGTGTCCAATCACACTTGGCCAATAAAAATTCTATTCTATTCTATTCTATTCTAATATCCTTCCTGTAAAAGACTACTTCAGCTTCAATCGCAACAATACAAGAGCAAACAATAGATTTAAACTTAATGTCAACCGCTTCAAACTTGATTGCAGAAAATATGACTTTTGTAATAGAGTTGTTAATGCTTGGAACTCACTACCTGACTCTATAGTCTCTACTCAAAACCCCAAAATCTTCAACCAAAAACTGTCTACTATTGACCTCACCCCATTCCTAAAAGGACTATAAGGGGCGTGCATAAGAGCACAAAAGTGCCTACCGTTCCTGTCCTATTGTTCTCTTCATTATAGTATTATATGCATACTTTTACTTATACTTTTATTTATATATATATATATATATATATTACTGGGTCTTGCAAGGAGAGCCTCAGAGCACGTGAAACCTCTTAGGCTTTGTGACCTTGGAGAGAAGCGGGGTTGCAGACCCTGGGAAGAGAGGCAATTGAAAGCTGGGGAACCAATAATGGTGGTAGCCAATTGCCTGCCAGGTTAGTATTCTGCCAGTTCAGGGATGGGTGCAAAACATTTCAGCTCCATGGCTCTTTCATCTCAGCAAAGCACCTAGATCAGGGGTCTCCAACCTTGGCAACTTTAAGCCTGGCGGACTTCAACTCCCAGAATTCCCCAGCCAGCAAAGCTGGCTGGGGAAATTCTGGGCGTTGAAGTCCGCCAGGCTTAAAGTTGCCAAGGTTGGAGACCCCTGACCTAGAGGATTCTGGGACATCAGATTTCTGCCTCTTAGCCTGATTTGAGGACAGGAGAAACAGTACTTGCAGAAAATAATACAATGGTTTGGTGAAACACTAATACTCCACAAAGTTCCTAGGTACATCAATGGCTACATAAATTTAATAAATAAATTTTGTTTTTTAAAAACATCTATGAAGTTTATTTCAAAAAAAACCCAGAAAAACCTAACACTTGCTCAGTATGATAATTATTGTTTAAACTGCATATTTGTGAACATTTCCTCTGCATGCCAATGTCGTTTTATTGATGATAGAAGGATGGCATGTGAAACTGAAAGAAGATTCTATCGTACAAAACCTTGGTTTTCTGTAACTTCAGCAGGAGTGAGAGAAAAGCTCTAATCAAAATGCTTGAAAAACAGAAATATTCACATCACATTATTCCATTTCATATTTGTGAAACCAGATGCAGAGATTATCAAAGCTCTTATTTCAACCTCCCCCTTTATATAAAAAAAAAGTGTTGTAGGATGTGATTCTCTACTACCAACTCATTCTCGTGCCATCTTTGAAAAACTCTGCTCAGTTCCAGGGACTTTCCTAGAAAAACTTCCCAGCAGGTTGGATACATCATGCCCAAAGGGTAGAAGCAGCAGGAAGACGGAGCAAAAGAGACTGAGGCACGATACTACTTGAAGAGGAATAGAAATGAAGATGCCATCAAATTTTAATAGGCCTTAGAAAGCCTCCCTGCTGCAGTCAGGTGCTTGGCTTCACAAATATGAATACTGACTACTTTCTTATGAGCAAGAGGAAAAAAATAGTCTAAAATTTAACCTGAATGATCAAAAGATATTGGTGCTTTAAAGAGAGTAAATTATCTAACTGTTACACGTTGGGAATTATAATCTTAGCAATGCACTTATTTTAATTTTTTCAATTCTAAGGAAAAAGACGAGTTTTTAAGAAGAAAAAAATAGAGAGCTGCTGCCAAGATTCTTTGGACAGGAACTTGTGAGGGAGACATGAGATTGCAGCTAATGTTTTATCTATTCTTCCTTTACCAGAAAGGACATCTGTCTTGACATCCACCCTTTGAGCAGAAAGTCAACTGGGGCTACTTTTTCCCTGGTGACCCAGAGAAGACATGCAAGGAGGGTAAAACAGACGTGCTTTTTCCTTCCCAGGCTACAAAGCTCATTTCTCGGGCAGCTTTCCATCTCCAAAGCAGCAAGCACGAAACAAGATGGAGAGATGCCTCCTCAGAACTGGAACCCCAGATACAGTCCAAGGGCAGCCATATGCCCAAGAATGAAAGGACCGGGCAAGAGGACATAAAAGCCACAGAGAAGACGAATGTTCTTGACGATCGGGAGCCACGAGTGGAAAGGGAAATAGCAGAAGGCCATGGAGAACATTATCACTTTGCCTCTTGCATGCTTAGGTGAACAGAGAAGAGTTCTTGTTTGGACACTTAAGCAATAATAATAACAACAACAATAATAATAATAATAATAATAATAATAATAATAATAATAATAATGATAATGATAATAATAATAATAATTTAATTTGTATACTGCCCTTCTCCCGAAGGACTCAGGGTGGTGCACAGCCAGAATAAAAATACAAAGAAAAAAACAATACATATAATATTAAGAACACCCCTTAAAAAACTTATTCAATTGGCCGAAAATTTAAAATATAATAACACCCTATAAAAAATTTACAATAATTTAAAACCCATAAAAACGCATTAAAAATTTTAAAATCAAGCCAGTCCAGCTAGACGGAATAAATAGGTTTTAAGTTCGCGGCGGAAGGTCCGAAGGTCGGCTAGTTGACGAAGGCCAGGGGGAAGTTCATTCCACAGGGTAGGAGCCCCTACAGAGAAGGTCCTCCCCCTGGGGGCCGCCAGTCGACATTGTCTGGCTGACGTCACCCTAAGGAGTCCCTCTCTGTGAGAACGCACCGGTCGCTGGGAGATAGAAGATGGCAGTAGATGGTCCTGTAAATATCCTGGTCCTAAGCCATGGAGCACTTTAAAGGTGGTCACCAATACCTTGAAGCGCACCCGGAAGACAACAGGCAGCCAGTGCAGTCTGCGCAGGATGGGTGTTACATGGGAGCTCCGAACCACTCCCTCTATCACCCGCGCAGCTGCGTTCTGGACTAACTGGAGTCTCCGGGTGCTCTTCAAGGGGAGCCCCATGTAGAGAGCATTGCAATAGTCCAAGCGAGAAGTCACGAGAGCGTGAGTGACTGTGCATAGGGCATCCCGGTCCAGGAAGGGGCGCAACTGGCGAATCAGGTGAACCTGATAAAAAGCTCTCCTGGAGACGGCCGTCAAATGGCCTTCGAAAGACAACCGTCCATCCAGGAGAACGCCCAAGTTGCGCACCCTTTCCATAGGGGCCAATGACTCGCCCCCAACAGTCAGCCGCGGCTGCAGCTGACTGTACCGGGGTGCCGGCATCCACAGCCACTCCGTCTTGGAGGGGTTAAGCTTGAGCCTGTTCCTCCCCATCCAGACCCGTACGGCTTCCAGACACCGGGACAGTACTTCGACAGCTTCATTGGGGTGGCCTGGGGTGGAAAAGTACAGCTGTGTGTCATCAGCGTACAGTTGATATCTCACCCCAAAACCACTGATGATCTCACCCAGCGGCTTCATATAGCTGTTGAACAGGAGAGGCGAGAGAATCGATCCCTGCGGCACCCCACACATGAGGCGCCTCAGGGTCGATCTCTGCCCCCCTGTCAACACCGTCTGCATCCGGTCAGAGAGGTAGGAGGAGAACCACCGATAAACGGTGCCTCCCACTCCCAACCCCTCCAACCGGCGCAGCAGGATACCATGGTCGATGGTATCGAAAGCCGCTGAGAGATCTAATAGGACCAGGGCAGAGGAGTAACCCTTATAGGAAAGTAAAGGTATAAGCAGAAGAAAGTTTGCGTGATTTTTATTTTCTTATCATAAATGCCTTTATGGGTTTCCACAGAAAACCTATGCAATAAGTGAAAAACTGTCAAAACCTTTCCAGAATGTCTCTTCTTCAATGGGACAGGCAACAAGTTGGGTTTCCAAGTTATAAGAACATTCAACTCTGTAATGATTATATGGCCCAGAGTGCTTTTTAGCAATGGGTTTTTTCTCCATTAGATGATAGATAGATAGATAGATAGATAGATAGATAGATAGATAGATAGATGATAGATAGATAGATAGATAGATAGAAAGAATTCTTTATTGGCCAAGTGTGATTGGACACCCAAGGAATTTGTCTTTGGTGCATATGCTCTGTGTACATAAAAAGACAAGATACACTCATCAAGAATCACAAGGCACAACACCCAGTGACAGTCATAGGGTACAATTAAGCAATCAGAAACAATATCAATATAAATCATAAGGATACAAGCAACAAAGTTACAGTCATACAGACATAAGTGGAAGGAGATGGGTGATGGGAACGATGAAAAGATTAATAGTAGTGCAGATTTAGTAAATAGTTTGACAGTGTTGAGGGAATTATTTGTTTAGCGGAGTGATGGCCTTCGGAAAAAAACTGTTCTTGTGTCTAGTTGTTCTGGTGTGCAGTGCTCTATAGTGTCGTTTTGAGGGTAGGAGTTGAAACAGTTTATGTCCTGGATGTGAGGGATCTGTAAATATTTTCACGGCCCTCTTCTTGATTCGTGCAGTATACAGGTCCTCAATGGAAGGCAGGTTGGTAGCCATCATTTTTTCTGCAGTTCTAATTATCCTCTGAAGTCTGTGTTTTTCTTGTTGGGTTGCAGAACCAAACCAGACAGTTATAGAGGTGCAAATGACAGACTCAATGATTCCTCTGTAGAACTGGATCAGCAGCTCCTTGGGCAGTTTGAGCTTTCTGAGTTGGCGCCGGAAGAACATTCTTTGTTGTCCTTTTTTGATGATGTTTTTGATGTTAGGTATCCATTTTAGATCTTGCGATATGGTAGAACCTAGAAATTTGAAGGTTTCTACTATTGATACTGTAGTCTGGTATTGTGAGAGATGGAAGAATCTCTCTTTCGCATTATTGTCCCAAAGGTGCTTTCTCAAGAGACAACTGGCCTTTCTGGTTTTTCTTTGAAGACGTCTCACTCCTCATCCAAGAAGCTTCTTCTGCTCTTTCACATTATTATTACACTCATATATTAGGCTCCTCAAGATCTTTTGAAAAACCATCAACTGCCTAATTCTAATCCCAAATGATGGATGATTGTTTGGCCGTTAAAATTAAACAAAGCAGATCCTATTCAGTTAAAGAATGAGTGGCTATCAAATATGTATATAACGTGTTTTTTAAAATGTGCTCTTATAAGAATTTCAAAAAAAGAAAGAAAGGAAAAGGAAATAATACTGATAGAAACTAAAGGGAGAGAGCAAGAGCGCACATATCTAATAAAGGCAAGTAAAATACGAGTGGAGAAGCAACAAATCTTGAATAACTCACTAATATAATATGGCCAATATCCAATTAACAACCAAGAATAAATATTTCACTTCGACTTTCTAGTCCAAACATGTCTCTGTTGAATCGTAAAATATTTACCTAGCACAATTAAAATCAGTAAGGAAAACCATATAACATTGGGTTTTTGTTTTTGTTTTTGAGGAAAAAAAGGTATGTTTTTGAGCAAATTAGAAGCAAGACAGGACTGGAAGCTGTGCAGTTGAGACCATTTTGTTAAGCTGTATTTCTTTTTCACTGTTTATCTGTCTGCAAGCTTTTAGGCAGGCTAAACATTAAAAAAACGAATTAATAAATGTTAATACTAGATTACTAAGTTATTTATAACTGAAATTGCTGTTAGTCACATCAGCTCTACAATACTTAAATTACAAAATGTTTCTAAAAGGTGTAGGCGGTGGTATGTTAATCAGCCAGCACAGCAGACGTCTGAGACAATTCCAGATATGTAACATTTTTTTAAAATGAAAATTTCAATTAGCAGTATTTATATGCAAAATTGGTTCTGTCTGCAAGCCGTGCTTTGTTATGGCATGCTCCTCCTCCCCCTTCAACACAACTGATCCCAATAGTTTTATTTTGGCACCCTCCTGGATGCCACCTCAGCTCCTCCAGGCATAGGACCCACCCAGCACCCTGCAGCCAAATATCAAGGAAAGAAGCCATTTTCACGAGCACCAGCAGTGCCTCAAATACCAGAACCATTGCAACAGTCTAGGGAATCATGTTGGTAACTAATGAGAAGGCCAGGAATCCTGGAGCCACTGAAATGGAGGGGTGGGTGGGGGAAAATCCCTTATTGAATTTATTCTGAAGCACTTTTCTGTTGATGTCACATGAGGTAAAGCTTCCAGAGCGGGCAAAAGAAGAAAACATTTGCTTAAAGATGTTTGCTACAGCAGGGTCCCGCTCTCCCCAAGCCCTGGGCCACAGGCTGTTCGGAACTGGTCCACGTTAAGTGGCAGATGAGCGTGCGTGGTGGTGGGGGCTCCATTTCATGAGTGGCAGGAACTCTCTATTGCACGCATGAAGCTCCATTGCACAGCCATACCCACCACTTGCACAAATGCCAGTCCGCAATGCCAGAATGGCAGTGAATGGTCACTGTACTACAGGATCAAGAAACAAATGCAAAAATTGACTAACGTTCTAAAATCGTAAGTAGAACCATAATTTATACAAAACAAGTTTTGAAATTATCTGGGACCAAGATCAGACAGAACCAGGAAAAATTAAATCTCTGGATAGGGGATCTTTGCTCATGGCTGAATTAAAGTGTTTTCCAACAGACAAGGAGCCTGCAGAAAACTACGTTGGGATAAAATTTACTGCCCAATTCTGATTCTGCCACAAGCATAAATGGAATTGGCAGGTGGCCCCAGCTCCTCCCCTCCCCTCTCCCCAATCTGATCCCCAGCAGTAAAGCATTGGTGACTCTCCTGGAGATGGGAAGGGACTGAGGAGCAAGCAGGATTAGCCAAGGGCTTCTTGGGTGGGTCCAGCCACCTGTTAAAAGTTTGCTCTGGGTCACTAGCAAAACTAGCTCTGGCTAATCCCCGGGCAAGTCAATATAATTAAAGTATAGAATTCTTCCTCCTTCCTATTAGTGCAGGTCATGTTGTCAAATTGAGTGTCACAATATTGTTGTGAGATGATGTCTTGACAGTCTGGCAAACACCTGCTGACGTGACCTTGGTTCTCACAGCTTGACTGCTTGATGTTTAAAATCCACATTCCAATTCCCCCTCCCCCTCCCCTCCCCCCATAGTTTGTTGGCAAGCTGAGAAGCAGGAAAAGTGAAAGCTGTTGTGACCCAGGCGCAAGTAGGTAGTAAGAAACTCAGTCCGTGAAAAAACAAACTTTATTCTAACAGCTGAGAATTATTTCATTCCCAGCATCATTCAACTCAAATTAAAACAAATGCCTCCCAACACAAATTCCTCAGTTCTCTCGCAAACCTTGCTCCAATTAGGCAAACTGCCAAAGGTCTTTCTTGGCAAACATTCACAAGTCACAAAAATAAAGGCAACATGTAGACAAAGCAGAAGATGAAGCAGAAGACGTAGCTACCAACGTTGTTTTCTGGCAAAGCTCAAACGCCAGTGCTGGTCTGTTTTAAGCCTTATGGGAGGGGCCAATCATCTCTTGGCCCTACTCCCAAGTTGTTCTCTTTGCTGGAGCTGCTCTTGCCTTCTGGCAGCTCTTCTCATGCGTGCATTAGGAACAGGCTCCTCCTGTTCTTCTGCCTCACTACTGTCAGTCTCTGGAGGCTCTGGAGTCCACACCTCACTCCCCAATGGCCCTGGTCTCACCTCAGCCTCATCGCTGTCCGATTCCGTTGCCAGCTCCGCAGGCTGCTGACGGACCACAACCAAAGCAGCCTGAATACACTTCGAAGCTTGAAACTAAGATTACTGCTACTGTTGTAAATGCATGCCCATTGCCAAATGTCTGAATTCTGATCATGTGCATCATGGAGATATTGCAATGGCCGTAAGTGTAAGTCACTTGTTTTCAGTGCCACTGTAACTTCAAACAGTCACTAAACAAATGATTGTAAATCAAGCTACCACTATGCTGGCTGAGGAATTCTGTACCTCAGCAGTCCCGAACCTTTTGGCCACCAGGGATCGGTTCTTTGGAGAGGTTTTTTTGGTGGACTGGCGGGGACGTAGTTTCGTGTGCTGCCTGCATCCCATGATGGGGCTTCCCTTGTTTGCACGGTCTGGTGTTTGACATGCCGTGGTCTTGTGCCGGTCCATGGATTGGGAGTCAAGGACCCCTGCTGTAGCTGGGGTCTTCAAGCTGCCCATATTGAGTAACGCTGGTCTGCCAAACAGCTCAGTTCATGCTGCAAATACCCAGGGAGAAGGAAAACAGGGCCGGAAGTTCCTTCCCAGTTTCTAAGATTCTATATTCACCTTAATCTTTGCACTGAAACCATTTTTACAGAACTTGGTTTCTCGGTTTCCTTCCCCGTGTTCCACTTGAGGGCTTTGCCATCTTCCGCAAGAAACGCACGCCACCAGAACACAGGCCATGACCGCGATGGAAGGCTGCCCCTGGTGGCATCCTGTGGAATAACAGGATCCTTTGAGGAAGGAGGCTAGAGGAAAGGGCCTTGATGCGGTGAGGCCTATCAAAGTCACTCTGCGCTTTAGCTTATTCCTAACGCAATCAGGGCAGTTGTTTTGAGTACCTTTTTTTCCCCATACTTTCCACTTTCTCCAAATTCAAATCTCTTTTCAGGAATGATTTGGAGCCTTTTGAGTCAACCAAACACACAAACTATAGCTAAAATTTATTTAGAAACCTGTCTATTTCTAGTCCATATTACTGTGGCATACTGCAATTCCACATCATCACGTATACAATAAACGTGTGTGTGTGTGTGTGTGTGTGTGTGTAGAATTTGTAAATGTGTGTTATGTAGGTGTATGGGTAGATATATACTTTCTTTTGAGAGCAGGCAACAGAATGTCATTATTAATGTCTGCCAGTGCTCATAGTAAAAAAATGACAAATGCTTTTCACGTTTACTTTTCTCCAAGAGTTTTTTTAAAATGCAAATTCCCGGGGTGCAGGCCCTGCTTTCAACATATATAGATGCTTTTTGAGGGCAGATTTTTATAAGAAAAAGCCAAACATTTCAATGTTCCTGCAGCCTGTCTAAATTGGGGTAACACTGACATCCCAATGACACTTTCTCAGTCAGTGTGCCAGCCACTCACCCGTCACACTTTTCTATATAGATAAAGATATATTTGTCCATAATGTCCATCTGTAGATATGCGTACAATTCAACTGGAGTTCTGATGCTGTTATTTCCAGGCACTTTCCCTACCTGGAGAAGGGGCTGCAAGCAGGTAGGAGCCATTTCCCCTCCAGCAGCTCCCTTAACCCAAGAACGTCTGTCCGCTTTCCCTTCTTATTTCACAGGACTTTCTTCATGATCCTGAAGTTATACCATTCTCCTTCTGGATGGGGTTGGGGTGGGGTAGGTGTAGACGTGAAAGCTCCAAGTGCAAAAATTGCGATACACTTTGTATGTGTAAAAACAGATCCACATGAATCAGCTGCAGTTAAATGCACAAACACCCCTTTCACGCACTTGCATCCGTTGAACTGTTGATAACAGGTAGAAAGATAATTAAATTTGTCTGGCATCACTTTCACCTACAAAGTCATTCTTAGCTTTGAAAACAATCTAAGACTAGTTGTTGCTGTGTGGCTCATGCAACAGATGGCATAAAGGTACCACCTCGGCAGCAGACTGACAGAAAGGGAAGAAGGAGACATGAATTATTCCCTATTTTCAGAGATGGCCCCATATTGAAGGCAGGCTGTGCATAGCCAGGTCAGAGAATGGAGCATCAAGGAAGTGCACGTTCAGAATGGAATTCAATATTTTGGGAGGGGAAAAAAACCCCATCCCTTCACGCCTCACTTCTTATCCTCCTGGACAGTTTTTGACTTCAACACTTCTAAGCATCTTTCAATTTTATGGCTTCCTTCCTAAAAATATATTCGCATATTGGCTGTGGCAGCAGCAAGAATAGAGACCGCAGCCCCATCCCCTAATTTTTCTGTTCTTGGGAAATGCTGCAGTTCCTGTTCAGAAGCTCAAGGCTTGCACTCGACATTCTGCCCTCCAGTTTTATCCCACCATCTCGGAGTTGTAATTCTAACCACAATCATTAGTAGCATTAGCAGGTCCCATGGGGGAGGGGGAGATGTGGGGGTGATTTGCCCTTGCACCCTTCTAGGTATTCTGACCCAGCTCCCCAAACATGACAAACCCTCTGAAGTGAACTCAAAGATTCCTTTATTAGGAGCCCCAGCAGCCCCAGCAAAAAGTTTCTCTATCCTCAGAGCTAGGGTGGGGCTCTGCTAGCAGCGGTGCCTTTTCCGTCCCAAGGACCGGCACATAGATTTCCACTGCTCTCCTCTCCTCTGCCTTCTGCGCATCCTTGTGTCAGGCACTGGACCCAGCTGTTCCTCCTCTTCCTCATCAACCACCTCCAGACCTGGGGGCTGTTGACTCTCCATCTGAGGGCTGACGGATGGCCCAGGCTCCGCCTCTCTCTCTCTCTCTCTGTCTCTCTCTCTCTCTGCCAGCTCCACTCCCTCTTCCCACTCGGAGCTCTCAGGTTGCCTTGATGCTGACCCTGACTCCCACGCCTCCTCTGATTCGGCTGCTGGGGTGGCTGGCGGCCGACAGGCCACACCACCATGGCTCAGAGTGTGATTGAGCCAAGGCTACTCAGCTGGTTTCATGCCCAAGGGAAGACCTGAACTTACCATCTCTTGGTTTCTAGCCTGACCCCTTCAGCATTAAACCAATCCGGATCTCCATTTCTTTGACAATGGTGGGCTTTGCAAGGGGTCATCTTCCCCATAGTGAGAAATTATTCTGGCCTTTTCTTTTTGCAACCTGATAAGTTCTTGCTTAAGTCCCCATTTGGCCTCTCAGCTGTGCCACTGCCAAATTCCCAAAATCAGCCTGCAAAAGCTTTGGGTCAAAGTTGTATTGGAATGGGGCAACTCGCTGCGTGGCTACTCAACCGCAGGACAATTCAACGTTGGTTAACTCAACACAAGTTAGCTGTACTCTAGGCCCGTTCCTCTCTTAATATGATTAGGGTGATGATCCACCTCAGGTCCCAGATGGAGGAACAGGTGGCTTCCAATAGTTGGAAGGACCAGGGCTTTGGCACTGGAGCCATACTGGAACAGAAGCTGTCTCCCTTTGCAAAAGATGGTTACTTGATCACTTCCGCTAGCTGGTAGCCCAGCTTCCAATTGTGCCCTGGGCTTGGGGAGAAGGAGTTCTCCTTTGGCAGGCTGCACTGGACCCCGACAGATCCTGGGCAGGGAGAGGGGCAAGCAGGGACTGTGACAGGGCGACTTGCTCCCGATGGCCATCGCTATGAAGGTGATAAAGTGTCCAGCCCAGGACAATAACTCTCACTTAGCCTGCCTTCTGCAGGGGATGGGGAGGGGAGGGCGCTGGAAAGCAAGGCAAGGAAGCCTTCAGAGGAGTTTGGGCTTGTGGGAACTTTTGCCTCCCTTAAGCCAGGCTGGCTTTGGAAACCAGAGTGGAAGGCCTGGTTTAGTTAAACATACACCAGTATAACCACAGCCTGCAAATTCAGCGCAGCCAGTACCCCTTTCCCACATGCCAGTAATGTGTTGTTGTGATGAACTCTGACAAAAAGCAAGGGAGGGCAGGTGGCTTGAAATTCTGAAGCAGCCCAGAATAATGGGAAAGTTGTGGAATGTACTTCTAGTGGCCAGCAAACAATTCCTGCAAGAATTAAAATGAAAGAGATTGACAGATCGACAAGGGTTCACCCGGAACCTACTAAAATAGATAAGAAATGTCCAAAGTAATTGCTTTTAAAATATGCATGCCACCTTCATTATCAGTGGGAAAGGTAACTCAATGTGGAAAAAGTTAATTCAGGAATCAATCTGGGAATTTTCTCTAGCAAATGTGCAAAAGGCTCATACTGGGGCCAAGCAGGAAGGCGGACTGCAGTAAAAGATCCAAAGTACAGACAGACAATATTCAGACAATTCTCTTCTTTTCATTCCACAGAGAGAGACAGAGAGAGTGAGTTTTTCTTCCCCTACAGACATTTGCAAGGAGGGGCTTTAGCTTCACTTTTCCCATCAACCTTCATCAAGATTGCTTTTAGCAGGGGAAAAGTGCAGTTTTCTTCATAGATTGGCGGGGGGGGGGGCGGCATTCAAGCATTTTCCCCATCAAGTTCACTGCTCTTCCATTGCAAAAGCAATTTTGGTGGTGGGTGGAGAGAAGAGAGAGAATATGAACACTGACACCCCCACCTCATGTCTGGCAGCCATCCTGACAAGCCTGCAGTTTTCTCATATTAGTAAAAATGAGGAAACAGCTGACTTAATTCTGCTCTCTGAGCTGATCACAGATTAGCTGGGCACAGAGGAAAAGGGACTTCCATTTTTCCAGGGATACATCAAGCATCTCTTGCAAAATGAAAGTGATTGGTGATCAAGAGATTTTAAAAGATCTACACGTGACTGATTAGGTACCGTTACTGTTATGTATTTGAACTTTAAGAGGGAAGTTTGGGCGGGAACTAGCACGTTGCTGATTGGCTGATGCCTCAGCCAAAATAGTATTTAAAGAGGGGTTTTTGCTGTTGGTCTTTTGCTGGGTCACAATAAACTAAAGAGCTGTTGTCACTTGTGTGGTCTCCTGCCTCGTCATTGCCCAAACTTAACATTGGTGACGAAGGTGGGATACTGAGGCAGCGAGACCAGGAAAAGAGCTGAAGGAGTACGGATTCGCAAAACCCAGCCAGTATCGGAAGCGGTTACATAGCCATGTCCAGCTATACACCGCCAGCGCCATTTGACCCTGCCAAGGAGAAATGGGGGTCGTACATGGCCCGCTTCGAGTGTTTCCTCGAAGCAAACGAACTACAGGGAGTCTCGGACAATTGGAAGCGTGCTTACTTCCTGAGTCACTGCGGACCAGAGGTTTTCGATACCGCCGAGTCGCTGTCAGAACCAACGCCGGTACAGTCGGTACCATGGCAAACGCTGCAAAGGACACTGAAGGCACACTACGCTCCGGTGTCGTCGAAGTTTGTTCAGCGTTTCGAGCTAAGACAGCAAGTTCAGCGCGAGGGCGAATCTATAAGCGTGTACATGGCTGCATTGAGGAAAGCCGCGACCCACTGTTAGTACCGGGATTTGGATGACTCTTTACTGGAACAACTCATTTGTGGGGTCCGAGACATTCGTTTACAGAGGCGGTTGCTGTCCAAAAGCAACCTGACCCTAGCCCTGGCCCTGGACGAGGCCAGGGCACACGAGATGTCCACCAAAGCGGCGGAGACTCTACAGAAACCGAACACACCGAACACCGGCACAAAAGCAGTGCCAGTCCACAGCGAGGTCGTTGAGGCCGAATCCGGGGGCGAGGAAGAAGAAGAGGTCTTCTATACCGGGAGGTCGGAGAGAGGCGACCGGGACGAGTGCGTGAGCTGCGGAGACCAACACCAACGACAAAATTGCAGATTCAAGGACGCAATTTGCCAGCGGTGCGAAAAGAAAGGGCACATCGCACAAGCCTGTCGAGCCCCACAACCGTCCCGCCCAAAATTCAAACCAGCCAATCAGCAGAACGCTGGACCGACGAAACGGCCAGGGATTGGCTCATCCAAGAGAGGCGCGAAATTGAACCAAACAACTGTACGAGTGGGCCACGCATCAACGTGAATAGAAAAGAAGATATTCACACAGACGCACATCAAAGGAGTGCCGTGTAAGATGGAGGTGGACACCGGATCGTCGATCATGATCATGTCCTGGGACACCGTCGCGAGGAACCTGCCAGAGGTCGCGAAACGCCAACTGCAAACCCAAAAGCTGAGAGTGCAAGACAACCAGGGAAACCGGATCCCTGTTCAAGGAGTCACGTCCGTCAAAGTGAGATACGGAAACCTAAAGAAAACTCTACCGGTCACCATCGTAGATGGAAACCTTCCAAGTTTGCTGGGCCTGGACTGGTTCAGAGCCCTGGGGATGGAAGTGACCGGGGTTCACAGAAACGGAGTCACCCTAAAGGATGAACTGCTGAAAGAGTTCGAGGACGTCTTCCAGACTGCCTGGGCAAATACGTGGGGACCCCTATTTCGTTTAACTTAGATCCCCAGGTGGCTCCCATTAGGTTAAAGGCTAGGCGGGTACCCTTCGCCCTTAGCCCAAGATAGACCGGGAGTTAGACAAACTAGTAAACCAGGGCATAATAGTTCCCGTCGACCATGCCAAATGGGAGACACCGATTGTGACCCCAGTCAAACCGGACGGATCAGTCCGGATTTCCGCTGACTACAAAGCAACGCTTAACAAAGCATTGCAAAAGAGCACATACCCTGTTCCCGTAGTGCAACATCTGTTGCACTCATTGGGACAAGGGCAGGTCTTCGCCAAACTCGATTTGGCCCAAGCCTAACAACAATTACCCATAGACAATGACACAGCTGAGGCACAGACGATTGTAACGCATCGAGGCGCATTCAAATGCACTCGACTCCAGTTTGGAGTCAGCGTAGCCCCAGGGTTGTTCTAAAATCTAATGGAACATCTGCTACAAGGAATACCGGGGGTCGTGCCATATTTTGACAACGTACTAGTTTCAGCAGAGAACCTAGATGAGTTAGGGGTCAAATTACGGAAGGTCTTGGGCATTTTCAGGTCTGCTGGACTTAAGGTCAAGCTCAACAAATGCCAGATAGGAGTCAAATCCGTAGAATTCTTGGGTTACCAAATAGACAGAGAAGGCATCCACCCCACGGAGAGCAAAGTGCGAGCCATCAAAAAGGCTCCGGCTCCCAAAAATAAGGCTGAATTACAGGCATTTTTAGGGTTTGTGAACTTCTACGTGGTTTTCTTGCGAAATAAAGCAACAGTAGCAGAGCCGCTGCACAAGCTATTAGCAAAAAAGGCTGCTTGGACGTGGGGCAAGGTTGAGGCCAGAGCATTCGAGGGCGTTAAGAACCTTTTGTCAAGTGATAGCCTGCTAATCCAATATAACGGGACATTACCACTAGTGCTAGTCTGCGATGCGTCACCCTATGGGGTAGGGGCTGTCCTCAGCCATAGGCTGCCGAACGGATCGGAAGCCCCCATAGCATATTTTTCCCGCACGAAGTCAGCAGCAGAAAGAAACTATAGCCAGTTAGACAGAGAGGCCCTGGCCATAGTTTCAGGAGTCAAAAAATTCCACGAATACCTATTTGGGCGCCATTTCGAAATAGTAACAGACCACAGACCATGTTAGGACTCCTGGCGGGGGACCGTCCAACCCCGGTTGCCCTATCACCCAGAATGACCCGTTGGACTATTTTCCTGGCGGCATACTCGTACAAATTGCCCCACCGTCCAGGGAAGGACCTAGGACACGTGGACGCTTTGAGTAGATGCCCGCTACCAGAGACAATCAAAGACCTGACTCCGGGAACACCCATCCTACTAATTGACTCTCTAGACTCCGGGCCGGTCACTTCTAAGGAAGTGACTAGGGCATCGTACAGAGACGTTATTATAAGGACTGTAATCGGTTGGGTACAGAGGGGATGGCCCGATGCACCGGGGGATCGTTTCAAAGACTTTACCAAAAAACGCTCGGAATTGTCGGTTCAAGAGGGTTGTCTGTTATGGGGGGATAGAGTGGTTATCCTGGAGAAACTGTGAGAAAACGTGTTGGAACTGTTACATGTGGGTCACCCAGGGATTGTGAGAATGAAAAGCCTTGCGAGGAGTTATGTGTGGTGGCCACAAATGGATAAAGACATTGGCGACAGGGTAGGAAAATGCCAGGCCTGCCAAGAGTCAAGGCCACTACCCCCGACAGCCCCCATAAGGGAATGGGAGAAACCCCAGGGTCCTTGGTCCAGGATCCACATAGACTTTGCCGGGCCATTCCATGGGCAAACATTTTTAATCGTGGTAGACGCATTTTCAAAGTAGTTAGAAATCTTGCTTATGAAATCCACAACAGCCGAAGCCGTAATTACAACATTGCGGCACCTTTTTGTAACGCACGGATTGCCAGACACCCTAGTGTCTGACAATGGCTCGCAATTCACGGCTACTCAATTCGAGGGGTACTTAGCAGAAGAGGGCATCCGACATGTCCTCTCGGTGCCTTTCCACCCGGCGACGAATGGACTTGCAGAACGATTCGTTCGCAGTGCCAAGGAAGCTCTATCCAGAATAACCCCCGGTGATTGGCAAGCCAAAATCGATACCTTCTTAGCGGTACAACACAGAACCCCCTGTGTAGCCACAGGGCACAGCCCATCCGAACTATTGATGGGTAGGAAACTCAGGTGTCCATTAGATAGATTAAACCCAACATATTCCCCTGACAGGTACCAAGGCATCCAGGAAAAAAACCAGGGAAATGGCAATGGGTGATTCAGTGTGGGCACATAACTATGGTGAAGGCCCAGCATGGCTTAAAGGAAGGATCACTGGAGTAACAGGTCCAAAATCATATATAGTGGACATGGGGGATGGCCGAGTATGGAGGCGCCACATAGATCAATTACGAAGAAGAGTACAAAATAAATCAGAAACCGCGCAACCAGACCCTGACTACCAAATATTTGAACCAACAGCTAACTCAGACCCACGGCGATCGGAGGACTTATCTGAATTTGTAGAAGTCCAGTGACGCCAATCGGCTCCTCCAGAAGACTGCAGGGACGACTCTGCAAGTAATCCAGGGCCGGAGGGCCTAGAGGAGGAGCTGGGAGGAACAAACTATCCCTCCGACCAGCTCGACTCACTCCCAGGGAATGAATTGCGCAGGTCAGAAAGAGTTAGGAGACGCCCTGTCTACCTGCGTGCCTACGTGGAGAAATAACATGCAAATTCCATGCAAAAAAGGGGCTCAATGCGTTCTGGGAGGGGAAGAGTGTTATGTATTTGAACTTTAAGAGGGAAGTTTGGGCGGGAACTAGCACGTTGCTGATTGGCTGATGCCCCAGCCAAAATAGTATTTAAAGAGGGGTTTTTGCTGTTGGTCTTTTGCTGGGTCACAATAAACTAAAGAGCTGTTGTCACTTGTGTGGTCTCCTGCCTCGTCATTGCCCAAACTTAACAGTTACCTGTGTTGATTCTTTGCAACCACATAGATTTTCTGCATCACAATCTGTCCCTAACCTTCAGGTCCTTCAGGTCTCCCAATACTGTAATTCATCTCCACCCTAATTTGCTGCTGGTTGTTCTTGTCTCTTTTCCTTCCACCTTTCCCCATATTAGGAAGCTGGGTCTTCACATAACATGTCTGAAGTAAGATAAGTTGAGCCTGATCACTTGTGCCTTGAGTGAAAACTCTGGGGTGATTTGTTCAATGATCTGTTTGTTTTCTTGGCTGTCCACAGTATTCCCTCCACATGGAGGGAAGTAAGCAGTCGGGTACCGCAAGGTTCCGTCTTAGGCTCAGTACTCTTCAATATCTTCATAAATGACTTAGATGAAGGAATAGAAGGGAAACTTACTTACCAAATTTGCAGATGATACTAAGCTGGCAGGAATCAAGATCACGTGAAGTGTTAGTGCCACTTTATAATGCCTTGGTAAGGCCACACTTGGAATATTGCATCCAGTTTTGGTCTCCACGATGTAAAAAAGATGTTGAGACTCTAGAAAGAGTGCAGAGAAGAGCAATAAAGATGATTAGGGGACTGGAGGCTAAAACATATGAAGAACGGTTGCAGGAACTGGGTATGTCTAGTTTAATAAAAAGAAGGACTAGGGGAGACATGATAGCTGTGTTCCAATATCTCAGGGGTTGCCACAAAGAAGAGGGAGTCGGGCTGTTCTCCAAAGCACCTGAGGGTAGAACAAGAAGCAATGGGTGGAAACTGATCAAAGAAAGAAGCAACTTAGAACTAAGGAGAAATTTCCTGACAGTTAGAACAATTAATAAGTGGAACGACTTGCCTGCAGAAGTTGTGAATGCTCCAACACTGGAAATTTTTAAGAAAATGTTGGATAACCATCTGACTGAGATGGTGTAGGGTTTCCTGCCTGGGCAGGGGGTTGGACTAGAAGACCTCCAAGGTCCCTTCCAACTCTGTTGTTATGTTATGTTATGTTATGAATAACCAACATCCTAAAAGATAGTCTCAAGATCTAGATGGATCTTGACAGACTTGAACACTGGCCCTAACTAACAAAATGAAATTCAATGTAGAGAAAAGTAAAATCTTACACTTAGGCAAGAAAACCCCAAAGTACACATATAGACTGGCCGAAGCCAGGCTTAATAGCAGTAACTGTGAGAGGGATCTTGGAGTCCTAGTGGACAACCAGTTAAACATGAGTTAGCAGTGTGTGGCGGCAGCCAGAAAAGCCAACCCTAAATTGGATTAACAGAGTAATACAATCAAGATCAAGTGAGGTACTAATACCACTCTATAAAGCCCTAGTAAGACCACACCTAGAGTACTGCATCCAGTTTTGGTCACCACTATAAAAAAGATGTTGAGACTCTAGAATAAGTGCAGAGAAGAGCTAAGATGATGAGGGGACTGGAGGCTAAAACATACGATGAATGGTTGCAGGAACTGGGCATGGCTAGTCTAGTGAAGAGAAGGACCAGGGGAGACACAATAGCAGTCTTCCAGTATTTGAGGGGCTGCCACAGAGAGGAAGGGGTCAAGCTATAACTACTGTAGCAAGCAAGGTCATAAAATAGGACAGAATTCACTTAACAAATGTCTCAGGGCTTAGCAGGGCTCATAAGTGGAGGGCTACCAATACTCTCACCCTTTGGGTGAGATTCTTGCTTACTTACCTTCTTCAATCTATCTTCAAGGGAAATTTTATTCTCTGGATTATCCTTGTTTTTCTTCTCAGAAACGGTTTGAATTTTTCTGAATCTTTCATAAAATGTGGAATCCAGTATTCATGGTGGAATCTGACCTAACCAGGAGAAAGTGGAGCATCCTGTGGATTTGCCTTTTCTGCAACCATATTACACTGCCTCTCAACCATCCATCCATCCATTTACAAGAAGGAGGGGCCATCCAACTCTAAAGTGATTCAGGGCGGCTTATGCTAAAATTTGAAAACAAGTGAAAAATTATTTAATTTTAATTTCCCATCCACTTTTCCAGTATTAATCATCATGACAGCCAATCTCCACCTATACTTTTGCTTCCAAAGTCTGTTTAATTCCCTTATTGGCAAGTCAGTATTATCTGTTGTCCATATTTTTGGTCTTTCATTTCTGTACATTGATCAACTCTACTTTAGTTCAGTATTAAGGAATTGCAATGAACGGCTGACAGCTTCTTGCATGCTGTCCTGAACCCCCAGGGTCAATCCATGGGGAAAGATGCATGAATATGCATAGGGGAGGGAGGAATGTCTACTAATGGTTTGATTTATATTCTGCCTTTCTCCTGGCACACACATAAATTGCTCTCCTGTTTTCCCATAACCCTACCCCTTTGGGCTGAGCGCAACTGGCCCCAAAGCCATCTATGGATTTCCATGATAAAAACTGGAGCTGAACCTGGGCCTCCCCAGATTTAGTCCAAAACCATAATCACTATACAAGGCAACCTGGTCGACTTCAGCAAAGTATCCGACAAGTACAGATATTTGCAGAGAGAAGGGCTGCTTGGAGGCAACTTCTGTAAACATAATGACTCACTTTAAAAGCAACTTTTGAAGGAGGCAATCAGCTGTTAATGAAAGATTTCTTTCTAGCAGCTCTCTTGGTCATGGAGATTTCTCTGAAAGCAAGACAAATGAAGACCCTGCAGGTGAGCAGAATAAGATCAAGTATTTCACATTTCCAGATTTTCAAGCCCTGCTCATGATTCAAAAGGGTTTACTCAAAAGCAGGATCCTACAAGGTTCTTTGTAATCACGATGGAGGGCCTTTCTGGCAGGCCTTTCCTTCATGGAGGAAGAAAACACTCTGCAAATAAGCCTTTTGAAGGACCACGTGCAACTCCAGCCCTTAAAAAGCAACCCAATTAAGCTAGGCATAATATATCTCTTAACTATTCAAAAACACCCACAAGAATGGTGACATCCTGAAAAAAAATTATCAGCATGCAGGATTGTTTCTATCCCTAGAGCAGTGAGTTTTTAATCCAACTCACAAGGACACACTCAATAAAAGCTGAGGACTTGAGATTACTCTGGTTTCAAATTGCCAAGGTTCAACTCTTCCTGAAGACGCAGGCTTCCTCTTCCTAAATGCACCAGCCCGTTTGGTAGCTTGTTCACTACACCTTTGAAAAGCAAAACCTCCAGACTTGTTACTGAAAGGGAGACATCCAGGCCTTGAATTGGCATGGAATAGTAGAACTGAGACCATGTTCCTTATGGCATCTCAAGATGCCTTGTTCGCTATTCCTGGGACGTTGGCCTCTGAAAAGGAGAGTGGAAAGCTATTTCAAAAGTTTTTAAGTATGGGATCCTATTGGAAGCTGTTGACTGAAGGGCATCAACCACAAATGCAGCCTGTAGATCAGAGTCCACTGTCCATAAAGCTCAGCTGGTGGCCCTGGGATCTCAAGACCCCCTGAGGACGTTGCTAGGCTTCCTCAGACTTGGGGCAGCATCTGGACTGAGAAAAGAGAAGGAGAAGGAGAAGGAGAAGGAGAAGGAGAAGGAGAAGGAGAAGGAGAAGAAACAGCAGCAAACACAGAAACTAGAATTCTCTGAAAATGGTTATTATTGCTTTGCTCCCCAAAAAACCCAAACTTATAAAAACAGTATTTAGTGAAACTTTTAAACATTAAAACAATAATGAAGCCACCAACCTTAAACAATTTGGATGATGTGCAAAAACAAATTTCATTTTGAAAAGACAATACAGTATATATATATAGTGTATCTGTACATCCTATTTAGCCTCTCTGGTGCAATCCATAACAGAAAATACAAAACGACATGAATAGTATAGAGAACAATCCCTATACAAGTAATTGGGGGAAAAAACTAGTCAGACGTTTCCGTATGTGCACGGAGTGATTGTGATTGTGTTTAAGAGTCTGACAGCCGATGGGTAGAAGCTGTTTTGAAACCTGTTTGTCCAGCTGGCTATGCTTCGATGTCTTCTGCCCGATGGTAGAAGCGAAAAGAGACACTGGCAAAAAGCAAAGTACTCCTGGAACAGAGCTCACTCCACAACTGCTTGCGTGAACGTATTTTCCTGACTGTGCAGATCTTCTAAAACAGGGGTGTCAAACTCAATTTCATTGAGGACCGCATGAGCATTACGGTTGCCCTCAAAGGGTCAGCTACATGTAAGACTATGATGACTCACAGTGGACAGGTGGGCATGGCTGGGTAGGCATAGCTAGGTGGTCACAGCCGGGTCCCCGCGACTAGGAGGGCATGGCTGGCTGGTCACAACTGGGTTGCCGCAGATAGGTGGGTGCGACTGGCTTGATGACGCTCTCTGGGCACGGCTGATTCAGGACGGCTGGGTCAGGATGGAACAAGTCGCACTGGCTAATTCAAAGTGGTAAAAAGTCGGTGCTCCACAAGCTCCTCACTTCCCCCAAATTGCTGTCAGCCAAGCGGTGGACGCACACACACACACACACACACACACACACACACACACACACTGCATTCCAAGTTTGGGGTCTTTTATCCACAGAGGAAAGAGAAGGCTGCTCTGACAAGACTCCATCTCTAGACTCAAAATCCTCCAACCCAATACTCTGCAAAGAGAGAGAGGGAGAGAGAGAGAAACAATTCTATCTATTGAAGTTCCTTAGATCATCTTTTCTACAAATATTCTCTCCAACGGTGTCTGAAGGAAGAGATTTAAATTTCACCAAAGTGTGAAGAAATCAGCTTGTGAGTTACAATTTTAGTTTTTCACACATGAATTGCTTAAATATGTTATTCAGTGTTATCTTGAGGCAGCAATATAAAGCATGCAGGTTAGAAAAATCAAAACAGCTGCCCAAAATATTCCCTGTTCCTAAGAAGTTTTCTTCTCATGCAAATGATGCACCACAGCCTTTGATATTAACTTAAATGAACGTGAGCCATGTTGCAGAGGTCACAGCACAAGATCCCTGCGTGGTCTTCCTTAGGTCATCTGCAGCCCTAATGCAGGGGCTGAAACCATGGTGGGGCTGGGTGTGTTGTGGTCCGCCAGCAGCCTGCGGAGCTGGCAACGGAGTTGGACAGCGATGAGGCTGAGGTGAGGCATCTTTTTCATATTCCTCAACTTCCTGATCCCTATCCCAAATCATAGATTGATGAGAACAATGGAGGAGATGTTGCATAACCATTATGAATAGAATAGAATAGAATAGAATAGAATAGAATAGAATAGAATAGAATAGAATAGAATAGAATAGAATAGAATAGAATAGAATTTTATTGGCCAAGTGTGATTGGACACACAAGGAATTTGTCTTGGTGCATATGCTCTCAGTGTACATAAAAGAAAAGATACATTCATCAAGGTACAACATTGCACAAGGCTCTTTTGAAGTTTGCTGATTTTTTTCTGCTGAGTGGAAGCTGCTCAATGTGGAATCATCTCTTTGCTTGCCCTGAACTACTGCCAAAATGAAGCGGGTTTTTTTTTTGAAGTGAAACTTCAAATTCAAGAAATCAGAGTCTTCTTAATATAAATTTTGAAGGCACATTCCTGAATGGTGTTTCTATAACAGCACAACAAAGAACCACACATCAGCTTTTGCCTCACTGCTTCCAGCTGCTGCAAATCCCTTTATGAAGTTAAAATAATAGAATTAGAGAGCGGGAAGGAACCTTGGAGGTCTTCTAGTACACCCCCTTGCCCAGGGCAGGAGTCCTTATTCCATCCCAGACAAATGATTGTCCAATCTTTTCTTGAAAACCTCCAGGGACGGAGCACCCACAACTTCAGGAGACAAGGCCATTGACTAATAGTTATCAGTGTCAAAAAAAAATTCTCCTTAGTTTCAGGTTTGATCTCTCTTTAACAAGCTTCCACCTTACTTCTTGCCCTGCCCTCAAGGGCTGTGGAGAATAAGTTGACTTCCTCTGCTCTCAGGTACTGAAAGATTATAGTGACCAGACGTCCCGCTTTTGGCGGGACAGTCCCGCTTTTTAATAATTTGTCCCGCGTCCCGCGGCAATTTCAAAAAGTCCTGATTTTTTGTGTGTTTCACTCCCATTCTGAAAATGGGAGGCGGCAACGCAAGAGGAGGAGGCGGAGAAGGGGGAGTGGCGGAGAAGCAGGCGCGAGAGGGAGGAGAGATGCCGCTTGACTTCACCCGAGGGGAAGAGAAGAGCCGAGCCTGCCTGGAAGAGCCAAGAGGAGAGCCGAGCCTGCCTGGAAGAACGGAGAAGCAGCAGCCACTTCTCCTCCTTCAGGCAGGTGGCAAGACTCAGCGCACATGCGCAGGGCCCCCCCCCCCCCGGGTCAATGGTGTCCCGCTTTGCCATCGCTGAAATCTGGTCACTTTATGAAAGATTGCCATCATATCACCCCTAGTCTTCTCTTTGTTAGACTAGCTAGTTCCCTTAACCATTCAAATGTAATTTAGCTTCCAGACTCCTTATCATCTTCTTTGCTGTTCTCTACACACTTTCCAGGATCTCAGCATCATTTTTGTATTGTGGTGTTCAGAATAGGATGCAAAACTCCAAGTATGATACAAAAAAGATGCTGAGAAAATGTGCAGAGAAGAGCAACAAAGAGGATAAAGGGCCTGGAGACCCAATTGTAGGATGAACACTTGAGAGGTATGTCTAGTCTATTGAAAAGAAGGGTTTGAGGGGGTGGGTTGGGACATGATAACTGCCTTCCAGGACTTAAGGAACTGTCACAAAGAAGACAGTTTATTCTCCAAAGCACCAGAAGGCCAGGCAAGAAGTGATGGGTCAAAGCTTATTAAACAAAAAGATCCAACCTAGAAGTAAGGAGACATTTCCTGACAGTGAAAACATTTAAGTCAATTGAATAGCATCCCTCCTGGAGTTTTGAGAGTGCTCTATTAGTGGAAGTTTTCAAAAATAGAGTGGACAACCATTTGCCTGGGAACTTGCCTGTCTTGAGCAGGGCTTGGACTAGACGACTTCTGAGGTGTCTTCCAGCCTTTTGATTCTATGTTCTCTGTTTTCAATCCTTTGGCATTTCCTGTTCTCTAGGAGCTCTAAAAGATTTCATTCTGTCGTGTCCCACTCCTCCGCTGACGGCCGGGTCAGGGAAATCCGAATCAGGCTTGCCTCTGCAGCTCTGCCCAAAGTCCTAGCAAAGTCCTCAGAGCAGGCAGGAGACCAGTAAGTGACTTCAGCAAGATAAGTTCGACTTTTGCCTGACTCAGAGACTGCCAGAAAGCAGATCCTTTATATAGGCCATGGGGTGTGGCTCCATGACTCAGCACTCATTAAGGCCTGCCCCTCCCTTCCTTCTGTTGCCTCCGCCTATCCAATCTTCTGATGCGAGGGTCACTCCAATCAGCTGTTGGTAATAAACCCTCCTCAGGCTCACATGCTGTGGAGGAGGGGGAGGGGTCTAGCTGCTCCGTTTGCCTGGGCATGGAGTCAGGGCTGGGGCAGGGAGATGCTCCTTCTTCTGCAGTTTGTGTGGGCATGGAGCCAGGACTTGGGCCGGGAGGCATACATTCCTCAGTGTTCGGGAGCAGGTAAGAAGGCCCCGGCTGCTCTGAGGGCGGGCAAGACACAACACATTCATTGGTTCCCAGATAACATCTGCCAGCTCTTTCAGAATCTGGGATGTAAACCATCTGATCCCAGCAATTTATATTCACACAAGGTGGAGAAGTACATTCTCACCAATACCCTACCTATTTTGACTTGCATTCCTGGTCTATCTCACTCAATGCTGATTTTGATAAGTTGGGCTGTTTCAATGCAACTCACAAAATGGTCGTTCAGGTGTTCTGCCAGAGGAAGTGCCTTTCTGGCAAAAGTGAGGGCCAGATTGAACAAAAATATGGAGGTCCTCTTCTGACGGAGGGAACGTGAAGCTTCTAGAGTCCGCAAATCAAGGCAAATAGATGTATCCCAGGATAATGTTGCAACATCCAAACTTGAAGTCACTGAGACCAGAGGTTTACTCTTCCAAACTTCTGGACTTGTGGGGGAACCCTTCCTCAGGGAGCCTCTCTCTACCGGAATCTACATTCCCCTTCTTTTTCCTTCTGAGCAGAAAGGAAATCCATGCCACCAGGCAGCTGGATTTCAGACTGCCAGGAAGAAAGACAAAGCAAGGACTGGATGGAAAATTGGCCACCATCACCACCCACCACTAAGTCTGATTCTCATTTAGTAACATGGTTAATGCTAAACAAATAATTTTATGCTAAATTATATGCTAAATTATATGCTAAACAAATAATTCCCTCAACACTGTCAAACTATTTACTAAATTTGCACTACTATTAATCTTCTCATCATTCTCACTACCAATCTCTTTCCACTTATGACTGTATGACTGTAACTTTGTTGCTGGCAATCCTTATGATTTATATTGATATATTGATCAATTGTGTTGTAAATGTTGTACCTTGATGAACGTATCTTTTCTTTTATGTACACTGAGAGCATATGCACCAAGACAAATTTCTTGTGTGTCCAATCACACTTGGCCAATAAAAAAAAAATCTATTCTATTCTATTCTATTCTATTCTATTCTGTTCTGTTCTGTTCTGTTCTGTTCTGTTCTGTTCTGTTCTGTTTTATTCTGTGAATTTGGCTTCCCCATTGACTTTGCTTGTCAGAAGATCCAAAAGGTGACCATGTGATCCCGAGACACTGCAACCATCATATGAGTCAGTTGCCAAGTGTCCAAATTTTGATCATGTGACCATGGAGATGCTACTACAGTCATAAGTGTAAAAAAGTCACTTTTTTCAGTGCCATTCTAACTTAACAGTCACTAAATGAAAAGTTGTAAGCTGGGGACTACCTATATTTGGAGCAAGGTATTAGAAATTCTGTATGCATTCCCATTGTGTTGAAAGTTGTTAGCAAGTGCCCCTTTGATCATGTTTCTGCCACCTAATGCATACCTACACATGGTGCTGCAGCTAATGGTGAAGGTATTTTTATATAATAGTAAACGACCTTTAGGATCAGATCAAACCGTTTTGCATGAGCTTCCCCAATTAAAAGAGAACATTCATTTTCCCATAAAAGGCTGATTGGGCAGAAGAGGTGCTCAAAGCTTGATTTTTACCTTTGCAAGCCGTTTCACATAATTCAAGGAGCAACTAATGGAAATATCTGGAACCAAAGACGGAGGATTGGATATTTTTGGTGTGTGTGGGGTGGGGGAGTTTCCTTCAAATTGCTTCTGGCCCAAGAATGGAACTGCAGCAATTTTACTTTTTGCTGGTGTTGGAAGAAATATCCATCTGGGTTCAGTTCCAAGTGGGGACAAAGACACTGGAAACATGGAGGCTGCTTGGAAAGATAGTTTAATGGTGGTCAGGATCACATGGCTTGAGTTCCTGAACAGAAAAAGGGGTGAGATCCTGTGCGCTCCCTGGCTTTATGCTTTTTCTGAACTTTGAACTTTCTGGGACACAGAAAGAGGATCCTGATTGGTTGTCAGACTCCCAGTGGGTGGAGGTCTCAGCTAGCCTTGCTGGCTGATGTAATCTTCCCAGGTGCCATGTGGTGAGTTTCTGTTGCTAGATGGGTCCTATTGTGTTGCAGATGATGGTCCCATTGACAAAGGTGGGGAGAATGAGTTTCTACCTCTGACCCATTGACAAAGGTGGGGGGAGTCAGGAAGCTGCAGGGAACTCCTTTGTCTTTAAAACGTGTTTCCCCATTTCTCATCCAGGGAAATATAATATTCTGCCCTTTTTAATATTTCCTAAGATATTTCATTCTTCTAGGAGGGGGGTAGGTGCTAATTTCCTACACTGGTATTTAACAGTTGCCCTGTATTTAGTTATCACAATCCCAAGTAACAATTCTCAGGGCAAGGACCAGAAACAGTGGTTATGAATTGTTGGAATGGGTCCCCATGTGGGGAGTCTGGAGACGAAACCTTCCAGAACAGGGGTCTCCAACAATTGTCAACTTTAAGACTTGTGGACTTCAACTCCCAGAATCCCTCAGCCAGCTAAGCTTAAAGTCTTAAAGTTGACAAAGTTGGAGACCCCTGTTCCAGAGAAACATTTCCCCCCCCAAAATCACACAGGAGCCCGTTGCCCCTTTCCTGACTGGCAATTGTCATTAAAGGGCAGCTGCTTTTCCGAGCTCTTGATTTTTATGCCACAACGAATCCAGCCAATTCTGTCCCTCCGGAGCCCTCAGCTCCAGATACTTGATTGATCGGGGAACCTTTTCGGAACGATCATTGTTCGGTATGGGGGTGAGGGGCTTGGGGGGGGGCGGAGGTGATGGCGAAGGGACTTCAGTCCCAATATGGCTCCCGCTGCTCCCCTCCCCCCACAGCAGCCGCCCCTTCTCTGGCAAGAACTCCCCCTTCCAAAAAGACCCCCCTCCCGAATCCCCTCCCTCCCACATGTCAGCCCCCCGCCTCGAAGGGCACCGGAGGCCCTCGCCTCAAAGGGCGCGCGGGGTGAAGCGGCCACCTTCCAGAGCCTCCGCGAAAGCGAAGGAAAAAGAGAGAACTGGGGTGGGGGGAGAGAGAGAGAGAGAGAGGGAGAAACACCTTATGACTTCTAACGCCCGCGAGCCATTTTGCTCTCCAAAGGTTTGCGAGCGCCGCGGGCCGCGAAGCTGCGCCGTTGCGGGAAATGAGTCGCCTTCGCACGAACGCCGCGCTGCCCGCAGCGCCTCCGGCCGCTTAACTCTTGGCTAGCCGGCCGCTTCCCTGCCCGCCTCTCTCCCCGCCTTGCCTGGCCCCTTCACCGGGCTCCCTGGCAGGGAGACCGGGCGAACCAGGGATGGGTTTTTTTCCCGCCACCTTCCCTCTCGGTCGGGACGCCTCGTGGATTCAGGCGACCGCGAACACCGGTGCGCCCCTCTCGCCCGCCCGGCCTGGACGACGAAGGCGGCCCTTCGTGAGGCCCCGCGGACACCCTTTCTCCCTTTCATCTAACCGGAGTCCAAACCTGGGCGGAATTTGACCGAGAGGAAGGAAGGGGAAGCTTTGAACAGACCAAAAGAAAGTCAAGGGAGACGAAGGAATTAACAGCAGCCCATGATTTTAATGTCGCAGGAAAGAACAATATCAGCAAATTGACCTTAATTCCTGTACCAACTTGGACATGCCTTGGCACAATAAATATTTCTTCTTCTGGAAGGTTTATTTCTGTGTTCCTCAGATACTGCAGAAAAAATAATCGCTACCAACCTGCCTTCCATTGAGGACCTGTATACTGCACGAATCAAGAAGAAGGCCGTGAAAATATTTACAGATCCCTCACTTTTTTTTTTTGTTTACATTTATATCCCGCCCTTCTCCGAAGATTCAGGGTGGCTTACAGTGTATAAGGCAATCCTGGACATAAACTGTTTCAACTCCTACTCTCAAAACGACACTATAGAGCACTGCACACCAGAACAACTAGACACAAGAAGTTTTTTCCCCCGAAGGCCATCACTCCGCTAAACAAATAATTCCCTCAACACTGTCAAACTATTTACTAAATCTGCACTACTATTAATCTTCTCATAGTTCCCATCACCCATCTCTTTCCACTTATGACTGTGACTGTAACTTTGTTGCTGGCAATCCTTATGATTTATATTGATATTGATTGTTTCCTGATTGCTTATTTGTTCCCTATGATTATCATTAAGTGTTGTATCATTAAGTGTTGTACTTTATGATTCTTGACCAGAACAACTAGACACAAGAACAGTTTTTTCCCGAAGGCCATCACTCTGCTAAACAAATAATTCCCTCAACACTGTCAGACTATTTACTGAATCTGCACTACTATTAATCGTTTCATAGCTCCCATCACCAATCTCTTTCCACTTATGACTGTATGACTATAACTTGTTGCTGGCAATCCTTATGATTTATATTGATATATTGATCATCAATCGTGTTGTAAATGTTGTACCTTGATGAACGTATCTTTTCTTTTATGTACACTGAGAGCATATGCACCAAGACAAATTCCTTGTGTGTCCAATCACACTTGGCCAATAAAATTCTATTCTATTCTATTCTATTCTATTGATGAAGGTATTTTTTCTTTTACGTACTCCGAGAGCCTAGGCACCAAGACAAATTCCTTGTGTGTCCAATCACACTTGGCCAATAAAAATTCTATTCTATTCTATTCTATATGCTGGTGGTCTCCCATCCCTGCACCAAGCAGATCCGCCCTGCTCAGCTTTTCTTAGCTGGGTTAGATCTTTGATGGGGTCTGTCTTTTCAGTAGAAGTAAAATAGAACGGAATCGGGTTTATGAAACTCAGACCCCAAATTAACTGGCTTGGTAAACTGCTGTGGAATGTCTCCCCTTCAAAACAGGCCTTTTGCTGAGAACGCACCACTCTGCTATGGACACTCAGCTTCTGCAACACACACACACACACACACACACACACACACACACACACACAACTGACAATCCAGAGAATAAGATGATCCACCTTGAACCATTGTCGGGATTAATGAAACTTCATGTGCATGTAAATAAAAATGCTCAGGAAAACCCCAGAAATATTTATTATGGAATTCTCCATGCTGATGACACCCCTCTTCCCCAAAGTAACTTTAATTGCAGGGCCCTCGTGCAATTAGGAGGCAGAACTAAACAGACTGCAAATGGCTGCTGCAAATATGCTAGAGGCCAGCCAGCTTTGCTCTCTCACTCCAATACAGCTTTGCTGGCTGGGGGGGTTCTGGGAGTTGAAGTCCACCAGGCTTAAAGTTGCCAAGGTTGGAGACCCCTGTGCTAGACGTAACAATACGAAGGCAACCTTCTCAAGGAGCAGCCTCAGGAGGGTTAGGTGCACAATCCAGGGAGGGCACCTTTAGGCCCCAAAACAAGCACCCACGATGTGAGCAAGAATGACTCAGTAGTACATGATAAACTTCTCCTAAAACTAAAATCCTACGGCATCTCAGGACCCCTCCACAATTGGATAACAACTTTCCTGACAAACAGACAACAAGTGGTCAAAATTGGCAATGCTCTATCAAATCCTGTTCCTGTCAAAAGTGGCGTTCCCCAAGGCAGCGTTCTTGGACCAACACTCTTCATATTATACATTAATGATCTCTGTGACCAAATAACAAGTAATTGTGTTCTCTTTGCTGACGATGTCAAACTATTTAACACCACCAATAATACAGCTACCCTTCAAAAAGATCTTGACTTTGTATCTGAATGGTCTAAAACTTGGCAACTCCAAATATCTACCAGCAAATGTTCAGTCTTACATATTGGAAAAAAAGAACCCAAACACTAAGTACATACTTGATGGACATTACCTTACAGATGACCCCCACCCTGTTAAAGACCTTGGAGTTTTCATATCAAATGATCTAACTGCCAAAGCGCACTGCAACTACATTGCAAAAAAGCCTTTAAGAGTTGTAAACCTAATCTTGCATAGCTTCTTCTCCAAAAACACTACTCTACTAACCAGAGCATATAAAACATTTGCTAGACCAATTCTTGAATACAGCTCGAGTGTCTGGAACCCTCACCACATTTCTGACATCAGTACAATTGAACGTGTCCAGAAATATTTTACAAGAAGAGTTCTCCACTCCTTTGAATACAAAAAAAATACTTTATGCCACCAGATTTGAAATCCTGGGTTTAGAAAATTTAGAACTGCCCCGTCTTCGACATGACTTGAGTTTAACTCATAGAATCATCTATTACAATGTCCTTCCTGTCAGACTACTTCAGCTTTAATTGCAACAATACACAAGCACACAATAGATTTAAGCTAAATGTTAACCGCTCCAATCTTGATTGCAGAAAATATGACTTCATTGTTAATGCTTGGAATACACTACCTGACTCTGTGATCTCTTCCCAAAATCCCCAAAGCTTTAAACAAAAACTCTCTACCATTGACCTCACCCCATTCCTAAGAGGTCTGTAAGGGGCGTGCATAAGAGCACCAACGTGCCTACCGTTCCTGTCCCATTGTTTCCTTTTGTTATATCCAATTAATATAGTTATTACATACTCATACTTATATATATGCTTATATATTGTATAGTTATTACATGCTTATGCTTATATATACTGTGACAAACAAACAAACAAATAAATAAATAAAGACTGGCATCCATCCTAAACCAAGCTCTGTCCTTCAGCAGGCACAAAGAGCCCCAGAGGGCACCCTTTTCATCCCTTCAAGAGGCATCAAGAGGAAAACCCTTGGCAGGGGCATCCACAGGGTGTGGTTTAAAAAAAGGCAGGTAGCTGTGACGGAACAGTCAAAGCTCCACATAAAAAGCAAGCCAAACTTTAATCACGTTTTTACTTTTTTGACCATTCTCTGCAGGTACTTCTAGAAAAATATCAAAAAAAATCCATCCAAGGTCTTCCTCATTTGTTCCAAAGAACACACATGCAGACAATGTGTGTGGCAGTCGACTGAAATGTTTTAGACTTCTTTGCAGAGGCCCATCTCTTGGTCCAGCTAAAAATAGACCTCCAGCCCTTCAGAAAGAGAGCAGCAGAGGAAGACTGAAATGAGTTAGGTTACGAAGTGGTTAATGCAATTCCTAAATGCTCAGTGATCACTTCAATTTAGTGCCATTTCGATTATTACACAATAAACAGACCATGTTGTCTGGAAGCAAAATTTTATGAGAATAGCTGAAGGGACTGCAACTTATTTTAACTGCTGAAACTTCAAAAGAAGGGACAATTCTCAATGCTAGCCTCCTGTTCCTACCTGGATACAAGAGAAAGTTTACTGAGGGGTCAGTTCTAGTCAATGTTTTATAATTAAGTTCGTGGTTTAAAATGCTCTTTACATGATGGGGCTCTGATCAACTGGTATGCTGCTTATAAAGAAACATGGTCACGATTTCATCTTTAAAAATAAGTATGCATGTACAAATCATTTTCTAATTCTTATCAGTATTTCACCAAACAAATATTTCTTTAAGGGAAACTTGTAATAACACAGAATTCATACTTCCAACCCAATTCTTTTATTGATTCATTTTCTTTCAAGATCACATATCTAACAGCTGCAGCGTTTTGTGTTTGTATCCATAAATTCCTTATCCCACAGGGCAGGATGGCATCTTCTCAGAATACAATGGCAACAGTGCCCCAGGCAAAAGCATTGGGGACGATTCCAAATGCCAAAAGTCAAACAGCAAATGCTGCCACAGGAAGTGCCTGGTCATCCAGCCTTCGGAGCTTGAGGGCACTAAGTTTTATGATGGAGGGGGACAACTCAGAATTGTGATAACTGTAACCTTCCTGTAAATACCATTAGAAAATGAAATGACATTTATGAAAAATAGTAATTTTCTACAAGTATAAATGTCATTTAAAACATGTTACATGAAATCTTAAGTTGCTTTTGAGAATTTTTTCAGAAGTTGGGGTGGTCTAAAAAATTTGGGTGCCAATTAGATGTTTTCAGAATGTCAAGAATTTGCTTCAAACAAGCGCCATTGTTGTTGGGTTTTTTTAACTGAATCTTCTGATGGTATAAAATAGCTTGCGAAGCATAAAGCCTAAAAATGATCACCAAATGAACAAACTCTGTTACTCTGCAGTTGTTGTTTTTAAATTATTATTATTATTAGTTGTTGTCCTACTTGTTCAGTTTGATCAAATGGGAAATCCTGAAGAAGGAAAAAGCATGGCTTGCACTTAATATTTCAACATCGCCAAGAGAGATCTTTGGAAGATCAATGCATTTCTGACCCAGATGAACGTCGGGAAGAGACATACTTCATTCTTAGAGGCAAACTGGGTCTGTTTAACTTTCCTCAGATGATTTTATCTCCTGCTCATCCTGAAGGCAAAGTCCACCGCAGACATTAGTGCTTTCAATGGGCTGAGACTGGCAAAGATTCCAATATCCCATTGACTGTTATGAATTTTTATACCCTTTGCAGCAAATTTTAGTTTTGCCAGATGGCCCTGGCCCCATCGCTGCCTCCGACGCAGAGCCCTCATCCGGGCCTTCCTCAAACTCCAGGACTGGCCCATGTTCCTCCCCAGCCTCCTCACTGTCCGACTCAGCTGCCAGCTCCTCAGACTGTTGGCAGACCACAACAGCAGGAGACCCTACAACATTTCTGAGAAATGGCTTTCCAATCTCTTCTTGAAAGCTTCCAGTGATGAAGCTCCCACAACTTCCAAAGGCAAGCTGTTCCAGTGGTTGATTGTTCTCGCTGTCAGAAAATTTCTCCTTATTTCCAGGCTAAATCTCCCCTTGTTCAGTTTCCATCCATTGTTTCTTGTCTGGCCTTTGGGTGCTTTGAAAAATAGCTTGACGACCCCCTCCTCTCTGTGGCAGACCCTCAAATATTGGAAAACTGCTATCATGTCTCCCCAGGTCCTTCTCTTCACTAGACTAACCATTTATTTTATTTTATTTATTTATTTATTTTCTCACACAGTATATATAAGCATAAGCATGAAATAACTATACAATATATAAGCATATATGTAAGTATGAGTATGTAATAACTATATTAATTGGATATAACGAAAGGAAACAATAGGACAGGAACGGTAGGCAAGATTGTGCTCCTATGCACTTACAGACCTCTTAGGAATAGGGTGAGGTCAATAGTAGACAGTTTTTGATTGAAGCTTTGGGGATTTTGGGAAGAGACCACAGAGTCAGCTAGAGTATTCCAAGTATTAACAACTCTGTTACTGAAGTCATATTTTCTGCAATCAAGATTGGAGCGGTTAACATTAAGTTTAACTCTATTGTGTGCTCATGTATTGTTGCAATTGAAGCTGAAGTAGTCTTCGACAAGAAGGACGTTGTAATAGATGATTCTATGAGTTAAACTCAAGTCATGTCGAAGGCGGTGGAGTTCTAAATTTTCTAAACCCAGGATTTCAAGTCTGGTGGCATAAGGTATTTTGTTGTATTCAGAGGAGTGGAGAACTCTTCTTGTAAAATATTTTTGGACACGTTCAGTTGTATTGATGTCAGAAATGTGGTATGGAACCATGCCCAGTTCCTGTAACTATTCTTCATATCTTTTATTCTCCAGTCCCCTAATCATCCTGGTTGCTCTTTTCTGCACTTTTTCTAGGGTCTCAACATGTTTTTTATAGTGTGGTGACCAAAACTAAATGCTGAAAGCACATGGATTAAGCAGAACATGTTTAAGAAAATGAAAAACAATCAGCTAATCAACCAAAATTTAAGACATTCTTTAATAATAATAATAATAATAATAATAATAATAATAATAATAATAATAATAATAATAATAATAATAATAATAATATAATGAATCTGGTGGTTTTTTTTTAAAAGAGCTGATGTAGTTCCCATCTTCAAAAAAGGAGAAAAAACAGATCCAGGAAACTAGAGACCTATCAGCCTGATCAACCTCAATACCGGGGAAAATTCTGGAAAAGATAATCAAGCAACGAATCACCAAACACCTACAAGCAACAAAGTAATAACCAAAAGCCAAAATGGGTTTGTCAAAAACAGATCATGCCAGACTAATCTTATTGCATTCTTTGACAAAGTGACAAAATTGGTAGACCAGAGGAATGCTGTCGATATAATTTACTTGAACTTCAGTAAAGCATTTGATAAAGTAGACCATAACCTACTACTAGATAAAGTAGAAAAATGTGGGTTTGACAGCACCACCACCAGATGGATTCGTAACTGGCTGACCAACCGCACTCAACGTGTAGTCCTCAACGGAACTACATCCACATGGAGGGAAGTATGCAGTGGAGTACCCCAAGGCTCTGTTTTAGGCCCAGTACTCTTCAACATCTTCATCAATGACTTGGACGAGGGGATAGATGGGGAACTCATCAAATTTGCAGATGGCACCAAGCTGGCAGGAATAGCCAACACTCCAGAAGATAGGCTCAAGATACAGAAAGATCTTGACAGACTAGAACATTGGGTGCTATCTAACAAAATGAAATTCAACAGTGAAAAAAGTAAGGTTCTACATTTAGGCAAAAAAAATCAAAATGCACAGGTACCAGATATGTGGTACCTTGCTCAATAGTAGTACCTGTGAGAGGGATCTTGGAGTCCTAATGGACAACCATTTAGATATGAGCCAGCAGTGTACAGCAGCTGCCAAAAAAGCCAACACAGTTCTGGGCTGCATAAACAGAGGGAAAGAATCAAGATCACGTGAAGTGTTAATACCACTTTATAATGCCTTGGTAAGGCCACACTTGGAATATTGCATTCAGTTTTGGTCACCACGATGTAAAAAATATGTTGAGACTCTAGAAAGAGTGCAGAGAAGAGCAAAAAAGATGATTAGAGGACTGGAGGCTAAAACATATGAAGAACGGTTGCAGGAACTCGGTATGCCTAGTTTAATGAAAAGAAGGACTAGGGGAGACATGATAGCTGTGTTCCAATATCTCAGGGGTTGCCACAAAGAAGAGGGAGTCAGGCTGTTCTCCAAAGCACCTGAGGGTAGAACAAGAAGCAATGGGTGGAAACTAATCAAGGAAAGAAGCAACTTAGAACTAAGGAGAAATTTCCTGACAGTTAGAACAATTTATTTATTTATTTATTTATTTATTACACTTTTATACCGCACCATCTCCCGTAAAACTCAGGGTGGTTCACAGGCATATTAAAATAAGACAATATAATAAATAAGCATTAAAAACCCAATTAAAACTAAATATTATCATAGCCAAATCACTAAAAACGGTAAAAACCAATTAAAAACACATTAAAATTTAGCTAAAACATTTTATTCTTAGGCTAGTCCAGCTCGCTGAAATAATAAAGTCTTCAGTTCACGTCTGAAGGTCTGGAGGTCGGGGAGTTGTCGTAACCCCGGAGGAAGCTCGTTCCACAGGGCCGGTGCCACCACAGAGAAAGCCCTCCCCCTGGGGATCGCCAACCTACATTGTTGTCGACGGCACCCTGAGGAGGCCCGCTCTGTGGGAGCGCACGGGTCCTTGGGAGGCAATCGGCGGCAAAAGGCAGTCTCAAAGGTATCCCGGTCCTAAGCCATGGAGTGCTTTAAAGATGGTAACCAAAACCTTGAATTGCACCCGGAAGGCTACCGGTAGCCAGTGTAGGCCGCGCAGGATGGGTGTTATATGGGAGCAACGCGGTGCTCCCTCTATCACCCGCGCGGCCGCATTCTGGACTAACTGGAGCCTCCTGGTGCTCTTCAAGGGGAGCCCCATGTAGAGAGCATTGCAATAGTCCAGGCAGGAAGTGACGAGGGCGTGAGTGACCGTGCGTAAGGCGTCCCGGTCAAGGAAGGGGCGCAACTGGCGAATCAGGTGAACCTAATAAAATGCTCCCCTGGCGACGGCTGTCAAATGATCCTCTAAGGACAGCCGATCATCCAGGAGAACGCCTAAGTTGCGCACTCCCACAATTAATTAAGTTGTTCCACAATTAATCAGTGGAACAACTTACCTGCAGAAGTTGTGAATGCTCCAACACTGGAAATTTTTTAGAAAACTATTTGTCTGAAATGGTGTAGGGTTTCCTGCCTGGGAAGGGGTTTGGACTAGAAGACCTCCAAGGTCCCTTCCAACTCTGTTATTATTATACATTTAAAGACTCACAGAATCATAGATGCCCTTAAAGGAAGAGGTCTTGGGTATCATCTAGTCTTTTAAATCAGCAGTCACCAACTGGTGGTCTGTGGACCACTGGTGGTCTGTGAGAAAATTTTGGTGGTCCACAGAAAAATTATTTGCATTTTTTATATTGCACTAAATCAGGGATCCTCAAACTATGGTCTCTTTCTCATGCTGGCTGCTTAGCTCCAACAACTGCTATCTGTTGGAGCCCCAGGGAGCCCAAGTGGGCAAGCGAGGAGTGGCTGGGAAGGGAGGGGCGAGTAGAGGCTGGCGAGGTGCCCCTGAATGGCATTGAGTTGGCCACGCCTACCCAGTCACATGACAACTTAGCCATGCCCACCCAGTCGGTCATTAGGCAGATCATATTAGTGGTCCACAGGATTGAAAATTATGAATGTAGTGGTCCTTGAGGTCTGAAAGGTTGGTGACCACTGTTCTAAATTATTTCTTACTCTGGTCGTGCAGTGGTTAAATGAAGTATTGCCGGCTGACTCTGCCCACAACCAGGAGTTCAGTCCTGACTGTCTTGAGGTTGACTCAGCCTTCCATCCTTCTGAGGTTGGTAAAATGAGAATCCAGACTGTTGGGGGCAAGAGGCTGTCATTTCTAAACAGCTCAGGGAGTGCTGTAAAACTCTGGAGTGGAATGTAAATCTAAGTACTATTGCTATTGCCACTAAATGTGTTACGTTTATTGTAAAATTGGAAGACAGAAGAAGGAATCCCAGAGGTTCTCAAAGGTCAGTGGCTACAGAATCCTCCGTGTCCTCGCCAAAATCAGGTCAATTGAAGCTGTAATGTTATTGTCCTTACACTTATATTGCTTGGTATAACACTACCTATCTCCAAACTAATCAGGATTTAAAAGCAAAACTGGTCTGTCCTCCCTCCCTCCCTCTCTGACCTACAACATTCTTATGTTTTAGTTCCTGAACTGTTACTTAAGATCTGTTCAAAATTAATCTTTTTTTATAATTAACATAGCTCAAAACATCATTTGCAAAGCTATTTCTGATTATGATTATGAACCACGAGTGGCAGCTGACCAGTTAATTGCAGTACACAGCACAAAACTACACTGAATAAAACCCATTTCTGCAGGAATAAAAGAATGACCAAACTATCTGAGCTCCAATCCCATAACCCAGGGATCTCCAACCTGAGGGCCACAGCCTGGTACTGGACCATGGCCTATTTGCCGCCGGGCTGCATGAGTGGCGGGCCAATGCACACACGTATGCAGCCCCATACAACCTCACAACAGGCACCTGCGCCTATTGTTCACAATAATGAAGCTGTGTGCACATGCATCCCACCCACCCACCCCCTGCAAAACCATCCACTCTCCCTTCCCCCACATGCCAGGCCACCAACCCGGAAAGGCTGGGGAATGCTGCCATAAGATGTTTAAAGCTTTGGTACAGAACATTAACAATAATTAATTGTTAACCAGGCTTAATTTATACTCAAAACTGGAAATTAGATGGTAAGGGGAAATAAATAGTGCTGGTATTGGTGCCATCTTCAATTCTGGGCAAAAATTCTTTTCTGCACTGCCATGTATCTCTGATGCATTTTCAAATTGATTTATAGCAGAATTATCCTTTTGTTTAGTTGGAGGTTAAGGCAGCCTTTTAAAGATCCCAAGATGTGCTGATGTTTTGGCCTGTTAGGCAGTTTTCTACATACAGATTAATTTCTTGGAGGACGGGGGTGGAAAGACTGCTGAACAGATCTCCTAAATAAATTCATGGGGTGACTGGAAAGGGCCACAGGACAAGCCTTTTTTGCAGACTTGCAGGTGAAACCTCTGATTCCCAAAATTCAAAGGGAAAGCCTGATTTGAAAATCAAAAGAAGGACCCATCTGGTAAATTGCCTCTGACATAATTTTTTAAAAATTTCTGAATATTTATTTCATAAATTAATAAATAAATGAATTATAATAAATAAATTTGTTTAATTAGTTAAAAACATAAAAACTAACAAACTAAAAAAACTCAAATTAAAAGTAATGCAGAAAAGAAAAAAATAAGAAGAAAAATATAAAAAAATAAGAATGTAGTGAAGGAAAAGAAAATAAAGTACAGATAATTCTCAACTTACAACAGTTCACTTAGTGACCATTTGAAGTTAACAATGGTGCTGAAAATGGGACTTATGACTGTTTTTCACACTTATGACCATTGCAGCACCCCCATAGTCACATGATCAAAATTCAGATGCTTGGCAACTGGCGCATGTTTATGACGGTCACAGTGTCCCAGCGTCATGTGACTCCCTTTTGCGACCTTCTGACAAGCAAAGTCAATGGGGAAGCCAGGTTCACCTAACAACCATGTCACTAATTTAACACTTGAAGGGATTCACTTAACATCTGGCAAGAAAGATCATAAAATGGAGCAAAACTCACTTAAGAAATTTTTTACTTGGGCTCAGTTGTGGTCATAAGTCAAGGACTACCTGTAATGAGTTTCTCCTTTAGCACACCAAATATAAAAATTTTAGTAACTTGTCACCATCTCTCCATATAGAACAAATGAGCTCTACTCCCCATTTCCTATTTCTTATCTATAAAAAAAATCTTTAAAGCTTCATTGATCAGCAAAAATCCACTGTCAGAGATAAAAATATACCTATTTTGGGCTTGATAAATAAACCAGCTTAATATTTCTTTTACTTTATTCCTTTTGCCTTGATCTTTAGGATCAAGTAATGTCCTATTACTTAATTTCTCTTCATTTTTTTCTGGACAAAGAAAAAATGTTTTTCTTATAAAATTTCTTTAAAACTTTAACAAGTGTCTTTTGTAAATCTAGTATAGGAAAATTATCCAGGTCATTCTTTTAGTTTGTTACTTGTATGTCCCTCTTAATTATTTAGACATCCGCTGGTTTCCTTTGTATGCCCATGTAGCATCTTTTTTTCAAATCATTCTGGTAGCCTGTCATTTTAAAATCTACATTCAGATCAGTCTGTCTTGTCTGATAAATAGTGTCTCTATAGCATCATTTAAACTGACTCTATAAAAATAAATTCTCTTAAAATTAACTTCAGGTCCAAAAACATCCTTCAATATATCCAATGTTAAAATGTTTTGCTTCATTCTGTATTACTCCTTCTTTAATTGTAATCTTTAGTTCCTTCTGGTTCCCTCTAGGGTCCAACTTTCAAAATCTCATCCTATCATTTTTTAAAAAGAATTCAAAACAAAACATTCTGCCACTGGAAAGATTCTTATAATTAATTCCAAAATCTTATTTCAAATCTATCTGGATCTTTAGTCTGTTTGTATCTTTCCAAAATCAGATTTCTAATCAAGTCCATAAACTTGTATTTAAAATTTCTTAGATGAAGGATTGAAGGAAACTCACAACTCACTGTTTTCAGACTTGTTAATAACTGAAAAGCAGTTAAGAATCAACATCTGAAAGTGAGTTAGAACAGGAAGTAAACCAACCCAGTTTCATTTTGTCAACAAGATTGTTATTTCCTTGTCTCCCAAACTGCCAGAGAGACACCTGTCTTGCAATTTTCTCATGAGGAACAACTATACGGAGCACTTGTGGGCAATCTCGGGTCTTATCCTAGTCTGGAGAGGAAATATGAAGTGTCAATCTGTTTACCAGCTCTTTATTCCACTTTATTCCAGTTTATTGTCAACTCTGCTTTTAGAGGAGTCATCTTAATTTTGCCAATTCTTCCCTACAACCAGGGGTGGGATTCAGCTGGTTTGAACCAGTTCAGGAGAAACAGATTCGCATTTTACATCTGGTTTGCTGAACCAATAGTTGCAGGGACTGGCTGGCCCCACCCACCCCGCCCCTCCCAGGAGTCTCCACGCGGCCCATTTTGGATGCCAGGTAAGTGCAGCACCCATGCGGAGGCTCTGGGAGTGTGAAAAATGGGCCTTCCGAAGGTCTGGAAATGGGCCCATTTCCAGCCTATGGAGTCCAGGAGCCTCCAGAGCCCAGGGGAGGTGGTTTTTGCCCTCCTGGAGCCTGGAAAGGGCAAAAAATGGGCCTCCCACCGTGGTGCAGGAGACCAAGTAGGCCGTGGCCACGCCCACCCAGCAACCAGGCTGTCAGCTTGCCTCCGATTAATACTCAAGAAAGGATGACCCTGACTCCATTTGATTATAGAGAAAGGTAACTTTTACTGAGCATGTCAGATTGCACGAGAAGCAAAGCTAAAACTGGAAATAGATATGGCTTACAGATACATTTCCCCTTATTCAGCCCTCCTCCCTCCAAAGGTCAAACAGTTCTAGTCCATTGTCCTTCTCTTCTTCGGCCAGTGGTACTTCATTTCCGATGTTATTCCTCTGTCTATCATCTGGTTGGTATGCCTGGTGTGCAGTGCTCGTTAAAGCTGCCCGTGTCTGTCTGTTTGAATCCTTCTTCCCTCCTTATCTGATATGGCAGCCGGTGAGCTTAAAGGGGCCATCACCCCATTAATCACACATAACAACAAGCAGCAATAAAACATTTAACGAAGTGATAAAACAGTTAAACATTCTACTAAGTAAATAAACACTTAAAGTAATAAGCGGAGGCTGACACAGGCAGAGAACCAGTTGCTAAATTTTTTGAATCCCACCTCTGCCTGCAACTCTCATAAATTGGCAGGTTCTTAGTACAGGTAGTCCTTGATTTAGGAGCCTGGAATTATGGTCGTAATTCCTGGCAGTTGTTAAATGTGTTACCATGTGACTGCACCTGATTTTACAACTTTTTTGTGCTGGTCATTAAGTGATCACAGTGATCATTGAATGAACTGATTATACTCAGTTGGTATAACTTGACCATAGGACACTGCAAATGGCCATAAATGTAATCAGGGGAGGTCAGCCATTGGAACTCTGAAACTGAGTTGTATCAGTAAGTAGTTCTGGGAGGATCCATTGGAACTTTAAACAGTTGCTAAGCAACCTGTTGTAAGTCGAGGACTGCTTGTAGGTTACAATAATTTGATTATAATAAAATGTCCATGGTACAAAACCTAAGTCCGAACTTAACAATTGCAAAATAACTTTAAAACCCCAGTTGAATGCAGTATGCTAGAAATCATAACAGCAGCCAGAAAATATAAACTGTCAATAAAGAAATGGCAGTATTCATAATTTAAGAACCGTCTTAAATAATTCCGCTTTTCTTCATTTGAATTCAGGTGATTCTAGGCTTCCTGGTGTGTCTGATCAATGTGACCCGGGGCATTCTTAGTGTAATGTATTTGAATTTTAAGAGGGAAAATTGGGCGGGAAAAATGCACGTTGCTGATTGGCTGATGCCTCAGCCAAAATACTATTTAAAGAGGGGTTTTTGCCTGTTGGCTTTTGCTGGGATCACAATAAACTACAGAGCTGTTGTCACTTGTATCATCTCCTGCCTCGTCATTGCCCAAATTTAACATTGGCGATGAAGGTGGGATTTTGAAGGCAGCGAGACTAGGAAAAGAGCTGAAGGAGCGACTTAGTTTGAAACCCAGCCAGTAGTAAGAGCGGATACATAGCGATGTCTAGCTATACGCCGCCAGCGCCATTCGACCCAGCCAAGGAGAAATGGGGGTCGTACATGGCTCTTTTCAAGTGTTTCCTTGAAGCTAACGAACTGCAAGGAGTATCGGATAATCAGAAGCGCGCTTACTTCCTGAGCCACTGTGGGCCAGAAGTCTTCGATACCACCGAATCGCTGTCGGAACCAACGCCGGTACAGTCGGTGCCACGGCAAACGCTACAGACGATGCTACAAGCACACTACGCGCTGGTGCCATCAAAGTTTGTACAACGGTTCGAGTTGAGGCAAAGAGTTCAGCGAGAAAGCGAATCGATAAGCGTCTACATTAAGGAAAGCCGCAAACCACTGTGAGTATAGGGATTTGGATGACTCTCTATTAGAACAACTCATTTGTGGGGTCAGGGACATCCGACTACAGAGGCGGCTGCTGTCTAAAAGCAACCTAACCCTGGCGATAGCCCTGGATGAGGCCGGGGCACACGAGATGTCCACCAAAGCGGCAGAAACCTTACAAAAGCCGAACACGCCGAATGCCGCGGCGAAAGCAACGCCAGTCCACAGCGAAGAAATCTAGGCCGAATCGGACGGTGAGGAAGAGGAAGAGGTTTTCCACACCGGGAGGCCGGAGAGAGGCGACCGGGACGAGTGCGTGAGTTGTGGAGGCCAACACCAACAACAGAATTGCAGGTTCAAAGACGCGATTTGTCGGTGGTGTGAAAAGAAAGGACACATAGCTCAGGCCTGTCAAGCCTCCCAACCTTCCCGCCAAAGATTCAAACCGGCCAATCAACAGGGCGCCGGTTCAGCGAATTGGCCAGGGATTGGCCAGTTCAAAAAAGGCGCGAAGTTGAATCAGACCACTGTGAGAGTGGGCCACGCATCAACACGGCTAGAAAAGAAAATATTCACCAAGACATACATCGAAGGAGTGCAGTGTAAAATGGAGGTGGATACCGGCTCATCAATCACGATTATGTCTTGGGACACAATCGCAAAGGACCTGCCAGACGTCGTGAAATGCCAGCTGCAACCCCAAAAGCTGAGAGTGCAAGACTATCAGGGGAACCGAATCCCTGTGCGAGGAGTCACGTCCATCAGAGTGAAATATGGACAATTCAAGAAAACCCTGCCGATCACCATCGTAGATGGAAACCTGCCCAGTTTGCTAGGTCTGGACTGGTTCAGAGCCTTGGGCATGGAAGTAACCGGGGTTCACAGAAGCGGAGTCAACCTGAAGGACGAATTATTGAGAGAATTTGAGGACGTTTTCCAAGACTGCCTGGGCAAGTACGTGGGGACCCCCATCTCATTCAATTTGGACCCCCAGGTGGCTCCCATTAGATTAAAGGCTAGGAGGGTCCCGTTCGCCCTCAAACCCAAGATTGACAGGGAACTAGACAAATTAGTAAGCCAGGGAATACTAGTCCCCGTCGACCATGCAAAATGGGAGACACCAATAGTGACCGCAATCAAACCGGATGGATCAGTCCAGATTTGTGCTGACTATAAGGCAATGCTTAACAAAGCATTGCAAAAGAGTGCTTACCCCGTTCCCGTAGTGCAGCATTTGTTGCACTCGTTAGGGCAGGGACAGGTCTTCGCCAAACTCGATCTGGCTCAAGCCTACCAACAATTACCGGTAGACAACGGAACGGCTGAAGCGCAGACGATTGTCACACATCGGGGCGCGTTTAAATGCACTCGACTTCAGTTCGGAGTTAGTCTAGCCCCCGGGTTATTCCAAAACCTAATGGAGTGACTCCTACAGGGTCTACCAGGAGTAGTTCCATATTTCGACGATGTACTGATATCGGCAGAAAACTTGGAAGAATTAGGGGTCAAATTGCGGAAGGTTTTGGGCATTTTCAGGTCTGCGGGGCTTAAGGTTAAACTCAACAAATGCCAGATAGGAGTTGAATCTGTAGAATTCTTGGGTTACCAGATAGATAAGGAAGGCATCCATCCAACGGAGAGCAAAGTGCGAGCCATTAGAAAGGCCCCAACCCCAAAAAACAAAACAGAATTACAAGCATTTTTGGGGCTTGTAAATTTCTATGCGGTATTTTTAAAAAATAAGGCAACGGTAGCCCGCTACATAAACTGCTAGCGAAAAAAGCTGTTTGGACTTGGGGCAGGGTTGAGGCTAAGGCATTTGAAGGAGTTAAGAATCTCTTGTCCAGCGATAGCCTTCTTATTCAGTACAATGGGACATTGCCACTAGTACTAGTTTGTGATGCATCACCCTATGGGGTAGGGGCTGTCCTCAGCCACAGGTTACCGAATGGTTCAGAAGCCCCTATCACATATTTTTCCCACACGATGTCCGTAGCGGAAAGGAACTATAGCCAACTAGACCAGGAAGCCCTGGCTATAGTTTCTGGGGTTAAAAAATTCCACGAGTACCTGTTTGGGCGGCAATTTGAAATAGTCACAGACCACAGACCTTTATTGGGACTATTGGCGGGGAACCGTCCAACACTGGTTGCATTATCATCCAGGCTGACCCATTGGACTATTTTCCTGGCAGCATATTCGTACAAACTGTCTCACCGACCGTGCAAGGACTTGGGACATGCGGACGCTTTAAGTAGATGCCAGTTGCCAGAGACTATTGAAGACCCGACCCCAGGGACACCCGTCTTGTTAATTGACTCTTTGGACTCTGGCCCAGTCACATCTACGGAAGTGACTAGGGTATCTTACAAAGACATTGTCATAAGAACTGTGATTGGTTGGTGCAGAGGAGATGGCCCACTGCACCGGGGGATCGTTTCAAAGAATTTACAAAAAAGCGTTCGGAACTGTCGGTACAAGGGGGTTGTCTGTTATGGGGGGATAGAGTGGTTATTCCGGAGAAATTACGAGGGCATGTGTTGGAACTATTGCATGTGGGCCACCCAGGGATTGTAAGAATGAAAAGCCTAGCGAGAAGTTACGTGTGGTGGCCACAAATGGATAAAGACATTAGCGACCGGGTAGGGAAATGCCAAGCATGTCAAGAATCAAGGCCACTACCCCCAACAGCCCCCATAAGGGATTGGGAGAAACCCCAGGGTCCTTGGTCCAGGATCCATATAGATTTTGCCGGGCCGTTCCATGGGCAGACCTTCTTAATTGTGGTAGATGCCTACTCGAAGTGGTTAGAAATTTTACTTATGAAAACCACAACAGCGGAAGCTGTAATCACAGTATTGAGACATCTATTTGTGACACACGGGTTGCCCGACACTCTAGTATCCGATAATGGCCCACAATTTACGGCCACCCAGTTTGAGGGGTACTTGGCAGAAGACGGCATCCGACATGTCCTCTCGGCGCCTTTCCACCCGCCGACGAATGGACTTGCAGAACGTTTTGTATGCAGTGCCAAGGAAGCGCTATCTAGAATTAGCCAGAAGATTGGCAATCCAAAATTGATACCTTCCTGACAGTCCAACATAGAACTCCCTGTGTGACCACCGGCCGTAGCCCATCGGAGTTATTAATGGGTAGAAGACTCTGGTGCCCCCTAGATCGGTTAAACCCAACATACTCCCCTGATGGGTACCAAGGCACAAAGGAAAAAACCAGAACAATGACAACAGGTGACCCGGTATGGGCACATAACTATAGTGAGGGCCCAGCGGGGCTAAAGGGAACAATTGCAGGAGTGACGGGTCCAAAGTCATACATAGTGGACATGGGGGATGGCCGAGTATGGAGACGCCACATAGATCAATTACGAAAAAGAATACAAAACAATCCAGAAACCAAACAGCCAGACCCTGACTACCCAATATTTGAACCAACAACTAACTCAACCCCGAGGCGATCGGAAGACTTAGCTGAGTCTGAAGAAGTCCAGCGACGTCAACTGGCTCCTCCAGAGGACAGCAGGGACGACTCTGCCAATAATCCAGGGCCGGATGGCCCAGAGGAGGAGCTGGGAGGAACAAACAGTCCCTCCGACCAGCTCGACTCACTCCCAGAGAATTAATTGCGCAGGTCAGAAAGAGTTAGGAGACGCCCTGTCTACCTGCGTGACTACGTGGAAAAATAACATGCAAATGTTATGCAAAAAACTATGTAAATATGGTACAATGTGTTCTGGGAGGGGAGGAGTGTAATGTATTTGAATTTTAGGAGGGAAAATTGGGCGGGAAAAATGCACGTTGCTGATTGGCTGATGCCTCAGCCAAAATACTATTTAAAGAGGGGGTTTTGCCTGTTGGCTTTTGCTGGGATCACAATAAACTACAGTGCTGTTGTCACTTGTATCATCTCCTGCCTCGTCATTGCCCGAACTTAACACTTACCCTGCTTGCTCCTCTTTTAGGAAGCTGGTAGTGGATCCATGGAAGAGCAAGCATGGGGACACCAAATGGCCTTCAAGAGTTCAGCATATGGTGAGGTGCATCCCCCACCCATTTCTCCCCACCTCCACCATCATCACAGCGAAAGGCAACTTCATTGCCCCAATAGCCCTGCCAAGTGCCAGCTTTGTGGTGCCTTCTGAGGGCCCATCCTGGGGTTGGTTGCGTTTTACTGGCACGTGGTCTTCTTCTTCCCCTCCTGCTTTCAGAAGAAGCTCTTGGCAGGGTCCATGGAATTCCTGCCAGGGCCAGAAAAAATCATCCTCTACTTCTAAGGACATGGATCCATAGAGACAGTGGGAGGATAACCATGGAACTCTTTCGTCCAAAGATCTAAAACTCAAAGGGTTGAGTTCACCTGTCATGCTGAATTATGACTTGCTCAATCATGGTTCATGCATAATGCAATTTTTCAGCCTGAAATTCTGCAGATGTTGGGATTAAAGCTCACAGAATGCCTAGTCCAACATCTCTGGAAGGTCCATGTTGGGGAAGTTTGTGCTTTTCAATTCCCAGTGGGAGGGATCAGAGAGCACATTAAATCAGAACCAAACCATAGTAAAATCGATGAGGCTAGTGGGCTTTTCATGAACTCGGCTGATTGGTCTTGGCCTGTTTTTGTATATCTCCTAGTACATCTGGAAGACACACTTCCAGCTGTTTCTTGCATTATTATCTACGGGGTCCTAATGAGAAGCTTTTTTTTTTAGCTACATCCCATCCTCTTCTTCTGGCCTCTCTCAAGGAAATTCACCACGTCAGGGATGGGAATTGCATACTGCTTTGCACTACAATTCTTCACTAAAGCTGTTCACACAACCTAAGCCCAACTTAAGAAAATGTAGTAACTGTGTTTGTATAAGCTTCTGTTGTTGTTAGTTGCAAAGTCGTGTCCGACCCATGGACAACATTCCTCCAGGCCTTCCTATCCTCTACCATCCTCTGGAATCCATTTAAGCTCATACTGTCTGCTTCAGTGATTCCATCCAGCCACCTCGTTCTCTGTCATCCCCTGCTTCTTTTGCCCTCAATCTTTCCCAGCATGAGTCTCTTCTCCAGGGAGTCCTTCCTTCTCATTGTGTGGCCAAAGTCTTTCAGTTTCATCTTCAGGATTTGGCCTTCTAAAGAGCAGTCAGGGTTGATCTCCTCTAGAACTGACCGGTTGGATCGCCTTGCAGTCCAAGGGACTCGCAGGAGTCTTCTCCAGCACCAGAGTTCAAAGGCCTCAATTCTTTGGCGCTCAGCCTTTCTTATGGTCCAACCTTCACAGCCATACATCGCAACTGGGAAAACCATAGCCTTGACTATACGCATTTTTATTGGCAGGGTGATGTCTCTGCTTTTTAGTACGCTGTCTAGATTTGCCATAGCTTTCCTCCCCAGGAGCAAGCGTCTTTTAATTTCTTGGCTGCAGTCCCCATCTGCGGTGATCTTGGAGCCCAGGAAAATAAAATCTGTCACTACCTCCTTTTCTTCCCCATCTATTTGCCAGGAATTGAGAGGGCCGGATGCCATGATCTTAGTTTTCTTAATGTTGAGTTTCAAGCCAGCTTTTGCACTCTCCTTCTTCACCTGCATCAACAGGCTCTTTAGTTCCTCTTCGCTTTTTGCCATTAGAGTGGTATCATTTGCATATCTGAGGTTGTTGATATTTCTCCCGGCAATCTTAATTCCAGCTTTTGATTCATCTAGCCCCGCCTTTCTCATGATGTGCTCTGCATATAAGTTAAATAGGCAGGGTGACAGTATACAGCCTTGCAGGACTCCTTTCCCAATTTTGAACCAATCAGTGGTTCCGTGTCCAGTTTTCATTGTTGCTTCTTGACCTGCATAGAGGTTTCTCAAGAGACAAATAAGATGGTCTGGTACTCCCATCTCTTTAAGCTTCTATGACCCCCCCCCCCAAATAACTCATATTCTGGCTTAATACAATATCCTGCTTTACAAAAATGGGTTTCCACTTCAGTCTAGTTGCATGAGCTTAGCCTAGCCATATCCGTCAGGTGAGAACAGAGTGGTCATCTGGGAGCCTGGACATCATCCAAGCTACTCCCCTCCTCTGCAACCAATAGGGTGTGTGTAAATCTACTGGATCTACTTCTTTGTGGTTGTTTTTAAAAAAGAGTTTGGGATAGCACAGCCAGGAAATAAATGGATGTCTAAGACAGTTTTTGGAGCAGTCCAATTGTTTCCCTATTAAGACTGCAATTCTGGGCTTGAGATTTTACGATAAGCCAGCCCTGAGGATGAGATAAGACAGAAAGTCAGATAAATCAATAAGTTTATATTTACGCACAGTTAACAATGACCATCCACTAAATCTTTGCAAGTGCACGTTAAAGCTGAATTATTGTCAGCAAAAGCCATCGATGAATCTGCAAAATTACAGAACAGGCACAAAACTCTAGAAGGCCTCTTCCTCTCCCCCGCCTCTTTTATTCCACATCCTATTGGGAGACCCCTGGATGCTAAACTCCCAGACCCCAGTGAGCAAAGAAGAAGGGAAACAACAATCTGAAGTTGGGATTGATTTACTTCATTAGCTGGGATTACAAGTTTAACTTACAAACCAGAGGTCAAAATTTCTCATTAACAAGGGGGATGTGGGTAGCTGGAGGGCCTGGTTCAAGAGGAGACCACTCTTATTACCAACTACACATTTCAATCTGTCTTTGATGTTTTCCTTCTGCCCCCTCCCTTTTATTTTTTTGGCAGAAGAGCTGATTTTAATTGTAGCTATACAACAGGGCTCCCGATGCCTGAAAGCAGCCCCGACATCTGCAGTGCGAGCTGCTTAGTGATACCGGGCACAGTCCGTAGCTCTGGGCTAATTTTAATGGCTCCCCTTTTCGTACAAGGCTCAGATTGTTTTCCACACGATTCTGGTTAATTTAGCTGCAGGAAAGGGCATCGGTTTTCCTTGTGCATTTGAGATCTTCTACTCTTCAACAAGGGGAAATGAATTAAAAGAAGAGAAATGATCACAAAAAAACAGAAAAGCTTGCTTCTAACTTCTGAAGGAAAAATACCAAGTGATCTAATTTCCACTATATTCCAAATGGGGTGAGGGGGAGACTGTGTTTTAGATATATATATGTATGTATGTATGAATGTATGTATATATGTATATGTATATGTGTGTGTGTGTGTGTGTGTGTGTGTGTGTGTGTGTGTGTGTGTGTGTGTGTGTGTATTTGTTTTCTGAGGTTTTCGCGGGTGTTTGTATGTAGGTCTTTGGTTATTCGGGTTTTCTCCCACGTAAAATTGGAAGTGTCTTGGCGATGTTTCGACGAAGTCTCATTCGTCATCTTCAGGCTTCAGCGTCGTGCTTCTGGGAGCAAAAGCACGAAGCTGAAGCCTGAAGATGACGAATGAGACTTCGTCGAAACGTCGCCAAGACACTTCCAATTTTACGCGGAAGAAAACCCGAATAACCAAAGACCTACATACAAACACCCGCGAAAACCTCAGAAAACAAATATACACACACACACACACACACACACACACACACACACACCTACAAAAGCCAGGAAAAGCTCCAGGCCCAGACAAGATAACTCCTTCTTGCTTAAAAGTCTGTGCTGACCAATTGGCCCCCATCTTAACCCATATTTTCAATAAATCACTAGAGATGTGCTATGTTCCTTCTTGCTTCAAACGCTCTACCATCATCCCAGTGCCGAAGAAGCCCACCATCAAGGAACTGAATGACTACAGACCAGTTGCTCTAACATCTGTAGTCATGAAAACCTTTGAAAGGCTAGTGCTTTCCTACCTGAAAACCATCACGAATCCGCTCTTAGACCCCTTGCAATTTGCATACCGAGCAAATAGATCAACAGATGATGCTGTTAATATGGCTCTGCACTACATCCTACAACATCTTGAGTCTCCAAAGACCTATGCAAGGGTCCTTTTTGTAGACTTTAGTTCAGCATTCAATACCATCATTCCAGACATTCTTCTAACTAAGCTAAACCAGCTACAGGTACCGGAACAGACTTGTAAGTGGATCACAAGCTTCCTAACAAACAGGAAGCAGCAGGTGAAGCTAAGCAAGATCACATCAAATACCTGTACAATTAGCACAGGGCCCCCAAGGCTGTGTGCTCCTCCCACTTCTCTTCTCTCTGTATACCAATGACTGCATCTCCAATGATCCATCTGTTAAGCTACTGAAGTTCGCAGATGACACAACAGTGATTGGTCTCATTCGAGACAATGACGAATCCGCATATAGACGAGAGGTCGAACGACTAGCCTTGTGGTGCAACCAAAACAATCTGGAACTGAACACACTCAAAACCGTAGAAATGGTGGTAGACTTTAGGAAAAACCCTTCCATACTTCCACCTCTCACAATACTTGACAACACAGTATCAACAGTAGAAACCTTCAAATTTCTGGGTTCTATCATATCGCAAGATCTCAAATGGACAGCTAACATCAAAACATCATTAAAAAGGACAACAAAGAATGTTCTTTCTGCGCCAACTCAGTAAGCTCAAACTGCCCAAGGAGCTGCTGATCCAATTCTACAGAGGAATTATTGAGTCTGTCATTTGCACCTCTATAACTGTCTGGTTCGGTTCTGCAACCCAACAAGAAAAACACAGACTTCAGAGGATAATTAGAACTGCAGAAAAAATAATTGCTACCAACCTGCCTTCCATTGAGGACCTGTATACTGCACGAATCAAGAAGAGGGCCGTGAAAATATTTGCAGATCCCTCGCATCCTGGACATAAACTGTTTCAACTCCTACCCTCAAAACGACGCTATAGAGCACTGCACACCAGAACAACTAGACACAAGAACAGTTTTTTCCCGAAGGCCATCACTCTGCTAAACAAATAATTCCATCAACACTGTCAAACTATTTACTGAATCTGCACTACTATTAACCTTCTCATCGTTCCCATCACCAATCTCTTTCCACTTATGACTGTATGATTATAACTTTGTTGCTGGCAATCCTTATGATTTATATTGATATATTGACCATCAATTGTGTTGTAAATGTTGTACCTTGATGAACATATCTTTTCTTTTATGTACACTGAGAGCATATGCACCAAGACAAATTCCTTGTGTGTCCAATCACACTTGGTGTCGTGTCCCACTCCTCCGCTGACGGCTGGGTCCGGGAAATCCGAATCAGGCTTGCCTCTGCAGCTCTGCCCAAAGTCCTAGCAAAGTCCTCAGAGCAGGCAGGAGACCAGTAAGTGACTTCAGCAAGATAAGTTTGACTTTTGCCTGACTCAGAGACTGCCAGAAAGTAGCTCCTTTATATAGGCCATGGGGTGTGGCTCCATGACTCAGCACTCATTAAGGCCTGCCTCCTTCCCTCTGTTGCCTCCGCCTCTCCAATCTTCTGATGCGAGGGTCACTCCAATCAGCTGTTCTTGGGAGTAAACCCTCCTCAGGCTCACCTGCTGTGGATGAGGGGGAGGGGTCTAGCTGCTCCGTTTGCCTGGGCATGGAGTCAGGGCTGGGGCAGGGAGATGCTCCTTCTTCTGCAGTTTGTGGGGGCATGGAGCCAGGACTTGGGCCGGAAGGCATACATTCCTCAGTGTTGGGGAGCAGGTAAGAAGGCCCCGGCTGCTCTGAGGGCGGGCAAGACACAACACTTGGCCAATAAAAAATTCTATTCTTCTATTCTTATATATATAAGATATAAGATATAAGATATATAAGATATATATATAAGATATATGAAAGAGCCTGTTTTTCTGTCAGTGTCATAAGGGACCCCGATATCTATGCAACCCTAAAACACCAATAAGTTCTGTGTGTACCTTTACTGCTCATATAATTTTGTAATGCTGATGGAAAATTACTTTTATGAAAAAGTAGAAGTTATCTTGCTTGGCAGAGGCGTGTGTTGCAAACTTAGAGGAATATTTCTACATATTGTAACTGTTTACGTCTTAACCCCTGGAACATACTGGGTAAGAATAAGGTAACGAAGAATAGGGAAATGAAGGGACTAGTGACTAATGACAAGTGTCAGAGGATGTCTTGTGTCATGAAAGGTGACATAAGGTGTAAGATAATTCCATATATGGACAAGTTAACTGGAAACCAATTATGTATCATTTCGTATTTTCCTGTTTTCTACTTTCTGTATCAGAAGCTATAAAAGTATAGGCTTGGGCAGTGCCAGGGGTCCAGATTTTGTTTTCCACGCAAGTGGAAGTCTGCACCTATTTGCGCAGAAAGGACCTTAGGACCTTTCGCCGCGAACTTAAAACTTATTTATTTCATATGGCTGGACTAGCCTGATTTTATTTTTATTGGATGGGTTTTTAAAATTGTGTTATTTTACAGGGGAGTATGTTTTTTAACGTTTTGGGCATTTAAATTAGTTTTTTAAGGGTTGTTTTTAAATTATTGTGTGTATTTATATTTTATCTGCCTGTTCACCGCCCTGAGTCCTTCGGGAGAATGGCGGTATACAAATTAAAATATTATTATTATTATTATTATTATTATTATTATTAGATAATTAAATAAATAATTCCTGTTTCTCCAATCCTTCGTGGTCTTTTCTCCTTCAATTGAAATGTGGGCGTAGCCCCATAACAAATGTGTCCTAATGTATCATTTTTTTATTAGGGGAAATGCTGAGGTAAACGCATATTGTGCCTTCCTAACCCTAAAATTTAAAAAGGAAAAAATCAGGTGAGTAGCTGTTTTTCAAAATCTCCACGTGCAGATTTAAAATGGTAGAACACCATCTTTGAAAATGAAAACTTTCACTAATTGTATATGTGCTTATACCACCATACAAACAGACAGACATGTACATATGTACATAAATATGTAACTGAGCATCTTTGTACATTAAACACAGATTTAATGTGACCGAAAAGATATCTAATGGATAACCAGGGGATAGTTCATATGTAGGGAGTTGTTGCAGAAATTCATTTTCTTTCTTGAGATGGGCCCAGAACATTGTGGAGAATGCATTTCCATCCTCATGCATGCCTAGCTTGGTACTTTCTGAAAGCATCCATGGTTGGTTTTAAAAAGTGAAGGAAATGGCCATGATTGCATAATTGTAAAAGAGTTGGAAGGGAACTTCTGGAGGCAAAACTTTCCACTGATTAATTGTTCTCATTGTCATGAAATTTCTCCTTAGTTCTAGGTTGCTTCTCTCCTTGATTAGTTTTTATCCATTAATTGTTGTCTTGCCTTCAGATGTTTTGAAGAATAGATTGAGCCCCTCTTCTTTGTGGCAGCCCCTCAGATATTGGAAGACTGCTATCATGTCACACCTACTCCTTCTTTTCATTAGGCTAGGCATACCCAATTCTAATCTTCATATGTTTCAGTCTCCATCGCCCTAATCATCTTTTTTTCTCTGCACACTTTCCAGAATCCCAACATCTTTTCTATATTGTGGTGACCAAAACTGGATGCAGTAGTCCAAGTGTGGTCTTACTAAGGCTTTATAAAGTGGTACTAAAACTTCATGTGATTTTGATTTATTCCTCTAATAATGCAGTCTAGAACTGCATTGGCTTTTTTGGCTGCTGCAAAAAAATCCACTCATATTTAAATGATTGTCCACGAAGTCTCCAAGATCCCTCGCGCGGTTACTGGCATTGAGCCAGGTTCCACCTAATGTGTACCTTATACATTTGGTTTTTCTTGTCTAAATGTAAAACTTTATTTTTCTCTAGATTGAATTTCGTTTTGTTAGATATGGCCCAGTGTTCGAGTCTGTTGAGATCCATCTGGATCTTGAGCCTATCTTCTGGGGTGTTGGCTATTCCTGCCAGTTTTGGGTCATCTGCAGATTTGGTGAGTTCCCCTTCTATTCCCTCATCTACGTCTATGAAGGTATTGAAGAGTTCTGGGCTTTAAACCAACTTTGGGTTACCCCACTGCTTACCTCCTTCCATGTGGATGTAGTATCATTAGGTAAGACACTTTGAGTATCTTTTGTTAGCCAGTTACAACTCCATCTGGATAGTTCTGTCTATCCCCATATGAAGCCCACGTCTCTTTTATATGTGTTGCTTCAAGAATAGGCTACCATTATTCCTTTATTAAATCCCTCTCTCCCTTAATACAACTTTTGTGGTAGAAACCCCCCCCCCGGTTTGGAAACTTTTATCTGTGTCAGCCCTCCAAGACAGACCAAACTTGGAAACCAAAGATACAGAAGCTACTAACACCTTTTTAATGTTACAATAAAGGAATCTTATAAGTCAGAATGCATTTCCTCTTCCCTGTGCTAATCTCCTTGGGAACTAGGGAAGGTAATGCCTGAGATGCTTTCTGTAATTATGTTTCTGCCCCCAACTCAGATTTCTTTTATCTGACCAAATCTTGGTTGTGAATCTTCTTCTTGCTCCTTTGGATTTTTTCCTTCTGTTACAATTTACAATCTACTGGATACGCTTTTCAATTTTCTGTTCATAATCACATAGAAAAAAGCCCATTTCGAAACTTTCTTTTTATAATTTAAATGAAGACATTCACTTACAGTTTTACCAGCTTTGTTTGTGTCACAGAATGCTAACCATACTAGCAGAGGTTTGAAAGGCTCTCAAGGAAAGTCGGTGGCCTGGCTTTGCTCTTCTGCCTTTGCCTCTCGACTTGCTCCGTGGACATCTTTTCTGACTGCAAAGCAGAGATATCCTCTCTCACTGCAAAGTTATTTATTCTCAGAAGGCAAATATGTGTGGAATTCATAAGGCAAAAGGATAGCAGTAAACTACATTTATTTGTTTCATTTTGGCTTTGAAACCACTCACAACAGATTATGCTGCAAAGAGCTTCTCCTGAGTTGGTTACCTGCTTGGAAGCCAGATCAGACCAGCTTTGAATACGAGATTCAGGGTCTTGCCTTTTTTTTTAATCGGGGGTCTGCAGGATATAATGGAAAAAAAGTCAACATGGCATCGATGAGCCACAGTGGCGCAGTGGTTAAAATGCAGTGCTGCAAATTACTTCTGCTGACTACCGGCTGATTGCAATTCGTCAAGTTCGAATCTCACCAGGCTCAAGGTTGGCTCAGCCTTCCATCTTTCTGAGGTGGGTAAAAGGAGGACCCAGATTGTTGGGGGCAAGAGGCTGACTCTGGAAACCGCTTAGAGTGGGCTGGAAAGCACTGTGAAGCGGTATATAAGTCTAAGTGCTATTGCTATCTATGACAGCGCAATCAAAGCTCTTCCTATTTTTATGTGTCATAATCACCCATCTTGCAATTGTCATCTTGGAACCTATATTTATGATTCTTTCCCAGTAATCAATAGAGCATTATATCAAATTGTCTCATTCTTCTTTTGACCAATATTTGCACCTTATAGCAGCAATTTCCCAACTTGGACAATATAGATAGGACAATGTAACCTGTCCTCAGGTTAAAACAGCCAGAATTTCCATTGCTAAGCAATGGAGGACATCCCATGGTCGCTTTGTTTAATGATGGCAGTCCCTTCAGCTTCGCTAAGCAAGGACCTCATGTGACCCATGACATGGAAAGAGGGGGAAATCCAGAAGTGTTCGCTTATGCTCTGAAACCATGTCTCTGGCAAACAGGTGGACAAGAATTACAGGCAGGTGGTACACGTTCCCCAGGCTGCCCCGGGAGCTGCTGGGGAAGAAAAGCAGTAGAAGCAGGAGCAACTTGTAGAGCAACATATCCTTTCGGCTTCCTCGTTGACTTTGCTTGTGGGAAGCCAGCAGGGAAGGTCACAAATGGCAAGCACGTGATTACGGGATGCTGAAAACTGGTGGCCAAATGCTTGAATAACTACCGTGTGACTGCAGGGATACCACAATCATCATAAATCCCCCTCTTTTAGCACAGTCATAACTTTGAATGGTCACTGAACAAGTGGTGCAGTATCATACCTATTTTTTTTTCTTACAGGAGGCTCTCCCACTCCTCATCAGCGACCTCATTTCTTAGGTTCCAAGCTACCTGGATTGCTACAAATGTCAGGCTTCTCCTGACTAGGGCATTTAGGTAAGAAAGACCCTCAACTCCATTCTTTGAAGTGAAAGGTTCTTTTACTACAGTCAAGCAGTTACAGCTTAAGCAAAGCTGGATCTGAGCATTCCCACAAAATGATTGCATTCCCCCCCGCCCCCCCGCCTTGACCAATTCCTCAGTGTCCTGACAACGTCCCTAAGAGACCCTTTAGAATTGCAGGCTCCTCTGCAACAGGAGAGAAACCTGTCATTTACCTGCCAATGGCAGAACCAACCATTCAGTGCCATCTTTATCTAGGTGTCTGCCCAGTGTCTGCCCAATTGCCCAGCCAATTCCCCTGCCCCGTGCACTGATGATGTTGCCAAGGCAGATGCCACAATGAAGCATCTTCTAGGAAAATAACCAGTCCACAAACACCAGAAACTACATATGTTGTCCTCCGCTGGAACCTCCCCACCTCTCCTTCTCAAAGAAAGCTTTGTTTTCCAAAACGACGTCTTGCAAAGGCCATCCCTTTCGCCCAGTTTCCCACCGGCTTTGAAAATGAAGGGCTGCCTCTGTGTGGGATTAGTTTTAAAAACTCAGGATTTGATATCAGTGAGAAGTAAGCAGGGTGAGATCCATAAATGCTGCCTTTTTCCTGCTTCTGGCCAAGGCCGGAGGCTCATTTCTAAGGAGATGACAACTCTGACAAGCCCATCAATGCACCAGCCTCCCCAAAGCCCCCGGAGGCATCCTGTGACCCCCTTCAAGAAGTCACATTCGCTTTGCTCTTGAGAAAGGAAACGCAGGGCTGCAGGCGTTTGGTTTTAAATCAAGTGAAATAAGGAAATTCCCCACCACCCCCACCACCCCCTTTGCAATGGCTCAAAAGCCAAAAGTAAAAAAAGAAAGAAAGAAAAGAAACGGCTTCGTTTTGAAAGTGTGTGTAAAATTTGATAGATTCACCAGTAGGCAGTAACTACAAAATGCTTAGGGTAAAATATGTAAATTGTAAAATAATCTTTTGAAAGCCATCTCCTTTTGTGCCTGAGCTTTTTTTTTTTTGTGCAAAAGCACATTTCTCAGCAATAAAAAAAAAAGAAGTTACTCTTTAGTGAAACAAAACATGAACAAAAGATCCCCAGGATTTGAGCATAAAAAATGTGGGATAGAAATAAATCTTTGTTAGGATTTCTTCATTCTTTGTTCTTCAGTTGTCTTCTTAGTAGCAATGCAAATAATTTAACATGAAAATTACATAATTCAAATTTTAAATAGGGTTATTTTTTCCCCCAAGAAGTAATATCTTCCTTCCTTCCTTTGTCCCTCCCTTCCTCCCTCCCTCCTTCCCTTCCCTCCTTCCTCTGTCCTTCTGTCCCTCCATCCTTCTCTCCCTGCCTTCCTTCCTCCCTTCCCCTTTCTTCCTTCCTCCATCCCTTCCTTCCTCCTTCCCTTCCTTCCTCCATCCCTCCCTCCCTCCTTCCCTTCCTTCCTCCCTCCCTTCTTCCTTCCTTCCTTCCTCCATTCCTCCCTCCTTTCCTTCTTTCCTCCCTTCCCCCCCCTCCCTTCCTTTCTCCCTTCCCCTTCCTTCCTCCCTCCCTCCCTCTCTCTTCCTTCCTACCTACCTTCCCCTTCCTTCCTTCCTTCCTTCCTTCCTTCCTTCCTTCCTATCCGTCCCTCCCTTCTTTCCCACCTTCCCCTCTCTTCCTTCCTCCCTTCCCCTCCCTTCCTTCCTTTCTTCCTTCCTTCCTCTGTCCCTCCCACTCTCTGTTCCTTTTTCCCTCCCTCCCTTCCCCTTCTTTCCTTCCTTTTCCTACAATAATTACTATTTTGCTTTTCAATCAAAATGCTTTTCATGTCTTGGCAAAACAGATTCCAGTAAATTTCCTTTCTTCCACCCCAGAGTCTTTTCATGTACAGTTGCAGGAAAGCAGCTAATTAAACACTACCAATCTTCCTTAAAGACACCTGAACATGAATCAAAACACCCAGCCGTTCCCAGTGGGAATGTTCAAGTGAAAATATCGGAACATCCCATTTTCAGAATTGCAATCTCTGTTTTAAAAGCAAAATACTTTCAAACATTGATCTGCGTCAATAGCCCATTTTAAGACCTTCCCTTACTCTCGAACCATTTACTTTTCCCTGCACACTGAGATGAAGAAGCAAAACGGTTTAATTCCAGTCATTCGAATCGGTCAAATTGGTCCTCCCAAAATAGATGCCTTCCATCACCATGGAATCTGCAGTGAGAAGAACAATGAAAGAGGAGGTCTGTAGCTTGAGGAGGTAGAATTATGTACCCTAAAGTTACAAGGGTCCTTTGAGGTTATTTAGTCAGTGCCTGTACGCAAGGACCCATGTTAAAATAAAATAAAATAAATGGGTGCCTCCTCTGACACATCTCTATAGGGGAAACAACCACCTGTTCTGTCCCCCTTCGCCTCCGTCCGAGTGATGGCTTAATTAGTTGGCACTATCAGCTCTGGCAGCAAACTAGCAAGCGTATGCCAAGTGACTCTGTTATCTCCCTTGATGTCGATGAATCACCCAGGAACAAACAGTACTTCTGCTCTAGTTAAGCAGTTGATTTGCCTGCTACGAAGAGACATAGCAGCCCTCACTGGTTTTATATCCTGTGGCGTGTGGCTCCATGACTCAGCACTTCCTAGGCCTGCCCCACCCCTGCTTCTGTTGTTCCCGCCTCTCCTGCCTACGAAACCTAGGGTCCAACCAGGCCTGATTGTCATCAGCTGGGTCTGGAGGCATGGCCTGGGGGGGGAAAGAGTCAGGGGACGGAGGCCTTGTTATCTCCTCCACCTGGCCTGCCTCTGGCTCCTGGAGCTGAGCCAGGGAAGCTGGTGCTCCTGAGGTAAGTCCTGATGGCCCTTCCCCCTCACTTTCCAAGTCACTTTCTGGCAGGGGGCCCAGCTCGGGGGGCGCAGACACAACACCACCTTTTGTGCTGATTGGTTCCACAAACTTTTAGGAAGTCAAGTTTCCAACAAATATCTAGCCATTGTTCCATGTTCTGCACACTAGAATGAGACTGAAACCTTCCATAGGGCATCTTTTCAGGAGGATAGGATAGGATAGGATAGGATAGGATAGGATAGGATAGGATAGGATAGGATAGGATAGGATAGGATAGGATAGGATAGGATAGGATAGGATAGGATAGGATAGGATTCATTATTGGCCAAGTGTGATTGGACCTACAAGGAATTTGTCTTTGTGTGCATACAAACAACAAAGTGATAAGTCATAAATAATAAGATACAATCAGAAATCATAAGATAAGAACAATTGATAAATCATAATGTATCAATAGAATAAAGTAGTAAGGCAGATGAGAGGTGAGGAAGGTAAGTCATTTTAGCCTCAGTTATATTTTCTCAGAGCTGTTGTTTATATTCCTGACTTCCTCCATCTTTCTCCATAGGATAGTTTTTAGCTTTCTGATAATCTTGATCTCTGGACCTGAAAACTGAGGGATCACGGATAATGTCTGCCCACCCTGTAAGTTTGGGCAAAGTGGCACACTCTAGGTTGCTTGGATCCAAGAATGCCACCTGCTGGGACCTCCAAAGCAGGTCTACTCTGTCATGGCATCTGTCTTTGGAACAGCATTCTCTCCAGAAATCCATAGGATGGCCTGATGAAAGTCATTGAACTTGGCTGTTTTCCTAGGCCTTGATTTAAATTATGCATGGTTCATTTTCTGAATGCATAGACTCCACAGTAGACATATGTCCTTTTATTTTATTGTATCTGCTTTTAAACTGAGCCACCAAGAGCCATTAGAATCAGGTGGCCTCTAAATTGTATGTATGTATGTGAGCAAATTTGGTCTGTTGGTGAAGGCGCTGGGCTAGAAATCAGGAGACTATGAATTCTAGTTCCTTTTAGGTATGAAAGCTGGCCAAGCACCAGGAGACAGTAAGTTCTAGTCCTGCCTTGATCTTGGCCAAGCACTCTTTCAGACTTGGCAACAAACCAGTCAGTTAATTCCTGTCACAACCAATAGATCAATGCTCAATTGATCTGAAAAAATAGTGGACCTGAACTTGTGGGGAAATTCTAGGAAGAAAAAAATGGTAGGTAGGTAGGTAGATATGTGTCTGTTTGTCTGTCTGTCTGTCTGTCTGTCTGTCTATCTATCTATCTATCTATCGTCTCTTGACAAGCATTTTTTTTCTTGATAGGGTTAAATTAAATACGTCATATCCAAGTAAGTGTCCTAACCTTGGGATGCCAGCTTCTTGTGGATTTTGTTCGTTTTCTGTGATGTTTGTACACTTTAACTGATTAAAAAAAACAGACAAACCCCCATTAAATAACGTATCTACTAAATATACTGCTATTACTATTCAGGGGCTATGGCAGAGAAGGAACACTATGTCTCACAAGTTGATATTGCTTAATTGATGCGTCCTGGATCATGACCACTCGGTTGCAGTGGGTGGGTAGAAACAACCAGAGACAGGGCCATGCTAGCAAGGACTTTATAGGTGATCACCAGCAGCTTGAATTGCAACTGGAAGCCATCTGGTAACCAGTGCAACTTGTGGAACAGGGGCATCACATGAGCATCACATGCGCGATTGTGCCCACGTTCCTTCTGGTCTTCGTACCAGAGTTTTAGATTGGCATGGCTGGAATGGCAATAGAAGTCCTCAAACATGGGGTCCTAGGAGACATTTATTTGCCCTCTTTGGCATGAAATCAACTTGTGGTTTGTGAGTTCACGGTCATCATAGCTAGCATGGATTTCACTCAGCTCACCAAAGGCCTGACTTGCACTGGCCACTTCACCGTACGGTCTTCATTTATTTATTTATTTATTTATTTATTTATTTATTTATTTATTTATTTATTTATTGTTTCAATTTCTATACCGCCCTTCTCCCAAAGGACTCAGGGCGATTTACAGCCAAAGTAAAGACAGTTAGTACAATTTTTAAAACCAGTTTAAAAGGAAAATTTAGAGTTGGTTGAAGAACTTAAAACCAATAAAACCCCTTATTAAAACCCCACTAGGCCAGTCCTGCACAGTGAAACAAAAATGTTTTCAGCTCGCGTCGAAAGGTCCGAAGATCAGGGAGTTGATGGATACCTGGTGGTAACTTGTTCCAGAGGGTTGGTGCCCCCACAGAGAAGGCCCTCCCCCTGGGCGCCGCCAGCCGACATTGACTGGCCGACGGCACCCTGGGAAGAACCTCCCTATGGGAGCGCACTGGTCGATGGGAGGTCGCCGGTAGCAGCAGGCGGTCCCGTAAGTAACCCGGTCCTATGCCATGTCAACAGACTTTCTAATAAGCAGCATATTTCCACTAAACCCAGATCTCGTTGATAGGAGCCAAGTAACTCCAAGTCTGACCACTCAGCAGAAGGTTGATCTTGCCATTAGCTCCTCCTTTCAGATACTCACATATGTTCCCAATGTCTAGTAAAGACTCAGATAAAATTCCTACGGTGGGGCCTTGAGCTGGTTCTAGTTTCTTAAGAAAAAGTGGGCTGCTTACATTGGTGCTCAAAAGAACTGTGATTAGAGAATGGATTTGACTAGAGACAAAGTACTTGTTTTCTAGTTGATTCTTCTTTCTTCTTTTTTGGTAACTTTTTACCATAGTTTTTCTGCTTTGGCCAGGGTGTCTTGTAATCCTTACTCATGGGATGAAGTCCACTCCCCACATCATTTCCTCAAATGCTTCCTTCTTATGGCACTTTAACTTGCTGTAGCCCATTGTATTTCTTTGTTAGGCTTCCTCCGTTCCTCTGTTTTGGTTGATTTTTCTACATAACCATCTACGCTGATCATTTCTTCGTGCATATCATTTGCTTGAAAATGCATTTCCATCCTTCCATCTTGTGTCTGCAGCAGGTGAGAAATATGAAAATTTTAAATAATCACACCTTGGATGGTATGATTAGAAAAAGAGTAAAAACTTGGAAATGCTTCCACGTTTAATCATATTTAAACTCCCTGAAATCAGAAATTTGCCTCAGTTACAGAAAGCCATGTGATGCCAGTTGAAAATTTTCCATGGTAGCAGTAATGAGAACATTATCACATTCTAGAATAAGAGTCTGTGAATCCAGCTACAAATAAATAACCTAATTTAACCTAAAACAGCTGACTGTTGGGGGCGAGTTAGTGGCCCCAAAGGAGGTGGTTCGCAACTTGGGCGTCCTCCTGGATGGACGGCTGTCCTTTGATGAATATCTGGCAGCCGTCTCCAGGAAGGCCTTTTACCAAGTCCGCTTGGTCCGCCAGTTGCGTCCCTTCCTTGACCGGGATGCCTTATGCACAGTCACTCACGCTCTGGTTACGTCTCGGTTGGATTACTGCAATGCTCTCTACATGGGGCTGCCTTTGAGGTGCACCCGGAGACTGCAGTTAGTCCAGAATGCGGCTGCGCGAGTAGTAATGGGAGCCGCTCGTGGCTCCCACGTAACACCACTGCTCCGTAGTCTGCACTGGCTTCCTGTGGTCTTTCGGGTGCGCTTCAAGATTTTGGTTACCACCTTTAAAGCGCTCCATGGCTTAGGACCCGGGTACTTATGAGACCGCCTGCTGTTACCTCATGCCTCCCACCGACCCGTACGCTCTCATAGAGAGGGTCTCCTCAGGGTGCCGTCCGCCAAACAATGTCGGCTGGCGGCCCCCAGGAGTAGGGCCTTCTCTGTGGGAGCATCGACGCTCTGGAATGAACTTCCCCCTGGCCTACGTCAAGTGCCTGATCTTCGGACCTTCCGTCGTGAGCTAAAAACATACTTATTTATTCAAGCGGGACTGGCATAATAGTTTGATTTTAAATTGGGGTTTTAAATTTAATTTTAATTATTAGCCGTTTTTGTAATTTTGATATGTTTTAATTTGTTTTAATTGTACATATTTTGTATTTTATCTCCGGCTGTACACCGCCCTGAGTCCTTCGGGAGAAGGGCGGTATAAAAATTCAATAAATAATAATAATAATAATAATAATAATAATAATAATAATAATAATAATAATAATAATAATAATAATAATAATAATTTCTTTTCACAAAGAAACAAAAATGCTTTAAAGGCAAAATTAAAGTAACAATCATTTGTTTTTAATCGTTTATTTATATATTATGACACAATTAATAGCCTAGGTTTCATGAATGAGAATAACAATCATCTTTTACAGAATAGGACATTTCTCTGTCTGCTCCTAATGTCTCTTTGGTGTTAGTATCTGAAGGAGTAAGTGATTGTCAATCTAAAAATAGCACCAATAAACAAGAAAAAGATTATCTTTAATGCAAATTACTGCTAAAAGATAGTCAGGGCTCATATGCCAAACTATCTTACAAATTCTCATGAAATGGCTTGGGACCTGGGTACTTACGGGACCGCCTTCTGTTACCTCATGCCTCCCACCGACCCGTACGCTCGCGCAGAGAGGGCCTTCTCAGGGTGCCGTCCGCCAGACAATGCCGGCTGGCGGCCCCCAGAGGAAGATCCTTCTCTGTGGGGGCCCCCACTCTTTGGAATGAACTCCCCCCTGGTTTACGTCAAATACCTGACCTTCGGACTTTTCGCCGCGAACTGAAAACATATCTGTTTGTTCGTGCGGGGCTTTCTTAAATTGTTTAGTTTTAAATTCTAAATTTCTCTTTGGTTTTAATTGGGGTTTTTAGATTCTTAATTATTTTAATTTCGGCCACACTGTATAATAAGTTTTTTTTAATTTTATTTTAACTGTATATTGTTTCTTTTTACTCTGGCTGTACACTGCCCTGAGTCCTTCGGGAGAAGGGCGGTTTATAAATCTAATAAATAATAATAATAATAATAAAATATAAGCATTATCTGGTAATAACTGATGGTATTTTGGGATCTCGTGTGACCTCACAAAATTTCAGGCTACGTGATTGTTGGGAATTTCAGGCCACTACAATGGTGGTGGTTATGCCGTTGTTGCTAGCGTGACTCAGAAACATGTAGAAACATATCAAAAGAAAATAGGATGAAAAACTCATCAATACAAACGCAAGCCATTTCATTAGTCCCAAAGGAGCTTTTTCAAGAGGCATCTGGACTTTCTGGTTTTTCTTTGAAGACATTTCGCTTCTATGGATGAGAAGCGAAAGGTCTTCAAAGGAAAACCAGAAAGTCCAGATGCCTCTTGAAAAGGCTCCTTTGGGACCACCATGACCTGGATGAGGGAGAATCTCCATAGATGTCAAGCCACTTCATTACTTCAGTTGATTTCTGTGAATGTCCTTACCCCAAATCAATCCCTCCAGAGCAGGGGTCTCCAACCTTGGTCCCTTTAAGACTTGTGGACTTCAACTTCCAGAATCCCTCAGCCAGCAAAGCTGGCTGAGGAACTCTGGGAGTTGAAGTCCACAAGTCTTAAAGGGACCAAGGTTGGAGACCCCTGCTCCAGAGCACTCTACAGTTAAAGCCTTTACAGAGAAGGCATCCTATGCAGGTTGTTTGGGTGAAACTAATCCTTTGAAACTAATCACATATTTTTAACAAATATTTACTATTAATACTTAACCTGAAGATACAACAATAGGGAATGTTTCACCTTCTGATTGTCTCAACTTTAAAAGTCACAGTAGCTCAAATTGGAAGAAAGACGGACATTCCTTGAGCAAAAAGCAAAATCCTTTCATTCCGTCCAAAACCATGTTTACTTCGTAACATATCTATCTTTATAATATAAGATTAATAAAACTTTGCATGAGAGAAAGCTTCCTTCCTCCAAGTTTCCCACAAATCTACAATCCGTTGTTTTGAAGAATACTGTATAATTGAAGATTTTTTTTTTAAATTTGCATTTATATCCCACCCTTCTCCGAAGACTCAGGGCGGCTTACACTATGTCAAGCAATAGTCTTCATCCATTTGTATATTATATACAAAGTCAACTTATTGCCCCAACAATCTGGGTCCTCATTTTACCTACCTTATAAAGGATGGAAGGCTGAGTCAAGATTGAGTCCCTAAAACCCATCATATTACAATATCACACTGAGAATTGTAAAAACCTTTATCCAGATTTTTAAATAAATGTTTTCTTACACCTGCTCCTACAATTAGATGCTCAAAGAAATAAAAAATAGGCTAATTGGGCAACTTAAGTTTGCCATGTCCTGAAATTCACAAAACCTGGTTACTTTTACATTGATGTAAACATGAGCATTTGCAATAAATACTCATCAGGATCATAATTCTAGCTCTGATTTCAAACTTCTTGTGTCTTTTCTCAGCAGCACCTGGATATGTTAGCCTAGCTAATGGTGCACTCTTAAAGAGCAGAGGACAACCATAGGCATAATTACTCACTAAGTATTTACTAAGACCCATTCCACCCCTACATAGTGACACAGGCACACAAGGGTGTGCTAAAAAAGTCAAGATGGAGACCACAATAGTGTAATGGCAGCTCCAAGTTTCTTTAATGTGCGCCATACGTGGGAGAGATAAAGCTTTGGTTGCACCTTCCAAACCACCATCACTTTTTAACCACATCCTAGAGATCTCCTGCTAGCATGTGAACAAAACTGGGCTAAGAAGGCAGCGTCCATCACTGCACAGTCTTTTGGTGTGGCAAGGACCATGTAGGACAGGGGTGTCAAAACTCAAGGCCCACGGGCCATATCCAGCCCGTGGTGCCTCTGCCAGCAAAAATGGCCCTCCTGAGCTCTGTTTTTGCTGGCAGAGGGTTGCAGGAGGCTGTCACAGCTGAAAAACGGAGATCGGGAGCCAATTTTCTTTGGCAGAAGACTTGGGCCGCCACAGCACCCCCAACATCTCAAGCTGGCCACACCCACCCTGGCCCACCGAGGTCAAATACAACTCTGCTGCGGCCCTCAATGAAATTGAGTTTGACACCCCCAATCTAAGGGATCAAAGAGATTGCTTGAGGGTAGTTGTCTGCATACACTCAAGACTACGATTCTGTCTTTGCACACCTTGAGATAATTTTTACTCCTATGCCAAGGAGATGCTTGACTATCAAAATCGTTTGTCAGGCATTTGTCTCTATGAAGGATTTGCATCTCAGAATATGCTGTTTGGGCCATTTGCTTTCTCTGTTGCTACGTGGATGAGAATGTGGCTCTGGAATCCATATCAGGGTTGCAAGTCTGGAGTCTTTCATTATACAGTACTTGGACTCTTCCCTTCTATCTTAATGGACGTCTCAATACCTCATCCTAACTTCTTGCTTCTAAGTTAAGGGTGCAAAATCTGTGGCTTCTACTACCTTAGATACATAACGTTCAGTGTAATAGACATATTCTTAAATTCTATCAGGCCTAAACCGTAGGACTATGTTTAAATCAGTTAAATGCAGGGGTGAAATGCTACCGGTTCAGGCAAACCGGTAGCAGATATTGAGGCTGGTTTGCCGAACCGGTAGCAATCGCTGGCTGGCCACACCCCTGAACCAGTCCATGGCCTGCAGTCCTGCCATGCTTCCTTGCAGGGGTGAAATCTAAAAATTTTCCCTACCGGTTCTGTGGGCGTGGCTTAATTGGTGGACGTGGCTTGGTGGTCAGATGGCTGGGTGGGCATGGCCAATAACAATAAATGATAAAAATAATAAACAAAGTATAAAAAACAATAAGAGGTACCTAAAACCAACTTTCACACTTTACACACACACGACACAACACAACACAACACAACTGACTCACACAAAATGTAAAAGCAGCTGCACTTCACACTTCACACAGCCACAAAAAGCTCAAAAACCAACTTTCACACTTTACACACACACAACTCTCACACACACACACACACACACACACAAAATTCCACATACAGCTTTCTGAGATTTTGTGTGTTTTTGTAGTTAGAGTGAAACACTACAGAAACACACCAAATCTCAGAAAGCTGCACAAATATTTTATTTTATTATTTTATTTTATTTTATTTTATTTTATTGTGGACTTCAATTCCCAGAGTTCCTCAGCCAGCAAAGCCAGCCAGCATTAGTTGATCACTGAGGAAATAGATTAGCTAAGCAATTGATTCTGTCTGGGCTGAAAGTGAAACTGCTTTCGGGGTGGGAAAAAAGCCATGCATTCATCAGTAATCAGGTGATTACTTAGAATCTCTACTCTTACTTGTAGAAAACATGTTTTCTACAAGTAAAAGTAAGGTTCTGCTAATGAGGAACTCAGGTGAGATCGCCAGAGGAGACTTTAATATTTTTTTTAAAGTGTAAAGGCTCTGCTGATCTCAGCTGAGGGGCGGGATTCTCAAAGGCTTTTTTTTACTTTTAAAGGCATGTTTCAGCTGAAGAAAAACCGGCTTTTAAAAGTAAAAAAAAACAACCTCTGCTGATGGTGCAGCTCAGCAGAGGCAGAGCAGCCGCCATCACTACCGGATCACGTGAGCCGGTCTGAACTGGGAGCATTTCCCCCCTGCAAAGAAGAGGAGTCAGTTGCACCTGTTAGTTACAATTATTTCCAAGGGTTTTTTGGGGAAGCTTTTTAATGGTCTATGCTCAGTATCTGCTATTTTCTATATTCAACAGTCAACATGTGCATGAAACTGGTAGGATAGATCATTTCTTGGTTCAGCATTTGAATCATCAGTAACCATCAGTAATCATTATTTTATTGTGGACTTCAAATCCCAGCCAAATCCTCAGCCAGCAAAGCAGGAAATCCAAGCAGTAGCTTTTTTTCTTCAGTAGCTGAAGAAAGCATGACATTGCCAGCCCAAAAGAGCAGTAATTATAGGTAAGTGAGGAGGGGGAATTGGGTGGGCATGGGTGGGGGCTCTTGTAAGTGAGGGCTGTTAAAAAGTGAGTTTAAAAGCCTGTGAGGATCAGGAAACTCCTCTGGGATTGCCAGAGGACACTTTTAAAATCTCGGTTTTTTCCTTATTTTTTTTTTCCCTTCAGCTGAAGAGGGTTTTTTTAAAAAAACTTTTAAAGGGTTTTGATGATCTCTGCTCAGCCCTGCGATCATCAGAGGGTGTTTTTTTTACTTTTAAAGGCATGTTTCGGCTGAAGAAAAACTTTTAAAAGTAAAAAAAAAAAAACCTCTGCTGATGTTGCGGCTCAGCAGAGGCAGGGGGCGGGGCAGGGATTTTTGCTACCGGTCCTCCGAACCAGCAGCTGCCATTGCTACCTCATCGGGCGAGCCGGTGCAAACCGGGAGCATTTCATCCCTGGTATAAAGAAATATAAAATTGGAAAAGGGACCCATCTTTCAAAACATATTTCAGTAAACTTTTCTAGTACGCATCAAACAAATCTTCTGAGCAACATCTCTGTTTTTCCCCTTTCCAGAGTGACAAACCACAGAAGTGAGCAGTTTGTCTTCTCTTGGCAAATGTGAGATAAGCACGACTACCGTCCTTGCTTTTATTATTAGAAAATATCAAGGAGGCCAATGAAAAGTATAGTAGGCCATATTGATTTCTAATGTACAGTTTGGAGAAGCCCAAGGAGCCCTGCACACTGGCAATGGAATCCATTAACTTCTCTTGCCGTGAAGACATCCTGCATCCCTAGGAGCAAAAGATCATTGCAGTAAAGTTTGTCACCTAAATCTTACTGTTAAATATCATCTGCATAACAAGCCTCTAATGTAAGCATCTTTAAAAAACACGTGTATACAAATAAATACTGGAAAGAACAATACAAAATTAAACACAACTGATGTTGCCACTCTGCCACTGTGGAAGAAAAATGATATTTTCAAATGTTAAGGTATTTCAGCAGTGGTGAAATCCTCTGCGGGTTGCCATTGGTTTGTTGCCTGCGCATGCGCAGTGAGTGCCAAACACATGCTGCATGCAGAAAAAAGAGCCTTTTGAAAGTAAGTAGAACAGCTGGGGGGAACAGCTGTGCCACATGATTTAGATTCGCTAGAAAGCAGGATTTCCTGCTTTCTAGCGAATATAAATTGCGCGGCACAGCTGATCGTCGGAAATACCAGTTCGGACAAACCGGCAGCTTTTTTTTACTAGCAGTTCTCCTGAACCAGTGCTAACCAGTAGCATTTCACCCCTGTATGTCAGCCAAAAGAATGTGCCAGCTCTTAATCCTATATTCTTATGAGCATGCCTGATAAATTTCCTGAAAAGATAAAGATTTGAGAGTAATAAATGAGGTATTTCACTTTGACTTCTTTAATTACTCAATTTAGGGTTTTGCATAATTAATTATTTTTAAAAACAGGTTACGCAATCTGGCTGTATGAGATAGCTTAGCAGGAAGTAAACGAAGAATCAATTCACACATCCCCTTCTTTTAAAAATTTATAATCTTTGAATCAGGGGTGAAATGCTCCCAGTTCGCACTGGCTCTCCCGATTAGGTAGCAATGGCAGCTGCTGGTTTGGAGGACCGGTAGCAAAAATCCCTGGCCCCGCCCCCCCTGCCTCTGCTGAGCCGCACCATCAGCAGAGGTTGTTGTTGTTGGTTTTTTTACTTTTAAAAGTTTTTCTTCAGCCGAAAATATACCATTAAAAGTAAAAAAAACCAAAAAAACACCCTCTGATGATCGCGGGGCTGAGCAGAGATCATCAGAACACTTTAAAGGTTTTTTTTAAAAAAACCTCTTCAGCCGAAGGGGGGAAAAAGGAAAGGGGGGGCTTTAAAAGGCTCCTCTGGCCATCCCAGCTGAGTTCTTTATCACCAGAACCTTAGAAAAACATGTTTTCTACATGTTAAAACAATTATTTTAAGAGGTTCTGGGCTGCTATGAGGGAACTTCAGCTGAGATCGTCGGAGGAGCTGATTTTAAAACATTTTTCCTCTGGCGATCCCAGAGGAGTTTCCTGATCCTAGCAGGCTTTTAAACTCCCTTTTTAACAGCCCTCACTTACAAGAGCCCCCACCCAATGCCCCCTCCTCACTTACCTATAATTACTGCTTTTTCAGGCTGGCAACGCTATGCTTTCTTCAGCTACTGAAGAGGAAAAAAAAGCTTGCTTTGACTTCCTGCTTTGCTGGCTGAGGAACTCTGGGATTTGAAGTCCACAATAAAATAAAATAAAATAATATAATATAAAATAAAATAAAATAATATAATTATTATTATTATTATTATTATTTATTTGATTTTTATACCGCCCTTCTCCAAAAGGACTCAGGGCGGTGTACAGGCAAAAGTAAAAAACAGGCAATACAATGTACAATTTAAAATGCAGATTAAAAAACTTATTTTATAATTGGCCTAAAAAGTTTAAAATATATAATAAACTAAAACCCCATTTAAAATTATTAATAGAAAATTTAAAATCAATAAAATTTAAGCCAGCCCCGCGCGAGTGAAAAGATGTGTCTTCAGTTCGCGACGGAAGGTCCGAAGGTCAGGTATTTGGCGTAACCCCGGGGGAACCTCGTCCCAGAGTGTGGGACCCCCCACAGAGAAGGCCCTTCCCCTGGGGGCCGCCAGCCGACATTGCTTGGCGGACGGCACCCTGAGAAGTCCCTCTCTGTGAGAGCGTACGGGTCGGTGGGAGGCATGCGGTAACAGCAGGCGGTCCCGTAAGTACCCAGGCCCTAAGCCATGGAGCGCTTTAAAGGTCGTAACCAAAACCTTAAAGTGCACTCGAAAGGCCACAGGTAGCCAGTGCAGTCTGCGCAGGAGCGGTGTTACGTGGGAGCTACGCGTAGCTCCCTCTATCATCCGCGCAGCTGCATTCTGGACTAACTGAAGCCTCCGAGTGCACCTCAAGGGGAGCCCCATGTAGAGAGCATTACAATAATCCAAGCGAGAGGTAACGAGCGCATGAGTGACTGTGCACAAGGCATCCCGATAAAGGAAGGGGCGCAACTGCCAAACCAGGCGAACCTGGTGGAAGGCCCTCCTGGATGTAATAATGTAAAATAAAATAAAATAAAATGATAAAATAAAATATTTGTGCAGCTTTCTGAGATTTGGTGTGTTCCTGTAGTGTCCTCTAACTACACAAACACACAAAATCTGTATGTGGCATTTTGTGTGTGTGTGAGTCAGTTGTGTTGTGTTGTGTGTGTGTAAAATGTGAAAGTGTGAGGTTCCTGCTTGTTGCAGGGGCCATTTTGGCTGAAGTGCAGCTGCTTTTACATTGTGTGTGAGTCAGTTGTGTTGTGTTGTGTTGTGTCGTGTGTGTGTGTGTAAAGTGTGAAAGTTGGTTTTGGTACCTCTTGTTTTGTATACTTCGTTAATTATTTTTATTATTTATTGTTATTGGCCACGCCCACCCAGTCTTCTGACCACCAAGCCACGCCCACCAATTAAGCCACGCCCACAGAACCGGTAGGAAAAAATTTTAGATTTCACCCCTGCTTTGAATGTTTTAAATCTATTTTTATCATTGCAATTGTTTGATTTGCCATCATTGGTGTCAATTCTTAATGACCCATCCTTCCCAGGATGATCTGTCACTCACTTGATTATTTTTTTCAACATAGAATATAGAATAACAGGGTGCAAAGATCTTGGAGATCTTTATTTATTTATTTATTTATTTATTTATTCAAATTTGTATACCGCCCTATCTCCCGAAGGACTCAGGGCGGTTCACAGGCACATAAAACATTTATATACAATTAAAATAACTATTAAAAAACTTATTCTAATGCCAAATATTAAAAATATAAATATAAATCTTAAAACCAAATTTAAACCCCTGTAAATTTAAAAATCTATAAATTTAAAATCTAAATTTAAAATCTAAGCCAGTCCTGCACAGATGAATAAATGCGTCTTGAGCTCGCGACGGAAGGTTCGGAGGTCCGGAAGTTGACGGAGTCCTGGGGGGAGTTCGTTCCAGAGGTGGGAGCCCCACAGAGAAGGCCCTTCCTGGGCGTCGCCAGGACGACACTGACTAGCTGACGGCACCCTGAGGAGTCCCTCGCTGTGAGAGCGCACAGGTCGGTGAGAGGTATTCGGTAGCAGTAGGCGGTCCCGTAGATAACCCGGCCCTATGCCATGGAGCGCTTTAAAGGTAGTTACCAACACCTTGAAGCGCACCGAAGGCCACAGGTAGCCAGTGCAGTCTGCGCAGGATAGGTGTCATCACGGGAGCCACGAGGGCTCCCTCTATAACCCGCAGCCGCATTCTGAACTAACTGCAGCCTCCGGATGCCCTTCAAGGGAGCCCCATGTAGAGAGCATTGCAGTAATCCAGGCGAGACGTCACGAGGCGTGGTGACCGTGCATAGGGCATCCCGGTCTAGAAAGGCGCAACTGGCGCACCAGGCGAACCTGGTAAAAGCTCTCCTGGAGGCGGCCGTCAAATGATCTTCAAAGACAGCCGCTCATCCAGGAGGGCGCCCAAGTTGCGCACCCTCTCCATCGGGGCCAATGACTCGCCCCAACAGTCAGCCGAGGACTCAGCTGACTGTACCGGGATGCCGCATCCACAGCCACTCTGTCTTGGAGGATTGAGCTTGAGCCTGTTTCTCCCCATCCAGACCCGTCGGCCTCCAAGCACCGGGACAACACTTGATAGCTTCGTTGGGGTGGCCCGTGTGAAAAGTACAGCTGGGTGTCATCAGCGTACAGCTGGTACCTCACACGAAGCCACTGATGATCTCACCCAGCGGCTTCATATAGATGTTGAACAAAGGCGAGAGGATCGACCCTGCGGCACCCACAAGTGAGGCACCGCGAGCCGACCTCTGCCCCCCCGTCAACACCGTCTGCGACCGATCGGAGAGATAGGAGGAGAACCACCGATAAACGGTGCCTCCCACTCCCAATCCCCCCAATCGGCGCAGCAGGATACCATGGTCGATGGTATCAAAAGCCGCTGAGAGGTCTAACAGGACCAGGGCAGAGGAACATCCCCTATCCCTGGCCCTCCAGAGATCATCCACCAACGCGACCAAAGCCGTCTCAGTGCTGTAACCGGGCCGGAAGCCGGACTGGAACGGGTCTAGATAGACAGTTTCATCCAGGTGTAGGGGAAACTGATATGCCACCATACTCTCTACAACCTTCGCCGCGAAGCGAAGGTTGGAGACCGGACGATAATTACCTAAAACAGCGGGTCAGGAAGGCTTCTTGAGGAGGGGTCTCACCACCGCCTCTTTCAAGGCGGCCGGGAAGACTCCCTCCACCAAGGAAGCGCTTGTAATTGCCTGGAGCCAGCCTCGTGTCACCTCCTGAGTGGCCAGCACCAACCAGGAGGGGCACGGGTCAATCCCCTGCTCAAGGCAGAAGATCTTATATCATCCTGGTCAATTGCTTCTCCAGTCTATTCTTGAAAACCTCCAATGATGGAGCACCCACAACTCCAGAAGGCAAGCTGTTCCATTGAATCATTGTTCTCACTATCATAAAATTTCTCCTTACTTCTAGGTTAACTTTCTCTTTAACAAGTTTCCACCTGTTACTTCTTGTCCTGCCCTCTGGTGCTTTGGAGAAGATGTCAATGCCCTGTTCTTTGTGACAGCCCAAGTCCTAGGAGACAGTTATCATGTCCCTCCAATTCTCTTTGTAGGCTAGACCTATCTAACTCCCGGAACCATTCATCATACATTTTGGCCTCCATCTATATCATTTAGGAAGATGATGAAGAGTCCTGGGCCTAAGATAGAATCGCTGCATGTTTCCCTCCTAAAACAACTTTGCAAGAAAAATTGGGAATACCCTTTATTAACTTCAAGGACTGAAGGTTTAAGATATTACATTTCTTTCTGATAATTTTAAGAGATAATTCAACAAATTTTGAATTTGTTTAAAAGGAACAATTGTGAAGCCATTTATCATGATAAACATGTGCCTATGATTATGGATGCCTCAATATTGTTCCTTTAGCTTAAAATTCATACATTTGTTCATATGGTTTTCTCAAACTGTCTTACTTTCCCCAAATATAGTTTAAAGATATGGTGATGATTCGGAATATTTGGAATCTATTTACTGATTTATACCACATGTATTTAACAATGGAAAGGCACCCCCACTGTCACAATCCTGGAGTCCAGAAGTTATCGAGATGACAAAGGCTTGCGTTTGGCTTCTGAGACTTCTGACTCAGAAAGGTAAGGCTCCAGCAATCCAGAAGGGTAGACATTTCTTTATAGTTTATACATTTCTTTCATTTTATAATTTATAAATCTCTTTCATGTTGGGATGAACCAAGAGTCTGGAAATAAGCAGAAAAGCAAAAGATCTGGTGCTCGAATGGTTTTTTTCATCTAGTGCCAACAGAAGGTGAACTCCCAATGAGGAACAGAAGATTTTAGGAGTAAACCATTGGCTCAAGAGATAATGCGATCAAGAGAACTTTGGGTTTCTATACCATGCTTTACATTAGCTACAGGAAGGGCAAAAGGTGGGCTGCACCGCACAAGAACTGGGAAGAATCTGGTTGGAAAATAACTATTTGGCTCATCAGAAGGTCATTAAACCAAAAATGGAAGGGAAGGGTGATCAGTCCATAAGACCAAATCATAAACTCTAAGAGAGCAAATCTGACAAGGAGGAAGAGAACAGTGAAAACGAAAGAGAAGTCGGTTACAAAACAGGAGACATAGGAAGCAAACATGTCACAAAGTCACAAAGAGCTCAGTTGCCTACAGACTAATGCTCAGAGTTTGTGGAACAGAGAACTTGAAGTGCTCATACATGAGGGCAGCTTTGATATTGTTGCCATTACTGACACGTGGTGGGATGGAACCCATGATCTGAACCTACTGCTATAAGGATATAAAATGTTCAGAAGAAACAGAGCCAACAAAAGAGAAAGGGGAATTGCATTGTACGTAAGGAATCATTACACCTCTACAGAAATACACAGTACCAAAGATGAAAGTCTCTTGAACACATTTGGGTGAATATTAGAGGAAATGACATTGCTACAGTATAGGTGTATCCTACAGACCATCCCAACCAGGCAGAGGAAATACATGAACATTTTTCTAATCAGTTAAATAAGGTTTGCAGGAAACACACCGTGGTAGTAATGGGGGACTTTAACTACTCTGACGTAAACTGGGAGATAAATTCTACAAAGGGTGGGAGATCAAACAAGTTCTTTAAATGCCTAGATGACAACCTTGTTAGCCAGAAGCTAGAGAGAGGAACTAGAGGGCCAACTATACCAGATTTAATTCTGGTATAATAAGGATGGAATGATAGAAGGGGTGGAAGTTGTAGGAACTTTGGAGTAGAGTTATACCAGAATTCACCATAATGCAGGCACAGTCAATTGAGCAAATTCAAACTGCTTTCTTAGATTTTAAGAGAGCTGACTTCAACAAACTGAGAGAGAGAGATTAGGAAATATTTCATGGATGGAAATCCTAAAGGGAAAACTAACAAGTTCCTTTGGAAACTCTGAAAGCCCACAATACCTCAGAGAAAGAAGAGATCCCAGACAAAAGCCTTCAACAGAGGTTTGGACTAGACTTCTTTTCCAGCCCTGTGATTTTTAGAACCTGAATTTTAGCAGTAATAGAACAAATCTTTAAGGTGATTGTAAGGAAGAATATTTTCAATACTTGAGCAAATGGTTCGTAATGCCCATAACACCTGCTTCTTTTTCAAGCTATTTTTCAGTGCAAAGTGGATGGTTTTTAATGTTCTTGTCTCTTGTACTTTGATCTTTGGATTCCATCTTTCCTAGCAACTTGGCTGTACCCCATATTCAGAATAAGCAGCTGGAATGGTAGAGAGGTATATTGCAAGACCAGGTAGTATAGGAAGGTGCACTTTGGTACACCTTGAACTCTCAGCACATGAAACAGTGGTAGAATTTCTCCAGTTTCATTTTTATTGACCACATCGATTTGGAGGAAGCAGAAAGGTCTGTGTAGGCTTCTTTTTGCCAAGTCATATTAGCTTTTTAGCTAGATATTTATCTTTGGCTCTTTTTCAGATTAAATGCCAGTTAGAAATACCTGCCCACTTACCCTTTCCAGGTAGATAGAACGGGGCAAGCTCTAATTATTTACAAAGGTCACGATCAGAATCTAGCCCGTAAGCAGTCATTTAAAATTCGATTGATCCCTATTTGTAGTCAGGAAGGGAAAATGGACATTTCAGCTGCATTGTAATTATGAGGCTTCAAGGCAGCTGTAAATAGATGTGTGAATCCCATCACTGGCCAAAGCCTGTGAAAAGAAATTATTGCTACCTCCTTATGAGAGGGCTCAGAAAGGTTGGACTTAAAACTGCATATAAAGAAGATAAATTATCTTCTCTCCCAATTTCCTCTGGTCGCTGCTTTGTGGGGGTTATCACAACGATTCCAGACCATCTGAATAACACAATCAGAGAGAAGGAACAATCACAGAAGCTGGGAATAAGCTGGGAATGGTGAAAATTACATTTTTTGTAGCGTAACTCAACCAGTCACAAATATTATTCAAGCCCAGCATAGAATATCAAGAGTCTGGATGAAGATGATCCCTGCAAGTACCTGGGCAGCCTTCAAGCTGACAAAATCAAACACACTGCGCTTAAGAAAAAGATTAGAAATGAAAACATTGAGAGAGTAAAGAGCTGAAGTCCAAAGTCGGTAGAAGATACATCAAAGCAATCAACACCTGGGCAATTCCAGTCATTAAATACACAGCTGGAATAATGGGCTGGACTCAAGTAGAACTGAAAACTCTAGATAGGAAGGCCAAAAAAGTAATAACGAATCATGCCCTTCATCCTCGAAGCAATATTGACACTCTACTTACCAAGAAAAATGGGTGGGTGTGGAATGTTGCAAGTTTTCTCAAATGGTTGAAGAATCTAAACACTATTATTACTATTTATTACTTTATTCATTATTTATTTATTTATTACATATATATATATTAGATATATTATATATTATACATATTTTAATATATAATATATATGTATTATATGTATTATATATTATATATATTTATTATATATTTATTATTTATTTATTATTGCTATTATTACTATTTAGAAAAGAATCTAAACACTAAATACAAACTCGATGGACATTACCTTACAGATGACCCCCACCCTGTTAAAGATCTTGGAGTTTTCATATCCAATGATCTAAGTGCCAAAGCCCACTGCAACTACATTGCAAAAAAGGCTTTAAGAGTTGTAAACCTAATCTTACGTAGCTTCTTCTCCAAAAACTCTACACTACTAACCAGAGCTTATAAAACATTTGCTAGACCAATTCTTGAATACAGCTCACCTGTCTGGAACCCTCACCACATTTCTGACATCAATACAATTGAATGTGTCCAGAAATATTTTACAAGAAGAGTTCTCTGCTCCTCTGAAAACAACAAAATACCTTATGCCACCAGACTTGAAATCCTGGGTTTAGAAAACTTAGAACTCTGCTGCCTTCGACAGGACCTGTGTTTAACTCATAGAATCACCTATTGCAATGTCCTTCCTGTTGAAGAGTACTTCAGCTTTAATCATAAAAATACAATAGCAAACTATAGATTTAAACTCAATGTAAACCATTTCAATCTTGATTGCAGAAAACATGACTTCTGTAACAGAATTATTAGTGCTTGGAACACACTACCTGACTCTGTGGTCTCTTCTCAAAATCCCCAAAGCTTTAACCAAAAACTCTCTACCATTGACCTCAACCCCATTCCTAAGAGGTCTATAAGGGGTGTGCATAAGAGCACAAACGTGCCTACAGTTCCTGTCCTATTGTTTCCTTTCATTATATCCAATTCATATAGTTATGACATACTTATGCTTATATATATGCTTATATATTATATAGTTATTTTCATACTTATGCTTATATATACTGTTGTGACAAAATAAAGAAAGAAACAAAAGAAGAAAAGCCTACAAGAAAGACCAAACAAAGAACAAAAAAGAGGCATGTTACTTTCCCCTTGTAGTAAAGTGATCTGAATTTACTTACACATTCATTTTCATTGTAGGATATATCTCCACGCTTTCTGCAGTTACTCTGTTATGAAACATCTTGTTCTCTTGTAATTGAGAGGAATTACCGACATCTCATTGTGAAAAATTAGCTATAAATTTTGGACTATATTAAAAATGAAAACAATAATAATTAAGGATTTTGAATATTATACATCATATACACTTTGCAATGTCTATAAAAGCCTTTGAAGATTTTTTTTTAAATTTACAAGCTCTAAATGAAAAGAGATAAGAGGCTTAATAAATTAATAACGGCCTTAAATCAACTCCAAAATGACATGCCGGTACTTGATTTAGCAGGTTAATCAGACTTACAACTGGATAGATTGGAACCTAATCTGTTATTGGCAGTGAAGAAGCCTGATTTGAGAATTGTGGGCTTGGAGAAGACTGGAAGGGGCATGAATTCAAAAGACTTTGAGATGATAGAATTGATGGACTTTCTTAAAAAATTGATGGAGATTGTGGAATAGGGTTAGAAAACAATTTTATTTTATTTATTTATTTGTCACAACAGTATATATAAGCATAAGCATGAAATAACTATACAATATATAAGCATATATATAAGCATAATTATGTAATAACTATATTAATTGGATATAATGAAAGAGAACATTAGGACAGGAACGGTAGACACATTTATTTATTTATTTTATTTTTATTTATTAAATTTTTATACTGCCCTTCTCCCAAAGGACTCAGGGCGGTGTACAGCCAAAAGATAAAAAACACAAAAATATACAATTAAAACAACAATTTAAAACTGAACATATTAGAAAAAATGACCAACATTTAAGAATTTAAAATTTAAAATTATGAACCCTAAAATAATAAAACCCCAGTTAAAAATTTAAAAATATTAAAAATATTAAGCCAGTCCCGCTTGAATAAATAAGTGCGTTTTCAGCTCACGGCGAAAGGTCCGAAGATCAGGCACTTGACGTAGTCCAGGGGGAAGTTCGTTCCAGAGCGTAGGAGCTCCCACAGAGAAGGCCCTGCCCCTGGGGGCCGCCAGCCAACATTGTTTGGTGGACAGCACCCTGAGAAGACCCTCTCTGTGAGAGCGTACGGGTCGGTGGGAGGCATGAGGTAACAGCAGGCGGTCCCATAAGTACCCAGGCCCTAAGCCATGGAGCGCTTTGAAGGTGGTGACCAAAATCTTAAAGCGCACCCGAAAGACCACAGGAAGCCAGTGCAAGCCGCGCAGGATTGGTTTACATGGGAGCAACGAGTTGCTCCCACTATTACCCGCGCAGCTGCAATTTGGACTAGCTGCAGCCTCCGGGTGCACTTCAAGGGCAGCCCCATGTAGAGAGTTGTGCTCTTATGCACGCCCCTTACAGACCTCTTAGGAATGGGGTGAGGTCAATAGTAGATAGTTTTTGGTTTTTTTGTCCAGAGTTACTGGGTATTTTTTTGTCCAGAGATACTGGGTTTCGACTTGTAGGAAGAATCTTTGTACAACATGCTGCAGAGGTATTTACAACAGAGATTTATGACTTTGAGGAATGACTTTTCCCTTTGGAAAGATCCCAGTTAAAATTTTAAGGAATAGTTTTTATTAAGAATCAGTCAAGGATATTTAATCTCAGATGGATCAGGGATAATGACTGGAGTGGTTTATCGTAGATTAGAAGTTGTTGTAGACTTTCTGTTAAATAAATTAAATAATTGGACAGCTATTTATCGGAAATGGTATCGGGTCTCCTGCTTGACAGAGTTTGAATTAGAAACCTCCAGCTTCCCCTCCAACTCTGTTATCGTTATTGTGTTACTGCATCCAGTTATGATACAAGAAAGCCTAAAAGAGCAGCGAAGATACATAGAGGATTGAAGGCTAAAACGTGCAATGAATGGTTGTGGGAACTGGGTAGGTCTAATCCAACAAAGAGGACTCGGGATGACGTGATAGCAGTTGTCCAATATTTGAGGGGCTGCCACAAAGAAGAGGCGATCAACTTATTCTGCAAAGGACCTGAGAGCAAGGCAAGAAGTAACAGATGGAAATTTATCGAGAGATCCAACCAGAATTAAGGAGAAATTTCCTGTTAGAAATTTCAGTTAATCAAACTTGCCTCCAGAAGTTGTGGGTGCTCCATCACTTGAGGTTTTTAAGAAAAGATTGGACAGCCCTTTATCTGAAATGGTAGAGAGTCTTGAGCAGATTTTGGACCAGTGGTGGTATTCAGCTGGTTATATCCGGTTTGGGCAAATTGGTAGTGGCACCTGCGGGAGGCTCCGCCCACCCACCCGGACGTAATCACATCCCGTTTTTGACACTCTGAGCATGTGTGGAAGGCCCTGATGCGTGCACTCACATTTGCGAAACGTTAGCGAAGGTAAGTGAGTACCACCCCTGTTTTGGACTAGAAACCTCTGTAGGAAGTTAGCACGCACCCCACTCCTAGAAGAATGAAATATTCTAGGAAATATTAAAGAGGCAGAATATTATATTTATTATATATATTAGGGATGAGAAACATGTTTTTAAAGACAAAGCAGCTTCCTGCAGCTCCCTGCCCCCCCCTTCAGCTCCAGGGTGATGGGACATGGCCCTCAGGACATCATAGGATTAGCCCTCTACCCATCTCACCACATGGCACCTGGGAAGATTACATCACCCAGCAAGGCTCAACCAAGCCTGGGACACAGACACCCTACAAAATTAGCTAAAACCCCTGCCCCCTGGGAGTCTGACAGCCAATGGGATACATTTCTTGTACAGCAGAGGTGGGTTTCAGTAGGTTCTGACTGGCCCTGGAGAACCGGTAGCGGAAATCTTGAGTAGTTCGGAGAACCGGTAGTAAAAATTCTGACTGTCCCCGCCCCCATCTATTCTCTGCCTCCCAAGTCCCAGCTGATTGGGAGAAAATGGGGATTTTTGCAGTATCCTTCTCCTGGAGTGGGGTGGGAATGGAGATTTTACAGTATCCTTCCCCTGTCACACCCATCAAGCCATGCCCCGCCCACCAAGCCACACCCACAGATCTGGTAGTAAAAAAATTTGAAACCAACCACTGTTGTACAGGAACAGGAAATTCTAAGGCAGGCCCCAAGAGAGTGTATAAATATATCCCTCTCTCCGCTCCATGTGTCTTTTTGCCCAGGATCTCAAACCATGTGGTCCTGTCCACCATTAAAAACCATCTTTCCAAACAGCCACCATCTTTCCGGTATCTTTCTTCCCACTGAACCCAAAAGGATATTTCTTCCAACACCTCCAATACGGTTATTCTGTTAATCCTGGGAGCGCATATCAAAAGCACTCCAGTAAATAAAGATCAGAATGTCAGAAGCTGCCTTGAGCCAAGGCCTCCTTCAGAGTATGGCTGCTATTCCACAACAAATATAAATGATGATGAAAATTCTGGAAATAATATCAAGCTGTTTGAGAAGGCCTGTGGAAATCATTCCCCCCAGTCCCTCTGCAAGCAGCTCTTCAAAGGCAGAGGCGCATGAAGTCATGCAGCCCTGGCTTGCTCATTAGAAACCTGATTAGTAGGTATTCCACTGCTCTCTGCTCTTCCCCTTTTAAAAACCACTTTTCAGGCAAACACCAGGCTGGGAGCATTGGAGCCCCGAGGAAATCTTCCAAAAGTGACGAGCTATGGGAATATTGTTTGGTAACCTTGACCAGGTGAACATCTTCCAGTAGGTTGTCTCTCTGGCGCTTGAAATGGGAGAACTGGGGACTGTCTCCCGGGAAGTGGTGGAAGGATTCCCCCTTCTCAAAATGGTCTACTTCAGGGGTGTCAGACTCAAGGCCTGGGGCCCAGATCTGGCCCACGTGGTACTTAGATCTGGCCCGCGGGCGCAGAGCCACTTTGGAAACAGTGAAGGACTGGCGTGCGGTGCTTCTGCCAGCAAAAATGGGCTCCCGAGCTCCGTTTTCGGCTGCCACGGCCTCCTGCAACCCTCTGCCAGCAAAAACGGAACTCGCCGTGGCAGCTGAAAACGGAGCTCAGGAGCCTGTTTCGCTGCAGAGCGCTTGGGCCACCACAGGCATCCCCAACAGGAGTGACGTTGAGCTGGCCAAACCCACCCCAGTCCTCTGAGGTTCAACACAGCCCTGATGTGGCTCTCAATGAAATCAAGTTTGACACCCCCAGTCTTACTTGAAGACCTGGAAAACATGGAAGCTGCTGTCTTAAGTAAGATCATCGGGGGGGGGGGGGAAAGCACGAAGCTCAAATTTTAACCGACACCTCCTTTTTAATTAATATTTTCAGTCAGAGCTTTCCTTTCTGTTCTCTTGCGTTACATTTTGAACTGCAAGACTGGCAGCAGAAATGCAAACTCAATTCAGGTCTGAGATCGGAGTTTGCATGTCCCAGGCTGACAATGCGAGAGCTTGAGAATGCGTAGCGTTTGCTATCATTGGGTGGTTAGGCAGGAACTGGGAGTACAAAATCCAGATTTGAAATAGCTGGATTTTTTTGTGTTTGATATGCTTACACTTTTGGCTTGGGCCCAGGATTGCCATCTTTATATTTCAAGCACGTGACATGACCCTTTCCAGGAAAGGGGCTTATAAGATAAGGTACTATATTCACAATACCGTAAGGGCAAGGGGGGAAGGCACAAATGGAGAAGTGCCACCCTATAAATTTAGTAATCTACCATTTTTATCTCCTTCCTGCAAGAAGGGAAAAAAAGCACTTAATATGCAGTGGTCTTTCAAAGGCAAACTTTCCATTTAATCCAGAATTGGCTGGTTGGGGGACAAAGCCCACTGCAACTACATCACAAAAAAGGCTTTAAGAGTTGTAAACTTAATCTTACGTAGCTTCTTCTCCAGAAACACTACACTACTTACCAGAGCTTATAAAACATTTGCTAGACCAATTCTTGAATACAGCTCGCCTGTCTGGAACCCATACCACATTTCAGACATCAATACAATTGAACGTGTCCAGAAATATTTTATAAGAAGAATTCTTCACTCTTCTGATTACAACAAAATACCTTACGCCACCAGACTTGAAATCTTGGGTTTAGAATATTTAGAACTTCTAAAGGACCTGTGTTTAACTCAAAGAATCTTCTATTGCAATGTCCTTCCTGTTAAAGACTACTTCAGCTTCAATCACAACAATACATGAGCACACAATAGATTTAAACTTAATGTTAACCACTTCAATCTTGATTGTAGAAAATATGACTTAAGTAACAGAGTTGTTAATGCTTGGAATAAGCTACCTGACTCTGTGGTCTCTTCTCAAAATCCCCAAAGCTTTAACCAAAAACTGTCTACTATTGACCTCACCCCATTCCTAAAAGGTCTGTAAGGGGCGTGCATAAGAGCACCAACGTGCCTACCATTCCTGTCCTAATGTTCCCTTTCATTGTATCCAATTCATATAGTTATTACATACTTATGCTTATATATATGCTTATATATTATATAGTTATTTTCATGCTTATGCTTATATATACTGTTGTGACAAAATAAATAAATAAATAAATAAATTACTGAACCATAAAGCAGAGCGACATATCAGTCGCCACTCCCTAGGGAGGGGGTGTTTATTGGGGAGACAAACCCGAGTGCAGCTGATTTCTCAGTGCAACCATCATCTCCTCTCCAGTTGCCCACCTTGCTTTCTCCTTTCCTTTCAAGATAGACAAAGATTACCATTTGATTGCCCCCAAGAATGGAAATGTAGTTGGAGGGCTGAAAAATTATGGGCAAAGGAGAGAATAAAATGGAATCAGGAAAAAGAGGGACCGAAAGATGGATTTGGATCTCGGTGGTGTAAATCTCCAATGACCCAAATGTGATGGTGGTGGAAAAAAACGCCTGTTCAAACGTCTCTCCGTCTTGTCATTCTAAACTTTTCTCAGGAAAAGCTGATTAGGAGGCTGGAAAAATAATTAATGCTAGTTTTGAAATATCCATGTCGCACCTCCTTTCCACTGTAAAGCAAAAAAATAAAATAAAATAAAATAACCAGAAAGCAAATAGCGCCCCCTTAAGCGGATCCTGGAGCTTTGTTTTAAAAGGAAACCTTGATGTGGCTTTGTGTGTGTGAGAAGCCTGTGCTCACCGCCTGTGACTTGCAGCAGGGGGCTTTGATTTACGGTGTCATTATTTATGTCTGAAAATAAATGAGGCATAAGGCTGAAACATGAAAAAAGAAAACGAGGTTCCTCCCAAATTCTCTTACTTTTTGCACTCTATTTACATGAAATATGCATTTTCCCCCAGACATGGGGCTCTGTCTTTGTTGACCAGGCCTGGGTGCTTCCTTCCAATGGCTTGTCATGTTCGCTAATTAGAGAGAGCTGCTGTATGATTCACCTTGTTAATTAGAGGGACTCGCAGACAAAACCCCTCCAGGCAGTGCGGAAAACAGCCTCCTAACAGTGCCCTGAGTAGGCTGAAGCCTGTGAAGTAATTCTTCTAATCTACCTTCTATTTTTTATTTGAAATGAATAAATCATTGAGATTTTCCTTGTGCGGAGTGAGAATGCAAGAATTCACATTTGTGAGATGTAAATTATATGTGATCAATAGAGAGAAAGCGCCTATATTGTACTTAACAAGCCCCTCTCTAATTTGCTCTTTGTCCCTGTATGAAAAATGACTTGAAATAGTTTTCCTCCATAGTAAGGCTGATTCCCTTCATTTGCTCCCCTTTTATTTATTTTACGCCTTGATCTATTAGGAAAGTCTGCTCTGCTCAGAATCATGAAATCTCGACTAGAAATTATGTCAAATTTCAATAGTCTAGTTTTGTGTTCCCAGCAAGTTAACAGCAGTTTACTAGATGGGATTTTCATATTTGAGGTGCAGAGAGGATGAGGTGTCATGTCCTGCCTTAAACCTGCCCTCCCTTTCCTTGCTGCACCTTCCAGATCTAAATTTTGGCAGTAAACTAGACAACCTGTGTCCCCTTCACTCATCCTTTCAGAAATATTTCCTTACCGGACTCATCAATGCATTCAACAAAGGTAAAGCTTGAACTGCATGGGTCTGTCAAACATCAGGAACTGAGCACAGGAAATATTTTATCACATTTTGTAATCAGTCGTAGAATAGAATAGAATAGAATAGAATAGAATAGAATTTTATTGGCCAAGTGTGATTAGACACACAAGGAATTTCCATATGCTCTCAGTGTACATAAAAGAAAAGATACATTCATCAAGTTACAATACTTACAACACTTAGCGATAGTCATAGGCTACAAATAAGCAATCAGGAAACAATCAATATCAGTATAAATCGTAAGGATACAAGCAACAAAGTTACAGTCATAAGATGGGTGATGGGACCGATGAAAAGATTAATAGTAGTGCAGACTTAGGAAATAGTTTGACAGTGTTGAGGGAATTATTTGTTTAGCAGAGTGATTGCATGGGGAGAAAAACTGTCTTTGTGTCTAGTTGTTCTGGTATGCAGTGCTCTATAGTGTCGTTTTAAGGGTAGGGGTTTATTTATTTATTTATTTATCTATTTATTTAGATTTTTATACCGCCCTTCTCCCGAAGGACTCAGGGCGATTCACAGCCAGAATAAAAACAATAATTATATACACAATAAAACAATTATTTAAAAACTTATTAAATCTCAAGCCAAATTAAAACTATTTAAAACCATAAAACCCCATATAATTTACATCAAAATATTAAAAGCTACTAAAAATTTCTATGCCAGTCCTGCGGGAATAAATAGGTAAGTCTTCAACTCGCGGCGGAAGGTCCGAAGGTCAGGCAGTTGACGGAGTCCTGGGGGAAGTTCATTCCAGAGGGTGGGAGCCCCCACAGAGAAGGCCCTTCCCCTGGGGGCCTCCAGCCGGCATTGCTTGGCGGACGGCACCCTGAGGAGTCCCTCTCTGTGAGAGCGCACGGGTCAGGGGGAGGCAATCGGTAGCAGTATGCGGTCCCGTAAGTAACCCGGCTTACAGTTTAAGTCCAGGATGCGAGGGATTTGTAGATATTTTCCCAGCCCTCTTTTTGACTCGTGCAATATACAGGTCCTCAATGGAAGACAGGTTGGTAGCAGTTCTAATTATCCTCTGAAGTCTGTGTCTGTCTTGTTGGGTTGCAGAACCAAACCAGACAATTATAGAGGTGCAGATGACAGACTCAATAATTCCTCTGTAGAATGTTCATAAAAGTTTTATATCTTCAAATGTTTTATAAAATTTCCCAAGTTTCAGTTTCCAATCATGGAGCCCAGATTTTGGATGTATTCTGTAAGTTAACCTATTTAAGGTACTATGGTTGGAAAAGGTTTGCCCTATCATGAACCATTTCACCCAGCTAAAGGTTACAGACACGAGGATTTTAGTAATAGATTAAAACTTCTTTTTTAAATGTGCAACTTCTTCAAACCATGATCTAAACTGCAGAAAAGGGCACCATCCTAAAGATGACCTGCAGCATCTACTGACAAAAGTTGTTTAGCCCCTTTGTACATGTATCACACATAGAAAATGAAAGGAGCAGAGTTTGTGTCGTGAAAAAATATATATAATTTTTATATGAAATATAAAATATGAATATGACAATGTGTTCTACAGTTGCCTTTGGGGCAAAACTTTAAGCTTCCCACATCTTCAGCTGTAGTTGTTTAAAATGTTTGTTTGTGAAAGCTAAATGGTTTTTGCAAATTGCTATGCTTTTAGCATTTATATACTGTAAATGAAATTTTCGATTTGAAAATGAGAGCAAAGCAAACCAAAGGTATGGTTTGGGTTGGCTTGAAAATAAACAGCAGACTTTCCTATTTGAAGAGACTGACACTGGATGGTCTTTAGGGTGGTCTTTGTAGCTTCTTTGCAGAAACCACTTCTCAGCCCCATTGAAATCAGACCTCCTTTTATTTGAAGGCCAACTCTTCAACCAACGATGCCACTGGGAACATTTCTCTCAACTCTACAAAGGGACAGCCTCGGATAAAGCCATTGAACGCAAAGGCTGACAGTTTCAAGAGGGAAAAAATTAGTCACTGTAATGGAATCAGACCCTTTCTGGAATAAAAATGCTTTAGGTAACATTTCCCATGGACGGAAAATTGCATATATATTTCAGTTGTTCTTGAATTTGGAAATATGAAACCTTAAAGCTGTATGCAAGAGTGAATACATATTTAATGCTGGAATTCTGTGTACTATTTCTATAAATTATATTGGGAATAATTTGATTTACTTTTGAGTAAACATACATTAGGCTGACTACTACAATTTAAGGGCAAACAAGAAAGAGGAAAAGATGAACTGAAAAAGGGAACTGAAGGAGCGGAACATGGGAATCAGGGAAACAAACCAAGAGAGGATTAGACAATAATCATTCTTGTATGGAAGACCCGTTAGGCTCATTCAGAGCCAGGGAATGGACAATCCCAAAAATTATCTCAGAGTTTCTTCCTCAGCACCCTTTTTGGGGATACCACCAAATTTCATGGATGCATCTATCAAAGTTGTTTCGTTCTATTTTAAGATGGCAAAATAGAAAGTTAGATTACAGGTAATCCTCGATTCATGACCACAGTTTTTTTTTTATTTGCATTTATATCCCGCCCTTCTCCGGAGACTCAGGGCGGCTTACACTGTGTCAAGCAATAGTCTTCATCCATTTGTATATTATATACAAAGTCAACTTTTATTGCCCCCAACAATCTGGGTCCTCATTTTACCTACCTTATAAAGGATGGAAGGCTGAGTCAACCTTGGGCCTGGTGGGACTTGAACCTGCAGTAATTGCAAGCAGCTGCTGTTAATAACAGACTGTCTTACCAGTCTGAGCCACCAGAGGCCACAGTTGAGTCCAAAATTTCTGTTGCTCAGTTGTTAAGCAGGTTTTGCCCCATTTTACAGCCTTTCTGGTCACAGTTATTAAATCTGGTTTTCCCATTGATTTTGCTTGTCAGAAGGCCGCAAAAGGTGATCCCTGCATGATCACGACCATAGGGATGCTTACAAGAGTTTTAAGAGTGAAAAACATGTCATATTTTTCAGTGTCATAACTTCAAATGGTCAGTAAATGAACTGTTGTTGCCTTCAGAAGTTGTAGGTGCTTTATCACTGAAGGTTTTTAAGAAAAGACTGAATAGCCACCCATCCGAAATAGTATAGCTTCTCCTGATTGAGCAGGGGGTTGGACTAGAAGACCTCCAAGGTCCCTTCCATCTCTATTCGGATTTGAACACTGGACTCTATCCAACAAAATGCACTTAAATAGTGAGACAAGTAGGGTTTTATACCAAATGCAAAAAAAAAACCAACAACCCCAAAACCCAGATGCACAGCTATAGAATAGGTAATAACTGACTCAACAGCAGTAACTGTGAGAGGGATCCAGGAGTCCTAGTGAACAACTACTTAAGTACCAGTATGTCCCAAAGGTGCTTTTTCTGGAGGCAACTGGACTTTCTTGTTTTTTCTTTGAAGACTATTTGCTCCTCATCCAAGAAGCTTCTTCAGCTCTGACAGGATAGTGGTGAATGGAAGGACTTATATTCCTTGCAGGCAGCTGGTTATTTGCATTTTTTTATAGGGTCCTTGAAGCACTTAGAGGTTTTGGTAGTGCTCCTGGTTCCTGTAGTCTGCAATTTTTTTTACCCCCTCCGGAAATCCATTCCTACTCCCATACCATTCAAAGGATGTTCATCCCAAATTGCATAGCTAAAAATCTGTAGAGCTTCTCAGTCCTCCAGATCATGGTTTCAGATCGCAAACTGAAACCATCTCTATCTATTGGACCTGATGGTCTATGTGGACAGGTTGTTGGGGAGGCTTCACGGCACGACATGTTTACTGGACCCGTGCCCTTCCTGGCTGGTACTGGCCACTCAGGCGGTGACACGAGGCTGGCTCCAGAGGATTATCAACGCTTCTTTGTTTGATGGGGTTTTCCCTGCCGCCTTGAAAGAGGCGGTGGTGAGACCCCTCCTTAAGAAGCCCTCATTGGACCCAGCTATTTTGGGTAATTATCGTCCAGTCTCCAACCTTCGCTTTGTTGCGAAGGTTGTAGAGAGTGCCGTGGCGCGACAGCTGCCCCAACACCTGGATGAAGACGTCTATCTAGACCCATTCCAGTCCGGTTTCCGACCCGGATACAGCACGGAGACAGCTTTGGTCGCATTGGTGGATGATCTCTGGAGGGCCAGGGACAGGGGATATTCCTCTGCCCTGGTCCTATTAGACCTCTCAGCGGCGTTCGATACCATCGATCATGGTATCCTGCTGCGCCGGTTGGAGGGATTGGGAGTGGGAGGCACCGTATATCGGTGGTTCTCCTCCTATCTCTCCGACCGGTCGCAGACGGGGTTGTCAGGGGGGCAGAGGTCGACGCGAGGGCCTCACTTGTGGGGTCCCACAGGGGTCGATTCTCTCGCCCTGCTGTTCAACATCTACATGAAGCCGTTGGGTGAGATCATCAGTGGTTTCGGGTGAGATACCAGCAGTGCTGATGATACTCAGCTGTACTTTTCCACCCCGGACCACCCCAATGAAGTTGTTGAAGTGCTGTCCCGGTGTTTGGAAGCTGTACGGGTCTGGATGGGGAGAAACAGGCTCAAGCTTAATCCCTCCAAGACGGAGTGGCTGTGGATGCCGGCACCCCGATTCAGTCAGCTGCAGCTGCGGCTGGCTGTTGGAGGCGAGTTACTGGCCCCAAAGGATAGGGTGCGCAACTTGGGTGTCCTCCTGGATGACCGGCTGTCGTTTGAAGACCATTTGACGGCCGTCTCCAGGAGGGCCTTCCACCAGGTTCGCCTGGTTCGGCAGTTGCGCCCCTTCCTTGATCGGGATGCCTTATGCACAGTCACTCATCGCTCGTTACCTCTCGCTTGGATTACTGTAATGCTCTCTACATGGGGCTCCCTTGAAGTGCGCTCGGAGGCTTCAGTTAGTCAGAATGCAGCTGCGCGGGTTATAGAGGAGCTACGCGTGGCTCCCATGTAACACCGCTCCTGCGCAGACTGCACTGGCTGCCTGTGGCCTTCGGGTGCACTTTAAGGTGTTGCTCCATGGCTTAGGACCTGGGTACTTACGGGACCGCCTGCTGTTACCACACGCCTCCCACCGACCCGTGCGCTCCCATAGAGGGACTTCTCAGGGTGCCGTCCGCCAAACAATGTCGGCTGGCGGCCCCAGGAAGGGCCTTCTCTGTGGGGCCCCACACTCTGGAACAGCTTCCCGGGTTTCGCCAAATACCTGACCTTCGGACATTTCGTCGCGAACTCAAGACTCATCTTTTTATTCGCGCGGGGCTGGCTTAAATTGGGTTTTTAAATGTTGAATTTATTAATTTTAAACGGGGTTTTTTAGTATGGTAAATTTTAATTGCTGGGCTAATTTAATAAGTTTTTTAAATCGTATTTTAAACCTGTATATTGTATTGTCGGTTTTATTATGCCTGTACACTGCCCTGAGTCCTTCGGGAGAAGGGCGGTATAAAAATCAAATAAAATAAATAAAAATAAATAAATGTGCATATTTCTTAAAAAAGCTTTCCACTAATATAGCAGAACCCCTAAGCATAATCTTTGAAAAAGCTTTCACGACCAGCTCCCTTCCCAAACTTTGGTCACTAGCCACAGTCATCCCTGTCTTCAAAAAAGGAGACCCCAGCCTAGTTGAAAATTACAAACCTATCTCTTTATGCTGCGTCACCTGCAAAGTAACGGAATCAATCATCAACCAATCCATTAACCTCCACCTAGAAACAAACAAACTACTCTCTAATAAACAATTTGGTTTCAGAAAAAAAAAATCCTGTAATTTACAACTTCTTCACTGCAAAAACATATGGACTACAAATCTTGATCAGGGCAAAGCAATAGATGCTATTTACATAGACTTCTGTAAAGCTTTTGACTCTATGGTACATGACAAACTTCTCCTAAAACTAAAATCCTACGGCATCTCCGGACCCCTCCACAATTGCTTAACAGCGTTCCTGTCAAACAGACAACAAGTGGTCAAAATAGGCAGTGCCCTATCAAATCAAATGGTGGGATGAAACTGAAAAATGGAACATACAGCTAGAGGGATACAAATTCTTTAAAAGAAATAGACCAAATAAAAGAGGAGGTGGAGTTGCACTATATATAAGAAATAAATACATCTCTACAGAAATAGAGCACAACAATGATGAAAATTATCTTGAATGCATTTGGGTCAATATTAAAGGGAGGGAATAAGATATTGCCATAGGTATATACTATAGGCTACCCAACCAAACAGAGGAAGTAGATGAACTTTTTGCTAGTCAGCTAACTAAGGTATGTAGGAAGCACATCACAGTAGTAATGGGGGATTTTAACTACCCTGACATCAACTGGGAGACAAACTTTGCACCAAGTGGAAAATCCAACAGGTTCCTAACAAACCTAGCAGACAACTTTGTTTCCCAAAAAGTAGAGAAGGGAACAAGGGGATCAGCCATATTGAACTTAATTCTCACTAACAGAGATGAAATGATAGAAGGTGTTAAAGCTATAGGAATCTTGGGGGCAAGTGAACAGGCAATATTGGAATTCAACATTATGCAAACACAAATGGTAGAACAAAGTCAAACTAGAGTCTTGGACTTCAAGAGAGCTAATTTCAATAAACACAGAGAGAGCTTGAGAAGGATTCCATGGATGAGAATCCTCAAGGGGAAAACAACTCAAGAAGCTTGGGAAATTTTGAAAAGTGAGATTATAAAAGCACAGTCTAGCACAATACCAATGAGGAAGAAAAATAATAGATCACAAAAGAAAGCAGCATGGATGCATAAAGAACTATCTCACAAATTGAAAGACAAAAAGGACAAGTATAAAAAGTGGAAAGAGGGGCAAATAACTAAGGCAGAATATCAGCAAATAGCCTGAGTCTGTAAAGATGAAGTGAGGAAAGCTAAGGCTCACAATGAACAAAGGCTAGCGACAAAAATAAAAAATAACAAAAAAAGCTTCTTCCAATATGTTAAAAACAAGAAAAAAATCAAGGAAACAATTGGCCCATTGCTGGGAGAAAGTGGCAAGAAGGTGACAAGCAACAGGGAGAAAGCAGATCTACTTAACTCATTTTTTGCATCTGTCTTTACACAAAAGGAAAAAACAATCCAACCTATCAAAAATAGCACCACAAAAAACAAATTAGGAACACAAGTTAAAATAGGGGAAAAAATGGTAAGTGAACATCTGTCTACCCTAGACGAGTTCAAATCACCAGGACCAGATGGATTATACCCCAAGGTTCTGAAGGAACTGGCAGACGAAATCTCAGAACCACTGAACTATATCTTTCAAAGATCCTGGAGCACAGGGGAACTGCCAGAGGACTGGAAAAGAGCTGATGTAGTTCATCTTCAAAAAAGGAAAAAAAACAGATCCAAGAAACTACAGACCTATCAGCCTAACCTCAATACCAGGGAAGATTCTGGAAAAGATAATCAAGCAACGAATCATCAAACACCTAAAAGCAAACCAAGTAATAACCAAAGCCAACATGGGTTTGTCAAAAACAGATAATGCCAGACTAATCTTATTGCATTCTTTGACAAAGTGACAAAATTAGTGGACCAGAGGAATGCTGTCGATATAATTTACTTGGACTTTAGTAAAGCATTTGATAAAGTAGACCATAACCTACTACTAGATAAAGTAGAAAAATGTGGGTTAGACAGCACCACCACCAGATGGATTCGTAACTGGCTGACCAACCGCACTCAATGTGTAGTCCTCAATGGAACTACATCCACATGGAGGGAAGTATGCAGTGGAGTACCCCAAGGCTCTGTTTTAGGCCCAGTACTCTTCAACATCTTCATCAATGACTTGGACGAGGGGATAGATGGGGAACTCATCAAATTTGCAGATGACACCAAGCTGGCAGGAATAGCCAACACTCCAGAAGATAGGCTCAAGTTACAGAAAGATCTTGACAGACTTGAACATTGGGCACTATCTAACAAAATGAAATTCAACAGTGAAAAAAGTAAGGTTCTACATTTAGGCCAAAAAACCAAAATGCACAGGTACCGGATATGTGGTACCTTGCTCAATAGTAGTAACTGTGAGAGGGATCTTGGAGTCCTAGTGGACAACCATTTAGATATGATCCAGCAATGTGCAGCAGCTGCGAAAAAAAGCCAACACAGTTTTGGGCTGCATAAACGGAGGGATAGAATCAAGATCACGTGAAGTGTTAATACCACTTTATAATGCTTTGGTAAGGCCACACTTGGAATATTGCATCCAGTTTTGGTCGCCACGATGTAAAAAAGATGCTGAGACTCTAGAAAGAGTGCAGAGAAGAGCAACAAAGATGATTAGAGGACTGGAGGCTAAAACATATGAAGAACGGTTGCAGGAACTCGGTATGCCTAGTTTAATGAAAAGAAAGACTAGGGGAGACATGATAGCAGTTTTCCAATATCTCAGGGGTTGCCACAAAGAAGAGGGAGTCAAACTATTCTCCAAAGCACCTGAGGGTAGAACAAGAAGCAACGGGTGGAAACTAATCAAGGAGAGAAGCAACTTAGAACTAAGGAGAAATTTCCTGACAGAACAATTAATCAGTGAAAAAACTTGCCTACAGAAGTTGTAAATGCTCCAACACTGGAAATTTTTAAGAAAACGTTGGCTAACCATTTCTCTGAAATGGTGTAGGGTTTCCTGCCTGGGCAGGGGGTTGGACTAGAAGACCTCCAAGGTCCCTTCCAACTCTGTTATTATTATTATAATGCTTATGTTGAAAAATCCTGTTCCTGTCAATAGCGGCGTTCCCCAAGACAGCATTCTTGGACCAACACTCTTCATATTATACATTAATGATCTCTGTGACCAAATAACAAGTAATTGTGTTCTCTTCGCTGACAATGTTAAACTATTTAACACTAGCAACAATACAACTACCCTTCAAAAAGACCTTGACTTTGTGTCGGAATGGTCAAAAACTTGGCAACTCCAAATCTCAACCAGCAAATGCTCAGTCTTACACATTGGAAAAAAGAATCAGAACACTAAATACAAGCTCGATAGACATTACCTTGCAGATGACCCCCCACCCCGTTAAAGACATTAGAGTTTTCATATCAAATGATCTAAGAGCCAAAGCCCACTGCAACTACATCGCAAAAAAGGCTTTAAGAGTTGTAAACTTAATCTTGTGTAGCTTCTTTTCCAGAAACACTATGCTACTAACCAGAGCATATAAAACATTTGCTAGACCAATTCTAGAATACAGCTCGCCTGTCTGGAACCCAGACCCCATTTCGGACATTAATACAATTGAGCATGTCCAGAAATATTTTACAAGAAGAATTCTCCACTCCTCTGATTACAACAAAATACCTTATGCCACCAGACTTGAAATCCTGGGTTTAGAAAATTTAGAACTCCACCACCTTTGACATGACCTGAGTTTAACTCATAGAATCATTACAACGTCCTTCCTGTTGAAGACTACTTCAGCTTCAGTCACAACAATACACGAGCACACAATAGATTAATGTGAACAAAAGCTTAATGTGAACCGCTCCAATCTTGACTGCAGAAAATATGACTTCAGAAACAGAGTTGTTAATGCCTGGAATGCACTACCAGACTCTTTGGTCTCTTCCCAAAATCCCCAAAGCTTTAACCAAAGACTATCTACTATTGACCTCACCCCATTCCTAAGAGGTCTGTAAGAGTTGTGCATAAGAGCACCAACGTGCCTACCTTTCCTGTCTTAATGTTCCCTTTGATTGTAACCAATGTCATGTCCCACTCCTCCGCTGACGGCCGGGTCAGGGAAATCCGAATCAGGCTTGCCTCTGCAGCTCTGCCCAAAGTCCTAGCAAAGTCCTCAGAGCAGGCAGGAGACCAGTAAGTGACTTCAGCAAGATAAGTTCGACTTTGCCTGACTCAGAGACTGCCAGAAAGCAGATCCTTTATATAGGCCATGGGGTGTGGCTCCATGACTCAGCACTCATTAAGGCCTGCCCCTCCCTTCCTTCTGTTGCCTCCGCCTATCCAATCTTCTGATGCGAGGGTCACTCCAATCAGCTGTTGGAAGTAAACTTTCCTCAGGCTCACATGCTGTGGAGGAGGGGGAGGGGTCTAGCTGCTCCGTTTGCCTGGGCATGGAGCCAGGGCTGGGGCCGGGGGATGCTCCCTCCTCTGCAGCCTGCTTGGGCATGGAGCCAGGGCTGGGACCGGGAGGTGCCCCCTCCTCTGCAGCTTGTCTGGGCATGGAGCCAGGACTGGGGCCAGGAGGCATACATTCCTCTGTGTTCGGGAGCAGATAAGCAGACCCCGGCTGCGGTGAGAGCGGACAAGACACAACAACCAATTTCATATAGTTATCACATACTTATGTTTATATTTATGCTTATATATCATATAGTTATTTCATGCTGATGCTTATATATACTGTCGTGACAAATAAATAAATTTAAAAAAAATTAATAAATGGTTGCCCCAAAGGTGCTGAGGAAGCTTCTTGGATGAGAAGCGAAAAAACAAGAAAGTCCAGTTGCGTCCTGAAAAAGCACCTTTGGGACAACCATTCAAGATCATATGGAAGTGTTAATATTGCTTTATCCTGCGTCAGACTTGGAACACTGCATCCAATTTTGGTCCCCATGATACCAAAAAAAAAAAGAGCTTTGAGAGTCTAGAAAGAGTGCAGAAAAGGGCAACAAAGACGATTAGGGGACTGGCAGCAAAACCATACAACGAACATTTGCGGGAACTGGGAATTTCTAGTAGAAAGAAGACAGGATAGCAGTCTTCCAATATTTGAGGAAAGAGAGGAGGGGGTCAACCTCCAAAGTACCCTAGGGGAGAACAAGAAGTAACAAATGGAAATTTAATAAGCAAGATCCAATCTAGAAAAGGAGAAATTTCCTGTCAGTGAGAACAATTAAGTAGTGGACCAGCTTGCCTCCAGAAGTTGGAAGTGAGGGGCTGTCACAGAGAAAAGAGGGTTGACATTCTCCAAAGCATCTCAGGGCACAATAAGAATGGAAGCTCATCAAACAGATTGAACCTAGATTTGAGAAGAAATTTCCTGTCAGTGAAAACAATTAAGCAACGGAACAGATTGCCTGCGGAAGTCGTGTGTGTTCCATCACTGGAGGTTTTCAAGAAGAGACTGGACAGCCACTTGCTCTTGCTCAAATAAGGAATTGGACTAGAAGATATCCAAGGTCCCTTCCAACTCTGTTCTTCTCTGCTCTGATTTGAAGGGGCAAGTGATTATGCAACTTTGCCTCTGAAAGGAGAAAGAGTTTGAAATGTTCCATGGTGTTTAAGAGCTTAAGCGTGACTGTCCTGTATTTTATCCATCTCTATCTGAAGCTGGTCTCTTTTGCATTTAGCCCCAAGGAAGACTTTAGCTGGGCATGAGGGAATCTGTCTCTGTGTGTACTTACAAGCATGTGATCAAAGCTTGGCCCTTATTAACATGTCATAGTTGCAGCTTGTCTTTTTTGAATTTCCTGTGGCCACCCATGCGCTGAACTTTTCTGATAGGGACACTCTTGTCCTGTTCTGTCCTTTGAGAAATTACAAGCAACTTCGGTCCAATTGGAAAAAGAAGAGCAATTTCCAAAGACCATTTGAGTAGCGCAAGAGTTGTGTAATATAATCCTTGTCCAATCAAGACACGTGGCAAAATGTTAAATGATCAATCGAATTAATATCTAGAGCAGGGATGTCAAACTCAAGGCCCGGAGGAGCATCTGGCCCACGGGGTGCTTAGATCTGGCCCGTGGGGCCGCCCTGGAAACAGCGAAGGACCGGCCTGCAGTGCCCGTCAATGAAAATGGAACTTGGGAGGGCCACATGCGCCCTCCCCAAGCTCCATTTTCGCTGGCAGAGGGTTGCAGGAGGCCATTGCAGCCAGAGATGGAGCTCGGGAGCCCGTTTTCGCTGGCAGAGCGCTCAGGCCACCACAGGAACCCCCAACACATGTGACATCAAGCTGGCTACACCCACCATGGCCACACCCACCCCAGCCCCCAAAGGTCAAACACAACCCTGATGCAGCCCTTAATGAAATCGAGTTTGACACCCCTGAAGTAAGGTTTTTTTAAAAAATAAATATATTACCTGAGTTGATATCAAGCCTTGAGCTCCAGCCCTTCCAAAGCACTTTGGCAAAGCTATAACTTCCTGGGACAGGATAGTGTCCATTGGTTGTGCAAGAGGGAGGCTGATGCTCCATCTTTCTTCTTATGTTTGGGTTCTCATTTAAAGCTCTCTCTTTGCCTGGGACAGCTCCGTATCTTATGTCCATGTCCATTTGCTCTGGCTTCTCGAAAGATGAAGATTCATTTTACAAAAAGGGCTCATATTATCTGGCAGATGTGTCAGACGTCAAAGAGGCTTTAAGGAGGTGTCAGAGATACAAAACTGAACATAAATCTGAAATCAGGTGCTAATTGAATTCAAGCAGACAGTTGAGATAAAAAACACTCTGCTAATAAGAATTAGGTATGAAATAAAGTTAGAATTGACATGACAAATGCATATTATGTATGATTTAGCATTTACATTATTAAATTATTATGTGTCTACTTTTGTAAGCTGATTCAAAGGCAGTCAACACCCCCGTCACTTTATAAGCAACAACTGAAGCACAGTTGAATCTATGGTTTTTGAGAACTAAACTACGATGCTCAATTTAAAAGTTGATTGTTTGATATGTACCATCAATGTAGACTGTTTGGTCTCCTTTATTATTTTAGTCCCATTTCTTCACTGTTCCCTGACTTTTATGATTAGACTTGAATTTTTGAACACATTCCACAACTGAGACAAAGACCTTTCTGTAATAGATGAAGTACATGTTGACAGCATGCATCAACAATAAGATCTCATGTTCTTTAGCCAGCTTGAACATCGGCCATCTCTTTTTCTTTCCACCATTCACCACAAGTCAAGACTGGTTTGAAAGCACAAACCAGACATGAAGCTGTGTAATTGAACTACATTTTCCTCTATTTCCAAACTTTGTGTCTGCCCTCCCAAGTAAATCAGAGAGGAAATATAACTAGATGAACAAATTATTGTAAGACAAGTCTATGGAGATTCTCAGTCATCCAGGTCATGGTTGCCCCAAAAGTGCTTTTTTCAAGAGGCAACTGGACTTTCTGGTTTTTCCTTGAAAACATTTCACTTTTCATCCAAGAAGCTTCTTCAGCTCTGACTAGATGGTGGGGAATGGAAGGATTTATACTCCTTGCAGACAGCAGGTCCACAACACAGTCCTTTCAACAGTTCCAAGATGGCGCCATACCAATTTGCACTGCTCAGGTGACCCTGATGACACCAGGTGACCTTAACCACCCACTAAAAGGATGCAAATAACCAGCTGTCTGCAAGGAGTATAAATCCTTCCATTCCTCACCATCCAGGCAGAGCTGAAGAAGTTTCTTGGATGAGAAGCGAAACATCTTCAATGAAAAAACAGAAAGTTCAGTTGCCTCTTCAAAAAAGCCCATTTGGGATTGTAATGCAAGATTAACTGAACCTTATCTATGTGTATCTGCTGCTATTTGCACCCAGGTCTTGTCAGTTGTTCCAGTTGTTCCTTGGAGAGTTGAGTTACTTGCCTCTTGTACCAGAAACCTGTAGTACATGTTATGGTGGTTTCTTGTCTAGTTACCCAAGTGGAATCCATATGTTGCCTGGAATGGAGACATACCAATCGAAGTCAGGGGTGGGTTCGACTTATCTTTACTACTGGTTCGCAACGGGACTGCGAGCACGCTGCTGCGCATGCGCAGATCATCAATTATGACATCCGTGTGGGTGGGCAGAGCCTCCCACTGCTTTTACTACCGGTTCTATAGAACCGGACAGAACCGGGAACAACCCACCACCGACAGAAGTGTGCAGCATTGTTATAGGCAAATTGAACAAGGTAGCAGTTCAGGCTAGTTGTCTTGCTAGAAAGAAATATAACATCTTAAACATATTAAAACTGCTGCAATAGCTGATTACCTCATATTTTTCCATTGGAAGCTGAATGTTGAGATGGGTGACATACAAATATGAATATTTAATAATTCCAAAGTGCCCTCCAAACTTTTGAAGTTGATTTAATCTCTGGGTTCTGTCATGATCAACTAATTGTCTATATCAAGAAGTAGTCAAAAAGGTTGAGTTGTTTAAGGGGCTGTTGGGAAATCTTTGGGACAATCATGACATGGATCGCTGAGAATCTCCATAGACATTTCTTTTCTTTCAACATAGAAAAAAAGTCAAAGAAACAATCAATCCACTAACAGGAGAAGATGGCAAGGAAGTGACGGGCAACAGGGAGAAATCAGAGCTCTTCCTTTGCATCTGTCTTCACACAAAAAGAAAAAAAATAGCCCAACTATCAAAAAGTACCATTAAAAAAAAGGATTCTAATTAAAATAGGCAAGAAGATGGTTATCCAGAATTACATCCCAGAGTTCTGAAGGAGCTGGCAGACCTGATCTCGGAACCAATGAACCATGTCTTTCAAAGATCATTTAAGATTCTTTAAGAAATAAGCCAAAGCTTAAAAAATCACTTTTCATCCCCGTAAGAATCAAATATCCAAAACTCTAATAAAATGCAGGCAGTATAAAGTGAATGACTGTAACTTTGTTGATTTATACTGATATTGTTTCCAGATTGCTTATTTGTAGCCTATGACTATCATTAAGTATTGTATCATTAAGTGTTAAATTTGTATCCTATAACTATCATTAAGTGTTGTACTTTATGATTCTTGTTGAAGGTATCTACTCTTTTATGTACACTGAGAGCCTATGCACCAAGACAAATTCCTTCTGTGTCCAATCACACTTGGCCAATAAAAAAATCTATTCTATTCTATTCTATTATTTTACCCTGAAATGCAAGAGATGGAATGGTAAGGAAATGCCTAAGCTGTGGCAAATGCAAGTGTCTAGTCACTAATGAAAGACAGAATTCGAAAAAAAAGTTAAAGACAATAATCAGCACAAGCTAAAAAAATTTAGGCAATCACAAAAGGACTATCTCTCAACGCTTGTGCTCTTCAGATATAGTTCAATATTAGTTAGCTTTGCATTCTGGAAACTGTGATTTCTAGGTTGCGAACAGGCTGTGCTAAAAAATAAATGATAAATTTCTGAAACGTTGCATGGATTAAAGAGGAGCTGATGCATTGTTTGTTTGAAAATTCAGTAAGACTAGATGCCATTGCAAAGTCCAAACTGTTCCTCTTCTGATGTGTTGAGATGTAGAAATTAGACCAGAGCACGCACAATACAGTTATTCTTCTAATTAGAAGAACATTGAAAACTGCATTATCTCCTACCTTCATCAACTTTGAAAGCTTTGAAAGGAAAATATACAAGGTTTTGGCCCTAGCAATCCTAGGTTGCATTAACAGTAACAGGGGTACTACTAATACCACTCTATAAAGCCTTAGTAAGACCACACTTGGAATACTGCATCCAGTTTTGGTCTCCACATTATAAAAAAGAGTGCAATAAAGATGATTAGTGCCCTGGAGGCTAAAACATATGAAGAACAGTTGCAGGAATTTCTAATTTCTAATGAAATTCCTGCAACCGTGGTATTCTAGCGGGTATTTCTAGTGAAAAGTAGGACTGGGGGGGGACATAATGGCATTCCAATATTTGAGGGAGTACCACAAAGAAGAGGGGGTCAACCTGTTTTCAAAACACCAGAAGGCAAGACAAGGGCAATGGATGGAAACTATTCAAAGAGAGAAGCAGAGAAGCAACCTGGAACTAAGGAAAAAGTTCCTCACAGAGAGAACCATTAAGCAGTGGAATGGCTTGCCTTCAGAAGTTGTAGGTGTTCCGTCACTGGAGGCTTTTATGAAGAGACTGGACAGCCATTGTCTGAAATGGTATCGGTTCTCCTGCTTGAGCTAGAAGACCTCCAAGGTGCCTTCTGTTATTCTGTGTTCTGTGTGTTCCTTAGGGAGATGAGTTGAAAAAGGAATCAAGGGTTGCACAGGGTTACTTTTGCCCTCCGGTTACACCTTTCCTAAAGCAATTTATTTCTCTCTTTTCCTTCCTCCATCACATGATCAGAGTTAATAATGATTTTCAAACTAAACAAATATATTTCATAATTCTATTTGTTCTGGAATAAGTTTTTCAATTTGTATTTTAAATTGTATATTGTATTGTTTGTTTTTACTTTTGGCTGTACACCACCCTGAGTCCTTCGGGAGAAGGGCGGTATAAAAATCGAATAAATAATAATAATAATAATAATAATAATTTTTCTAGCACAAAACCTTTCAATTCAAACTAATAAGAAAGCAGGTTGTTTATTATAGATGACCAAACACAACTAACGATAATAATTGATTTACTGACTTTGCTAAGATGGATGTTAAGATTAATTGGCTTCAGTCAATTGCAGCTAATTATGTTTTCATTTTTTAAAAATGTTGTGTACTTGAATCACAGTACTTTTGCAGGAAGATATATCAAATTTGATTATCCATATTTTTACTCTGAATAAATTTATTTATGAATAAATGTATCAATTATCAGGTTAACATCTGGAACAATACAAGTGAAAATGAGTAGCTCATTCTCATCTCGTTATTGCACTTGTTTTCCTATTACGTACATAACCTTTACAATTTGTTAAAATACTTTATTACTCAGGTTGTACAGATTATGCCCTTTTTCTGCCCAATATGGTGTCCTCACTCTTCAGTCTTCAAGTTGAGATTCTAGAAATTATCATCGTCCTATCTGGACGGTCTGAACTTGGGCAAATAGGATTCTGCTACTTTTATATCAAGATTGCTCAGGTCCTGTTTTAAGGAGGAGCAGTAACAAAGAATTTGGTTTGGACTACCTGCAAAGAGGGATTGGATTTTATCTAACATTTAAAAAAATCAAAATATTTACCGGTAATGTTTTAAAACTAATTATTTAAAGCAAAATATTAATTTAATAGGCAAAGAAGTTGACCTGTGCAGAAAGATTTATGTCCATAAAGGAGATTTTATGGCCAAGTATAATGATTTTCATTACCCAGTTACTTCTGCTTATTGTACATCATTTTGAAGTAAGCATTTATCTAAAATCTGAATTTCTAAAACATCCTGTATCAGCCAAGATATGCAGGAATCAAGGATGGAAACCTGAGGTTTGAATGTCTTTGATGGATAATTCTGTGAAAAACAGCTTAGAATGTTATTTATTTTTATTTTATTTATTTATTTATTTTGTCACAACAATATATATAAGCATCACATAAAAAGATTATATAGTATATAAACATATATATGAGGTAATATAAGGAACTATAAGCATATATATATAAGAAGAAGAAAAAAGAAAAACAATAGGACAGGAACGGTAGGCACGTTTGTGCTCTTATGCATGCCTCTTATGGACCTCTTAGGAATGGGGTGAGGTCAATGGTAGACAGTTTTTGGTTAAAGCTTTTGGGATTATGGGAAGAGACCACAGAGTCAGGTAATGTGTTCCAAGCACTGATAACTTTGTTACAGAAGTCATATTTTCTGCAATCTAAATTAAAGCGGTTCACATTAAGTTTGAATCTATTGGTTGCTCTTGTATTATTGCAATTGAAGCTGAAGTAGTCTTTGACAGGAAGGACATTACAATAGATGATTCTATGAGTTAAACTTACGTCTTGTCGAACGCGACGGAGTTCTAAGTTTTCTAAGCCTAGGATTTCAAGTCTGGTGGGATAAGGTATTTTGTTGTTTTCAGAGGAGTGGAGAACTCTTCTTGTAAAATATTTCTGGACACGTTCAATTGTATTGATGTCAGAAATGTGGTATGTGTTGCACACAGGCAAGCTGTATTGAAGAATTGGCCTAGCAAATGTTTTATATGCTCTGGTTAGTAGTGTAGTGTTTTTGGAAAAGAAGCTACGCAAGATTAGGTTTACAATTCTTAGAACCTTTTTTGCTATGTAGTTGCAGTGGGCTTTGGCACTTAGGTCATTTGATATGAAAACTCCAAGGTATTTGACAGGGTGGGGGTCATCTGTAAGGTAATGTCCATCAAGCTTGTACTTAGTGTTAGGGTTCTTTTTTCCAATATGTAAGACTGAGCATTTGCTGGTTGAGATCTGGAGTTGCCAAGTTTTAGACCAATTTAGAACAACTGCACTGGGGGGGAAATGGCTTTGTGCATGTACATAGTTGTCAAATTCATTTCTTTCTGCAGTTTCTAGTTTAGTGGGCATGTTTCTTCGTGGCCGTGGCTTTCTGTTCTTTCTCTGCCATTTGAGAAGGCAAGGACACTTTTGTCCACAGCTTTTCGTTTTTTAAGGTCATGTCGTCCTGGGGACATGGATGGACAACTCAGGAAACTAACTACTCTTCTTGGATACAGGATGCAAATTTGAAACTTTTGTGCTAGTTTTAGCTTTGCATAAAATCTGATGTCAAGGATACAGAGGGAATGTTGAATAGGTAGGTGAAGTTGTGGTTCCATTTGACCTGGCTGAACTGTAGCCACTCACCTTTCCAAATAAAAAGCATACCAGAATTGAAAAAGGGCTGGTATTTCATATTGTCCCTATTAAGAGGAACTCAATTGGATGCAATGGCTCAGTGGCTAAGACACTGAGCTTGTCGATCGAAAGGTCGGCAGTTCAGTGGTTCAAATCCCTAGTGCTGCGTAATGAGGTGAGTTCCCATTACTTGTCCCAGCTTCTGCCAACCTAGCAGTTCAAAAGCACGTGAAAAATGCAAGTAGAAAACTAGGGACCACCTTTGGTGGGAAGGGAACAGGGCTTCGTGCGCCTTTGGCATTGAGTCATGCCGGCCACATGACCACAGAGACGTCTTCGGACAGTGCTGGCTCTTTGGCTTTGAAATGGAGATGAGGACCGCCCCCTAGAGTCGGGAACAATTAGCACAGATGTGCGAGGGGAACCTTTACCTTTAAGGACAACAGTAATCTACATATCAAAATTTACTCTTACAAAACAAAACTTAAGAAACTTCATATTAGTTCATAATGTCACAAAATAGACACCATGACATAGGATAAAAATGAGGGGAAACAAAAGTGATCATTTGACTGTACAATGACAGGAAAATAGTTTGGTTTCATTAATGTAGACTTTAAAAACCTTTGAGACCTGTGGTAAATAGTTAAGTTTCTCAGATTTCTCTTTTAACCAAAAATCAAAGCTAAGAAATTATCTGAGAATTGTAAACAACAGAAAGATAGCGATAGGAAGGTAGCAAACTGGTATGAATCACAGAATTGTGATAAAGTATATTACACATATGTTTTCTTTGAACATCATAAAAAGACCTACTCTTAGCAAAGTCTGTTAAGCGCCTATACATAGAAGACACCAAGGTTTCAATAAAGGGAAATGTTGTTCAAAGATGAAATGAGAGCCTGGGGTTTGAGGCTCTATGAACTTGATTGTTTTCTTGCAGATGTTTTATTACCCAAACTAGGAAACATCATTAATGAGCATTGATGATTTGACCTAGTTTGGGTAAAGAAATATCTACAACAAGCTCAGAGTGTCCATGGAGATTCTTAAGTCATCCAGGTCATGGTTGTCCCATGCTTTTCAAAAGGCAACTGGACTTTCTTTGTTTTTCCTTGAAGACATTCTGAAGAAGCTTCTTAGATGTGAAGCAAAACATCTTCAAGGAAATAAAAGTCCAGTTGCCTTTTGAAAAAGCAACCTTTGCAGCAACCAAGCTCAGAGAGCACCAAGGACTCCTTGTACCAAAGTTTCAAATTAAGTACCAGATCTGATAAAGAACTGTTGATCCATGCTCTCCCTGAGAAGGAGATTTGAGAAAATAACATTTTTTAATAGTGTAGCTTTTAATGATATGACAAGATTAATGTAGACATTAAAAATCATGTTAGAAACCCTGTACTAAGAATATGGAATAAATATAAATTTAGGCTATGCCCTTTTACTGGTTCCAACACAGAAAGCATTTTATAGAAAATGAACAATAGTCAAAGAAAAATATTTGACATATCAATATATATTAGTACAGGAATACGGGGAATTTAAAATGAAGTGACTAAAGAAGGATTTAGATTTACATTTAAGAGAGAGATTTACTATAGATAAAAAAATATTTGGCATTGAAAAACACAAAATAGAAATTGAAATTTAATACTGTACAAATGAAATGATGAAATGATTGCTAAAATGTATAAATTTTTTATATTTTAAACAAAGAATAATTTAAAGAACTGCATGATAAAATGGGCTAAGAATTTGGTTATAAGATTCAGATGGATCAAGGGGAGAGGATGTGGATAAAAGGACTGATATTCACATTGTGTTACAACTTAAGACAAAATTTTAATAAAATAATGTTATTGCATACAAAGATACTTCTAATCAATACCAGAAATATGAAAAACATAAAGGGACATGTTATGCATGATGCAAAAAAGTAAAAAAAGAAAAGAGTACATATCAGGGGTGATTTTCAGCAGGTTCTGACCTGTTCTGGAGAACTAGTAGAGGAAATTTTGAGTGGTTCGGAGAACCAGTAAATATCACCTCTGACTAGCCATCTATTCTCTGTCTCCTGAGTCCCAGCTGATTGGGAGGAAATGGGGATTTTGCAGTATCCTTCCCCTGCCATGCTCACCAAGCCACGACCACCAAGCTGTCTTGTCCCACTCCTCCGCTGACGGCCGGGTCAGGGAAATCTAAATCAGGCATGCCTCTGCAGCTCTGCCAAAGTCCTAGCAAAGTTCTCAAGGCAGGCAGGAGACCAGAAAGTGACTTCAGCAATATAAGGTAGACTTTGTCTGTGTCAGGCCTGGAAACCATACTAGAGACTCAGAGAATGCCAGAAAGCAGATCCTTTATATAGGCCATGGGGTGTGGCTCCATGACTCAGCACTTATCCAGGCCTGCCCCTCCCTTCCTTCTGTTGACGCCGCCTATCAATTCTCCTGAAGCGAGGGTCACTCCAGTCTGCAGCTGTTGGTAATTGACCTTCCTCAGGCTCACATGCTGTGGGGGAGGGGGAGGGGTCTAGTTGCTCCATTTGCCTGGGCATGGAGCCAGGGCTGGGGGCTGGAGGCACTGCTTTTTCCTCGGCCTGTCTGGGCATGGAGCCAGGGCTGGGGCCGGGAGGCATGCTAGGACATTCCTCAGCGTTCGGAAGCAGATAAGACAGGCCCGGCTGCGGGGAAAGGGGACGAGACACAACACAAGCCATGACCACAGAACTGGGAGTAAAAAATTTTGAATCCCATCCCTGGGATTTTAAAAATCAATATTCAGATGAAACAGAACTTTTCTTATTGGGACAATGGATAGCCAATTAGTTAAGACTTATGGAAGATCAGTATCTGTCTGTCTGTCTATTAATCACAATCCATTTTGAATACATAGGAGAAAAAAGAGTCTTCAGACTTAACAGTTGATACTATATGGCAATGATGGCTAACCTTTTCTGGACCGAGTGCCCAAAGCATGCACGGCCCCTGCACATGAGCCCCTCCCCCAGGCGCATGTGCATGTGGCCCCCTTCCCCCCGTGCATATGTGCATGACCCCCCACATGCCCCAGCCCCCCCCCCGCACATGCAGGGCAGAGACCAGAAGACCAGCTGGCCGGTGGGAGGTGTTAGATTCGGGCAATAACGAGACAGGAGACCAGGATAGTGACAACAGCTCTTTACTATATGGTGAACCCAGCAACCCGGCTGGGAAAAACCTCTCTTTAAATACAGTTTAGCCGGGGGCTTCAACCAATCAGCAACGTGCTGTTTTCCCGCCAAAACTTTTAAAGATACATTACACTCCTTCCCTCCCAGAAAACACTTTACCACTATTTACATAATATTTACATATTACTTTTCAACGTAATCACGCAAATAGACTGGGCGTCTCCTGACTCTTTCGGACCTGCGCACCTCATTCTCTGGGAGTGAGTCGAGCTGACCGGAGGGACTGTTTGTTCCTCTCAGCTCCTCCTCTAGGCCATCCGGCCCTGGATTATTTGCAGAGTCGCCCTGTTTTCTGGAGAACCAGTTGGCGCCGCTGGACCTCCTGGAACTCAGATAAGTCCTGCGTTTGCCCCGGGTTTGAGTCAGCTGTGATTCAAACATTGAATAGTCAGGGCCTGTTTCGCCTAATTCTTGTTCGTTATGCTTTCTTATTTGGTCTATGTGGCGCCATACCCGGCCATCCTTTATCTCTACTAGATATGATTTTGGTCCTGTTATTTCTAGGATTTTCCTGCTAACCAGGTCGGGCCTCGCTGTAGTTGTGTGCCCACACTAGGTCGCCTATTGCCATCCTCTTGTTTTACCGAGTGCCCTTTGTAACCGTCTGGTGTAGTTTGGGTTTAAACGGTCTAGTGGGCACCTAAGCTCGACCCATTAATAACTCTGCTGGCTGCGCCAGTTGTGACACAGGGGTTCTGTGTTGACTGCCAGGATATGTATCGATTTTGTTTGCCAATCGCCTGGCCTGATTCTGGACAATGCTTCTTTGCGCTCCGAACTAAACGTTCTGCAAGGCCATTCGTCGCAGGGTGGAAAGGCGCCGAGAGGACATGCGGATGCCCTCCTCTGCCAAGTACCTCAAACTGGGTTGCCGTGAATTGCGGGCCGCTATCGGAGACTAACGAGGTCGGCAACCCATGGGTTACAAATAGGTGCCGAGGACTGAGATCACGCCTCGGCTGTCATGGATCTCATGAGAATGATTTCCAGCCATTTGGAGTAGGCATCGACTACTACCAGAAAGGTTTGGCCGTGGAAGGCCGCAAAATCGATATGGATCCTAGACCAGGGCCCTGGGGTCTCTCCCATTCCCGAATCGGGGCCGTTGGGAGTAGCGGTCTGACTCCTGGCAGGCCTGGCATTTCCTACCCTCTCAGCAATTTCCGAGTCCATTAAGGGCCACCACACATAGCTTCTCGCTAGACCCTTCATCCTCACGATCCCTGGGTGACCTTCGTGAAGGAGATCCAATACCTTTTCCTCAATTTCTCCGGGATCACCACTGATCCCCCATAGCAGGCACCCCTTGAGCCGAGAGTTCCCCACGCTTTTTACAAACTCTTTAAAACGCCGCCGCAGCGGGCCAACCTCTTTGTACCCAACCAATTACAGTTCTTATTGTAATGTCCTTATACGAAGCGAGCCACCTCTTTGGATGTGACTGGGCCAGAGTCCAAAGAGTCAATTAGCAGAACTGGTATCCCGGAGTGGGGTCTTCGATAGTCTCTGGTAACGGCATCTGCTCAGGGCGCCTGCATGCCCTAATTCCTTCCTGGCCGGTGTAGTAATTTGTAAGAATATGCTGCCAGGAAGATAGTCCATCGGGTCAGTCTTGGCGAAGTGCCACGGCGCTGGGCGGTCGCCAGCCAGCAGACCTAGCAAGGTCTATGGTCCGTGATGATTTCAAAATCACGACCAAATACATACTCATGGAATTTCTTTACCCCTGAGACTATAGCCAAGGCTTCCTTATCAAGCTGGCTATAATTCTTTCAGTTGATGACATGGTTCGGGAGTAGTATGCAATAGGGGCTTCTGTGCCATTTGGTAACCTGTGGCTGAGCACAGCCCCACCCCATAGGGAGATGCATCGCAGCTTAACACTAATGGCAGCGTGCCATTGTATTGGATAAGGAGGCTATCACCGTTAGGAGATTCTTTACCCTTCGAATGCCCTAGCTTCCGCCTTTCCCCAAGACCATGCAGCCGCCTTTGCTAGTAATTTATGCAGCGGCTCGGCTACTGTTGCCTTATTCCTTAAGAATACGCGTAGAAATTGACCAGACCTAAGAATGCCTGTAACTCCGCTTTTGTTCTTGGAACCGGGCCTTCCTGATGGCCCGCATTTCTCAGTGGGTGAATCCTTCCTGTCTATCCGTAGCCCAGGAATTCCACAGACTCAACCCCGATCTGGCATTTGTTTAGTTTAACCGTGAGACCGCAGACCGGAAAATGCCCAAAACTTTTCGCAGCCTTACCCCTAATTCCTCTAGATTTTCAGCGGATACCAGTACATCGTCAAAGTATGGTACCACCCTGGTAGGCCCTGCAACAGCCGCCCATCAGGTTCTGAAATAACCCTGGAGCCACACTAACCCCAAACTGTAATCGGGTACACTTAAAAGCCCCTCTGTGAGTCACAATTGTCTGCGCTCGCTGTGCTGCTATTCACGGGCAGCTGTTGATAGGCTTGGGCCAAGTCTAGCTTGGCAAAACTTGCCCTTGCCCCATTGAGTGCAGTAAGTGCTGTACCACCGAACGGGTAAGCACTTTTGCAACGCTTTGTTAAGCTGCTTGTAGTCAGCGCAACCGGACCGATCCGTCCGGTTTGACTGGGGTGACTATAGGGTCTCCCACTTAGCATGGTCAACTGGCACTAGAATTCCTGGTTTACTAGCTTGTCCAGTTCCCGGTCAATCCTGGGCTTTAGGCTAACGGGACCTCCTAGCCTTTAGACGGATAGGGCAACTGGGGTCTAAGTTAAAGAGATAGGGGTCCCTGTACTTGCCCAGGCAGTCTCTGAAAACGCCCCCAAATTCCTTCATGAGTGCGTTTGAGGTCGACTTCGCTTTGAAGATTCCAGTCACCCCATGCCCAATGCTCGAACCAGTCCAGTCCCAACAAGCTTGGCAGGGTCCCATCGACGATGGTGATGGGCAGAGTTTTCTGTAATGTCCATACTGACGTGGACGGACGTTACTCGGACGGGATGCGATTCTGGTAGTCCTGTACTTTAATTTGTGGTTGCAGTTTGCGCGCTTTGCGATGGCGGTAAGGCTCTCACGAGAGTGTCCCAGGACATGATCGTGATCGATGAGCCGTGTCCACCTCCAATCGGCACGGCACCCCTCAATCTTTGCCTTTGTAAAGATTTTTTTCTAGGCGAGTTGATGCGTGACCCACTCTCACGACAGTCTGATTCAACTCGCGCTTTTTAACTGACCACCGCTTCACTGCTCCCCCGCCTGATTGGTCGGTTTGAATTTTGGCGGAAGGTTGGGGAGCTCGACAGACCTGTGCTAGGTGCCCTTCCTTTCGCATCGCCGACAAGTTGCATCTTTAAATCTGCATTGTTGTCGTTGGTGTTGCCCTCCGCAACTCGCGCAGTCGCCCGTCGCCTTTCTCCGCCTCCCGTGTGGAAGACTCTTCCTCCTCCTCACCGTCCGATTCGGCCTGGACCTCTTCATTGTGGACTGGGGTTGATTTCGCACCAGCCGTTGGTGCGACCTGCTTTTGTAGGGTTTCCGCCGCTGGGTAGACATCTCGTGAGCCCTGGCTTCCCAAGGCGCTTGCAGCGCTAGGTTGCTTTTAGACAGCAGCCGCCCGCAAACGGATGTCCCTGACCCCGGATGAGTTGCTCCAGCAATGCCTCGCCCAAGTCTCGATACTGCAATGTTTTGAGGCTTTCTCAGGGCGGCCATGTATGCGCCTGATGGACTCGCCTCTGCTGTCTGCGCCCCGACCAACCGCTGCACATACTTGGATGGCATCGGTGCAAAATGTGCTTTCAGTAGAGTCTGCAGAGTTTGCCACGGTACCGACTGTACCGCGCTGGCTCAGCCAGGATTCTGCGTGTCGAAAACTTCTGGACCGCAGTGGCTCAGGAAATAGGCTCGCTTCCTGTTGTCTGAAACTCCTTGAGTTCGCTCGCCTCGAGGAAACACTGAAACGAGCCATGTATGACCCCATTTTCCTTAGCTGGGTCGAATGGCGCTGGCGGTGTGTAGCCGGACATCGCTGCTTTCCGCCTTGTTTTGCTGGGTTCGGCCTTCCTGGTGAGTTCAGCTCTTTCCTGGCGCCTTAGCCTCGAGATCCCACCTTCGCCGCCAGTGTTAGATTCGGGCAATAACGAGGCAGGAGACCAGGATAGTGACAACAGCTCTTACTATATGGTGAACCCAGCAGCCAGTGCTGGAAAAACCTCTCTTTAAATACAGTTTAGCCGGGGGCTTCAACCAATCAGCAACGTGCTGTTTTCCCGCCAAAACTTTTAAAGATACATTACAGGAGGCATGCACGGATGCATTGCAGAGCTGAACTGGGGTGATGGCTCATGTGCCATCAGACGGGGCGCTGCGTGCCATCTCTGCCACGCATGCGATCACAACTATATGGTATAAAGCTATTACTGAATCTATTTGTTCTGCTTTGGACACTGCAAAGCCTCTTCTCTTCTTCCCATTGTCAGCCTCCACTCCAATCCTCATATATTTTTTGTACAATTTATATTCAGTAGTTGTAATGTAAAATAGTTAAGGATGTAAGATGTATCATTGCCCCATACAGGCTAAGGGAAGAGGGCCCTTTAAGAGCGTCGTCTGACATAATAGTGGGGGAGGGGTGATTAACGGCTGAATGTTAAGAGCCCGGGCTTTTTCAACAGACACTGCATTCTTGAGATGATTGACAGCTAGAGACCGGCGGAAGAAGATTACCACGGGGCCCGAGAAGGAGCTGGCATTGGACCAGACCAGCCTGACCTCCTGAGGAGAGGACAGACAAATGGGGGGATATGAAATGTTAGCCATATTTTGTCTCAGATCCAACTTTATACTGCTGCAATCAAGATGTACCTAGTAAAAGTACTTTTCTTTATTTTCAAATGAAGTCAAGGTGTATTCTTTCCTAGATATAATCAGAGGCAGCCTGACACCCATATTCAACCATTTTTTAAATCAAGAAAATTAATAAACCACCATTTCTCCTCCCATCCCACCCTGTTTTTCACAAAAAGTCCATAAAAGGTTTACAGTCTTCTATAAAAGTACTTGCTTTAATATCTCAGGGGTTGCCACAAAGAAGAGGGAGTCGGGCTGTTCTCCAAAGCACCTGAGGGTAGAACAAGAAGCAATGGGTGGAAACTGATCAAAGAAAGAAGCAACTTAGAACTAAGGAGAAATTTCCTGACAGTTAGAACAATTAATAAGTGGAACGACTTGCCTGCAGAAGTTGTGAATGCTCCAACACTGGAAATTTTTAAGAAAATGTTGGATAACCATCTGACTGAGATGGTGTAGGGTTCCTGCCTAGGCAGGGGGTTGGACTAGAAGGCCTCCAAGGTCCCTTCCAACTCTGTTGTTATGTTATGCTAACCCTAATCAAAGTGCCATTTTCATCAGTTCTTCTGCCATCTTCAAAATCCACTCCTCCGTTGTGGGTATTTCAGTATGGTCTCATTGCAGTTACGATATCCAAAACCTAAAGAATATTAAACATTTTAACTACCGTATATACTCGAATATAAGCCGATCCGAGTATAAGCCGAGGTCCCCAATTTTACCCCAAAAAACTGGGGTAAACTGGGGACTCGAGTATAAGCCGAGGGAGGGAAATGAGGCAGCTACCGTCAGGGAAAGCCTCCTCCTCAGCCGAGGCTGGCGGCTCCCCGCCCGCCCTCTCACTGCACCGGCAGGGCTTCGCGCTAATGCAAAAGCCCGCCAAGTTTGCACCATCCGTATAATGTGAAAAAAAGAAGAAAAACTGAGATGTAGATATACTGAGTATAAGAGGACGTTTTCAGCACAAAAAACGTGCTGAAAAACTCGGCTTATACTCGAGTATATACGGTAATCAAACACTTTCAAAAAACTCATGGGAGACAAAAGCTGCAAAAAAAGTTAGGAAAAAAAGATGGCTTTTCCATAGGGCAGGTGCCCGATTTGCTGAATCCTGATTTGGGTTCATATATAACACTAAACAAAAATATATATGCCTGCAAGTCACATCTTCAGCTAAGCCAGAACCAAAACAAGTTATAGTGTAAGTGTGCTTTATAAACTGAGACATGCACATGTCTTGGGAGTAATTTTTTTCCAGATAAAAACGCAGGGAAATATAATTCCAAAAGTTGTTCCTTATGCCTTCAACAGAGCAGTTTTTTTTCTGAGCCAAAGGACAGGTGTTAATGTAGCAAAACAAAGTTTGTGTATCATTTCTGATTTACCCAAGCATCTAGAAAATAACCTTCAACAGCTTTTAAAGAAAAGGTAGAATGTGAAGTAATGGAGAAAACATGGCATTATAAAACATTACAGGTGAAATAAATTTATACACCCCACTACCCTTTTTCAAAGTCCTTGCTTGGCTTTAGGTGCCAGGTTGCCTCCCGGCTACAAGCCCATTCTTCACCCATGCGGAGAATGTTGAAGAAAACTACAACGATCCGAGACTTCCAGTTCTTTGCCCAGGGGCTCAACAGACAGGCATCTATTTGTCCTCAGGTTAGAGGTTAAAATTTAAATTGGCCAACAGCATAATTCTTTGTCCAGATGATCACCATCACAAAGCTTGATCACAATTGCCGTTTAATAATTTCCTGAAATTCTATGGACTTACTCAAATGTCGCAGAATTCTTTCCTACTTTCTTAATGGCTGAAAAGGAAGAAAAAAATAGAGAAAAGGATATGGCTTTTATTCACTAAATTTTTTTCTCTCTTGCAGGGGAAAAGGAACACAGCTTGACAGCTTATTTACCAAAACTCACTAAAGATTTATTGATTTGTCAATCAATGCCTCAAGCATCACACATTCTCTTCACAAGAAAATACATATATAAACTTCTGCTGGCATCTACATATAACTAAGCAAACGCAAGAACAATTTAAGCTCCGTTTAAAACATCCAGGAGAAAAAAAACACTCAAGTCTTCTTAGAGTCTGTGGGAGGTTCAGCCTGAAAGTTTTGTCAATGAAGAAAAAATGCTTGATGGCTCCACTCACACAATGTGTTAGGTTCGGGAAGTAACGAGGCTGGAGACCAGGGTAGTGACAACAGCTCTTTAATATAGGGTGAACCCAGCAACAGGCTGGGGGAAAAACCTCTCCTTTTATACAGTTCTATTATGGCTTAGTCCAATCAGCAACGTGCAGATTACCCGCCCAAATATTTAAAGGTACAGACAAGAATACATAACACTCCTCCCCTCCCAGAAAACACTTTGCCTCTATTAACATTTTATTTACATGTTATTTTTCTTTAGTCACGCAAATAACCTGCCTAGTTCTTTACCTGCGCGGTTCAGTCCTGGTGGTGTTTTGAGCTGTTCGGAGGGTCTGTTTTCTCCACCCAGCTCTTTCTCTAGGCCATCGGGCCTGGATTATTTGCAGATTCTTTTTCTTGGCCATCCGGCCCTGGATTACTTTTTGTAATTTTCCCTGTCGTTTCTCGAACCTGATGGCGCTCGCTGGACCTCCGGGACCTCAGCTAAGTCTTGCGCCTCCCGGTCATGGTCAGCTGTGGGTAAATAAGGAGGGGTCATAATTTGTTTCCTGTGGTTAATTTGCTCAGTTATTCGCCCTTATCTGATCTATGTGGCGCCCATACTCTGTTATCTTGTAATTCGACCAAGTATGACTTTGGGCCAGTTGTTTTATTATTTGCCCATGAGCCAGAGCCAGGGCCGTCTCAGTTGCGGGGCCCACACTGCGCCTATGTCCAATTCCTTGTTTTGTCTATTTCCCTTGTAACCCTCTGGTGTGTAATGGGGACTCAAGCGGTGGGCACCGGAGTTTCCGTCCCATCAGTAATTCGCTGGGCTTCTGCCTGTAGCAGTGCTTGGGGTTCTGTGAACGCCAGGAAAAAGTCTATCTTTGTTTGCCAGTCACCTGGCTTGAGCCTGACAATGCCTCCTTAGCGCCCGGACGGAACGCCTGCAAGGCCATTCGACGCAGGGTGGAAAGGCGCAGAGAGGGCATGTCGGATGCCCTCCTCTGCCAAGTATTCTTCAACTGGGCTGCCGTGAATTGCGGCCCGTTGTCGGACACCAGAGTGTCAGGCAACCCGTGAGTTGGAATAGGCGAGGGCTGCGATTACTGCCTCGGCCGTAGTGGATTTCATGAGTATGATCTCAACCATTTAGAGAATGCGTCGACTACCACTAGGAAAGTTTGGCCATGGAAAGGGCCAGCAAAATCAATGTGGATTCTTGACCAGGGCCCTTGGGGTTTTTCCCATTCTTACTGGGGCCGTTGGGTAGGGGTCTGACTCTTGGCAAGCCTGGCATTTCCCCACCCTCTCAGCAATCTCTGAGTCCATGAGTGGCCACACATAGCTTCGCCAGCCCCTTCATTCACGATCCCTGGGTGGCCTCGTGGAGGAGGTCCAGTACCTTTCCCTTAATTTATCGGGATTACCACACGATCACCCCATAACAGGCACCCCTTGAGCCAGAGCTCATCCGCTTTTTAACAAATTCCTTAGCGCTCGCCGCGCAGCGGCCACCCTCTTGTACCCAACCGAGTACAGTCCTTAACATAATGTCCTGCATGATGCCCGAGCCACTTCCTTAGATGTGACTGGGCCAGAGTCCAAAGAGTCAATAAGCAGGATGGGCGCCCCGGCGTGGGGTCTCGATGGCCCCTGGTAGTGGGCATCTGCTTAACGCGCCTGCATGCCCCACTTCTTCCTGGTCGATGCTGCAGCTTGTACGAATAAGCGGCCAAGAAAATAGTCCATCGGGTCAAACGTGGCGAAGTGCCACAGGCGTATGCGGTCGCCAGCCAGTATCCCTAGTAGCGGTCTGTGGTCAGTCACGATTTCAAAATCCGCCCAAAACATATTCGTGGAATTTTTTACCCCTGACACAATGGCTAGTGCTTTATCTAATTGGCTGTAGTTCCTCTGGGAGGACATTGTTCTAGAGTAAAAGCTATAGGGGCTTCTGTGCCGTTTGAAGTCTATGGCTGAGTACAGCCCCACCCCATAAGGAGGCATCGCAAACCAGCATTAGGGGCAATGAGTTGTGATATTGGATGAGCAGGCTGTCACTTGAGAGCAGGTTCTTTACTGCTTCGAAAGCCCTATGTTCCGACTTTCCCCAAGACCAAACAGTATTTTTCCCTAAAAGCCTATGCAGCGGTTCAGCAACGTGCTTTGTTCTTTAAAAAGACCGTAAAATTCACTAACCCCAGGAATGCCTGCAGCTCTGCTTTGTTTTTGGGCGCTGGAGCCTTCTAATTGCCTTGACCTTGCCTCAGTAGGGTGAATTCTTCTTGTCTATCCGTAGCCCAAGAATCACGGATTCAATTCTATCTGGCATTTGTTTACCTTGACTTTAATCCGCTGTCCGGAAAATGCCCAGAACCTTTCTTCAAACGCCTCCCCAATTCCTCTATGTTTTCCCTGAAATCAGGACATCATCAAGTAGGGAACTACCCTGGGAGCCCTTGCAGAAGTCGCTCCATTAGGTTTTGAACAGCCCTGGTGCCACACTCACCCCAAATTGCAATCGGTGCACTTGAAGGCCCCTGTGCGTTACAATCGCTTGGGCTTCGCCAAAGCGGCGCTCACGGGCAGTTGTTGGTAGGCTTGGGCCAAGTCTAACTTTGCAAAGACTTGCCTCGCCCCAAAGAGTGCAGTAAGTGTTGCACCACGGAATGGGTAAGCGCTTTTCTGTAAGGCTTTGTTAAGCGCCGCCTTGTAGTCAGCGCAAATTTAATTGACCCGCCTGGTTTTATTGGGTGACGATTACGCCTCCCACTTTATGGATCGACTGGCACCAAAATCCCCTGATTTATGAGCTTATCTAGCTCCTTATCGATTTTTGGTTTTAGGGCAAAAGGGACTCTCCTCGCCTTAAGCCTAATGGGAGCTACCTGGGGGTCTAAGTTGAAGGAAATAGGGGTCCCCTTGTACTTGCCCAGGCAGTCCTTGAAGACATCTTCGAACTCGTTAAAGAGAATGTCTTTCAGGTTACAGTCACTTCTGTAGATGCCAGTCACTCCCATGCCCAGGGCACGAAACCAGTCTAGTCCCAACAGACTGGGCAGGGTCCCTTCGACGATCGTGATGGGCAGGGTCTTCTTATAGAATAGAATAGAATAGAATAGAATAGAATAGAATAGAATAGAATAGAATAGAATAGAATAGAATAGAATAGAATTTTATTGGCCAAGTGTGATTGGACACACAAGGAATTTGTCTTGGTGCATATGCTCTCAGTGTACATAAAAGAAAAGATACGTTCATCAAGGTACAACATTTACAACACAATTGATGATCAATATATCAATATAAATCATAAGGATTGCCAGCAACAAGTTATAGTCATACAGTCATAAGTGGAAAGAGATTGGTGATGGGAACTATGAAACGATTAATAGTAGTGCAGATTCAGTAAATAGTCTGACAGTGTTGAGGGAATTATTTGTTTAGCAGAGTGATGGCCTTCGGGAAAAAACTGTTCTTGTGTCTAGTTGTTCTGGTGTGCAGTGCTCTATAGCGTCGTTTTGAGGGTAGGAGTTGAAACAGTTTATGTCCAGGATGCGAGGGATCTGCAAATATTTTCACGGCCCTCTTCTTGATTCGTGCAGTATACAGGTCCTCAATGGAAGGCAAGTTGGTAGCAATTATTTTTTCTGCAGTTCTAATTATCCTCTGAAGTCTGTGTTTTTCTTGTTGGGTTGCAGAACCGAACCAGACAGTTATAGAGGTGCAAATGACAGACTCAATAATTCCTCTGTAGAATTGGATCAGCAGCTCCTTGGGCAGTTTGAGCTTACTGAGTTGAGAAAGAACATTCTTTGTTGTCCTTTTTAATGATGTTTTGATGTTAGCTGTCCATTTGAGATCTTGCGATATGATAGAACCCAGAAATTTGAAGGTTTCTACTGTTGATACTGTGTTGTCAAGTATTGTGAGAGGTGGAAGTATGGAAGGGTTTTTCCTAAAGTCTACCACCATTTCTACGGTTTTGAGTGTGTTCAGTTCCAGATTGTTTTGGTTGCACCACAAGGCTAGTCGCTCGACCTCACGCCTATATGGATTCGTCATTGTCTCGAATGAGACCAATCACTGTTGTGTCATCTGCGAACTTCAGTAGCTTAACAAATGGATCATTGGAGATGCAGTCATTGGTATACAGAGAGAAGAGAAGTGGGAGAGCACACAGCCTTGGGGGCCCTGTGCTAATTGTACAGGTATTTGATGTGATCTTGCTTAGCTTCACCTGCTGCTTCCTGTTTGTTAGGAAGCTTGTGATCCACTTACAAGTCTGTTCCGGTACCTGTAGCTGGTTTAGCTTAGTTAGAAGAATGTCTGGAATGATGGTATTGAATGCTGAACTAAAGTCTACAAAAAGGATCCTTGCATAGGTCTTTGGAGACTCAAGATGTTGTAGGATGTAGTGCAGAGCCATATTAACAGCATCATCTGTTGATCTATTTGCTCGGTATGCAAATTGCAAGGGGTCTAAAAGCGGATTCGTGATGGTTTTCAGGTAGGAAAGCACTAGCCTTTCAAAGGTTTTCATGACTACAGATGTTAGAGCAACTGGTCTGTAGTCATTTAGTTCCTTGATGGTGGGCTTCTTCGGCACTGGGATGATGGTGGAGCGTTTGAAGCAAGAAGGAACATAGCACATCTCTAGTGATTTATTGAAAATATGGGTGAAGATGGGGGCCAATTGGTCAGCACAGACTTTTAAGCAAGAAGGAGTTGTCTGGGCCTGGCGCTTTTCCTGGCTTATGTGGTCCGTACTCGACTCGGACGGAGGTGGTCCCTCGAACAGGGATGCGATTCCCCTGGTAGTCATGGATTCGCAGCCGTTGTGCTTGCAGGTGGCGCTTCGCGACTGACGGCAGTGACTTCGCCAAAGTGTCCCAGGACATGATGGTGATCGCTGATCCCGTGTCTACTTCGAGCCGGCACCGCACTTCTATTTTTGGTCTGGTGAAGATCTTCTTCTCCACTGGTCGAGGCGCGCCTATGACCACAGTCGTTGGTTTGAATGCGCTTTTTGTTTGAGCCAATCGCGGGTCGCCTTGCCGATTCCGCGCTGATTGGCCGATTTGAATTTTCGCGGAAGGTTGCCGCTGAACAAACTTGAGCTAGGTGCCCTTTCTTCCGCACCGCCGACATGTCGCGCCCTTAAATTTGCAGCGTTGGCGCTGGTGTTGACCACCGCAGCTTCCGCATTCGCCTCGTCCCCTTTGTCGCTTTCTCGGTTCGGCAGACCCTTCCTCATCTTCACCGCCGGATTCGGTCTGAACCTCCTCCTGGTGCACTGGGGTTGTCTTCGCCGCTTTGGTGGACCGGCTTTGCAGTGTCTCCGCCGCTGGTGGACATTTCATGTGCTCTGGCTTCGCCCAGAGCGTGGCCAGCGCCAGGTTGTTTTGCTAGCAGCCGCCGCAAACGGATGTCTCTGACCTCGGATGAGTTGCTCGAGGAGCACCTCGCCCAGGTCGCGGTATCCGCAGTCCTTGGACGCTTCCTTAGGGCGGCCATGTAGTCACCGGCGGATTCGCCTCCATCTGCCTTCGCCTCCGAATTCAAACCGCCGCACGACGGACGGCGTTGGCGGCGAAGTGGTTTTTAGTAAAGTCTGTAGAGTTGGCCACGACACCGATGCAACGGGCGTTGGCTCTGCCAGGGCTTCCGCGATATCAATGACCTCCGACCACAGTGGCTTAAGAAATAAGCCCTTTTCGGTTATCTGAACTCCTTGCAGTTCGTTGGCTTTAGAAAGCTCAAACGGGTCATATACGTTCCCCATTTCTCTTTAGCCGGGTCAAACGGTGCGGGCGGAGTGTAACTGGCCATCTCCGCTTTTCTGCCCTGTGTTTGCTGGGTTCGGGTCTATCGTGCTTCAGCTCGGTTCTGGTCCTCCTTAGCCTCGAAATCCCACCTTCGTCGCCAGTGTTAGGTTCGGGAAGTAACGAGGCTGGAGACCAGGGTAGTGACAACAGCTCTTTAATATAGGGTGAACCCAGCAACAGGCTGGGGGAAAAACCTCTCCTTTTATACAGTTCTATTGCCGGCTTCGTCCAATCAGCAACGTGCTGATTTCCCGCCCAAATATTTAAAGGTACAGACAAGAATACATAACACAATGTTATTTAGAACAGACAGAGCCAACAAACCCAACAGACATTGGAAAGACTCTGCAGGAAGTTACAACCTTGGAAAAGGTAAATATTTTCTGATTACCAACAGCCGACCCTTTTCTTTGCCATATCCAGAGTGTGGTTTTAAAACCGCTATCTGCAAGGGCTGCAAGGGCTGTTAAGCCAATGAGAGCTTACTAAGTCTCCTAACATTCAATAATAGTGTTGTGTTCCACCAGCAGCTTGCGGAGCTGGCAGCAGAGTCGGACAGTGAGGAGGCTGGGGAGGACAATGGATCAGTCCTGGAATCAGGGGAAGATCTAGATGAGGGCTCTGTGTTGGTGGCAGAGATGGGGCCAGGGACATCTGGGAGTGATGCACGGACTCCGGAGCCTCCAGAGGTTGACAGTAGTGAGGCAGAGGAACAGGAGGAGCCTGTTCCTAGTGCATGCATGCGCAGAGCTGCCAGAAGGCAAGAGCAGCTAAAGCAAAAGGACGACTTGGGAGTAAGGCCAGGAGATGATTGCCCCCCCCCCATAAGGCTTAAAAGAGTAGCAATGGCTCTTGGGTTTGTTTCTGGACTTCATGGGGTTCTTGCCAAGAAAAGCCTTTGGCAGGGTGCCAAAGAAGACAAAGGTTTGTGATAAGGCCGAAGGACTTTTTCTGAAGGACTTTGTTTTGGACCTAATTTGGACTAAGCTGAGAATGAAGTAATTCTCAGCTGTTCTAATAAAATATGTTTGTTTAGGACTGATTGTGTCTGGTAATAACTACTTAGGCCTAGGTCACAACAAACAGTGTAGAACTCTAGAAAAAACTGGGTGCACAGTCGCAGCTTCTTCCTCTATTTGCAGGTCTTTGCTGAAAGAGTACATGACAGCTGTGGCTAGGAGGCTTGGCAAAGATTGCACCTGTTGGTTCGGAAGATGTAAGAGACGGACACAGCTCTTTCAGTAACAACCCAACAATTTTTTTGTCTGACAGCATGCCCTTTTACAGGGGGCTGTCAGATAGCTTAACCAATGAGCTTTAAGTATTTTCCCGCCGTTTTGGTGGACTTGAGTGAAGCCTATAGCTCACTCCTTATTTGGTACATAACAGCACCTTTCCTGGATCGGGCACCCTTCTCACAGTCACTCATGCTTTAGACCAGGGGTCTCCAACCTTGGTCCCTTTAAGACTTGTGGACCAACTCCCAGAGTTCCTCAGCCAGCTTTGCTGGCTGAGGGACTCTGGGAGTTGAAGTCCACAAATCTTAAAGGGACCAAGGTTGGAGACCCCTGCTTTAGACACTGCTTGTCCGAATTGCTGCAGAGTGCTCTATAAGGGCCTTCCCTTGAAGATGACTCTGAAGCTGCAGCTGGTGCAGAATACAGAGGCTATATGCATCTCTTTACTTCACAAGCAGCGTATCAGCTGCCAGTTGCTTCTGAGTGCCAACTCAATGTGATGATAAGTCTTCACAAAGGGCCTGGATATTTGTGCAACTGCCTTTCTCCATTTTTTTTATGACTGTCCCATCAAGTCTAAGAGGGTCAACATGCTCCAAGACCCCCCAGTAAAAAGAAGTTATCTTACTAGATCTTGCCTTCTTTATTTTTTATTTATTTATTTATTTATTTGTCACAACAACATATGTAGGTATCATACAAAAAGATTATATAGTATATAAACACTTATATGAGTAAATATAAGGAGGTATAAGCATATATATATATAGGAAGAAGAAAAGAAAAACAATAGGACAGGAACGGTAGGCACATTTGTGCACTTATGCACGCCCCTTATGGTCCCCTTAGGAATGGGGTGAGGTCAATAGTAGAGAGTTTTTGGTTAAAGCTTTTAGGATTATGAGAAGAGACCACAGAGTCAGGTAAAGTATTCCAAGCACTGATGATTCTGTTACAGAAGTCATATTTTCTGCAATCTAGATTAAAGCGGTTGACATTAAGTTTAAATCTATTAGTTGCTCTAGTATTGTTGCAATTAAAGCTGAAGTAGTCTTTGACAGGAAGGACATTACAATAGATGATTCTATGAGTTAAACTTAGGTCTTGTCGAAGGCAACGGAGTTCCAAGTTTTCTAAGCCTAGGATTTCAAGTCTGGTGGGATAAGGTATTTTATTGTTTTCAGAGGAATGGAGAACTCTTCTTGTAAAATATTTCTGGACACGTTCAATTGTGGTGCGTCCCCAACTCTGCATCCTTCAGAAAGATTGAAAGATCCGATTCCTCAGAGAAGCAATGGAGGGGAGCTGTTTGCGAATTAACTTTAATGTTTTTTTAAAAAATATTTTTATTAAAGTTTACAAATACAAAGGTAAAAAACAATTGCATACTGAAAAAAAGAAAAAAAGAGAGACGGAGAGATAAAAGATGGCTCCCCTCCTTGCAGACAAACAAAAACAATTTCAGTAGCTTATTTTCTCTAATATTTAAATTAAAAAAGAATTCTTCTTCCCATAATAAAATTACAAAAGCTCATCATTGATGCCTAATCAGTAAAAGAGCAACTAGAAATAGATGTAGTTAGTTTATTTATGTCAGATGCATCACAATTAAAATAAGGCATACTAAATGACATAAAATTTAAAATATAAATAGATTAAAATATGTACAAATTAAACATCTTGCCCAGAAACTAGCAACATTAATTGCCTTCTGTTGAGCTGCCATAAGTGTAGGTTAATCAAGGCACAAAGGCAGGTATATATATTTTTGTTGTTGTCTGCATGTCACCACAATTGCAAAGAGCAGAAGCAACCAGATGGTCCCATTTGTTCAGAAGGTCCTTTGCTGTTGTTGTACGTGTGCTCAGTCTATTCAATGCTCTCCATACTTCCCAGCTTTCGCCAGATCCAGGTGCCAGCTCCTCCAATGGTTCCATCCAGTCTTGGTTCTTTGTAGCTTTCCATAGGTCCACTTGGCTTTCACATTCTTTGAAGTGTTCCACTGAACTAAGGAGAGAGATAATAATCTTAGTTAATTTTGTATTTCAATTTATCACTTTCTCCAAAAAATGAAGCAAAAGAAATCTCTCACCATTTTAAAAAATAGATCATTAGAGCCTCATCATTCAGTCCTGGTCAAAAAAAAAATCTATTAAAAGCTACCAGAAACCATAGCACATATATTTTAATCCTGGTCAAATTTATATTTCGTGTGCTTACTTTTTAAAAAAAAACTTGATCATTAATCCTGTCAAATAATGTCCTGCAAATTGATTTACCATTTTCTCTTAATCTCCTTTCAGGAACAACTTCAGTAATTTGACATGGTAAATCCAAGATAAGAAGGTTTTCTAAATCTCTCTTCCGATTTATTACTTGCATGTCCTCTTTAGTTATTAACACATCAGTTGGTTTCAAATGTAAATCCATTGTGACATCCTTTTTCATATCACTCTTATAGTCTGGCATTTTTAAATCCAATTTCAAATCCAAAGTATCTTTCGCCACATCACTGTTGCCTGGAATTCTTAAAAATACATTTTTAAATCCAATTTCAAATCAGCCTCAGTCTTTGTTTTATCTATTCTTTTATATTCTCGGTTAAATTCATTTTATAGTATTAGACACTCTTAAGTAATTTCTGAGTATGTTGTTCCCAATTTCCCAAACCTAGGAGGAAAAGGAGGAGGAGGAGGAGGAGGAGGAGGAAGAGGAGGAGAATGTTATCCATTCAGTTGCGTCCAACTTTTGGTAATTTTATGGGCCAGGTTCATGAATTGATTGCTTCATTGCATCAATGAGTCTCTTCTTCTATAATTGTAATCCTTAGTTCTCTCTAGTTTCTTCTGATCAACCTTCAAAGCCGGTCTTATCGTATGTTTATTTTCCAATCAACTACACTTTCCCAGAGGAGGATTTCTTACAATTAATTTTAAAAACATATTTTTTATATAAAACTTTAAACACCCCATAGGAAACATTCTTTCAAGTCCATCTAGTCCTTTAACTTAAAGTTTCCAAAATCAACATTCTAATCCCCCTTTTGCTGTTTTCCAAAAATTAGTTTTTCTTTTTAATCCTTAAACTTACATTACCTTTGATATGAACTTCTTTCATCCAACATAGAAGGAAACTCTCCCAGTGATGAACTTTCCCTTCAGAAGGTTCTTAACATCCAGAAAATCATTAAGAACTTCCTACAGCAGTGAAGAGAAAAAGTATATTATTTATTTATTTTGTTATTATTATTATTATTATTATTACTTTATTCATTAAACATGAAACTCAGTCAACTGAACATTCAAATAGGCATCACAAATAGCATTGACTGGTGCTGATGGTTGATATGGGTTGCTGCCAGTGTCCTAGGTGTCAACCAAGAACCTTCTTAAGATGTACGATGTTTCAAGTAGCGCAGTTTTTTGCAGTTCCACTGGTGTTATTGCAGGAAGCTGCAATTGGTTGATGTATCTTATAAAATTTTTGGACATGGTACCAAGTGCCCCAATGACAATGAGTATCACTGTTACATGTTTCATCCACAGCCGTGTAGATGGCCAGGTTGTGATATTTGAGCTTCTCCAACATTGCGCGAAGGCCAATCTTGCCGCAGTTGTCATGTGTAGAATAATATATGTGTTGTTTTTTCATATTTCCTTTTCATTATTCCTAGAAGAAACAATTCTGGTGTGTATTCTATCTGGAAGCCTGTTACTTCCTGTATCCAACTATGTATTCCAATATTTTTTTGTTTCGAAGCATAACCATCATGTATGAAAGAAGGTATCTTGCTTTTGTCCACATTTCCAGCAATTGGGGTTTAAATTTGGGTATATTTTTGCCAATCTAGAAGGTGCCAAATACCCATGATAAAACATTTTATATTGATTCTCTTTATATTTTGCCAATCTGGTTAGTTTGTAATTTCTATTCCAAACTGTTTCCCAATCCTCTAATTCAATTTTGTGCCCAACATTTTTTGCCCAAGATATCATAGCTCCCTTTACTATGTCTTCGGTTCTGTCGAATTCTAGTAAATAGTTGTAAATTTTGGTTATTAATTTTTCATCCGGGCCAATCAATATTTTATCCAGTTGTTGTGGCAGCATTTCAATTCCATATTCATCTTTATCTTTTATATATGGTGATTTTAGTTGCAAGTAAGGCCACCAGTCTATATTTATTCCTTTCTTCCAATTGTTGCCTATTTTTTAGATTCCCCTGATTGTCTAGGATTTCATTGTATTTGGCCATTTTGCTTATAGGTATTGGGATGAATCATTGCTTCCATCATTGAGACCCAGCTAGGAATTTTCATATAATGTTTTTTCTTGATTTCTTGCCAAATTTGCATTAGAGCTTCTCGTACTTTATGTTGAAAAAAATATAAATGAGATTTATTCTCTCTGTCCCATAAGAAGGCGTGCCATCCTTTTTTTAAATCATGTCCTTCCAGCGTAAGTAATCTTTTGTTAGTCAAATTTATCCACTCTTTAATCCAAACTAAGATTGTTGCTTTATAATAAAGTCACCAGCCTGGGAGCCCTAGGCCACCTCTGCTTCTGCTATCATGAAGATCAGATAGTTTTATTTTTGCTTTTTTCCCTGCCCATATAAATTTTGTTGTAATTTGGTTCAGCTCCGTGAAAAAATTCTTATCCAATTTTATGGGTATGATTTGAAAAAAATATAGCAGCTTCGATAAAATGTTCATTTTAATAGTTGCAACTCAACATAGTATAGATAAATGTAATGTCTCCCATCTTTCCAAATCCACTTTTATTTGTTGTATTAATTTTACATAATTGTCTTCCTAATTGAAGAACCCCTCACTGTCAGCCAAATTCTTAGATATTTGATTTTCCTTGTACTCTGTAGTCCCAATTTTTTTCTAATTCTTTTTCCTATTGTAATACTACATTTTTCACTATCATTTTTGGTTTTGCCTTATTTATTTTAAGGCCTGATACTTCCCTGTATTTTTCTATTTCCCGTATTAAGATGGGTATGCCTAGGTATTTGTAACCATCATCCTTTTGTAATGCTTTTACTGTTTCCATTTCCCAGTTCTATTCCTTCAATTTTTTCCATTTTTCCTCGCTGCATGGATAATACAGCACATTTTTCAAGTCCAAAGTTCATTTTGATGTCACTGCTAAACAGTTGAGTATTGATTTAAGTTCAGTGGGGCTTTTCACATACATTTTTAAGTCATGTATAGTCAAATATTATTATTATTGTTGTTGTTGTTGTTGTTGTTGTTGGGTTGCCACAGAGAAGAAGAGGTCAAGCTGTTCTTCAAGGCACCTGAAGGCCAGATAAGGAATAATGGATGGAAACTAATCAAGGAGAGCTTCAACCTGGAAATAAGGAGAACATTTCTGACAGCGAGGACAATCAACCCATGGAACAGAAGTTGCTTTTGGAAGTTGCAGAAGCTTCAGCACTGAAGGCTTTCAAGAAGAGACTGCCATTTGTCAGAAATTGTGTAGGGTCTCCTGCTTGGGGAGGGGTTGGGCTAGATGACCTACAAGGTCCCTTCCAACTCTGTTAATCTGTAATCTGAAGTGGATGAACCCAGTGTCTGTTTGAAGCTTCTGACCTGCAGCTTATACAGGATGATTTCTCCCCAGCTCCCAGTGCTCTCAAACTAGCTGGAAATCACAATTTATGCACTGGTAGACTCAGCATGGAGTCAACCTGTGGGTGATCCTAGTCTTCTTGATCTGTAGAGGAGCAGATCCATTCACTGGCTCCTCTTAATACCACAGTCCCGGATTCCAGTTTTGAGGACCTATATTCAGTCTGCCATTGCTTCCCTGGAAGTCCTTCAATAGACCTGAAACTTAACGAGTTTAAGATTTTTGAATTTTGAATCAGGTTGCAGTTCAGATACTTAATGAACTTACAGGTTCTAATAAATTATTTTGCCCAGCCTGGAAACTTCTTGGTAAGATGTCTGGCAGTATATGCTCAAGACATTTTTGTAAGACAGCCTGCATAACAACCAGATGACTATTAGGCTTCACTGTACATGACTCCACTTCATTGACTATATCTTATGATAGGAAAGCAAACTTCCATTTCTTCAGGCTCTGGGAACCTCTGGCCCAGGGTGAAGATATATCTTACTCTCAGTTACTGATGATTCAAATGCTGAACCAAGAAATGATCTATCCTACCAGTTTCATGCACATGTTGACTGTTGAATATAGAAAATAGCAGATACTGAGCATAGACCATTAAAAAGCTTCCCCAAAAATCCCTTGGAAATAATTGTAACTAACAGGTGCAACTGACTCCTCTTCTTTGCAGGGGTGAAATGCTCCCAGTTTGGATCGGCTTACGTGATCCAGTAGCGATGGCAGCTGCTGGTTTGGAGGACCGGTAGCAAAAATCCCTGCCCCTGCCCCCCCCCACCGCCGCCTCTGCTGAGTCGCACCATCAGCAGAGGGTGTTTTTTTTAAACTTTTAAAAGCCAGTTTTTCTTCAGCCAAAACATGCCTTTAAAAGTAAAAAAAAAAAGCCTTTGAGGATCCTGCCCCTCAGCTGAGATCGGCAGAGCCTTTAAACTTTAAAAAAAAAATTTAAAGTCTCCTCTGGTGATCTCACCTGAGTTCCTCATCAGCAGAACCTTACTTGTACTCTTACTTGTAGAAAACATGTTTTCTATAAGTAAGAGTAGAGATTCTAAGGCACTTACCTGATAACTGATGAACACATCAGCCCGAAAGCCCCAGTTTCACTTTCAGCCCAGACAGAATCAATTGCTTAGCTAATCTATTTCCTCAGTGATCAACTAATGCTGGCTGGCTTTGCTGGCTGAGGAACTCTGGGAATTGAAGTCCACAATAAAATAAAATAAAATAAATAATAAAATAAAATATTGTGCAGCTTTCTGAGATTTGGTGTGTTTCTGTAGTGTTTCACTCTAATTACACAAACACACAAAATCTCAGAGAGCTGTATGTGGCATTTTGTGTGTGTGTGTATGTGTGTGAGTTGTGGTGTGTGTGTGTAAAGTGTGAAAGTTGGTTTTTGAGCTTTTTGTGGCTGTGTGAAATGTGAAGTGCAGCTGCTTTTACACTGTGTGTGAGTCAGTTGTGTTGTATTGTGTGTAAAGTGTGAAAGTTGGTTTTTGGTACCTTTTATTGTTTTTTATACATTGTTTATTATTTTTATTATTTATTGTTATTGGCCACGCCCATCCAGTCATCTGACCACCAAGCCACGCCCACCAATTAAGCCACGCCCACAGAACCGGTAGGGAACATTTTTAGATTTCATCCCTGCTTCTTTGTCTTAGACTGTACCTGGCCACGGCTTAGACTATAAAGCAGTAGCAGTTCTGGCTGGGCACAGTCTGAGGTCATTAATCTCCATTAAGGCCACAGCTGTAGCTGTTCTTTCGGATGGGCAGTAGCTACATCCATTTGCTTGAAAATGTATCTACCTGTCCAGAAAAGAAGGGGAAAAAAGGCAAAGAAGAATTGAGAGGGGAGTGAGAACTAGTTGGAAGCGTAATTCAATTTGCCTTGCAAAAATTTTGTAGATGCCACCCTGTTCTGTTAGACTCCTTAGACCAGGGGTCTGCAAACTTGGCTTTTTTAAGACTTGTGGACTTCAACTCCCAGTGTTCCTCAGCCAGCCTTCATGCCTTAGGCCATGCCTTCATATATGAAGATGGAACGTCAATTGTACTCTGGAGGGACTGACTCGGGATTATAAATATCTGCCAGCCAATTCATATTGTGTGTTATATCTTTGGTGGGACAGAGATGAAGTAGCCCAGATCTCACATTTTATTCCTTTACCTCATTTAATCAATGAGATTTACAGGCAAATCAATCTATTTAAATTTAGATTTCATATCCTTATGAATTAGTAGTTGAATGTCTTTCCCCAAAATGCTGGGTTGGTCTTTGTGGCTGTCATTGACATAATTATAAAAGGACTCTGAAAAATTAATGGCAACAGAAGAGGAGAAAATCAGTGGAGCTTCCCACCAATACCTGTTTTCAATTATCAAAAGACTATAGTAAGGCTGCAACAAATTTAACTGCAGGCTAAAACAAGAATATTACCATTAAGTATACTGCAGCTGTCAACCAAAAGTTACATTGTTATTGAAAATATAATATCTAAGAAACAAAAAACTAAAGAATAGAATAAACAATGGGAAATGTAATACATTTTGCTTAATAAAAATGGAAAACCTATATTTGGAATTTTTTATTCCATTTTTAGGAAAAAGAAATTAAAACTAAGACTAAAGAAAAATGTAAAAACACTGCCCTCTAGTGTTGAATTTAATTAAAACATAAGAGTTATAAAGGGTGTCTACTTTTTAAAAAAATACAAAAACTTTTCTCTTTAACCTGAAAGAACTAGTCTCAGGGAAGCAGGGCTTGGTTTTCTCCTTTGCAAAGATCTGTACATCACCTTTGCATCTCAAATTGTTAGCCTGTCATCTATATACTATATTAATAGCAAAATACTATATTTTTTGCACTATGAGACGCTCCAGACTATAGGACATACCTAGCTTTTGGGGAGGATAACAAGAAAAAAAAAATCTGCCTCTCCTCCCAGCAATTTGCCTCCATGAAGCAAACAGCCTGGTCAGCTTCAGCACAGCCTGATTTAGCACAAGCAGCTTATTGGCGGTTGGATCTGCCTCCCTGAATATTGCCGATCAGTTGTTCCAGGCTGCGGGGATTTCCGCCGCCCATCACCGCCACCGCTTATTGCCACCTCCACACACCCCATTTTTGGCCTCCGACCGTCCCATTTTTGGCCTCTGCACATCCCATTTTTGGCCTCTGTGCGTCCTGTTTTCAGGTCGTTCCAGGTGGCAGGGATCGCTGCCGCCACCTATCACCACCGTCGTTCGGCAGCGACAGGTGGCAGTGGCAATCCCCATCTCCTGGAGAGGCTGAAAACGGGATGCGTGAGGGCCAAAAATGGGGCGTGCAGAGGCAGCGATGGATGGCGGCGAAACTCGCAGCCTGGAACAGCTGATAGGTGGTATTCCGGGAGGCCACTCCAACCACCAATCAGCTGCTTGTGCTGAAGCTGAAGCTGACCAGGCTGTTTACTGCAAGGAGGCAAATTGCTGGGAGGCAGAGGCAGAAGGGTGGGAGCCAGCGGATGGGCTGGGCTTTGGCAACATTCGCTCTATAAGACACACCGACATTTCCACCCACTTTTTGGGGGGTGGAAAAGAGTGTCTTATAGTGCAAAAAATATGATATTTATCAGGAAAACAATAAAGAGTATTATATAAAATAATAAAAATTATCAATAACAAAGACAAAATTAAAATCCAAGTTGTTAACAAATTGTTACAATAATCAAGTTGTGGACAATATAATCTGAAATCATCCCAAAAATTTAAGCCTAATTGGTCCTGGATCAAATATCCATTGGATTCTTAATGCCATCTCTTATGATTTATTAAATACAATGTCCAATCTCCAAAGCCAATCTATCTTCCCGGAAAAAATCAGTTGGGATTGTTCCCCAATTAAATGTAATAAGTTTCCCCACTCTCCTTCAAGCCCCTTAAAAAGAACCCATTTATCACTTATCCACCCAGAGAGTTCGCTACTATTATATGAAAACACAAGTGTACAAAGTTAGCACCCACCCCATTCCTAGAAGAATGAAATATTTTGAGAAATATTTTAAAAAGGCAGGATAAAATATTTTCCCTAAAAGAGAAATAAAAAACCTTAAGGAAGATAGAAACTCAGAGCTTCAGCTCCTTGCCACCAGCAGATATTTGGTGCCCATTGAGAAGGACTGGGCCAGCCTATCTACAAAACAAAAGACCTTCAACTCCAGGGTGAATGGATTAAGACATGACCTTCCAGAACATAATAGGATTACCTAGCAGCAGAGCTCACCACATTGCAAAATCACCTGGGAACATTGCATCACCCTCCAGGTTTCAACCAAACTTCTTAGACAACCTATAGGGTTAGCTATGACCCCTACAACAGCCAATAGAATACATGTTCATGCTCAGGAACAGGAACAGGAAGCTCAAGGGCAAGGCGCAAGAGAAGGTATAAATAACCCTCATTCTCAACTCCATGTGGTCAGCTGCCCAGAACCACCCATGTGCTTCTGCTTCTGCTTCATTTATTTATTTTATTTATTTTAATCAAATTTTTATACCGCCCTATCTCCCGAAGGACTCAGGGCGGTTCATCAATAAATAGACCTTCTTGTTCTTTCCGATCAGCCTCCAGCCTCCATTTTGTCTCCAGTGTCTTTCTCCTGGCTTGGAACTGAACCAGATAGATATTTCTTCTAACACAAGGTTGGGCTCCAGAGGGGTATATGAGGTTGGTTCTGTCATTTCTAGATCCATGTTTCTTCCTGGCTGCTTTACTACTGGAAAGCAAGGCTCCTCTTGGCTTGGCTTGGCCAATCTGTGTTGTTTCTGAGTCATGTTGTTTTCCAAATCATCTGCTACATTAAAAAGAGATTCCTTTTGTGAGTTTAGAATATTTAGGGTTGATTTTTCCAAAATGTTTTCCATGGACTTTATAAGCACATCAAACCTTTGAGAGACTGCTTAGTAAACATGCAATCAGTTACAGATTCCATGTTTACTAAGCAGTCTCTTTTCTCTTCCCCTCCCCCCTCCAGTGTCAGCCTCCTTCTCTGTAATATGATTTGTTGCTGCTCCATGATCAGCAGAACAGGGAATAATAAAGAGACAGAGATTGTTCTGATCCAAGTTAATAAAATAAAATAAAATATTCACCTTTCCTCAGGTGAATATACAGTAAAATATAGCCCTAATATACATTTTTACCATCCAGAAACACATGCTGGGTTCCCATACGGAAATACAGAAATTGGTAAGAACACAATAAATCAAAAAGAAAACAGAAAGTGCAGATTAAGTCCAGCAGGGGATTGAAATAAATCAGCATTTAGCCAGCCAATTATCATCTAGAGATAAAATAAAAATGAAAACAACTGTTCAAAAAGTAAAGTTAAAAGTTTCAGGCTTGCTTACAAAGATGTCTGCTGATGGGAAGAGATGAAAACACCCATTGACTTCTCAGCTGCTCCCACATGGAGCTGCAACCTTCAAGATTCCCCCGCCTGGGTGGCTCCACAGCCACCCAAAAATTATCTTGGGTCATTCCTAAATGCCCCTCTTCAAATCCAGGGGGCAGGGCTGCCAAGAGTCAGCCCTGGAGCAAACACAGCAGATCATGGGTAAGAGAAAGAAAAGGTCTCAACCTATAGCAGCCATTTTGGGGAGGAGCTTTCCCGTTCTCATTTTTTCTGATTCTTCTGCAAACCTCTCAGGTAAACTGCCTGAGTAAAGGCAACAGGAGAGGGAGCTGAAGCCACTGGTGGAGGAAGTGGCTGCTGGACAAATTGGAGCATTGGAGCCAAAATATTCCGCATCTTGGTTTCCAAGCCATGCTGGCACCAGAAGAACACATGATCCATACAATATTGCCATCTCTCCCTCCTTCCCTTCCTTTATTTTATTTATTTATTTATTTTGTCACAACAATATATACAAGCATCACACAAAAAGATTATATAGTATATAAACATATATATGAGTAAATATTAGGAGGAATAAGCATATATATATATATATATATATATATATATATATATATATATATATATATATATATATATATATATATATATATATATATATATATATATATATATTTGTTTTCTGAGGTTTTCGGGTGTTTGTATGTAGGTCTTTGGTTATTCGGTTTTCTCCACGTAAAATTGGAAGTGTCTTGGCGACGTTTAAGTCTCATTCGTCATCTTCAGGCTTCAGCCGTGCTTCTGGGAGCAATGTGTGATCGCAGCTGTTTCTTCCTTTTAACTGCTAGTGGGGGTTTGAACTGATTGGGTGGGAGCTTGGCTGTGCTCTGATTGGATGGAGGTTTTTTTGTGCTCTGATTGGATGGGGGTGTGTCCTGTTTGGGTGGGGGCTTGGTTGTGCTCAATTTAGTCTGTGTTGCAGGGGGATTTGAGCTGGTGAGCTGCATAGCTGTTGTTTGGCTTTGTGGTGGTGCTACATCTTCATAGTGGGTGTCAGTCTGCTGCATGTATGGATTGGAGGGGTTTGAAATGGCTAATGTTGCAGCTGCGGTCTGGCTTCTGGTCCTTGGTCGTGCTTCTTGATCAGTGTGGGTTTGGGTCTGCTTTCTGGGTGGATGTGGTGGTGACATCCTGTGTGGACCTCGAGTGTGGGTCTGGTGTCATTCCTCGTGTTAGGGACTCGTTTGTCAATAAGGGCGGGTTTCCAAATGGCTGGTAGGCGGGAGGTATCATCTCGTTTGTTCATGCTGCGTGGGCGTTTTTCTATCTCAATGGCTTCTCTGATTATTCTGTTGTTAAAGTGTTCAGTTTTGGCGATAGTTCTGGTCTTTTTAAAGTCAATATCATGTCCTGTGACTTTAAAGTGTTGGACCAGGGAAGAAGTTGGTTCCTCTTTTTTGACTGAGTTCTTGTGTTCTTCAATGCGTGCACTTATTCTTCTGTTGGTTTGTCCGATGTATGTGGTGGGGCAGGCGGTGCATATATATATATATGAAGAAAAAACAATAGGACAGGAATGGTAGGCACATTTGTGCTCTTATGCACGCCCCTTATGGTCCTCTTAGGAATGGGGTGAGGTCAATAGTAGAGAGTTTTTGGTTAAAGCTTTTGGGATTATGAGAAGAGACCACAGAGTCAGATAATGTGTTCCAAGCACTGATAACTCTGTTACAGAAATCATATTTTCTGCAATCTAGATTGAAGCGGTTAACTTTAAGTTTAAATCTATTGGTTGCTCTTGTATTATTGCAATTAAAGCTGAAGTAGTCTTTGACAGGAAGGACATTGCAATAGATGATTCTATGAGTTAAGCTTAGGTCTTGTCGAAGGCGACGGAGTTCTAAGTTTTCTAAGCCTAGGATTTCAAGTCTGGTGGCATAAGGTATTTTGCTGTATTCAGAGGAGTGGAGAACTCTTCTTGTAAAATATTTCTGGACACGTTCAATTGTATTGATGTCAGAAATGTGGTGAGGGTTCCAGACAGGCGAGCTGTATTCTAGAATTGGTCTAGCAAATGTTTTATATGCTCTGGTTAGTAATGTAGTGTTTTCTTTCTAAAATTTTTGATGATTGATCAGACTAATGTTAGGCATAAAGAATCAGGATCATTCACATAGCTGCAGCATAGATTTATTCAGACCTATACCTAAGAATCTGGTCAAGTAACAGTCAGCACCAAATTGACACTACAGAAAAGTCAACAGAATTCAAGGAAGGCTGTACTTGGATATCTTGTGGCAACGCAAGGACTCTAAACTGATGATACATTTAACTCCACCCACCTCAACTGTGCCAGCTCTTCTGCCAGTTTTTTGATGTTGCGAAGACTACAGATGGCCATTGAGAAAGTTTGATCAGATACTGAAAGATAACTTCTCTTGATTAAATATGCACTCTGAAAGACCTCTTGAAAGTGTCTTTCTATGAAGACCCTTTTGATTACTGAAAAACTATCCAATTTTCTAGGTACTCCCAGTTCAGTAGGGTAAAGCTGCCCTATGGCTCTTCTGTAATTTTATTTGTACTTCTGTACAGAATTAACATATATTAATCTTTATTCAAAGATGCACATGTTTTAATGAAGCTTCAAAAATGTTGTTGTTTGAAATATGTAATTAAATGTCTATAAGTAAAATAATGTTCCAGTGCAGGGTTGTTGCTGCATAGAACACACAGAACACATCCCGGGAACAGTGAAAATTATAAAAATATAACCTTGATATCAAATCAAAGGAACACAAGTCAAAAGGCATCAGGAAGGAATCCTATTATTTTCCTTTGGCTGCAAAGTATGTTATGGCAACAGGCAGTCTAAGAATTCTAGTCGGAACAGAAAGAATAAAACAAATCCTCAGAGACCTGTCAGGCAAAAAAAAAAAAAAGAATAAAAATAAAAGGATAAAGAAAGGGCAGAAAAATAAAGATATCTTACAAAAGGGGATCATGAATCTTTACACAAAACACCAAAAACAATAAAATTTCCAAGTTTTTGTTTATCATACTTTTTGTATTTATGTTTTGGATAATTATTAAGAAGTAACACTTTCAGGCATCTGGTGCCCTTCTGAGATTTTTTTTTCAAAAACCACCTAAAAACTAAAAATGTGAGCAAATCTCATGTTTTAATGTTAATTTTGTTTTAAATTAGATCATCAAATCTTTTATGTTTTTGTATGAAAGTGCAAGATGTCATACAAGAGTCTTGTCAGATTTAAAAGAAGTATGAAAGGTATTACATTTTGGGGGTCCATAGATGTCATCTATGGACATCTCACTGGAGAAGAGCCTAATGCTGGGAAAGATTGAGGGCAAAAGAAGAAGGGGACGACAGAGAACGAGGTGGCTGGATGGACTCACTGAAGCAGTAGGCATGAGTTTAAATGGACTCCAGAGGATGGTAGAGGACAGGAAGGCCTGGAGGAAAGTTGTCCATGGGGTCGCGATGGGTCAGACACAACTTCGCAACTAACAACAACAAAGATGTCATCTAGAACAACTTTCCCCAGTCTTGTTCTTTCTTTGTGTGCCTGGCTACATTACCCAAAATCTCCAATGACCATTCTTGGCTTGACACAATAACCTTGGGAGCCAGAATGAAGACCCATAGCCTAGAGAAGAGTCTGATAAATAAACTCTGAGCCTGAGGGAGAAGTGTGGATGAGGAAAGATCTCAGAAGGCACCCATCCTAGTTTTTGGAGAATAAACGTAAAGGAAAAGACAGGTACTTTCATGCCTAGGGCAGGAAAGTGGCTGCTCCCAGTTGGGAAAGGGTGTGCAATGGTGCACAAGTGGCAGAAGAAGTTATGGTATGAGGATGGTGCTATTACCTGCCAGCTTTCCACAAGCAAAGTTATAGGGAAGCCAGCAGCATAAATTGCAAGTTTCTTCCACCTGCCCACCATCTCCCAGTCTTCCTGTGCTTGTGCTGCGCAACATCTTGCCACCCACCCAGATACCCTCACACTCCTATGACTTTGCTTGTGGAAAGCTGGCAGGGAACAGCAATAGCACTTAAGACTTATCGACCGCTTCACAGTGCTTTACAGCCCTCTCTAAGCAGTTTACAGAGTCAGCCTATTGTCCCCAACAATCTGGGTCCTCATTTTACTGACCTTTGAAGGATGGAAGGCCGAGTCAACCTGGAGCCTGGTGAGATTCTATCTGCCAAACAGCTGGCAGCACTCTAACCACTGCGCCACCGTGGCTCATAAAGGTAAAGGTAGCAAATCGCATCGGGATCAGGATCACATGATTGTGGGGTTCTGCAACAACTGGAAGTTCAAAAACCAGTCGTAACCAGTATCCAACACAGTCATAAGTTCAAATGTCTATTAACTTAGAAAACTTAGAACTCCGTCGCCTTCGACAAGACCTAAATTTAACTCATAGAATCATCTATTGTAATGTCCTTCCTGTTAAAGACTACTTCAGCTTTAATTGCAACAATACAAGAGCAACCAATAGATTTAATGTTAACCGCTTTAATCTAGTGTTAAGTTCGGGCAATAACGAGGCAGGAGACCACACGAGTGACAACAGCTCTTTAGTTTATTGTGACCCAGCAAAAGACCAACAGCAAAAACCCCTCTTTAAATACTATTTTGGCTGAGGCATCAGCCAATCAGCAACGTGCTTGTTCCCGCCCAAACTTCCCTCCTAAAGTTTAAATACATAACACTCTTCCCCTCCCAGAACGCATTGAGCCACTTTTTTGCATGGAATTTGCATGTTATTTTTCCACGTAGTCACGCAGGTAGACAGGGCGTCTCCTAACTCTTTCTGACCTGCGCAATTCATTCTCTGGAAGTGGGTCGAGCTGGTCGGAGGGACTGTTTGTTCCTCCCAGCTCCTCCTCTGGGCCCTCCGGCCCTGGATTATTTGCAGAGTCGTCCCTGCAGTCTTCAGGAGGAACCGGTTGGCGTCGCTGGACTTCTTCAAGTTCAGATAAGTCCTCCGATCGCCGCGGGTTTAAGTTAGCTGTTGGTTCAAATATTGGGTAGTCAGGGTCTGGTTGCGCGGTTTCTGGTTTGTTTTGTACCCTTCTACGTAGTTGATCTATGTGGCGCCTCCATACTCTGCCATCCCCCAGGTCCACTATATATGATTTTGGGCCAGTTACTCCAGTGATTGTTCCTTTAAGCCATGCTGGGCCTTCACTATAGTTATGTGCCTACACTAAATCACCCCTTGTCATTTCCCTGGTTTTTTCATGGATGCCTTGGTACCTGTCAGGGGAATATGTTGGGTTTAATCGATCTAAGGGACACCTTAGTTTCCGACCCATTAATAGTTCGGATGGGCTGCGCCCTGTAGCTACACAGGGGGTCCTGTGTTGTACTGCTAGAAAGGTATCGATTTTGGCTTGCCAATCACCGGGGGTGATTCTATATAGCGCTTCCTTGGCACTCCGAATGAATCGTTCTGCAAGTCCGTTCGTCGCCGGGTGCCCTCTTCCGCTAAGTACCCTTCGAATTGGGTAGCCGTGAATTGCGGCCCGTTGTCGGACACCTCCTATCTCTCCGATCGGTCGCAGACGGTGTTGACAGGGGGGCAGAGGTCGACCCCGAGACACCTCACTTGTGGGGTGCCGCAGGGGTCGATTCTCTCGCCCCTCCTGTTCAACATCTATATGAAACCATTGGGCGAGATCATCAGTGGCTTCGGGGTGAGATATCAGCTGTACGCTGATGATACTCAGCTGTACTTTTCCACCCCGGGCCACCCCAACGAAGCTGTCAAAGTGCTGTCCCGGTGTTTGGAAGCCGTACGGGTCTGGATGGGGAGGAACAGACTCAAGCTCAATCCCTCCAAGACGGAGTGGCTGTGGATGCCGGCACCCCGATACAGTCAGCTGCAACCGCAGCTGACTGTTGGGGGCGAGTTATTGGCCCCAAAGGAGGGAGTGCGCAACTTGGGTGTTCTCCTGGATGCACGGCTGTCGCTTGAAGATCATGTGGCGGCCGTCTCCAGGAGAGTCTTTCACCAGGTTCGCCTGGTTCGCTAGTTGCGTCCCTTCCTTGATCGGGATGCCCTATGCACAGTCACTCATGCTCGTTACCTCCCGCCTGGATTATTGCAATGCTCTCTACATGGGGCTCCCCTTGAGATGCACTCGGAGGCTTCAGTTGGTCCAGAATGCAGCTGCGCGGGTGATAGAGGGAGTCTCACGTAGCTCCCATGTGACACCTCTCCTGCGCAGACTGCACTGGCTTCCTGTTGCCTTTCGGGTGCATTTCAAGGTTTTGGTTACCACCTTTAAAGCGCTCCATGGCTTGGGACCTGGGTACTTACGGGACCGCCTGCTGTTACCTCATGCCTCCCACCGACCCGTATGCTCCCATAGAGAGGGCCTTCTCAGGGTGCCGTCCACCAAACAATGTCGGCTGGCGGCCCCCAGGGGAAGATCCTTCTCTGTGGGGGCCCCTACTCTTTGGAACGAACTTCCCCCTGGTTTATGACAAATACCTGACCTTCGGACTTTTCGCCGCGAACTGAAAACATACTTGTTTGTTCGTGCGGGGCTTTCTTAATTGTTTAGTTTATAATTTTAAATTTTTTGTTTTAACTGGGGTTTTTAGATGTTAATTATTTTAATTTCGGCCACACTGTGTAATAAGTTTTTTAATTTATTTTTTAATTGTTTATTGTCTCTTTTTATCTTGGCTGTACACCGCCCTGAGTCCTTCAGGAGAAGGGCGGTTTATAAATCTAATAAAATAAATAAATAAATAAATAAATAAATAAATCTCATCTTTGTACATCTTAAGATTTTAAAACCTCTTTGAAAGAGAACCTGCAAGCACTAAGAAATGAGCAAAGCTATTAAAAGCTAGTTCTTGGCATGACCATCATTGAGCCCAAAATTTCTGTTGCTAAGTGAGACATTTAAGCAAGTTTTGCCCCATTTTATGAATTTTCTTGCCACAGTTGTTAACTGAATCACTGCAGCTGATAAGTTAGGTTGTTAAGTGAATCTGGTTTCCCCATTGACTTTGCTTGTCAGAAGGTCACAAAAGGGGATCACATGACCCGGGGACAATGCAACTATCCTAAATATGGGTCAGTTGCCAAGCATCTGAATTTTGATCACATAACTACGGGGATGCTGCAACAGCTGTCAGTGTGAAAAACGGTCGTCATTTTTTTCAGTGCCGTTGTAACTTCAAATAGTCACTAAATGAACTGTTGTAAGTGGAGGATTACCTGTACTAGAAGCCAACATGTGTTTGTCAAAAACAGATCATGTCAGACAAATCTTTATTTATTTATTTATTTTGTCACAACATTATATACAAGCACATATATTGGAAGGAAACAATAGGACAGGAACGGGAGGCACTTTTGTGCACTTATGTACAAAAGAAAGAATCTTATCGCATTCTTTGACAAAGTGGAATCAGGGAAATACTGCAGACACAACTTACGTAGATTTCTACGAGGCCTTTGACAAAGTAGACCACAGCCAAATTTTGGGTAAGATGCAAAAAAATGTGGGTTAGATAGCATCATCACCAGATGGATTCATAACCAGCTGACCAACCGCCCTCAGCGTGTAATCCTCAATAGAATTACATTTACATTTGAGGGAATGATGCAGGAGGCACCTCAAAGTTCTCTCTTAGGCCCAGAACACTTAGTTGAGGGAAACATAATGGGAACTCATCAAATATGCAGATGACACCAAGCTGTGGGGAATAGCCAACACTTTGACAAACTTGAACACTGGGCCCTATCCAACAGTGGTTAGAAAAGTAAAGTCTTACACTTAAGCAAGAAAAACCAAATGCAAGTCATAAAATAGAATAGAATAGAATAGAATTTTTTTTATTGGCCAAGTGTGATTGGACACACAAGGAATTTGTCTTGGTGCATATGCTCTCAGTGTACATAAAAGAAAAGATACCTTCATCAAGGTACAGCACTTACAATACAAATGATGGTCAATATATCAAAATAAATCACAAGGATTGTCAGCAACAAAGTTACAGTCATACAGTCATAAGTGGAAGGAGCTGGGTGATGGGAACGATGAGAAGATTAATAGTAGTGCAGATTTAGTAAATAGTTTGACAGTGTTGAGGGAATTATTTGTTTAGCAGAGTGATGGCCTTCGGGGAAAAACTGTTCTTGTGTCTAGTTGTTCTGGTGTGCAGTGCTCTATAGTGTCGTTTTGAGGGTAGGAGTTGAAACAGTTTATGTCCAGGATGTGAGGGATCTGCAAATATTTTCATGGCCCTCTTCTTGATTCGTGCAGTATACAGGTCCTCAATGGAAGGCAGGTTGGTAGCAATTATTTTTTCTGCAGTTCTAATTATCCTCTGAAGTCTTGTGTCTTTCTTGTTGGGTTGAAGAGCCGAACCAGACAGTTATAGAGGTGCCAATGACAGACTCAATAATTCCTCTGTAGAACTGAATCAGCAGCTCCTTGGGCAGTTTGAGCTTACTGAGTTGGCGCAGAAAGAACATTCTTTATTGTCCTTTTTTGATGATATTTTTGATGTTAGCTGTATAGGCAGTACCTAAATGCATTAACAGAAGGATAGATACCATCAGTATCACAAGAAGCGGTAGTACCGTTCTATGCTACACTAGCCACACTTGGAATACTGCATCCAATTCTGGGCCACCACAATGCAAAAAAGATGCTGAAGCCCTAGAAAGAGTGAAGAGAAGAACAAAAAGAATAAGGGATCTGGAGGCTAAACCTATGATGAATGAACTGAATACGTCTAGTCCAACAAAGAGAAGGACTAGGGGTGATATGACAGCAGTCTTCTAATATCTGAGGAGTTGTCACAGAGAAGGGTCGACTTATACCTGAGGGCAGGACAAGAAGTAACAAGTTGAAGGGTATCAAAGGGAGCTCCAACCTAGAATTAGGAAGAAAATTCCTCTCAGTGGGACCAATTAATCTGTGGAATGGCTTGCCTCCAGAGGTTCTGGGTGCTCCCTCACTGGAGGTCTTTAAGAAGACGTTGGATAGCTATTTGTCTGAAATAGTATAGGGTCTCTTGCTTGAGCAGAGGTGGACTAGAAGACCTCCAAGGTCCCTGCCAAATCTGTTGTTCTAGGATTCTAATATTCACCCACAAAAGGCTTTAATCCTTGGTATGATGTTTTTAATTACTATTCTAGGTGTAGTAATTAAAACATAGAATACACAATCATAGTGGCTGGGACCTTGGAGGTCATCTAGTCCACCCCCCTGCTCAAGGCAGGAGCCTTACACCATTCCCAGTCATCCAGTCTATTTTTTAAAAGCTCCAGTGATGGAACATTCACAACTCTGAGGCGAGCTGTTCCATTGATTAATTATTCAGTCAGGAAATTTGTTTTTGTCCCTATTTTTGGTGATTTTTTTAAAAAAACCATAAATACGAAAATCAGTTTCCTCTCTAGACTGTAATTCCAGAAGAACCAGGCCCTTTTAAGAACATCAAATATTCAGGGAAAGAAGTTGCCACTAGATGGTAGCAGTTAACACACAATATTGTGAGGAAAATCTATGTGCGTGAGGATTCTTTTTTTTTTATTATTTCTTTTTGTCACAACAGTATACATAAACAATTGTCATAGATAAAACAACATATCTTGAAGAATATATATATATATATATATATATTTGTTTTCTGAGGTTTTCACGGGTGTTTGTATATAGGTCTTTGGTTGTTCGGGTTTTCTCCCGTGTAAGATTGGAAGTGTCTTGGCGATGTTTCGACGAAGTCTCATTCGTCATCTTCAGGCTTCAGCTTCGTGCTTCTAGGAGCAATGTGTGATTGCAGCTGTTTCTTCCTTTTAACTGCTAGTGGGGGTTTGAACTTATTATATTTGTATATATATGTATATATAAATATGCATCAACTATATTAATTTGATATAATGAATAGAACACTAGGACAGGAACGGTAGGCACTTTTGTGCTCTTACGATTCTGGAGGGTGCCATCCCAAAGCTTTCTCTGTGGGGTCTCCTACCCTCTGGAATGAGCTTCCTCCAGGGTTACGATCACTCCCCGACCTCTGGGCCTTCCGACGCGAGCTCAAGACCCTCTTGTTTCATCGCGCAGGGTTGGCCTAATTGTGTTATGGTTTTTAATTGGGATTTTATTATCGTTTTTAATAGTTTTAATGTGAGCCAAAATTTAATTAGATTTTTATAGTGTTTTTAATTTTTATTATGAATATTGTTTTATATTTGGCTGTAAACTGCCCTGAGTCCTTCGGGAGAAGGGCGGTATAGAAATTTAATAAAATAAATAAACAATAATAAATAAACCTTCTTTCACATACATTCACATTGCACCAAGCCATAGATTATTTTAAACAGTTGCTTGAATAAGTTCCCATTATGATTATTTTTTTTCTTTTCATTAAGCATTTTACAGGAATATGTGGTGTGAAAAATAAGAGATTTAAAAAGAAAAGCAAAATAATTATGGTATGAGTGGGGTAATTATGACTAATTTTTCTTATGCAATATATTTAGTCATTTAGGTTGTTTTTTTGCAGAATAGTAGAATGAAAAGTATGCATATAGGCAACTACCTTAACAATGCAATCCTATATTTCAAAATTAATAAACAACTAAGGATTGGTGGGTGGGCTTTGGAGCGGCATTGAGTGCTGGGCCTGGGATGAGCAAGTCGGGGAGGGGGTTGTGGAATACAGCAGGCGTGCAAGGGGGTGTTGTAAGGTGAAGGTGCATAAAATAATGTGGTGAAGGCCATCATGAAGCCGATTGGAAAGAAATTTAGAAGAGGCACTTCTTCACACTATTTATTCATTTATTTGCCAAATGTGTATAAAGCCGTCCATGGTCCATCCCATTATTGTGTAGCTTACATCAAAACACTTCTTCCCAATTGATTTGTGCAAATCCATTCCCTGTAGGCTCCCACTGGTTGGGGACCACTGATCTACTGGGTGTGGATTTGCACAGGTAGAACAGGAGGAAGCTTTTTAATCTATGCTACGCAATCATGGGATAGACGGCTCTATAAACATTTGAGAAATTAATAGTGTGAAGAAGTAAGGGCCTCTGGTGGTTCTGGTGGCTCAGACTGCTAAGACAGTCTGTTATTAACACAGCTGCTTGCAATTACTGCAAGTTCAAGTCCCACCAGGCCCAAGGTTGACTCAGCCTTCCATCCTTTATAAGGCATATTATTTATATGGGCATTACGGAGACCTGGTTGGGCACAGAAGGGGGTGTACCCCTGGTTGAACTGTGCCCTCCGGGTTTCCATGCATTCCATCAGCCGGGGGCCCAAGGTAGGGGTGGGGGGGTGGCGGTTGTGATTAAAGAAAGTCTGGAGCCGAGGAGTCCACTGTTCCTCAGATAGCTGGCTGTGAATCCCTCCTTGTGAAGTGGGGCCACCGGAATCAGATGGGTCTGTTGATCACGTACCTGGCTCCTTGCTGCGTGACTACAGCCCTACCTGAGCTACTAGAGGTGCTTGCTGGCGTGGCGGTTGAGATTCCCAGACTTTTGGTCTTGGGGGATTTCAACTTGCCATCGGCTGGCTTGTCATCAACGGTGGTTCAGGAGTTCCAGGCCTCCATGACGGCCTTGGACCTGATTCAAGTAACTGATGGCCCTACACACATTGGGGGAGGCGCGCTAGACCTGATTTTTATCTCTGGTCAGTGGGTTAATGATCTGGATTTAGGAGATATAGTGAAGGAACCGGTGTCATGGTCAGATCATTTTCTTCTTCGCCTAGAATTTCGGACCGCCGCTCACCACCGCAGGGAGACGGAGCCAATGCGTTGGTTCCGTCCCAGGCGCCTGATGGACCCGGAGAGGTTCCTGACAGAGCTTGGGCCGTTCCCTGAGGATCTTACCCACGGCACGACTGAAGAACTGGTTGCGGCCTGGGAATGGGCCGCGGCTGGGGCTTTGGACCGTGTCGTGCCTTTGCGGCCTCTGACCCGGCGTAGATCTCAATTGGCTCCCTGGTTTTCCAAGGAGCTGAGAGAGATGAAACGCCGGAGAAGATGCCTAGAGAGTACTTGGAGGTCCAGCCGTTCCGAGGCTGATCGGACACTAGTGAGGTCTTTTACTAAGACCTACCTAGTGGCAATGAGGGAGGCGAAACGTTCTTACGTTTCCACCCTCATTGCATCGGCAGATAACCGCCCGGCCGCCTTGTTTCGGGTGACCCGTTCCCTCCTCCATCAAGAGGGACGGGATGACCCTTTACAGGGACGAGCTGAGGAGTTTAACGGTTATCTATACAATAAAATCGTTCAGCTTCGGGATAGTTTGGACCAAGATTGCGATGATCCAACCGAGATGACGGAGACACGTCTTCTTGAGGCTATTTGGGATGAGTTTGATTCTGTGGCTCTCGAGGACGTGGACAGGTTGCTGGGGAGGTTACACGCAACTACATGTTTACTGGACCCGTGTCCTTCCTGGTTAGTGCTGGCTGCTCTGCAGACTGCTGCTCTACAGACTGGCTGCTCTGCAGACGGTGTTGACGGGGGAGCAGAGATCGTCCGCGAGGCGCCTCACTTGTGGGGTGCCTCAGGGGTCGATTCTCTCGCCTACCCTGTTCAACATCTATATGAAGCCGCTGGGCGAGGTCATCAGTGGTTTCGGGGTGAGGTACCAACTGTACGCTGATGATACTCAGCTGTACTTTTCCACCCCGGGCCACCCCAATGAAGCTGTTGAAGTGCTGTCCCGGTGCCTGGAAGCTGTACGGGTCTGGATGGGGAGAAACAGACTCAAGCTCAATCCCTCCAAGACGGAGTGGCTGTGGATGCCGGCACCCCGGTACAGTCAGCTGCATCCGCAGCTGACTGTTGGGGGCGAGTTAGTGGCCCCAAAGGAGGTGGTTCGCAACTTGGGCGTCCTCCTGGATGGACGGCTGTCCTTTGATGAACATCTGGCGGCCGTCTCCAGGAGGGCTTTTTACCAAGTTCGCTTGGTCCGCCAGTTGCGTCCCTTCCTTGACCGGGATGCCTTATGCACAGTCACCCACGCTCTGGTTACGTCTCGGTTGGATTACTGCAATGCTCTCTACATGGGGCTGCCCTTGAGGTGCACCCAGAGGCTGCAGTAAGTCCAGAATGCGGCTGCGCGAGTAGTAACGGGAGCCGCTCATGGCTTCCACGTAACATCACTGCTCCGTAGTCTGCACTGGCTTCCTGTGGTCTTTCGGGTGCACTTCAAGATTTTGGTTACCACCTTTAAAGCGCTCCATGGCTTAGGACCCGGTTACTTACGAGACCGCCTGCTGTTACCCTATGCCTCCCACCGACCCGTACGCTCTCACAGAGAGGGTCTCCTCAGGGTGCCGTCCGCCAAAGTGTCGGCTGGCGGCCCCCAGGAGTAGGGCCTTCTCTGTGGGAGCATCTACGCTCTGGAATGAACTTCCCCCTGGCCTACGTCAAGTGCCTGATCTTCGGACCTTCCGTTGTGAGCTAAAAACACACCTATTTATTCAAGCGGGACTGGCATAATAGTTTTGATTTTAAATTGGGGTTTTATTAATATTTTTATAATTTTAAATTTAAATTTTTAAATTATCAGCCTTTTGTAATTTGCTGTGTTTTAATTGTTGGTTTTAATTGTATATATCCTGTGTCTTATTTTTGGCTGTACACGCCCTGAGTTCTTCGGGAGAAGGGCGGTATAAAAATTTAATTAATAAATAAATAAATGAAAAGGTAGGTAAAATGAGGACCCAGATTGTTGGGGGCAATAAAAGTTGACTTTGTATATAATATACAAATGGATGAAGACTATTGCTTAACATAGTGATTCCCACTTCTCTTCTCTCTGTATACCAATGACTGCATCTCCAATGATCCATCTGTTAAGCTACTGAAGTTCGCAGATGACACAACAGTGATTGGTCTCATTCGAGACAATGACGAATCCGCATACAGACGAGAGGTCGAACGATTAGCCTTGTGGTGCAACCAAAACAATCTGGAACTGAACACACTCAAAACCGTAGAAATGGTGGTAGACTTTAGGAAAAACCCTTCCATACTTCCACCTCTCACAATACTTGACAACACAGTATCAACAGTAGAAACCTTCAAATTTCTGGGTTCTATCATATCGCAAGATCTCAAATGGACAGCTAACATCAAAAACATCATTAAAAAAGGACAACAAAGAATGTTCTTTCTGCGCCAACTCAGTAAGCTCAAACTGCCCAAGGAGCTGCTGATCCAATTCTACAGAGGAATTATTGAGTCTGTCATTGGCACCTCTATAACTGTCTGGTTCGGTTCTGCAACCCAACAAGAAAAACAGACTTCAGAGGATAATTAGAACTGCAGAAAAAATAATTGCTACCAACTTGCCTTCCATTGAGGACCTGTATACTGCACGAATCAAGAAGAGGGCCGTGAAAATATTTGCAGATCCCTCGCATCCTGGACATAAACTGTTTCAACTCCTACCCTCAAAAGCGCTATAGAGCACTGCACACCAGAACAACTAGACACAAGAACAGTTTTTTCCCGAAGGCCATCACTCTGCTAAACAAATAATTCCCTCAACACTGTCAAACTATTTACTGAATCTGCACTACTATTAATCGTTTCATAGTTCCCATCACCAATCTCTTTCCACTTATGACTGTATGACTATAACTTGTTTCTGGCAATCCTTATGATTTACATTGATATATTGATCATCAATTGTGTTGTAAATGTTGTACCTTGATGAACATATCTTTTCTTTTATGTACACTGAGAGCATATGCACCAAGACAAATTCCTTGTGTGTCCAATCACACTTGGCCAATAAAAATTCTATTCTATTCTATTCTATTCTAGTGTAAGCCGCCCTGAGTCTTCAGAGAAGGGCGGGATATAAATGCAAATAATAAAAAAAAAAGTGCATCTTCTAAATCTCTTCTAAAGTTCTTTCTGAATGGGCCGCAGTGCCATAGGCAACTCTGAAGGTCCCAAAGGTGTTTTTTCAAGAGTCAACTGGAACTTTCTTGCTTTTATTTGAAGACATTTCACTTCTCATCCAGGGAGCTTCTTCACTTCTGACTGGACATGGGGAATGGGAAGGATTTATATTCCTTGCAGACAGCTGGTCATTTGCATCCTTTTAGAGCAGGGGGTGTAAGACGATATTCCGGTGGGTGGGAAAACTTGGGTTTAGAAGTTTCAAGATTATAGTGCAGGGGTCTCCAACCTTGGTCCCTTTTAAGACTTGTGAACTTCAACTCCCAGAGTCCCTCAGCCAGCAAAGGGACCACGGTTGGAGACCCCTGTTATAGCGTATATGTATCACTATATGTAAGAATTGTGTTTTTTTTTAAGGGGTGTGAGAATATATCAGAGGCGTTCTAGGGGTACAGAAAAGGTTGGAAAGCCGTCTTAGAGCAGGGGTCTCCAAACTTTGGCAACTTTAAGCCTGGAGGACTTCAACTCCCAGAATTCCCCAGCCAGCAAAGCTGGCTGGGGAATTCTGGGAGTTGAAGTCCTCCAGGCTTAAAGTTGCCAAGGTTGGAGAGCCGTTTTAGAGAGTCGTTGAGGCTACCTGGAGGTTTCTCTGCGTCAACTTTGAAGGCGTTATAAGCCCCGCTGCCCTCCGCCCACAGGCTGCATCCCACAACTCCCAAGGTTCAGAGTTCAGGGCGAGGGTCGAGATGCCCGACTCGGAGCCGCATTCAGCCTCCGCCTCCTCCTCTTCCAGGCCTGCCTTGCGCTCTCCAGGCGCCTTCGGGCTCCTCCCGCGCCAGCCGCCCCGAGGCAGATCGAAACCTCCCGGCCCGCGACCAGGCAACAGTCGCCAGCCGATAACGCTGCCTGGATCACCACCACCACCACCCCGATTTCTCCCGCTTCGGCCTTCCTCGGGCCCGCTCGACGGCCCTCCTGAGGGAAAATCTCCCCGCGGGTAGCGCGGCCTTCTCTTCGCCCTGCTTCTCGGGGCGCTAGAAGAAGGTTCGGTGTTGTCGCGAAATTCAGGCGGCCGCCAGGCGAGACAGGGACCTTCAGCCCGGCGGCGGAAGAGGAGGACTTAGCGGCGGCCTGCTTGAAAACGCCACCAAGCCCGGGACAGAGATGCTTTTTCTGGCCGGTGCTCCGACGAAGCAGCCGGCCCCGAGAGCGACACAAAAGACCGTCGTGGCGGCGGCGGCCTTGGAAGGCCGCGCCTCTCGGGCATCAACCGGCCTGACTACAACTCCCAAAATTCATAGCGACGGCCTGCCAATCTCCCGGCCCCGCGTTCTCCGTTTTCTCCGCGGTTCTCGCGAGATGTGGCCGCTGTTTCCCGGCATCCATTTCGTGGCGCTGGTGAAGGCGGTGGCCGCCATATTGAGAGCGTTGGGGCGGCTGTGGCCCGGAGGCCGCTGGCGGGGAAAAGCAGCGGAGTCGGCGGAGGGCGGGCGGGCGAGCGAGGTCGGCGGCGCCATGAGTGGGGGCACGCCATACATCGGCAGCAAGATCAGCCTCATCTCCAAGGCCGAGATCCGCTACGAGGGCATCCTCTACACCATCGACACCGAGAACTCTACCGTGGCCCTCGCCAAGGGTGAGGCGCGCGGAGCGGGCTCCGCAGGCCGGGCGCTGCTCGGGCTTCCCAGGGCCTCCTTCGCGGGTCGCCGGCGTGGAGTATCCCGGGGGGGCAGGGATCCGGGGCAGCGAAGCCCTCGTTTCCCCACCCCCACCCGAGACCCTCCCCCTCCCCCCCCTCCCTCCTGGGGGAAGCCGAGGCCTTTGCGACGTTGGCCTTTGGCAGCCGGCTGGCTGATCGATCGGCCTCTGGCTGCGTTTGTATCGGAGAGAAAAACAGGAACGGCTTTGCCCCGTTCAAATGGCCCCTTTGCCGCCGCCTCTCGTTCACGCGACGGTTCCCCAGCTTAAGCCCCGAGCCGCCTTTGCAACGTTGAATAAAAAGAGTTTTTGGGCGGTTCAAAACCACATTTACAAAAATGAGCATTGACAGGGCATTTTGAGCGTTTCTTGCTTTCAAAGAAACCCCCCCCCCTTCTACTTTTAACGCCTTTCCTGGATCATTTCAGTACTTGGATCTTATTTCTGCTTCCACTCCACATTATTGTTTCTTTAGTTTCATCCCTTTTGTCGCTCTTAAAACAAAAGAATCCTCACTGATTAAGCCTTTAGAATGATACTCCTAGGGTGGCTAGAATAACAAAGATCCTTATCTTTTGGGTAAATATTTCTGTTCTGCTTTTCATTCCTCCCAGTTTTACTGTATGAAATACTTAGTGTCACTTTTTGGAAATAATTCTTTGGTAGAACATGTGTTACGCATTTCAGAAGCCTTTTCAGCCCTCCAAAATCTTCAGGTAGACATTCTCAGATTAATGTCTGAAGTTGGACAGGTAAATTGGGATCTTGGCTGTACCTGAAGATGCTGGCAATCCCTGTATGGGGCACTGGGACTCTTGCTGAGGTAGTGATGTCAGTTGTAGTTCAAAGTACAAGAACTGTTAGTTTTGAATTTGGGGTTGGTATAGACCAGGGGTGTCCAAACTTGGCCCTTTGGAGAGTGGTGGACTTCAACTCCCAGAATTCCCCAGCCAGCATGAGCTATAAATTTAAGCAAGTTGCTAGTTGGAGAATTCTGGGAATTGAAGTCCACCACTCTCCAAAGGGCCAAGTTTGGACACCCCTGGTATAGACACTGTGAAGGAACGCGGTGGCTCAGGGACTAGGACGTTGAGCTTGTCGATAGAAAGCTCGGCAGCTTAGCGGTTCGAATCCCTAGTGCTGCCGTGTAATGGGGTGAGCTCCCGTTACTTGTCCCAGCTTCTGCCAACCTAGCAGTTTTGAAAGCACGTAAAAATGCAAGTAGAAAAAATAGGGACCACCTTTGGTGGGAAGGTAACAGCGTTCCTTGCGCCTTTGGCGTTGAGTCATGCCGGCCACATGACCACGGAGATGTCTTTGGACAGCACTGGCTCTTTGGCTTTGAAACGGAGATGAGCACCGCCCCCTAGAGTCGGCAACGACTAGCACGTATGTGTGAGGGGAACCTTTACCTTTTTATAGACACTGTGAGGTAGACATAGCAAGCAGCAGACTGATCTGAAAAAGAGAACTTGTGTCACTTCCCCAGGAAACATTAAAGAAAGACAAAATTTGATTGCAAGCAAAACACCTTGAATAATTAAGCAAACTCTGCTTACCCAAATTATAGGAACCACAGTACAGTGTCTGACTGAAGTTTTTAAAGAGAGACCAGATGTTAAAATTGCTGCTGCAGGCAGAAGGTACAAAAAATAGCTCAGCTCAGCCTGTAAAAAGTGATTCAAAGTATAACAGCTTCCATAGTAATTCATGTTTCCTAATTGCTATAAATATTTTCTAAATATACTGAAAAGTTCTGTTTTCCTCAGTACGGAATTTCTGTATTTGGCTGTCATCTTGGTTGTAAGATAGTTTTAAGGGCTGCTACAAAGGTTGTAAATGTGAAAAATGGTCATGTCACTTTTTTCAGTGCTGTTGTAACTTTGAACGGTCATTAAATGAACTGTTGCAAATTGAGGATTACCTGTACATGCCAGTTGTCAAGCCCCTGAATTTTGGTTCTGTGACCATGGGGGTACTGCAATGATTATAAATGTGAAAACTGGCCATAAGTCTTTTTTTTTTCAGTGTCATACCTACAAACTATACTAGACAAATGTTTGTGAGTCGAGGACTACCTGTACAACAGTCACAACATCCCATGGTCACATGATTGCCACTTGGAACCTTCCAACAAGCAAACTCAATGGAGAAGCCTACAGGAAGTCACAGGGTTGTAAGATATTGTGATCAATGATCCATGGTGATTTCCTTAACAATGGCAGCTGGAACTGACAAACTGCCATTGTAAGTTGGACGTGGTAACATGATTTTTCACTTTATGGCCATGTCACTTAGCAACAGAATTGCCAGTCCTAATGGTGGTTGGTGAGGGCTACCTGCCCATCTGATGCTCCTTCTTGTTCTGAATTCTGTGTGGGACAGTCCTGGAAAGCTGGATCTGTAAAAGTAGAAATGCTTCTTGTCCTTGATGGTTGTGTACAGATTGGGACAAGACTACACTTTTGGGCTTGTGCTTTTTGATGGAGCTGCTACATTTTGGTTGTCTGATGTTTGATTTGATTAGAGGCGTACCAGATTTCACAAATCATTTGGCTACACTATTGACGTATGGAGAATAGAGTAGTTTAGAGAATTGATTATCTTCTATTTTATATTCTGATGTGATATATTATTGTATTTTAAAAGATTCAATTTGTCAGTCAAAATTAGAGATTTGGATTATAAAAATGAATCAATGCTCAAGAACAACTTGCAGAAAATTAACAACATGGAAATACTAAATAGCAGATAAAATATTTCTGGGCAGTCGCGTGTTGTGCCTTTTTGTATATAAGTAGTCCTTGAATTATGACCGTAATTGGGGCTGGATTTTTAATCACTAAGCAATGCAGTCCAAATGCGAAGTCATATGAATGCATTGCTTAGCGACTGCAATCCTGGCATTCCCCATTGCCGTCCTTAATCAAATCCCACCCATCATTAACCAAGTACCTACCCCAATCCAAGCCATTTCAGGCTTGGTCCCTCTCAACCCCAAGCCTCAGTAATGAAACAGACTGCTTCCAATTCCCCCGCCTGTCTTCTCCCCCCACCCCCAATCTCTGCCCTTTTGGGTGTCCTGCTCCCTGCCTTGCAGTACAAGTAGCACCATAACTGTAAGGCTTTGGGGCTGCTTGCCACACTGTTGCTCAGTCGCTTCTAGTGTGCCATGACTCTGAGGCTGCAAGAAACCCTGAACCACAACGTGAAGACCAGTTGCTGCAGCCACAAAGTGCAAAAAAGTCAACCGTGGGATGCCACACTTCATTGGCAGCACAAGGCCATAGCAGCATCAGCCCTGGCTCAGCTACAGTCAGTCTCCCCACCCAAGGTCCCTGCCACCTGTACTCCACTGGCCCAGCTGATCTTTGCCATCTTCTTGCTCCTGCTGATGTCAAGGCATGCCCAGCCTGGCCTTTTATGAGACAACTGCTGGCCATGGGAGGCCATCTTACCCAGGTCTTGTGAGGAAACTGCCATTTACCACCTTGGGAAGAAAACTTTATATGGCTAGCAGTTACCTTATTAAGGACCTGTGATGACTCCTCTGGACACTTCCCCCAGATATATCTCCAGATGTCAGCTTGGAGGAGAATGAACCAGTTCCAGGCATGTCTGGAGGGGAGTTGGTCAGTGGCTCCAAGCAGCCGTCTGAGAGGGATTTAACTGAAACAGAGCTGCAGCAGGACACCCTTCCGGTGGGGAAAGCATGCAGCTGGAGGCGGCCAGTGATGGGGAAGAGGAACTGCCTTCTGCACTGATCCAAGAACATGTAGGGCAGAGAGAAGGCCAGCCAGATTGCTTGCAAGGAGAAAACCTCGCCCTTCTTGATGGGCTGCACCAGAAGCTGGGTTTTTAGCACAGCAGACAAGCCAAGCTGGGAATATCATGTTCATTTCCTAGCTGTGTGTTTTCTGGTTGTTGTGATTCTTGCCTTGCTTTGGATTGACAATGTGCCTTGACTTGGATCGTGCCTTGTGAATTCTGGGCCTTTCCTGCCTCGTGAACCCTCTTGTGTTGTGGATTTAATTTTGCCTGCTTATTTTGGTTGGGACACTTTCAAGTGCCTTGTGGACTACTTGGCCATTGCTCTGTGGTCTAGCATTGGTCTCCTTGTGGCTGGACTTAATTGTTCTGGATTTTTGGTGAAAGGAATTGCTGGGGAACATTAATAACCCCACCAAACCACATTAAATGTGTGTGCAGTGAGTGGGGCAGCACAGGACCAGGCATGGCATCATCAGTGGGAGCAGGAAAATGGTGAAGGGGCTACAGAGTTCAGGGGGCTAAAAGGGCATAGATGGGGGAGATATGTAGGTGGGAGGCGTTGTGGCCATAGGTGTAGATGGGCTCTCAAGCATCCAAATTTTGGTCACTTGATCTTGGGATGCTGCAATATCTGTAACTTCAGAGACTGGACATGTCCCTTTATTCAACAAAGTTGTGACTTTACTACCTGGATGAGGAGCAGTTGCCACAGCATGTGGGTAGTCCTCAACATATGGTCATTTTGTTTTCTTAACCTTTTAGTTGTGTCCGTCTGTAGAATTTTTTACAAGATGTGGACTTCTAAGTGTTTCTCTACTGAAGTCAAAGGAAAAGCTGTGTGCTTAGTTTGTGAAATACGGATCGCTTTGTTTAAGGATTACAATTTGAATCCCTACTGTGTGACTAAACACGGAAAGAAGTAGAACAGCTTGACTGATGCAGAGTGGGCACCAGCATCTGATGCTTTGCTAGCTAAGCTGGAAAACGAACAAGGTTTTTTTTTGCCAAGCTTCACACATCCAGGGATGGAGCAGTCAAAAACAGCTATGTAGTATCTCACAAAATTGCAAAAAAACAGTAAGCCATTTTTTGATGGGGAATTTATCAAGGAGTGTTTGGTGGACTCTACAGCACTACTGTGTTCCAAGAAAAAAGAGGCATTTGAGGATGTGCCCATCTCCAAATGAACCGTAACTAAAAAGATTGAGGGCATTGCAGGAAATCTGGAGTTTCAGCTGTCAAACAAAGCAGACAATTTTGACTTTTTCTCCTTGGCTTTGGATGAGAGCCTGGACAGGACATAGGCTACCACACAACTGCCAGAGCCTGCCTTGACTTCCGCCCCTGTGGGGTGCTTATTTACGTTTGATTCCTAATTTCCAGTTGACCTCACATAGGCCAGACAGGGATGGCCAAAGGGCTGGATGTGGCCAGATCATGAGAAATTTGCAGTTTCTTTCAAGCCAAACGGAGGCCAACATTCTTACCCACTTGCCAGTGCTAAACCATCAGCTGATTAACCTTGCAGATACTCCTCCATGTTATTAAGTACACTGTGGCGGGAGTTTCCAATGCAATTTCAAAACTTCAGAATAGTTGAGAATGAAATGCGCTTGTTTTTTCCTCCCTTAACTATTCTGCAGCGTGAATAATACACCCAGCAATGTTCAGCTTGAATTCATTGACCTGCCGCTTGATACACTGCCGGCAGAGCCCTTTCAAGTCAGTATCCTTGCTGGGTTTTTACTTTTCTCTCCAAGAGGAGGAGAACTTTCCACACATGAGGAGGCATGCTCAGAAGACGTTAATTCTCTTTGGATCTACCTATAAATGTGAACAAACATTCTCCGTGATGAAATTCAACAAATCCAGATATAGAACAACTCTCACTCATGGTCACCTGTCAGCTGTCCTTCGCATATCAACCTCAGACATTGAACCAGACTTCAGTGCCCTTGTTCCATCCCAAGACAGACAGAATTTTTCTCACTGAACGAGAAAAAAGAACTGAAAAACATCAAAGGCATTTACTGCTTTTTGTATAAAGTTAATTAATTGCAGGTCTTTTAACATACTGCAAAGCATATAAATTTTCAGTATTGCTTTTTTTAGCAGTATGTTATGTTGAAAATAAAATGAAATAATGATACAATGATTGGCGTTTTTACTATTTTTTACTGCTGTAATTTGAAATGCTCTACATTTTCATAGCCTAATTGGAGTGTGTATTCTTACCAGTAGCAGCTAACTAAAACCATATAATTTAATGCTTTTTATAAATCAAATTAATATTAAGCAGATTTAAGTTCAGCCTATTGGTTTGGCCCTCCAAAACAGTCCCAGTTTCTCATGTGGCCTGCTGGGGAAATTAATTGCCCATCTATAAATTCTATAAAGACTTCTTCCCCCACACAATACAAGTAGTTTTTCTTTAGTGACTGCAGTTACAGCAATGATGAAAAAGTAACTATGGCCTCTTGCATTTTGGACCTTGGCAGCCCAGTAAAGCAAAGGAAAAGTGAAGAAAGGATCATAAGCACAGTCATGGTCTTGCTTGACTGTCAAGTTGCTGGTCCCAATTGTGATTGCTAAACGAGGACAACTACTTGTTCTGAATCAAGTTTGTGGATCTAAATGGCACTTCAGATGTTTCTGCAAGGAATGTAGTTGACCTGCTTTTTCTCTAAACCAACAGGTGCATTGAAGAGCCTACACTACTGACATCACTAGCCTGCTACTGCTGTTGTTTTAAATTTAATTTAAAAGGACAGACTAAAAATATTGGCATTGTAGAATAATAAAATTATATCCAAGTGAAAGGGCAGGTAGCTTGCAAATTTCTGTGTTTTGTAGCCCTGAAATATATTTTAAAGAGGCTCTGCTTTTATTTCAATCTGCTATTAATTAAAATGTTTATATTCTGAATTATTTTCAACTATTCCTTTCTTTGAAGCTGTTCTTAATTTTCTCTTTAGGGTATTACTGTTTTAGTAAAAATTTGTTTTTTAGTAAGAGGTAAGTTTTTTAGTAAGAACAGTGTTTTCTGGTAGAATCTCCAGCTAGAGTGGCGGGAGGTGTTAAGAGGAGATCAAGCTTAGAGTCCTTGCGCTGCAGAAAGCAGCATAAGCCTGACCTCCAGAATCTCTCCAAGCATATCTGGCCCTTCCATAGGGAATGTAGTCAGTCTGGTGAGATTCGTGTAACTTCGGTGACTAACGATGAAGCTTCTGCTTGAGACTGCACTGGATTGTTCTGGTTGCTTGTGTCTGATGGACCATTGGCCTGATGTGACAGATTATTGTAGATTCATCACTGAGCAGCATGCAAATGCTGTAATAAATAAGACATTGTTTCAGATTGATATGCCTCTATTTAGATCTCCTGTATTTTTGAGAATACATGTTCATTTGAAAATATTGGCATAGTAGACCAAATGTATGAGTAATGTTGCTCTAGGATTCTTAGAACAGGTATGTCTAACCTGCAGCCCACTGTATGCAACCCTGGACAGCTAGTAATGCCACGCGACAATGTAAACTTTAACATTAATATGTGATTTATATATATTAACTATTGCCCAAAACGATTCTTAAGTCAGTACAGTTGGACACCCATGGCTTAGAGCAGGGGTGTCAAACTCAAGGCCCGGGGCCCAGATCTGGCCCATGGGATACTTAGATCTGGCCTGGGGACCGCAAAGGCTTGAAACAGCGAAGGACCGGCCTGCGGGGCTTCTGCCAGTAAAAATGGCCTCTCGAGCTCCGTTTTCGGCTGCCAGGGCCTCGTGCAACCCTCTGCCAGTGAAAACGGAGCTCAGGAGGGCTGCGTGCTATGTGCAGGTGCTCCTGACAGAAGTTACGTCAACCTGGCCCCCCCGCCTGCCCCCAAGGTCAAACACAACCCTAATGAGGCCCTCAGTGAAATCAAGTTTGACACCCCTGGCTTAGAGCAAATACTTTAATGATTCAAAATCTTTGTTTGCATATACCATTGATATAAAATTGTTTTGTTCTGCAGTTTGTTCGTTTGGAACTGAAGACAGACCAACTGATCGACCTATACCACCTCGTGATGAAGTATTTGAATACATTATATTCCGCGGAAGTGATATTAAAGATTTAACTGTTTGTGAACCTCCTAAACCACAGTGTTCTCTTCCCCAAGATCCAGCAATTGTTCAGGTATCACACTATAACACACTGAGTTTTATGAGAATTGGGTCTAATTGTGTAAAGTGTGCGTATGTGTTTTAAAGTTCATTAAATGTTACTATACATAAATATTTGCTGAATATTTCCCTGAATTTGAGAGAAAAACACCCAATACCTTTGCACAATGGATTTTTCACTTCCCTCTATCCCCAACAATAGAACTACAAGTACCGTATATACTCGAATATAAGCCGATCCGAGTATAAGCCGAGGTCCCCAATTTTACCCCAAAAAACTGGGGTAAACTGGGGACTCGAGTATAAGCCGAGGGAGGGAAATGAGGCAGCTACCGGTCAGGGAAAGCCTCCCTCCCTCAGCCGAGAAGGCTGGCGGCTCCCCCGCCCCGCCCTCTCACTGCACCGGCAGGGCTTCCCCGCACTAATGCAAAAGCCCGCCAAGTTTGCACCATCCGGTATAATGTGAAAAAAAAAAAAAAAAAAAAAACGAGTATAAGCCGTATATACTCGAGTATAAGCCGAGGGGACGTTTTTCAGCACAAAAAACGTGCTGAAAAACTCGGCTTATACTCGAGTATATACGGTATTTTAGGCAAAGTGAAAGGCATTTGTTAAGGGAATGGGCAAGTCTTTATATAGGGTACAGAAATAAATGATACATACGTTTTATATATGCGAAGCAACAAATCAAACAAATAACATTGGTGTGCAATCAAGCCTTTTGTTTTGTTAGAAATGAAAAAAGGCAGAAATCCTTAAAGTATGTTACATCTTTTCCTTTTGCCCTGGGGTGGTGGGGGAGGTTGAAGTTGTTTCTTTAACACTTGCAGCTTTAATAAAGGATTTCAGAGGAGACTTCTATTGTTGGATTGCTGATTTTGTACATCAAAAAAAATGGCTTCAGCTCAAGGGAAAAACATGGTTTCCTAAACTTCAAAAAGAGACACGGATGCCATGCTAAAATGCTGATTATCGCTAATTTGCTAAATTGCTAATAATAATTAAATTTCATATGGCACAATTACCAACAGCATATCATGAATCTTAAATAATTATTAATAAAATAATGATCAAGGCCGATATATAATACGTAGTCCTTGACTTACAGCTGGTCATTAATGACTATTTGCAGTCATGACAGCTTTGGAACGGATGTCGTAAGGCACTTCTGGCCAATGTAAAAAACCATGCTATTACTTGCTTCCTATCACATGGAGGCATTTCAGGTGTTTGACAGCCTGTTCGTATTTATGACCAGTTGCCAAGTGCCCTGCAATCATGTGATCCGCCATTTGAAATCTTCTCTGCCAGTTTCCCGAAAAAGTCAACACGAAGCCAGCAGGGAACTTTGCAAGTGGAGAGGATATTAAATTTGAAGTCTCTTCCTCCAGCGCTTTGGGGGACTTCCCCTCCCCTCTGGGCAGGGAGGGGAAATCCTCCTGCACACTAGAGGAATGGACCTCAAATCAGGTGAAAAACTAACAAGTGCCTTGGTTCAGAGCCTTTGAACAATGTTTTTCCACATCTCCACAGGGGAAAATGCTAGCAAATGCCTTAGCAAGTGTTTATAAATCAACAACAAATGTACAAATCATGCAAGCTAACTCGCCATGCATGTTGCTGCTGGAATAACAAAACATAGAATAAGAGAGAATGGCCGACATAACTTAAGAATTTTAGTGGACACAGCCTCATATTCAGGTTGAAGTCATTGTTATTCAATACTTTATTATCTTAATTAATGGCAGATGAATTGATGAAAATAAAAATTATGTATGTCTCCAATGTGTAAAATGATTTTTTATGAATGGTCAATTGCATTTCTTGCATGCCACTGATTGTGGAGACTTAAAAAAAGAGCCTCTTTTGTTCTTATTGCTGATTTCTAGAAAGCACCACAAAATCTCTTTTGGGGCTCTATTTTTCACTATCTTGATGAGTCTCTTCCAAATGTTTGTTTTCTTCAGTCTTCTCTAGGATCATCTTCTACTTCTTCATTCCAGTCTGTGGGATCTTATGGTCCTTTCGGCAGAATGCCGGCCTACAGTCAGTTTAGTCCAAGCCCCTTAGTGAGTCAGCAGTTCGGGGCTGTTGGTGCTGGTAAGCTGCATTGTTTATTTCTTCAACAAGCAAAAGAGTGGAGGGGTCTTATGGGCAAACAGAGGGATGCCTGTAGCTCTTTGAGATGCTCCCTTTTGGATGAGTTGAGCTTCTGAGCGGCCTTCAAGGGCAATCCCATATAGAGCTCTCTACACGTAGCCAACACCCAAGGTGTCTGAGTGACTTCACCTGTTAAAAAAAATAATGATAAAAATAACATTTCTTTTATCTTGATGCAGGAAATTCATTAACATCGTTTGGAACAGAAACTCCAGCGAGTACTAGCTTGTCTCAAAACAGTGCAGTTGGTTCCACTTTTACCACAGATGCAAGATCACTAAAAACACAGCTCTCTCAAGGTAGAGAATTAATCCTTTCACATTCCTTATAATTGTCATGTATTCAGTCATGTATTCCACAATGTAATAGGTGTTCTATAAATCAGGGGTCTCCATCCTTGGCAACTTTAAGAACTTGTGGACTTCAGCTCTCAGAATTCCTCAGAGAAGCGAAGCTGGCTGAGGAACTCTGGGAGTTGAAGTCCACAAGTCTTAAAATTGCCAAGGTTGGAGACCCCTGCTTTAAATCTCCGCTCTCCAAACAGTAATGATAGACAGGTTTAAGCATAGCACAACATTTTTCCATATTGTATATTAAAGCCTTGTGCTGAAGTTCCTTGAATATTGGATCACACTAGATCTTAGTGTGGTAATTACAGGTATAATTTCTAAAATCCTTATTTGAGAGTAGTCTGTTTACTACATAAGAGTACTAGTCAACAGGTATAAATGCAAACAAACATATCATAGAACAGGGGTGTCAAACTTGGATTTCATTGAGGGCCGCATCAAGGGTGTGTTTGACCTTGGGGTGTGTCTAGGGGCGTGGCCAGGGGGCGTGGCAATCTCAACATCATTGTTGAACGCCTGGGGTAGCCAGAGCACTCTGCCAGCAAAAATGGGCTCCCAAGCTTCGTTTTTGGCTGTGACGGCCTCCTGCAACCCTCTGCCAGCGAAAAGGGAGCTTGGGAGGACCTCATACAGCTCTCCCAAACTCCCTTTTTGCTGGCAGAGGGCCAGATAGAAGCACCCCGCGGGCCAGATCTGACACCCCCCCCCCCCCCCGATCCTTGAGTTTGACATCCCTATCGTAGAAGGAATCTAGATTCTCATGCCCTCGTAGGTTTTTGGCCGGATATACAGATAGTCCTTGGCTTACAACCATTTGTTTAATGACCATTCAAAATTACAACAGAACTGGAAAAAGTGGCTTATGATTGTTTTTCACACTACGACCACTGCAGCATCCCCGTGGTCACATGTTCAAAATTTGGACACTTGGCAACTGGCATGTATGCTTGGAGTGGGGGATTGGACTAGATGACCTACAAGGTCCCTTCCAACTCTGTTAATCTGTATCTATATGTATGATGGTTGCAGTGTCTTGGGGTCAAGTAATTACCGTTTGCAACCTTCTGATAAGCAAAGTCAATGGGGAAACCAAGTTCACTTAACAGCAGTGTTACTAACTTAACAACTGCAGCATTTCACTTTATAACTTTAGTAAGAAAGGTGGTAAAATCGGATAAAATACCTGTTTTGCTTAGCAACAAAATTTTGGGCTCAATTGTGACTAAGTCAAGGACTGCCTGTATAACCTGATTCTTGCATCATTGTTGAAAGCTTTATCTCCTTGCATATGAGGTGTTGATTGAATAAACTCCATCAGACAACAATTGTACAAGCTTACAAAAGCTGTGATAAATTGCAGGCCTAGATTGGGCCTGAGTGAGTCTAGGTTTATTGAACTCCATGAATTTTGGGTGGTGGCGCTGTTGAAAAATCCTTTCCTCTAAAATTCAAGATCATAAACTATTGTATTACATTCTTTGGTATAAGGAAAATACTAATTTGTATTCTCTGGCTTTCAAATACAATTATATTTGGTTTGTTTTACTCTATAATTATACATTATTTTGTCTGTTCTGTGGTGGTATTCAAAACATCTCAAATTCAATGTGTTTCAAAACTGAATGCCTTTTCTCAAATTCAAAACAGTCGGTCCAACCTTACCAGAATTGCTCCAGTCCTCTTTTATGATTCCAAAAATATTTTGAGCTCAAAACAAGATATTTCAAAATATTCAAAATATTGTTTGTGCCCTTTGCTAATATATCTGGCTTTGTTATTTGAATAATTTCATAACCTATTTCAAAGACATGTCAGAATATACATTTGGGAGAAAAAAGTTTCTGAAAACATACTTTTTTAGAATTTTCAGTGATCTGATCAAAGAAATCCCGTAATGTTATAACGTTAACACAATAATTAAACATAATTGAAAGGTGTTTTATAATGGGCTGGGAAGTGGCTCACCAGGCTAATGCAGCCTGTTATTAACACACAGCTGCCTGCAGTTACAATAACTGCAGGCTCGAGTCCCACCAGGCCCAAGGTTGACTCAGCCTTCCATCCTTTATAAGGTAGGTAAAATGAGGACCCAGATTGTTGGTGGGGGGGCAATAAGTTGACTTTGTATATAAATATACAAATAGGATGAGACTATTGCCTTACACAATGTAAGCCGCCCTGAGTCTTCGGAGAAAGGTGGGATATAAATTCAAATTTTTTTAAAAAATTGTGCCTTTTCCCAATAAACAGAGTTAATTTTGTGCAATGAAGATACACAATCTTTTTTTCCAACCAGATAACAAGTCTCCTAGAACTTAAGAAAGCAATTTCCTTCTTGTTCAGGCTCTTTTTTAAGCTGTTGTCTTAAGTAAATGACTATAAAACATTAATGTCATGTCTTGAATAAATTTAAATAAGTGATAAAATTATCCACCCCACCTAAGTCTGGCAGATCCAGTATTACTGAATCCTTTCCTCCTTAAAAGAGAGAGGAGAAAAATTTATGGGAAGAGAATAAGTGACTGAAGGTATGAGTTCCCTTTCTTTAAAATGAGAAAGGGGGAATATTTTCATCTAACTTTACAAATAAATTATGTTTGAGAAAGTTACGACTAGTTGAAGTGAATTAGTAGATTTTCAAGGAATCCTTAAAGGAGGGCCTAAGCTAATACTGTATCCCTGCTTCTGTTTCAGCTCGGTCCACCCCGCCTCCCTTAGATCACTTGAGAAAGAGTCCAACTCTGGAACAAGCAGTGCAAACTGCCCATTTACCTGCCTCCGTCCCAGTTGGGAGAAGTTCTATTTCAAACCGACCACTTGGGTCTATCAACCAAAAAACATTAGATCACCAGGATCACAGGAGAGGTAAAATATTACTGTAGTATGATATTGCTGCAACATTGTGTATGGCTGGGTGTTCTAGACATGTTGGTCTTTTTATTAGTCTTTTGAAAGTCCATGTAATTGAATTTCGATTTGTCTTTGTGCTAAAGTGGAATAGTGATTATTTGCCTGCAGATAAATGATAGGTGCCTCTCTCTGTCTTGTGTCTGGGGAGACACTTCAGGCAGCAGAGAAGTCTGTTCCGTGGTGGGTTCCAGCTTGGAAAAATTTATCCTTTTGTTCTGGGGTGTGTGCAGAACAGAAAACTTAACGGTTCTTAATCTGGAAACGAACCCATCACATTCTGAGAGTTCCACTAAACCTTTAGTGTCAGCCAGAGTTTGGCAGAAATGAAACCAGGAATATTTTGATTCTTCCCAAGCCCCAGATGAGTCAAAGCCTGAGATGGGGTGAATAGGGCAAGGCTGGCACACACTGTCATGTTTCGTTCCTCTGGAACTAAGAGTGCAACATCTCTCACCTGCCCCCATGGCTCTGGCTTCCCACCCTGACCTTTCCAGCATCTTTCTTTCTCCCTTTGTAGCCACTGCTGCTATACCAATGCAGGACATGCCACCAATCGTGACCTTCCCACTGCCAACATACAGGTAGTACTTGCTTAAAGACAGTAATTGGGGCCAGAGTAGTCATCACTAAGCAATGGGGTTCACTGGACCACGCCACTTAGCAATGGCAATCAGCAGGCCTCAGTCACTGTCACTAAACAAGGACCTCATGTGATCCCAGCTTCCCCATTGCCTTTGCTTGTGGGTAACCAGTAGGGAAGGTCACAAATCACAGTGACGTGACACTGTGATGGGTGGAATCCAGGTTCACTGCTAAGCACCTGACCTGTGTTCATGTAAACCACAGGGGCTCTGCGATGGCCATAATCTTGAATGAATGAATGAATGAATATTTTAATTTGTATAAATTGAGGACCATTCCTAAGTACCACTCATTCATCACGAGTTCAAATGGCCACAGAGCAAATGGTTGTTAAACCAGGACCACTTGCCCTTTATTGTTCTGCTCAAGGGTCAAAAGGCACAGGTCCTGTTTCAGATATGTACCACTTCAAATGTGCACAGAAAATCTTGTACGCTTGCATTTGAAGCAGTGAACAAGATGGCTTTCACACAAACCCCTACTGCACTTGCCATCAATTCTGTGTTTTTGTGCTAAACAGAATTATTAATCTGTTTATTATAATTATTATAAATATTATTTGCATTTCCTCTATTTCTAGCTGAAGCACAGAAGGTGACAAGATGTGAAACAGAACATCTAAGAAATGAAAACAAGCGACAAATAGGTAAACTGAAATCATTTTTCAAAATAAAACATTCTGCCATAGAGTGGGCTAAACTACAACGATGCCATAAAATTCTTCCCGGCTTTAAAGGGTTGAGATATAAAACATTCTCCCCACCTCTTCCCTCATTTTCTGCTTCCTTTGGCTATGAGAACAACTGGTTAGAACGTCTTGCATACAGAGAAGGAGGCTTATTTCAGCCAGTGCTGATTGGAACAAACCAGGACCGGAGTGGTTTGTGGGAGTCTACAAACAGCTAGCTCCTTATTCCGACATTACAAGGATGTTGTTTGTGAAAGAGAAAAAGCAACTTCTTCACTCTCCTGAGAGATGGGGGGCGGGGGCCCTTGCTCATGAGCTTTCTTTCAAAAAATACTTAGCATGTTTTCATCACTGATGACTGTTGAGTTTGTGTCTCACCCAAAATGCAAATATTTTTGATTCTGAAATGATTGAGGAGTAGAACAATCTTCAGTCTTATGAAACACATAAACATTCAGTATGTCTTCAGTAAACAGATCTTATCCGGTGACATCAGATATAAGTTGTTTCACATTATTAGTACCAGCAAACAGAACATTGCCCATTGGTCAACGTTGAATGTCGTTTGAGGATGCTTGTTTACCAAAACCTGAAAATCTGTGGTGTCTTTAGACCCTGGTTTTTGTTGTTTTTTTGTTTGTTTTTGGTTTCAGTTCCAGGTGCGGCTTCACGGAGGAGCCGGGGAGGTCATCGGGGAGGCAGAGGAAGGTTTGGTATTAGGCGCGATGTTCCCATGAAGTTTGAGAAGGATTTTGACTTTGAAAGTGCAAATGCACAGTTTAATAAGGATGAAATAGATCGTGAATTTCATAATAAGCTAAAACTGAAAGGTAAGTGGTGAACAGAGCCTTTTTCATTTTTATGAGGCTTGCTGACTTTGGAGTGAAGTGTTATGGGTGCTTTTGTTGAAGAGAGGTTTCATTTAGACATATTCAAAGTCTCTGAGTTTTCTCCTACATAATTTTCCTTTCCCCTAAAGTAATTTGCAAAGTTGTCTTACATTCTAAAATGCAATGGTATATGCACCAGATTTAAGTAGCCAAATAGTCTGAATTAATAGAAAGTAATTATACAGTTTTCAGGGGGGTTCAATTCATACCAATCATGCTTAGAATAGATTTAAAATCATCATGACATCATGATTTCAAGTGGTTTGATTCTAAATGTAACTAAATCTGGATCTAGCTGATTGTCCTGGTGTAACTTTAGTTTTTGCTACTTATGGGAATATGGTAAAGTGTGGTAAAAGAGTACAAAAAGAAACAAAATTAAAAGAACCATTTTGTGTTTCTTCCCAATTTTGGGGTTCCTTTCCGCCGTGTGACAATGTTGTTTGCAGTCATTGAACTGTTCTGCTCCAAAAGCAGTTGCACCCAAGAAGATCAGGCAGCGATGGTGAATTTAAATGGTTATCTGCCTTTTTTTTTCAGCAATTATTTCCCTAGAATGGTCATTGAGGATGGTCATTTCCCCCCCCCCCTCTTGATTTTCTAGAGGATAAGCCTGAAAAACCTGTGAATGGGGAAGATAAAGGCGATTCAGGTGTTGACACCCAAAACAGTGAAGGCAATGCAGATGATGAGGACCCGCTTGGCCCCAATTGCTACTATGACAAAACCAAGTCTTTCTTTGATAACATTTCCTGTGATGACAACAGGTACCAAGTTTTTCTGAGCAAGCTACACATGGCATTCCTTTGACACTAACGGGCAGCATGTCTGAGCCAGAATTTTGCATGTGAATAAAGAACTGAAGTTTCTTTTTCACATTAAGCAGAATGAAGGCAGTAGAATGAACTGCCATCATGTATGTGGGTGCAACTTTTGATTGCAGTGTCTGCGATTAAAAATGATTTCTATTTTATGCGAATACTAGTAGCTTGTTTTTATAAGTATAATCTTTCTTCTGTATTCAGGCATGCCGCAGTTCATTCTACTCTACTCATTTTGCTGCAGGATTTATGAACAGTAGATGGAGACTTCTGAGCTTGTCCAGACTTGAGCATTTAGGAAAGAAAGGCCCTCAACTCCATTTTTGGAGTGAAAGGTTTACTTTTACTAAAGTCAAATGGTTGCAGCATAAGCAAAGCTAGATCTGAATATTCCCACGCGAAACCAGCATTTTTCCCTCTTCCCTGGCCCTCCCCCATTGACTGTCAATGTCCAATGATATTTGGCATCTTTTTGGTGGAGTTTCGCAGTCCTTTCTCATAGCTCTGTTCTTGAGCGGCTGGTTTGTTCTGGATTGACACTTCTGGTTCCTGTCACCGTGTCATTCCCCCCCTCCTACTTCCCCCACTCTCTTCCCCTCTGCATTTTATGGAAGGATGCCAGCAAAGCAGTGTGTGCTGAAGATGGAAGACCTGGCACTGAGATTCAGACTTCTGCTAAAACCAGGCAGGTGTTCTCAAAATCCAAGGCTGAGGCAGTGGACAAGGTGGTTTCATCATTTTCCTCTTGCAAAAAGGTGCAACCTGTTTTTTTAACATTTGAGAGACTTCTAAGGACTGCATCAGTTTATCAACAGTTTAATGAATTCCTTCTGATCACAGTTATCTTCCAAGTGGAACTTAATGGAGATGTTGGCATTTCTAAATTCACTTTTGAGTGTCCATTACTAAAGGTCTGAGAAAGGGGTTACACGCTGTAATACAGTTTTTACTTTTCATTTCGTTAACTAACCCTGGCATTTCTAGTGGTCATTTTCTGGAAGTATCTTTTTAGGAAGAAAATGGTCATAACTTGAAGCACCAGCAACGTGTCACTTCTGTATCTTTCAGAGACCGAAGACCAAACTGGGCAGAGGAAAGAAGACTAAATGCAGAGACATTTGGAATTCCACTGCGTCCAAACCGTGGTCGAGGGGGATACAGAGGCCGAGGGGGAAGTGGAGGCACTGGTGGCTTCCGGCCAGGTAGAGGACGTGGAAACGCAAGAGGAACCTTCAATGCTCCTCGGGGTTTTCGTGGTGGATTCAGAAGTGGCCGTGGTGGCAGGGAGTTTGCGGATTTTGAATATAGGGTAAGGCAGTTATCAATGTTATTACTATCTCTAAGCTGCTAATTATAGTGCTGTTTACAGAACTAAAATAGTTTAGATAATTCACTCACTTTTTTCTTTAATTATGGTACCATTATCTCAGTGATCTTTATGATTTTTACAAATATATATTTATGGCATGATATTATAAGTACAGTGAAACAGAAAACAAAACCTGAAATGGTTCTATGAATCTTCCTGCCAGTTTTTCCTTTCCTTTTCCGCCACTGGTAGGTGGCTTCATTGAATTAATTAAGCAGCACAATAAATGGACTACAAATTCATGGTGAAATTTCCTTTTTATCAAGTCAAGACCACTGCTGTGTCTAACATCATCAGCTATACTCCTCAGCAATAGCAATGAATTTTATATCTCTACCAGGCAATGAATTGTGACTTTTCACAGACCAAACATAGGCGCTAAAGGAAGAGGCATGGCTTAGTTTTTCCTTACGAGCATAAATCATTCTATTCCATTCATATTTTGATGTATGGTAGTTATTATTGTAGAAGCTTATTTATGTTATATAACAGATCGCTGGCAGGGTCTAGTAGATGTAATGAAACTCATTTATTCATTTTGAAAATTTGATGACAAGTTTACTATTTATCCAATTTGTATGGCTGCCCGTCTTTCAAAATGTTTATGATTTTGATCAAATTGACTTTATACTAGCTTGAACCAAAAGTAATGTTAATCTTGTATTGCTTTTTAGAAAGACAACAAAGTTGCAGCATAATCTACAAAGAATTTGAAAGCAGGTGGACTTGCTGATCTTCATGGTACCAAGAAGGTGTTGGTTTTTGCAAAGAATTATGTTCATTTGCTGTTAAAACTTCACCAGCACTAGGCGTTCGTTTTTAATTTCAAAGGAGCAAGTAACTTTTTGAAAATATGGCCATCTTCAGAAACAAGAATATTAAATATATTTGAGATAGAAAACTTAAATAATTTCTTACATATAGTTAAAAATATAAAGCAGTACTTCAGTGGAGTTTTAGTATTTTTTTTTCATTACAGAGAGGGTTTTTCTGAATTAAAACTGTATTTTATAATTGCTGCAGGCTATAAAGACAATTTGTATGCAGAAGGCCGTCAGTACTGTGAGTGTGTTGAATCCAGTGAAGGTTGTATTTGAAATCCTATAATCTCTTTTCAGATAGTTGTAATTTTTGTCAAATGGGATGCTGGGCAGTAAAAAAAATTGGTTTGTCAGTAAAGAGAATAAACATGGAAAATGCTGTTTCTTAGGCAAAGGAAGCTTTTTATAGTTGTATAATTCCATGATTATCCCATTGCCAAAGAAACACTAGGGATTTTGTATAGCTGTATAAAAGGCAACTAATTTTTTAAGAATAAACATTTTAAAGTCTACAAAACTGCCGTGTTGAAATGCTAAACACATGTTTGGAGGTTTTCTTTCTAGCTTTTCAGCTTTAAATTTGTTTGTTTTTATATTTTGACTACCAATAAATATTTGAAATGTTCTTCCATTATTCAGAAGGATTAAAATATTTCTCTTGCAAGAAATCCATTTTCTAGTTTTTGGTCTTGCTGTAGGATTGGACCACACTAAGGGACTATTTAGATAAAGAGAAACCTTGAACACTTTATGCACAGTTTGCAGGCCACGTTATGATAGTAAGTGGAAAAAAAGAGCCAGTCACTGACTTCTTGTTCCCGTTGATGTGCCTGGAATAAAAATGAAATGTCTCCATGTGCCGATTCTTAAAATGTTGTTTTGTATTGTTGGCCTACTCCATTAAGAATGATTTCTTAGCGTCTGCGATTGCCAGAGTTTTGATGGACTGTAGCTTGGAGACATTGACTGTTCATTTTTACCCCAGTATCACTAGAGTGATTTTGCTTGGAGTAACTGAGGTTAATTCTGAATAACTAGTTGTGACTTCTTTTGCTATTAAGTTATAATTAGACATAGATCTTTAATAATTTGTATTTTTATGTATATCTGAAAGCCACAAGAATAAAGGGATCCAAAGATTAAAATATTTTATCTAATTTGCTGAATTTTTGTTCATTTTCCTTCGTGTTCAGTACTGATAAAATGTGGATAAATGCACTGTTAGCAAATGGGGATACTAAAGTGATAGAACCGTAATTTTATATTTTTTGTATAGCACTATAAGGAAGCATTTTGTAATTCATTTCCATATGAGGTCAAGTATTTGGCAACTGTAGAATTAGATACGATTGTTTAGTAATATTCTGCATGTGAACGCCTTTTTGGAATCCACAAATCATGATACTGAACAGTTTGGAGGGGGCTTTTTAGACAAAAGGCAAGTCCTGTATTGTTGCAATAACTATGTATACTGTGTAAGGTGTCCCAAACTTATTTAAACCAGATAAATTGTAAATACCAATGAGATATTATGAAGGTATGATTTGGTTTCAATTTACACATCAGTTATTTGAGTTTTACTAATTGGGGTGTACTGTACCCCAATGAACAGCAGCATGACATCCCTTCAGTGTATCTTGCTACGGAAAAGTGGGCCTTCTTATTCTTAAGCCAGAATAAAACCATTCAATAAGAAAAGTAATCTTTGTGAAATTTCTTTACAGCTCAGTCATATTTCAGACATAGATATTTGGGCCACTTCTTTTGGCTCACTTGTTTTAAGACCACTAAAGTTTATCAATTAAACCTACAGCCTCACAGCTTTGGATGGAAACCTGCTTAGTATTAATTTTAACAGCTTTCGATGAAAACATGCTTAGTATTAATTTTAACCGGGCTAAATTTTAATTTTTTGATCATCTTCTATTGCCATTCAATGTCAGAATAATAGAGAATAGGTTTGCCCTATTAGGATCATCTAATAGGAAGCCCCCCCCCCAAAAAAAAGGATAAACAAACTTGATGTGCAGGAAAACAACATTTCCAATTTCTGCTTTTGAAAACCTGTGACTTGGCTGGTAAAAAGTGCAAGAATGTTCACTCTCATCCCAAGGATGCCACTTTTGCACATTTATATTTAAAAAGAGGATTGTGGGCGGCACAATCAACGATTGGATGACATCCTTCCATTGTAGGGAGGCGGACCCTGATTCAATTGCCAATGCTTAGAATAGAATTGAATTGAATTGAATTTTTACTGGCCAAGTATGATTGGACACACAGTGTACATAAAAGAAAAGATACCTTTTTCATCAAGGTACAACACTTAATGATGGTCATAGGGTACAAATTTAACACTTAATGATACAATACTTAATGATAGTCATAGTCTACAAATAAGCAATCAGGAAACAATATCAATATAAATCATAAGGATTCCCAGCAACAAGGTTACAGTCATACAGTCATAAGTGGAAAGAGATTGGTGATGGGAACGATGAGAAGATTAATAGTAGTGCAGATTCAGTCAATAGTCTGACAGTGTTGATGGAATTATTTGTTTAGCAGAGTGATGGCCTTTGGGAAAAAACTGTTCTTGTGTCTAGTTGTTCTCATGTGCAGTGCTCTATAGCGTCGTTTTGAGGGTAGGAGTTGAAACAGTTTATGTCCAGGATGTGAAGGGCTTTAACCTCAAAAGGAGACAAGATTTAAATCTGCCTCTTCAACCTCGGCCTGCCTGAAAGGAGGAAAAAAAAAAGAGGCGGGGGGCTTTCTGGTTGCCATCCCTGGTTTTACCTGCAAGGCCTGCGGGCAAGGGGGTTGGCGGGGCCGCCCAAGGATCTGCCCCGCTCCCGGAGGCCGAATTCCCGTAGCCGCAGCCGGTCAGGAAGGTGGAGGGCGCTGCAGCATTTACGTCCGCGGCAAGCCCGCCCCGCCCCGCCCGCGGAGAAAGCCAGGCCCTTCCAGCCGCTTTCCTGCCTCCCCGAATTTCTCGGCCGGCAGCCCAAGCAGTTCCCCTTCCGTCCTCCGAGAGCCGCTAGAGAGCAGCAGCAGCCCGGCTTCCGGCTGGAAAGGGACAGCTTCGCGCGCCCACATTTGGCCGCCGCTGCCTGCCGTCTCCGCGGCGGGGGGGGGTGGAGGCGCTTCCGGTCGTCCTGCCGCTTCTTCCGCCACGTGGGTGGCTCGAGGCGTCATGGCGGCCGCTCCGGCCCGGGTGCTGCTGGGGCTGCGCGACGCCGCCGTCCCGCCGGGCGATGGGCTCCCGTCTCAGGGCATCGCCAGCAAGCTGGGCGGGTCTCCGGTGGGTTGGGGACCCGGAGCCGTTCCGCTGGACGCCGCCGCCGCCGCCTCTTCCTCCAGGCGGACTGGGTGGCTGGGGCAGTAAGAGGGAGCTCGGTCGGGCGAGGATTCCCACTGGAATATGGGAGGTCTCGAGAGGGTCTCCAGCCTCTGCAGGCGCCGCAGTTCAGACGCGCTTCCTCGCTCTTGCCCCGCGGGGCTGGCGATGGCGAGGTGGCAGCGGCGGCGGCGCCGGGTCGGGTGTTCTTGGTGGGGCTGAAAGCCTCGGCCAAAATTGACCCGGCCACCTTATAGCGCTGGGCAGTTAAGGGGGGAAGGGGGAGCTGAGAGCAGCTGCCTTTGCAGGGAATCTGCAGGTATTAGACCAGCTGGGTAGAGCAGGGGTCCCCAACCTTAGCAGCTTTAAGCCTGGAGGACTTCAACTCCCAGAATTCTGGGAGTTGGAGTCCTCCAGGCTTAAAGTTGCCAAGGTTGGAGACCCCCCACCCCCCAACAGAGGAGGGCTAGCCCAGGGGTCTCCAACCTTAGTCCCTTTAAGACTTGTGGACTTCAGCTCCCAGAGTTCCTCAGCCAGCTTTGCTGGCTGAGGGACTCTGGGAGTTGAAGTCCACAAGTCTTAAAGGGACCAAGGTTGGAGACCCCTGGGCTAGCCAGCACACCTGGGGGCTTTTTTTTTTAATTTTTTTTTTAAAAACCCCACATACAAATCTTTTGAACAAGATATCAGTCAGGTACATAATTAAACACTTTTCAAATTTTACCCCCTCATTGTATTATTTATCCAATATTTTTCCCTTCCTCTCTTAAATTTTATTATTTGCACATTTCTATCAAAACATCTGTTCCACCCCTTTATCCTGAATGGTATTGAATCAAATCTAGTTCCCACATTTTTGCCCCTCCCCTCTTCATGAAACAAAATACAGCCATACTTATCCCTAATGTTATCAAAGACAAACCAGTAACAAAAAAAGATAAAAACAAGGTAATCTTTATAAAAATCTCTCCTACATTAAATCTCACCTTAATTTCAAAAAGGTCTCCCATCACTTATTATTTCATAATCCCATTCCAAATAAAAAATAATAATAAACAAGATAAAAAGAACAAAATTAAAAAGGAGCAAACATATCCCATTTCTCACATAATTCCATAGTTACATTCAAATATTCTATTGGAAGTTTTACCTCAAATTATTTCAATTTCACTACATATGCTTAAAAACTGCATATTTTCTTAACTTATTAGATTCCTTGTTACCCCATTCCTCCTCTTCTCAATATTTTTATAATCCTCTAATCTTTAACATAAATTTTAGTTTTACATTATTATATCATGCTTTTTATATTCTTCTCTATCATTGCTGCATACAGCTCATTTCTTTAATATTCCAGTTCTGTAATCATTTCTTATATTTCTTGCTTAAATGACAGTTGTATAGTTCTTATTGTCCATTGTTTCCTATTTTATTCTTTGATGTTATGAATCTTAAAGGTCAGCCATTTGGTTACAAAAATCCTCCTTTAAAATTGTCCTGAAATCACAAAGACATTTCCCTCCTGTATTTCTTCTTCTGCCTTTAGGTGTCAGTCTTTAGTCTACAGTTACAATCCACAATTAACAAAGTTTCCATTTTTGAGTTGCACATTTTTTCTCTTTGTTTCAATTTGTTGCCTCTTTCCAGTCCTGCTTGAATAGTTTCAATATAATCCTTTAAATCCAAATTTATAAAGAATAGAGGAACTGGGAGATGCTCAATTAAAATCCATTTTTAAAAATTTTTCTTCTTGCTTATAATCTTTAAATAATCAATAAAAGCCTCCAAAATTGTCCAAAGTCAATTTTAATTAAAAGTCATATTTTTCTCTGTTTTCTCTATTCAATTAGGGCTCTAGACTTAAGTTCCAAGCCAACTTTTGTCAGGTTTTAGGTATCATTAATTATTTCCTTCCGTTTTAATTTCCTGTTTAAATTAGCTTCTATTTCTCAATTTTTCTTTCAATGCTTGTTGGCAAAATTGCTCCTAGTGCCTCTTCGTGAGCTGGTATTAACTCACCGGGCTTCAATATCTTGTTCAGTACTTATGCTTTATCCTCCTGCCGGTTCTTGTGACCGTCCCGACTTCAGACAGCTGGTGATGGCTGCGGTCCTCCTCACTGGGTCGAGGGGAAAAAGCCGGAGCTACAGGGAATTTGCAACTTCCCTGTCCACTCCAGCGGTTCACCTGGGGGCTTTTTGTGGCACTGCTTGGTAACAGGGAGGGAGGGAGGAAGATCATCTGTTATTGAAGGTTAAACAATGTTGGGCTCTTCCCCTTTTCTCCTAGGATTGGAGGCTGTCCATCCCTGTGATCCACCCGTCCTGTGTGGTTTGCGGGGCTGGCTTGCTCCACGTGGTGCAAATCTATTGTCCCCTTGAAGGCTCACAGTACCACCGGGTCATCAACATATTTGCTTGTGCCACAGAAACCTGCTGGGGGAACTCTGAAAGGTAGTTTGGGTTTTATCTTGGCTTTTGAGGGGAAGAAATTCTTGTGTTTAAGTGAAATTTATGTACGTAACTAAGAAGTATCCTTCCCATGGAGTGGGCAGGGAATGGGGATTTTGCAGTATCCTTCCCCTGGAGGGGCGGGAATGGGGATTTTGCAGTATCCTTCCCCTGGGAATAGGGATTTTGCAGTATCCTTCCCCTGGAGTGGGGAGGGAATGGGGATTTTGAAATAGCCTTCCCCCAGGAGTGGGGAGGGAATGGGGATTTTGCAGTATCCTTCTCCTGAAGTGGGGAGGGCATGGAGATTTTGCAATATCCTTCCCCCAGGAGTGGGGAGGGAATGGAGATTTTGCAATATTTTTCCCCTGGAGTGGGGCGGGAATGGGGATTTTGCAGTATCCTTCCCCTGAAGTGGGGAGGGAATGGAGATTTTGCAATATCCTTCCCCCAGGAGTGGGGAGGGAATGGAGATTTTGCAATATCCTTCCCCCAGGAGTGAGGAAGGAATGGAGATTTTGCAATATCCTTCCCCTGGAGTGGGGCGGGAATGGGGATTTTGCAGTATCCTTCCCCTGAAGTGGGGAGGGACTGGAGATTTTGCAATATCCTTCCCCCAAGAGTGGGGAGGGAATGGAGATTTTGCAATATCCTTCCCCCAAGAGTGGGGAGGGAATGGAGATTTTGCAATATCCTTTCCCTGGAGTTGGATGGGAATGGGGATTTTGCAATATCCTTCCCCCAAGAGTGGGGAGGGAATGGAGATTTTGCAATATCCTTTCCCTGGAGTTGGAATGGAATGGGGATTTTGCAATATCCTTCCCCCAGGAGTGGGACGGGAATGGGGATTTTGCAGTATCCTTCCCCTGGAGTGCAGAGGGAATGGGGATTTTGCAATATCCTTCCCCTGGAGGGGGCGGGAATGGGGATTTTGCAGTATCCTTCCCCTGGAGTGCAGAGGGAATGGGGATTTTGCAATATCCTTCCCCTGGAGTGGGGAGGGAATGGAGATCCTACATTAGTTCACCTAGTGAGAACATGGCAGAAAAGAAATACAAATCAGAAATTTCTTGATTTATGCAGGTTACCTTTTTGCCCTAAGCTGTCAAATCTAGTAAAGTTACTGTGAAGTAATTTTGTTAGCATTAATTTGTGTTTAATTTGTCTTTTGCTATTGTCTTTACCATGTTTTTAAAGCTGGAAGGTGTTACGATCCCAGTATTTGCAAGTCCCAAGAAAAGAAATACAAGACTGCACATGGAAACAGGTAACATGGGCCACAGAAAATATATTCTATAACTAGTTGCATGTGGCCAGGTCAGTTTTCTAACTTTGGAGGAACTTCTAATGTAGAAGTACAAGCCTTTGCGTGACTATCAGTTAAGAAATTCACGTTAGAATTGGGGCATTTAATGGATACTGAACTAGTAGCTGAACTAGTCCTAAGTATCAGTGAAACATAGGAAGAGATAGCATTATATACATTAGTCTGCTGAAGCACAAGGACAGCTTGCAACATGTTCCAAGGTAATATGTGTCGTCTTCATCAGAATATATTTATTATATCTGTGCATCTTATCTCAATATAGCTGCTGCTGTAAATCGGTATAGTTATATGGAATATTAATGGGAAGACTAACATGCCTTTTTACATCCACTTCCCAGTCTGGATGCAAGGCCAGGCAAACAGTCTCTGTGAAGCAGAAGCATTCTGCTATGTGTTTGGTTAGATTATAATAGGATGAAAAATGTTCAGACTGTTTAAAAAAAAACATGCCTAATTTATTCTCTTTGTTCAAGCTTGATTCTTAGTGTGGTGCCTGTACCAGTTGGGATTGGCATATTTCACTCTTGGACGATGTCCTTTGTTTGCTGAAACAATTCAGAGAGAGTTTAACAAAAAAGAAAAAGGAATTGATGGTTCCTTTCCATCCCAGCTCCCCCACAGGTCATTGACAAGTGTAACGAAGGCTATCTCAAAACTAAACCCCAGCCTGAAATTTAGCTGAAATTGGCATAGAGTCCTAGACAATCTATCAGAGTTTCTCTCCAGAACATCGTTAAATTTGAGGGGTCCTTGGCACTCACTCAGCTTGGTGGTTTTCTTGACGATGTTTCATTACCCAAAATAGGTAGCATCCTCAGTGTTAGTAGAGAGTGAGTTTTGCTTTTATTTTCTAGTGATGGAAGTGCTCTTGGAGATTCTTTGGTTGGGCTGTTTCCTGTTAGCTTATTTGGCAGTTTCTTGTTTGGAGTATTGTTTATTTCTTGATTGTTGGTTGGTCTGATGTTAATTTTGGCATTAATCTTGGCTCATCTGGGTGTTGATTGCTGACAGGAAGCTGTTTTGGTCTGTTCCTTTTTTGGCTTGTTGATTGTCTCTTTTGCATAATATGTAGACGTTTATGTCTTATGTGTCTATTGATGGCCAATTTGTGAGAACACCAATGGTCAGAACACTATTCCATGAACACCAAGGAGAAGTCAGATGACACGATGAAAATTCTTTAATTTCACAGTATGTGGGCAGACTAACCATAGTTTCAACTGGACAACTGTGACCATCCTAGACCAAGCCAAGTCCAAAAGAGCTACAGAATTCCGGGAAGCCCGGCACTCTTGACAAATTGGCCATCAATAGACACCTAAGCAACATACTATGCAAAAGAGGCGATCAACAAGCCAAAAAGACCAAAACACCTTCCTATCAGCGATCAACAATCAGATGAGATTAATGCAAAGATTAACATCAGACCAACAATCAAGAAGTAAAGAGTACCCCAGTCAAAGAACTGCCAAACCAGCTAGCAGTAAACAGCCCAATCAAAGAATCTCCCAAGACCATTTCTGCCGACACTGATGGGACAAGCTGCTAGAATAAAAAAGAATATAAAAATATCCTGACTCCTCAAGGTCGCGGGAAAGTCTCCAGCTCGATGGATTGAAGCAGCTGCTTTATGACTGCTTGGATCTGGCTCCGCATAACCCGCTTCCGCATCCCTTGGGTTCCATAGGAACAAGAAAGGACACAAGCAGCCACAGACTGGTGCAACGGAGCAGATGACTGGGGAGAAAACTCTGAAGAGGCACCTTCTGAGCTGTGTGGGGCTTTCAACTCTTTTCCCCAAGAAACACAGTGTGCAGCTCTATTACAGAGGATGAGCCTGGGGAAGAACACGGGGGCTTTTTGGGATGGGACTCGAGAAGAGCAAACCAAGCCCTCCAGCTGTGTCCAGGAGTTCCAGCCCTACTACATCAGTGTAGTGGAGGAAGAAGACTACCTGTGTTGGGATGATCTGGACGATGCGCAGAGGCTTCTAAAGGAGTATCAGCAGAGGGAGGATATGGATTTGGAACATTTGATGTCAGCAAGGTGAGGCTTGAGTCAAGGTGAATCTGAAAATTTTCTCTGGATTGCGAAGAGTGGCTGGAAAATTTGTACCAAGCAACAGCCAGGTCTGCAGATGTGGAGAATTTACAGCATAGAATGGACTATATTCAAGAGACTTGCTATTTTTTTTTTTTAATTTACATTTATACCCCGCCCTTCTCCGAAAACTCAGGGCGGCTTACAGTGTGTAAGGCAATTTGAATATTTATAGTTTTCTATTCTAGGCTTCAAAGCAGTTCACAAAAGCACAGACCGTTCTGATAATAAAATACAAATGTAAAAATGATCAGGATCAGTCATAAAGTCAACAGCATAGAAGAGTGTAGATAAATCTTCCTCCAGGTAGGATAAACCAGGCGCAGCTTCAACCCTGCTGGCCTGGCTTTTAACCACATCCTGTGGATATCCCAACCCATAGTCCTCTCTTTCGTAGAAAACCCTTCTGAATTGGTTACTAATGCTGTAATATTGTGATTGGTGTAATATCAGTGTCTCCCTTATGCTTAGTTACACCCCTGATGGTTCTGGTGAGAAGTATGAGAAGAGTGAAGCTGAAAAGAGAAACCAGATATTCTACAAATTCATGAAAAGAATTTCCTCCTGCCAGGAACAGATCTTAAGGTAGGTTAGGCCCATTCATTTCACTTCCGTGTATTAAAAAACAGAATGTGTTTGGAAATAAGCTAGAATTTAGAGTATCTTTGAGCCCTATTGTCAACCGTTCCATGCAGTTCATTCAGCAAATAAAGACTCCTGGGCTAACTTCATTTTCCAAGAATACAATTTACTGTGCTGACATGGATACAGAAAAGGCAAAGCTAATTTAACAGATTCCCACACAAATAGCATAATTAAGTGCCCCCCTCCCCCCCCGCCATCCCACAGTCACTTTATTTCCTCCAATCCGCTGTGTTCATTCTGTTTGGGTAATGGATTTTCCCAGCTGGCTGTCAGACTGGCCCCAGCTTTGCTCCTAGGAAGAAATGACCCTTGACGCCATAGGTATTAGAGAAAAGGTACTAGGTGCAGCAGAAGCGAGGCCAGCTCTGAGCAAACTCTGCATGAAAATGACATATTGAAAGCAGTCCCCATGTCCCAAATCCCTCCCCCCTTTGGGAGCAGTCCAATCAGGCATTGTTCCAACGTTTTGGAAGCCAGGTGCCCCTGGCAGGGTTGTAAATTCCTTTCCCAGTGTTGATGTCCTTGAAGGCAGGAAGATCGCTCACTTTGATATCTCTGGTTCCTGTTGGTGTCTATACTCCCTCATTTCCCACAGCATTCCTTCACACCTCCAGATCCCTTCCCTTCCCTAATACACACACACACACACACACACACACACAGGGTTATGGCAGTTGCTAGCCAATTTCAAAGAAAGTGAAGATTGGCATCTAACATAGCTACAAGCTTCAAGTCTGCTCCCTGCATCCCTTTGCCCCCCCCCTCCCAATACCTCCCTTTCATTCCATTCATTCCCTCCCCCCACCCCAACTTGCTCCTTGTCTGGCTGGGAAGGGGGGTTCCTGCTGCTGAGCCATGCTTCAGCCATGACACCTATATGAAGGAGAGCATCCTAAATCATGGGAAGCTTTTAGACTCTTCAAAACAGAACATTTTTCCTCCAAGGCAGTGGGGCCGCTGATAAGGTAGCGATGTGGCTTCCTTTGAGCAATGAAAGGGGAGGATCTGAGGGAAATAATGACCTTCAGCTGGCAAGTGTTTTATATATCTGCTGTAAACATTAAAGTATGAAGGAAAGCAGTTGCTGCCAATTGGCTCCTTGCCTTGAATTTCGTTGCCATCCTTTCTGAGCAGGTTCCCCACTGATAATGGGAGGCGCCAAAGCGCTCTTTCCCCTTCTTAAGTAAAAAATTCCAACCGTTGGCCCGGATGAACTGAACAAAACTAAAAGTCCGAAGCGAAATCTTTTCTCTATTTGTCCTTGTAAAGTCCTTGTAACAATAAATCAAGATCAGGGATTCCAAATAATGTATAAGCGAAAAGGTTTGGCAATTTCTGTAGGATAAAATGTTCTCAATCGATCTCTTTTGGTTCATATTGTTTTATAACACACTATACACTAAATAATATGCCATGAAATACAATGGCAGTGGAATATAGGTAGTCCTCGACTTACGACCACAATTGAACCCAAAATCTATGTTGCTATGTGAGATATTTGTTAAGTGAGTTTGGCTCCATTTTATGACCTTTCTTGCCACACTTGTTAAATGTTGTTCTGTTAGAAACACGGTTGTTAAGGGAATCTGGCTTCCCCATTGACTGGGCTTGTCAGAAAGTCGCAAAAAGGAATCACATGATCATGGGATACTTCAACCGTCATAAATACAAATCAGTTGCCACGCATCTGAATTTTGATCACGTGACCACGGAGATGCTATGAGAGTCGCAAGTGTGAAAAAAGGTCCCAAGTCACTTTTTTTTAGTGCCTTTGTAATTTTGAACGGTCATTAAATAGACTGTTGTAAGTCAAGGGCTACCTGTATTATTAAACCAAGTATCTAAAGAGAGAGGAATGGGTTTTTTGGAACTGCAGGAGGTCCAGAAAGGCCGTGGTGGTGAAGTGGTTAGAATGCAGTACTGCAGGCAAACTCTACACACAGCCTGGAGTTCAATCCTGACTGGGTTTAAGGTTGACTCAGCCTTCCATCCTTCCGAGGTTGGTAAAATGAGGACTCGGATTGTTGGGGGAAATACACTGAGATTTGTAAAACGGTCAGAGAGTCCTGTCAAACACTATGGAGCGAGCAGTATATAAATCTAAGCGCTATTGCTATTGCTACTATTCTTTCTGCATTGTTTGTTTAGCTGCGTAGGGAGAACTTTTTCCATAAATGGAAGCTTGGGGTAATAATAGGTTTGGGACCTTTTGCCTCTTAGATACTCCTGGAATGGCCAACCTTTATTTATTACCCAGCCATCTGCAGAGTTCCAGACAAGAATCCCTCCCTGTAATAGCTGCAAAAGTAAGAGAATCTTTGAATTCCAGCTGATGCCAACCCTAGTCAACATGCTGAAGACCAGAGAAAATGGTAGGCAGCCTGAATTAAGATGTTGGCTTGCAGTTCGTTCTTTTGGGTGGGGGGGGGGTGTTTCTTCCTTTCTGTGGTGTAAATAGGGAAGAAAGGCTGGGTAGAAAACTGGAGGTTCTACTTCAGAGTGGATGACTCTTCTGCTGCTTTCTGCCTATAGCTGCTTCTGTTTGCAAATGCCTTGTCAGTCTGATTTGGCTGTTCTATTATACTCCTACAGATTTCTATTATAATAAATTATGTTTCCCCAGTCTGCCAGACTAGCTACTCTTTGAGATGCTAACAGCTTGCAGGCAATAAGTCCTGTGGAGACTTAACCTCCCGATCCTTGGAATTCAGAAGATGCAGTCAGATCATCACACTCCCTGGCCTTCTTTCTGAGACATTTCAGGCTTCTTGCAAGCATATTCTTGTTTTGCTTGAAACCTTAGTTTTCTTTTGTTCTTTGCAAGTTATTTATAGGATAGCTTAAGAATTTGGAAAAATGTAGAAATATTTACAGCTGGTCGGGGTTTCCCAAATCACTGTTTGGAAGGCAAGAAGGACCAGTGGAACCCCTTGCACTGTGAAGAATAATATGCTTAGCCTCTTTTAGATAAAGTTGCTTGGATTTGCTTTAAGAGGGTGATCCCATGGGAGTGACTGAGGCAGGACTTTGCTCAGTTATCGGAGTAGAGATTCAATTAGTTGGTCCTGAAAAAGTAGGCGGGGTCCTTGCAGCTGGCCCAGCTATGGTCTGGACCCATATCCCTCCTGGGTGGTCATGGCTTCCAAGGAGGTGGACCATGGTTTGGTTCAGATGGTGGTTAATGCCTCTTTGGAAGAAGCCGTGCTTCTCCCTGTTCTCTCAAGGTCACCTTTGTGGATCTGACTATGTGGGACATTTGTCCAAGACATTTGTCCAAGATTTGTCCAAGCTTCTGGTCAGGTGGTCCAAAATGCAATTCTGAGCAGCCCCTTACCCTTCCTATTGCGGCACAAGTTGCAGCAGCTTCCCATTTCTTTCCAGGTGTTGGGTGTCATTTTTGAAACCCTGCATGGCCCACTTCTCCCTGATGACACCTACCCATCCCACTAGATTGGATAAGGTGGGCTTGCTCTAGGTCTCTTCTGAAGTGTAATCTGATGGGACCTAGGAAGGGAGCATGTTCTATAACCGTGCCTACCCTCTCCCCTGAAATACGGAGGGCTCAGTCCCCCCCTTTGCTCTCCAGACAGCTGTTAAGACTTGTCTCTTCCTTCAAATGTTTAGGGGAGGGGAGAGCCCAGCATTTGGGGCATTTTTTGAGACTACTCTTATGGTGCTGATTGAGGGGAGGTTGAATTTTAATCTTTTGTTTTTATTGTTCCTTTTTGGTAGAAGGGCAACACTTTCATAAATTAGCTTTTTACATGCATTTGCGATGAGGGCAATAACCCTGAAAAGACTCTTCCTTTGTTTTGACAGATACATCAATAGAATTTGGAACTGCAGTAGTATACACATGTGAGAAAAGTTGTTGGACAGCCAGTTGTTCTTCACCCTTGGAAGAATTTATTTTTGTACAAGAAGATCCAGACCAGCGATTGTTTAAATAGATTATGTTTAATTCCTTGCCTGACTGAAGGCACACATGAAGAGTGAATCAGATATGAAGCTCTGTAATTTGTCCAGAAGAGAAATGTTGACCTCCGCTGGTCCTACCTGTTTAACCTTGTCCAGGCTCAGAAGCATATATTGTGCATATGTCCATCCATGTACGGCTCTGTAAAGCCCTTTAGATTGAGGGCTGGGTTTCTGCATCTTCCCACTACAGCTGGGCTGACCAGTCTGATGCAGGGAGAAGCAGGTATTTGCTCCCAATTTCCTGGAGGGCATGGATATATTTTGGTGTTGGAGCTGCCCTTCTGGAATGGCCTTAACAGGTTCATTCCTCTGTCCAGTGGTGGGCTGCAACCGGTTTAACAACGTGGAACATTCAAAATATAGCTATTTGAAGCTCAGCTGCTTACCTTCTAAGGCAGCCCTGGTAAGTAGAACAGCGGAGGCGCGGAAATCAGCTGAGCCAGAAGGAAGGAAATATAGGACAGGACAGGACAGGGTGGGGGCAGGTGGGAGGGGCCAGCTGATCATTGGAACTACCGGTTCTCCTGAACCGGTACGAACCGGCAGCAGCCCACCATTGCTTCTGTCTCACATTTGGTCTGCCTTTCAGAACAAGCTTTTCTAGCAGGCTTTTGAGACCTGATATCCTATGTTTTAATTACCATATGTATCATATCATATTACTGTATATTCCTCTCTTGTGAGCTACCAAGAGTCATATGATTGCAACATGGTATAAATTTGATTAATAAATACTGTTACTGTTGTAATGATTTCATGCATTTACTGTAAGTGGGGGTGGGGGTGAGTATGGGTGTAGTTCCATTTTCACCCTTACAGGTGGCCTGGGTTTTCCTCAACCCTACCAACTGTCTCTACCAAAGGCAGTTCTGCACAGTGTCTGGACAGAGAGTTCTAATCTCATTTTTTGGATGGTTTGAGCCACCCCCTGCTTAGGAATCGCAGCCCTGAGTGCTCTTTCCACCACTTTGGGTTGTTTCCAAGCCCTTCTGAGCTGTGCTCATGTATTGGTCCATCTAGTTCTGTAGCTTAGTGGCTATCATGCCCGACAGGACTTTCCAGGTTTTGGGGAGGCAGGGCGTGAGCCTGTAGTTGGATGGTGTGGGTTCTCAGACCTGCCCCAGTTTGATCCCTTAGGGAAGAAAAACTCTTGACTCCATTTGGCTGAAGCTAAGAGATGCTGGTTGCAGTAAATTGAGGCGGAATCTAAAATTCTTGCGCCACAATACAAAACTATTCCCTTGGTTCCCCATCCCTTCCCCCTATGATCAGTCCTCCTTTAAATCCAAGTCTTTTTATTTTATTATATAAAATGCAAAAAGAAAATAAGAAATTAAGGGCGGGAAAGGGAAGGGGGAAACGGGGTTCCCAGGAAGTCCCATGACCAACTGGTCTTGAACCCATCTGGCCTCGCTGAGAAGTTTTGGGAAGCACCGAGGTGTTGAGGCTGGTGAAATTCCACCCTCAGGGATCGGATTTTTTTGTTTGTTTGTTTGTTTACATTTATATCCCGCCCTTCTCCGAAGACTCAGGGCGGCTTACAGTGTATAAGGCAATAGTCTCATTCTATTTGTATATTTTTTTACAAAGTCAACTTATTGCCCCCCCAACAATCTGGGTCCTCATTTTACCTACCTTATATAAAGGATGGAAGGCTGAGTCAACCTTGGGCCGGGCTTGAACCTGCAGTAATTGCAGGCTACTGTGTTCTAATAACAGGCTTCTTAACAGCCTGAGCTATTCCGGCCCTAGATTTCAAACTGCACTTCTCCAAATCAACTATTCCTGCTGTCAGTTTTGGAAGGCAATTTTCTTTTTGCTTCTTAACTGCCACATATTTTAGCTAGGGAAGTTTGGAGGGGGTTGTTGTTGGAGCGGTAGGAAGTTAGTCATAACAACATTTCGTATTCAAGGACATCCTGCGTCTGATGGAGACTGCCTGAAGACTGTATCCAGTTGAGTGTGAAGAGTTGATTGGACAATGTGATGAACTTGTGGGTGTGGGGCAGGGCTGTGAACTGTCAACTGGGTGTGGAAAACCTGGAAGCTTTCAGTTTCGGGTTTTCCCAGCTGTGCCAACATGACATCTCTAATAAATTGGAACATTGAGGAACCTCAAGCCTCAGAGCTTTATTTTGTTGGGGATGTTCCTTGGAACCCTGACATCCGACACAGAAACAGGAATAGCTTAGCTAAGGTGCAGGCAGAAGGCAGGTGAGAAAGATGGAGGCTAATACAGCCAGACAACACCGGTCAATAAGTATCTTGGGTGTAAAGCACTGCTGGGTGGGGAAACGCTCTTAGCTTCTAGTCCAGGGCTCTGCAAACTTGGCTCTTTTAAGCGCGGAGGACTTCAACTCCCAGAATTCCCTAGCCAGCAAAGCTGGGAGTTGAAGTCTTCCTGGCTTAAAAGAGTCAAGTTTGCAGAGCCCTGGACTAGAACAGCGCGGGGCCCCTCCAGCCGGGCGCCCTTCGCCGCGAACGGCTAAGGGAGCCGCAGTCCCGCCCGCCAGCCGCTAGGGGTAACCGCTCAGCCAGGGGGAGCGGCCGCTCTGCGAATGCGCTTCCCGCTCTATGGTGACGGTCGCCGGAGGCGGCCTGAGGAGCGGCGCATGCGCGGCGCCTGGCTGGAGCCCCTCGCCGTCCCTTTTTCCCGCTCGCTTCCTCAGTGCTGGGATGGCGGCGGCGGCGGCGGCGGCCCTGGCCCTGCAGGGGGAGCTGGCCCAGTCCGTGGCTTCCGCGCGGGTGCTGGTGGTGGGCGCCGGCGGCATCGGCTGCGAGCTCCTCAAGGACCTGGTGCTCACCGGATTCGCCCACATCGACGTGGTGAGAGGCCTTGGAGGCGCGATGGCGGGAGGGCGGGCGCGGGGGGGGGGGGGCGGGGGGCGCTCGCGCTGCTTGGCGCCTTCGGGCCGCTCGCGTTCCACATACGCGCCTCCCCCCCCCGCGGGAGGGGCGGGGCTTGATGGCGGCGCGCGGGGGGGAGCCTCTCTCTCTCTCTCTCTCTGCCGGAGTGGCGGCTGTGAGCGCGCAGGCCGCCCGGCGGGCCCTCTGGAGGGAAGGCGGCCTCGGGTGCCCGGTTAGCCCTCCGGGGCTCCTCAGAGCACCCAAGCAGGGACGCTGGAATGGTGGGGGGGGGGGGCTGCCCGCGGGGAACCGGCCTCCCTCGCGGGGCCCGGACGCCGGAGGGCCTCGCGATCCCTGGGCCGCCTCCGGGCTCTCCTTTGTTGGCGGCTCCCGTCTCAGGGCCGGGCGAGATGCAAGAGGGAGCGCCCGCCCGCCCGCCCGCCCGCCCGCAGCCGCCCTGAGGGATTTGGAGCCCATCTGACAAGACTTTTGCCGCCGCGTCTCACGAGCGGTTCTTCTTTGCGTGGGGTGGCTGCTGACGGTGGAGCCTCCCTGTAAGAGAGCAGGCTACCTTCAGAGCCTGGAAACGACAAAGAAAAAGAGCGGCTTCTGTCGGGGACTTAATGTTAGAGGAGTGATTCGTATTTGGAGCTCAGTGTTTCTGTTGGTATCTGAGGTCTTATTCTCTTTATTGATTGGGTACTTATGAGATCCTATGAAAGTTTGCGCAAGATAGCTAACTTTGTTATACATTAACCCCTTTTTCTTGGATTTGTACATTGCAGTTAACACAAAAAGAGACCTTGTATGAATGCATTTAATGGGCCTTTATCCTTAGTTTGGCTGTGGTTGCTGCAGGATTGTCAATTCATAATTGAGCTATTTATTGCTGTGAATACAACTCTTTAAAATAGATTCCCTGCAAAGTTGAAGGGTCAGCTGTTTTGGTTTTTTTTGCAAAACTCCTTAATATTGGGAGGAGTCTGTTTCAGTGTTTGTGTACTGTGTATTTGGTAGCGCCTAATTGTAAAAGAATAGAGAATTAATGTTTTCACAGAAGGGCTTGGGGTATGCAGGAAATATAAAATACTTAAAATTTCAATATAAAGAAAGAATACAAAAATTGTGGAGGATTTCAAATAATATTTTCAGAGATCCATAAATTAAACTGCTATATCCTATATTTCTGGCTTAGATAAGTGTATGGGATGGGTACAGGTAACATATTTTTCTGCTAATAAAACTTAATTTAGCTATGTTTTCTTGATTAATCTCATTCTATAATTTGAGTTCACCAGGACATAATAGTAGAACAGGCAATTGAACTTATTTTATAATGCAAAGGAAAATAAATTATTACTTGTTGATTATTGCAAAGTAAAAGCTAGAAAATAGATCTATATATTTTTAATATGCAATAGGTTGGGTACAGGTTTAATTATGGTAGGGGGCAAATCCACTGATGTGCACTGAGAACATATGCACCACAGACAAATTCCTTGTGTGTCCAATCACACTTGGCCAATAAAGAATTCTAATTCTAATTAGTCTCACTGATTTCAGTTATTCTCGTTTAAGTATGACTAAACCTGAACCCAGTTCATTCTGTTTGCATTCCAATAATTATGGGATTATCAAAGTACCTACATGAAACCTTCAGAATACAAAGAGATCCATTTGACACTCATGGATATATAAGATTGTTGTGCACATAACAGACAATATTGTGTGATATATATTCTTTTCTGATCTTGGACTGCTAATTGAAGCAGGCAGTTGAAAATATTGAGAATTGATTGAGAAATACTATTTCTTAATTTAATAATTTGTATTCCACAATGACCCGAATCCAGATTGGTGTTCAGCTTTTAACATGAAATAGTTTCTAGCTGCGTTTTTGGAGAAGACTGAGTTGAAAGCAAAGGGGTGATCTATCTCTGGGTCCTTCCTCATTCAATGACTACAGAATTGATATCTGATATGCATAAAATACACTTTTGTTAATTCATCTGAATAAATCTGGTAACTACAAGTACTATATTTCTAGATTGATCTGGATACCATTGATGTCAGTAATCTCAACAGGCAGTTCTTGTTTCAAAAGAAGCATGTTGGGAGATCAAAAGCTCAGGTAAGTGGAATCCTAAGTATATGTAGTTTCTTACATTTTTCAGCTAATTCAAATTATTGACCATTTATATCCTCCCTCCCTCTCTCTTAAGAAATCATATCCATTTGTTCCTCTGCATTTTTCATTGGACAACAGTTTCTTAAATATCCATTTTATTCAGTTTTGTGCCTTTCTAACTCACGTATTGCAGCTTTTGGTGTCTAACATTGTGTTAAAAGTAAGTAAATAAGAAATAAAAATACGTTTAAAAAGCAAACAAAAAAAATTGCACCTCCAAAGCCATCCAGATCTGGGCACTAAGTAAAATCATAAGTTGTTTAGGACTTAGAATAGGGGTCCCCAACCCCCGAACTGTGGTTTGGTATTGTGATGCGGCCCATTCGGAACTGGGCTGCGCAAGTGGCAGGCGGGGGTGCGTGCACAGCTCCTTTTGCGTTGGTGCCTCTATTAATTCATATCTGTTAGTAAGAATGTAGTCCAATATAGCTGACCCACTAGTTCCTTTCTCTAGCTTTTGGATGATAAAGTTGTTATTCTACCACTTCTGCCAGTGATCTTTGCAGTATCTCTCTTTCCCTCTCCCACCTGTTCATGTAGCAACTATTTTGCTTAATGACCAAGTCACTGGAAAGGACTGCTATCCCTAAGTGTGTATACACCAATCTTTTGTTTTTCATCTCGGTTTGGTTGTGTCTGCCTATTTGTCCTGTAGAATTATTAAATATCCATAAGGTCATTTCGACTTACTGTACAGCATTTATATTTAAATGGTTCTTGAGTATCAATATGTTTTCTTGATCTCTTGCAGGTTGCCAAGGAAAGTGTGCTACAATTTCACCAACAAGCTAATATTATTGCTTATCATGACAGCATTATGAAGTATGCCTGATTCTTGTTCTTAAGTTTTTTAGTGCTTTTTTTAAAAAAATGTCTGTTTTTTGGAAATAATTTATGTTTGTCACACACATAACTCGGTTTCTTCCATAACTTGAAGCATTGTAATATATCATACCATTTGAATTTTCTTTTTCTACTTAATTCTGATTTGGTAACATAGAATACGTGATAGCGACTGAAGCCTCATCGTCAGCTGTACATATTCCAACCAAAGATAGATTTCACTAGACATCTGCCTAGATATAACACAGTCAATTTTATTCAGTAAAGAAAATGCTTTTTTGGACCCTAACTAGCTTTTTGCTTAAAGAAAAAAGGTTGTGGAAAGAGCAGCAATCTTCTATCAATTACCCTTCCACCCTGAAATAAATCATTTTATTTTTCTTCAAACTGTTTTGATGTATTAACTGAAAGTATTTTTGAATTACTTTGTGTAATGGACTGGTAACCAGTGGAATTACAAGCCTAGGGATTTGATGTTTGGAAAAGATTGTATTCAAATGTTTCATTTGACACACTTAATTAAAACAGATATGTGCTCTTTTTCTGCAGCCCTGATTATAATGTGGAATTTTTTCGACAATTCACCCTAGTAATGAATGCCTTAGATAACAGAGGTGAGATATCTCTTTGCATCTTACATTTTTAAATGGATCCCACACACAAACACATTTATAACCTCAAATATTCTCTATATCTCTTTCAATGTATTTCATAATAAGATGGGATGCATAGATAGACATGAGAGTAATATTTAAAAGTTAATGTTAAATGCTCTGATTGCAAGCTGCTAATTTAATTGTTGCCCAGTGATCAAAGTGAACAATATCCTCTGCCTAGGGAATGGCCTTGAAGGACAGAAGAACTGCTGCTCATGCAGTAGTCAGAAATTAATTTGACAAAAATATCAGACAAGCCCCTCCCCTAAAGAGCCGTGGTGGTGGCACAGTGGTTAGAATGCAGTACTGCAGGCTACTTCTGCTGACTGCCGGCTGCTTACAGTTCAACAGTTTGCATCTCACCAGGCTCGATGAGGACTCAGATTGTTGGGGGCAATAGGGTGACTCTGTAAACTGCTTAGAGAGGGCTGTGAAGCGGCATATAAGGCCTATTGCTTTATCACACAAAGATAAAGGGAGGGAGGACAGAAGCACATTCAGACCTGTTAGATTGGTTACAAAAAAACAGTCCTGATCTATAAGGCTGTCAAGCTCTGCCCAAAAAATGACATAGAACAATCAGTCAAAATTCAGTTTATTATTTGCTTCCATCAAATAGACCGAATCTTATCAGACTAAACCGATATTAATCTTGCTCTAAGGCTGTAATGGCGAACCTATGGTACTCGTGCCAGACGTGGCACTCAGACCCCTTTCTGTCGGCATGTGTGGTGTTGCCAGCTGCTCTTGTAGTTTCGGTGTGCACATGCGCACTGGTCAGCTGGTCTTCGGATTTCCGGCACGCACGGGCATTCTGGTTTGGGCACTTGGTGCCGAAAAGGTTCGCCATCACTGCTGTAAGGGATCTATTCTGGGAGATATTCTAGGAAGTGGCTATCCTAAATCTCTTCCTCTTGTCTCCTATCCAGCTCTGGATTGTTGCTTCTTGTCAGGCACCCTTTCTTGGAATGTGCTCCCTCCTTTCTAGAAACTGCTACGTTACTGTAGTCCATCATGCCACCCCTTCTATAGGCACCAACCCTCAACAATGGCATAGGTTTCTAGAAAAAAATTAGAATAACAAAGTTGGAAGGGACCTTGGAGGTCTTCTAGTCCAACCCCCTGTTTGAGCAGGAGACCCTATACCATTCCAGACAAATGGTTCTTCAGTCTTCTTGGAAAACCTCCAGTGATGGAGCACTTACAACTTCTGGAGGCAAGCCATTTCATTGATGAATTGTTCTCACTGTCAGGAAATTTGTCCTTAATTCTAAGTTGGATCTCTTCTTTTGATAGTGTTCCACACTTTACTTCTCGTTTGCCCTCAGGTGCTTTGGAAAATAGGCTGACCACCTTTTTGTGAAGCCCCTCAAATATTGGAAGGCAGCTATTTTAGTCAAGTCAATCTTGTAGGACTGACATCACTGTACTTTCAGGAGAAATACATCAGTATTGAAGCTAGCTCTTTTGGTTCTTGGAAATCAGTAATGGTCATCTCTTTACACAGCTGCCCGTAACCATGTGAACAGGATGTGTTTGGCTGCTGATATCCCTCTTATAGAAAGTGGGACCGCGGGCTATCTTGGGCAAGTCACCGTTATCAAAAAGGTAAGATATTGTCTTTCTGGTCTCTGGTGCTGCAGCATTATAATCCTCAAAATGTATCCATACTCACTCTGCAGTAATTTTTTTCTGATTTTTTTTCTTCACTAGGGAGTGACAGAGTGTTATGAATGTCATCCTAAACCAACCCAGAAAACGTTTCCAGGCTGCACCATTCGGAACACTCCTTCTGAACCCATCCACTGCATTGTGTGGGCAAAGTATTTATTCAAGTAAGCAGCCTCTCTTGAAGGGAAAAATGTCATTCTTCTCTTGCAAAGTTCAGAAGAGTTCCTTACCTGGTTTATGTAGATTTATCGGCTTGGACTATTGTGTGGATGAGCCCATCTTATAGAAGAAACCTGGACGTAACAGATTGTTACAGTTAACACATTATCCCGTCCTGTTCAGTTGCAGCTGCCAAGAGTGCCTGTTTCCTATGGAAACTTCTCTGACATTTCTGTAATAATTCTTCAGAGATTCTTTCTCTAACAGTTGCATTGAGTGATGAATAACCAGCAGAGCCCTTTTGGACAAATTCCAGTAGTTGCAGTCTGTTCTTTATTAATAATGCATCAGATAATTTGGAAGTGGTTCAAAGAATGATCCTTAAGAAAGATCGAGGAAAGCGGTACTTTTGGCCTTGAGAAGACAACTCTGAGAAGGATATGGGGACACTTGTGAAACTCCTCCAAGGATGACCTATAGAAGACCAAAACATGTCTTTGTCACTGCATGAAATAATGGATTAAATTGGAGGAAAGCAAATTCCAACAATGCCAGAGTGTCTTCCTTAACAACAAATATATTTGAGGATAGAACTTGGAGGAGATAATAGACTGCTTTGTAAAAGAGGAAGGTTTCTTACTGGTAATCCTTGATTTATGACCACAATTGGAACTGAAATTTCAGTCACTAAGCAGACAATTGTTATGAGAGTCATCAGGTAAGCAGACCTGATTTTACCACTGCAGTTAAGCATGTTGTTAAGTGAATCACATAGTCATTAAGCAAATCCATCTTCCCCAATTGACTTTGCTTGTCTTGTCTACTGGGAAGGTTGCAAATCGTGATCATTTGACTACAAGATGCTGCAACTGTTGTAAATGGGAGCCGGTTGCCAAGCACCCAAACTTCAGTTGTGACTCCAGGAATGGTGCAATGCTTGTAACTTCAAGGGTGGGTCATAAATCACTTTTTCCGAGGCTGTCATAACTTGAACTATCATTAAACAAACTATAAGTCAAGGATTGCTGAATAATATTTGAATGCAGATCAAGACTGACTTGGACACACAGTATCTCTAACTCTTACTGTGAAGGTTTTCTCTCTCCTTCTTAAAACGATGTGACATAGTTGTTAAGTTGGACTAAAGTCAGCAAACATTCCTATAAACCAAAAGGATAATTGCTCTTACAAATGCTGTATTTGGGGGCTGGGGGCGGGGAGATGATAAGCTTATGTGCGTATTCACATCCTTTGTTCTCGGTGAAATTGTGTATCTTGTGTGTTTGAACCTCCAGCCAACTGTTTGGAGAAGAAGATGCTGATCAAGAGGTGTCTCCTGATAGAGCTGATCCTGAAGCTTCGTGTAAGTGTGAAATCCTTCTTTGTTCTTGAGTAAATGAGCCCTTTACTCTGCCTGTTGGAGGCCCAGAACCTTTCACTGCTTCTCACCAGGCTTTTTTCCCAGAGGGCAAACCAAGGCTGTTCCGTTTTCCTTGCCACAAAATCGTCTCTCTCCAGACCATTCAAATCTTAGCCCTTTCCTTAAAAGGTGTGGATTAAGAAGACTTAGAATAACTTTTTTGTCACTTTGAGTGTACACTAATCGGCATACATTAAAAGGAAATTTAGTTGCATGCAGATCTCAAAAGGTCACCACCTCCAATATACACTACATAAATATGACAGGGTAAATAAACTGTAAAATTATGCATCTACCCACATATATTACTATTCTATGACACAGAGAAACAACACAGTCTAGTTCGGATGTATACATGTACATGGTGAGAAGAATGAATCTTCCAAGTTTACCAGGCAGATGGCATAGGAAGCAAAGCTGTTACAGAATCTGGTAATTGCACTAGAAATACTTCAAAACCTTCTCCCAAAGGGGAGAAACAAAAGCAGACCGTGAAGTGGGTGTGTGGTGTTTCTAACAATGCTTTGAGCTCTAAGCACATAGTGCTTATTAAGTAATATCCTGAATGACAGAAGCAAGCTTCCTATAATCTTCTCCAATGTCCTTATCACTCTTTGTATAGACTTTCTATTTGAGGCACTGCAGCCACCAAACCAAACACTGGGACACTTGTTAAAATGCTCTTAATCATGTCTCTGTAGAAAGTGACCAGGACAGAAGGAGAAAAATGTGCTGTCCTCATCCAACGCAGGAAATGCAGAATGTAACATGTCTTGAGAATATCTCATATGTCCAGCCAAACTTATCTGAACGATATCCGCACTCACCTGTGTGGGCTGTCTTCCTAAGAAGTATCTGCTCTTTGCCTAGTAAAAGATCTTGGGCAAAATATCTTAGTAATGATTGTGAAATGTTCCATTGTTGACAGGGGAACCAGCAGAAGCAGAGGCTAGAGCAAGAGCCTCAAATGAGGATGGGGACATCAAACGGGTTTCAACGAAGGAATGGGCTAAATCCACAGGCTATGACGCAGTTAAGCTTTTCACTAAGGTAGGGCAGACTCTGTGTTTATCTTTGAACAAGCTGAAGAAAAACAACAACTGTGGACTGATTTCCATCGGGCCTATTTGCATACTAGGAAGTAGTGATGAAATTAAAGGAAACGTACCACGGTCGTCATCAGTTTTTAATTTTAAAAAGTTCTACATTTTAAAAAAATTAAAATTGTAAAGCACTTCAGTGTATCAATTAGTGATGTATTCTTTTGAAAGGTGAAAACGAGTATATCCCCTGTCCTCTAGACCTGGTAAATCTATATAGCCCAGCATGGTTGCTGTGGGGCATTGCCAGTTTTGATCAGGGATATTTAAGAGAAAGGAGGCTGTTTCCATACTGTAAAACAGGGCTCGCCAGGGCCAGGGCCCAGTAGAAGGCTGCAGCCTGTTTGGAATCAGGCTGCACAAGTGGCAGGCATGCACTCGCAGCTCCAGTTGCACAAGTAGTGGGCACACACACACGAAGCTGTATTTGCCTTGCTCCCTCACCATCCTCTTCCTTCTGCGCTGGTATAGGAATGCTAAAACTCCAAAGGCTCCCAGCTGCATTCACACTCTCCATGTTGTTTTAGAAAGGGTGCTGTTTTTCATAGTCACAGGCTGCACATTTGAGAAGGGAAAGCTGCTAAAATAGCAAGGAGGGATTATGTGGACAAATGTTTATATCAGGTGAGAGGACCGTTTTTGGTCTGGGGGCCGTACTCTATACCTGAGGAGTGCAGTGGGATAAGGTGGGGATTGACATGACCTTTATTAGTATGTAGTAATATATGTATTTATATATATGTAGCCATGAAAAATATATATATGTATATAAATAAAATATAATTATTATTTATATATATATATATATATATATATATATATATATATATATATATATATATATATATTTATTTATTTATTTATTTATTTATTTATTTATTTATATATAGGTCTTTGGTTATTCGGGTTTTCTTCCGCGTAAAATTGGAAGTGTCTTGGAAGTGTCTATATAATATATAAATAAAATAAAATAAAAATATATATGTAGTCATGAAAACCTTTGAAAGGCTAGTGCTTTCCTACTTGAAAACCATCACGGATCCACTGTTAGACCCCTTGCAATTTGCATACCAAGCAAATAGATCAACAGATGATGCTGTTAGTATGGCTCTGCACTACATCCTACAACATCTTGACTCTCCAAAGTCCTATGCAAGGGTCCTCTTTGTAGACTTTAGTTCAGCATTCAATACCATCATTCCAGACATTCTTCTAACTAAGCTAAACCAGCTACAGGTACCGGAACAGACTTGTAAGTGGATCACAAGCTTCCTAACAAACAGGAAGCAGCAGGTGAAGCTAAGCAAGTTCACATCAAATACCTGTACAATTAGCACAGGGGCCCCCCAAGGCTGTGTGCTCTCCCCACTTCTCTTCTCTCTGTATACCAATGACTGCATCTCCAACCTTTAGTGTTCACAAATAGAATACAGCATGTTTACTAATTTTGCTGTCTTTATCAAATTTACACAAAATTGCACTCAGCAATTTCAGATATTCCAGGAATTTATTATTATCAGCAAATGTCAAGATTCAGCGTATCTTTGAAAGAGTTCTGTTGCTAATATTCCCAATCAGCTCTAACCAGAGAGCTGTTAATATTTCTAGCAAGTAAGAGCATCACTTAATATTAAGCTTCCTTTCCAAATCTGGTTTTCTAGCTTTTCAAAGATGATATCAGGTATCTTTTAACAATGGATAAGCTCTGGAGAAAAAGGAAGCCTCCTATTCCTCTGGACTGGAATGAAATACAAAATCAAGGTAAGCGTTTTTAGATTAAAAGTTGAAAATAACTGAATCAGCCAAACAGTATTTCAATACTGGCCTCCAGCAGAACTGATATGTGTATTTACATCATTTATTTAGTGCTGATCGCAGAATATTTGTTTGAAGGCTATTATCATGCCAATTTGAATTTGACAAGTTGCTCTTTAAATCTTTATGCCATCCAACTTCCAAAGGACTTTGAGTGGTAACAAATAAAAAACATCAAAAAAGAAAATACAATCATTTTTATTTATTTAATGTCCACAGCCGGCCATCTCATATACGTGACTGGCTATCACACACAATTTCACAAAAAACAAACCATCAAAACAATTGAAAACAAAACCATCAAACTACAACTAAACTGGTTAAAAACTATAAAAATAAAATGTGGGAAAGTAATTAAGTTTTTGTGCATTCCAAAACATTTTGCAGGCTCCATATTTTGATTGAATACTTAGCTGAATGACAAAATCAGATTTTAAGAGCTTCCATAAGGTCAGGTTGGAGCCAATCTCGCCTCAGGAATGATGTTCCACAGGAAGGATGCCATGACGGAAAAGGCTCTTGGGTTCTGCCAGATGAAGCTCCTTGGCAGGCACAATCCACCGTAGTGCCCTTCTGCTGGACTTGATGGTACAGTAGACATAACCAGGAAGTGGCAGTCCCTCAAATAATCTGGCTTCATGTTACATAGGGCTTTACAGATCATAACCAGCACCTTGAATTGGAAGAAGACAAGCAACCAAGGCAGTTTGTGAAGCAGAGGGATGACACGGACGGTTCTGGGGTTATACATAACTGCCTAAGCCATTGCATTTTGCACCAGCTGCAGCTTCTGGGTGCTCTTCAAGAGCAGCCCCATATGGAATGCATTAGAGTAGCCCATTTGGGAGGTGACCATGGCATGAATGACTCGGGGTAGAGCCACAGGATCTACATTTCTTTCAGTATATTACATAATAATGGGATGCATAGATAAACATGGGAGTAATATTTAAGAATATTAAATGCTCTGATTGCAAGCTGCTATTGTTGCCCAATGATCAAAGTGAATACCCTCTTGTAGAAGGCAAAGGGAATGGCCTTGAAGGACAGAAAGAACTGCTTGTGCAGTTGCACAAAAAAGCCTTCCTAGCAACACACCCTCCTCAAGCCACAGTCATAAGATCAAAAGGACCACCAGATTGGCCTTGTTTCTATTTGGAGTAGTGCCACCCCATCCACCACCAAAGATGTCCTAGGCTTACAACTGACAGGCCCCAAAACAAAGGAACTTGTTCTTAATATTGTATGTGTTTGTTTTTTGCATTTTATTTGGTTGTTCACCGCCCTGAGTCCTTTGGGAGAAGGGTGGTATACAAATTAAATAATTATTATTATTATTATTATTATTATTATTATTATTATTATTATTATTATTATTATTATTATTATTATTATTATTATTATTATCTTGTCAAGCTTGAGCTGAAGCCTTCCTGTTCACCACCCAAACTCATACAGCCTCCAGATCTTGAGACAGGTCATCAATAGTGTTGTTTAATTTGCCATGGGCAAAGGGGGGGGCCTAGGGAGTCTCTTATCCCCTCAACCAATGTTGACTGGAACCAGCCCCAGAGGAAATGAGAACTACTTAGTTCAGAGAGTGTTTCCAGTCTCTAACCCATGGGGCTGGCTCAGAAGAATAGAAATAGAAATAAAATGAATAGAGTAGAGTAGAATTGAGTAGAAATCAACATATATTAAAATGAAATTTCATTGCATTCAGCTCTCAAAAGATAACTATTATACATATACACACATACATGACACACAAAAACATCACCATCTAGTGTAAATGTATACATATACATGGCGGGGGGGGGGAATCCTGCAAATTTACAAGATAGATGGCATTATGAACAAAGCTTTTACAGAATCTAGCAGTCCTGCTATAGATACTTCAAAACCACCTTCCAGAGGGGAGAAGAAACAGACCATGACAGTGGGCGCGTGGGTCTCAAACAAGGCTTTGAGCTCTAAGCACATAGCACTTAAAAGCAGCATCCTGAATAATGGGAAACAAGCTTCCTATAATCTTCTCAGCTGTCCTTACCACTCTCCATATGGACTTTGTATCTGAGGCTCTGCTAACATCAAACCAAACAGTGATGCAGTTTGTTAAAACGCTGCCAACCGTGCTTCTGTAGAAAGTGGGCAGGGCAGAAATAGAAAGATGCACTCTCCTCATTCATGCAAACTCTGGTTTGCACACTTCACTAAGCTTGCACACTTCCTCAATAGCATGATTGATGGCTTCAGAAGCCACTGAGAAATCAAAAAGCACAAGGGTAAAGACACCACCTGCATCCTGATTTCAGCCCAGGTCATCTACAGTTGAAGTGTGACCCAAGCTGACTAACCGCTAAATCCCAGCCTGAAACTGGACTGGAACAGATCTAGATGATTCATTTCCTCCAGGGTTCTTATCAGACTGACCACTTTCTCAACAATCTTCCCCCAAAGTTATCAAAAACCATCGATTGAAGGACTTCCTCGAGTTCTTTGCATTTCACAAGTGCTGGTGTGAAAATGTTGAGGATGTTTGTGTTTATAGATGTTACGTATAAAATACTAAGTACAGTAAAGCCTCAAGTTAACAAAGTTTTCAGAGCAGAGGGGTTTCAAATCAGGCCATTGTGAAGATCACTTTTGGTTGCCTTCTCAGCATTGGAACTGTTGTCCTTCAACTGTTTGAGGGCCCGTTTTTCTCTATCAGCAAAAGAGAGTGGATCATGGCAGGAACCAGGCTGTAGCCAAGGAATTGCTGTTGCTTCAGCTCAATCTTCCACCAGTGCCACCCAGCACCCCTGCCCAAAGATCCCTGTGCTTTCCAGGCTTCTGTCCCCAATTCAGATGCTCCAACCTGGGCTGCCACCACCTCTTCTCATCAGGAATTTAAACATTTATTTGTATACCACCTTAATTATTTTTACAAATAATTCAAGGCAGCAAACATACCCAACACACCTTTCTCCTATTTTCCCCACAACAACAACAACAATCCTATGATTTGAGTTGGACTGAGAAAGAATGAGTGGCCCAAAGTTATCCAACTGGCTTTCATGGCCAAGGTGAGACTGGAACTCACTTTCTAGCCTGGCACCTTAACCACGAGCCAAACTAAACAAAGCTAGTCAGGGCAGAAGGAAATCCCTCTTATAGGGGAAGTAGTCACCAAAGCCCAGACTGCTTCCAAGAATCAAAGACAAGTACAATATTTTGAGATACTGTTTGGGTGAATATTGTGCCTACCCACCAAACTTTCTCTCTGTTGAAATGGCAGCTCATTTCCAACAGAAGGTGAGTCACACATCATGGAAACTCTGGAAACTGCTGCTGTTTATTTGCTTCAGACGTGATTTGTGTTTGTAATAGTAGAGTGAGTGGGAGCTTCGTTGTCTTAATGTATGTTTGATATGAGATTGCATTCAGTTTAGAATGTTTTATAGAATAATTTCTATAAATTATTTATAGTTGCCGCTATCCAAATGCCTCCCATCGACCAGTGCGCTCCCATAGGGAGGGCCTCCTCAGGGTGTCGTCGGCCAGACAATGTCGACTGGCGACCCCCAGGGGGAGGGCCTTCTCTGTGGGGACTCCTGCCCTCTGGAACGAGCTACCGCCAGGGATACGTCAACTCCCTGACCTCCGGACCTTTAGACGCGAGCTAAAGACATTCTTGTTCCATCGCGCAGGGCTGGCCTAATAGTTTTAATGGGGTTTTTAATGGAGTTTAAGTTTTTAGTTTTTTATTGAATTTTAGCTGTTAGCCAAATTGAATAAGTCTTTTAATAATGTTCTTAATTTTTATATTCCTATTTTACTCGGCTGTAAACCGCCCTGAGTCCTTTGGGAGAAGGGTGGTATATAAATCAAAACAATCAATCAATAAATAAATAAATAAATAATTTGATCAGTTATTCTCTTCTCCTTTTCCATCTGAAGACAACAGCACATCTAATCAACAGAATGAGTCTCCTTTGGGCCTCAAGGACCAGCAGGTTTTAGATGTAAAGAGCAATGCACATTTGTTCGCTAAGAGCATCGAGACCCTGAGAGTTCAACTGGCAGAAAAAGGTGATGGAGCTGAGCTTACATGGGATAAGGTTAGTTCAGCAAATGTTTGAGAGTCTGTTGAACGCAGAGGAGTAAGCCAACCTGCTTCCTTAGAAGTAGCATTGTATACTGTTGAACAGAGCCAGAAAGCGCTATTTAAGATGAAACCCAAGGCTGACTTGAAGGCTGATAAATGGATCAAAATGTTCTTTACTGGATAAATATGTGTGAGAAAGGTTTTGAAAATATATGAAACTGAAAAAAATGACCCATATAATTAACTTTATATTTCCTGATGGAGCTATAGATACTTTCTTGTTAACCAAGGATAGAATCTTGATTACAGGATGAGCCTTCCGCAATGGATTTTGTCACTTCTGCTGCAAACCTCAGGATGCATATCTTTAGTATGAACATGAAGAGCAAATTTGATATTAAATGTAAGTTTTGGTTTCCCTGAGTTTTTTAAAATATTTGCTGTGCCGTTTCCACGTACAAGAAAAGCATCCTATTTTTGCTTCCTTTTCAGCAATGGCAGGAAACATTATCCCTGCTATAGCTACCACAAATGCCATCATAGCTGGTCTGATAGTGCTGGAGGGTCTAAAAATCCTCTCAGGAAAAATTGAGCAGTGCAGAGCGGTAAGTGTGGTGCAGCTGTGTACTTTTCTTTCCTTCTTGGCCCTCCTGAATACATGGTTTGTTTCCTGTTCTTCTCTTAAGATTTTCCTGAATAAACAACCTAATCCCAAAAAGAAGTTGCTTGTTCCATGTGCTCTGGACCCCCCCAATCCCAACTGCTATGTTTGTGCGAGTAAACCAGAAGTGACAGTGAAACTTAATGTCCACAAAGTTACTGTTCTAACACTGCAAGATAAGGTAAGTCAGCTGCGCCTTTTCCATTCAATTCCTGCTTGAACAGCATTGATAGAATGCTCCTCCCCAGAATCTGTGCCCCAAGACTGATTTTTAACATTCTTGTTTTTAATTTAGAGAGAAAGGGAGAAAGAATCTTAGCATCTGAAAGTATATTTTTATCTAACAGATAGTTAAAGAGAAATTTAATATGGTAGCACCTGACGTCCAAATAGAAGATGGAAAGGGAACTATTCTCATCTCTTCAGAAGAAGGAGAAACTGAAGGTATGAAATTAAAGCTAAAACTGGATGGTGAATATAAAAAAAAACATTAAGGGAAAAAGCACTTTTCAACTTTCTATATATTATATTTCATCAGTATTATTCAGTCCAAACTCCAATCCCACGACAATGGAATCAAACATCTTGGTTTGTTGTTTTTTTCTGAGAAGCACATTACACTGTATTCTGGTCATAATTAATTTAGCAAACATTCTCTTCTCAATTCACCACCTTTACAACTGAACTAACTCAAGGAAAAATTTGCTGCTTAACCAGGTCATCATCCCTTATTCTCCTTCTTTTCCAAGAAGCAAAAGAGAACAGTGGTGGAGGGAGCGATTGCCCTTCTTCAGCCACTTTTAAAGCAGGAAAAATTCATGAATACAAATGAAAAAAAGGACATTCCTTTTTTTCAGTGGTTTCTTTGGGCATCAAATTTATTTTTCTTGTATACTTGCTAGAAGTATGAGATGCAAGGAAAAGGGTACTTACGATGGGAAAAGTGGAAAGGGATATATGAGGATTGGACACTGACTATGGAAGTGGAAGAGATAAATGAAAGAGAAAGAGGTTTATGGGAAAGAGCTCTGAAGTTTTCCTTCTATCCTGAGCTGAACTATAAAGAGGAATGCCTATTGGGCTGGAAGATGACATGCTTGCAGTTAGATATGGGGTTGAGTAAGAATGTATTTTTAGTCACTGTTAAAGCAACTCTTTGTGCTGTCATGGAAGAAATAATTCTGAAAACATTGACTTTGGTGCTTCCATAAAACTTTTACATCTTTTGTCCATGCTCCTATCTCTAATATGGTGCATGCATCTCCCATTTTTTTCCAGTCAAGCAAAGAACTGACTATAATTCAATGTTTTACCAGCCTTAAGTGTTTGATTATTATAGCAGTTTTGTAGGTTGCTTTCATAAAAAATAGCATGTGTCCTTTTTCTGATTTCCTTTCTTGCTTACAGCAAATAACCACAAGACGTTGTCAGAATTTGGGATTCGAAACGGCACTCGGCTGCAAGCGGATGACTTTCTGCAGGATTATACCCTACTGATCAATGTGCTACACAGGTGAGGAAGGTCAAATCCAACTTTATGAGATATTGCTGAAATCAGAATTCCTGCGAAAGAATGACAAGAGATCTTGCTAGTACAGAGATCAAATCTGTGGCTTTTCTTGGGCAATTCCAGGAACCTAGAGGAGGTTCAGAAACACTTCTCATTAACCATGCAGCCATGCCCATATAGAAGCTTATTGTTGTCTGTATCTTTTTGAGCAGCGAAGACCTTGCAAAAGATTTGGAATTTGAGGTTGTTGGCGATGACGTCGTTGGTCCCAAATCAGAACCGTCCACCAAAAATATCACCAATGGGAGTGATGACGGAGCACAGCCCTCAACATCTACAGGTAAGAAAAAACAATATTGCTGGTGTATTTTGGAAGCTTTGGCAGCCATGTTGCATGTTGTAATGTAAGCTATTTGAAGAGAACTAGTTTTGTACATTTTTTTAATATTCTATAAAACACAGATTTTACTTAATCCTCTGAGTAAGGATTACACCAATTTCTTTCCTACTAGGTTGGGCTTGTCCTCACAACCATTTGTCTTCCTCCCTCCTTGGTTAGACATTTTAGGAATTAAAGTGGTTTAGCAATTCATATCCTTCACTGCAAATGTCAGGTTGGGACATATTCATAAAAGATTGTTCTCGAACAGCAGAAAATACTGATAGAAATAAAAAATGCAGATGATTCCGGTAAACGTGCATTTTAAAGAACTGTAAAAGCCAGTTTGCTGTATGGTGCTTCTTTCTTTTCCAGCTCATGATGATGAAGATGATGATGATGATGTTATGATTGTTGAGACTGAAGAAGGTTCATCAAACAATGCCGATGACACAGAAACTAAGAACCGCAAGAGGAAGCTTGATGACAAAGAATACACCGGTGCGAAACGAATGCGATCGGAGCTGCCAGATGACAAACAGGATGATGTGATAGCTCTGGACTGAGGGCTGCCATGCCAGAGCTTGTGCCAAAAGGCCAATGGACGGGAGGTGTGAATAGCTGCATCAGCCCGATTTGCAGAATCTCTGCCATTGTCATTCCGTCACATTTAGATCTTCCCAAGTACGCTATTTGAAATATACTGGATTATCTTATCCACTCAAGCACAGTCACAAAAATTAAGCTCTCTATAATGTTTGAAAGCTGAATTGATAAAGGAAAACAAAGGAACCTTAGTGAAAAGTTATCAATTGGTAAATTTTCAGAACATTTCAATTCTGACTTAAAAAAACATTTCTTAGCCTAGTTCTTGCAATTTGTCACACCTTCAGAGCTAAATCTGAAAATGAAGGTGAGCTGTGTTTCACGTAGTCATTGGACACCATGTAAATTACTGTAAAACAATTTACTCCATCAGCTGGTAGTGCCTGCTGTGTGAAAAATGGATGTTGGTGTAGTGTTAGAGTTTCAGATTATTTATATAGGATGTTATGTAAAACTTAACTGCTACTCTACCAGCCATCTAATGGACCAAGTAAATACATCAGCTGTAAACTACATCTGTTTGCACAAACCACCTGTGTGCTGACCTGAGGATTTGTAAAGTGACTTCATAATACTGTACTAATTTTGATCTTAAGTATCCACAAACATACTGCAGGGCTTTTGAAAAATATTCTTTGTTGGCATTGAAAAGGGAGGGTTTTTTTAAATAAAAAATTTGTCACTGATTGTCAGAAAAAAATCTTTATTTGCCATGAGAGCATTTAAATCAACTTCTTAAATGATTTCACTATGTCAGAATGTGAAAAGTAGGTGGAGATATCTTATCCCCAACTGCAAAGGATAGCAAAAATTAATGCGTTTCCATAAAGAGAGAAAGGAATGTGACACCAGAAAGGAATTCCATTTCTCTCTTGGGAGATGGCAGATGCAACTAAAGACTTCTCATCATCTCATAGTTAATTCAAATGATGTTCTAGCTAATTAAACAATAAGCATGTAGAGTAAGAGGGCTGCCGGTTTCATTTAATAATCAGGAGAGGAGAAAGCGCTCCAGACCATCTATTACCTACAAAATGTGGCCAGAATGAAACTGCTACAACAGGTCACAAGTTTATACAGGCTACGTTCCCTGGCAGTAGTTGGAGCAGATGAATCTTTGGTTTTTCCAATTTGTTTTGCTTTGTATAATCCCTCTTCAATCTCTCTCATATACACTGGGTTCAGATACTACTCCATTTAAGTTAAATCTAGCCACCCAAAGTCAAGGGTAAGACAGGCAGCATACAGATTCAATGATGTAACAGTTGCTGTATCCCCATAACACGTTGCTACAGGCTATGACAAGTTTGAGCTTCCAACATTCTAAATCTCAAACTACAGAAACAGATTAACAGAGTTGTAAGGGACCTTGTAGGTCATCTAGTCCAAACCTCACCCCACCCCCGCCCAAGCAGGAGACCCTACACCATTTCTGACAGATGGCAGTCCAATCTCTTCTTGAAAGCCTCCAGTGGTGAAGCTCCCACCACTTATGAAGGCAGTTTCTGTTCCATGAGTTGATTATTCTCACGGTCAGGAAATTCCTCCTTATTTCCAGGTTGAATCTCTCCTTGATCGGTTTCCATCCATTATTCCTTGCCTGGCCTTCAGGTGCTTTGGAGAATAGCTTGACCTCAAATATTGGAAGACAGCTATCATGTCTCCCCTGGTCCTTCTCTTCACTAGACCAGCCATGCCGGTTCCTGCAACTATTCATCGTATGTTTTAGCCTCCAGTCCCCTCATCATCCTAGTCACTCTTCTCTGCACTTTTTCTATAATCTCAGCATCTTTTTTATATTAGTTTAATGTAAGCTATGTATAGAGAGAACCAGGATGAGCACGAGGAAAGGTCGCTTCACACTCACAAAAGATGTAAGGTAAGACCAACCCTCCTTGAATTCTGTTGACTCTCCACCAATTTGCTTTGACAATTAGTAGGTCAGATTCTTGTAAGTAGTGTTAGCATGCATTAAACCTGAATTCATTTGAACTGCGTTGGCTCCTGATATTTTTGTGCCTGACACTATGAATCCAACTTCTTAGTATAAGGCACCTATATTCTGTAGCATTCACCATGCTTTGAAAAGAGGACGGAGTTTGTCTGAGCTTCCCTTCAGTTATGCAACCTAGAATGCGGGATATTGAGAGCTGCTTCTGTCTCCACTCATGGCATCATACTTTTTCTTTCCAGTAAGTCAATGGCAAATAAGCACAGCAAAGGGATACAAACGTCATCTTCCTTTGTAAATTCTGTCATTAAGATTAACTTTTTTCAAGATAGGCCTTACTGTCTTTTTGGTAGGTAGAAAATGGCTTCTTTTCTTGTTCCCACAAACAATGGATGTAGCGAGAAGTAGCACTGGGCTCCATCTCCATCGTTAGAACCTCTAACGATCTTCTCCAGCAAGCTTTTAATTTAAAATAAATGTAATAATTGTGTAATATCAGTATTGCACTTTTTATATCTGGCTTCTAAGTGTTGTTAGTTGGGTTGAGGTGCTTACTTTAATAGCAGAAGGAGCAATAAGTCAATAAATAAAAATCACAGTGGAACTAAAATGCCATAACCTTCAACGTTGAGCATCTTGATCAACTCCGAAGGGATCCGCAACATAGACCTGAAAGTAGATTTGGGATTCTTGCAAGAAACAGCTTTAAACATGGAAGTATTCTTTTTTTGTCAGTGATCTGTACAAAAGCCAAGCTCATCATGTTGTCTTCAAGACCCAGGATCTAGTTTTTACTGCCTTTACAGAAAGGGTAGCCTACTTTTATCTCAGTCCTTGGGAATGAGGGCAGAATCTGGCCTCCACATGGCTATCTGATGTGACTGAAGAAGCTGCACTTCATGAATGCATATGTGGAGTTTAATCTGTGGAGAGCTGAGGACTTTATTAACCTCCATTCTCAGTATTTTTGTTAAAAGATTTGGATTTTAACAGGCTTGTTGGGTCCATTAGATAAGGAAAGAGCAATCTTATTTCAGAACGACAGAATGTGAACTCCATTTCTTTACCTGCCATCCTTACATCAATGTCTCTAAAAGCCTTAAATCCCAGGGGATGGCTCCATCTATCTAATCTTAGGTATTTATGGCATGTCAATCATGGCCGAATCTTCTGGCTGCTTATGCAGCTGGTGCTTGGCTGTATCAACGTTCAACTATTGAAAGAATGGCAAGAATCTAAATTATATTAAGGCTGGTGGGCAACAGAAATGATATACAAGTTATCATCGAAAGGTCAGTAAAACAAAATTTTAAAATATTTTTTTAGATTTGGGTCAACAGTTCCTAAAATCCTGGAGAGAAAATTACTCAGCATGTATGCCCAGGCATTCCATATGGTCTTCACGGACAGGTGGGAGATCTATCTTCCAGGGGAAAAGGTTGTTCGCATGTCAATCACAAAACTTTTCTTGAATAGGTTTAGGATAGCCAAGTATATCTATGCAGACTTGGAGAATGCAGTGTTTTTTTTCAGGGCTGTACTGTAATGACAGTCAATGTGACTGATACAGTGTTGACCCACTCACTCTTCGGCATCCAGAAAAGTTCAAAATCATCAGCAAAATAATATTTAAATTGTAAGGCTCACTGTTAATATGTTTAAGCTCATAAATGCCAAACAAGAGACTTAAACAGAGGCTTGAGTAAAATAGCATTTAATCTCTTACAAAATCAAAACAAATAGCAGATCAGCATATAAAAGCAGCCACTGTTAGACTTACACAATCACAAAGTTAGAAGGGGCATTAAAGTCACTTGAGTCCAACTGCCTGTGCAAGCCAGGAATCCCAATTAAAGCATCTGTCCAAATCTCCAAAGGTTTGAATGCGTCCACCATCTAGCCAAGTTCATGGTCCTGTTATACAGATTTTTCTAACTTGCAAAATAAGGTTTCAAATCCTATAATTAAATCTGTTTTATATATTTACTTAAGAAGAATAAGCACTTTTAAGCCACTCAAATAAATGTGAACGGCTGAAGAAGTAAAAACACAGCACATTATCCTGGGTTCTGATTGTTGGAGAAGGGGTCGTGTCCTTCTGTATAGCATCCTTTTGGGTATTAGAAGATGATCATATCATGTCGTGTCTTTTTCTTAGAACTGAACCCATCTAGTACTTCAAATATCCTGTATAAAGTATAAAGCAGCTATCGATATACATAAGGGCTATCGTTGTGTCTGTGCCCCCCGAGCCAGGCCTCCTGCCAGAAAGTGACTTGGAAAGTGAGGGGGAAGGGCCATCAGGACTTACCATCGGGAGCACCGGCTTCCCTGGCTGAGGCAGGCCAGGTGGAAGAGATAACGAGGCTTCAGTCCCCTGACTCTTCCCCCCCCCAGGCCACGCCTTCAGACCCAGCTGATGGCAATCAGGCTTGGTTGGACCCTAGGTTTCGTAGGCAGGAGAGGAGGGAACAACAGAAGCAAGGGTAGGGCAGGCCTAGGAAGTGCTGAGTCATGGAGCCACACCCCACAGGATATAAAGGCAGCAAGAGCTGCTGTGCCTCTTCATAGCAGGCAAATCACCTGATTAACTAAGAGCTGAAGTTTGTTCCTGGGTGACTCATCGGCGTCGAGGGAGATAACAGAGTCACTTGGCAGATGCTCGCTATTCTGCTGCCAGAGCTGATAGCGCCGGCTAATTAAGCCATCACTTGGACGGAGGCAAAGGAGAACAGAACAGATATTGTCTATCACAACTTGAAAAAGAATTAGTCAACCACTTAGAAAATGTTATTGGGACCCTGGTAAAATAAAAACAGGTGAGAAAAAGGAAACAGTTGGAAGATAAAATTCAAGCTCCGAAACCTGTGTGAACTTGATCCATAATTTATTGAACAAACAATTAAGCCAGGAGGAATTAAGGGGACTTGAACATGATGAGAGGTTTAACACCCAAGATGCCAGGCCAAGAGAATTTATAGCAGCATTAGAGTCCCTCCTCAACAAAGTAGAGATAGAAGAGGCAGAAAAACATGCCATCGGACAAAAAAGTATTGGTAATGCTAGTCTCACACAAACCACCAAACAGGTGCAGCCCAACAGAGCAATGCATCTGGAAAGACCTGAAACGAGCAGAACATTTATTATTTTACCAGCGGATAAAGGCCACTCAGTGGTGGTGATGAACCGCACAGATGATGAAATGAAGGCATTCACCCTGCTCAGTGGGGAGGGGCAGCGCATTGTCTTCCAGCCTGTGGCACACTTCTACAAGATGGGGAGTACTGGGCACCTCCCAGGGCCAACCAGGTTGCCAGAGGCCCGACTGCAGAGAGAACTTGGAATACAGTTGTTGAATGGGGTGATCATATGGGCGTCTTGCTTAATGACCATGACGATTTACAATTAAAATTCTGCACTCAATTGTAAGTTGAAGATTACCTGAAAGGACCTGCCCCAGCTGTCCCACGGGAAGGTAGCACTCTGGACTCCATTCAATCAAAAGAACTTTTATTGAGAGATTGTGGTTGTGGTAAGGTCAGGCAAAATCTGAAAAAGCCTGAAAAAGTCTGAAAAAGCCAACCATAAGTACAAAGCAATATGATGCTAGGCCAGGGGTCTGCAAACTTGGCTCTTTTAAGACTTGTGGACTTCAACTCCCAGAGTTCCTCAGCCAGCAAAGCTTCAACTCTGGGAGTTGAAGTCCACAAGTCTTAAAAGAGCCAAGTTTGCAGACCCCTGGCCTAGGCAGATAACGGTTTACTCTCAGGGCACAATGGCCTTGGAACCAGGCAGGAATTGGCTGGGACGGAGTCCGTCTCTGAAGACAATCCCTCGCCCTAATTCCCAAGCAGTTACAGCAAAAGCGAAAGCATGCGAAAAATGCCAGCAAGACGTCCTCCCCTCCCTTTCCCCCCACCCCCTCCGATTGTCTTCAGAGACGGAGCAGTCTCCATCCCAGCCAGTTCCTGCCTGGTTCCAAGGCCATTGTGCCCCGAGAGCCCCCTTCCAACAGAATGGCAGGACATGATGTAGGCCTGACGCTACCTGTAACCAGGATGAATTTACTAACAACAACTGCAATAAAGAAACAGACTTCCTCAGAAGGTGACCACAGGGGTAGGATCTATCACGGATGCTGAAGTGGAGGTTGTTGTGCAAGACTGTGGGAGATAATAACAGAGTTGGAAGGGACCTTGTTGGTCATCTAATCCTGCCCCCTGCCCAAGCAGGAGACCCTACACTATTTCTGACAAAGCAGTCCAGTCTCTCCTTGAAAGCCTCCTGTGATAAGATCCCAGAACTTCCAAAGGCAACTTCTGTTCCATGGGCTGATTGTTCGGTCAGAAACGTCCTTATTTCTAGGTTGAATCTTTCATTCAGCTTCCATCCATTATTCCTTGTCTGGCCCACAGGTGCTTTGGAAAATAGCTTGACCCGTTCTTCAGCACCTCAAATATCGGAACACATGATCTCCAAGGTCTTCCAATCTTTATAGTTTATGAAAATCGGGATACTTTTTCCAGCGGTGAAATGCACTTACCTTTGCTACCAGTTTGGAAATGTGAGTGGCGCGCCTCTTCTGCACAGGTGCAGAGGGTCAAAAACGGGACATGACGATGTCCTGCCAGGAGAGCAGAGCCTCCCGCTGCTGTTGGCCCTACTGGTTCGCACAAGCCAGATAGATCCGGCCAGATTTCACCACTGACTTTGTCCCTCATGGATAGGTCTCAACTTACGACCACAACTGAGCCCAGAATTTTGGTTGTTGAGTCATCATGTGACCAGACTCCATTTTAGAATAGAATAGAATAGAATAGAATAGAATAGAATAGAATAGAAATTAGAATAGAAATTAGAATAGAATAAAACAGAACAGAACAGGAAAAGAATTTAGTATAATAGAAATTAATTAAATAGAATAGAATAGAAAAGAATAGAATAGAATAGAATAGAATTTTTTATTGGCCAAGTGTGATTGGACACACAAGGAATTTGTCTTGGTGCATATGCTCTCAGTGTACATAAAAGAAAAGATACCTTCATCAAGGTACATTTACAACACACTTGATGGTCAGTATATCAATATAAATCATAAGGATTGCCAGCAACAAAGTTACAGTCATAAAGCCATAAGTGGAAAGAGATTGGTGATGGGAACGATGAGAAGATTAATAGTAGTACAGATTTAGTAAATAGTTTGGCAGTGTTGAGGGAATTATTTGTTTAGCGGAGTGATGGCCTTCGGAAAAAACTGTTCTTGTGTCTAATTGTTCTAGTGTGCAGTGCTCTATAGCGTCGTTTTGAGGGTAGGAGTCGAAACAGTTTATGTCCAGGATGTGAGGGATCTGTAAATATTTTCACGGCCCTCTTCTTGATTCGTGCAGTATACAGGTCCTCAATGGAAGGCAGGTTGGTAGCAATTATTTTTTCTGCAGTTCTAATTATCCTCTGAAGTCTGTGTCTTTCTTGTTGGGTTGCAGAACCGAACCAGACAGTTATAGAGGTGCAAATGACAGACTCAATAATTCCTCTGTAGAACTGAATCAGCAGCTCCTTGGGCAGTTTGAGCTTACTGAGTTGGCGCAGAAAGAACATTCTTTGTTGTCCTTTTTTGATGATGTTTTTGATGTTAGCTGTCCATTTGAGATCTTGCGATATGATAGAACCTAGAAATTTAAAGGTTTCTACTGTTGATACTGTGTTGTCTAGTATTGTGAGAGGTGGAAGTATGGAAGGGTTTCTCCTAAAGTCTACCACCATTTCTACGGTTTTGAGTGTGTTCAGTTCCAGATTGTTTTGGTTGCACCACAAGGCTAGTCGTTCGACCTCTTGTCTATATGCGGATTCGTCGTCTCGAATGAGACCAATCACTGTTGTGTCATCTGCGAACTTCAGTAGCTCTCTGGTATACAGAGAGAAGAGAAGTGGGGAGAGCACACAGCCTTGGGGGGGCCCTGTGCTAATTGTACAGGTATTTGATGTGATCTTGCTTAGCTTCACCTGCTGCTTCCTGTTTGTTAGGAAGCTTGTGATCCACTTACAAGTCTGTTTTGGTACCTGTAGCTGGTTTAGCTTAGTTAGAAGAGTGTCTGGAATGATGGTATTGAATGCTGAACTAAAGACTACAAAAAGGACCCTTGCATAGGTCTTTGGAGACTCAAGATGTTGTAGGATGTAGTGCAGAGCCATATTAACAGCATCATCTGTTGAGTCATTTTATGACTCCTTTTACAATGGTTGTTAAGTAAGTCACTAATCACATGGCTTGTAAGCCCAAATCCAGCTTATCCAATGGGTATTTTATGCCATTCATTTTGCCGGAAAGCAGCAAAAGATGTCACAAAATGCAATCATGTGACTGTGAGACAATTCAACCAGTTGTAAATGTGAACTGGTTGCCAAGCCACCCGAAATCCAATCACATGACCATGAAAATGGTGAGGTCATTAACTTCAAGGACTGGTCATGAGTAACTTGTTTTGAGTCTGACTTAACTTTGAATGGTTGTTAAGAAGATCAGAAGGTCATAAGTCAAGGATTATCTACATTTGGAGGTAAAAAGTTCACCGAGATCAAATCAGTCCACATGCTGAGCCAACTTTTGGCTGATTGTATGGGTTGGCCTTCCCCTTGTACTCAGATACTACTTCAACTGCCCACCAGGTTCCTGTCCCACCCAAATCACTTGAATTATTTTAGCAAAAGAAATTCAATCGGAACATGACATGCGACAGATAACTCTAGTTTTTAAACAGCCATTCCTTCCACAATTTTTGGACGTTATGACAAAGTTGAACTATTCCTCGAAGTTGTGGTTGCGGCAGTGCCCCTTGCAGTCACATGATCAAAATCTGGGCAGCCGGCATCCACCTACATGTTCAACCAGGCATGTGCTTCAACTCCCATGCATCAGGCCCTGCTATGGGGCTGCACCCCTTGGGCCCTCCAGCATCCTGTCCCTCCCTGGAGCATTTTTGGAGAAATTGGTCGATCCTGCCCTGCTCTCTAGCTGCTGCCTGATTCTTTGTATTTGCATCTAATATGCATCCTGCAACATCCAAGGAGAGACGAGGCGGAACTTCAGGGGCAGCCTGCATTTTCCACTTTCTGCTCTGCTGCCCCCAAAGCACACTGAAGCCAGAATTACAGGGAGCACATTTTTCACTCTGCTCAGGGCCATTGTAACACAAACTCTCTCTCTCTCTCTCACACACACACACACAGACAGAAAAATAATGCATAATTGAGAGAGACGAAGTTCTTTCCACTGCAGAACCAGCCTTTCTTGATGCAACAGGCATGGGGATTAGGGGACTGATGAGTCTTGGGAGCTCCAGAGCTCCTGTAGCAATCTGCATTTCCTTAAAATCAAAGGCAAGGATGATGGGAGAACGAACACACACACACACACACACACACACACACACACACACACACACACACACACCTGGACAGAAAGGGTGCCCAGCTCTGCTTGCTTGTTCCTCTGTCCCCGGAACAGAACAGTCCCCACAAGCTCAGAGCTGGTCCTGAGGGTCTTCCTCTGGCCTGTCCTTTGGCCCCCTCTGCTCACAAGCTGGCTTCCAGGTGAGAAAAAAAATCCCCCCACACACACACCCGCAGGTGAGGCTGGCTCTTTTTCCTGGGCAGACCTAGAACTTCAGACTTACCGTAACTTTATGGTCACTTTGAATATGCACTAATTGGCATACATTAAAATGAAATTTGGTGGCATCGAGGCCTCAAAGGGTCTCCACCTCCACTATACACTCCGCAAACATGACAAAAAGAAACGAGCAAATAAAGATACAATTATTCGTCTACCCGCATGTATATTAAGCGACAGGGAGAAACGACCTTTTGCTGTTTCCTCCGCCTGAAAGGCTTGGCCGCTGAGCGAGCCCGCCGTCTGGAGCGGGACAAGGCGGCACAAACGGGAACCTTTGCCTTCAGCCACCGAGATGCGGACAGCGGTGTGTGTATGTTGTACATGTTGTACCTTGATGAACGTATCTTTTCTTTTATGTACACTGAGAGCATATGCACCAAGACAAATTCCTTGTGTGTCCAATCACACTTGGCTAATAAAATTCTATTCTATTCTATTCTATTCTATTCTATTCTATTCTATTCTATTCATGATTTTTAATGAATGTATCTTTTCTTTTATGTACACTGAGAGCATATGCACCAAGACAAATTCCTTGTGTGTCCAATCACACTTGGCCAATAAAATTCTATTCTATTCTATTCTATTCTATGTTGGGAGCTCAGCTGCTCGGCTGAAAGAGGCCGCTCGCGCCAGTCCCCAAAGGGGCTCCTCGGCCTCGGACTTCCAGCCTTCGGTCCTCCCGGCCTAGAAAGCGAGGACGGAGGGCGCCGGCACAAGCCACCTTCCCACGTGCCGTCGGGCCGGACCCCGAAGCTCCGGGGCGGGCGGGCGGGCGGGCACAGGGCGCGGGGGGAGAGGGGGGGGGAGGGGGGGAGGGGGGGAGGGGGGGGGCGGCTCCCCGGCCCCGCCCCCGCCCGGTTCAAGCCATTGTCTGGCGCCGGAGCGAAGCGCATTCCAGAGGGACGCAGTGCCGTCGGGCTCCTCCGCGCATTCCTGCCCCACACAAAGAAGTTCCTCCGCTGCCGCCCGCCCGCCCGCCCGCACAAAGGAGGCGCCGTCCGGAGAGCGCAGCGCCGGAGCTGACCGGCGAGCGGAGCGGAGCGGCCGGGCGCGAGGCGGACCTTCCCGCGGCGCCTCCCCTGCGCGTGGCCGGCCAGGGCCGGGATGCCTGGCGGCGGCTCCTGGCGGCGGGACGCGGGGCGGGCGCGGCGCTGAGCGGCCGGCGGGAGCGCGTGGAGCCCATGGCGGAGCCGGCGCTGCCCCAGGAGGGCGTCGGGCGGCGCCGGCGTCGGGAGCAGCCGCTGAACGGGCCCCCGCCGCCCTACCCGTCGGGGGAGCGGGCCCCGGCCGGCGAGGAGGCCCCGCGCTCCGAGGTGGCGCTGCCCTGCTACAAGCGCTACTCGGCCGAGGGCTTCCCGCGCGGCAAGGCGGCCGGCGGGGCCAGTCCGCGGGCCTCGACGTGCTGCGGCGGCGGCGGCGGCGGGTCCCTGGCCAGCCCGCGCCCCAGCCTCTCGGCCGCCGAGGCTCCGCTCAGCCCGCGCTCCAGCTACGCCAGCACGGCCAGCGACGCCAGCAAGCCCTCCAGCCCGCGCGCCAGCCTGGCCGGCTCCTCCGACGGCAGCAAGCCCAGCAGCGCCCGCACCAGCGGCATCAGCCTGGGCTACGACCAGCGCCACGCCAGCCCGCGCTCCTCGGCCGAGCTGGAGGCCGCCGCCGCCGCCGCCGCCACTGCCGGCCGGTCCCTGGCGCCGTCGGGCTCGGCCGCCGCCGCCGCCTCCTCCCTGGCCAGCCCGCGCTCCAGCCTCTCCAGCCACAGCTCGCGCAGCTCCCGCGGCTCGATGGGCGCCTACCCGGAGCTGCCGGCGCCCTCGCCGCGGGCCTCGCTGCTGCCCGAGGAGGGGCCCCCGCCGGCCGACGCCGAGCCCGCCAAGCTGCGGCTGCCCTGCCAGGTGACGCCGGCCCGGGAGAGCGGCCCCAGCCAGGTGGAGCGGCGGCTGGAGGCGCTGACGCTGGAGCTGGAGAAGGAGCTGGAGCTGCACGTGCGGAAGGAGTACTTCGGTGAGTCCCCGGGAGGGAAGCCGTGGGAAGCGGCCGCGCTCGGCCTCCTCCCGAGGAGCCCTGGGGTTGCGGCGGGGTCGCCCAGCCAAGGAGGCCGCCTGAGGGCTCCTCTCCGCTGCCAAATGGCTCACCTGGCTTTAAGGGAGGGGAGGGGACAGGTAGAGAGCAGCCGGTGGCTCCCTTGGATTGAAAGGTTTCTCTTTGTGCACTCCCGACATTTTGTGACTTTCAATCTCCTGCTGCCTTTTCCAAGCACCACTGAGATGGGAAGGAAGCCTTTTCCGTCCCCCAAGTGGCTGAGTTGATCCCTTCTTAGGGAGGAGAGCCCCCCACCCACCCACCCACCCACCCTCAGGTGGGGCTGACTGGATTAGGTGCCTCTTCCCCCTGGATGTCCTCCCTGGAGGAGCCACTCAGCCAGAAATGAGCTTTTGCTGGGATTCTGTTTCACCACCACAAGGCTAGTTCGGGGCTTCCGTGAGCAAAGAGGGGCTGCCTAAAACTGAAGCTGCAAGTTTGGAGCCCGCTGGCCCCCTTTCAACACCAGGCTGCCGGTGAGAACTGGAAGGGCAGCTGCATTACCAAGAAGGCCTGAGGCAGTCCTTTTCTGGGCTTTGGGAGTTTCCTGCAACATCTGGCCAGCTAGAATAGAATAGAATTCTTTATTGGCCAAGTGCGATTGGAGACGCAAGGAATTTGTCTTGGTGTATAGGCTCTCACTGTACATAAAAGAAAAGATACCTTCATCAGGTAGAATGATGAAGTAGAGGTAGAAGCGGCAAACTGACAGGCCAGGTGGCCCCTTTGTACCATCTGGCAGGAGTTTTGGCTGATCTCTCAGTGGGGCAGCCTTCTGGGGCCTTCAACTTCCAGAATTCCTAGCCCTCAAGAATGGCCAGTAGAGAGAATCCTGGAAGCTAAAGCCCACCTAATGCCCAGGTTGGGAAGCCTGTTTGAATGCCCAAAACGCCCCAAGGAATCCAAGCGGGTTTTGGATATGGCTGTTTGCACTGCCGAGGCAGCATAGGGTATCCTTGTAGTAGCTGCACACTTAATGGCATTTAGGAGAAGGAAGGCTAGAGATTTCTCATCTTTTAAGTGGAAGAAGGCTTGCAGTTTTCTTGTGCCTCTTCCAGGAGTTCCGTTCTAGTTTTTGGAGTTTTCCCTCCTTCTTGACAGGAAACTACCGTCTGTTTTCTTGGCGAAATGGAACTCCATGACCCAGAAAGAGTCTGGAGGGTATCTGCTTCTGAGTTGATGGAGTTTAGCACATTTCTGAGGTGAAATGAGAGTGATCCTCTCCCTGGAGGTTGAATCTTTGTAAGAAAAAACCGGGGGTGCAAATTTGGAGCATGAACGTCTTAGATTCATCAGCAGAAATAGACTGTCAAAAGCAGAAGTCATGCTCAAATTACGTGTAGAATATTATGCCTAGTTCCAGGTACAATTATTGTAGGACAAACTAGATATAGAAGACAGCAGCCAATAATAGGGAAGAAGAAAGGGAACCGTTGAAGGTATTTGGTATCATTAGCCTGAGGAAAATAAAGTCATGTGGAGGTGGGAGACATAATGACCTTGGAGTAGACCTGGGCATCCTAAGGCCTGCGGGCCACATCCATCCAGCCCTTTGGCTGATCCTGTGGGGGCTGCCAGGGCAGGGAGTAGCCCTATTGGTTTGACCCTTCACAACAATCCCAGTTTCATATACGGCTCCTTGGGAAAATTAATTGCCCACTCCTGCCTTAAGCTATCTAAAGGGCTGCCACGTAGAATTTTGCAGCAGAATTCTTTAGAATCGTTTTTGAACTAGAAAATTCAGCTACATCTTACAAAAAGTGGATCAGGAATATCCATTCAAGGCTGGAATAAGCTACCTCAGAATATTTCATGGAAAGGTCAATGAACTAAAGAGTTTGGGGATCCCTGATTTGAGGTTCTCTGAGAGCCTTTTTAACTTTTCCGTTCTGTTTCTGGGAATTTTCAATCTCTATATAAAGAACGTTCACACCAGAAATACTTATTGCACAGGCAGAAACGGTTTGTTGTAATGGTTTAGGCAGCAGGCTAGAACCTAGAAGAATGTGAATTCTAGTCCCTCATTAGGCGTAAAGCCAGCTGGGCAGCCTTAGGCCAGTCACTCTCTCTCAGCCCTAGGAAGGTGACAACGGCAAATCACTTCTGAAGAATCTTGGCAAGAAAACTGCATGGTGTTGGCCAGTAGTCTGCAAGAATCTGACAGGATTGAATGGAATTTTTTAAAAAATCACACAGGCAAAATCTGGAATGAGTTTTAACAGTGCAGTCTTTTGTAAAGCCTGAGCAGTTTTTTAAAACATGATTCTACACTTTTCTTGCGATGCTCAGAATTCCAGCCTACAGTTTAGAACCTTAGTATAATGATTGAAATAATACAAATATATGCATTATACTTTTCCTTTCAGGGAAAGCATAGAACATGAAAACATAAGCCTAAGAAGAAAGGACATTAGAACTAAAGCCAGTATATGCCAATTCCATTACCTTGTAACCCTTTGTGCCTTTGTTTCTATGAAGCAACCCTCTTTAAGCTTCTTACCATGACTCTCTTGAGTCTTCCCTTCCTCTCCCTCATATTCTTTCATATATTTGTTTTTGTGACTGGATTCTGCTTGCTTTCCTTAGTACAACCACAATTTGTCAACAACACAGCATCATCATCCGCATACATTCCTGCTTCTAAGGTCAAATGTCAACAAAGGCATTCCTTATACAGGTAGACCTTGACCTATGACTATTTGGTTAACAATGTTCCAAATTACAATGAACAAATGATGAGTTTTGGCTGTTCCAACACCCTGTGGTCTCATCTAAGAGCAATCGGTTGCCAAGTGCTGTGATCATATGATCATCATTTGCAACCTTCCCTATTGACTTCCCCAGAGAATCAATAGCAGGGAAGTTTGCAAGTTGTTGGAATAAGTCTCCACCAGCCATGTTTGTTTTGTTTTTGTTTGTTTTGTTTACATTTATACCCCGCCCTTCTCCGAAGACTCAGGGCGGCTTACAGTGTATAAGGCAATAGTCTCATTCTATTTGTATATTTTTACAAAGTCAACTTATTGCCCCCCCAACAATCTGGGTCCTCATTTTACCTACCTTATAAAGGATGGAAGGCTGAGTCAACCTTGGGCCGGGCTCGAACCTGCAGTAATTGCAGGCTACTGTGTTCTTAATAACAGGCTTTACCAGCGTGAGCTAAATGTGCCCTCCTCCAATCCCTCAGTGTTTTGGCTGGCTACTAGCACACAAACACACACACACACACACACACACGCTTCCCCCCAGTCCTTGCTGCACTTCCCACCAATCTATGGACTCTCCCTGACCTGCATCTCTCTGACTCTCAAGTACCCTCCTCAATCCTCCCTTACCCACACAGCTCCCCTCTCACACTCTCCCCAATTTGCAGTGTGCCTCTTGGTTTACCCTTGCTGGCTTAGAAATTCTAGAAGTTGGAAATTGCCAAGTTTGAAAAAACACTGATATAGACCAAGAAATCAACTTCATTCCAAGACTAAAACTATTTTTCTTAATTTTGGCCGCCATAACAGAATCTTGCAAGTCAGACTATACTGTACTTTACTATCTCTCCGCCCCACCCTGCCTGAAGCTCATATTAATTAGGGAAGTATCTGTCTGAGTCTTTTGCCTATGCCTTCTTGTTTTGGACTTAAACCATGTTTTTCCCCTTGTCATTTTGGTAACAGATATGGTCCACCCGTGTCAAGGTCATCTGATTCCTTATAGTACTCTTGTAAGTCAGCTATGAGTGCAAAATATGGGAGAGCTGCAGTAAGGCCTTGAGAGATATCGAGACTGGAAAAAGAAACTTCTGCTCACCAGTTCTTCTGTATTTAACCCACATTCTCATATTTAAAGTTCTAGTAATCTGGGTTCCCACTAGGAGAACTTGGAAGAGGCTGTCAAGTCCACCATTTGGCCAGCTTGTTGCTGGGGTGCTATTTGAATGCATCCAGTGAAGGGAGTCACTCCCCTCTTTGATATTATTCTCGTTAAACTTTTTTTAAGGTTTTACAGGAATATAGTCCAGCTGAAAGCAGCCTTCTTGTAAATTCACTCAGATTTTGTGTCTTCCTTTGGGATTGATGGAGAGCAGGTGTTGACTTCTGGACAGTACTTTAGATATGGGAAGACCTATTGTTTGTCTCCCCCTTTCAGATTTTCTCAAGGCTAAATACAGTCAGTTTGCTCAGCCTTAGTTCCCAGTCTTTTTATCATTTCCATACACTCTCTCTGTCTCTTTCTTGTACCTGTCTGGATGGTAATTGAGGCAGAGACTAAAAGAGAATACACTGGAGCTCTTAACACCCTAGGATTTGTCATAATCCTAGATAATTAAATTGGGCTTTTTCACTGCTGGAATCCATTTCACATGTATGTATAACACACCATCTATGTATGTATGTATGTGTGCACCTCAATTCTGAACATCTGCATTTGATGTTATTTTTGTTAATTAAAGCCTACATTTCATACTGTTATTTTCAAACCATTTCTCTAACTTAGCTAATAAGTTTGAAGTTGCTAGTTATTTGTGAGTTTCCATGTATGTTCCACCCTTTCCACTAGTTTTAATGTTTTTGTTTTTAGTTGCCAGGGGATATTGAATATTCCTGTTCTGTACCCTTACTTCATGGGTCATGTCCTTCTCTTGGCAAGAGCTTCTCCACTATTGTCTGTCGATCTGTTAAAACCTGTCATATTTAGACCAGTTCATTTTCAATCTATAGCTCAAGTTTGAACTGTGGAATTTCTGGTGGTCTCTGAGCTTGGTTGTTTGCTTGCATTGTTTCATTATCCAACTAGATAACATAATCAGTGCATTGATGATGTTACCTAGTATGGTACTGAAACATCTGCAAGCAAATAACCAAGCTCAAGAGAGCATCATGGATTCTCCAATTCAATTTGTTTCTCGTCCTTCTAAAACTTCATTCCCCTTTTTGAAGATTTGTTTTAGAATAGTCAGTCAGCAGTAAACATTCAGTGGGATGACCCTTGGAAAATGCCATCAAACGTTGGGTGGAGGGAGGAATTCCAAGACTAACCCAGCCCTTGTGATTTCATTTAGCAACCAGTCTAAAGCTACTGTGTTTTCTTTGTGCCTTGAGATATTCTCCATCTGATTATTTATTTGTAATTTTTTAAACATTTGGATTGTCTGCAAGGAAACAGAAGGGCATCTTTGAAATAGATACCTGAATATTAGTTTAAAAAAATCAAAACTGCTATAAAAGAAAGCTTCCACTTTCAGTTATTGGAATTCTCTAACCCTGTGTCTTTCTTCTCCGTAAATTTTGCAGAATTGACTCTGTAACTCATACTTGGAAGGAATTGCTTTCAATTTTATGCACCTGCCAAGCAGCCTTAGAGATGTGCCAGGCATGCATAAACCCCATATGATAGTTCCCTATACATTTTTATGATAGACCCTATGAGACACGGAACGTTGCATCGGAGTGCCACATTTTAAGAAGGATATTATTAAAAGTTGGAATGTGTCCATTGTGTGATGATTTAAAGATGGGGAGGCATCTGGAAACAGCAGAAAGGGCTAAAAAATGTAGTCTGTAGAACAGTAAGATTAGACATGCAAGCCTGCTTTTTGAAACATGGCCATGTAGAAGTGTCTTGCGGTTGCTCCGGAGAAGGGCTAGAACCAGGAGGAAGAAATCACATGAAATAACAACTTCCTAGAAATAGCTGATATTGTAAGTTCTGAGTTGTTTGAGGGAAATTAAAGAGGCTCTGCTGTCCCTTCCAATAATGTGATTCTTGGAAGTTAGGTTATCAGATATTCTGCTGTGTTTGAAGATTTTTTTCCAAATGAAGACTTAGTAAAATAAATGTTCACTAATGTTCATTAAGTGAGCAGTGTAAGATTGCACTAATTCGGAAACTGAATTACCCGTTCGTGAGTTACTTTTTTTACCCAGACAGAATTCTCCCGCTGTAGTGCCTTGAGCTCAGGCTGGTTAGAGCTTGTACATTCCTCTAGAAGAGCAGAAGGGATCTTGTCCCGTATTGGTTGATCCTATGAAATTCCAGCGGCTCATGACTGTAGGAGTAAATCTAAGTGAGCTGTCATAGTATTCGTATCTGGCTAAGAAACAGGGCTATAATAGTTGAAGTCTTGTCTTCACTGTTAATTTGCTGGGTGTCACAGGAAAGTCACTGAAATTGTTGTTGTTGTTGTTGTTGTTACCGGTAATAATACAATACAATACAACACAACACGAAGTTCTTGTAAGAACTGCAGCTAAATATGTGAAGAGCTTTAATTTATGTTAATTAATGTTTGTATAATAAATTACAAAGATTAAGTAATTTGGTTATCAATTCTATCAGTAAGGGTATTTTGCTAGACGTTGTTATAGACCCAGATTGGGAGAATTCTATCTGGATATCTGAAGCATCTGGATATCACTGCAAAATAATGTCTGGGTTTCTTTTTTCTAAGAGACCTAATCTCTTAACTTGAGGGGAGGGGAAAGAAAAATATTCACTAGAAAGAGGAAATTACTGAAATGTGGGTAATTAGCTGATAAAATTCACTGCCATTGTGAAGTCACAGATGACAGCTTGTGTGGCTTCTGTGTTCCGGGTTCTAAATTCGTAGTGGGGAGATACAGTACGTGTACCAAATGACTGGATGACTGAGAACCTCCATTTACAATAACTATGTGATCGCAAAAGTTCTCTGCATTGGAAAGCCCAGAGGTAGGTGCTAAAGGGAGACAAAAGGAGTCTTTATCTTATGCCCTTTCTGGAAGCATCTGAGCAGGTGCTGCTAGGAGTAGGTGCTGGATTTGCATAGGACAGCAACACTCTGGGTGGAGAGTGGGATGGACAGGGCATTGAGGGCTGACCGAATCCCTTTTCGTTGGTCTTTTTAATAGGCTTGTCCCAAAAAGGGGGCTCTAGCGTTTCTTCATTCTTCAGATGCTCCAGTGCCTCTTTGAACAATTTTCCCAAGTGAAATAGCATCTGTTTAGTGGAGGGAAATGACCGCGATCTGCTGTACACAAATGTTCTCCCAAAGTACTAGAATTGTCCATAGGCCAAATTTTATTTTCAGTACATAACTTTGGCAAACAATGCAGCTGTGTTTTCTTCCAGTGACTCGGCAAATGCTACTCTTTGTTCTTGTTCTCTGGTCTCATGTAATGAGTCTTCCTTCTTGCCCCTTGCCAAGAGTTCCTTAATTCCATTCCTAAAATATAAGAGAACGTGCTAAATGTACACATGCAAATTTGCAAGTGGTGCTTTCTTATTTCATTACAAGAATCGGCGTTTGTTTCTCGTGGAATTGGGGAACCTCTTTGGCCTGGTTTCTACAAGAGTTGCAGGGTTCATCCCGAGGACCAATTCATTTGGCACCAGTGACATTGAGCAAAGGTTCTTCTGTGGGTCTCCAGTGGTGAAGGTCCAGGGATATAACTGGCAGGGATTTCTCCCATCCCTCCATCCCTGCTAGAACTTGGGCAGCCCCTCTTTCACACACACATTGATTGAGTCAAATGGCTGTCAGGGGAAGACAAAGGGACAGATCAGGATTGGGTGGCAATCCATCAAATCTTTTATTACGCTCACAGACCAGCATAAGGAAAGTGGGATGAATTGATATTTTTTTAAAAAACTAAATATTAAAACAAAACTTACACAAAAATTAGAAAAACCACATTTAAAAAGTGTGTGTGTACGTGGTTTACATTTATACAAAAATATGTGACTCAGTGGTTTGTATCCACCAGAAAGCTTTTTTGTTTTCCCCGACTTCCTCTCTCGCCATGATCCAGGAAACATGGACCGTTAACTAACTTGATGTTAAATTCACTCATTCTCATTTGGGGCAGAACCAGATGTAAAGCATGGAGGTGCAAAAAAAAGGCTTGGAAATAAAGTCTCCCTACTTTATATGCCCTTCCTCCCATTCAAATCGTCTGCCATGTCACTATTAATTCAATCCAGTCAATTGGCAATAAATGCCTACATGCCTGCAGGGAGCCAGAAACCCCAGAGATAAGGGATTGGAATGAATGATCATATAAGGTTTAGAAGGCTCCTAGCCTAACTCCATGCAAAAAGCAGGAATCCATTTCAGTAGAACAACATCAAGTGAAGCAATGTCCCAACCATTATTTCATGTTTAATTCTGTCCATGTTCTACATGACAGCTGTTCAGATAGATGAAGAAATTTAATTTCTTATCAATTTACCTGTTTGTTTGCATCCCACCTTTACAAATACCCCGATGTGGCAAACACACCTCCCTCCTGTTTTCTCCACCATAACGACCCTGTGAGGCAAGTTGAGCAGAGAGAGAGTGACTGAACCAAGGTCACTCTTTCATGGCTAAGGTGGGGCTTGAACTCACACAGTCTCTCTTGCTATCTTGTCTGGTGCCTGGACCAAACTGGCTCCCACCATCTTCTTTTCCCACAACTGGATGCGTCCGTCGGTGTCCTTCCTAAAATTCCTTGCTGGATGCATATTCCAGGAAGAATGACTTCTCTGGTCTTGGCCTTTTCCACTCCTATCTCTGGCTTGATGCAGAACATGTGATGTAGCTGAGGTGAGTTCAGCCAGCTCTGTACCTGTGTAGTGGTCATACAGTCCTGCAAGGACTTGTCAAAGGTGGGTTTTTTCCAAGTCAGGGTGTATTGCATTTCTTCCCTGAAACTTCCCTGCTTAATTATTTCATGGTTTTGTTCAGTGTCAGCTTTAGGCTGACAGACACATATTTAGCCAGAATCTCTCCTGTCCCTTTCTGGAGCAATATAAGGAGCAATTTGCCCATTTCTAATCCTCCCATCATTTGTTTCTTCCAAGCAGTAGATCTTCCCCTATTTCATATATGCATCATTTTTTTTAAAAAAAGCTCCCTTTGTAACCATCTTTTTTTTTTAAGTCAACTGTTCCTTTTTTTATATAAACTTGGTGCATGGGGACAAAGACAGGGAACTGTTTCGTTTTTTCATTAAAGCTGAGTTCCACTAAAGAGCAAAGTTTACCAAGGGGCATACAGTAACATTTACTTAAAAGACTGAAATGTTAATGTAACAATAATATGATGAAAAAGAGAGTCTCCCTTACTCGCTCTTGATCATATTGCCAAAATTTGGCCATAAAGCCACTCTTTCAGCTAATTTTGCCTGTGATTTGTGGGGGAGAGACTGTATCCATCGTCCCCTCCCAAATCATCTGCCCCACTAGATTCCGTGTCGCTTATGGGTGCTGAAAAAGATCACATGTACGCCCAGAAGTTGGCTTCTTCAAACCTGGAGCAATAGTGCAGAATCTGTGGCACCTCCGTCAATAACTGGGCTGTCCCAACTTCCCAAAGCAGCCTCTGTTCAGCGTATTTTCTATCTTGGAGCAAGGCCCTCCATGGTGCTTTCGAAGAAGCAGGTGGAACTCCACCTTTTGGCTCCTAAATCAGAGCTGCTTTTCTTACATAATTTCTAGGGTGAATATTGCGTCCTGGAACTGAAATCAAGTGACACAAGTTTTTATTTCCACATAATCCCATCTAGATATTGTACAGTAAAAGTGGTATCTATCTGTGTCTGTTTTTCCTTCTTGGATACAGATGCGGGAGGGAACATATGTCAAATTTGTGCGTAAGTGGCTTGGACAGATGTTGGCATTTGCCTGTTCCAGGATTCCCTCCCAGCCCAAGTGTTTCAATCAGGCCTCGCCACCCGGTTTCCACTTCCCCAGCTGTTGGCCTGCAGGGTTGGCCAGCCTTGAAGGCAGGGTAGAAAAAGAAAAATCTGGATCCACAGCTGAGAATTCCTCCTGACAGCAAGTTTGTCTGATTCCCAGTATTTTAAGAAAAGCAGCTAAAAATATTATTCACCCACCTTTCTTAAGAGATGTAGACTCTAATCTTTTCTTTCCACCTCCCATCTTTCTTGAGAGGCAGCTCTCTTTCTGACCTGTTACTTTTAAAATGAGGGCAGCCTTCAAAAGCCCCTCTGCTCTCTCTCGGCCCCCCGTGGCTCTGAGCTGCAGCGTAAATGTGAAGATGTAGCTGCCACAGAGCCCATCTGCACTCCAAGGCCCTGTTGCCTGGGGCTCTAGCTGGCCTTCACCATCTTCTGGGGGAGTTGAAGGTCATAAGTGCGAGATATCAAATTTTGATCAGATGACTTGGGGGAGTGCTGTAATCCAAATCACTTTGTTCAGCGCCAGCATGACTTTGAACTGTTGCTGGTCATAATTCAAGGGGTACCTGCAGCCATTTGTTGGTCCCTGTCTGATGATCTTTGCTCATCTCGCTTTATTCCTTACTCTTAGGAAAGTGTTCTCAAGCAGCATCCATTTAACTTGAAAGTGTTATTTGCTGTCTCTGCTTGCTTTTTATTAGATAATTTCTTGTGAATGTTTTTATCATGGTTTTTGTTCTTTAAATTTTGCACTAGTTGGTTTTTTTTTAGTGCTTAAAGTGATATACACGTGAAAGGCAAGATACCAGTTTCTGCATATTTATGTGTTGCCCATCTCACACTAGAAAGAGGCTATGGGTAGCTAAATGTATATATATTATATTTATATATTATCTTTAAGTGTTGTACCTTGATGAAGGTATCTTTTCTTTTATGTACACTGAGAGCATATGCACCAAGACAAATTCCTTGTGTGTCCAATCACACTTGGCCAATAAAAAAAAATTCTATTATATTATATATAAATAAAAACTGGACATCTTCATGCAATTGACAATAGAATGTCAACAGTTGCAAAATCTTTTCTTAGCTTTTGTGCACTCATGATATGATGGGCATCTGTTCGTCCAAGGCATACATATTTTCCATAAACTATATCAGGAATAATTTCAGTTATATTGATGACTTACACGCTGAATGTTCTAGAAAACACTTTTTTAACCTGGCACTTGTTCGGTGATTCCATTTTTTAATCGAATGCATTGCAGCCATCAGGAACTTGCTAATAGTCGAAAGGTTGAGGAGGCAGATAAAACACAAGGGGCTCTCGTACATGCTGTTTCCCAGGAGAGGATTATGCATGAATTGATTGAGGGGGGGGCAAGAGCTGGCCATGTTTTATGAATGAGTTTGCAGAAAACAAGATGTTTAATTAAGGATGTTTGGGCTGAAACTCAGGGAAACAGTTTCTATTGTTCTGAAGTGTTAACAAAGTCAGTTAGTCAGTGTTGTGCTCGGATTCTGAAAGTTGGAGGAGCGAAAAGCTGCCCAAAGACCCTGAAAGAATTGTTAGTATTATTAAGTCACTAGTTAGGGACAAGGGGTTGAACTGAAATGGGGGGGTGGGATCAGTGCTTACTCTGTAGGACTGAGCCCCAGTCCAAACACAAGGTAATATTTCCTTGGAGATTTTCTATAAATAAAAAATGGTATTTTCATTTTGGGAAGTTGTTTGCACAGAATTTTAAAATCTTCCCATTCCTTCTGAAAGGTTAAAACTAGGTAAATTTAATACCAATGTTTTAATCCATTTGATTGACTGTTTTGAGATCCCTTGTGCTGAATGTCCAAGAGCTGTTGCTGCCATGTGATGATGTGAGTTCTCCTTTGCTTGAGGTCTTCAGGAAGTTTAGGGCTGTTAGGTGGTCATCTGCCAAAGAACTTCCAACCGATCTTGTTTTCAGCAGAGGGTAGAGGATGGATTACATGACCTCTGTGGTCCTTCCAATTTGGTGATTCTATTCTTCTCTTTATAACTAAAAGGACTTTCTTTCTAATCCCAGTTTTGCAATATGAGAGATTACATTCTAATGTACATGTGGCAAGAAAATATATTAGGAAGAGAACTAATGGTAATACTACAACTTAGATTCTGCCTGTTTCCAGACAGATGAAATAAATCCATAAATAATGTAGCACCATCTTCTGATTTTTCAATAGGTTACAGCTGTAAGATTTCCTGGTGTCCTCCCATCCACATCCTAACTAGTTGTGGTCCTACCGAGCTTTTGAGATCAGCCAAGATAGCCTAACAAAGCACATATGCGGAACAGTTCTGACAAATCTCTGAGTATCCCCCTCAGTGTAATTGATGTGCAAATTCTACTCTGAGCAGATATGAAGAAGCAATACTGTATTCATCCAAAAGGAGAGAACCCCAAATTTAAGGTGCCCCCCCCCCAAGGAAGAGTAAATAGAAAAAAGCTAATCAGAAGAAATTCTTGTCCAATGTCCAGTTTCCTTGTCAACTTAGGACAGCCAACTCCAGTGAAAAGGCGGCGTGGAGTTCCCATATGAAGCCACTCCCCCTTGTCCCCCCAGTGCCAAGAAAAAATAAAAATAAAAGCAATAGCTGGCAAGAAAATTACTTGCCTCTGAAATAAGCTACTCCTTGGCAACAATAACTGATTCCCATTTGAGTTTAACAGGCATGGTCACTCATGCACAGAAGCACGTACTTTAAGTATGAGCATGTTAATACCCAGCTTGCTGCCTCCAGCAGAGCAGGAAAAGACGGAAAGAAAAGGATGGGAAAGAGGAAGAGGGTGAAGAAATTGGAAGTGTACCACAAGGGTTAGAGGCATTTGCACCCCACGGCTCTTCTGTTGGAATGTCATGTTGTCCTATAAATAAGAGGCCTGCAGATTTTTAGTGGGGGAGGGGTATCTGCAGACCATTAACGAGGTCTAATGTGCCTTCTGTTGTTGTTGTTTTTCTCCAAAGGTATTTGTATCAAGTGTGGAAAGGGGGTATATGGGGCCAGCCAAGCTTGCCAGGCCATGGGGAACCTTTACCATACCAACTGCTTTACATGCTGCTCTTGTGGTAAGTTCCACATTTATACTCAGACAACGCCTATACAATTCTTATGTCTTGTGCCCCTGTTAAAACCGAACCCTGCCAGCACTGATTGTTCAGTGTGAGTTGTGATCCATGCAGAAAGTCTATCCTGAGAATGAATGAAGGGTGAGGTCATTTAGAAGGTGTGCAAAAGTTGTGATTTGGCCAGAAATGGAAAGGAATGATATGTGACTGTGGCGAGACAAGTGGCAAAATACGTATCACAATATTTCGCGTTTTGTACTTGTGCGTACCCATGTGAGAGAAGTACTAAGGAGGAGAGCTCACACCATGGAGTAATAATACATGCTTAGTCATCTTGGCATTTCTGTGGTTAGGACTGGCCCAGGCCTAACCACAGCAATGCCAAGATGACTAAGCATGTATTATTACTCCATGGTGTGAGCTCTCCTCCTTAGTACTTCTCTCACATGGGCACAAACAAGTACAAAAAGTCATTTTTTTTCAGTGCTGTTGTGATTTTGAATGGTCACTAAGTGAATTTTTGTAAGTGGAGGACCACCTGTATAGTGACTGTCACACAGACTCAGAAGGAAGATAAGAAGAGACCTTCAGATGGACTTGCTTCTGTTAGCTAATCTGTCAACCTGGAAGCTTCTTGAGATTGACTTTCCCCCAAATGTTAAGGCTGCTTCTTTCCTTGAAAGACCCAGATGTTCTTGGGGACGTTTGGGGAGCAGAAGCAGCTTCTTTTGTGGTCACTGGAGCAGCATCTCTTGAGGGTTTCTTTGCGTGATTTCTAATCTCATGGTTGTCACAGATTATAAGACATCAGAATGTCCCATTGGATTAAAAACACATTTCACGTAAAGAAGTATTTAAAAATCAACACATAATGATTGCAAATCAGTTGTAAAGAGACACTGCAACATAGACATAATATTTCTGAAACAGAATAAGAAAGTGCTAAGAATGGTACATGTTTTCCTTGGAAGAAAGGGAAATCCAATCAGTAAATATTTGCAAGCAAAGCACATTGGAAAACATCTGTTTAATCCCTACTTCAGATCTAATGCTATTAAAGTGTTGGTCTAGAGCTGGAAACATCTGGGATCAAAAAATGCTTAATTGGGAAGCTCAGTGGGTAACCTTGAGAAAACTATTGTCTCCTAGCCTAAGCTGACTTTTGGGGTTATTGAAAGAATAATATGGCAAGCAAACCATATATAGAGCCATGGAGGCGCAGTGGTTAGAATGCAGTACTGCAGGCTGCTTCTGCTGACTGCTGGCTGCCTGCAGTTTGGCAGTTCGAATCTCACTAGGCTCAAGGAATCAGCCTTCCGTCCTTCCAAGGTGGGTAAAATGAGGACCCAGGTTACTGGGGGCAATAGGCTGACTCTGTAAACGGCTTAGAGAGGGCTGGAAAGCACTGTGAAGCGGTATATAAATCTAAGTGCTGTTGCTATTGATTTGGCTTCGGGAATCAGAATTTCCATAGCTAAGCAGTATGGCTATAATAAAGTGCAACAGAATTGCATAGCTTAGAGACCTGGTTGCTGTTGAAACTCCAGGACCATGGTGGTTATCAAGAGTGAAGAGGCAGGCAAGGGGTATGGGGGACTGTGCATGGCAGGTACAGGTGGGGGTTAAGGTAAAGGTAAAGGTTTCCCTCGCACATACATGCTAGTCGTTGCCGACTCTAGGGGGCAGTGCTCATCTCCGTTTCAAAGCCGAAGAGCCAGCGCTGTCCGAAGACGTCTCCGTGGTCATGTGGCCGGCATGACTCAACGCCAAAGGTGCACAGAACGCTGTTACCTTCCCACCAAAGGTGGTCCCTATTTTTTCTACTTGCATTTTTACATGCTTTCGAAACTGCTAGGTTGGCAGAAGCTGGGACAAGTAATGGGAGCTCACCCCATTACACGGCAGCACTAGGGATTCGAACCGCTGAACTGCCAACCTTTCGATCGACAAGCTCAATGTCCTAGCCCCTGAGCCACCGTGTCCCTCTAGGTGGGGGTTAGGTTGTGGGTATGAGCCAGTGGAGACCTCAGGCAGGCAATAAGGAGTTCCAGTAATGACTGTGTGCATGTGTCTAAGGGAACCGACATGGCTGCTGCAGGTGGGCAGGGCATGCTACAGAGTCTGGGATCTTGTACTCGGTAGTCGGGCTCCTTCGGGGGGGAAAAGTGGTAGGAGCAACTCACAGATGCAACCTGCAACCTTCCCTGCTGACTTCCTCATTGGCTTGAACTGGAAAGAATACAGAGGAGAGTGACAGATTAAAGGAACTTCATATGTTTCGCCGAAAGAAAAGAAGGCCGAGGGGAGACATGATAGCAATTTTCCAATCTTTGAAGGCAGTCACAGGGAAGAAGGGGTGGATTTCCTATAACTCCCCAAAGTCAAGCAAGAATGGAGAGCAAGAGATCCAAACTGAAAATAAGGGGAAATTTTCTAAGTTGTATCAAGTAATGGGACAACCTGCCTCCTGGGGTCATGGAAGGCTGCATCACTGGAGGTTGCCAGCTGTGGGGATGGGGACAGCATTTAAGAAATTGGACGTTGCTCTCCTTCTCAACTATCCATCTCTAGGCAGCCCAGGAGGCAAGGGAGGTGTCTGAAATCTTGGGCGTTACTGATGAGGCTTTGAGCATCCTACATACCTGCTTTTTCCTCACTATGATTGGCAAAACCCAAAGCATACAACAAAAGACTGCTCATATATTTTAAAATTAATATAATTAATAATATTTGGATTTGTGGGGTCCATCGTGTTCTCTGAGCTGGAGGGTTTCTGTTTATGACCAAGGGGCTTGTCCTGCCAGCGTTAATCAGGTTGCTCCTGGGAGTCCCTTATTGAGGTTGTCGTTTACTGCTTGATTTTTATTCTGGTATTAATTCTGATATCTCTGCTTATATGACTGTTAGTTGCTGGTGAGGAGATGTCTTGAGGTATTGTTTGTTTGTTTGTTTTCTTTTTCACTTTTTTGACTGTGTCCTTTAAATCAGGGGTCTCCAACCTTGGTCCCTTTAAGACTTGTGGACTTCAATTCCCAGAGTCCCTCAGACTCTGGGAGTTGAAGTCCACAAGTCTTAAAGGGACCAAGGTTGGAGACCCCTGATGTAAATGGTATGTAGATGTTGTTCAACCCTGAGCTACAAATACTTTCTTCTATTGATGCATTTGGGCTTCTTGTTGAAAAATGTGGATTGCTCGGTAAGAGAACATTTTAGTGCTATGTAGTCTTTGGCCGGTCTTTCTCTGCATTCCATACAGAATGCTTATTTTTTTTGCAATGTTCTGTGTACAAGCAACTTTTTAAAAGAATGCTTTTCTACTCCCTTCCCCCACATTTCTTCCCACTGCCCAGAACTTATATTTTTAACATTCTTTGGATGCTAAAAAAAAAAAATTATCTCCAGCAGCTGTGGGAACCAAAACAATGTGGGACACAAATGCCCCGTCTGGCTGATCAGAGTAGCTTGGCATCAAGCCTGCTCAAACAGCAAATTCCTCCTGTGAAATGGAAGGTTTTCCATATGATGCTATCCAAAGAAAATTGTCCTTGGAAATCATCATCAAGAAGGCTGTCGTTGCCCTTCATATGGGCTTCGTGTTTGATTTTTCCTCCATTCTTAATTTCATAAAATGGACCTGGATCCATCGTCCATAACATGATGGATGTTAGCTGGTTGTAGCTTCTCCAGTTTTGTCCTTGGTTGATGTCTGCTTCTCCAGTTCCCCTTGTAGCCATTTTGACAAGCTGGTTTGAAGAATATACTAGATTAGGGAAGAGGATCCAATCAAGAGGAATAACTTTGGCGTTTGGCAACTTTTCTCTCAGGGTTTTCTCTCAGCAAGGAGTCATGGTGTAACCCAAAAGGTTGCCTCTCCCTCTCAAACTGTATGCTTTGAAGGACAGTTCCACGGACGTCCTCTGGCATGGCAGAATTTTTAGGTCAGGTTCTCAGCTTGATATTTGACTCATAAGGAGGACACGGTGCCTTTTCTGGAGCTGAGAAGCATTTCAGGTGCACCTGGCAGAAGAGTTTATACCTGTAGGCTTGAAAACTGCCCTGATGGAAAAGTGGGAGGTAGGGTTCCTATATTACGTAGTTTGGTGAGTGGGAATGAATCCATGCAATGAATACATGTGCAATTCCTATATAATTTAAGTTTCTGCAGCAGGGGTGTCAACTCGATTTCATCAGGGTTGTGTTTGACCTTGGGGGGAGCAGGGGGCATGGCAGGGGGTGTGTAGCCATTTCAGCATCACTCGGGGGCAACTGTGGTGGCCAAGTGCTATGGCAGGACCTCCCAGATGCTCCCTCTCTCTCATTATAATACCCTTCCTCCCTCCCTCCTCTTCTTTTAACTTCCCATCTTTCCTCTCTCCCTTTCTCCTTTCCTGGCCCTTCTTGCATGCTCAAATGCAAAAGGGAAAACATTTTTCCTTTTTGTGTGTGTCTTGTGTTTCTTTTGCTAGCCCTCTGCCAGTGAAAAAAGAGCCTGGGAGGGCCGCATCCTTTGCTGTTTCCAGGGCAGCCCCGTGGGCCAGATCTAAGCATCCCATGGGCCTTGAGTTTGACACCACTGTTCTACAGGATTCTTGGACAGGTTTTTGCCCTCTGTAGTTTGGCCGTAGTTCAGTTAGCTTAGGACAGTGATGGCTAAACTTTTTGCCACCGTGTGCCAGGAGGGGTGGGGGGTGGGGGGGGTGTCATGCGTGCCCACACCCATAATTCTATACGCCCATGCATATGTGAGTGACCCCCCCACTCCCCCCCTGCTCCTGGCACGCAATGGCCCGGTAGGCCCGTTTTTCTTTCTCACCTGGTTCCAGAGCCTCTCTATGAGTCTGGGGAGGGTAAAAATGGCCTTCCCCACCCCCTTGGAGGCCCTCCGGAGGACAGAAACAGCCCATTTCCCAATTTCTGGTTGGTCAGGAAATGACGTTTTTTGCTGTCCCCAGCCTCCAGGGACTCCTAGAGAGGCTCTGGAGTCTGGAGACAGCAAAAAATGTCACTTCCTGTCTAACCGGAAGTTGGGAGATGGGCTGTTTCTGGCCTCCGGAGGGCCAGGGAAGGTCGTTTTTGTCCTCCCCAGACTCAGAGAGAGGCTCTGGAGCCAGGTGGGAGAGAAAAACGGGCCTCCCCGCCCCCGGCCCTCCAGAGGCAGGAAACAGCCTGTTTCCCTACTTCTGGTGTGTCCAGAAGGCCCGAAAATCAGCTGGCGCACGCCAGAGCTGAGCTTGTGTGCCCACTGATATGACTATACATGCCACCTCTGGCATGCGTGCCATAGGTTTGCCATCATGGGCTTAGGGTATCAGCAGGCCTCCATTGCTGTTCTCTGTGCTGAGAGGCATTTTAGAATCTGCAGGAGGAGGATGGGGCAGTCCACTTAAAGGGCATCCCAAAGCCTCTGCAGATGTTTAGCTCCTGAAGATTGTCTTCCTTCTGGAAAACACCGAAGGGTTGGAAAAAATCCCTTTTTAAGAATGAAGTAATACACATGGATGTAAATATGAGCGCAGGTGGTTACACTGATTACATTTTATATCTAATTCCTATATTTATTATTCATTCTCCAAAGATAGTATTTTGAACATCTCTTAAAAAGGTGCATTGCTTTATTCAACAGCATCAATCCCTGCCAATATTAATATCTAGGTCCCATAAACTTAAAGTTGAAATTTTCAAGAAGCTGCATGTGAACCAATGCAATATTTTATGGGACCTAGATATTAATATTGGCAGGGATTGATGCTGTTGAATAAAGCAATGCACCTTTTTAAGAGATGTTCAAAATACTATCTTTGGAGAATGAATAATAAATATAGGAATTAGATATAAAATGTAATCAGTGTAACCACCTGCTCTCATATTTACATCCGTGTGTATTACTTCATTCTTAAAAAGGGATTTTTTCCAACCCTTCGGTGTTTTTAACATTAAAATAATCTTTACTGAGGTCAGTGTGCATGGGATAGAGCTTTCTTTTGTAAACTTTTTCAAAGAACAACTTGCATTTCTTCAGGGTGTACATGTATGTGCATGCTGCGAGGTTGGGGGCGGGGCGAGGGAAACAGGACTGCCTCTCCCATGCTTAAATTGTCAAATTGCAGACTGGGGTGAAATATAACTGAGCAAGTCAGTGACCTCAGCCTCCAAGAATGCTCCTTGTTTATGTAGCACTCCTGCTAGTTTAGCAGCAAGCCTTTTGTTCTGTGCAGACATGGCAGGCCAGGTTTGTGTTTATTGGCCAGCCAAAAGCTTGTGCGATATGAGATTTGCATCCTAATACTTGTAGTAACAAGACACATGCGGCCCCTCAAAAACACAGTGCTGGGATCTTGCACTGTGTCTTGGAGATGTGGAGTGGTTTTTGAAAAGATCTGCTGCAAACATTGAATTCTTCCTTTTGCAGAACTCTGATTGATGGATGGATTGATGGATGGATGGATGGATGGACTGAAAGAAAGAGAGAGAGAGAGAGAGAGAGAGAGAGAGAGAGAGAGAGAGAGAGAGAGAGAGAGAAAGGAGAATTGCGCTGGCTTCATTTTGTTTTAAATAGCAACTTTTGCCTCCAGGTTCTGCCTTGATTAAGCAGGAACTTTATTACTCAGAGGCCTGAGACTTCTAAAGTATTTTGGGGTCTCTTCACGTGTTGAACAACTGGAATGCACTCTGCTGTAGTGCAGAAATTTTGAGGGAGTGTGTATACTTTCTCCTCAGGATTGTCTTTCCCTTCACCACAAAAGGCCTTTTCAGCTTGTATCAGATGCGTCTCCAGTTCCATTTGAAGAAGGAGTGGAAGTGTTCTCACCTGGGTCCCGGGGGCCTCTGCAACAACCTTAGCATAAAACAGGAGTGTCAAACTCCAGGCCCGTGGGCCGGATGCTGCCCGCGGGGTGCTTAGATCTGGTCCACGGGGCTGCCCTGGAAACAGCAAAGGACCGGCCCGTGGGCCTCTGCCAGTGCAAATAGGCTCCCAATCTCATAACACAGCTATGCTCCATTTCATGCTGAATAAACTAAATTATGAATGTATCTTAAATAGAAAAATATCTTTAGATAGATTTTTACTCCAAAAGCATTTTATTAAAATAAATTTGAAGAACCTGCAGTAATTGCAGGCTTTGTGTTCTTAATAACAGGCCTTACCAGGCAGAGCTAAACCGGCCAATTTAAAAAATCCGATTTTAAATTATTATTTTTTAAATCATTGACTTTTATCCACCCTGATCTAGAGTGGGCTGTTAGAGTTCCTTTCACATTGTATGTATGAAGGTATGAAGCTGTTGAATTCATTTTATGGTAGTCTAATCCAGCCTGCTCTTTTTCTGGTTGCCTTTACTTCGGCCGAAAAAATGGTTTTAAAAGTAAAAAAAAAAAAAAAAGTCTCTGATGATCGCGGGGCTCAGCTGGGATCGTCAGAACCTTTTAAAAGCATTTTTTCTACAACCTCTTTGACTGAAGAGGTTGTAGAAAAAATGCTTTTAAAAGTAAAAAAAAAGTTGGCCAAGTCCACCCAGTCACATTACCCCCCCACCAAGCCACATTACCCCCCCACCAAGCCACGCCCACAGAACCGGTAGTAACAAATTTTACATTTCACCACTGGGTTGTAAGTCAAGGACTTCCTGTACCTCAGTCCCCTATCTGTTAATTACAGATTTTTGGAGGTTGTGGACCCCTAAAGCATTTTGGTTTAAATAGCCTTGGGAATGGATTTTTGTTTTTTGTTTTAATTGCCCTACAACGCTGTTGGTCTTGCAAATGGGGCTTTTGCCTATAAAGGCAAAATGAGCTGCTCTATAGTTCTTCACCTAGACTGGCAGGTGTGAAATGGAGAACCACATCCATTAATTCCCGAAAACTGGTCAGGCCACATTGCTATGCCAGAGGTTGCAGCCAGGTAAAACCACAGCGGGAGGAAGGAAGCGCTGCATCTGGAAAAGACTCTTGAGATGGAGACTCTAACAAAGCTCAGGAGCAGGAACTTTCTTTCTGGAATAATTGAATCCTTAGAAAAGAGCCCTCGTAGGATTCAAGGATCTCCCAAAGGGGTCTGTGGAGGACAGGAGAGCTTTCTAGTGTTCTTTGCAAGGCTTCTTCCATTTCCCACTCTTTTTCCATTCCAGCTGCTAGGCCTGCCCTGCTCACTTGGCACTGGCTGGCTAAAATGGTGGCTAACAGGAGAAATGACTTGCCAATATTGCATCCAGGTTGCTGAGTCTGCAGCTGTCCTCTACCATTCAAATTCCGGAAGTTCCCCTAATTTTTATGGAAACTCAGATGTAGAATATTTTAGCAAAATTAAATTCCATCCTCCTAAATTAGTTTATAGCAGGGGTGAAATCCAGCAGGTTCTGACAGGTTCTGGAGAACCGGTAGCAGAAATTTTGAGTAGTTCGGAGAACCGACCAATACCACCTCTGGCTGGCTCCAGAATGGGATGGGAATGGAGATTTTGCAGTATCCTTCCCCTGCCATGCCCACCAAGCCACACCCTCAGAACCAGTAGTAAAAAAAATTGAATTTCACCACTGGTTTATAGAGATCTTTCAATGCTCCTGTATGTTATGACATAGTTATTGTCTCATTGTCATAGGGATGCAAAGGGCCTTAAAAATCCTTTCTTCCATATCGTGGGGGAAAAAAAATATGGACGGTAAATTACCAGATAGAAAATTATGGCCTTAGCAAGAGGTCTAAATTGAGTAGCTGCTTTGCAAAGCGTTTCAAGTGGTTTAGAGCAACAGCAAAGCTGGCTGAGGAATTCTGGGAGTTGAAGTCCACAAGTCTTAAAGTTTCCAAGGTTGGAGACCCCTGGTTTAGAGGGTGTGCCTCAGCCATATTGTCCTTTTATTTTTCTCAACGTCGACACTATATTCCAGCTTCCTTAAAATTATTTGAGGCGATAACAATATGGTTCTCAGCTGCCCGAAGAATTAAGGATCTAGAGCACAAAATGACATGGCCATCCTTGGTAAGATAAGTAACTTGAAGTGGCTGAGCAAAAACAAACATACTTTTCAAATAGACAGCTATTTAAAGTTACACCTGCCAGATATTTACACGAGCAAGATTCAAACAGCTTAACACAATGGTTAGTTGTGGGAGATTGCATTGCATACCCTTCAGTGCCTGTCTCTGCATTTGGGGTGTAGCAGAGGTAGAAGGCCTGGCTCACTTCCTATTTGATTGTTGCCTGTACAAGAGAGTGAGAGGCAGCTACCTTGCTTTGTATACTAAACGAAGGACCCATTGGGATCCCCATATCAAAATAATTTACCTTATATGCAGCCAGAATCTGAAAATAACATTTAACACAGCACGGTACTTAAGCAGAATGGTTCAGTTGGGACTGATTGGGATAGATTGTAGGGGTGACACCGAAATATAATTCTATTATATTTTATTTATCAATATATTACATTATTGTATTTTATTCCAATTTCATTTTAAACTGTATTTTATTCCAATTCCATTTTAAACTGTATTTTATTCCAATTCCATTTTAAATTGTTTTTATCAGATTTTAGTAATAATTTGTGTCTGGATCTCTGCACTTTGATATGGCCCAATGGCTAATCAATAAAGTAAACTAAAAAAAAAACACTTAAAACCAAAGTAATATACTTCTCAGTTAGGATCTTATAACTATCTGTTAGTGGCAAGAGGATGTTCTCCTTTTCTGCCATCAATTATGCAAGTTCCTAAAAGTATCTCCAACGAAGCTTTAGGATTCTAATAGAAGAGAGTATCTGTAGTTCAGGGTTGAGCTGTGGAGTCCTTAGTGCTCACTGAGGTTGGTGGCTGGATTACAGACATAACATCACTGCTACTGAGTGTGGGGGGTTTGCTCCTGTTTATGTTACAGCAGCTTGCCCTGTCAGTATTAATGGGGGGGGGGGTGTTCCTCCTTGGTGGTTCCTTAGTTGGGGTATTTTTTTCTGCTTGATTGTTTGCTTGATATGAATCCCTGCTAATCTGGATGTTAGCTGCTGGAGAGAATGAGTTCTGGTCTTTTTGTTTCCTTATTTTATGTTTTATTGCCTCTTTTGAAGGAGTGTAAATGTAGTTTGTCTATATCTATGTTTGTCTGAATGCCATGCTTTTTGCTACCCAATTTTCCGGGTTTACCTTAGTCTAGGATGTTTACAGTTTCCCAGTTGAAACTATGGTTTAGTCTGTCTGTGTGTGGTGAGATAGGTACAGTATCCTAATCAAGGAACTACTAAAGGGAAAATCCCACCCCCCAACACTAACAGGGCAAGCTACTGTATGCAAATAGGGAGCAAATCCCACCTCACTCCCACTGATGAGGTTACCTAGTCAGGTAGGTAAAATGTCTGTAAGCAAACTACCAAGTTAGAATTACAGTTAGGAACCACAAGGACAGGCACAGGAATGCCGTTTTAAACTACCAGTTGGAATTAATCTTTAGCCTGGTGGTTGATCAATAACTTTCAGTCAACCTGTATCAGAGAAGAATGTGCTTGCCGGTGTTTTCTCTAGTGAGGAAATGCAGAAAATGAGATGTGCTGAAGCAAAACAAATATTGGGGGTGGGGAGATGGGTGGATTCTTGACGAGGGACAGCACAGAGTGATTGGCGTGGCACCAAAGTAATGTAAATCTTTAAGGCGTGATAGACCCTTAAGCCAGCTGATGACTGCCAATCCTTAACTAATCGTAGACATCCAGAGCATATGCCAGAGTTAGTTTGGATGCACTGTCAGGTAGTTCATAGAATCATAAAAGTTGAAAGGGGCCTAAGAGGTCATATAATCCAACCCACTGCATACTACAGGATGTGTTATATCATCCGCAGCCTCTGAAAACCTCCACTTTATTTCCTGAAAATGAAATTTTAATTAGAACTACAAATACTTTGATAAAGTATGACCCCAGAAGCAAAATGAAAAGCGCATCCTGGATGTCTTAGCAACCTTCAGTACAGTCAGCTGTAGTGTCCTTTTGCACTGCCTGAGGGAGTTGGAGGCAGTTGGGAAGATGGGTCCCCTGTTGTGTGATGGGAGAGGAGAGATCAAGTCGAAGGCCTTGCTTTGTAGGGAGCCCACTTCTCTCTGTGCTCCTTTTCAAGATCTACATGAAGCTACTAGGAGACTTCAACTATTGGTTTGGCGTGAGGTACCCTCAATATGAGATGATACCCAGTTATACATGCCTGTCCCCAGCTCTCCAAGGGAAGCTTCCTAACACCTGGCGATTGTGAGTCTGGCTAGGGAAGAAGAGGTTGCGGTTCAATCCAGCCAGGACTAAGGGCTTATGGGCTGCTTGGTGTTTCCCAGATCTGAGGCTGAAGGGTTTCTGTCTTTTGTTGTAGATGGGATGACACTCCTTCATTCAGACGTGGTGCCCAATCTGAGGTTTTTCCCAGGCTTGTAGCTTCTGCTGGAACTGCAGGGTCACAGCATTTATCCCTTAGGACAACTGTCCCCTGTTTACCAGTTGCTTCCATTCCTGGACCAGGAGGCCCTGCTCATTGGCACACATGCCTTGGACACGTCCTGATGGGATTATTGCAAAACATGGGGGTACCCTGGAAAATTATCTGGAAGCTTCAGTTGGTCCAGAATGCAGCAGCGTGGGTAGTTATGAGAGCATCTCATTATGGCCCCACTGTTCTGCAGGTTGCAGTGGCTTCTGCAATAAAACTTGCGTGAAACCCTTTTATAATGAAACACAAGTAGGCTTTAATCCCAGGAAAATACATTAAAACAATTTAGAACTAGGAAGGTGAGAAAAGAGAATTGGAGGATGATTCAACCCCTTTCATGAGAAATTTGAATTCCATCTTCCACACATTTGATGAAATTGTTTGAATTGTTTTTTGCTGATGTGTATACAGAATGGAACTCTGGGGATTTTTTCATAGTCACCCATATAAAGTAGACCCATCTCATTTTGTATGAGAAAACAGGTTATTTTCCTCCACCTCCCCTCCCCTCCTTAGCTTTGTCTGCAGGCAAGCGCTTGCTTGCTTCAAGCTTCCATCTGGGTGTAGGTCCTAAACAAGTCCCTACAAGCCATCTCCGCTTAAGGGCATGGTAGAGTGGGTGGGTGGAAGGGAGGGGGACTTTTTAAGTCTGGGTAAAAGAAGGCCTGAGCAGCCATCTGCCTCTTCCCTCCCTCCCTCCCTCCCTTCCCCCCAACTCTAAAAATATTCTTCAATGTAGTCCAAATTCCAGTAGCTTCTATGATTCTTGGCAGGAGAAGTCAGAGCAGAAGATAACAACAGAAAGAAGGGGGAGAGGGGAGTGGGATTGGTAATTATTGGATGTAAAATTAAAGCTTCAGTGTCATTTCAGAAAAATATAAAATATTAACCCTCGGTTCCCTCCCTTCTTTCTGCAGGGTGGGCTAGAGATGTTGGGTTGAAAGGGCTTCAGAGGCTCCCTGACTTTTTCCAAAGGGAATCGTGGCTTTAGGATAACGGTGGGAGAGGGTTAGTATCAGTGCATGGATGAGTTAGAAAAAGTAGCACACGGCACCTTTACAACTTTGGCGATCAAGGGATCCTCACATGTTATAAGCGACTGGAATTTCCATGGCTAAGCAATGCAGCCATAAAGTGTGACTTTGCATAATCCTGGGACTCACTGTTGCCGTCACTAATCAAGAATTGCACATGGGTTAGCAAGTACTCCCTCCCACAACCCGAGCAACCTTGGTAAGAGAAGAGGCTGCTTTCTCTTCAACTCCCCCACAGGGCTCTCTTTTGCCTCTTCCCCCATCTCTCCCTTTTGACCCCCCTCAAAATGTGTGTGCCTTGCAGACAGCACCAGAAGACGCAGCTCAGGGACTGCAAGAGGCTGCAGAAACCACAGCAGCGTGAAACCACCGCCCTTTGGGAGGCCATTTTCCCCAGGTCTCTCAAGGAAACCGCTGTGCACAACCTGGGGAACAAAACTATTTCACGAAGGGCCCAGTGGGTGGGTGGGTGGGTGGGTGGGTGGGTATGCTTGCTTAGAAGGGGGGGCAGGAAGAGGGCAGAGGGGATCCAGGATCATGGAGTCCAGGGGCCCTAAAAGACATGGTGGGGGGATTGAAGTGCCCCTGAAGTCATAAATGCAGATGGACTTCCAAACACCTCAATTTTGATTATAAGGCTTTGGACTGGTTATATAAGTCACTTTATTCAGCACCACTGTATTTTCAAACCATTAGTCGTAAGTCAAGGACTACTATAAAAGTCCCATTCCCCAGGGGAAGTAGAAGGAATAGACTGTTTACGTGGAGCAGACTCTGCAGGAGAGAGGTGGCCTGCAAACTGATCAAAACAGAGGATAGCTTTGAAAGCAAGCCCTGTTTTGTCCTCTTAAGGCTTCTTGTTTGGCTCCGGGGGGGGGGGGCTAGGTCTTACGATGACTTCACACAAAGTCATAAGGTTTGTTGTCACGAGGTGTCAACAAACTTTTTTTTACTTCTCGCTGCCCACAGAAGGCTGCATGTCCTACCTAGGAAGATCATCTGCAAGTAGAAACTTCCTAGTTTGACTTCTAGAATGTTCCTTTACAGTCATCTTCCCCAACTTTGTGTCTCTTCTCAAGCATTGTTGATTGCAGGACCTCAGCGGTGAAAACGAGAACCTTTATTGTGATCAGTGACCTGTCCATAGAACACCTTACATTCATAAAATACATAGCATTCTTTCACCAATTAGGTAAACAGATTAGTCCAACTGCTGGACATCCTACATACAGTATAACTTGATAAAATTTGGGTTACATTTAAGGAACTGAAATAATTTGAATCTGAAAGTTTGAGGTAATACTGGCCAGAATGATCAGGATATTTAATTAGGTGTGGAATTAGCAGCTGATGGCAAGTCCCAATATAAAATGGTGGGTACATTTATTTGATTCACCTGAACTAGGGAAAAACCCAGAAGGCCTCATTTTTTGTGTATTGCCTTGACCCAAGAGAAAATAAGTTTGTCAAAAAGTGGGGTTATTTATTTATTTATTTATTTATTAATCAAACTTATATACCGCACCATCTCCCGTAGGACTCAGGGCGGTTAGACATGCCAGGGAGAAAAGTAGCTTAGTCCAATATGTGAAAATATATATATCCAGGCAATGGATTCAGTCTTGCTAACGGAAGCTTATCTTTGACATTGGATCATGTTTGAGACTTGAAATAAAATCTTGAGGAAGGGGAAAAGAATGGTAGGCACCTATCTGAGCCCCAAACAGTAATTGCACCCAGACTTGGGCTGAATGCATTAAAAGTGCAGCAGGAACTTCGAGTATAAACAAATGTTTCAAGAACTGTGTCAGGTCTGTGGGCTCTTTGAATGACATATTTTATATGCATTTGGTTGTGGCTTGAAATACAGTGCTGAGATATTTGGATGACTTGATCTGCTCAGTTGGAGTTTTTAATTCCTGGGTGAGCTTAAGGTATTTTGTGAACATCGGCAGCTCATTTTACTGTGCTGTACTTAATTTCTAGGGCTTCTGCATTACAATCTTCATCCAGGGCTCAGAATGCTCTATCCTGGTTTCCCAGGTTGGGAGAATGATGTGAACGGGCTAAAGAATTAATACATTAATTCTTTTTTAATGTTAAATTTTTATTAATTAATATAATTCTTATAAGAGTTATATAATTCTTATAATAATAATGAACTCTGTCAACAGGGATTTTCTTGGAATAGTTATCCTGAGAGTAGTTGCATCTGATTTTTAGAGTTGAGTTGCCATAGAATTTGTAAATAGGTGAATAACAGAATGTTAACAGAGTTGGAGGAGACCTTGTAGGTCATCTAGTCCAAACTCCTGCCCAAACAGGAGACCTTACACCATTTTTGACAGATGGCAGTCCAGTCTCTTCTTGAAAGCTTGCAATGGTGAAGCTCTCACAACTTCTGAAGGCAACTTCTGTTCCATGGGTTGATTGTTCCCACTGTCACGAAATTCCTCCTTATTTCTAGGTTGAATCTCTCCTTGATCAGTTTCCATTCATGATTCCTTATCTGGCCTTCAGGTGCTTTGAAAAATTGCTTAACCCACTCCTCTCTGTGGCAGCCCTTCAAATATTGGAACACTGCTATCCTGTCTCCCCTGGTCCTTCTCTTCACTAGACTAGCCAGGCCCTGTTCCTGAAACTGTTCATCGTATGTTTTAGCCTCCAGTCCCCTAATCATCTTGGTTGCTCTTCTCTGCACTTTTTCTAGAGTCTCAATATCTTTTTTATAGTGTGATGACCAAAACTGGATGCAGTACTCTAGGTTTGGTCTTACTAAGGCTTCATAGAGTGGTATTAGCACCTCACATGCTCTTTTGTCTATGTTGGGATTTTGGAGTTTAAGATTAGAGTGGAAGTTTAGGTCATGGCCGTTGTAAAATCTGTGAATGCTGCATATAGCTTCACAGCTATATTTTGAAGAGTATTTCTCTATTAAGTGTTGCAGAATAACAATGTGATCAAAAATAGACCAACAGTTTTAAATCCAGCCTGTTCCTTGACTAATTACCTATGCCTAACCAGTCCTAAAACTTTAGGGATAGGTTTCTGACATATATTTTGCTGGTCGGTTGACTGATGGGACATGGGTCAGTTGGAAGATTCTGATTACCTTCCTTGTAAACAGGAACTGTTAAGGCCAGGCCTCAGTCCTTGGGAATCATCACGGTACGATAGATGTATGTAAACAGAAAAGCTAATACCAGAGTCCACCAGTCCAAATTATTTTAAAGAACCTCAGCTATAATAAAATCTGTGCCTGGCAGCTTGCCTGGGCTGAATTCTTTGAGTCCTTTGCAACTTCAGCCCCTCCAGCATATGTGAACCGTCAATTTAATTGAATTCTTTGTCAAACGTAAGTCATCTGTTGTGTATAGGGTTCGAAAACAGTTCTCCCACTTGACCCTGGTACTGTATTAATTAGGGAGCTCAGGATGGTTTAGTGCAGGGGTGTCAAACTCTATTTCAGTGATGGCTAACCTTTTTGCCATTGTGTGCCAGGAATGGGGGTGGCGGGGGGGGGGGTCGTGCGCACACATGCCCACACCCATAATTCTATGCACCCTGCACATGCGTGCGTGCCCCCCTCCCCCCACTCCTGGCACGCAATGGCCCAGTAGGCCCGTTTTTCTCTCTCACCTGGCTCCAGAGCCTTTCTAGGAGTCTGGGGAGGGCAAAAACGGCCTCCCCTCCCCCGGAGGTCCTCCAGATGCCAGAAACGGCCTTTTCAGCCAGAAAACAGCCAGAAACAGGCTGTTTTCAGCCTCCAGAGGATTTCCAGGGGTGGGTGGGGAAGGCTGTTTTCGCGGCTCTGGAGCCAGGTGAGAGAGAAAAATGGGCCTTCCCCACCCCGGAGGCCTTCCGGAGGCAGGAAACAGCCTGTTTCCCTACTTCTGGTGGGCCCAGAAGGCCTGAAAATCAGCTGGCCGGTGTGTGCATGCCCACTGATTTGGCTACGCGTGTCACAGGTTCACCATCACGGCTCTATTTCATTGAGGGCCGTATCAGGGTTGTGCTTGACCTCGTGTGTGTGTGGGGGCGTGGCCAGGGAGGGCGTGGCCAGCCCGACATCACTCGTGTTGCCTGTGGTGGCCTGAGCGCTCTGCCAGCGAAAATGGGCTCCCAAGCTCCATTTCTGGCTGTGACGGCCTCCTGCAACCCTCTGTCAGCAAAAATGGAGCTCGGACCTCCCAAGCTCCATTTTTGCTGACAGAGGCACTGCAGGCCAGTCCTTCACTGTTTCCAGGGCAGCCCGGCCAGATAAGCACCCCGCAAGCCGGATCCGGTCCCTGGGCCTTGAGTTTGATAGTAGTACAAGCTTTTGGAAGCTGATGAACGTCTCAGCTGAGTCCCAGAAAGCTACAAGATCAAATTGTTTCCATTAACTTCTGATTAAACTTAAACTTCCTGAATTACATAAACTTATATGACTGCATATATATTACATATGGCACTTTTCCCATTCTGTTATGTGAAAAATTGCTTTTATAACCAAAACTGTAGTTTGAGAAGATATTCCTGAAGCCCTCTGTTCCTATCCATTGTATTGTTACTTATCCTCTTTTGTAATATCCCCAAAATATTTAAGGTCTGACAGTGCAATATTTTTAACAGGGAGAAGATTACGGGGGAAAGCCTTCTACAATGTTAATGGAAAGGTCTACTGTGAAGAAGACTTCCTAGTAAGTAAGATTTTAGCCATCTCTGAGTCTTATAGGAAATCATTAATGTACGTGTGTACAAAGCTCACAGGCAGCTATACATTAAATGAGGCTCAATTTCATTTGTGTGAATTGCAAAATCAAAGATAAATTGTGAATAATTGGTTAAATCCTTAGGAAGTTGGGTACTGATAGTAGCCATAAATTTCTTTTTTTTTTTTCAAGTTACCTTGATTATGCTCCTCTCTGAGGAGCAGCTGTAGGGCATAAATAACAGAAAAGTGCTGGTAAAATCCAGTATACTAGCCTTATACCTGCCACCATGTGAATGTTTGCATGGATTTCTCCTTATTTTAAGTATAAATTATAGAACCATTTTTGACAGATTGGAGATAGAAAGGAATCTTAGATAGCACCCACAAGATTTCAGGCTGGTTTTCCATCATAATCCTGTTTATTTGCATAATTATATTGCATTTGTGAACTAATTGTGGGATGAACTGTTCCCTCCTCAGTCTCCTGAGTTTAGTAACTCATCTTGTAGATGGCTGGATGGCAGTTTCCTATATATGGCGGTGTGTAAAGTCAAGATAGCCATGTCCCACATGATAACACCTCGTTTCTTTTCACATGGGTCACAGGGTTTTGGCTGCAGAGAACATTGTATAGTCATGGCCACCATCTCTGCATGCTGATACTTCCCTGTTATGTGCGCAATCTGCACTATAGTCTCATGACTAAAAGGAGAAACCCTTTTAAGACAGCTCTTGCAGGGCTCTAAATGGCTTGTTGAGTTAGCCATGAAAGCCAGCTGGGTGACTTGGAAATTGTGAGTTCTAGTCCTGCCTTAGGCATGAAAGCCGGCTGGGTGACTTTGGGCTAGTCTCTCTTGCTCAGTCCAACCACCTCACAAGGTGATGGTTGTGGGGAAATACAAGGAGGAAGGTGTGTTGGGTATCTTTGCCGTGTTGAGTTATTTGTAAAAACAGGAAAGGTGGAATGCAAAAAAATAAGCATTTTGACTATCTTGGAGCATGATATAAATATTGACAATGAACTAATGGAAGATTGGTTATTTGGATAAATACTGAAATCCCGCGATCAACTGTTGGGAATAACAATAACAGGCACAAAATATGCCATAGAAGTAGTCATATGATTGTGGGGCTTGCTTACCCAATTGTTAGACCACCTCCCTAGATGGGGCAACTTAGGCTGAAGAACCTCCATGTTATTTGGGGACAGACAAATGGCTATTTCATGGAGGGAGCAATCAGGTTGCATTACCTACTTAAAATAATCCTGAGTTAGGAGATGAGGTTGGGTCCAACCAATCTAATTCTCTGCTCCATGTAGAAATCTAAATTTAAACATGCATGCATGTCATGTAACATTCAATCATAATCTGTCTTGTTGTAACATAAATCTATAATTTTGGGGTTTTTTATGGTGACATCTTTTCAGGTATTTGAAGAATACTATTATGTCCCTTCCCAGTTTCCTCTTTTCAGGACTTCCCAGCTCCTTAACATGTCCTCGTAGAACGTGGTTTGAAGTCCCAAGATTGTCCTCCTTGTTTTTTTCCTCTGAACCTTTTCTACATTGTTTGAAACAGTTTGCACACTTAAACTAATCATAATACTCAAAGAATGCTTAGATAAATGTAGAATAAAATACAGGTAGTCCTCACTTAGCGACCACATTTGGTATCAGCAATCTACAGTATTGCTAAGTTATGCAGTCACTAAGGGAAACATCAAATATGACTGACAGATTTACCTCACTTTGCATGTAGTTGTTAAGCAAGTCACCTCAGGTTGTTAAGTGAGACATCAAGTGACTGCAATTTACAATTTTATTGCCCACTTCTCTGTTAACTCTGCAAATGGTGACCATGTGACTGGGATGCTATGACAATTATAAGCAGTCATAAAGTTACTTCTTCAGTATTGTCGCATCTTTGAATTATCATTAAACAGGAGAGTTGTAAACAAGATTTATGTGTAGAACTTTTACTTCCATTGATACAGCCAAAAATTAGATTCATCTTGTTTATGATCAATTCAACTCAAATGGCCCCATAAACAATTTCTAAAATTTCAGTTACAGAATTTAATGGACTCTTGAAATGGTCTCTTCGAACCCACCATTATTCTAGCCTCTCTTCTTGTCCTTCTCTTAATAATACAAGTCTAGTAGAACCCAAACATTGAATTAAAGATAAACTAATTAAAGCCATCTTAGAGAATAGATTATAATGTAATACATGTCTATAGAGATTCTTACTCGTCCAGGTCATGGTTGTCCCAAAGGTGATTTCTCAAGAGGCAACTGGATTTCTGATTTTTCTTTGAAGATTCAAGAATGAAAAGTGAAGCATCTTCAAAGAAAAATCAGAAATTCCAGTTATCTCATGAAAAAGCACCTTTGGGATAATTTAATGCAGTTTACAAATCAGTAGTGTTTTGGCTATGAAAATTTAAGATCGATGGGTCAAATTGTGCTCCCACCCTTGGCCTCAACATATTTGTATTCCTTGTGGTATGCTTGAGATGTGAAGATAGACAAGCTAACTTATTTTAAATTTTGGAAAATAACGTAAATCATATAGCTTCCAGCTGGGAAGGTCCTAAAATATATCCATTAAATTGTTCAAATGTTCTCACTGTCTGAGTTAACACAATCTCCTCAACCCCTATCCTACATTAAGAAAAAAAAACCTCATGTTTTCATACAGACAAACTGTTATGGCTGCAGGGCAATGGCCTGTTCGTACAACCTTTTAAGACAGTTACAGTCATTTAGCAGATTAGCACAGTGTAGTCTAGGATTCTGCATAAATCCAGTCACTGAGGTTTTAAGAGATAAAAAGAAAGAAAACATACTTCAAAATGAACACGAGAAGCTATATATTTCCAAGATGTGTAACTGACATAATATTTTGTCACGATCTAGATCCAAATTCCAGTGGGAATGAGAGAGTAGTAGGACATCTTGGGCTATTTCCAATTCCAACAGAACCAAAGACTCGTGATGTCTCTCATGGAGTTTGCAGCAGAGCTTCTAGAAGATGTTAGCAAATTTGGGAGAATTAGAAGGTTGTCTGGTGGCCAAAGAGTTGGGAACTGCCAAGCCAGTCTCCATGGACTGAATGCTTTGAATGGAGAGTAAAGCCTTGATGGTTCACTCTCTGGTTGGTCAGCAGGCCTCCTGTGGAGGAAGTCCTGAGAGGACAGGCTTCAGAGATCATCAATAGGATGTGTGTGTGTGTGTGTGTGTGTGTGTATACGTACACCAAAGTATGTGACAATGATCAGGTCCTACAGCTCAGTGAGAGCAGTTTTCACAGGAGGACACTTTATCTTGGGAGGTAGTTCAAATTAGAATTCTTGCAGTAAGAACTCAGTACAAAAGATGGAGCACTCACCGAGTGGCTCCCAATGTCTGTGTCTGAAATTAAGTCCCTTATCAGCAATTTATCAAAAAATATTTAACAATGTGATATCATTATATGCCACCTTTATAGATCTTAAGGCGGCTTTTGGTCTAATATCCAGGACCAGATTATGGGAGAAGCTGGAAGCCTCATCAGTCCATCAATGAATTGTAAGCTTCTCGATTTAATTCACGTCCTAGACATCCATATGATTCTTAAGGTCAGGTGCAGTATGCAAGGGGTTTCTCGAAGCCAGTTACAAGGGGGGGGGGACACAGGAATTTATCCTCTCCCCCTTTCAGTGTTTATGTCAACAGCATGGTGAGATGTCTACATGGCCCAATGTTCCATTCCCTAAACCCGAGGAGGCAGCATCGCCCTTCTACTCTACACTGATGAAACTGTAGTTCTCTTCAGACATTAATAGGCCTCAAAAAAGCTCTGAGACCGTTGGTCCAATTCTGCAACAATGATAATCTGGAAATCTGAAGAAAATCTGAAGATTATAGCTTTTATCAAAAGGCTGAAGTTTGTTTATGGTGCATTAATGGCTATAAAATAAAACAAAAGATTAGTTTTTATGTATTTAGGAGTAGTCATGCATACCACTGGCCCATTGCAAAATATGCTGCTGCTACTGGACCAGGAACTGCCGATGACACCCTTTTCTGGTCCAAGGGAGAAAATTAGGTTCCAGCCGCACTTCAACTCTTTTAGGCTAAGCCAGGAGCTCAGCTCCTTTGTGGGACACTAGTTAGCTTCTTAAGAGGTGCCTTAAGAAAAAAAGAGATCATGGGGGCAGCAGGGAAAGAAGTCCTTTTGTGTTGTGTTGCACAGTTGTGTGCCTAATCTGAGTTCTGATTTTGCAAAGAACCCTGGAATACAGCTGAAACTTGGTTGCCAGCCATTGGTATTGCTGCACAAACTCTTACCATTGGGACTGTTTGACTTACCAGTTCCTTGGATAAGGCTGGCATTCAGTTATGGTGATCCTTTTGCCTGCCTTTTACTCACATAAATATTCCCAGCCAGATATTCCTCCTCCCTTTCAATGATAAATGGCAGCATTCTTAAAGCCGAAGAAAATAGGGCCTGCTATTTTTAGTTGGGAACAATCTGCTCTCCCTGCTGGCCTTTGAATACATGTTAGAAAAGAGAAAAATAAACATTGTTGACCAGGCAAAAGATTTAGGAGAAAATTCCATAAATTTAGAACAGTTTGGTCCACCCTGGGAAGGTGACATGAGTTGTGCAGGACCAGAGCAGATTTTCTGGTTTTTACACCAGTAGGTTGCCAATATAGATTACGCAGCAGTCATTTTTAAAGCTATGGCATTTGGAAAACAAAGGTTAATGACCTCCCAGCAGAGTTCTTGCACTGGGCAGGCAAAAGGCCTTCTTTGATTGACTTACACATCAAGGAACTTATCTTCCTCAGTTCTTCGATTTCACATTGACAACCATCCTGAAGGTGTTCACGGGTTGCTTTTGATACCCTTTGTCTCTCCCTTTTTGAATTCCTACCTGTCCCACCTAAGGGTATTCCGAGGGGACAAATACAAACAAAATCGATAGGTCAGACAAAGGAGACATGGACTCAGATGCTTTCCTCCAATGAAGTGCTTCAATTACTTACAGCTATGGTGGATAGCAGGTTCCCTGAACAGACCTTGCCATCCTCCTACATGGCAAGTCGACCTTCTTCAGTCATTCTCTCTACCTATCCATCTAGCATAGGGTTGGGGAATGATGGCCCTTTTATGACTTGTGGACTTCAATTCCCAGAATTCCTGAGCCAGCCATGATCATAAGTCATAAAAGGGCCATAGTTCCCTACCTCTGATCTAGCACAAATAAGAATAAGAATCGGAGCTCCTTCGACCAACCCTCACCAGCTAAGAAGCAATTGCCTGTTTCAAGGACTATAAAAAGGATTCTCCCTCCTACTCAATTCATGACCTGCTGCTGCTTAAGAGGAAGTATAAACAGCTAATAGAGCTAAAGAAGAGACAGGGACCAATGAATCTGCTACTCATCCCAAGAATTCTGCTCTATTCTGGAAATGTATCTAGCTCTTTGACCTGCTTCCCCTTACTCACGCATCTCACTCTATTCCCATTGAAGGTTCAGATGGCTGTTCACATAGGAGGAACTGCCGCACCCAAAAGGGAAATTAGAATACGAAGCCCATCTCCTGCTCTCCTGGCACCCCCCTCCGTGTCAGGCTCTAATTGAACACCTGAAACCAAACGAAGCTCCAGAATACAATTTCATTTCAGCAGAGATGATGCAAAATAATCTGGATTGATGGTACCTGTGCGGGCTTTCCTATTCACCTGTGTCAATAATCATGCCAAGGTTCCTGGGGATTATAGCCTAGCTTTGGTGATCCCAATTTATAGAAAAGGAGGCAGAGAGAGACCTAACCGATTACCATCTCATCTTAGTGCTTTCTCTGTGCTATTCGTTACTGTCTGTTACTTCTCTCATATGTGAACCAATCGTTTCCTTTTTTTCTTGGGTTTTTTTTATATGTTTTTATATGTTGAAAGATACTTACTATTTTTTGACATTTTTTGTAAGTTTTTTCCTATCAAACTCTACTTTGCATTTTTAAAAATTCTTCTGGCCAATTTCTGCCCATTTTTCAGATAGACATGATCATTAAGTTACCTTATCCTTCTGCTTTCTTCTGATTTGATAATCATATTTTCCCACCCCTCATCGAACTTATTTATCTTGAACAAAATAGGGCCTAGAACAGGGTCCTGTGGTACAGCCCTTGGCAGACCTATCCAGATCACTCATTCTCTTTTTGTACAATTATTCAACCGTTGACTCCATCTGTTGGAAACATAGTCCAGCCCACATTTTGCAGCCTTCTGTACTGGGATCGTACCCAGAAGACTTTTATCAGATGTTTTGCTCCAGTCAAGGTACATTATACATACCACATTCCTGTGGTCAGCTAAACAGGTCACTCTTACAAAAAAAAAGAGATGAGGTTAGCTTGCCATGATTTATTTTTGGTAAACCCATGTTGTGTTGTGCCAAGTAATGCATTCTTTTCTCACAAATGAAATACTGAATAATCTAATAGTTTATATCAACTGACTTGAGCTGAAGTTACTTTGCTCCTCTTTTTCCCAATGTTTTTCAAGACGGGAATAACCTTTGTTCTTCTCCAATCTTCTTGATTTGATTCTAAAGACTTAAATGCATTAATGTTGGCCAGGGACTCCTAACCATCTCTTTATTTACCTTGGGGTTTCACTCTTTTTTGCCAGATGATGGTTTCCCTTTGGAGACAGGATTAAAGCAGAATAATTGCTGAGAAGTTCGTCCCTTAAGTTATGGGCACCTACTCCTCCTTGGTGGTTACACTCATTTTCTGTCCCTGGAATTTGGGTAAAAGCTCCCTCCACCCAGAATGGCTTCTAAAGCTGCTCCCTTGTTCTTCATTGGCATGGGGTACAATTATGTATCAGAAACATATTTTAAGAACTCTCCAGCCCTCCTAGGCTCCCTTTAAATATGAGGATTTCAATACATGGTATTCCCTCTGTTACAAGGTTGCTTAAATTTGCTTCTTGAACCTGGTGTGCATATACACCTGTGTAGCAGATTTTCTTTCCGTTGGATCTTGCATCCCAAGAAAACATGAGTCGCTTTCTGTTAAGGTCCCCACAGCTTTTGCCTCTTCAATCATGCTTCAATGAGAATTTTGAGGGTTTCATTTGCCATCTTGGCTGAGTTGGTTCTCCAAGAGTTGTCCAGGTGATTTGACCTAGTAGAGTATTATCGAGACCTTCCGCCTATCTTGGTCTGTAGCACATCCCCACAACAGTATTTTTGCTCCTTCCCTTTCCATGTGTTCTTACAGGAACCTCATATTCAGGTTCCTGCATCTCGGCACATGTGTTCCCTTTTTTCACATGAAATTTAATTCTTCCTTCATTCAGGCTCTTTTTGTCCTTTTTCTTTGCTACACACGCATGCAGATGTATTTTGGCTACATTCGCCTAACATGCCTTTGCCAGGTATATATTTTTAATAAATTCTACACCCAATCCTTGCATTTCATCCATGAGTTTCATCCTAGAGGATTCAGTCACGCTTCTTCCTGCTTTTAAATTCCCTAATGTTTCCTGTTGCTCCTCACATTTGCCAGTTGCACCCAGGAATTCCTGGGTCATGTAAGATGATCTATTTCCATCCTATATTGATGTGCTTATTAATGACTGCCTCCACATTAGATCTATTTGTTTTTAATTTTGAGATAAAAAATATTTTTATTAGCTAATTGCACTTAACCTACTACGTATCTTCTTCTATGATGCCCTTGTCATTCTTTCATGCCTTCATGTCTTCTCCTTCTGGCTTAGTGACACTATGGCACAACAGAACATAAACCAAAGTGAGGACAACATTGATGAGGAACTATTTTTGAAAGCAATATCAGAAAAGTCACCCAGATAAATGGACAACTTAATATTATCTTGCATATTTAGTTTTAAATGTTTAGTTTTAAAATGTAAATGCAATCTCTAATTTAAATGAAGGTGATATTATGGATACGACTTGATAGAATTGAGGATGGAGGAGGAGAATTTTAGTAGAATCAACATTTGATTCTATTATGTCTAAACAATAACCATTTGGAAAAGATTTAAGAAATAATACCTTCCCTGTCCAGCCAACGGAACGGAGATTCAACAATTCCACTCTCGGTTGTGACAAAGTAGAGGTGTTAGTTTCCTTTTGTCTGATGTGGCAAATTGAAATTTGTACTCATGAAATTGAAAAAGACATTTAGGTGCAAAACAGGATTCACCATTGCTTGGGATTTTGCCTATGTTGAAGTGAGTTTTCAGTGTTAAATCTCACAGGTATCTTCTGAGTGATAGTTTCATTTTAACTAGGTGAAAAAGATTTCAGTGCGAGCTTGCCATGCAAATTGAAAGGCTTGGATCAAAAACCTCTCCTCTTCAGGGCTGTTGTGAAAATGTTGGGAAAGTCTCATTTTCAGTTTAGACATTAATTGTGAATATTTGCTTGATTGCCGAAAAGAAAATGTGTTTGTGACTTAACAGGACAGAAAGGGGAAGCCTTGTAACTGTCTCTCCCCGCCTCCCCCTTTTTTTATAAACAGTATTCGGGGTTCCAGCAGACAGCAGACAAGTGCTTCATTTGTGGCCATCTCATCATGGAAATGGTAAGAGTCCTTCCTGGCTTTAGAAAAAGAAGGGCTGCTGCAAGCCCTCTTTCTCCTCCCAGGCGTGTGCACACACACACACACACACACACACACACACACACACACACACACACGACACCATCACAATGGAGGCCAGGTTTGCCTCTTATGCTGAACAGGTTCAGGAAGGTGCCGGCAGCTGCACTTGTACAACCTGCTAAGCTTGATTAGTTTTAATCATTAATTTTTTGTAGTGTAATGTTCTAAGAATTTGGCCGATTCACTTTCCATTTCAGTCTGTTGTGTGCAGCCAGAAAACAGATTGGTGCTGTAACCAAGTCCAGTCTCTGCTGTATGAACCCAGCCAGTCATAGGTATTGAGTCTTCGAAAGCTCCTCCTTCACCCTGAACTACCCACAGGGCTCCTCTCTGTGGCCCCAAGACCTCCGCCAGGTTGTCCTGAAGGATGGCCGTTCTCTTCCTTGCAGGCTGCCTTTGGGTCTCCTGCAGTGCCCGAGTGCTGGATGGGGCAGAGCCCCCCTCCCCCAGGGGGATATTTGCCTCATGGTACTGCATCAAATCATAAAATGAACTGTTTTTTTTTCTTTCATGGACAAAGAAAGTTTGCCACCAAGGGAAATACATTAATAAAAATATTTTTGCTTCTACTTTAAAAATGTTGCACCAGTTTTTGTTTCTTCAAGAGATGGCGGGAAGGTCTTCCAGATAGTGTTGGGTTTGTCTCACTTGAAAAGAAGATGGAGCCGTCTACCAGAGCAGTTGCTTCCCAGACAGTCCTTCCTGACTCCTGGAAAGAATGGAGCTTCTTCCCAAACATTTGGCTTCACAGATACCATCATAATCTGTTCTCTAATGAAAAGAAGGGCCAGGGGCCACATGATAGCTGTGCTCCAATATCTCAGGGGCTGCCACAAAGAAGAAGAGGTCAACCTGTCCTCTAAAACACCTGAAGGCAGGACAAGAAGCAACGGATGGAAAAGTATCAAGGAGAGATCCAACCTAGAATTAAGGAGAAATTTCCTATTAGCGAGATCAGTTAATCTCCCAAAGGTTGTGGGTGCTCTTATCACTGGAGGGTTTTAAGAAGAGATTGGACAGCCATTTGTCTGGAATGGTATATGCTTGAGCAGTGGGCTGGACTAGAAGACCTCCAAGATCCCTTCCAACGCTCTTACTCTGTTAGCCAGATGGATTGTGCTTCAGCAAGTGTTGAAAGATCAGGCCAGGCGGGCCTCTCTAGAAACCGAATGGGACAACTCGGCCACAGCCAAATTGCTGTGAGACAATTCAACAATTCAATTTAATTATTTTAAATAATTAAAAAAAATATTTTATTTTTTCTCATTCACATTTCATTCTGTCCCTCCTTTTGCATCCTTTCTTTAATGATTCTATTCCACCATTTCTTCAATGTGATGTAACTCTTGTCCTGCAGCGAGCTGACTGGGGCGAATTGTCCTAGAGCCCTTCAGGAATGATACCTCCCTGGGGAGTCTCTGCAAAGTTGCCAGAATCCGATTGCATCCTCTCCCTTCATGGCAGACAATCTCTGTCTGCAGCCCCCTCCCCTCCCCCCCTCCCCTCTGCCTCCAGCGCCCATTCTGCTCTCCAGCAAGGCTTCTGCCTCTTGAGGGCTTCCTCCTGCCTCTCCCTGGGGATGCCCACTTGAGCGCTCCGCCCTTCTCTGGCCAGCTCTCTGGGAGACTCTGGCTTCCTTTAGGAGCATGGGAGGGGGTGACGGTGGGATTGGGAAAAGTAGCTCTCCCCCCTCCCTTCCGCTTTCCTTTAAGCATTCATACACTCACCATTTTACTCACAAGCATTCAGGCCAGCAGTGCGGCGGCAATAACTGGAGGTGTTCAAGGACCAGAGGCAACCTTGCCTCTCTAGGACCTTTGCTTACAAAAGCAAAACGCTAAGACAGATTTGGAGGAAGTGGAGGTGACGTTTGAAGACTGGCAGCTCTTTCAAGGGGGCAAGTCAACTGCTGGGGGGACCCCAAGCTGCAGTGAGCAGCACTTTTTTGGGGTGGGGGGAGTTCCTGCTGGGATCTTTGCCAGAGTTTGGTAAGCAGCTGGAAGAGGAGGAACAAACTGAAACAGCAGCTGGTTGAAAGTAATGTAAGGACTTTTGGAAGGAGGCGAAGGTTTCGTTCTGCCTTGCAGATTATAATCTTTTGCTTAAACCAAGTATTAAAGGACTGAGCATCAAAGGCCTATTTAGACGACCACCTTGCAAGTTCCGGAAGGGTGAGGTGCAACACTCTCTAGTGGGGAGGGTGTGTGAGCTGCAGGAAAGCATTGTGTCCAGATATGCTAAGTGGTATGTCTAGTCATGGACAGCAAAGGACCCTCACAGAGCCCCCCACTTTCTCCGCTGCTATTCCTCACTTTTCATTGTTTGCAAGAGCGCTGGTGGCGCAGTGGTTAGAATGCATTATTGCAGGCTAATTCTGCCAACTGCCAGCAGTTCAATCCTGACCGGCTCAAGGTTGGCTCAGCCTTCCATCCTTCTGAGTCAGTAAAACGAGGGCCGAAATTGTTGGGGGCAAGACGCTGACATTTGTAAACTGCTTAGAGGGGGCTGCAAAGCACTGTGAAGCAGTATATAAGTCTTCAGTGCAATTGCTACATTTGGTCATTTATTAGGTTTCCCTCCTGCCTTTCATTTGGGAGCTCAAAGTGTAGCATTCCTTTTTCACCCACAACAGCCCTGTGGGGGAGGTTGTGTGCAACTGGCCCACAGTGACACTTATAAGCTTTTGTGGCTTTCAATCTCTAGCACAGGGTTGAAAGGAAGGAAAAGAGGCCGTCTTTCTTGTTGGGATCTCTTGTTTCTCTCTTCCATTTGACAGTCAGAGAAAAGGAGAAAAAACTCTGACATGAATTAATACTTGATTCAGGAATGTTGAGGATAAAACTTACATCCTCCTTCACCCCAATTTGTCTTTGCTCTGTGCCCCCCCACACCCACCCACCCACCCACCCACCCACCCACAATCTCTGGCTCTGGGAGGGGCTCCAGAGCCCTCCTCCCACTGCCCCTCTCCCTGCAGCCCCAGCCAGGGGCCCACCATAAATTCAGAATTTATACAAGTTTTATTTCACACAGCAAAGTCCGAGACCTGGAAGAGCATTGGACGGAAAGGAAGACTTGCTTTCTGGAATTTGGTCTCCATCATCAGTTCAATCCACAATCAGCTTTGCTGAACCTCCTGTGCAAACTATTAGCTCCAGTCCACTTTTTGCAGGCTGGGCATTTCCTTTTCCTCTTCCTCCACCCCCCACCCCCCACCCCCTGATCTGGCTTCCAGACAGCCTCCTGCCAAGATTCATTGGTTCATGGCAGAGAGCAGGAGAGAAACGGAGGCTGGCAAAGGCCGCCTGATCAGCTCCTGGCTTTGGACTTTCCCAGGGCTCTGTTTTTTTCTCTTTCTCTCTCACAACACAGCCTGGATGCCGCTTTCCACCTTTGACCCTGGAGCTGCCCCTCTTGTCCCCTCACCGGAGCCCCCATTTCTCTCCCTGCTTGACTCCATTGGTATTGCTCTAAAGAAACCTCCATGCCCCCAGTTGGCAGCCAATAAAAGCCCCCGGGCAGTTTTTGCTCACAATAAACTTTTGGTCAGAATTCTGCCAACATTTTCCCAGGCACCTTTAATAAATTCATTTCTTTGTGGTTTTGGCATTCATTCTTTTCCAATCACTAGCAGCCTTCACACCATTTTTTCTTTTTTTCTTTTATTAATTCTTGCAAATTACATATTATCATAAAGAAGAGGTATAATTCTAATAAAAACAAGTTTAAAATTGGTCCCAGAGATTATAATGGTCATTATAATACTTGGAAAGGAGCCAGTTTACATAATGATAGATTGCAAATCCCAGAGAATTTAGAGTACAGGTTTTATGCCCAATTTCTAGTCAAAACAAGCCTATTAAACTTTGTTATCATAATTAGAAGTAGTAAGAAGAAGAAAAAATAACAAATAGTGAATAAATATATTCAGAGAATACTGTAACGTAAGAGAAATTTAGCTATAAGCTCAAAATTCAGATACGGCACAATTCCATTGATATTAAGATTTAGCGCTTTAGTTCCATTCTTAACAGTGTAATTCCCATTAAAATCTCTAAAGCATTCCTTCACTTTTATTTATTCCATGTTATTTCATTAGTTTAATTCCTCATTCTGTTCCCTCTGCTGGGGGATCCCTGTTTAGTTCTGTCCTTCCAGATGTAACTGCAGTAAAGACGAGCCTGGAAGGGTCAGAATGATTGATTTCCAATATTTGAACAATTGGAAACACAGAAGTGGGATGTTTGCTCCCTCTGATTCAGCAGGTGTTTCTCCTTCATTCCAACTGGTGTTTTAGAAAAAGGTTGACCAAAGGTCAATCGTGGACCAGTTACCTTTCCTTTCTTTTTTTCCGTATTCATAATATTTGAGTACAATAAATTAATAAAAAAAATTAAGATTGTGATATTTCATACTCAACCAGAAAAAGTACAGCTTGTTTTCTTGCTCGAGTTCAACTCCAGCGCCAGAGTGCTTCAAAAAGGCCCCTTCACACCATTCCCCAGGGCCCATCCGGTCATTGCCCTGCAGTCCAGCATTCCCCAGGACCAGCCTCGGGCCATTTACCTTCAGGCAAGAGTCTCTTTCGTTGGTCAGGCCCCTGCAGCCTTCCTGGGGCTACTGGGTGCATGTGCCTTCGTTCTTGAAGCAGCTTTGGAGAATGCTCTTCCGGGGCCTCTGGAGCCTCCCAAAACCATGTGGAATCATGCCTCATTCTCACAGTTTTCAGAGGCCCCAGAGGCCATGGGAGAGGACACCCCATTCTCACATGGCCTCTGCTGCCTAGCACTGCAAGAATGGTTGTTGTCAGGTGTTGGTGAATGCAGTTATGCCACCCAAAATATAATGGTATATTACTGTTGATGTGTGTCACGGGTTACCATCACTGACCTAAAGCAGGGATCTCCCAATTTGTCAACACAACGATTTGTGGGCTTTATTCTAGTTGGGGAATTCTGGGAGGTGAAGTCCACAAGTCTTTTAAGTTGCCAAGTTGGGAGACCCGTGACCTGATTGAATTTTCATAAACGTTTATTCATATCGGTCATCCCTACATAAGTTGGAACTTTTGTTTCACAAATCTTTCAGATGATTTTCATTTTTCTTATCTAAAATAAGAATTTTACTCAAATTTTTTAACACATACAACAGCCATATGGCAAGCAGGTAACACGAAGTAGCTAAGTTTGCAAATTTTAAATACGTAATAAAGAAGGGTCAAGAATAAACAGAATATCGTACAAAAGAGAATAAGGAAAACCAACACAATCCCAAATATCTTTATCACTTCCTAGTTTTGGATCTCAGAACTCTGGGTTCAGCCTGACCCAACTCCAGGGCCGCAACAGCGGCAGCCGCTCCGCCCATGATCTATAACCTCCCTTCTTCAATTCCTGGGTCATCTGATTCCAGGAGGCTTTGTGTTCCTCCACATAGGCCGTAGCCTCCATAATTGTACTGATTTTTTCGTAATGCCCTCCCGGAAAATCATCAATCCCTCTGGCATCAGCCATCTGAAGCCCACTCCTTCTGGTACAATTTGCTTGACAAAAATAATATTTCTTTCTTTTTCACGTACCTGTCTGGGAATCTGCCTCAGAATGGCTATCTCCTGCCCCTGTAAATCAGTGCCCCACTCCTATGTTTTCTAAGAATTTCATCTCTCGTCTCTCTTCTCACAAATTTGACATGAACCTCTCTGGGAACTGCATGCGTGCATATTGCAATTAACTCTATAAACTCGATCCACATCCCAATTCATGAAATCAACACCTCTCCCAAGAAATTCTCCCAACAATTTAGTCACAACATCTCTCAAGTCTTCTTTGTCCACTTCTTCCAAAATATGAAACCTCAGGAAAAAAAACATTTTTTCCATCTGTTGTCAAGCACAGCATTGCCTGTCGTCTCCTCTCTTTTCTGCACTGCCCGCATCTCACCCTCCAAACCTTCCACTTTCTGCTTGTTTTCTGCTGAAACTTGTTGAGTATCCTTTAAATCCTTTTGGATAGTCACAATTTCTGCTCTTATTTCATCCAATTTCTTGTCCATATTAGATAACTTTTCCAAAATTCTCTCCATCTCTCCAGCAGTTGGTCTCTGACCTTTTGCCATTAAGGAAAAAAAAAAATACAAAATCCTCAGGCAGGCACAGTATCCTTGTAATTTCCTCCGGATCCACCAGGGGGCACTCACAGGAGCAACGAGTCCAGAGTACAGTTAGTCAACCAGGAAGCCGAAGGGAAGTGATGTCATCAAAATTCTCATAGTGAAGGCGGAAGCTGGACGCCACCACTGTTCCCCAGAAATCTTTCAGATGATGATGCAGCAGTTAAGGTTCCCATTTGTGGATTTAACAGATTAACAGAGTTGGAAGGGACCTTGTAGCTGTAGTCCAACCCCCTGCCCAAGCAGGAGACCAAACACCATTTCTGAGAAATGCCAGTCCAGTCTCTTCTAGAAAGCCTCCAGTGGTGAAGCTCCCACAACTTCCGATGGCAACTTCTGTTCCATGGGTTGATTGTTCTCACTGTCAGAAAATGTTTCCTTATTTCCAGGTTGAATCTCTCCTTGGTCAGTTTCCATCCATTGTTCCTTGTCTGGCCTTCTTCATGACTCTTGTTACACCAACCAGTTCAATTCCGTATTCTAGCCTGGAGGCACAACCAGAGGAGCTGTTCTGGTCAGGATCTGGTGAAATCTTTTCTCTTGCTGCCTCTTCAGCTGCTACCAAATGTATTACAGTTCATAAATGTCTAGAAGGCATCGGTGATCCACAAACATTGCTCTTGCAGTCTGCTGTTCAGATGATGAAATAATAGCAGTGGAAATTGCTAATCTGCAGTGCTGCTGCTGGCTTAGGCATCAGAAATCTCGTCAGATCTTCAGAAGAAATACAGCCATACCGGCTATCTGGCAACCATTCCACGCAGGGGACCAAAACTTGATTTTGGTTGACGACGGAGGCCATAAGAGCTGGTGCTGGACTTTTCAGAGCAGAGCTGAAGGCAGTCCCAGGGCACTCAGTTGCATTGTGTTGTGTCTCCCAATCACTGCTTCTCCTGTAGGCTTACTTAAGATGACACACCTCCCCAGCTATCTGGGTTTCAGAGTCTGATCTAATTTTCAATGTTGTTTTCTTTATTCAGTTCTATTTTATTGATGGGAATCTTTTTTCCCCCTCAAGACTCTTTGAGACAATGTACCTCCAACTGTGTTAATTAATACAGGTGGGAGAACGTTACCGGTATCTGAATGAAAGCATGACAATAAGAAAAGATAGCTTTGAATCTCTCGGTAAGAAGTAGCACTTGGAAATTCCTTTAGTTAGCATGTAATACAAATCAAGAACAGTCTTAAAAAGATCCAGGGATAATTATAGTCCTTCTGCCAATCAAAAGAGTTGGGCCTGCTAAAGGCAATGTTAGGTGAAAATCTCTTTTTTGTCTCTCCTGGAGCCGTTGCCACAAACAAAAACAGGGCTGAGGTCTAAAACTTCTAAGGAAGGCTGGTTGCAATTCCAGACTTGGTTCTAAAATTTGCAGAAGAGCAGAGTGAGAAACAGTCATCCCTACTGATTAGTACTTGGATTGGATTGGAGAAATCTAGGAAACTCAGCACTGCTGTCTAGGCTGGGAAGTTTTAAAAAAGCACGCAGGGAGAGGGAATGGTAAGCGACAGCTGTATCGTGTCTTCTCAAGAGTTGCCAGTTACTCCAGCCGTCATTCCTAGTTGTCCAAATGATTTCCCCAAGCCCGGCATTCACTGTCTCTTCATTCATGAAACCAATTATCAAAAGCAGGAAGAGACTTTGCATAATTTGTGACCTGTGATTCTTTTTCAGATTTTGCAAGCTCTCGGGAAGTCCTACCATCCTGGCTGTTTCCGCTGTGTGGTGTGCAATGAATGTCTGGATGGCATACCCTTCACTGTAGATATGGAGAACAATATTTACTGTGTCAAAGACTATCACACGTGAGAATGCAGAGCTCTGCAGGGCAAAAGGAAAAAGGGGGACCCCCGGCTCAGATCATGAGGAAGGGTTGGCTGCTGCTAAAGGAGACAGGATCCAGGATCAAGTCCAGTTAAGGACTGACAGCAAGGGGATCTAGTGGTCAATGTTTCTGTATGTTGCATTGAAAAATGTAACAGGAACCGGGGCTACATTGAAATGGCTGTTTTCTTTTTTCTTTTAAACATTTCCATCAGGGATATTTGGAAATGAATTAAATCCTGCCCTCTAAAGTGATGGCACATGGGGACCAAATAAGTCTCACTAGATGGCAGCCATTCAGTCGGAGGGGATTGTCTGAGGTTAATGGGATCATCATTTTGTTCTGCTATCCTGCTTTGACTAGAAGGAGGGATATCCTTAAATCCATAGCTGAATTTAAATTTCATACGGTGTGGTCTAAAAATGTGCAGCACAATCCTGGGATGGGGTTGGGATTAGCTAACATTGTTTGCTCTCAATTGTTGAAATGCTGCCTGCTATTTTCTCTCTTTGCTTCTCAAGAAAAATATAACTTATTTTCCTCCCCTCCCCAAATCTAGGGTTTTTGCACCCAAGTGTGCTTCCTGCAACCAGCCTATTTTGCCAGTCCAGGTACGTTCTTCTTTGTCGTTCAGTTAATACTTTGGCCTCAGCACAGCCATTATGTGCTGGCTACAAACACAACTTTTTGTCTGTGCAGCTGAGTTCTCACTATGCTCCAAGCCTAGTAATTAAACCGCTTTGACCTTTGACTGCTTATATGCAGGTTTTGGTATGTTCGGGTCTTTTCCCTTGTAAGATTGAAAGTATTTAGGCAACGTTTTTTTTTTTTTAGTTTGTTTGTTTTTTTCATCATTTAGGCAACGTTTTGATGAGATCTCACTCATCATCTTCAGGCTGGAGTTTTTGGCTTTGTTCTTATGTGACAAATGTGACATGCATATATATATGTAGGTCTTGGCATATTCAGGTCTTTTCCCGTGTAAGGTTGAGAGTATCTTGGTGACATTTCAACGAGGTCTCACTCATCATCTTCAGGCTGGTGCTTTCAGCTTCATGCTTCTGTGAGCAAAAAGATTTGCTCACAGAAGCACGAAGCCGAAAGCACCAGCCTGAAGATGATGGGTGAGACCTCGTCAAAACGTCGGCAAGATACTCTCAACCTTACACGGGAAAAGACCCGATATATCCAGAGGCAACAGCTTCTTGGGTACAATCTTCTGGAAAGACTTTCCATGCCCATTAAACTGAGCAATTCACTGCAGGCACTTTGCCTCCTCAGGCACAGGGAAGCTCACTAGCTTGGTTTCCATCATACATTGACCCAGTCGGCTCTGTTGGCACATGCTGAAGCCAAAGGGATGGGCAGTCTCAGCAGTTCTCAATGTCTGATGAGTCGTATGAGATTCCTAAAGTGTTTCTTTTCTGTACTCTGCTGATGTGGGCTCCTATCTTTCTTATCATAGATATAGGACCAAGCCCAAATTTTGCACAGAAAGTATATGAGCCGTGGTGGTGCAGTGGTTAGAGCGCAGGACTGCAGGCTACTTCTGCAGACTGCCTGCTGCCGGCAGTTTGAGTCTCAGAGGCTCAAGGTTGACTCAGCCTTCCATCCTTCCGAGGTGGGTAAAATGAGGACCCAGATTCTGGGGGCAAGAGGCTGACTCTGTAAACAGCTTAAAGAGGGCTGGAAAGCCCTGTGAAGTGGTATATAAGTCTAAGGGCTCTTGCTATCTTCAGGAACCATAATTTCTGCACTTAATTTTGCAAGGAAGCTATCGAAGTGCTGTCCCGGTGCCTGGAAGCCGTACGGGTCTGGATGGGGAGAAACAGACTCAGGCTCAATCCCTCCAAGACGGAGTGGCTGTGGATGCCGGCACCCCGGTGTTATATAGCGAGTTAGTGGCCCCAAAGGAGGTGGTTCGCAACTTGGGCGTCCTCCTGGATGGACGGCTGTCCTTTGATGAACATCTGGCGGCCGTCTCCAGGAGGGCCTTTTACCAAGTTTGCTTGGTCCGCCAGTTGCGTCCCTTCCTTGACCGGGATGCCTTATGCACAGTCACTCACGCTCTGGTCATGTCTCGGTTGGATTATTGCAATGCTCTCTACATGGGGCTGCCCTTGAGGTGCACCCGGAGGCTACAGTTAGTCCAGAATGCGGCTGTGCGAGTAGTAACGGGAGCCGCTCGTGGTTCCCATGTAACATCACTGCTGCGTAGTCTGCACTGGCTTCCTGTGGTCTTTCGGGTGCGCTTCAAGATTTTGGTTACCACCTTTAAAGCGCTCCATGGCTTAGGACCGCCTGCTGTTACCCTATGCCTCCCACCGACCCATACGCTCTCACAGAGAGGGTCTCCTCAGGGTGCCGTCCGCCAAACAGTGTCGGCTGGCAGCCCCCAGGGGCAGGGCCTTCTCTGTTGGAGCATCGACGCTCTGGAATGAACTTCCCTCTGGCCTACGTCAAGTGCCTGATCTTCGGACCTTTCGCTGTGAGCTAAAAACGTACTTATTTATTCAAGCAGGACTGGCATAATAGTTTTTAATATTTTAAACTGGTATTTTTATTGTTTTGGGGTTTTAAATTTTTTAAATTTTATATTTAAATTTTTAACTATCGGCCTTTTTGTAATATGCTCTATTTTAAATTTTGGTTTTAATTGTATATATATTGTGTTTTATTTTGGCTGTACACCGCCCTGAGTCCTTTGGGAGAAGGGCGGTATAAAAATTTAATAAATAAGTAAATAAATAAGGAAGGAAATGAAATATTTGGGAAATGAAAGAGGTTTCATTGTGGCATTTATATAACAAGGTGGGATTTATATAGTTACAGAGGGAGGTTTCAAAGTACCTTTATTTTCCTTGAAAGCCAATGATGGACACCTCCCCAGTTTTCACCCTCTTTCGCTGTCTCTCCAAACTAGGGTTCCGAGGAGACTATCCGGGTGGTTTCAATGGACAGGGATTACCATGTGGAGTGTTACCACTGCGAGGTAAGCCTTAAGAGCTGCTGAGGCAGCCCACTTGAAGGGAGGGAGCAGTTTAGGGCTAGTCCTCCCCCCTCCCCCCCCCCGGAAAAGAAATCTGTTCAAAAGGGTTGGGGGAAGCATATTCCTGGGGTGTTTTGCTTTTATTTCCTGATTTGCCTAAAGCCCAACCATGACCCAGATGACTTGAGAATCTCCATAGACCTCTGTAGTCGTCATGCCGCCCTGAAGCTGACTTCAGGTATCGTAAGTCCACTGGCCACTAATGGATGGGGATCTTCTTTTCCTTAGGATTGTGGGCTCCAGCTGAATGACGAGGAGGGCCGCCGATGCTATCCACTGGAGAGACACCTGCTCTGCCACACCTGTCACACCAGGCGCTTGAGCGCTAAAATGTCGGCCCACTCGCCCTCTGGGTACCCCATGCGTATCACGGAGCTCTGAGGCTTCCGCTTCCCATCTACTCAAGGCCAGGAGGAAGACCCCTGCTGGGAAGAGGGCTCAACAAGGGACTCTCTAGAAAGACAAAGCAGCCACCATTATTTATTGCCTGTAAGATTGGAATGGCAGGGGCACCTCTTGGGTATAATTTGCCTAAGGGATCCTTTCCATGAGGCTGGTACTTGAAAAGCCGTGCACCCATGGGTCGGTTGGGAAAAGGGCACATTGTCAGAGCTGTTGGCCTGGCTACCCATTAATACTGGCTTATTGCCATTTTTATGGTTGATTGTTTGAGCTCCCAGAAGAAACATTAGCTTTCCAACAGGAAAGAGACCAAAAGACTTTTCGCCATGTTTTAGGCCTCCTTGCACCCTGACCTTGTGGCTCTTACAGTCTGAGAGGCACAGTGGTGGTTGCATGCATCAAAAGAGCGATGGCCAAATTGAATGTGATTTTTAAAAGGAACCACTTTGTAGGGGATACCTGTGGGCATTCCAGCTTGGCCTTTTGTTGGGTTTTGTTGAGCACACAAGAGACTCTGTGCTGGAAGCCCATGCATGAAAGGACAGAGAGCATTCCTATTTCAGGCTGTGTCAGGCATGGTTCTCAGGTGCTTGGAAAGGTTTGGTGTTTCCAGGTGAGGCAGAAGACACAGCTAAGAGGAGAGCTGCGGGCCCTCTGGGAAGACCGGTTACCTCAGAGCTTTCTGGGATCCGACAGGCAGCAACTGTCTGCAGAGCAGCCTTGCTGAACGCAGGGCTGCCGATGGGGAAAACGGGAAAAAGCTGCTCCGTTCCCAATCCACAGTTTTTTTCTTAGCGCTCTTCCGCAGCAGAGATGTGAATGTGTCAGAATGGGAAACATTTATATACAAGTGGTATGAGCTTATTCATTAAATTTAATTCAGATTTGAATTCAGCCAAATCGAGTTTCTGTCCCATCCATTTCTTTGCACCTGCCACCACTTATTTTTGAAGGGAATCTTCCCAGCATCCCGAAGTTCAGAGGCAGCCTGGAGCCCGGAAATGATTCTGCTCAAACAACAGCAGAACCTGCCAGGGCCCAGGTGCACTGGGGCTCCCTGCAGAAGCCCTGCACAGTACAAGGAAAGCGGATTCTTGCGCTGGATCCACCAGGTGACCACAGGCAAAGAAACGGGGTCTCTTGTCAAGAAGGATCTTCCGTGCATTTCAAACTTCACTTGGCTCTTCTCAAAGTCACTCTTTTGAAACGGACTTCGGTTAATAACTTCAGCTTGGAGTTTCTGCAGGAAGGACCAACAGACGAAGATGCCGATTTCAGCTGCGTGTTGATGGCCATTGTCTTGACTCCTCCTCACCTGAAGAGCTCCTGACTCTTGCAAATGTACAACATTCCCTTTCTTTCGGTTTAAGGGATGGCAGCTCTGTGCTATGACTTGCAAACATACTTCTTCTAGAGGTATTTTTAAAACAGTTGCTTCCCTCTTTTTGTTTTTTACAACTTGGTTATAACCCAGCTTTAAAGGCCAAGTTAATTATACTTGAATCCACAGCACTTGCATGATAATTCCCATGGCCTCTTGACCATACAAAACGTTTTTAGGTAGGTCACAAAACAGTTTTTAAAAGTCTCAGGAAACAATAGTCTTTTTTCTAGGTGTTTGGATGTAAAGAAATTGGCTCAGATGTATAGCAGGGAAATACCTAATTTGGAACATAGAGGATTTTTTTTTATTAGCAAAAATTAAAACATATAAGACATAATGTGTTAAGTGTTAGCAGTCTTACACTTCTATTTTGGCTAGACTTTTAAAGCACATTTCCAACTCTGGGAAAATCTGTGTTCCATATGGAAAATGTTTACTTTTTCTATTAAAAAAATAAGCTACATTTTGATTATTTGAGACAAGGTGGTGCCATTAATGTAATTAAAACTGACCACATCAGTTTACGTTTCAGGTTCAGCCATGTTGTATTAATTCCTTGCATACATTGACCCTGAAACCGTTTCAACTCGCTCCTTCTGATAAAACCACCTGGATCAGCCCTTTGGAGACTGGAAGCTGTTGGTGCTCCAGCAACTTCAGGGAAAGTCCACTTTGGGAACCAGATGGAAAAACATGGCTAAATCTGTTTGAAAAGTACAAAAACGGCCCTCGTGGAAGAGCAGCCAGGCTGACTTCCCCCAGACTATCCGGACAGTCCTGTCGGCTGCAGCAGGAGCCTTTCCCAAGGCTGAAGGGCTGGGAAGAGGGAAGAATCAGGTGAGTCAGAGCAAAAGGAATGTAAGCAGTTCCTTCCAAACGGGGCGCTTTGAAAGGAGGCCCCCTCCCCATCTCATCAGATCAACCCTTTTAAGGCTGCTCCTGATGGTTCCGTTGGCCTTTTCAGGTTTTGAAGTTTCCAGAAAGTCATTGTGATTCCTTTGATGTTACTGCAAAGGTTCCACTCTTTCCTCTTGCGGATGGATTTCTGGAGCTTTCTGGAAAGTACATCTCCTTCCTCTGCTGTTATGGAATCTTGATTATTTTAGTGTCAAACTTGTCCATTCCTGCTACTGCCTTAATCTTCTGCAAATACCATAACAGCTAAAATATGTACACAGGCTATTATTTTTCAAACATACCCAGCTATTTCATTTGTTTAAAATATTTCAGGGGATTACCTTTTAGATACTTAAAATAGATTTGTCAACCTGGTGATTTCCTTCGTAAACTATTTTGCTGTTTTAATTTTTGTTTTTCCTCCATTGCTGAACTATGGTCACAGCTGAAGAGTTCTCTTTTTTTCAATGCCTTTTTTTCATTTTAAAAATATGGCCTTTAAGGAGAAAGCAGCTAGAAAGTGTCACACAGCAAAAAAAAAAGGAAAAAAAAGATTCTGCAAAAAATGTGAAACATGCTACCTCCCATCAATAGTGGCTGAACTGTGGACCCCAGGGCCCCCTCGAGGGCTGGGCTGGCCCTACCCCACAGCAGCCTGGCTGCTTTGCCCACTGGCCTCTTGCTGAAAGCATGGGGTGGGGGCGGGATGGCACTTCCCCACCAGTCCTGCCAAGGGAAGCGGCCTGCCAGCCTTTCTCCTTGGCAGGAATTTCTCCACCTGGTGCCCAAGGACACGGGGTGCTGCACCAAGAGACGCCAGATGGTGGAAGCTGCAGACAAACACTGGGAGTTCAGTGCCACCTCTACATTTACTTCAGAGAGTTTGGCTCCACAGGGATGAAGGGCTTTTAACATTTGTGCCAAAACATTATTTATGGGAGAGCTTCCTTTCTTTTTCTTTCCATTGATTCGCATGCGAGATCGATGCACTTAATGAAAACAAAGTAAATATTTGGAAGACATCCTTCCCCATAACCTAAGACTCCAAAGGAGAGGAAGAGATTTAAGGATGGGGAAATATTTGTTTCAGAACGGGTGGCTGTCTTATAATTTTGAAATTAAAAAATTGATGGGAGAGTTCCATTGAGTTAAACCAAAACTACAGAAGATAAATCTTTTCTTCGCCCCCATTAAACTCTTGTGATTCAACTAATGCCATAACCAGAGTATATGATTTGACTTAAATTAAGTTTGTTTCTTGAGAAATATTTGCATTTTCTTTAAAAGAATATAGGTTTCATTTCCAAGAACTTGGACCAATGTTAATTTTTCTTTTGTAGGAAATTAAAAAATGGCCAATTTGTATATTATGTGTCTAGTTTACATCTGCAAACATATTAGTTTAACCGTGTTTGTATATATCTTTCTAAAATGTCAGACTTTTAGTTCATAAACTTGTCAGAGTTTTTGTGTTACCACATGGTTTCTATGATTGTTGAAGACTAAAAGTTGGGAAATATAGATTTATTTATCTAAAAAAACTACTTACTATTCTCCTAAGTTATTTTAATATTAAAAGTCAGAATTTCATTTAACCTTAGATGTTATAATCTGCTTTTTTTCAATAAAGTCATTTTGTAGTTACCTCTTGATTTTATACTGTATTACATAGAAAAAAAATTGACATAAGAACAACTTACCTGTTACATGACGCCATACTAACCTTCTTAGACTTATTTTCTGTCACTGGGAATTAGTTGGGTAGCCATATAAAATTTCCTAATAAATATTCTATGTTTCTTTGAATAATCCTACATATTTGTTTATAGTCATTTTAGCCCAGAAACTCCAAGCAATTCTAGAAAAGTAAACGAGAGGGGGAAGGATCGCCCATCCATTACAAACTTCAGGCAGCTGCGCCATGGGGAGATTGCAAGGCATTTTGCAAATCTCAATTGGATGTGATAGTGGAGGCTGAAGAGAGAGAAAACTTCTGGGGGAGATATTTAAGATACAAAATTAATTCCACTCCTTTCTGAATAAATTATTTAGCACTAATAACTTGTGTTAAAGCAGTTTAGTTCTTATGTCATCATATATGTTACAGCAGAGTTCCCCAAACTTTCTGGCTTTGTGGACTGGTATGGGGGAGGGGATGGTTCCACACGAGTGGTGAGCAAAGTGTGCGCACTCAAAATGCACAAGTGGGCGCACGCACTGCTGCTTATGCAAATGGAGCACATTCTCACGCCAGTGGGGATGTGCACATGCGCACTCACCTGCCACTTCCGTGGCCTGGCTCTGAACGGCTCGAGGCCCAGTAGTGGTTCACAGCCCAGGGGTTGGGGACCCCTGTGTTACAGTCTCTTCTTAAAAACCTCTAATGATGAAGCACCACAACTTCTGGTGGCAAGCTGTTCCACTAGTTAATTGTCCTCATTGTTAGGAAGTTTCTCCTTAATTCCAGGTTGCTTCTCTCCTTGGTTAGTTTCCATCCATTGTTTCTTGTCCTGCCTTCTGGTGCTTAGAATGTTTTAGACTAGAAGAGAGCTGGAAGGGACCTTGGAGGTCTTCTAGTCCAACCCCTACTCAAGCAGGAGAACCTATACCATTTCAGACAAGTGGCTATCCAGACTCTTAAATACCTCCAGTGATGGAGCACTCACAACATCTGGAGGCAACTTCTGTTCCAGGATTGCTTAGAGGTCTGCAAAACAGACAGGTACTTCCGGAGAACTGTTGTTCTTGCCATTTGTGACAAGATTATCTGGCTTTAGTTTTTATGATTACTCTTGTCTGGAGGCAGGTTGTTTTCAGCGTCTGTCTGTTTAATACGTTGCCCATCTCACAAGAAGTTACTCTGGGCAGCATACAACAAAAAATGTAAAACAAAAGCAAATTAAAAATGCAAAAAAGCATAAAACACCTAAGAGATTAGATGAGCAACAGGGAGATAGTCTATCCCACAAGGCCTGATGACGTAACCGAGGGGCTTCCCGAAAATAACCCAGCCCTTTGCTATTGAACCTGCAACTGAAAAACATCTTTGGCTACAGCAGACCTCTCTCCCATATTGAAAAGAAATAACTGGCAGGCCACCTGAATGTCTTCTACTGTAGGTCTGACTCTGATCTCTTCGTCTTCTACTGCTACCTATCCCATCTCACCAACAGTAGCTAATTTTCCTACACTGATCTCCATCCCCCTGGGCCCTCCACCTCTGATGGTCTTAGAAAAAGATGTGTGAGGTCTATTTCATAGACTAAAAGATGAAAAGCACTAGGCCCAGACAGAACAACTCTTGCCTGCTTGAAGGTCTGTGCTGAACAATTGGCCCCGGTCTTCACACAGTTTTTAAAAATAATTACTGGAGACGTGTTACATCCCTTCTTGCTTCAAGCACTCTACTAATCATCTCATTAAAAATCCTCCCTCAGGGAGCTGAATGATTACAGGCCAATTGTTCTGACAACTGTGGCTAGGAAAACCTTTGAGAGGTTGGTGCTGGCCCACCTGGATTTGCTATTCAGACCCCTCGCAGTTTGCCTTCCAAGCGAACAGTTCGGCAAATGATGCTGTCAATTTGACTTGGCACTACATCTTGAATCCCTGACAATCTATGCACAAGTCCTTTTTCTGGACTCCACCTCCGTAGTCAGTACCATCATTCCAGAAATTCTTCACTCTAAACCAGGGGTCTCCAACCTTGGCAACTTTAAGACTTGTGGACTGCAACTCCAGTTGCCAAGGTTGGAGACCCCTGCTCTAAACTGATTCAACTCACAGTGCCTGTTCAGACAGCAACCAAAAAAAGATAGAGACTCCCAACAGATAGGACTGCAAAAAAAAATAAATTGCAACCACCCCGCTTTCCTAAGGACGATACGTTGTGCAGGTCAGAAAGGGAGCTGAGAAGGTATCTGCATTCCCCTCACACATGAACTGTTTCAACTCCTTCCCTTGGGATGGCGCTACAGGGGCACTGCAGGCCAAACCACTAGACACAGGGACAGCTTTCTTCCCTTGTACCATCTCTCTGCTAAACACCTAATTCTTACAGTGACGTCTAATGTCTGTATATATGTACTCATCTAGTCTGGCTGTAGTAGTATTCTTTATCCTTATCTTCTTTAGTCTCCCCTTTTACAGGGTGGTGATGAGGATCCTGTTGCTTTGTATGTACACTGAGTGCTTCTGTACTGGAGATAAGATTCCTTGTGTCATATCCACCAGCTTTGGCTTGGCACCTTGCTGGCATTCTGCCATCAAGAAAGGGAGGAACAAATGGGCAAGAAAGCTGTATACTTTGATGATGGGAAATTGGGACGGGGGAATTGACAGCTGAGAAAGAACAGCACACTTTGGAATCCAGTTCGTGCTGGCGTTGGGGCTGACATCTTCAAGGCCGTTTACCCTGAGAGTGGAATTTCACTAGCACAAATACCTCGGTGTTTCCCAAAACATCTTGGTGGTGCCAGATTGGCTACACACGGACAGACTATTTGGGGGTGGGGAGGGGCTTAAGGGGAACCAGGGGTTTAGTTTTGTATTGGCGCATGGGAAATTTAGTTTCGCTTGACTTTACTGCATTAGTAAGTGTCTCTTAATAAAAGTGCTTTTCACTTCAACCAAATGGAGTCCAGAGTTTTACTTCCCTAGATCATCAGACGGGGGCAGATTTGACATTAACCGGAATCTGCAATTGTGGTCAAGCCGGAGAGGACAACCCCTCTACCATGGGGACCGTGTCTGCTGTGTCGGCTCAAGGGAGCAACCAGGAGATTGAATGCTGGAGGGAGGCTTCATCCAGGTCCCCTCTTGGATTGGATCTCTCCGACTGGACGAAAGCTGTGGAGAGCCTTTCATCCTTTGGAGGTGGGTAAAATGAGGACCAAGATTGTTGGGGACAAAAGGCTGACTCTGTAAACCACTTAGAGAGGGCTGGAAAGCACTATGGAATACTAAGTGTAAGTGCTATTGCTCTATGTCTGTCTCTGTGGGGTGTGTGTGTGTGTGTGTGTGTGTGTGTAAGAGTGGGAGGGAGAGGAAGGGAGGGAGGGAGGATCGTTCTTTTTTGATGAAGTGGCTCTTTAGAAATTAAAGAGAGAGATGGAATTTAATGCCCCCAACCTGGCCTGCAGACCATAGACCTTCTCAACCTTTTCTCAAAGGGCAGAACCAGAGAAGAGAGAACAAAGGGGAGGGGACTCAGGAGGGTCTACAATCCGTCAACATGCCCCCTTTCCAAGAAATCTCTGAATATTTATGGATTTGTGTTACAAAACTCAACTGACAGCCATTTTCCCCCTTGTGATGACTTCTGATGTCAAAATGGACTTCATCAAAGAGAACCAGAAGTGTTCATTAGGGAGACCACCACAGATCTCTGGACTGGAAGTCTCGAGGTAGCTTGAAGTTATTTTTTTTTTCTGAGGATGAAAATTCTAACTTTGCAGGGTCTCAGGATGCTCGAGTCCCTCTGTACACAGACCAAGACAATTTACAGTGCAAATAAGGAAGAACAGAAAGAGAAATGTGATGATTAATTCTGGTTTATTTCTGTGCACGTAAGGCTGGGTCTTCACAAGACAACACGGAAAAGCTTTCACCACCTTCTACGGGCTGGTCCCGTCTCCACAACAGGACCAGGCACGGGGACTGACACAGAAGGGATGCGGTGCTCTACACATCACAGTTGCCATGAAACAGTCACTAGGTCAAGTTTCTAGATTTGTTTAGGATTCCTTTGTAAACACTGCTTCCAATACAACAAAGCTAACCATTAAGAGCAATGAGGCCAGAACCGTTGCGAAGTCTGGCCTGGGAAGTGGCTAACAAAGCAGCTACAACAGTGATCTGGGCATCAGCCACGTAACCTGTTGCGATCAGGCTCGGTTCTTCTTGATGAAGGCGATCAACCCGTTGGTTGAGGCATCGTGGGAGGTGACTGGTGCATCAGTTGCCAGTTCAGGCTCAATTTTCTTGGCCAGTTGTTTTCCAAGCTCAACACTTAAAGAAAGGAAGAGGAAAATTCAGGCTCCAGAGTGAAATCTTTAAAACAGGCACCACCTTCCTACTCTCATCATCCCCAATTGTTCCAAAATCCCCTTGTAATATAGCGGGAGGATAGCTGGGCTGATGTCAAAACCACACTGAAACAAGTTTTGTTGTGGGAATCCAACCACTGTTCCTTGTAATCCACAATTTATGGCTTAGCACGCTGTCACAAACGTTTACAGCACAAAATCCATGTCCGCTACTACACAAACATTAAATGGTAAAAAGTTATCCAACTAACTTCTCAAGTTAAGAAAAAATTTGAATCCAAGCCTTAGAAGTTGACTGGGTCATTCAATATGCTAAACCCTAAACTGAGAGAAAATGTACCAAAAAGAGGTGTTTATGGCTATGGCCATTTGTGTTGCAATGAAGGTGTCAACCCGTGAAGCCTTCCAATTAGGGCACTGGTCGGAACCCTGACAGCAGGCCCATCTGGTCGCCAGTAAAGATCCTGGGAAATGGGCTCAGATTCAATTCTTTTTCTCCAAACCAGGAAGCTTACCAGTAAATTCAATGCAGTACATTAATTGATTTTATGACTGCTCATTGCCCAGAATCACTTGCTTGAGATGGGCAGCCAAACAAATTGAACTGACTAAGTAAGGAGTTTCTAACTCCCAGGAAAGCAATGGATGCAATCTTAGTGAGTGGAAACAAACACCATTAATAATATGTATATGGTAGGACACTTACCCCCACTGGTCATAGCTATTAATATCCCATACAATTCCTTGAACAAAGATCTTGTGTTCATACATTGCTGGAAAAAGATTGTTTTCAATGAGAGCAGTATTAATAATAAGTCTTTTGAGACAATATATTTAAGTCAAGAAACAAAAATACAGAAGAGGAAAAACTTACCAATTAAGGCTCCAAGAATGAATGGAGTAAGTTTAGTAAAGACAATGGAATTGGTTGGGCGGTTTCCTTCAAAAACCTTTCAAGAAAGAGACAGAGATTATGTTTCCATTTTCACATATCTGCTAGTGAGAAAACATTACGTACACACACGAGTTCTCTGTTCCATCCCCAAAACACCAGAAACCACCAACTTTTCATATCCTGAAGTCAAGAAAGTTTAGGATTGGCTTCATAAGCATAAACCACGTGTCTAGGCATCCCCAATGTTATTAGCTTCCCGTACAGAGCAGCCCGTAGCTGCAACCTCTTTGGAACAGATACCCACAATTCCTCCTGTCCCTCTAAAGAATGCTCAAGCGTAACACAGCTCACAAATCTCAGGCTCTGCCGTCTATCCAGGTGGATTAGAGGGCTCATCCTCCTCAGGAACAGCAGCAGCCTAAATCAACCTATGGAATCTAGGGCACAAGTCTTGACCCCTCCCCCTTTGAGATCATCCAACCCATCAGGCATTGATCAAATCAGTGAACCAAAGGAAGGGACTCCCACTGAGATCTGGAGGAAACCTGGACTCCAAGTACCTTATGTGGAAGCAGCTTCTCCAGAGTCTCTCCACTCAGTCCAGCGGCCTGTAATTCCTGGCGGGCCTCCTCTGTCGTCTTCCCTTTCATTAATGCCTCTGTTTGAGCGAGAAAGTTGGCCAGAAGAATCTAGCAGGAAAAAGCCAGAGGTTAGAATGGCAAGTTGGGCACCTGGCCTACCAAGCAGTTGGCTGGGATAATCAGCTTCTCTTCTGCTGAACAGCAGTTACCAGGTCTGTAGGATCATCACCTGAACACCATGGAGTGAAAAGATGCCCGCCGGGCATTCCAGGGCAACAAGGCAAATGTCAAAAGGCCAAACCTAAATCTGCCCTGTCCAAGTCCAGCCTAAGGAAATGAGGAAAGCATCGAATTTACATGCAACTCCCTACACTGAGCTCTCTTATACTTTGCCCTGGAAACAGGAGAAATGGACTCACTAGAAAAGATGGAGACATTTAAATATGGCAGAGGGGTAGAGATGTGTGTCTTTTCTTTTGTGATGCCCCCACTTTTTGGGGTGACTGAGGAAGACTCTTCTTTGGGGACAAAAGGGCACATTTTCTCAGCTTTGCTAGTTAAAGAAGCCTCTTTCTCTGGCTAAAATCCTAGCATGCCAGCACAGGGGGAGGGGGACCTGCCACAAGTTGAGATGACCTCGTGAACTCTGTTGGGTCACAACAGGGTCTTTGTTATTCCATGGATCCACATCCTGCCTGGTCTCTTCAAAGCCTGCAACTTGAAATGGGTCCACAAATAGGTCACCCATTCTCTTTCTCAACATTTGCATCATTTCCTGGGGAAATAATCATGACTAAAATAGAGAAATTACTGCAGTAGATTCTTGTGGCAGTAGTGTAGAATGGAGACCTTACAATGGCAACAACGTTACATATTATAATTTCTCAGAACAACAGAAGAAAACACAGGGCCAACGAAAGTATTTTGAGGGTAGGGGAAGCTGACCAATTGGCCTCCATCTTCACCCTATCTTCAATAATCACTAGAGATGTGTTATGTTCCTTCTTGCTTCAAACGCTCTACCATCATCCCAGTGCCGAAGAAGCCCACCATCAAGGAACTGAATGACTACAGACCAGTTGCTCCAACATCTGTAGTCATGAAAACCTTTGAAAGGCTAGTGCTTTCCTACTTGAAAACCATCACGGATCCGCTGTTAGACCCCTTGCAATTTGCATACCGAGCAAATAGATCAACAGATGATGCTGTTAATATGGCTCTGCACTACATCCTACAACATCTTGAGTCTCCAAAGACCTATGCAAGGGTCCTCTTTGTAGACTTTAGTTCAGCATTTAATACCATTATTCCAGACACTCTTCTAACTAAGCTAAACCAGCTACAGGTACCTGAACAGACTTGTAAGTGGATCACAAGCTTCCTAACAAACAGGAAGCAGCAGGTGAAGCTAAGCAAGATCACATCAAATACCTGTACAATTAGCACAGGGGCCCCCCAAGGCTGTGTGCTCTCCCCACTTCTCTTCTCTCTGTATACCAATGACTGCATCTCCAATGATCCATCTGTTAAACTACTGAAGTTCGCAGATGACACAATAATGATCGGTCTCATTCGAGGCAATAATGAATCCGCATACAGACGGGAGGTCAAATGACTCGCCTTGTGGTGTGACCAAAACAATCTGGAACTGAACACACTCAAAACTGTAGAAATGGTGGTAGACTTTAGGAAAAACCCTTCCATATTTCCACCTCTCACAATACTAGACAATACCGTATCAACAGTAGAAACCTTCAAATTTCTAGGTTCTACCATATCGCAAGATCTAAAATGGACAACTAACATCAAAAACATCATCAAAAAAGGACAGCAAAGAATGTTCTTTCTGCGCTAACTCAGGAAGCTCAAACTGCCCAAGGAGCTGCTGATTCAGTTCTACAGAGGAATTATTGAGTCTGTCATCTGCACCTCTATAACTGTCTGGTTCGGTTCTGCAACCCAGCAAGAAAGACACAAACTTCAGAGGATAATTAGAACTGCAGAAAAAATAATTGTTACCAACCTGCCTTCCATTGAGGACCTGTATACTGCACGAATCAAGAAAAGGGCCGTGAAAATATTTACAGATCCCTCACATCCAGGACATAAACTGTTTCAACTCCTACCCTCAAAACGACGCTATAGAGCACTGCACACCAGAACAACTAGACACAAGAACAGTTTTTCCCGAAGGCCATCACTCTGCTAAACAAATAATTCCCTCAACACTGTCAAACTATTTACTAAATCTGCACTATTAATCTTCTCATTGTTCCCATCACCCATCTCCTTCCACTTATGACTGTATGACTGTAACTTTGTTGCTGGTAATCCTTATGATTTATATTGATATTGTTTCCTGATTGCTTATTTGTAGCCTATGACTATCATTAAGTATTGTATCATTAAGTGTTAAATTTGTACCCTATGACCATCATTAAGTGTTGTACCTTGATGAAGGTATCTTTTCTTTTATGTACACTGTGTGTCCAATCATACTTGGCCAGTAAAAATTCTATTCTATTCTATTCTATTCTATTCTATTCTATTCTATTCTATTCTATTCTATTCTATTCTATTCTATTATCCCTGTATAAAAAAAGGAGACTCATCAATTGTCCCTTTGAAATTATTGGCGGCAGGAAGGTTGCTTATATAAACCAAGATGGACACTGGACAAAGATTAGCACAAGAAGGTTAGGAGGTTAAGGAAAAATGGGCTTACCTTGTGATGCAGGCCATTTCTGATTGGATGCTGGGTCTGGGCTGGAATCAGAAAGTCACAAGGGATCATGCGAGTACCTGCAAAAAGAGGAAAAAGTCATTTTATAATAGCAGGGAAACGGAACTGCTGCTGGGCTACAGGTCATCTTATCCCATCTCTGGTCATGGCCACGCAGTCAGCTGGTGAGGCCAGCTGGATCTCAACAAAATCTGGAGGGCAGATTGTGTTCACACAACAGATCACACAACTAGACTGGCCATCATGAACTTTGCGGACAAGTTCCGTGCAGTTAAACCACACACCTTTGTATTCTAAATGTTAGCCTGTACTCACTCAACACTCCCACAAACTAACTTGATCGAAGGGACAGTCATCTGACCCCGAGGAACTCACATCAAAGTGGGTGCAGCTTCAGACAGAGTGGAGTCCAACCTTCTTCGATTGGCTAAAATGACTAAAAAACCCACCCCTTCTGTATACCTTGATGAATCAGCTGATAGAAGGCATGTTGTCCATTGGTTCCAGGTTCACCCCACACGATTGGTCCAGTATTATAGTTCACACGGGTGCCCTTCCTTGTGATGTACTTCCCATTCGATTCCATATCCCCCTAATAAAGAACAGCAGAAGACCATCAGGCTTACTTAGGCCTTTGAAAGGACAGGAAAACTTGGACAAGGTCAAATTCTGGCCAGAGATGGTGCAAGGCCACTGGAAGCATGTAAGGAGAGTCAGGTATTGCTTAGGGACACAGGCACCCCATTAATGCACACAGCAACGAAACTGCCCCCCAAGGCTCAAAGTAGCTCAGGACCACCCTCAAAGAAGCATGGCCCTCAATCCCTCCCACCCACCACCCACCCCCATGTGAGAATCCCTTCCCCCAGCGAACTCAAAGGAGCCATCTCACCTGCTGAAAGTAAGCAGCAAAGCGGTGCATGTACTGGTCATAGGGCAGAAGTGCATGGGTTTCTGTGCCGTAACAGTTGATGTACCAGACCCCCAACATCGCCAGCAGCACGGGGACATTCTTCTCCAGGGGAGCTGAGCGGAAGTGATTGTCCTTTGGGGCAAGTAGCATAAAAGCAAAAGTGGATTAATAGGACAAGCTGGACCCCTAGAAGACCCAGGACAAAATTCTAATCAAATACTGAGATTTTTAGGGCTTCCCAATTCAGATCAACTGCTAGGAAAAACATTTTTTTAATAAGCTAAGGCTATTTTAACCAGAGGAAATTCTAACCTAGGCCCAACAGCTCAGGATCCTGTCCTGCAAGGGCAGGGCATCTGGGCAGCCATTTGCTTCTTACACTTTGGGAGTGTAATGTGAAGACCCATATAAGCCATTTCCCCCAACTCTAAATCAGCTGCCGAGACGAGGCAGGGACTTACCATCCAATGAGCTCCAGCAAGCAGTTTCTCAAAATTGTCAAAACCTAAATAAAATTGTTGTATTATTATTTATGTATTATTTCAAGAATGTAAACTTTAAAGTCCAAGGCCTCATCTTATGTGCCGCTGCACAAATAAGGTTTTGGAGTCAATATTCATGTGGCTAAAATTCCCCAGGCTCCCTCTGCCTGATAAGAAGGCTCTCTGTCCACTTTCTCCAGACCAGCTGCCTAACCAGGCAGGAACCTTGTTTAGCAGGGCTGGCAAACTCCATTTCATTGAGGGCCGCATCAGGGTTGTGTTTGACCTCAGGGGGCCAGGGTGGGCGTGGCCAGCTTGACGTCACTCCTGTCGGGGGGGGGAGGGGGGGCACCTGTGGTGGCTCAAGCACTCTGTCAACAAAAACGGGCTCCTTAGCCGTTTTCGCCTGCCACAGTCTCCTGCAACCCTCTGCCAGAGAAAATGGAGCTCGGGAGCCCGTTTTCTCTGCCAGAAGCACTGCAGGCTGGCCCTTCGCTGTTTCTAGGGCGGACCCGCGAGGCAGATCGAAGTACCCCGTGGGCTGGCTCTGGCCCCTGGGCCTTGAGTCTGACACCCCTATAGGGATCACATGTCTGAATATCTTGAATGTGCAAATCACAGTATTTTGTTATTTTTTTCTAGCCGTTTGTCCTCAATTGGTGCATCACCTGGTGTTGCAATATCAAAGAACCAGGTTTTTCTTTTCCACAAGCATGTTGTGGGCCAGATGGCTGTCTGTTTCAAATCAAAAGTCCCACAGGATCTTGACTTGCTCGTTTTCAAGAACTTTGTGGATCTGGTGTTCCCAGTAATGTTTGCTGCATTTGAACCCAAACTTCTGGCAAAGCTTCCAATGTATGAAAGTCTCAAGGTATTGTCTTACTAGGGGATTATTACTATTATTATTATGGTTAATCTTCAGTTGGATTCAGTTTGGGACTGGTAAAAATTTAACAGTCCAAGTCCTACCCAAGGACCTAAGAGCTCTTAAGGGAGCATCTGACTATATAGGCAGTGCCAAGTAAGGTGTGTTTTTTTTCAAAGTCGGAATATCCAGGTGTAATAAGTTCAAAATTTCCATGTATCTAGGCAACTTTTTGGGTTTCGCTCCAAGAACTCCTATTGCTATTGGTACCATTCATTTCCTCCTCCTCCCCCTTCATTATTATGCCGCTTTGCATGTGCATTGAGCGCTTCTGTACAGGCAACAAATTCCTGGTGTTTCTAATCACACTTGGCCAAATAAATTATGCAGTTAAGCATGGAAGCACAAAAGGTTGATAGAATACTACAACCTTCTAAGATGTTTTGAAAGCATTTCTTTCCTCGGGAGACACTGTTTTAAGAAAGATCCAATCCGTTATTCAGCTAAACTAACGTTAATCACCCTCCGTGGAACATTCAGTTCACAGGGAAGCAGATACATACCAATATGCAGAGCAATGGAGAGGCCAATGGCCGACCACAGCGAGTATCGTCCACCAACCCACTGCAAAGGGAAAGGGTGGAAGGAGAGAGAGAGAGATTACATTTATCTGCTGCATAGGGGTGAAAACCCTTCCTGCTGCTGCCACCAAAGGAGAGCCAGCTCTGCCCTCTCTGGTGAGGGATAATTCTGCCAAGGGCTCATTCGAATCTGCACCAATGTTCGGCCAAATGAGGAATGGCCAGATGGGGAAGGGCAGATGCTTCGCTGATAAGCTTTGGCAGGACTTCAGTCTACCACCGAACGCTGCAGCACCCGAGTCCATTCCCTCTGACAGAATACTTCTGAATCCCCAGGGAGAAGGGGGCGAGGGGGGGCATTTTTGGCACCCAAGTTCAGCCACGTTCTATACGTGAGAAGAAGAAAGTCTGGTGGGATACTTGATATGTTACTAAGATTAACTAGCAGGAAAATAAATATTGCAGCTGGCAAATATTTCCTGCCTTCCTCCAAAAGACAGATTACTCAGGGCAAACTTCCTCGAGCTTTGCACATGGGGTGGTCAAGGCGCCCAATTTAAATGATTAGCCCTACAATCAGGATTGCACTTCTGCCACATACCCCACAGCTTCCCAAACGGTATTGCCAAAGTCATTTTGCTCCAATCACTTGGGAAATTCAGGGTTGAGGTCTCCAACAAAATGTGACCTTTAGTGGCCCAAGTGACAAGCTTTCACAGGCAAATGTCATGGCTTATAATAGCATCTTTGGATTGACCTGAAAGCAATTAAAGCTCTTTTTACCCAGCAGCTGTTTAAGCCAAAATGGGGGCAAGAACCCCCTGGCCTGGCCACTGATTAGCCCCTGGCAGGACAGCTGAGGAGCAGGAGGCTCCATGCTTCTGCAACTACGGATGCCCTGGCCTGGCACCACTGCTGCCATAGCAAATCCCATCTGCCCCACATCCAGTGTTGCTCCTGCAACGAAGGCCACAGCCTGGGGGGGGGAGGCTGGTCAAAGTCTGAGACCAAGTTCTTGGAGAGCTGCTGCCAGAGGACACGATCCATTGGGGGGAAGCCAATTTATATTCCAAAATGATTTGAAAAGAGCTGCCAGGTGATAAGAGAAGCTTTCTGACACCAGTATTTCAATCAAATCCTGGTATTTCGGGACCTGTGTTTAATATGAGGGTGCCACGGCTTGCCCTGGAGGGGGCAAAAGATATTCTATAAAAGGGTGCGGGAGGTGAGAGGGAAACACTGTCCAAAGAACAAAGGTGACCCTGCACAGATTTTACTTACATCCCAGAACTCAAACATGTTTGCAGTGTCAATTCCGAAGTCTTTGACTTTAGGCTGAAATTCCAAGAGAAGAGAAAACACATATGGTGGTTTGTAAGGCTGGATTTCCCAGCCCCCCACCAGCACGGCCAGGCATTCGCAGGTGAAGGCTCCCAGCAATATTTGGGCATTTTTAGTAAAGCCTCCCACTTTAATTTGATCTTTCAACAGGGATTTAGGATTGTTGACCCCAAATGTCTTCTTAGTGAAATACTGCCTTGAAACTACTGATTTTTTAAAATGTGATGTACTCACCCCATTGGTAGAGAGGGCAGCAAAGTGCTTGGCCACAGCAGAAGGCTGTAAATAAACCAAAAAAACCAATCAGGGCAAGATTACAAGTTTTTTAAACATACGTTTTATGCTTTGGATACCAGGAAGGCAACTGAGGCCCTAAGAAATTGATCACAGAGCCAAATCAGATGAATTAGGAGGATTAAGAGGATACGTGTGGGGGTTAGAGATGCAGGTTTAGTGCAGTGTGTGCTCCACTCCCAATGGGCAATAAGGACTGAAACAATCCACAGTTTCTAGGGAGCAGGAAGGCCCACGGCCAGCAGGCAGCCTAGCATGAGAGAGGGAGGGCAAGGGACTAGAACGGACTAGAACAGACTCAGGCAAGGATAAAGGATAGGAAGCAAAGGTCCTGAACAAGCAAGAGGACTGGCCTGGATGAGATGCCACCCAACTGTTCTACGGCTTCTATGAATGGGTCCTTTGGCAATTTAGATTGTTGTGGGAATCAAGAATCCTTCCCCCTTTTCCTTTCAGAGGGATTCCAGAAAGCTGGACACAGCCACAGGTTGCCAGCCAACCCACCTGCTGGGCCTCCCCAGTTCCCAGCATGCATTGTGCACTTTGGAACACAGCCAGCTGGCGACCTGGAAGACTGCAATCACGTAGCTGGAAAGTCTGTGTGTGTGTGTGTGTGTGTGTGTGTGTGTGTGTGTGTGTGTGAGTGCGCATGTGTGTCTCTCTTTAGGTGTCATTGGGGAACATCAGGGACACCCCAATAATAATGCTCCCATTCTGAATACAATTCGGAAGCCTCTTCCTTTATGCCTTCAGCTGGACAGCATCACTTAAGAGTCCTCCTGGGTCACTCTAGGCCAGGGGTGTCAAACTCTATTTCATTGAGGGCTGGATCAGGGTTGTGTTTGACCTCAGGGGGCCGGGGTGGGCGTGGCCACCTCAACATCACTCCTGTCAGGGGCGCCTGTGGTGGCCCGCAGTGCTTCTGCCAGCGAAAACGGGCTCCTGAGCTCTGTTTTCGGCTGCCAGAAGCATGGCGGGCTGGTCCTTCGTTGTTTCCAAGGTGGCCCTGTGGGCCAGATTCAGCCCCCAGGCCTGGAGTTTGACAGCCCTGTTCTAGGCTCTAGTCCCACCCCAGAAACTCAGTAATGAGTCCTCCCTGGCTCCCCTGCCCTTAAACAAAGGGCCTTTTGTTCAGGCTTCTATCAGCTCACTAGCCCTGCCAAAGAGAGCCCGATAGGGTCCAGACAGTAGAGAAGCCCCTGGAGAATAGAAGGAATAACCCGAGGAAGCCTATTCATAGACCGTCCCTTGAAAAGGCCACTCTCCCTCTGGCCACAATCCAAGGAAAAGCACCCAAGTCGCCAAAGCCGTCTCAGGTTCTCTTGAGGCACAACAGGCCCCTCAATGCCATGCAAGGCATTTAATAGGACAGCTTGGGTGAAAACTGGGTAGGCAGAAGCCCCTTTCAGGAATGGCTGCAAAACTCCCTGGGACGAATAGGGGCTCCCTCCTAGTGCTCAGAGTTGGGAGTCCGTGGCTCGGAAACAGCTTTAGCAACCATAGTGAAAGGTGGGCAAGTTCTGCACCTGCACTCAAAGTTAGATCAAGAACTTTGGTTTGAGAAGCAAAGGGGAGGGGCAGAATGATTTGACTTTGCTTGAAGACATTTAGGTAGGATGCCAAAGCACCAACAAAGTGAAACCCTTGAAAAATTCAAGTTCAGAATTCAAAAAGTGTGCTACTAAAGGTAGACTTCTGAAAGGCCTATCCATAGCCACACCCGTTCTAAAGTAAAAACTGTTTGCGTGGCACCAGACAGAAGTTTTGCAGTGGTGGGTCCGATCTTGTTCCCTATCTTTAAACTATTCAAAGACAAAGCCAGGGAAATTACGGGATGCTCCCAGGTAAACTGAATACCCAGAAAGAGTCCATTGAGATCCCAACTTCTTACTGGCTGTAGAGCAATCAACCAGCTGCTCAGGGGTCACGCCCCTTTCTCTGGAAGGACAGACCGCTCTAACCTTGCTGGCATTTGGAAGCAAGTTAAAACCATCTTTTGGCTCTCAGTTGTTCCTGGCACCTTCATTTCGTTGTTTCACTTTTCTCATTTTGTGTTATATATTTTATCTTTTTTTTCCCCACCCAGAAGACTGGGATGGGATATACTGGGGGGAAAAACAAGCCACCCAGAGTCACTCTGGACAGCTAGATGGATAGCACACAAATTATAAAATAATAAAATAAAATAAACCTTTACTTACATCTTTAGCAGCTTGAAGGAACCATTCTTTGGCAGTTTCAGCATTGGTGATTGTTTCTTGAGTGGTAAAAGTCTAGGAACCAAAAGAGAAGAAAGGCCTGGTCAGGCCATCTAGCAACTCAGTGCCTGGTGCAGCAAAGCCAGGGAGGGAGACGGTGCCTTCAAAAGGCCCCTCAGGCTTCCTGGGACAGAACCAGCTGTGCAGCCACCGCAGAGACCAATGTTTAAAACCTTGGTAACCTGACTGGCTGCAGAGGGAGAATGGAGAACTGCTTAAGCTTTAATCAGATTAGCACTAACAGATGAAGCATCTTTGTGAACGGGCCAAAGAAGTTTCTTTTTAAGCACTTCATTACCAAGGCCTATAAGGAAGACCACCCAGATTCCACAGAAAGAAACGCTAAATTCTGTGCTCTGCATAAACCGGATGGTTACATTTTGGGTATTTCATCTAGGTTCTGTCAGTCACAGAAATGACAAAAACAACAGAACTCCAAGCCACTACAAAACAAGGCGATTCTGCTTCAGCCTGTTTAAATAACATTTTGCATGTTTTTAGTTGTTTTGACTTAATTCGACACTTTAACTGTATTAATTGCAAACGTTTATTACTCAAAGAAGGAAACCATCCATTTGGAACTCTTTGTGCAATTGGGGTAAAAGCCACCAGAGCCCCAAGGCCCAGGCGTGGACAAATACGTGTAGCCCCATTCTCTAACAGCCGATTTTAAAACTTGGAATTATTGGTGATTGCCTCTCCCCCCGCTCCCTCTAAGCCACATTTAAGCAGACAACTTGGCTATTGTTTATGAGTTTCAGGCAATCTGCTTATTAGCCAAATTTGGCCTACTTCCTTTCCTTGTTTAGCAACTGCAATTCCTTAAGATCAAGTTTTCTTCTGCAGCTGTGTCTATGTTATTCTCATTCTGCCATGTTGTTTGATGCAGAAAATTGATTGTAAGTGCAGGCACTGATCAGATTTTTTTTTAAAATTAACTGTTGAACTTGTGAATGGTCACCAAATGAAGTAGCCACTAAATGAGAAATGACTGTATTTTATGACATAATTATGCAGCTGATTTGGAACCAATCTTCTCCACTGGATTTGCTTATCCAAACGTTCATATGTAACCTGAGGATTAGCATTACCTCCTCTCCCAATAGTTTGTTCTTTTAAAAATGCCACTCATACCTTTACATATCTATGTACTTTTTCAACAATGACAAGATAGTTTTCCCAAGGAAAATGTAAGGCCAAATTTTTTAACCCATGGAGCCATGGTGGTGCAGTGCTTAGAATGCAGTATTGCAGGCTGACTCTGCCCACTGCCAAGAGTTCGATCTCAATCAACCTTCTATCCTTCCGCGGTCAGGAAAATGAGGATTCAGATTGTTGGGGGCCATAGGCTGACTCTGGAAACCCCTCAGAGAGTGCTGGAAAGCACTGTGGAGTGGTATAAACTTGTAAGTGCTATTGCTATTGAACCCAAATTTACACTGTGAAGTTCTCTTCATATATCAGCCCCCAAAATCTAATTATTTCCAAGAAGGGATTACAAAGAATGTAGCAGTGCACAAATTACATTTTGCATCCATCACACTTCACAAAACATTGGCGTGCCTCTATCCAGAGTTTTGCTCTCATTTGAGCCAAAGGCGAAGCAAAGATAAACAATCATCCTCATAACCCTCAACAGAGGGACTGGCCCTGGCTGGATGCCCCCAGACAATCGGAATCACCATATTGTGCTCACCAAAAAAATAGCACTTGGTGTCAAAAGACCCCAAAAGATGTCCTTTTAATGACTGAGCTGTCCACCCTGGAGAATAAAACAGGAAGCAAGCCGGTTGCTAATTCCACCTGAGTCTTTATGTGGATGACAGAATTAATGCCTAGGGCTCACCAACACTTTGAATCTTTTCCACATTAATGACCCGGAGCTGCTTCAGCAAAGCTCACCTTCCAGATTGCCAAGGAAGGCAGAGAGCGCCTGCCCTCTCCTGCTGAAAGAATGGGGGGAAGTCCCCTTCCCCAGAGGAGGACGTACCTTGGAGGCAATGATGAAGAGCACTGTCTCGGGATTCAGCTCCGCAAGAGTTTTGGCCATGTGAGTGCCATCGATGTTGGACACAAACCAAACACGAGGGCCTCCCTTGGAATAAGGCTTCAGCGCTTCGGTCACCATGAGGGGCCCCTGGATGAAGAAGACAAGCCTTGAACGTTGCTATACTCCGGAACTCGCCAGTCCTGTGCAGGCAGGCGCTGCGGAGACTCACTCACCAAGTCAGAACCACCAATGCCAATGTTGACCACATCCGTGATGGCTTTTCCAGTGTAGCCTTTCCAGTCACCGCTACGGACTTTCTGTAAGAAAGGAGACCACAGCCCGTTCAGAAAGCATGCTTTGCCTCTTGGGCACAGGGACGACCACCAGGTTTTAAAACTTGGCTTTAGAAAAACGCTGTGCCTTTTGAATGAATGCCTTAATATTCTGATAATGGGGAAGTCCAATCTGCTCACTTGAGAAAACCTGCAAGATAGTTTTTACAATCCTGTGGTCCTAATTTGACTCCAAATCTTCAATCTGTGATTTAGCCTGTTTTCTTATTCTGCTTTTTTATGCTAGAAATTTTTCCATGGGCCTTTCTCTTCATGACTCAATTCTCTCTCCAAAGCCTTCCCCAATGTATATACTATACTATATATACAATGTATATACTATACTGTAACTCCACAACAAACAAGGCTATCTTGCTCTTTATACCCAAACTGTAGGTCCACCACACCACATTCTATTTGGACAACTAAATTCACAGCAAGATTATTTACCATCTCCCATTAAACTCACAAACTTGCAGTTTAATGAGAGCTACAGGTAATAGCAATAGCACTTACATACCTTCAGCTTCACTGTGCTTTCCAGCCCTCTCTAAGCAGTTTACAAAACCCCCCAACAAGATGGCTCCTCATTTTACCAACCTCAGAAGGCTGGAAGGCTGAGTCAACCTTGAGCTGGTTAGATTCCAGCTGCCAAATTGCAGGCAGGCAGGCAGGCGGAGCCTGCAGGACTGCACTCTAACCACTGAGCCACCACGGCTCTTAATACTCAATGATTATCTGTTTGGGGACTGTTCAAAGTTACAATGATGCTGAACTAGACTAATGATCTGTGCCCAAAGCTACAGCTGTTGCAGCACACACATAAACACCCCCCCCCCTGGGATCACAATTCAGGCCCGGCAGCCCACCCATACTTATGACCACAGGGGCACTTCAATTACCCCCATCTATACTACTTTGGCCCCCTGTGCTCCGTAACCTCCTATGCTGTCCTAGCCCCTGCTGTCCTAGCTGACCCCTCCATCTTCTTGCTCCCGCTGCTGATGAAGCATACCTAGCTTGGCCCTTTGCTAGGCAACTGCTGGCTGTTCCAGCCTTCCAGGAGCTGCGTATGGCCTTCTTCAAATCTTGGGTAGCCTTCTCAGAAGGTTCGGAAGCCTTCCACAGGCTTGCAAGGCAGCCCTGGCTCTTAAGAGAACAGCGTGAGTGGCCTTGTGGAGAAGCCCTGCATGGCCAGCAGCTGCCTTACAGAAGGCCATGATGGACGAGGCTCGTCAATGGCAGGACCAAGTGAACACTGAAGGTCAGGGGCAGTTCAGCGTGGGCATCTGGGCGGGGGTCCTGGAGGGGAGGGGCAGCCAGTGGAGCTTTCTGGGCGTTTGGTGCTTCCCTGGATGTGGCACCTTTTTGCTGTGCTAAGCAGGGGTAGCTGCAGCCTCTTTCCCTGGCCGCCTTGTGCTCAGCCCACATTGCAGCACCCACCAATCTGTGCATGGCCTGCACTGAGCCTCCCTCTGCTTAACCAGCAATTCTCGCTTAACAGTTTGACCCTGTGGCTCTCGAGGACGTGGACAGGTTGTTGGGGAGGTTGCATGCCACCACATGTTTACTGGACCCGTGCCCCTCCCGATTGGTGCTGGCCACATAGGAGGTGACATGAGGCTGGCTCTGGGGGATTATCAATGCTTCTCTGTTGGAAGGGGTTTTCCCTGCCGCCTTGAAAGAGGCGGTGGTGAGGCCCCTCCTCAAGAAGCCTTCCCTGGACCCAGCTGTTTTGGGTAATTACCGTCCGGTCTCCAACCTTCGCTTTGTTGCGAAGGTTGTTGAGAGTGTGGTGGCGCGTCAACTACCCCAATACCTGGATGAAGCTGTCTATCTAGACCTGTTCCAGTCCGGCTTCCGACCCGGATATAGCACGGAGACGGCTTTGGTCGCGTTGGTGGATGATCTCTGGAGGGACAGGGACAGGGGTTGTTCCTCTGCCCTGGTCCTGTTAGACCTCTCAGCGGCTTTTGATACCATCGACCATGGTATCTTGCTGCGCCGGTTGGGGGGACTGGGAGTGGGAGGCACCGTTTATCGGTGGTTCTCCTCCTATCTCTCTGACCGGTCGCAGACGGTGTTGACAGGGGGGCAGAGGTCGGCCGCGAGGTGCCTCACTTGTGGGGTGCCGCAGGGGTCGATTCTCTTGCCTCTCCTGTTCAACATCTACATGAAGCCGCTGGGTGAGATCATCAGTGGTTTTGGGGTGAGGTACCAACTGTACGCTGATGACACGCAGCTGTACTTTTCCACCCCAGGCCACCCCAACGAAGCTATCGAAGTGCTGTCCCGGTGCCTGGAAGCCGTACGGGTCTGGATGGGGAGAAACAGGCTCAAGCTCAATCCCTCCAAGACGGAGTGGCTGTGAATGCCGGCACCCCGGTACAGGCAGCTGCATTTGCAGCTGACTGTTGGGGGCGAAACATTGGCCCCAGCGGAAAGGGTGCGCAACTTGGGTGTTCTCCTGGATGAACGGCTGTCGTTTGAAGATCACTTGACGGCCGTCTCCAGGAGAGCTTTTCATCAGGTTCGCCTGATTCGCCAGTTGTGCCCCTTCCTTGACCGGAATGCCCTATGCATGGTCACTCACGCTCGTTACCTCCCGCCTGGATTATTGCAATGCTCTCTACATGGGGCTCCCCTTGAAGGGTACCCGGAGGCTGCAGTTAGTTCAGAATGCGGCTGCGCGGGTGATAGGAGCCACACGTGGCTCTCATGTAACACCACTCCTGCGCAGACTGCACTGGCTGCCTGTGGTCTTCCGGGTGCACTTCAAGGTGTTGGTCACTACCTTTAAAGCGCTCCATGGCTTAGGGCCAGGGTACTTACGGGACCGCCTTCTGCTACCGAATATCTCCCACCGACCCGTACGCTCACACAGAGAGGGGCTTCTCAGGGTGCCGTCCGCCAAGCAATGTCGGCTGGCGGCCCCCAGGGGAAGGTCCTTCTCTGTGGGGGCTCCTACCCTCTGGAACGAACTTCCCCCTGGATTACGCCAACTGCCTGACCTTCGGACCTTCCGCCGCGAGCTGAAGACCTATTTATTCATCCGTGCGGGACTGGCTTCGTGATTTTTAAAATGTTATAATTTTATAATTTTTAGAGAGTCTAATTTTTAATAGGATGTTGTTTTATATCTCAGCCTATATATAATAAGTTTTTTAATCTTGGTTTTATTTGTATATTGTTCTATTTTATTATGGCTGTGAACCGCCCTGAGTCCTTCGGGAGAAGGGCGGTATAAAAATCTAATAAATAAATAAATAAATAAACAATGGTGGCAGCTGAGATTGTGGTTGTTAAGCAAAGTGGCCACATGACAACTCATTTAACCAATTTACCTAGTGCCTGAAATTCCAGGCCCAATCATGGCCATAAGTCAAGGAGTACCTATGTATGTAATACAGGTATACGTTATAGCAGTATACTACCAGTATGTGTAATAGAGACAGTCCTGGGTTAGTGACAGGAAACGCTTTATACCTGACAGAAATTCTTCATCTTCTCCAATACTTGGTTTACTTCTGGAACAACATCTTTGCCTTCAACAAGGATTGGAGTATTTGAGCGATTCCGCAGAGCAATGTGAAGCACAGCTCGGTTCTGCACCAGGAAGCGAGAAGAGGAGAGTGAAAGGAAATTCAGCCCCAGCCCCACCCCCGGGTACCAACAGAGACCTCCAGCACAAATGCCACTCTGCTGGGCATCCCCCCAGAACAGCTGTTGATCTAAAAACCAATGTAAACAAAGACTAATCCCTCTTCCTCTCACCTCACCATTCCCACAATCCCCTTAGGAAAGACTTGAGGCCTCTTTGGCTTGGTTCCTCCTACAGCATTTCTGGATTCTTGACTTGTGACTTCCCCAGAGGGGGCTGCTTGCCTGTTTTCTCTAAAACCAGGCCCCACACTTTGTTTATTTACCATATTTTATACTGCCCCAATTACTTGATTTTCAGCAGTTCACAACACAAACATTCGAGAACCGATCAATTAAAGAATATAAATGTAATGTAGCTCAACACTGCTCAGGTCAGAGCCTGTCATAGCTTCCTGGGATACCAAGCGCTGGGAAAGCAACCGCAGACAGGCTGCCCAGGATCCTAGCTGCCACCGAGGAAGTCCGTCTCCCTTTTGCCTGTTGCAGTGACAGGGGCCTGAGCAAGCCTTCTCCTGATGCTCTCACAAGATCACATGTAGGTAACCAGGCACTGCCCCAGGCATGATTGATCCTGTGTCAGTGTCTGGAAATTGTGACTGCCAAAGGGGCAGGAGGGAATGCCAACCGCCAGACTTGGCTAGAATTTCTCCAGACAATCAGATACTTGCAGCCCCCTAAACTAGCTTGGAGAACTATGGCTGCATGAAGGTTCATAGCTTTCCTCTATAATAGGGGTCTCCAACCTTGGTCCCTTTAAGACTTGTGGACTTCAACTCTCAGAGTCCAAAGTCTTAAAGGGACCAAGGTTGGAGACCCCTGCTCTATAAAGTCTAAATAGGTTTTTCCAAACCAAACAGAAACATTTTAGAAAACCTAGTAAAAAGCATTTTCCTAAGATTCTGCTAACATAATTCTCTCATCTTAATGCACAGGCTAAGAGATCAGTAGGCAGCTTGTCCTTAACAGTCAGCCAGCAACTTTTATTTTCACCAGCAAGCCATCAATTATCTGAACCAGCATATCCCATCACCTGCCCCTTCTGGTCCCCAAATCTGGAGGCTCCCCGTTGGAAGAAGCCTCAGTTACTGGAGATTCTTCAGAGACTATTTAAATACTGATTTTACTTTTGTGCAGCTATTACACAACCAAGTAACGAACATAAGCTGGGAGTTATAGAAGAGGAACTTCAGTGGATTCCTCTGCCACCACTGAGGAACTTGCTTTGCTCATATAATTCCTCCAAGATGTATTTTAAGCTACCAGGCACCCTCCCAAAGAGCACCGGGTCATTTGGCTTTGCAGAAGCAAAGTGTTTCGTAACAAGTGTGCAAGACATTTCATGTGCATCTTTTCAGAACTTCTATCAAAACTACACAATTCTGCTCAGATGACATTGTCAAAACCAGTTGGCAGACTATGTAAGTATTTTGTATGTAATTTATAAGCTGTCCAGTCAGCTTGTAAGGGAGATGGGTAGCATAGGAATTTAATAAATAAAAATAAAATAAATAAGAATAAAAATAGCTGTATCAAGTCCTCATAGTATGTGTGTAATTTACTCTTAATCTCAAGCCTCCAAAACCAGGTCATAAATGTTATTTCCTCTGCTGATCTGACCATTGCACTATCTGTGGTCTCTGCATTTGGAGAGAAAAAAAAATGCCTCAGGGAGGTTGTGCTTTTTGACCTGAGGCATTATCCTATTCCTTCCAAAGGAGGGGAAGAAAAAGGAGGACATATTATGCCACCTGAATGCCATGGGGAGGCATGTCTCCACACCCAGATTTTAGAGGCTCACGGCATGTGCAAAACAAGGCAGGGGAGGCAGGAGGTGGGCTTCTGCATGCTTTCCAGCTCCTCTACCTCCAGTAGGCACAGCAGGCTGCAGTTTCCCTTGGGTAGCCAAGTACCATATTGTCCCTGGGGCTGCTGTACACATGCGCTACTTCTCTTCTGGATCAGAAGGAAAGGTGCTTGGGACAGAGCAGTTGCCAGCAGCCAAGGCAGGACATTTTCTCTGTATAGCTGCTGGATGCATCTGGCCCATTTCCAAACACCTTCTTACTTTTGCCAGCTCCCTCTCCCACCCAAAAAAATTTGGCCTATGCTCTTCAGTTTGAGGAGAGTTATCTTCCATTTTTTCACACATCTGTATTTATATCTTGGGCCTTGGATAAAAATACCAAGCGATGCTAGACACCAGCTTCCTCCTCCTCCCAAGGATATCACGTTTCATAGATAAGCCCCCAGCCCTGGGCCAGACTGGCCTCTCAAATTATTTTTCTGTACTACTTAAGAACTCAAAATTGTTCTAATCCAGTTGCTTACAGCCATTAATCCTTAAAGAGAGTTGAAATCAGCTGATCGGATGGACTGATAAAAGCAACCAAATTATCGCACACCCTTCTAGCCCGAAGCCTAAAGGTTACTATTTCACAAGCAGATCATGGATAAAAACAGCTCATACCTCAGTGAAGTTGATTTTTTCTCCCGTGAACATTTGCTCTCTAGCTTTTTCAACACCTCTTGATTTGGCCTGAAAGTCAAAAGAACTATTTAAAGTAGGAAATAATAGGCTTTCCAAATCCTCCAGCACAAACCAGATAAATAGCTGATCCATTTTCCATACATAGCCAACTATCTCTAGATAGCTGAGCTGACCTTTTGTCTGGGAGCTCAAGGGAGCCCTAGATAGCTATTCTCTTTCTCATTTACAAAAACATCCCTGCCAGGTGGGCTCGGCTGAAAAACTGGTCCAAAGTCACCCCATGTGTCTTCCACAGTGGAATGCGGGCTGGAACCTGGGTATTCCAGGTGCAAGTCCAACCCATCACAACTGTTGGTCATCAATGCCAGAATTCTTTTCTGCTTCTTTGTTTTCTTTAAATTAGAACTGGGCATCTCACAGACTCCTAGTCAAAAAGAGGACACTGAATTCACCCCTTGCTCACGGCAGAAATCCAACTTCCCTGACCGAGAACCAATCCTTGTAGATGTCTAGGAAAGGGAAAAGTAAAGTTAGGTCAACCACCTCAAAATACCTTCTATGTTCAGGGCAGGTGGGTTAGTGGAGGCAAGTGGTAAATCGAAGGATTTATAAAGAGGAGCCCCTAAAGCCTAAGAGGTAAACATCACACTCTACCAATTCATCAACATTTGTATGTGGAGGAATTTCATTTTAGATTATTTATAAGATGAGCTGGCTTTTGTGGAAATCTTTGTTTGCTTATGGTTCACTGTAAAAACCACATGCAATGCAGATCATACATAAATGTGACTAAAAGTTATAAAACATTATTGTAGACATAGTGGATTAAATTACCAGTTCCACCAGCAACTTCATAACTTCTTCTGTAACAAGATTCTTCGAATAGTCCACCAAGATATCCCCATGCTCTGTCTTCAGGGTCACACTGCAAGAGAGCAAGAAAGTCCATTACATAAACGAATATCTTACCGCTTGTCTTATCTAAGAAAGGAAGATATGTAACGAAGGAAAATCCTAATAATCTTCTAATCCAAACAGGAGCATAAGAAGAGGCAGCAGGCAAATGATAGTAAACAAGTACATTTTGCTCTTGTAGAGATTATTTTTAAGGAAGCCAGTTTTTCAGGAATATTCACACGTATCAGTCCATAGGGAAAGAAGGACCAACATTAGGAATTAACAGTTAACTCCTCAACAGTTCCTCTTCCCAAATCAAGAAATAAAGGCACCCAGTAGCTGAGGTACCTCTAAAATATCCCTGAAGGGAGACATGGGTGAAGTCGTCATTCCAAATTTCCAAGGAAGGCTCTTACACTACGGCAGAGCAAGTGAATCCCTGGAGCAAGATATTAAGTAGAGAAGACAGCTGGCTCTCAGGTCAGCTCAGGAGAAGACAACCAAGAAAGGTTCCTAAAGTGTAGGAGAGATGTGGGGTCCTTGGTGCTCTCTGAGCTGGCTCATTTTCTTGCAGATGTTTCCTTACCCAAAGTAGATAATATCATCAGTGCAAACTGCATTCTTTACTAGCACTGATGTTACCTAGTTCCGGTAATGAAATGTCTGCAAGAAAGCTCAGAGAACACCAATGACCCCTCATTTCAACCCTGAGCTACAAAATATTCTCTGTTATAGGACAGGTAATGATTTTCTATTGCAGGCAAAACAGGGTGGGACCTGAAATCACAGAAATGGCGAGGAATACAAAGGATTCAAAGAGTTAACCAAATCCCAGAGGTTACTCCTCTCAGTCTGTGAAAGTTTACCCCGCCCCCACCGCATGCTTTCTCCTCATGCTCATTTTCCCATGCACCCTCCAAGAAACCAAGCGCTCAGAGAAAAATAAGCATGTCATGTATGACATGAAAAGTCTGAAAAATCAGGGGCAACTTGTCTTTCTTCCAGTTCAAAAATTCTTCTACTACTGAAGAATTTTTGCCTTCACTTGAAGAAAGATAAGAAAATGTCTCCATAGAGTATCAAACAGTAACAGAATTCACTGGGAATCCTGTGCCTTTGATTCAAAATTTTTAAAAATTAATGTACAGTAGACTAGAAACATTTTTGTTAGGGTTTATGGATAAAATAGTGAAAAGATCTCATGGTGTTTTGTTGCTATGTAGAACAGAAACACCACCTTTATTTGCTCAGCTTTGGAAAGATCCTATGGCATCCACAAATGGTTAATAAAAACAGAACTGCAATGGCTCTCATGAGAGAAAAATCACTGAAGAAATTCATTTATAATTGGAAGCCCTATGTGGCCTTTTTGCAGGAGATAAATCAAATTTTAACATATGGATCTGTTGATTGTTAAAATTAAAAAAGGGGAAAAGAATTACTATTTTCCTTTCTCCTTGGTGGGGGGTGGAAATTTTATTATAATCTTAAACATTAAAAGTCAAATGTAATTATCCTTTCTATCCCTGGAAGAAGTCAGAAGTGATTCTTGGTATATTTGTGTTTTCTTTAATACCTTTTTCACACTTCTATCCCTATTCTCTCTCTACTCTTATAGTTTCTATTGTTAGTTTGTTGGTTTTTACACGTATTTTGTAAAATGTAATAAAATTATTTGACAAGAAGGTGTAGCTCATTATATTGAAAAGTTACTTGTCTTTGCAACAGATATAAAAAAGCGAGGAAAGTAAAGAAAAATAGTGAGGAAAAGATGTTCTTTATTGTATCAAAAGTTCTAATGCATTTCCAAGGAATCATCATCTTTCATTAGGAAATCAAATGAATTGGAGAGCTTGTAAAAAGTGGATACACATTTCCTAATTTTATTTTGTGGCTATTTCCATAAATCAGTCAAAAAAGAACCCTGCTGCCTGGACCAAAGAAGGGGCATTTTAAAAAATGCTTTATTTACACCTTACCCAAGACAATGGTAGCTCTTACTGGAGGCAAAACATACCACAAAAAAACGTTCAGTTAAACCATAAAAAATGCATTTCAAACAAGACATGAGAACATGAGAATCCAGATTTTCTGGATGAGTGGATATTTTCTACGGGCATGTGTTCCTTCAGGGCATTTTTCTGGCACAAGGGCTTTGAAAGCGGTTTGTCCTTGCCTGCTGCTTCCCGGCAGTTTTCAAGGTCAGCCAGTTTACAAGGTGGCTCCGTGAATTCTCGGTTTGCAGCTTTAACAACACACCAAACTGACCCTCTGGATAGAGAAGGCAGAAGAAATCTCTCCACAGGCGGGGTGGGGGGAAAAAAAAAACGTTTGAAGAGCTACTTCCCCATTCTCTTGACAATTTTGAAATGTCATTTTGCAACTTGGGTATTGCTGGGAAATTCTACAGAAAACCACCAAAACTGGCGCAGTAAAAAGGTTTAAGAGTTTCATCGCTTCTCGGCCTTTTGGCTAAGATCCAAGTGTAAAAAAGGTTTAAGAGTTTCAAGAGGAAGGCAAGAAGCCACCTGCTACCATTTTAGGTACAACTGACCACACCCAGAGGGAAGCAGAAGCCTTTGGGGCAGGGCTCTCCAACCTGGGCCGCTTTAAGCCTGGAGGACTTCAACTCCCAGAATCCCCCAGCCAGCAGAGCTGGCTGGGGGAATTCTGGGAGTTGAAGTCCTCCAGGCTTAAAGCGGCCCAGGTTGGAGAGCCCTGCTTTGGGCCGTTCTTTGGCTATGGGCGCTTCTCTTATGATCAAAGCGCAAGAGCCGCTTTGGAATCCTGAGGGCAGAATTCCTACGCAGGCCCGGAGGAAGCCAGGTTCGGCCCGTTTCTAGCTTTGCGCCGCCGTCCTCGGAAGCCTGCGGGGTCCGAACCAGGCGAAGCAACGGGGCCTCGGCGCTTGTCCGGCTTTAGGTGCCAATCCAGGCGCAGCTTCACGGACTGGGAAGGGAGCCCCGTCCGCCCGTCAGCCACCGCCGAGTCGGAGGCCGCCCGTGGAAGCCCCGGCAGAGAAACCGCGGCCAGGCGGGGCGCCCTTCCCTCAAGGCCCCGCGGCCTCCCTCCCTCCGTCCCACACGCCTCCCGGGCCCCTTCCAGTCAAAAGCCCCCCGCCCTCCGTCTCCCGAAGCCGCCCGGGGCCTCTAGGCCAGGACCCCCCCAACCTTGGTCCCTTTAAGGCAGGGGTGTCCAAACTTGGTCCCTTTAAGCAAAGCTGGCTGAGGAACTCTGGGAGTTGAAGTCCAAAAGTCTTAAAGGGACCAAGTTTGGACACCCCTGCTTTAAGGGCTTGTGGACTTCAACTCCCAGAGTTCCTCCGGCAGCTTCGCTTCGCTTCGCTTTGGCTTCGCTGCCTGAGGAATTCTGGGAGTTGAAGTCCGCAAGACTTAAAGGGACCGAGGCTGGAGACCCCTGATCTAGGCCGCACGGAGAGAGCGCCGCCCGCCGCCCCGCTTTGGCCCCGGCCGGCCTTTCCTTCCCGCCCCCCCCCGCCGAGGCAGCCGCCACCGCGCCTGGTCAGCCTGAGGGCTGAGGGGAAGAACGAAGGGAGGGGGGGGGAGCGCCCACCTGAACTTGTGGAAGCGCTCGGGATCGGCCTCGAAGAGCTTCCGCAGCACCAGCTGCCCGGCGTGGGCCCGCTGCCATTCGGCCAGCCGCTGGAAGCAGGGATCGGCCGAGAGCGCCATGCTGAGAGCGGGAGAAGCAGGAGGAGGAGGAGGAGGGGGGGAGGAAAGAGGCGCACGGGCGCTTTTGGCCAAGGCAGGGAGCTCCGCCCCCGAGCCGCCCCGCCCCTCAGGGGGGCGGTGCTGTAGTCGCTGCCAATACAGGAGGAGGAGGGGGGCGCGGGGGCGCTTATTGGCCGAGACGGGGAGCCCCGCCCCCTCTCTCCCTCGCCCCTCCCCTCCGGGGACGCTGCCGCCAATGCGCGAGGAGGGAGGAGGAGGGAGGAGGCTGCCCCTTGCGCAGCGCCGTGAAATTTAGCGCGCTTCTCAATGGGGGAGGCCGGGTCTCGTCCCATCGCGATGCGGAGCCCCAGTGCGACCCTGTGTCGCCTCACCCCGTTTTTGCCCCTCCGGATGTCAGTCGCTTTTCCTGCAGAGCTGCCCGTGTTTGGAGTGCTCGGCCTCTCCGCCGGCCAAGCTGGCACGCGGCTCCTAATTTGGGATTATAGGTGTGAAGCAGTTGGAGAATTGAATGGGTTTAATAAGGGGCGTGCATAAGAGCACAAAAGCGCCTACCGTTCCTGTCCTATTGGTTCCTTTCATTGTATCCAATTAATATAGTTATGACATACTCATGCTTATATATCGTATAGTTATTTCGTGCTTATGCTTATATAGACTGTGTGACAAAATAAAAATAAAAAAAAATAATGCGGTAGTTGACATCTACAGCAGATGGCAGTGCAGAGAAGCACAGAGGCTCTCCGGCTTTCCGGAGTTTGCACAGCAGCTGCTTTTTCCCTCTCTTCACCTCAGACTAAAAGAGTTTATGGGTAATGTAAATCCATTGATAAAAGGTTTGATTCTTTGTCCTGTACAACAGTTAGCCCTTTGGTGGTTCAAAGCAACTAGCGGCGTAGGTTATTTCGCAGTTACCACAAGCTGGTTACTGTTTCAAGTTTAATGCAGTTTGTTACAAAAATGTGTTGTTAACCTGCACTTAACAGTCGCTTAATACTGCTGTATACACATATATCACACTTCAGTCTACTTATATTGGGCAGACTTTTTAAAATAGGATTATTTAAACTTTTAAAAAATATATAACTAATACAAACTAATAGAAAGTAAGGAAAAAATAAGGAATTAGGAGGGAAAGGAAGGGAGGGAGGAAGAAAATAAAGTGAAAACAAAAAGTGCAAGAAAAGAAAAAGTAGAAGAAAAGTAGAAAAGAAAGATACAAAATAGCTTCCAATATTCTTCACAGCAGTTATAAGTACAATTAAATTTTAACCTCTCTATCTAAAAAGTCAGAAATCCAGTCAGAGCCGAAGAAGCTTCTTGGATGAGAAGCAAAATGTATTCACGGAAAAACCAGAAAGTCAAATTGCCTCTTGAAAAAGCCCCTTTGGGACAATCAGGATCTGAATGACTGAGAATCGCCATAGATACTCTCTGTCTAAAGCGAAATTATGATGCTCTTCTTCCTATATCCGTCCAATCATCAAAACCATAAATCATTTATTTATTTATTATTCATATTTTATACCGCCCTTCTCCGAAGACTCAGGATGGTGTACAGCAAAAATAAAACATAAATATCGGAAAAAAATTAAAATTCTATAAACCAATTAAAAATCTAATTCAATAAGCTGAAAATTAAAATTTTTGAATAAAAATAGTAAATAAAATTAATCCCATTAAAACAGTCAATTTAAAATTATATCAGGCCAGCCCTGCTTGGTGAAAAAAGAAAGTTTTGAGCTCGCGCTTAAAAGTCCGAAGATCAGGGAGAAGGCGTAGCCCAACAGGTAGATCATTCCACAGGGCCGGAGCTCCCACAGAGAACACTCTCCCCCTGGGGGTTGCCAGCCGACACTGTCTGGCCGACGGCACCCTGAGGAGGCCCTCTCTGTGGGAGCGCACAGGTCGATGGGAGGTTACTGACGGCAGTAGGCGGTCCCGTAAATATCCCGGTCCTATGCCATGGAGTGCTTTAAAGGTGATAACCAGAACCATGAATCGCACCTGGAAGACCACCGGCAACCAATGCAGCCTGCGCAGGAGAGGTGTTACATGGGAGCTACAAGAAGCTCCCTCGATCCCCCACGCGGCCGCATTCTGTACCAGTTGGAGCCTCCTGGTGCTCTTCAAGGGGAGCCCCATGTAGAGAGCATTGCAGTAATCATGTTATTTTCCCCCTTTTTATGCAAAATGTCTACAATGGGGTTTCCAGTCACCAATGCATGTAAATATTGTTTTTTTCTCCAATCAAGCCAATTTAGCAATTTGCCTCCTGCCCAGCCAACAGTTCGAAATCATGCAACATTGCGAGTAGACTAATGGGTACCATTTTGGTGGGAAAAACCTAGCTGCATTTGTGTGTGTAGACAGTGGAAGCCGGCGCTGGACTTGGCCAGACACAAGGCATCGTGACACAAGGTGAAGCGAGACGAGACTGGCAGAGGAGCCCGAAAGAGCCACCAACCTGAGTGCCACTATCATAGTCAGCTTGTATAAAGCTAGTTCATTCCCCGCCATGCACCAAGGATAGGCGCATAAGCACTGAAAAGAATGAACCCGCAATTTCAGGAGGATATCAAATATCAGGAGGACTGCATTGTGTGTTCATTTCCCTGAGAGTGTATGCTATACAGTAAATAAATCTCTTTTAGACTATAACATAAATTTCCATACTTTCAATCACATATTCTCTTTGTTCTATTTGTACATTATAATCAAATTACCTTTTTAATCAAAATTGTAGCCAATTTAATCGTATAGTCTTTGACCTTTTTTCTTTTTAAATTTCAATAAAAGCTTATATATTTTAGCAATTAACATAACATAACATAACAACAGAGTTGGAAGGGACCTTGGAGGCCTTCTAGTCCAACCCCCTGCCTAGGCAGGAACCCTACACCATCTCAGTCAGATGGTTATCCAACATTTTCTTAAAAATTTCCAATGTTGGAGCATTCACAACTTCTGCAGGCAAGTCGTTCCACTTATTAATTGTTCTAACTGTCAGGAAATTTCTCCTTAGTTCTAAGTTGCTTCTTTCTTTGATCAGTTTCCACCCATTGCTTCTTGTTCTACCCTCAGGTGCTTTGGAGAATAGCCCGACTCCCTCTTCTTTGTGGCAACCCCTGAGATACTGGAACACAGCTATCATGTCTCCCCTAGTCCTTCTTTTTATTAAACTAGACATACCCAGTTCCTGCAACCGTTCTTCATATGTTTTAGCTTCCAGTCCTCTAATCATCTTTGTTGCTCTTCTCTGCACTCTTTCTAGAGTCTCAACATCTTTTTTACATCGTGGAGACCAAAACTGGATGCAATATTCCAAGTGTGGCCTTACCAATTACAACATTCATCATTTGTACACAATTCTGTTTCAAATTCTTATATTGTTCAATACCATGACTTTTTTGCCTATTTTAAATTTTTCTGATAACTAAATAACAAAGCCATTGGCAGCGATGTCCCTCTGTCATCGGTGTTCTCTTTATTTTGGCATTTCATCATACGTTAACTACCTTTGCCTATTGTGTATAAAATGCTTCTTGTACTGAAATTCATAAGGGTGCTTTTTTTGTATCTATTCCTTTTCAATATGGCACATTTAACGTAATGATTTTTGTAATCTACATTTACTTTGACTTCGTTGTATTATAGCCATGTCACCCAAATCTCAGATCACATCTTACTAACACTAAACATCTTTTATTTCTCAGTAATACCCACTCTTTCACTGAAACCAAACAACAAGCTGCAAAATACACTTTCAGATCAGGTAAACCCAGCCCTCTTCTTTCTTTGCATCTTATACTTAGCTGATGTCTTGCCACACAGACATCCATATATTGTTTTGCCGGGTTGCAGTCACAAGAGAAAAAGTTAAAGGGAAACTGTCCACTCCCACCCTTTTTTTTTCCAGTTTTGACTTTGTATCCTTAATGCTCATTTGACATTTATTTTGAGTCTCATTTGCTACTCTGTAGTTGCATTCATACTGTCTGTTTCATAGTACCTTTATCTCTCTTGCTTAGTAAAATACACCAATTGCCTGTATTCTTTAACATTAAACAAGCAACGTTCCTATGGTCTATTTAATATTTTCAAAACCACTTTTTGCCAAAAAGTAATATTTCAAAATCGCTGTTCTTTATCAGTTGAAACTGTTTTACATCAAATCCTACATTTCTACATTTTAGAAATTCTACATTTGGGCAAGAAAAACCAAATGTACAGCTATAGGATAGGTGGTATCCAGCTCAGTAGTAATTGTGAGAGGGATCTTGGAGTCCTAGTGGACAGTCATTTAAATAGGAGCCATCCGTGTGCTTCAGCTGCCAAAAAAGGCAATGCAGTCCTAGACTGCATTGACAGGGATAGAATCAAAATCACATGAAGTATTAATACCACTCTATAATGCCTTGGTAAGACCACACTTGGAATACTGCATTCAGTTTTGGTTGCCATGATGTAAAAGATGTTGAGACTTTAGAAAAAGTACAGAGAAGAGAAACAAGGTGTGAGGCTACCTCCGACTATAATTAGGAAAGAATTCAGCTTGACTTCATTTGGAATAAAGACAAGTACTTTTACTTTTTACAGTCATGATAGCAGCCAAGCTAAGTTGGATCTGAGACAAAATATGGCTAACATATCATATCCCCCCAATTGTCCCTCCTCCTCCAGGAGGTCAGGCTGGTCTGGTACATCAAATCCTACATTTCTACATTTTAGAAATTCTTCTTCCACAGGTCTCTAGATGTCAGTCATCTTAGGAATGCAGTGTCTGTTAGAAAAACCCGCGCTGATAACACTCAGTCGTTAATCATCCCTCCCCCACTGTTATGTCAGCCGACACTCTTAATAGGCTCCTTTCCTAGACTGCGGTGGTATGATACATCTCATTTCCTTAATAGTTTTATAATACAGAAATAAACATTTCACATTCTATCTACTAATATAATCATTCAAAAGTATATGAAGATTGGAGTGGAGGCTGACACAAGGCTAATTTGGGGACTGGCGGCTAAAACACCTAAAGAATGGTTGCTGGAATTGGGTATGTCTAGTTTAATGAAAAGAAGGACTAGAAAAGAAGAGGTAGTCAAGCACCTGGAGGCAGTGCTAGAAGCAATGGATGGAAACTAATCAACTAATCTAATCGAGGAGAGGAGCAACCTAGAACTAAGGAGAATTTTCCTGACAATTAGAACGATTAATCAGTGAAACGACTTGCCTCTGGAAGTTGTGGGTGCTTCAACACTGGAAGTTTTAAAGAAGAGATTGGACAAGCATTTGTCTGAAATGGTATAGGGTTTCCTGCCTGAGCAGGGGGTTGGACTAGAAGACCTCCAAGCAGTGGTGAAATCCAAATTTTTTTACTACCAGTTCTGTGGCTTGGTGGGCATGGTGTGGCTTGGTGGGCGTGGCAGCAGAAGGATATTGCAAAATCTCCATTCCCACCCCACTCTGGGGCCAGTCAGAGGTGGTATTTGCTGGTTCTCTGAACTACTCAAAATTTCCGCTACCGGTTCTCCAGAACCTGTCCGAACTTGCCGGATTTCACCCCTGCCTCCAAGGTCCCTTCCAACTCTTTTGGAGGAGCAGAATGGAAATTACATTATCATGCTACATTTTAGGAGACTAAGATTCCCAAAAAGAAACCTAATATGTACATATTTAACAAACCTGCTAATAATTTTGCAATGGGGCTTTGGAGTGTGTGTGTGTGTGTATATATGTGCTAAACGCTTTGAAATATCTTGTCATCTGCTGTAGTTTTGATTATGGCTGGCTGCTTTCTGGGTTTCTGATTTCCACCTGCAGTAATTTGGACTATTTTAATAGGACAGCAAGTATAAAAACAGTTCACAGGACCACCAGTCTTTGGGGAGACTGCTGGTGGGAGGGGCTTAGAGAACCCATCCTGAAGAACCTAGCATTAACTGAGCAAGGCAACAACTGCCAGACAAAGCCCTGTTGGGGCAGCCACGTTATGAGAAGGGTAAAGGAGGTGTTTCAAAATCCTGTTATTTTACAGAATAGAATAAGAGTTGGAAAGGGCCTTGGAGGTCTCCTAATCCAACCACCTGCTCAAGCAGGAGACCCTGTGTCATTTCTCTACCTCTAGGGCAAGCAAACTCAGTGGTGGTTTTATGGCGCCCCACCTAACCTCAGAGGTAGGGCTAAAAGCTTTGCTACTGAGGTGGGGGGGGGAAGACATTACATGCAGTTATAGCTCAGAACTGGCTTTTATCTCTACTTAAAGGGTCCATCTCAGAGATTCTTGCTGTTGGCAGAAGTGAAGGCCACATCAGCTTTCTGTCAAGTTTAATGGTGCTGGCAAAACGAAGCCCACACAGAATATTTTGCCAGAAATCGTTGACCTGCAACATACATTCTTGCACCTTCCTCACTGCTGGAAGGGCAGCCTTCCTACTATACCATGGTTCAGGAACCTCCACAGGGCATGTTCCAAAAAGTCAAGATGGGGTCTCACGTCGCAAGAGAAGCTCCACCCATTGTCACATGCATTGCACTATCACAGCCAAGATCCTGACTTTTTCTGACCATAGCCTGTGCCTGACCCGTTGTTGACGATGCTAAAAATAATTCCTTGGTAGCAACCAGGACAATCCAAGGAGAGGGCAGGAAGACATTTGCTTTCTTCACAGATGGGCTGCAAAGTAGAGGCTACAGATGGATCAGGAGTAGCTTTGCTTGGACAGAGGATGTACCAACTCCAGGGTACCTGCAGCTTTGCTCCAGCAGCTGCACCTCAAGCAGCATCAATTGCGTGCCATCAAGTTGTTAGCAACTCCTAGCAACAGCATAGATTTTTTTCCCCATGAAAATCTTGTCCCTAACTTGCACCCTCAGTTCTCCTGTGATCCACTCATCCCTAATGTAGCTGAGTCCATCCCCTTTGCTGCTTCTCTTCTTTCCCCTTCTATCTTTCCCAGCATTAGAGCCTTTCCAGAGACTTCACGTGTCCAAGGTAGGATACCGTGAGCCATGTGTGTCTCCAAGGGCCATAGCAGACCTAAAGTACACTTCTTACAACCACAATTGAGCCCAACATTTAGGTTGCTAAGTGAGACATTTGTTACGTTTTGCCCCATTTTAGGACTTTTCTTGCTGTCGTTGTTAAGGGAATCACTATAGTTCTTAAGTTTGTAAGATGGCTGTTAAGTGAACCTGGTTTTCCCCTTGTCTTTGCTCGTCAGAAAGTTGCAAATGGTGATCACAAATGACCCCTAAGATACTGCATACTGCCATCAATATCAATCAGTTGACAATTTTCCTCATGGGACCCTGGGGATGCTGCAACGAAAGTGTGGAAAAAACGGTCCTGCGTCACTTTTTTCGATGCCATTGTTAACCTCAAATGGTCACTAAATGAACTGTTGTAAGTCGAGGACTAAGCTGTACTGTGAGAACCTTTTAGGCAGTGATGCAAAAATGCCGCAAATTAAGAACGCTTTCTGAAATAGAAGTGTTGAAATAGTGTTGTTGTTTTTAATCAATCACCAACATGGAAAGTAAATGAGTTCTATTCTATTCTATTCTATTCTATTCTGCCTGGAGGACTTCAACTCCCAGAAACCCCCCTTGCTGGCTGGGGAATTCTGGGAGTTGAAGTCCCCCAGGCTTAAAGTTGCCAAGGTTGGGGACCCCTGTCCTAATGAATGCAATATTGACCTCTCAGTGCCGCATAGTCAACAAGAGCACTAGAGTCCCCTTGGCTGCGCTTTCCAAACACAGAAGCGGCCTTCCCTTCCAATCCAATCCAATCCAATCCTGGCCCCGCGCTCCCCTTCCCGGGGGACGAGCCAGAGCCCCGCCTGGGCCCACCGAGGACGAAGCGAGGCCCCGGGGTCCGAGTCGCCCGCGCCGGGTCTGGCCGGGGAATCGGCCGAGCGCCGTTGCGGAGTCCCGAGGGCGCCGCTTGGCGAAAAAGAGCCGCTCCGGGCGCTCAACCGTTTCCGGCCGCCCCGCCCCTCCGCCTGTCAGTCCAGCAGAAGCCCCGCCCCGCGCAGACCCCTCCCCTCGGCGTCCGGCTGGGAGCCGCCGCCGCTGCCGTCGCCGCCGCCGCTCCTCCGTTTCCGGGCCGCCGCCGCCGCCGCCCAACCACCCGCCCGCCGCTCCGGAGCGCAGCCAGCAACCGGCCGAGCCCGCCTGACGGGCAGAGCGCCGCCGGCCTTCAGCGCGGTGGCAGGTGAGCCAGGGCCGCGCGCGCCGGGGCCTGGGTTCCCTCAGGAGGGCGGACGCCGCCGGCCCGTCCGCGCTGGGAAGGGGCGCCCCGCCTGACGGCCCTCCAGCCGGGACGCCGCCCAGCCCCGGGGCCGGGGGAGTCCGCGGAGGGAGCGGGGGAGAAGGGAGGGCCCTGCCCCGAGGGCGAATTCTGAGGGCGGCGAGTGCGCCTGCGCCGGCCCCCCCCCGACTCGCCCCTCGCGGCTCGGGACCCTCGGCCGCTGGGGGGGAGGGGCGGGAAGGCCGCCGGGCCCGGAATCCCCGGCTGCTCCGGAAGGCCGGGCCCGGTGGCCTCGGCTGGAGTGGGCCGCCCTGCGTCCCTGGGCCGGTTGCCTTCGCAGCAGCAGCGGCGGCGGAGGGAAGGTCTCCCGGGGCCGGTCGTCGTGCGGGGCTGAAAAGCGGCCTGGGGCCATTTTAGGCTGGCCTGCTTTGAGTAGGGAACGGCCCGCTCTTAAAGAGGGGATCGGGTCAAACGAAGGACTGCTTTCCTTCCGTTGGTCTTGAACGGGGGGGGGGGGGCGGCGGAATCCGAAAGCGCCTCGTTTTTTGGGGTGGATCTTGCCCTGCCTTGAAAAGTTCATCATCCCCAGCATCCTTTGAGAATCAACAATGTAATGTGTCATTTCCAAAGCTTAAATATTTCATCAAATAGTAAAAAAAAAAAAAAAAAAAACCCAGAAAGAATAAGCCAGCATCTGAAAACAGAACCTGAAGGAAGGAGCTTCGTCTTTTCTGTTTTTGAACCTCTTAATATGATTGAATTTTCAGGAATGACTTACAATAAGCAAAGCAGGATCCCCTGTATTGTAAAATTGTTATTTTTAGGTTACTCCTTGGTGTGATAAATTTGCCATTAAGTTACAAGGTTACTCCTATATAGAGTTTCTAATTGTGCTCAGTAATATTAAACTGCTTGAGGTATAATATCTTGCTTTAATGCAATAACAGTATTAAAATACACAAGACGGCCCAATAAACAAAAGCGTTGATTATGAAAGCGTGGCGAGCTAGTGCTGTAGCTTTATTTCATTATTTTGAATGCTATAAATAAAAAAGACACGCCTATAAAATTGTTTGGAATAGTTCTTATATTTTTGGATAATGTAGTTGGGCTATTTGTACATAGATTAGTCTGCTACAGCAAAAATTTTAGAGTTGTGATTCTTTAAAGAGTAAAGGAGCTCATTTATTGTGCTATATTTTGCATAGACTAGACTCCAGAATCCTTATCAACCAATCCATGAATTATCTCAGTTTAGCTGATTTCATAGGTTCAAAGGGGTGGGTTCAGAGAAAAAGAAAAGGCAAAAATAATAGAAATTTACCATTATGCAAAAGATTGAGCAGGGACATCTTTAATTTAGAGTTCAGTTGTTTCACACAGGCTGTTTATTTGAAGTTTATTCAAGAAATGAGCTATGGAAAGTTAAAATTTGCCATTTTTACATACGTTGTTATTGAATCTTATATCCTTTAAATGTGTTCGTTTGAATTCAGAATTATCCCACTTGTAACTTTCAGGTTGTTTTTATATAGCACAAAAAGTACAGTTTATAAAGAAAAGGCATACTATGAAACTGGTCTGTACAGGTAGTCTTCGATTTACAACAGTTCATCTAGTGACGGTTCAAAATTACAATGTCACTGAAAAAAAGTGACATGACCATTTTTCACATTTATGACCATTACATAGTCACATGATCAAAATTCAGAAGTGTATTTTCGACAGTTGCAGTGTCCCGGGTTCATGTGTTCACCTTTTGTGACCTTCTGATAAGCAAAGTCAATGGGGAAACCAGATTCACTTAACAACTGTGTTACTAACTTACCAAACTGCAGCAGTTCACTTAACGATAAGAAAATGGAGCAAAATTCATTTAACAAATGCTTCACTTAACAACAGAAATTTTGGGCTCAGTTGTGGTCGTAAGTTGAGGACTACCTGAACTGCTCTTCTAGCAGTATTTGTGTTAGATTCCCTGTGTGGTTTCTACTTTAAACATAATTTTTCCAAATTCCTTGGTACGGTATATTTTTTACATTATGTCAATTCGTGTTTCATTTTCCTGCAATTGGAAGTATATTGCAGTTTATATGTATGTAAGACTGTTCTTTATTTTTCTAGCAGTGCTGTTCAGTCTTTATATTGCCGAGATGATTGTTTTACCTATGCAGCTTTAATAAATTTAATCCTGTGATGCTGAAATGGCATATATGCCAGTGTTGCCGATGGAAATGCTGACTTCAAGTTTTTTGGAGCCGCAGTAGAAGTTGCTAATTAAGGAAAGTCATTGTTCGGTCACTCTGGTATGACATGAAGTTGATATGCGGATTGAGATCCCAATTGTGCCGTTAGTGAATGGATTTGGATAAGTGACTGGTTGGATTCACACATTGTATTCATCTGTAATGTGGCCTGTTTGGCCACTGCTGAGTCTGTAATGTGATCCGCCAATTAGGACTTGTAGACTATAGTTTGTGAAATAATATAACTGTGGATCCAACTAATTATGGGTTAGTTAAAGAATATAGTTAAGCACAGTATGTGAGCCATCTATGTTTTTGAAAAGTTATGGAAATGATGGTATAGGAGAAGCTTTAAGAGAACTTAATAAAGGCATTAAACCTGTAGTGTAGCATTGTAAAACTTCCAAGAACTGAGTACCCTTTATAGAAAGGTTTTCTTCTCTAAATGTGCCACAATGTGTGCTTGTCTTTATGAAATAAAAAATCAAATAAATAAAAAAAACGACTGTTGAGAAGTGCAGTCAGCCTCTCAGAAATTCTTGATGAAGTTTTGTGGCTCCAGGAGATGGGGCGGATGTTACCTTGCTCTTCTGGATTCACAGATGTTAAGGATGGTCCTGATTAAAAGGAAGAGAGAAACAAATAGCCCAACAGGCAAGAGTATTGCAGTTTTCTTCCGCAGCCATCTTTGTAAACAGCTTGTTTTTGGGCATAGATGTCCTACAAGATTTTTCTTAGTAAATTATATAACCCTTTGTGTACTACTTAGTGTTGCTGGTTTGAATAAATATACCTGTCTCATAGTCAACTCACATATTAAGCATGATTTATTAATAAACCACAGTTAGCTGGCTTGCCTATTGTGTTAAGATACAAATTGTGTTTGATAGACTACAGTTGTCAGGTTGCCACAAGCTAAGCAAAAGTCAACAAATCATATTTAGTCAATATGATTTAGTCCTCTCAATTATGATTTGTGAATCATGGTTTATGTCTTATTAAAATGTTCAAATGCTGTAGATGCAAGAATCTTCTTTGAAAATATAAATTATGGCTGCTGACATCTATATTTAAAGATATTACATTGTTTTAGATAGTGTAATTCGTGAATATAAGCAGAACTAAGTTAAAACCATGTTACATTTGATGCAATATTTGAACTCAGCATCTATTCAAAGTCTTATTAACTAGGAACAAAACTTAGCATAATGTGTGAACTTGCCATTATGCATGCATCAAAAAACAATTAAGGATTAATAATTGTAGGATAACTCATGTTATAAAACCTCTTGTAGATGATATTGTATTCTGGATCCTATTATATCTATTGTACATTTTCAAGTCTTAAACAGGCAGTTGATTTATGAAAATGAATCTTATTGATGCATAATAAGGTTAAAGCAAAAGTGTAAACTTGAAGGTCCAATCCTAAATTGCAGTTATTCCGCTGACGTACCATTATAGCAAGAGCCCTGTATGTTCCTTTTAATGCAAAAAGTACTTGGTAGTATTTGTGCACAGAATTATATTTCACTTTCAGATATCTGTGTTTTGATACACTTGTTACATTTTCTGTTGATTCTGCACAGGGGGAAAAATAGTGTTGTAGACATGAAGTTTGGTACATGTTATAAATTTTGTGATTATTGCCTATCCAGAAATGTTAAATGGATAATTATTCTTTATTAATATGAAAAACAAACTTCAGTTGTTCAAAATATTGGATTCACAATCAGAAAACTTCATAAACCTTGGTTTTAAAAATCACAGTGCTTAGGTTCATAGAACATACTAAGTTGAAACTAGCTAAACCATGCTGGTATTGGAATACAGAATAACAGTTGGAAGGGACCTTTGAGGTCTTCTAGCCCAACCCCTGCTCAGGCAGGGTATAACATTGCAGACAAATGTTTGTCTAGTCTCTTCTTAAAAACTTCCAGTATTGGAGCACCTACAAAGCCTGGAAGCAAGTTGCTGCACTGATTAATTATTCTAATTGTCAGAAAAATTCTCCTCAGTTATAGAGTTCTTCTCTCCTTGATTAGTTTATTAGTTTCCAGCCATTGCTTGTTGTTCTGCCTTCTGGTAAATAAGTTGACCCCCTCTTCTTTGTGGCAACCCCTCAAATATTGGAGCATTGCTATCATGTCACCCCTGATCCTTCTTTTTATTAAACATTACTAGACATACCCAAATCCTGCAAGTATGTTTTAGTCTCCAGTCTCCTAATTATCTTTGTCGTTCTTCTCTGTCCTCTTTATAGAGATTCAACATCTTTTTTACATCGTGGAGATCAAAATTGGATGCAGCATTCCAAGTATTACGGTATCTTACTAAGGCATTATAAAGTGGTATTAACACTTCATGTGGTCTTGATTCTATCCCTCTGTTAATGCAGCTTAGGACTGCATTGGCTGTTTTGGCAGCTGCAGCACATTGCTGGCTCATTACCTAGCTGTGAACTTGGAATTATAATTTCTTACATAAATTATCATGGAGACATGTTGGCCTGATTCACAATAGTCAGTTTAAACACCGTTTGTTCAATTTGTCATTCAAAATGCTAAAAACCAAAATCAAGCCAACCATATTATAGCTTAATTTAACTGATTATTGTTTGGTAATTATTGAGAGGTCAACATTTATGAAAATTATGAAAGCTTTGCCTTTTATTTGTGAAATTAGTGCAGTACTTCAGATGAGTATCATATAAGTACGTACAGATGAGACTACATGTATGCAATGACATAAAAACGTGAATTTTTCTAACCTTAATGTGATTTAATTGTACACATCAGCCAGCTTGAGAATAAAAGTTGCTAATACAAATCAGTTATTAGTGAAAGCTAACAATACTCAATGCATGCTTAATACTAGTTTTCTGAAATTAAAACTTCGAGTGAAGCCAAATATGTTGCTGGTCATCTTCTTTTCTTTTACCTTTTCCAGAATTCTTCAGAGAGCTAGGTGTTCATAAAATGTGTCCAAACATATACCCTGTTTTCCCCCAAATAAAACATCCCCTAATAATAAGCCCAATCGGGCTTTTGAGCGTATGGCCATAAGGCCAAGTGTTTATTTCAGGATTCAAAAAAATATAAGTCAGGGTCTTATTTTGGGGGAAATACAGTAATAATTTTCATTGCATTACATTTCAGTTAGCTATTGACCACGTTTCATGGTTTACTTTAAATTCACTTTATTGAATTGCCAAAATGGTTGGATCCACAAGTGTGAAACCATTATGTAATTTATTGATTTTTGGCTTTGGGCATAAATCCAGCTACTTGTGCTTTGTTCAGGAAACAGTGGCTAAAGCGAGTATAGTTTAGCATAATCCATGAACTCAGTTACCTGGTCTGTACATGATGTCAAGCCATTAAAGCCAAAGTTTATAAACTGGATTCACATACTGATCTAAGGCAGCATAGGACTGAACCATATTATGGTTTGCATGATGCACGAATAAGCATTACTTTCCCCATTATTTATTTAGTCCTTAAACTGCTAGATTGGTTTAGTTTTGAGTAATTTCATATCTTACTGCAGTCCACAAATTACTAGTTAAATGATGGAAGTCTGTGATAATAAAATGAAATTTCTCTCTCTGAGCAGATTGTGCTTAAAATTAGAGATAGATATAGACTGTGCTGAAAAATTGTAAAATATGTTCAAACTGAGAAATCTCACCCTGATTTAGTGGATTAATGATCAAGATAGTAGATTTAGTAGGTAGCAGTAGGGTGCAGATGGAATTGTCATTTGGACACTGCAGCTGAACTCCTCTTCTTTAAGACTGGGATCTGGAAGGGCAGTGAGCTGTTCCTCTTTAATGCTGTGAGAGATGCTTCTCATGAAGGCTTGTGCTATTGTTTATGAAGGGGAACATGTATGGCACAGTTGCAAGCTATGCATAGCAACCCTTGGCGTTCTTACCTGTCCATACCCTCTTTTTCTTTCCTGCATACTTTCAGAGGGAGGCTTTTCCCCCTATTTTTGAGAATGTTACAGGAAATAATTCCAAGCTGCAGGGTGAAAGAATGTGTGGTCAAACGGAGCACAACTGAAATTGGTGATCATTAAGACAAACAGCTTGTTTTTTAGTGAGTGCATTAAAAGCAAGTGCCATTACTTTGTTTTCCTCAAAATTCCATAGCCTTAACATTCATCCATTGTTTCCTTTTGCATATATATTTCCCATTATATACTCTTTATTTGAAAAAATAGTAACAGTGGAGGAATTGGAGTTTTAACTTCAAATAGAACTATTTGGAATCCATCTGACTTTAAGCGTTTATGTCTTTCTGCAAAAGGAATATGGGAAGACCAGTTGCTATGAATACTATATGACATGAATGTTCCAGAAGCTAGGTCTGACAATTTCAGTATTTCCTGTGAGGTGGAAAGTCTTAATCTTACAGTTAGAAAAAAATCCTCTTTCCCATTGAAAATAGAGCAAATTATTAGAAGCTTAATAAGTTAAAGTAGAATTACTATATCTTTCCTTTATCCTCCATTCATGTTGGACTATAATTCCTTTATTTCATGGCCATTGGCCAACCAGATTTAGAAGCAGAGTGATGATGCTCCAACACAGTTGGGAAATAATAGTCTATAGAATCGCTGAGCTGAGCTCGATTGTCTATGATAATTAACTTTTAAGATAGCATGACAGAAGAGAGCAGTGGCTTTCCTGTCTTAACACAAGGGGCTTTAGCAGTTTGTACATACCTGGCATCGTCATTTTTAGAAATATTGTTCAGTAAATGTTAATAAGTTTACTATATTTTGTGCCTTTGCAAATTTATGGCTGTCTTTTCAGAATTTTTAAAGCTCTTTAGCTATACTATATTAAACAAGCCAGAAAGAGAATTGGGGTCTGTAGAAAACATCTACAGACCCCTGAATATAAACTGTTTCAATTTCTTCCCTCAGGACACCTCTGTAGGACATTGCATGCCAAAATAGCCAGACACAAAGACAGTTTTTCCTCATGCCATCAACCTGCTAAACACATAATTCCCACAACACTCTTTTATGCCTAAGGATATCTAACCACATAGTTGGACTGTATTACTATTATCCTTCTTCTCATCTTTCTAATACTTACTCCTTTCTTACGATTATCACTTCGTTGGTTTTATGTACACTGAGAGCTTATGCACCAGAGACAGATTCCTTGTGTGTCTGGCCAATAAAAAATATTTATGTTTGAAGAATGTTTTGACTGAGTAACACAGTTTTGAATTAACTATGAATTAATAAGGAGTGGATCTTCAAGTAGTTTGAGAGTTATCATCCAGCGTTCAGATTCTGAAACCAAAACTAATTGCAATTTGATTTTCAGTTTTTTAAAATAATTATCTTGAAATAAAAGATATTTATTTTTGTTATTGAGATTTTCAAACATATTTGGTTCACAATTGATTTATCTTTATAATTTTGCTAGCATTGATAGATAAAGCTTGGAAAAGCATTAACTAGGATAGGACACAAGTATTTATGGGTGGATTGACTCTAGACCTGTCTCTAACATAGTAAGACAGAGCATTTAGGTCACAAGATGTTTCATATGAGACACAATGTCTCATAAGACAAAATTGGGTTCACAGAGCTCTGTAGCCAGTCCTTATCTTGGCTTTGTTGTTTGTCTAAGCCAGTTTTCTTAACCTCACCACTTTAAGTAGTGTGGATTGGTATGCTGGCTGAGGAGTTCTGGGAGTTTAACTTGACTTAAAGCTTTTACAGATAACAACTTGCAGGATGTAAGTTGTTCCAAGTTGCCTTTTGCAATTGACTGATGTGAATTTGTCAATCCTAATGGTGTTCAAGTGGTGCTCCAGTTGTTTTGGGATTGCACCCAAGGCAGCTATTACTATTGGTGCTACCTTTACTTTCTTTTGCCAAGGTTGTTCAGTTTCTGTTTGCAGGTCTTTGTATTTTGTTACGTTTTCCATTTCCTTGCAGAGATGGCACTTACTATCTGTTGTCACAATTTTAGTTCTTTAGTACATTAAACCTGAGCAAAATGGCACATTTGGGATCAGTTCTAAGACTTTCTGACATGCCATTTTTTGTGCAACCTAATAATTTGACTTGTATTGCTTTGCAATTAATTTGTTGCTTGGTTTTGTGACTTGAAAAATATCTTGACTTAATTAAATCATGATGTTTGCTCTTGTATTTGTGGCTGAAAATATAATCTGATTAATCTAGTCAAACTGCTAGTGATTATTTTCTGATTTTATGGTAAAAGTATGTTACATTTTGTAGTGAAAAACTGATGTGACTAAGGAAATTTATGATCAAGATAAAAGGATTTTTTCTTTAAAATCTGAGCAAGTAAAATATTTATCTTCTACTTAAGTGATTTTATTACATAATAAAATAAATTAGCTTTAATCAATGGGATTTAATTCATTTTTGCCTGTTTTCAAAGGATATAAATTCAGTTAACTTAATAAGATAAAGTAAGTGTTCCTTTGTTAGTTTCTAGTTTTCTTACTTTATATTGTGGACCAGAAGTAAGGTGAGCTCAGGCTATGTTCTGTGTGGTAAGAAATGTTGAGCATTCAACATTTAACTCAATCCGATTATTAATAAACTTGTTCAAGAAGTTAAATATATGGAGTTCAATAGTGAAGATACTTAACAGTCATCAAATATGTTGAGGATTGCAGAAATGGTAAATAAATGAAAATATATTAGAACAAAGTGCAAGTTCATTAAGCAATGCAAACCCTGTATCATGAAAAAGAAGAAATTTGATCATGATTGGGGGATGCGATGGCTTCAGCAGTTAAAATTGGTGAGTAGTATTAACTTTCTGAAGTAGCTTTTTGGATCATTCATATGCAGTTTGCTTTTTCTCTCAGACTTTTAACTAAATGTCCGGGTGGATTTAAAATGTTTTAGTGGATCTTTAAATGCACGTTAAAATAATATAGTGGGTTTGTTAATAAGTCTGAAAATTAAAATTGAAATTGTTTTGAGTTACCAGAATTCCAAAATGATAGCTAAGATTTGAGAAATGTATATGTTGATTGTTCATTTACGCAGAAAAGTCCTTTAGTACAATTACCATATTCATGCAAAATGATAACTTGGATTTGAAAAGAATTCTCATTTCTTATTCAGAATGGTGGGCCTATGTACAGTGGCTGATTTGTTCTCACTTGGCTTCTTCTGTCAGTGGGTGCAACTACAATGACTAGAAACTTTCCAGGGATAAAAAATTTAATGTTGCATTCTAGCAAGGGCTTCAGGCGTTCTGCTCCCAAACAAGCCAGTAATAATTAGAAACCAGTGTTAGATCCTAGCTTTAGACTCTTAACTTGGTGGTAAGTAACTTCAAAATACAGAGGGTCTTGCTTACCAACCAGTTGTTTAGCGACTGTTCAAAGTTACAATGGTCCAATGAAAAAATAATCTTATGGTCCATTTATGACCTTTACAGTGCTCCTCAATCATTTTATTGCCATTGCAATCAGTATGTGTTGTCTTGTGCCTGATCTGTTTTTTCCCCCCTTGCACATCGAAAGCAATGAACCATGCCTGCAGCCTGGGGCTGAGGGCTACGACACATTATGCAAACAGCTTACAGTACTCTCTTGAAATCTTCTCCAATCTGTTTGCTCTGCAGGGGGTTGGAGAAGGAAGTGATTTCTGTAGACAATTTCTCCTTTGCCTTTCTGGCAAAGTGGAGAGATTGGCAAGAAAGACATTTCAAGAGAGTAAGCTGTTTGCTCTTCCACAGATCAAAAGGAAATGTTCACATTTGCAGTTGGAAAAGGTCAAGCAAAGGAGAAAGTGTCTATAGAAATGGGTATTTTCCTCCCCATCCCCATTACAGAATGGAGAGATTGGAGAGAAAGAGATTTCAGGAGAGTGCTATAATGTGTTTATTTAGCACTCCTGCAGTTCCCAGCCCCAGGGTGCAGTGTGACCACATTGCTTTCTATGTATAAAAGACAGTAGGCAGGCATGAGAGCATTCCCACAGGGTGAGGGAGTGACAGGAGGCAAAGAAGAGGAAGATGTGAAACTGACTAGTTTTGTCTCTTTTCATCTAGAAAATACAGGTAGTCCTCGACTTATAACAGTTTATTTAGTGACCGTTCAAGGTTACAACAGCACTGAAAAAGTGACATAACAACCTTTGGACAAGCAAAATCAAAGGGGAAACCAGTTTCACTTAACAAGCTCATTACTAACTTAACTGTGATAAGAAAAGTCATAAAATGGGATAAAATTCACTTAACAAATAACTCACTTAACAGAAAATGTGGACTCCGTTGAGGTCATAAGTAGAAGACTACCCATACAGTCATGGTCACCTGCTTTCGGAAATGCTTAGCAGTACAATTGTGGTTCCAATTAGGGTTGTTAACTGAGTATCAGATTTAATTATGATCGGTGACCAGTGGTTTGATGGGAAGCGGCAAACCAGGCATGGTTTTTTTCTCATCATTTTTTTTTAAGTTGGGAAGAACTAAGCAGACTCAATAGGACCATATAAATTAATATGCTGTAAACCAGAGGTGTCAAATGTCACGTCACATACTGGGACTTTTTTTCCCTTTTGCTAAACTGGGCAGGGCCGGGCCTCGAGTTTGACAGCTCTGCTGTAAACCATAAGCCAGATATATTTCACCTGATAAAGGAGGAGAGGCCCTACTTTTTCAGTAACCTCCCTTCCCCCCCAACCTTGGTTTAAATTATTTATCATATATTTATGGCCGCCCATCTCACCTGATGTGACTCTGAACGGTGTACAAACAGAGATACTCATGGACTCCTAATGGCTCATTGCAGAGCCAGAGACTGTGAGTCGTGGTAATGGAACCTGTGGGTGACCTTGGGGAAGAAGGGGAAGAGGGGCTGCCTGGGAAATAATCGGAGAACTGGAAGAGAGGCAGGAGCCCCAGGTGACTTAGGAACGACCTGCCATAATGGATCAGGCAGTAGCTGTGGGAAGTTTGGACTTTCAAATTTGCAAAATTCTGTTAATGCAGCCTTCCAGGAAATTAGAATTAACTCATTTGGTCAGATTTTCTTTCTGGTTTATCTGGAAGGGCTGAGAGTTTTAGTCCTTCCTTAAGCACAAAGCCAGCTGGGCGACCTTGGGCCAGTCACTTTCTCCCCCTCTAGGAAGGCGGTAATGGCAAACCACTTCTGAAAAACTTTCCAAAAAAACTGCAGTCCAGGCAGTCTTTGAGAATTAGGCACAATTGGATGCAAGAAAAAAAAGCTCATGGTTTGCCTACAGACTTTTTTTTTCTCATTATCCTTGGTCACCATAAATAATTCACCAGGTATGAAGGATATAAGTTGAGAAACTTCGGTTGCTTTTATGAAGGGCCATACAACAAGACTGAAATGCCAGCTCTAGCTCTGAAACAATGCACGTATTGTACATATAAGAGGACAAAAATACAATTCATTTCAGTAGCTCTTAATTCCAACTAATTTGCAACTAATTTCAGAGCTCTTAAAATACTAAAATATATGTTATAAAATATATTTTAATGCCAAATTATGTTTTATAAGTACATCATATTTTAGGAGCTGATCTAAAGATTTATAGAGTGGTTCTTGGGAGTAAAGATATCAAAATCCGTAGAAAGAAGAAGGAGCTTCAAAGCAAAAAGTAGCCTGAATTTAGGACAATCAAATAGTAGATAATCTCTCATTTTGATTAAACAGCAGTGCTGGAGAAGGGTATTTAATGCTTCCTTTTTTGAAGAAAAAGCAGCAATGGTTGTTACCCTTTATTCCTGTCCTGGTGGTCCTGGTGGTTCCAGCAATACAGGAAGTTCATTTGGGAAGTCTGCTGTTCTATTCCATTCCGTTCCGTTCCGTTCTGTTCTGTTCTGTTCTGTTCTGTTCTGTTCTGTTTTGTTCTATTCTATTCTATTCTATTCTATTCTATTCTATTCTTCATTCCAATATTCTATTCTATTCTTCATTCCAATTTTCTTTTCTGTTCTGTTCTGTTCTACTTTACTCTACTCTACCATATACATTTCCCCATAACACGTTTCTTCATCAAGATGATGCCAAGTTTTTCTTTATCAAAAGATGCATCCAAGGAAGTGATGCATTGTGGCTCAGGAAGATTTGGGTTTGATGTGGAAGCAGTGGTTGTATATTTATTTATTCATTCAATTGATATGATGTTTGTCTTATTGTTTCAAGTGATTCTGGCTGGCTTTTAATAGTATAAAATATACATATAAAAGTATTAAATTTAATAAGTAAAAGGTTAAAACTAACTGCACAGACGGTACTGGGGTGGACCTTTGTCTCTCCAGCAGAGGATGCCCCCTTTGGGGCCCCAAGCCAACTGGCAGAGCCAAATTTTAAGGCTTTTCCAGGAGGTCAGAAGGGAGGCAAGGGGTTCCAGAGGGTGGGGGCCACAGCAGAGAAGGCTCCTTGATCCCATTAGTTGAAATCCGTTCTCTATTGACATTTGCTCACGGTTCTTACCCCTCCGATTTTTAAGGGAGCATTTGCATCACTCTTCCTTTCATTGTATCTGTTAATGTGCAATTTCATTTGTCTTCAGGAATTCACACTGATCAATTGAATGATTACAGGCCATAAAGGTGTTTTTGTTTCCCAGCAATACAGTGAGTTAATGAGTCCAAAGTAAGACAATTTGAGCCTGGTCATTTGGGCCTCAAATGAGAACTCTGGGTTGGATTTGTTTGATGAGCCACTGGTTTGTTTTCTTGGCTCTCCAGGATATTCTCAGAATTTTCTACAAAACCAAAGTTCAAAGGCAAACTCTTAGTATTTTGCTTCTTCAGAGTGCAACCTTCACTTCCATTGAGTGGTACAGGGAATATCATGGCTTGTAAAGTTCTGAACTTTATAGGTATCCAGAAGTGATGGCACTTTAATCCCATCTTTTCACTGTGTTCTTTGGCTTTTAGTATTAGGATTTATAGATCTTTCGTGGTGCCATCAGCCAATGCAGCTTATTGAAGTTTCTTCCTCCAGTTCTAAAACCACACTTATTTTCTTCCAGTCCACCTACCCTTGATATGCAGTATATTCAATATATATATACGTTGACTAAACGTGGAGAGTGTATACAGTTTTGTTGGTCTCCTTTGCCATGTTTTGTTTATAATTTGGCTTTCTGGCCTGTACATATATTTCTCATGAAGACAGATGTTCTGGAATTCTGACTGCTTTTCACAGTTTGATGTGATCAACATAATCAAAGGCCTTTCTATAATCAATGGGGTTATTTTTGATAATCATGAATGTCCCTCTTAATAGGACTCCAGATCTGGCCCTTATGAAAACAAGGATGTCTACTCTTGTGCATTTATTTTGGTAAATTTCCTTGGCAAAGGAAACAAAAATGACATCTTTTTTTCCCCAAAATACTCCTTTCTCCATCCTTTTTTTTGGTCATGTCTGCAGATCTGAGACAGGATACTTCTGTTGAGCGTGAAAAAAGAAGGGGGTTGAAGTTTTCCTGGTAGGTAGTTTTTTCCAGTGTTTTTACTAAATACTTCTTAAGAAATATTGAGATTTTTCCTGTTTTGCTGAGATTAATTAAGCTTGCCTAAAGAGGGATGTGTGTGGGGGAAAAAATCACATTGCTTTCTGAAAACTTCCAACTCCTTGCACTGCATGTTACAAAGAAGACTATTTATAATCAATGTTAGTGATAACGAACAAGGCAGGACTGTTTCATATCCATTTTCAATTTATGTCTGGCAATCTTATAGAGCAGTGATGGATAACCTTTTCTGGACCGAGTGCACAAAGCAGCCGAACCCCCAAAATGCAATGCGCGCACATGCGCCCAAGGCCCCGCACATGCGCCCGTGCCCCCACACGTGCCCCACAGCCCCGCGCATGCATTCACGCCCCTGTACATGCCCCCTGCCCCCACACATGTGTGGCAGAGATCCAAAGACTGGCTGGCGGGAGGCGTGCGCACATGTGCAGCGGAGCTGAACTGGGGCGATGGCTTGTTGCCATCAGAGAGGGTGCTGCGGGCCACCTCCGGCACGCCTGGCCTAGGTTCGCCATCACGGTTAGAGAGTAAAATAATGTATTGTACTGGCCTTTTTCTGTTTCTTTTAGATTTTCAGTCACACATGAAGCATGACTGTAAAATCAATATGATTAAAATTATGAAACTATATAATGAAAATTTATTAACAGTTAACATTCAGGAATTTTAACTCCCAGTTAAAACATGACTGGGTTAATAGGAAGAAGAGGTGTTTATTATATACATGAGCCCTAAGCGGTTTAGGATTTTAAAGGTCAATGCCAGCACTTCAAATTGTGTCCAACAGTTGGTAAATAGTACAAGTTTTTCAGGACTGACACTGTGTGATTCCTATAGTTTGGTACCAGCTAGCAACCTGCATTTTATCTGACTCAGAAGTTTGGATACTTTTCAAGGGTAGCCTCATGAAGAGTTCATTCCTCAAGTTGACACAGGCTGTAACAGACTTGCGAATAAACGCCTACAAGTCTAACCAGCTCAGGAAAGGTGGCAATTGGCTGATAGTTATGAATACACACAGCTCATCGCAGAATTCTATAGATGCAGTGAAAATGAAGGTTAAGGAACATTTCCTAACTGCAGATGTCAAATATGTGGCCCACGGGCTGCATGCAGCCTACAACTTTCTGAGGGCAGCCCAGATCAGCTTAAAATGTAACTGAGAAATATTTAACAAAGTAAAATACAATAAAACACTGATGATATTCTATTCAATCAGAACAGAGCTGGAGGAGACCTTTGAGGTCTTCTAGTCTGACCCCCTGCTCTAGCAGGAGACCCTATACCAGTGATGGCTAACCTTTTTGCTGTCGCATGCCAAAAGCAGGAGAGCAGGGGGGGGGGTGTCACACACGCACCCACACTCATAATTCAGTGCGCCATACACATGCGACTCCCCCACACTCCCCCTGCTTTTGGCATGCAATGGCCAGGTAGGTTCATTTTTTGCCCTCCCCGGTCTCCAGAAGCTTTCTTGGGGACCGGAAGTCGGGACCGGAAGTCGGGAACTGTGTCATTTCCGGCCTCTGGAGGGCCTCCAGGGGTATTGGGAAGGCCATTTTCACCCTCCCCGGGTTCCTAGAAAGCCTCTGGAGCCTGGGAAGAGCAAAAAATGGGCTTTCCAGTCCCTCCAGAAGTTGGCAAATGAGCTGTTTCCAGCCTCTGGGGAGAGGGAGCCGTTTTTGCCCTCTCCAGGCTCCTAGAAAGCCTCTGGAGCCTGGGGAGAGCGAAAAACAGACCTCCTCCACCAAGACCCTCCCACAGGAGCTGAGCTAGGGCAACACTCACATGCCCAGCGATATGATTCGCCATCATTGCCCTATACTATTTCAGACAAATGACTGTCCAGTCTCTTCTTAAAAACCTCCAGGGACGAAGCACCCACAACTTCTGATGGCAAGCTGTTCCACTGGTTATTTGTCCTCACTATTAGGAAGTTTTTCCTTAATTCCAGATTGCTTCTCTCCTTAATTAGTTTCCATCCCTTGTTTCTTGTCCTGCCTTCTAGTGCTTTGAAAAATAAATTGACCTCCTCCTCTTCATGGTAACCTCTCAAATACTGGAATACTGTTATCATGTCCCCCCTAGTCCTTCTTTTCTCTAAACTAGCCAAACCGAAATCCTGCAATCATTCTTTTTTTTTAATATAAATTTTATTGAATTTTAACAATTAAACAATTTTCATTCAACTCTTGTGCATGACTGTGACCATTTACATATCATCCCCTTAGTGTTCTCCTATACTCTATATAATTTTACTAAATTATATTACTAATTCTAATTAGAATTTCTAATCCTTACTAATTTTACTACTGTTATTTCCCCTTTTTTCTTATTTTCGACCCAATTATGCCATTTCTCCCATATTACATAAAAATCCGAATCCATCTGTCCTTTCAGTTCGTGTCATTTTGTCCATCTTGGCACAATCCAATATTTTTCTAATTACTAACTCTTCAGAGAGTGTATTTGAGCTTCTCCAACATTGTGCAAATGCCAATCTTTCCGCCGTTGTCATATGTAAAATAATATGTTATTGTTTTTTCATATTTTGTTTTCATAATTCCTAGACGAAACAGCTCTGGTGTGTATTCTGTCTGGAAGCCTGTTACTTCCTGTATCCAACTATTTATGTTCATCCAGGTTTTTTTTGTTTCGGAGCATGACCACCATGTGTGAAAGAAGGTACCTTGCTTTTCTCCACTTTAAATTTCATTTTGTTGGATAGGACCCATTGTTCAAATCTGTCAAAATCTTTCTGGATCCTGAGCTTGTTTTCTAGGGTGTTGGCTATTCCTGTCACCTTGGTGTCATTTGCAAATTTGATGAGTTCCCCTTCTATTCCCTCATCTAAGTCATTTATGAAGATATTGAAAAGTCTCGGGCCTAAGATGGAACCTTGTGGTACCCCACTGTTTACTTCCCTCCATATAGATTAAGGATGACTCATTGAATATGGTTTGTCAGCAGTTACAAATCCATCTGGTGGTGATGTGTATCCCACATTTTTCTAGCTTACCAAAAAAAGTAGTTTGTGGTCGTCTTTGTCGAATGCCCTACTGAAGTCTAAGTGTACACTAAGTGTCTACTAATTTAGTCACTTTGTCAAAGAATAAAATAAAATGGGTTTGGCATTGGTTTGGCATGATCTGTTTTTAAGAAACCCATGCTGGCTTTTAGTTGTAACTTTTATTTGTTTCTAGATGTTTGCAGATATGTTGTCAACTATAAGTTGACTTTGTATATAAATATACAAATACGATGAAGACTATTGCTAACATAGTGTAAGCCACCCTGAGTCTTCGGAGAAGGGCGGGATATAAATGCAAATTTAAAAAAAAACTCTGAAGGGAACCTGGCTGAAGCTATCTTGTGCTGTCTCATGGTTGCCACAAACTCTTGAGAGGGGAAGGAAGGGGGGAAAATAGATATGCTTGCTACTAGTCAAAACAAAAAGTTTTCTCGTGGGAACCAACAGGTGGCAGTTGAGGGAGGGAGGAGAGCAGTGATCAAAGCACCCTGCCAGCTACTCCCATTGGACAATGTGACCTATGAGATCTGAGGAGGGAAGATTTGCTTTTTCTAACTAGGGAAAAAACCACAGGAACTTTTAGAGTTGGCTTTCACTAGCTGTGCCCATATGATGTATCTAATAAACGTGTTCTTTGAAGAATCTACCTGCCTCGGAGTTCTGATTTTAGCGGATGCACTACTCGGAACGCTGACATATGGTTTTTGATTATCTTTTCCAGTATCTTCCCAGGTATTGGTGTTAAGTTGATTGGTCTGTAGTTTCCTGGGTCTGTTTCCCCCCCCCCTTTTTTTTTTTTTGAACATGGGAACCACGTCAGCTCTGTTCCAATCCTCAGGTAAATTCCCCAGTGTTCTAGGATTTTTGAAAGATATGGTACAATGGTTCTGAGATAACATGCCAGTTCCTTCAAAACTCTGGGATGTAATCCATCAGGTCCTGGTGATTTGTATTCATCAAGATCAGATAGGGGTTCTCTAACCATTTTCTTGCTTATTTTAATTTTTACTTCTAACGTGTCTTTTACAGGTATGTTTTGGTGGGTTGGGCTATAGTTTTGTGTGTGTGTGAAGACTGATGCAAAGAATGAGTTAAGCACCTCTGTTTTCTCTCTGCTGTCTGTTACCTCCTTGCCATCTTCTATCTTAAGTGGACCTACTGCTTCCTTGGCTTTTTTCTTGTTATTTATACGTTGAAAGAAAGTTTTTAAATTATGGTTGACTTTTGTTGCAAGTCTTCGTTCATTCTGAGCCTTTGCTTTCCTGACTTCCAAAACAGATTGAAAATTCCTCTTTCCAAAAAGGAAGGATTAATTAATATCTATTAACGTTTGGACTGCAAATAGTCCATGATTGTTAACGTCATAACATTTTCAATGTTTAATAATTAAAGTTGAAATCAACTTAGAATGCCTTCAGAGAAGAAGGAAAGAAGTTGAAAACTGAAAGAGAGGGGCAATCTTTTCTTTTTTCTATTTTTTTCTTTTATTACAATATTAAATTCAGAAAGAAAAAGAAAACAAAAATTTAAATGCTTAAAAACTATTGGGAGAAATGCGGTCCCACATAAACATCGGCTCATAGGGCTGAATGGGATCTTAGAGGTCTTCTAATCCAACCACCTGCCCAAGGCAGGAGTCCTTATTCCATCCTGGACAAATGGTTGTCCGATCTTTTCTTGAAAACCTCTAGCAACGGAGCACGTTCCATTGATCAATTATTCTCACCATCAGGAAATCCCTCCCTATTTCCAGGTTGGATCTCCCTCGGACAAGCTTCCACCCATTGCTTCCTGACTTGCCCTCAGGTGCTGTGGAGAATACATCACCACACGCTTCCCTGTGGCAGCCTTTCTAATGTTAGGCGATAGCTACTATGTCTTCCTTAAGCTTTTTCTTTGTTAGGCTAAACATACCTAGTTCCCTTAGCTGTTCATTGTACTGTCTATCCGGCATTGTTTTATCTTAACTAAGAAGTAGGTTGTGATCTACTTTGTCAAATACTGAAGTGTACCTTTGCTATATCCAAAGCGTTTCCTCGATCCGCTAATTTAGTCACTTTATCGGTGAAGGCAATACAGTTTGCTTGGCATGATCTGTTTTTAACAAACCTATGCTAGCTTCTAGTAATCGGCTTGTTCATTCTAGGCACTCACAAATCCGTTGCTTGATCATCTTTTCCCAGTTAGGCCAATAATATGTCATGTAGAGCTTTATAAGAGCCGTTGTGGTACAATGGTTAGAGTGCTGTACTGCAGGCTACTTCTGCTTATCACCAGCTGCCTGCAATTTGGCAGATTGAATCTCACCAGGGTCAAGGTTGACTCAGCTTTCTGTCCTTCTGAGGTCTGTAAAATGAGGAGCCAGATTGTTGGGGGCAAGAGGCTGACTCTGTAAACTGCTTAGAGAGGGCTGTAAAGCACTCCGAAGCGGTATATAAGTCTAAGTGCTATTGCTGTTATAAGCGACAATCGACACCTTGAATCACACCCAGAAGCCTACTAAGAGTCAGAGCAGTGGCATCATATGGGTATGAGAGACGCCAAAACCTGCCTGAACTGGATCAGTTACAGTTTCTGAATGCCCCTCATAGTGTATCTTTGTAATATAGAGCATGTTAGAGTAATCCCAATGGGAAATGATTAAGGTAAGAGTTGCTGTGTGAAGTATGAGTTACTGTGAGCAAGGCTTCCTGTTCCAGAAATGTTGGGGCACAAACTGAACCTGTGCAAAGGTCTCCTTAGCTGCTGCTGCTCTTGGAGAAGGAGCTCTAGGTCCAGGAGGAACCCCAAATTCCCTACCAAGTTCTCTGAGGAAAGGTATCCCTAGGCAGAGTTAAAAGTGGAAAAGGAGGCCTCCTTACAGCCACTCAGCCTTCTCAAAAACGCCAGTAATCCTCCATTAGACCCACAAAGGCCCCAGACAATGGGAAAGGGCTGTTTTGATTGGCCCAGAATGGAAGTGTGCAACTGGGAGGAAGCCCAGCTTTTGCATTCCCTTCCAGCTAGTATTGATATGATTTACTTTTTTTATAACTTATAACCCTCCTCTGGATAGTGAGCAAGCTCTAAATATTCTAAATTTAAAAAAAACCTCCATAATTTAATAAAAATGCGACTATGCTCAAATCACTGGTCTCTAGGTGCTCAGGTGATTTGCAAGTAACATTGGAGAACAGGAAACCTGTCTTTTTAATACTCTTGAACTTCATTTTTTATTACTGTTTTTCCTTTCTTTTTGCTGTTTCTGATGGACTTGAAAGCCAGGAATGTGGCATTATGTTTTAGGTGTAAAAGTGGCTTGCATGAGAAAGAAAGAAATCTTTTCCAGGCCTTATCCTGTATTTTTTTAATTTATAGTTTCTGAGACCTATACAGGTAGTCTTTGCTTTATACAGCATTTCACTTAGTGTCCATTCAAAGTTACAACGGCATTGAAAAAAGTGACATGGCCATTTTTTACACTTGGACCATTGCAGCATCCCCTTTCTTAGCTGTGGCAAAATGAAGCAAAATTCAGTTAACAAATGTCTCAATTAGCAATTGGCTCAATTGTCGGGAACTATTGTATATGTATACAGAGATGTATGCAAGTGTGTCACATAAACAGCTTTTTTTAATCCACCCGGAAGATCTCCAGTATTAATTTCAGTTAAAACTGCTGATCTAAGCTGAGAAGTGGCAACGCTGGGGGTTTTACAGTATTTCTAAGTACTCTTCAGCAAGACATTTTCTTAAAATCGCTCACATTCAAATATAATCTGACTTTTCTCAAGGCATTTTGCAAGATCAAAAGTATAAATAGAGGAAGTGTTGAATGTCTGAACTTTAGATTGGTCTGTAAATGACGGAAGACTTGTGATATCTTGAATGTATTTATCGTATTTCAGTTCAGTTTACAAATAAGATACATAAGTGTTTATGTGATAATCTACTATCCAGATTATTGTCAGACAGGTAGAAGTTAACTTTTTATAATAGAACATATTACTAAACAATAAACTTTTTGCAATTTTCCCTTGCCAGGAAATGACCTAGAGGCCTTACATTTCTGCGTCCTATATACTCTACAATCAAGAAAAATGAACCCTGAAAGCACCACTTAGTAATATTAAAAGGAAACTACCTCAGCACCAAGAAGCAAAAGTGGAAAGGCTTGCAATAAAAAGAAAAGAAAACATACGTTATGAATAAAGTGTAGTAGCAAAGACTCTAGAAAAATATATGCTTTTTTTCAGTATTAAGATGGGATTTGACTGACGGGCTCTGTCAAATCAAGAAGTTATTTTGTCTGCTGATGTTAAGACTCAGTGATTCTTCAAGAACAGTCATAGTCTGCATTACTCATCACTGTTGAGCAGTGATTTTGCTTTTCCTTTCCTAATACTAACTGAAGAAGAATTTAACAATGGTACTACTTTTTAAACATGAGTTTTCTTCAATTTAAAACAATATTAACACCAGGTGTCAGAAATACATTGACAGGAAAACTACAGCAAATGGCTTTTGTGTCTTGTACCTTGCAACAACATTTTGGGTGCCCACTGTAGGATGCTTAAGGAGGAAATAGTATTTTTAGTTACCACCACTTGCTTTTATGATTATAATTTGTAATTGCAGCAGTGCTGCATTTGAACAGCAAATTGTACAAGTCAGCAAAACAGCTGCCATTTACACTACCGACACCTAGTACCTAGATTTTTTTTTCTTCAAATGCCTTTTCTGGAAATTATGTGCATGCTCCTCTGCTATTGCTACACATAGATGGCTTTCCAAGAGAGCAACTCATGAGAATGAATTAATTCAAAAAACCCTTGGCCAAGTACTTCCTTATGTATTGCTGCAGTGCACAAGAAAGTAAAATGGACTATAAGCGGCGCTTTTTGCTTGGCGGGTCCAAGCAAAAAGGGCAGCAACACCAGCAGTATCAAGTGCCAGAACTGGGCAAGACTCTGGGCGCCTCCTTAGCATCTTCAGCTCCAACCTCTCCTCTGGTTTCCCTGGCTGCTGCTGGCAGCTGCAGTCACGCGACTCCGGTCGCAGACCTCCAGCAGGGAATCTCCAGATACCTAGATGCACTCAATGTATTTTGTCGTGCAAGCACTTTCCTCACAGACCTTTTCAGCAGTGTATTCCGGAACTCGCACTATTCTAAGGCAGCTATGCAACTGAAGGACGTGCAGGAACATGTCATGGAGGCAGCAAGTCGACTCACAGCAGCAATAAAACCAGAAATTGCAAAAATGCTCATGGAACTTAGTGCTGGAGCAGCCAACTTTAAAGATCAGAAGGAGTTCAGCCTACAGGACATTGAGGTAAGTTGCTTCCTTTCTTTAGGCAAGATCTGCTGAGAGGTTTTAGGGTTGCAGTCAGAGTAGACATATCCAACAGAAATTAGAGAAACATCTGAGCTGGTATTTTCTTTGGAAAAATAGTGGTGGTATTATTATGAAATGTTTAGCAAGTGGAGTGATGCTGCCATAACACATACCTTCCCAAGTAACTAAAGGACCGCTAATAAATGTATGACAAAACAAACCTTCATGGGATTATGGATAAATGGTAAGTTAGCTTTATTTTGATACTGACGTTATAAGAATGAATGCAATTATTGTTTTTAATTTCCCTGGAATCTATGGATCCCTTTTCTTTTATATCAATCCCTGTGCATATGGGAAATAAAATACAAAAATTCACCAACATATCCATCTGTTACTGCAGTGACGGTTCAAAAAATAATTGCATTTTAGTGTAGAGTTGGATGTTTAAAATAGTAACTGAATCCATATTTTTGAGTATGCTGCTTCTAGACGTTGCTTCTAGACGATGACACTGATCTAAGATGAAGTTTTGAACTCTTTGACTCTTTTTTAAGGTTTGGTACAGTATTCAGAAATAAGGCCCATCGGTAAGGTTTATGACATGCACTGGATTCCTGAATACCTTATGAAGTAGTTTCCGATGGTCATGGCGCCACTTTATGAATGTAAAAGGTGGTAAAATGCTTGTTTTGCGGTGTGGTAGAGTTTGATGGACTCTTCCAGCAGCAATCAGTGTATATTGAATGAGAGCCACCCATACTGATAACACACCTGTCTGGAATAATCATGAGCTCTCTTGAATTGGTAAAGCCCAGTGCTGGAAAGATGGGAGATCCTCTGCATTGCTCCTCTATTTGTGGAGAGAGAAGTTCAGCTAATTTTGGATGGAGCCATATTTTTTTTAGCATTTTAGGCTTGCTGAGTCGCTTTTAAAAAGGGCTCAGAATAACAAGAGTTATAGATAGGGACCTGGGAGGTCTTCTATTAACACCACCACCACCACCCCACTTAAGCAGGAGAGCCTACACAGTCCCAGACAAATGGGGTCTAATCTGTTCTAATCTAAACTTCTGTGCTGAAGTCCCCACAACTCCTGGAGACAAGCCATCTCACTGATGGTTTCCACTGGCAGGAATGAAATAGAATAGAAGAGAGTTGGAAGGGACCTGGGAGGTCTTCTAGTCCAGGCCCCTGCTCAAGCACAGAGCCTATGCAATCTTAGACAAGTGACTGTTCAGTCTCTCCTTAAAAACCTCCAGTGATGGAGCGCCCATGATTTCTGGAGGCAACTTCTGTTCGACTGGTTAATTTTCCTCCCTGTTAGGAAGTTTCTCCTTAATTCCAGGTTGCTTCTCTCTTGGATTAGTTTCCATCCATTGTTTCTTGTCCTGCCCTCTGGTGCTTTGGAGAATAATTTGACCCTCTCTTCTTTGTGGCAGCCCCTCAAATACTGGAAGACTGCTATCATGTCGCCCCTAATTCTTCTTTTCTTTAGACTAGCCAGACCCAAAACCTGCAGCCGTTCTTAATAGGGTTTGGTCTCCAGGCCTTCGATCATCTTAGCTGCTCTTCTCTGAAGTCTCAACATCTTTTTTTGTAGTATGGTGACCAAAATTGGTTGCAGTATTCCAGGAAATTTCTCCTTGGTTCCAAAATGGCTCTCTCCTTGATAAATTTCCATCTATTACTTCTTGTCCTACCCTCAGATACTTTGGAGAATAATTACCCCCTCCTTTCTGTGACAGCAGTTCAAATATTAGAAGATTGCTATCATGTCACACTTAGCTCTTCTCTACATCAGACCAGACATTCCCAGTTCTGGCAACCGTTCATCATATGCTTTAGCTTCCAATCCCCTAGTCACCTTGGTTGCTCTTCTGTAGGAGATGATCCGGCTGAGCCCAAGGGAGGAGTCAAATGTATCATAAGTCACGAGACCCTGCGCTCCGGCAAGAGATCTAAGTCCAGCCCACCACCATGAATGCCGCCTTAATTCCTGCTCATTTGACCTTGACTGTTAACAGCTCAGGTTCTTGTAGAGAGCTTAAGTTTGCAATAAATCTTTATACTCATTTGAACTGCCTGAATCTCGTGATTTCTCCGGCGCTTGTCATTTGGAGTTCCTTGGTAAAACCATGATGCTTTACAAAATGTGTGGCTGTTGAGAGTCTTAAGGGGATGCGGTCTGGTCCAAGGCTCCTGTGGTTTGCTCATTCAAAGCTGCAGAAGAGCCTCAGCTGAACTCTGCAAAAGCTTTGGAAAAAATCCCAGGCTTCTGAAACTCCATAGGATCCAAGAGACCCTACCGCAGAGTCAATCCTAATCAGTCTTGGAGTAGGCTGATCAAATAGGGACACCTCTCTTTAATTAGGAGCAGTCATGACAGTGAACTCATATTAACATTCCTAAACTCCAGATCACAACACCACAGCCCCAAGACAAAAACAGACAAGGTGAGTCAGGCCCTGAATGTCCGTGACCCTCAGTGAAGTGTCCTTCTGTCCGTTTGTCTTGGAAAAAGACTGCACATTCCATTTTAGTCATGTATCAAGAGCCTGACAACACATCCCTTCATCCTGTGCTTAGGCCTTTGATTTGTTTTCACATCCAAATGAAGATCATGTGTATTTCTCTTATTCTAATCATCTTATTGGTTATAGCCTATTTTTTTTTCCAGCTTCTCAGTAGTTTTCTATACCACAGCCTACTTTTTGGTAAGATAGAAAAATGTGGTATAGACAGCATCACCACCAGATGGATTCATAACTAGCTGACTAACTGCACTCAACATGTAGTCCTTAATAGAGTGTACATGTATACGATCCCCAAGCTTAATACGTATCTACAAATTTGAAAATCATATTTTTGACTGTGCTGTTCAAATATTTATAATTTATAAATATCACAGAGCTTCTGCCTGACCCTTCCCACTAGGTTAACCCACGTATACTAATCATTGATTTGTTTGAAACAGTTGTTCAACCAACTTTTTTCAGTCTTAGTAGAGTCCACACCACACAGTTTGCATCTCTCTCACTCTCACTCACTAATAAATCAAATAGATCTTTTATTAGCAAGTACAAATATAGCCAAAATGTATGGTACAATTTTGCATTCAAACTTACTCTTCCAAATTACCTTATAAGAATTGTGTTAGTGATTAGTTGTTTGGGCCCTGAGCTTGATGTTGGTACTATCATCTTATTCTGACCTGGTCAGAATCATTTTTTTCTTGTATAAATGCTTGCCAGACAGCAAGATTATGCTATGCTGCTCCAGTTTAGTGATGTCTGTCTTTATATTATCAGTAGCTTTCTTCACATCTTCTTAAGCTACTTGTTGCTTCATGTCCTCTGTGTTTTTGTAAGAGATACCCCTGGTAAAAATATTTCATGTTCTAATTTTGCAAAACTCTCCTGTGCAACTGGTACTGTTAGCTAAATTTTCTGCATTCTTGTTCTCTATATCCATCCCAACAGTTTGCCTCAGGCATTTCTGTATTAAGTAAAAATGACAGGTGTCACTTTATTTTTATTGCCTAGTGGCTATTGCTGATACCACATATTTTGCCATCTAAGCATTAGGGAGTAAACAGTCAGAAGTTCATTTTTCATTTAGCATAATGTTAAATACACTCACAAAATTTATAATTTGGGATATGTAAGTATATACGGATGAAGTTACATTGGAACATGTCTCCCTTTATTATAGATAGCCTTGATGGTTCTTCTGTGTCTCCCTGTGTAAGATGATTAAAGTATTATTCCCAATCTTCAGAGCTGTTAAGCTTCTATGGTGTTTATAGTGAGGATAGGAAGCAGCCTGTATTTTACTGTATGCATAAAGTAACTTAAGAGTTTAGGTTAAAACTCTGATTGTAAAATCTGTCCAACAGTTTACATACAGAGGTTTTGTCCGTTTTGGGAGGTTTTTAAGAAAAGGCTGGAGAGCATCTCTTTGAGGATGGTTTAGCAAGCTTTCCGGCACAATTTAATAGAATAACAGAAGACGGGGTTCTTGACTTACAACAGTAATGGAGCCTGCCTATTCCCATCAGAAGTCAAGTGATATGTTAAATGAAATGCATAATTAATGACCTCCCCATCCCTGCATTCCCCCCAATGCGTTGGTTAAACGAATGAATGGGTCGTTAGGTAGATCATCGAGTTGGGGAGGCCTGGTGCAGGCAGAGGTGCACCCCGCCTTCTGAGATATCCCATGCTCTGCTTCCTGCCCCTTGGGTTCCCTAAAGCCCTATGTGCCTCCTCCGTACCCCACCCTGTCACAATCACACACTTACCTTTGGAGCCCAGGAAGTTGGAGTAGGGAAGGCCGCTCTGTTGCTGGGCCACCTGGCACAATCCAGGATGCTGCTTTTGCTCCCTTGCAAAAGGGGAAGAACGGGGAGTTGGGGAGGAACGGATTGCGAGGGGAGCAAAAGAAGCAGCGTTTCTTCTCCTGGATTGTGTGTAAAGCTAGATGTCAACTCTGAAGTTGGCCTGACTGAGGCCATCTTTGAGGCTTCAGTGTTGCTACAAGGGAGATGAGGGTTAGGGGGGTGGAAATAGAGATAGCGGGGGGGGGGAGGTTTGTAGCCAGAATGAAATACTTTCCCCTGGGAACCAAGGACATTCCAGCAGGTGGCTGAAGAGAGGAGGAGTGAAGTTACCAAACAGCTGGACAGCATTCTGATTGGACCATGTGACTGTTTGTTTGGGAAAAGGGGGAAAATTTTAATTAGATGAAAACCATGGGAACCTTTACCAAGTCAGTTTTCACCAGCTTGTGCCAGTACGATAGATCCAATAAACCTGTTCTTTGAGGAATCTACCTGCCTCGGAGTTCTGTTTGCCATGGGTATATCACTTGGAACCTTGTCACCAGCGTGGCTGGCACTGGCGAGGACAGGATTGTGAGGAGAGCAAAAGCAGGAGGATTGGCCAGCCTTCCCTACTCTGATTTCCGAAGCTCTGGATATCTTCAAAAGCTAAGTGAGTGACTGGTGATTGGGGATGGAGAGGAGTTGTCAGGCTGCCTCTGATTATATCTAGGAAAGAATACACCTTGACTTCATTTGAAAACAAAGAAAAGTACTTTTACTAGGTACATCTGGATTGCAGCAGTATTAAGTTGAATCTGAGACAAAATATGGCTAACATTTCATATCCCCCCATTTGTCCCTCCTCCCTCAGGAGGTCAGGCTGGTCTGGTCCAATGCCAGCTCCTTCTCGGCCCCCGTGGTAATCTTCCTCCGCCGGTCTCTAGCTGTCAATCATCTCAGGAATGCAGTGTCTGTTGAAAAAGCCCGCGCTCCTAGCATTCAGCTGTTAATCACCCCTCCCCCACTGTTATGTCAGATGACACTCTTAAAGGGCCCTTTTACCTTACTCTGTATGGGGCAATGATACATCTTATATCCTTAACTATTTTACATTACAGAAAGAAGCATTTTACATTCTAACTACTGAATATAAATTGTACAAAAAATATGTGAGGATTGTAGTGGAGGCTGACAGGAGTGCATGGAACCCAGTGGGGTGGCAAAGGAGGCCCAGTGCCTTTGGGGACCTGGCAAGCCAGTGCGGGGGTGGGGAGGGGGGGAAATACGTGGGTGAGTGTGCTGCAGCATCTCTGTGGTTGGTCGTAAGGGTGAATGACTGTGAGGTTGCTGCAGGGGTTGTAAGTTTGAAACAGGTTCATATATAGCTTTTGGAGAGGATGTTGTAGCTTCAGACATTCGTTAAATGGCCTGTTGTACCTTGAGGGCTATCTGCCACAATCACTTTGAATGCAGTAAGGTTTATCTGGTATGATCTTTTTTAAACAAACCCATGCTGTCTTCTAGTAATAGCTTTGCTTGCTTCTAGGTGTTTGCAGATCTGTTTCTTGATAGTCTTTTCCAGGATCTTCCCAGGTCTTGATGTCACACTGATCAGTTTGTAATTTCCTGGATCCATTTTTCTTTTTTCTGTTTCGAAAACTGGAACCTAACCAGCTCTTTTCCAGTCCTCTGGTACAGACTTTTTCAGCCAGCCTCTTTGAGAGTGAAAGAACTGTTTGGTGGAGGGATTCCATCCCATGTGGGATGAACTCAGTCTGGTAGGAAGCCCTTTTGCTCTTAAAGAGGCTGGCTGAAAAAAATCCATCGTGAAATCCAAGCAATATTTTGTCCTAGAGTGTTTGCAGCATGGGGTGTTTGCAGTTGTGTCCCAGAAACAAGAGGACTTCTGGCTCCAAACCACCACCACCACCCCCGGCTGCTAACGCTCCATGCCAAAAACCTGCTTGATTTTGGAACTCACCTTTTTCAGCCAACCCCAGGAACCAGAGGAGTCAGTGGTGTGCCAACTTCTCTGCTGGCTTCTTCACTGACTTTCCAAGGAAGCTGGCAGGGAAATTGCAAATGGGGATCACATGATTGCAGGGCATAAGTGTAAAAAATTTGCCAAGCACCTGGATTGCAATCGTGTGACTGCAAGAACATTGCAATGGCCGTAACTTGGGGGGGGGGGGTTGTAAGTCTCTGTTCAGCACCATCATATATCATAATTTCAAACGGTCGTTAAGCGAGGACTAGCAATAGTTTGGTGATTCTGTCTGGAATGTTGATGTATGAACAGAAAATAGTTTGATATTACCTTGAAAGGACCCTAAAAACCTTCAGGCCTGCTATATAGCATATAGCGTTATGAGAAATAGTATCTTTGTGTTCTTCTTAGATGATCTCACATTCTACATTATGGCTGTTCAAATATTTCCGTGGAGTAGAAATAGAGATTGTATTTTGGGGGGAATTTTCCCTTATTCTCTATCTTTAACCTGCCTTATGACAGCTTTATTTTATATTTTATTATATTTTATTTTATATTTTAGTTTAGTTGATTTTATTTTTTCATTTTTTCATTTATTTTTTACTTTCCATTCAAGAAGCCCAAGGTGATGCATGTGCTTATGATTGTATCCCTCACATTGCATCAAAATGAAAGTTGAACTTTCCTAAGCCCTTGTCGTGGACTATTGCTAAAACATACTGGCATGCTAATCAGAAGAATTAAAGCAATTTCCAAAAATCATTCTGTCCCTTTAAGCTACTGCAGCTCCTGGAGAGACGTATGAGGTGCAAATTAACTGAAATTTTTGATGCAGGCTTTGGAAATGTTTTGTTTGGAACTTGTAATGGTGCCTCCTATCTGCAAGCAGAGGACAAGTTAGGGCTATTCATATACCAACCTGCATTGACCCTTTAACTTCTATTTGGAATCTCATTCAGAATTGCATCCTTAATATACACTTGCTTTATGGCTATCATCTCTTGCAAGCTCCTTAGAAGCTATTCTTAATAGCTGCAAAGATAGCCAACTTGGCTTGTCCATAGTGAATGTATTTAAGAATTTTCATATAATAAAAGACTAATCAAAAGAAAAAAAGAAGTGCCAGAAAAGAAAAATAAAAGTTAAGAAATGAATAAATTACTTCCAACCTTTTTTGAACAGATAATCGTAATCTTATTTTTTCCCCTCCCTCTTAAAATATTTTTCACATCCCCATACCTCCTGATTTAATCTGAATCTTTCTCAGTCTTCAAATCCAACAATTCATTTTTATAGTCAACAGAAAAAAAATCCTATAAGGTTTCCATCTTTCAAAAAAGTTTTTGTTCTTTGTTTTCTCACTAAACAGAGAACATTAACATCTGTATGAAAAGTTTCATCATTTCGGCAAATTCTGACATTTTCACAATCCCCTCCTCCACTGTGGGAATTCCATTGTTCTTCCATTGTTGTGCATACAATAAATCTTTTGCAGTTACAGTATAAAATATCAATCTGCCATGAGTTTTTTCTAATGTATTGTCCATATGTCCCAATAAAATAAATTCTGGTTCTTTTAGCACTATTCACCTTGTAAGTTCCTTCACATTATTATATGAATTTGTATCCAAAATTCCATAGCTTTCTCACATGTCTACATGTATCCTGATGGGCCTGTGTTCCATCCTCATTCAGATGCTCAGCAGCTGCCATATGTCCAAGGTCACACTGGGTTTTAATTGAGAAAAAATGTCACCCCTTCCCCTATTACAATCTCTGAGTAAGCCTAAGACACGTTTATTCAAGTGATGATGGTTTGTGCACATAGACAATCTTTTAACATAAAACACTCACATTTTCTTGTATCTCAATCTGCAACATTTTGAAAGAAAACGGATATAAGTTATATGTTCTGAAATTTTGTAAATTAAGTCTGCCTACAGTCATAACTTCAGTGGTATGCTGCTGCCGGTTCGGACCATTCCAGCAAACCAGTAGTTCCAATGATCAGCTGCCCCCCCCCCCCAATCCTGTCCTATATTTCCTTCTTTCTGGCTCAGCTGATTTCTGCACCTCCGCTATTCTACTTACTGGGGCTGCCTTAGAAGGTAAGCAGCTGAGCTTCAATTTGCTGCATTTTGAACTCTGCATGTAAGTGTGTTAAGCGTGCAAGTGCGTTAGGCGCACCGGTTGTTAAACCAGTTGCAGCCCATCATTGCATAACTTGTTTTTATTTATCATAATAGGCCGAATTATGTAGCTGCAAACTTCTTTGTATTATCACGTGCCCTTTAGTCTGATATTTTCAAAGTAAATATGAAAACAAATATATTAAATACCTTATTTTAAGTGAAATGAATTGGATTCAAAACCAATGGTTCTGTTTCTTTAAGAGGTTTTGTAAAGCCCCTAAGTGGTGCAATTTTTTTCTGGTATTTTCTTGTGGAATACTTAAAATAATGAAACTTCACAAAAAAGTCGGTCAGCATACTTATGCTGTTAGGTTTAAACTTTGTAGGAAGAAAGGAAATGATTGAATTGTAATGGAATGTCAGAGGAGACTGGATGAAACGGACAGGGAGGAGTGAGCCACTACCAGTTCTACTCAAATAGCTTTATGTTCGACCGTTTCTGACCAATTCGTGTTAATAAATAAATAAATGAAGTAAGGGGAAAGGTTAAGACCATATGTGCTTTGATCTGTGGAAAGCTTTTGATTATCATTCTTTTTTTAATCATAGAATCTTCAAAATACTGGCATCAGTTAATTTGATAAAAGCACATTTCAGTCGAATAACTTTCCTAGAAAACCCTTTTCCAGATTCCATTGGCAATAGTATCACAGATAAAATACAAGGTTTTTGGGGGGATGGGGGGGTGTTACATAAGTAGATGGCAAAAGTAACTGAAATTATTTCTGTATATTTAATAAGACTTTATAATAGGATAATCATCTGAAACTTTACTGGAACACTTGAATTTTATTTAAATTTGCATAGGAATCAAATACTTACTTTATATACATTAAAAAAAGAAAAACCTACTTTACTTTTGGAGGAGCTCTTTACAGCCGTTGCTGCCTATCCTCCATCTTAGCTCCAACCCCCCCAATCGAATCAAATACTAAAAATAGGACTAGATGACTTGTGAATTGCTTACAAATGTATGAGTCTATGAAAAAGAATATTTATTCTAGGAAACTGTTTCTGAGCTATAGGTATTAAAATGTTCTCCTGACAACTTTTTAGTATATCAAAAGGATTTTATTTCAAGACTAATAAAAACCCTGTTGATCAATAAGTTTTCCATAGATTGATTTGATTTAGGTTCTGCTCAATTCCAGATTAACTCCTGGGTGCTTCCGTATAAGAACAAATAATATATATATAATCTAAGTAGAAAATGTTAAATAAGATGCCACACAAAAACCTATGACCCACTTATACCACAAGGGGTTGCAGTCATTCTAGGTCAGAGTCTGGGAGAACAGGCAGGTCTTTTAAATCCACAGGAGCACCAGCATGATGGGAGCCCTCCAGATTTCAAGGGAAGCCTCATTCCAGGTTCTAGATAGATAGCACTGCTTGATCAAAGGAACCCAAAGCATACCAATTCTGCCAGATTGAACCATCTGGATTGACACCAGAAGAGATTGGTAGACTTAGGCAACGGAGCCCCATGCCATTCTATGAATGGCACATGGAAGCCTACTGGAAAACAGTGGAGCTTGCAAAATGGGGGTCTTGCATTGACCTGTTGAAGGATGCCCATGACTGCTGTTGCTGTTGCTTTCTGGACCAGTTGAAGCTTCTGAGTCGTATTTAAAAGCAGCCCCGTGCAGAGTGCACTGCAGTGGTCAAACCACAAAACGACTAGTGATATGCAGGCAGTTCTCAGCTTAGCACCGGAATTTCCATCACAGAGTGATGTGATTGTACACAGCAGTGCCACAAGACTGCATCGCTTAGCAACAGAAATCCTGGCATTCCTGTCATTAATTGAATTAACACTAGTCGTTAACTGAAGACCCACCCCTATCAAAGCCACTCTGGCTTAGTCCCTCCCAGTCTTGACCTTTGGTAAGGTAAGGGACTGCCTCCTCCTCAACTCCCCTCCCCCACCTATCTACCCTCCCCCATCTGTGTCCTTTTGGCCACCCTGCAACCTCCCTTGTGGGGAGCAAGCAGCTCCAGAACTGGGGAACTTCTTGCTGCTTGTCATCCTGTAGCTTTTGGGGGGCTTCTTGGCATGCTGCTGCTCTGGGGCTGCCAAAAGACCCCTGAGCCCCAAAGTGCAGTGCAACAAGCCACAGCCATCCCTGCAAGCCTCAGCCCTCACAGCACACGGCACAATGCGGCAGACCTTGAAGAAGCAAGATAGGAAGCCTAGGAATGTTTTTGTACTCTGGTGTTGGAGAAAATTCCTAAGAATAACAGGGACAGCCAAAACAAACCAATGGATCATCAAACAAATAGACCCTGGATTTTCACTCAAGTCACAAATGTGTCACAGGCTGAAATTATAGTACTTCAGACAGATTACGTGAAGACCCCACCACCCCCTCTCTCTGGAGAAGGCTCTATGCTGGGAAAAGTGGAAGGAAAGAGTTTTAGTTTTGATTTTAGTTTAGTTCATTGTTTATTAATTAGTATGACCATATTAAATACAATAAGATAAATAATGCTGTGTATTGGGATATAAAAATATTCAGTGAAATAATCATGTAAGTTCATCCCCTTGGCAATGAACCCCGAACTAATCTAAACTGGAAGCTCTCAAGTTGAATGGTTTTAGCTGTAAACATGGCAGTTTTTCTTTTTTTTTTTTTATTTATAAAAAAGTTTTATTTTTACAATCATATCAAGTAATTCATCCAATGTACAGTTATATACAATTAGTCGGGCTTGCCCCGTCACCACCACCCTTTTTAACACTCTTCCCTCTTCTACCTTCTTTTACTTTCCAAACCTTCCTCTCCTTCTCTTATCTACATCCACTCCTCCCTCCACCCTACACCTTCCTTCTCCCTCTACTATCCCTCTTCCTTCCTCTTCTCCTCTTTCCTACCTCCTACTCTCTCTTTTCTCCCTCCCCACCGTTCTAAAATGGTAACTATGCAGACCCGACCCTACATTAATTATATTTCTTCAATAATCCCTGTACATTAACCATCACTCCATCTCTACCAAACCCCCAATTCCCTCCCCTTACCCCCACCCCCACCCCGACTTCCCAGAACAAAATGCAGGGTATCAAAACTAACAATCATAATCCAAAATAATTCCTAAATTATAATCTTTAGTCACACCACACTTAGTCACACTCTCAATTCCCCTCTCCTTCAAAAATATATCTAATACAAAATATTTCCTAAATTTACTCATATGCTATTCGATATTTTTTTTTTAATCTGATACTTATTTTAAATATAATCAATCCACATTTTCCATTCTAAAATATATTTTTCTAGTATATAGTCTTTCAAGTAAGCGGAGATTTTTGTCATCTCTGCCAGATTTGATACTTTGAGTGTCCATTTGTTGTTTTGTTTTGTCCATTCTTCGATTGTAGGTAATTCTTCTTTCTTCCAATACTGAGCAATCAAAAGTCTTGCGACTGTTATTAAGTTCAAAATCAATTTAGTCTCTATAGCTGTATAGTCCATAATTATTCCTAGTAGAAAGAACTGCGGAGTAAACTTAATCTTCTTTTTCAAAATATTCTGCATGATCCAAAATACTTTAACTTTTTTACAAGTCCACCATATATGGTAATAAGTAGCATCTTCACAATCGCATCTCCAACATTTAGCAAGATCTAATATGTGTTTCTTGTAAACAGGTAATGTCATTTTTAAATTATTTCAAATAATGAAATACTTTCCTTCTCTTCTGCGGTGAATTCAGGCCATTAACATTCCAAGATAATAGTTTAATTACCATTATCGGCCAAAGGAAACTTTTGGAACACCAGCCGCAGATCACATTTTACTTTAGGCCTTGCTCCTCCCACTTTCGCTTTCCACTCGTTAACTTGTTAACAATTCGCCTCCATTTTCTTGCTGTTTTCAAGCTTGTTACAAAGTATCGGGGAATCGGCTTGGCTACTTGCTTAAAGTTCTCCCACTTTCGTTCTGTCCGGTATAATCCTTTATTGTCCAAAATAAATCTCGGCGTTTGGTCGTGGTGATTGGTTCCGCCAAAGCAAAAAGCAGAAGAATCCTCGGATCTGGAGCACTTCGGGTTACTGGAGGGAACTTAACCCTTCAAACCCCTTTTTTCTCAGGGGCTTTAGGGAAATTCAACCTCTGCCCTCAGCTCACCCCTTCTCCTTCTCCCGAAGAGGGGGTTTTCCGAACCGCTGGGCAGCAGATTTAAGCTGTCCTAGCGATTCCACATAATCCAGAGGTTGGTGATCGTAAAGATCACCGCCATCACCTACGGTGCCAAACCGGAAGTCCACATGGCAGTTTTTCTTAACGTCCCTGAGCCTGTGCCTTGGAGGAGGTAGGAGCTTATTGATGGGTTCCTAAAGGGCTATCTTGTCAATTCGTGACTTTAAATGCTGTGCTCTGGCTGAAGCATTTAATGGACAGTCAAAGGGATGTGAGTGAGGTCCTCTATTTGTGGTGGGCCGCATATACATCTCTCTTCTGGATTGAGATGCTTGATGAAATCGTCCATATTTAAAATCAAGGAACTCAAATCTTGCTCTGATTAGGACTATTCTTTGATCTTGTATCACACCATAGTTAGGTATCTTTCTGTTATAAGACATTCCGAGCCAACCGTTTTAAAGATTTAATGTTAGTAAATGCCATTTTATCAATGTGAGCCCTAGTATCTGTTTGAACATGTCCTTGACTTGGCCAGCTGAGATTAAATATGGACATGAATATCCCTGGCGTGAGATGGTTTTGGTAAACTGATTTTAACATGTTGATAGGATTTAACAGATTAACACAGTTGGAAGGGACCTTTGCAGGTCATCTAAGAGTCCAACCCCCGCCCAAGCATGAGACCCTACATCTGCCTCCATCTAGGATCGAACTCACAACCTCCTGATTGTGAGGCAAGAGCTCAAAGAACCTTCTATCAGTAGTTGAAAGCTTGAATTTTTGTAGAGCTGTGGATGGTGTGGATGCCTATTTTAGCTCTTGCTTGCAGAGGCTGGTGTGTGTTTATTTGTTCTCAGAATGGATCTTAAGAAGTGACTGTAGCTTTATTCAAGTACTGATGTTTGTGAAAGTTTTGCACCATAGGTCATTATAGGTGCTACTTTAGCCTTACATAGATGTTCCTCAGGTTGTGATGGCACTTTGGGAACAGAATTTCTGTTGCTAAGTGAGAGGGTCATAAAGCTCATTATCATGTGACCACGTTGCTTAGCAACGGCAATCCCACAGCTCTCGTTGCCATTGTAACTCCAGGACCAAACAGGTTGTTAAGTGGGAAAAGAAAAGAATCCCGGGTAAGTGGGGGGGGGCACTGCAGGGGTGTGTGCTCTGGGCAGGTGTCTGGAGCCTGGGCAAGCGAAAAAACAGTGGAAGCAGGAGCAACCTCTTACTTCCTGCCAGCTTCCCCATTGAGTTTGCTTGTGGGAGGCTGGAAGAAAGGGTTTGCAATGGGGATCATGTGACAGTGGGACTCTGCACCTCCTGTAAGAGAGAGTTGGTTGTCAGGCACCCAAATCGTGATCACATGATTGTGGGGATGCTGTGACGATTGCAACTTCATGGACTGGTTATGAGTCTCCCTTCTTCAGTGCCATTGTAATTTTGAATAGTTGCTGAATGAACGGACGTAATCCTAGCACTGGCCATGCTTAGAGCAACTTAGTTCTAAGCAACTTAGAACTAAGGAGAAATTTCCTGATGGTTAGAACAATTAATCAGTGGAACAACTTGCCTGCAGAAGTTGTAAATGCTCCAACACTGGAAATTTTTAAGAAAATGTTGGATAGCCATTTGTCTGAAATGGTGTAGGGTTTCCTGCCTGGGCAGGGGGTTGAACTAGAAGACCTCCAAGGTCCCTTCCAGCTCTGATATTATTATTATTATTATTATTATTATTATTATTATTATTATTATTATTATTATTATTATTATTATTATTATTATTATACTGATTTTTAACTTTCAACTGTGAAAGGGATTGAGGTGTCCCTACTGGACCACCATTCAAGTATTAGCCAGCTGTGTGGAAAGCCAATGCTGTCCTGGCCTGCATCAGCAGAGGGAGAGTATCAGGATCAAGGAAAGTAATAGTGCTGCTCTATATCACACTGGTGAGGCTACTTTTGGAATATTGCATCCAGTTCTGGACACCACAATACACAAAAAATGCTGAGGCCATAGAACGAGTGCAGAGAAGAGCAACAAAGATTTTATCATCTTTGATCTGATCTGGAAGCTAAATAACTAGATATGTTTAGGTCAAGAAAGAGAAGATTGAGGGGCGTTTATGATAGCAGTCTTCCAATAGTTGAAGGTCTGTTACAGGGAAGAGGGTGTTTCTTCTACATAGCACTTGTGGGTAGGAGAAGAAACAATAGGTGGAAGCTCAGAGGAAGATTCAGCCTGGAAATAAGGAGGAATATCCTGACAGTAAGAACTGTTACACAGTAGAACAGCTTGCCTCCAAGAGTCATGGATATTCCATCACTGGAAATTTTCAAGAAAAGATTGGACAACCATTTGTCCAAGATGGTATGAGGACTTCTGCTTTGGGCAGCGAGTTGGACTAGAAGACCTCCATGGTCCCTTTCAACCCGATGATTCTATGATTAATGGCACACTAAGCATCCAACTTCCATAGACATCCCCTTAGGCCAACTTCAGATTGCACATAAAGATCCTATCATTCACATATAGAAGAGATTGTGCCATAAAGATCATGTCATTGATAGATGTATTAAGTATCTTTGGCATATGGAGTGGACTTACTGAAAGCAGAGGAATCCTGGGTTGCATTGGGACCAGAGTGCATCCTTGTCTAACAACGTTGGTCATAAGTATTTTGTGTTTCAGGATGCCATTTGCTCCTATATGGACTTTTACATATAAAAGAGAGTGTATAGAGAGTTCTATCAGGCATACGAGTCTGGGTTCCATGTCCAGATGGTTTGGATCATTTTCCTTAATAATTAATTAATTAATTAATTAATTAATTAATTAATTAATTAATTAACATTAAGTATAATGTTTTTGACTCACGGGTTTAACTGAGTTCTCCTTATCTAGTTTTAGGATCAGTATGGAGAACAGATAAATTTTCAGTCATATTTATGCAAAAATATTAACACTTCAAGAGTTCATAAACTTTTGAGTACTACTGTGCTTCAAGAGGGCAGGCTTCTTCCTTTCCCAATGTCCGGGAAGCATATTTGAATATGTGACGTGCCGTCTGGCGTCTGCTCAGCATTTGCGCAAAAAGAGCCAGAAAGATTGACTATGCTGCCCAGAAAAATTGGAGCTTTTGCATGGATTCATTACCCAGACATTTCAAGTGGAGATACCAGCATCCACAAGGAAAATCAGTTCCTAGCATCAGTGGACTTTTTATTGGTTTCAGGTCATGGCTTTCCCATCAAAAGGCTCTTGGCTCCTGCTGATTTTGAGCCTCGGTGTGTTTCTGACCAAGGCTGTGCCTTTTCCTCTGTTCCCTCTTTCAAGACGTTGTGTGTTACTTGATTGCAGCCTCTAGTAAGCTCTCTCCTGCTTCCCAGCTTTCCTTTGCTGCTGGTTTGCAGCCATCTCCAGACAAGCCTTCCTGACATCTTCACCGGCCTTGCTCCAGAAGCTCCATTCCTCCCAGTTTGTTTTCTTGCCCAGCTCCTCTTCAAGCCTCACTAACATCCTTCCTGCACTTCGCCTGCCAATTGCATGGATATTTTCTCCCTTCACTGAAGCCAGGGCACAAAAACAAACCGAATCTTGCAAGTTCTGGAGCTCCTTCTCCTTTATGTAATTCAGAGACTTAGGAAGGCATCTGTCTGAGCCATTTCCACTGTTATCTTGTAATCCTGGACATTTTGGAGAGGGAGCCAATGGTTAAGATCCCATATTGGAATGCAAGAGATCATTTCAAGTCCTGCCTTAGCCATGAAAGCTAACTAAAAGCTAACCAATTTCATTGTATATATGATGTACAATGACAATAGAGGTTATTATTATTATTGTTGTTGTTATTTACTTTATTCATTAAACATGAAACTCAGTCAACTGAACATTCAAAAATGCATCATAAATACTATTGGCCTGTGCTGATGGTTGATACAGGTTGCTGCCAGTGTCCTAGGTATCAACCAAGTACCTTCTTAAGATGTATGATGTTCCAAGTAGCGCAGTTTTTTGCAGTTCTGCTGGTGTTATTACAGGAAGCTGCAATTCTTGATGTATCTTATAAAATTCTTGGACATGGTACCAAGTGCCCCGATGACAACGGGTATCACTGTTACATGTTTCATCCATAGCCATGTAGTTTTGATGGCCAGGTCACAATATTTCATGATTTTTTCCAGATGATGATGATGATGATGATTATCATCATCTGGATGACCTTGGGCCATTCATACACACACAGTCCAACTCTCTATTAGGTGGTTGTTATTATGGAATAATAGGAGGAGGAAAGTGTGTTGGATATGTTTGCTGCCTTGAATTATTTGTAAAAATAATACAGATGGGATATAAATAACTAAAAATGTTTCAGCACCCTTTGCCTAAATAACAGTTGCTATATACCTCCATCAAGGCCATTTTCTTTACTGGCTGCATCCCTTTGTTCCCAGGTGGATCAATAAGGAGGGATATTTGTCAGTAGGCTCCCTCCTCCCTCTTTCTTTCTCTCTCTCTCTCTCTCTCTCTCTCTCTGGATGGACATGGCCAGCTTGATGTCACTCATCAAGACTCCGTTTTTGGCCGCGATGGCCTCCTGCAGCCCTCTGCCAGTGAAAATGGAGCTCATGGAGGCCCTGCATGGCCTGCCAGGGCTCTGTTTTCGCTGGCAGAGGCACCGCAAGGCCGGTCCTTCACTGTTTCCAGGACGGGCCTGCTGGTTACATCTAAGCACCCCACGGGTCACATCCAGGGCTACAGGCCTTGAGTTTGACACCCGTGGATTAGAGTGTTTAATAACTTAATTGACAGTATATGTTTGCTTAAATTGACAAACTACAAAAAATACCAAGAATATACTTCAGTTTACATTCCAGGTTAAAGCACATTCATATACCATATATATGTTTATTCAACAATAAATTCCATGATATTTCTTTTTTTTTTTTTTTTTTCATAAAAAGTTTTATTTTTACAATCATATCAAATAATTCATCCAATGTACAGTTGTATACAATTAGTCGGGCTTGCCCAGTCACCACCCCTCTTTTTAACACTCTTCCCTCTTCTACCTTCTTTTACTTTCCAAACCTTCCTCTCCTTCTCTTATCTACATCCGCTCCTCCCTCCACCCTACACCTTCCTTCTCCCTCTACTATCCCTCTTCCTTCCTCTTCTCCTCTTTCCTACCTCCTACTCTCTCTTTTCTCCCTCCTCACCGTTCTAAAATGGTAACTCTGCAGACCCGATCCTACATTAATTATATTTCTTCAATAATCCCTGTACATTAACCATCACTCCATCTCTACCAAACCCCACCCAGTTCCCCTCCCCCTTACCCCCCACCCCCCATCCCGACTTCCCAGAACAAAATGCAGGGTATCAAAACCAATAATCATAATCCAAAATAATTCCTAAATTATAATCTCTAGTCACACCACACTTAGTCACACTCTCAATTCCCCTCTCCTTCAAAAATATATCTAATACAAAATATTTCCTAAATTTACTCATATGCTATTCAATATTTTTTTTTATCTGATACTTATTTTAAATATAATCAATCCACATTTTCCATTCTAGAATATATTTTTCTAGTGTATAGTCTTTCAAGTAAGCGGAGATTTTTGTCATCTCTGCCAGATTTGATACTTTGAGTGTCCATTCTTCGATTGTAGGTAATTCTTCTTTCTTCCAATACTGAGCAATCAAAAGTCTTACAACTGTTATTAAGTTCAAAATCAATTTAGTCTCTATAACTGTGTAGTCCATAATTATTCCTAGTAGAAAGAACTGCGGAGTAAACTTAATCTTCTTTTTCAAAATATTCTGCATGATCCACCATACTTTAATCCAAAATGCTTTAACTTTTTTACAAGTCCACCATATATAGTAATAAGTAGCATCTTCACAATCGCATCTCCAACATTTAGCAAGATCTAATATGTGTTTCTTGTAAACAGGTAATGTCATTTTTAAATTGTTTCAAATAATGAAATACTTTCCTTCTCTTCTACGGTGAGTTCAGGCCATTAACATTCCAAGATAGGAAACTTTTGGAACACCAGCCGCAGATCACATTTTACTTTAGGCCTTGCTCCTCCCACTGTTTCCGTTGTAGTAGGTGCCAGTTGTTGTTGTGCCTTCATCTCTTGTTCCTTGCGTTTAGCAGCAGCTCTTGTCAACCTTTGTTCTTTTGAATCTAAACCCGTCGTAGGTATTTCCAACACTTGTAATAAATCTTCTTCCATCACAATCTGTTCTTGTACCTGCTTCACTTCTCTTTCCTTCACTTCAGCCTCCTTCTTCTAGCTTCCAATGGGGAAGACTTCCAACTTTAATACCTCAACATAAAATTCTCTTGCTTTTCCAACCGTATTGAAACGATGTACTTTCCCTGCATAATATACTATTATACCAGTTGGAATATCCCATCTATATTCAATCTGATGTTTTTTAAGTTCATTCACCAGGAAGGCAAATTCCTTCCTAGCCCTTAACATTTTGGTGGAATTTCCTTTAATATCAAAATATCTTGACCAGCAATCTGAATCTTCTCCCCTTATATGAAGCTTGCAAAATCTGATTTCTCACTGTTCTGTTTGTAAAATAAATAACAACATCCCTTGGCAACTTTTTTGCCTTGCTATCCAAGAATTCACACGATATATTTTATCAATTTGATAAGCCACATCTGCTGGACGAGCTGCTAATATCTCAGCAAATACTTCAGAAAAAATTTCCCTTAAATTCTCTTCCTTATTTTCTTTCAAACCTCGAATTCTAAGAGCAAATTCCATATTTCTATATTGTATCAAAACTATTTCATCCTCTGTTTTTTCCATTTTACTTTGAAATTCATCCATTTTATTTTCTAATTTTAAATTATGTTGCTTAATTTCTTCAACCTCCTCCTCCAATAAAATCACATTCGTTGCCAAACTTCGTACTGCCATTACAAATCCTTCTTTAACTTCTTTATTTCCCACTTGAATTTCTGATATCTGCTCTTTCATTTCAGACATCTCATCAGTTATTACTTTAAATTTTTCTTCTATAAAGCCTTTTAAGTTCTCTTGTAACGCCTCTAAATTCAATGTTCTAGTCTCTGCTGTATGAGCTGGAGAGGCACCAGCTGATAAAGTTCCAGAGCTCTTTGTTACAGTAGACTTTAATTGTTTGGCTGCCATCTTCTATAAAATTATTTATTTATTTATTTCCAACTTAATATTCACTTTAAATCTTCTTAACCTCTAAAAAACACAGTCTTTTAAAGCAGTATTTAAAAATCTCCCCTAGATTCTATCAGCAGGCAGCAAAGAGTTAAAGAGTAAAAGCAGCAAGTAACATGCAAATTACCAACTGCAGACGCTTTCGCTTTCCACTCGTTAACTTGTTAACAATTCGCCTCCATTTTTTTACTGTTTTCAAGCTTGTTACAAAGTATCGGGGAATCGGCTTGGCTACTTGCTTAAAGTTCTCCCACTTTCGTTCTGTCCGGTATAATCCTTTATTGTCCAAAATAAATCTCGGCGTTTGGTCGTGGTGATTGGTTCCGCCAAAGCAGAAGAATCCTCGGATCTGGAGCACTTCGGGTTACTGGAGGGAACTTAACCCTTCAAACCCCTTTTTTCTCAGGGGCTTTAGGGAAATTCAACCTCTGCCCTCAGCTCACCCCTTCTCCTTCTCCCGAAGAGGGGGTTTTCCGAACCGCTGGGCAGCAGATTTAAGCTGTCCTAGCGATTCCACATAATCCAGAGGTTGGTGATCGTAAAGATCACCGCCATCACCTATGGTGCCAAACCGGAAGTCTAAATTCCATGATATTTCATGTGCTTATTTCTAGTTATCTTTTCTTTTATGTACACTGAGAGCCTATGCACCAAGATAAATTCCTTGTGTGTCCAATCACACTTGGCCAATAAAGAATTCTATGTTCTGTTCTGTTCTGTTCTATTCTATTCTAAATGTTTAACTATAGGTAGTTCTCGTGACAACAATTGAGCCCAAAATTTATGTTGCTAAGTGAAACATTATTAAGTGAGTTTGCCCCATTTTATGACTTTTCTTGCCACAGTTGTTAAGTGAATCATTGCATTTGTTAAGTTAGTGACACGGTTGTAAAGTGACTATGGATTCCCCATTGAATTTGTCTGTCAGAAGGTCGTGAAAGGGGATCATGTGACCCTGGGACACTGCAGCCGTCATAAATGTGAGTCAGTTGTCAAGCATCCAAATGTAAATCACGTAACCATGGGGATGATGCAGCGGTCATACATGTGAAAAACAGTCATCCGTCATTTTTTTCAGAGCCATTGTAACTTTGAATGGTCACTAGATGAACTGTTGTATGTTGAGGACTACCTATATATGCTTTGCAGTTGCAGTGTGAAATTTTAATACAGGGAACAGCGGTCTTTCAGTATAGAGAAGGAATGCTTTATTAATTTCAAAAATATACATAGAATAGAATAGAATAGAATAGAATTTTATTGGCCAAGTGTGATTGGACACACAAGGAATTTGTCTTGGTGCATATGCTCTCAGTGTACATAAAAGAAAAGATACGTTCCTCAAGGTACAACATTTACAACACAATTGATGATCAATATATCAATATAAATCATAAGGATTGCCAGCAACAAGTTATAGTCATACAGTCATAAGTGGAAAGAGATTGGTGATGGGAACTATGAAACGATTAATAGTAGTGCAGATTCAGTAAATAGTCTGACAGTGTTGAGGGAATTATTTGTTTAGCAGAGTGATGGCCTTCGGGAAAAAACTGTTCTTGTGTCTAGTTGTTCTGGTGTGCAGTGCTCTATAGCGTCGTTTTGAGGGTAGGAGTTGAAACAGTTTATGTCCAGGATGCGAGGGATCTGCAAATATTTTCACGGCCCTCTTCTTGATTCGTGCAGTATACAGGTCCTCAATGGAAGGCAAGTTGGTAGCAATTATTTTTTCTGCTAGGAAAAAATAATTTCACATAGGATAGTGAAACAACATTTCTCTCAAGTTGAGTTTGATTTTGGGTGATTTTATAAACAATTTTTCCTGTGGAAATGGGCTGCCGTTGAAAAGCTGAATGTGCTTGGGCTGATTAATACTTGTGTAAAAAGGCCACGAGGAAATGCCAGGATGGGGGAAAAGTCAAGGATGAGATAATCAAACATTTTGCATGTGAAGATCTAGTTTGAGTACAACCCCCTACCTTCCCGGTTCCTGAACTTAATGGTGGTCTATTTTTTTATTTTTATTTTTAACAGGTACTTGGACGCTGCTTTTTGACCGTGATGCAGGTTCATTTTCAGTTTCTATCCCAGGCTTTGCAGAAAGTCCAGCCAGTGGCTCAGTCATGCTTCATTGAGGCTGCAGCCCAGGAAAGAAAAAATTCTAGCATGAGTGAGACATCCAGCGCAAATCCCACAACCGAACTGGATGAAGCAGTGCGGTCATGGAAGGGAGCAACAGAGGTAGGACTGTGCTGCTGTGTGAAGATGTCAGAAGTTCAAAATTCAGGCCTCCATCCTTATTGTTGAAAATTGTTGCCTTCACCTATCACAGAATTGATCTTGGCTTCCTTTATGATAGCTAGGTTTCCATCTGTAAGGAATTTTTCAATGGTCACTTTCAGAAGACATGCTTAATTAGGTTCAAGAGTTTAGTGGGCTGTGCAACAGGAAATTTGACCCAGCCAATCGAACTTAAAAGGGCCCCTTTATCCACTCAGTTGATCAAGTAATTCTGCTTTATCAACTGAGTGGATAAAATAGCTGATGAGAAGGATAACTTAACACTTCTAATTTTGTGCCAGGGGCAGAATCTTAGCATGCTGTATTAATAACAAACGCGATAGCATTTAGGCTTATGTACCACCCTATAGTGCTTTGCAGCCCTCTCTGAGCGGCTGAAAAGCATTATTTGCATAGTGCCCCTAACAATCTGGGTCCTCATTTTATTGACCTCTAAAGGATGGAAGGCTGAGTCCAGGCTGTGGGCAGAACTTGCCTTCAATACTGCACTTTGACCACCGCACCACCTGAGCGCCTTCATTTTTGTGGGCATTTGTGGATGAGCCCAACAATATTTTATTGTTGATATTGTATTTCAAGAATCTTGTCAGACTATCTGCCTTCCCTTGGGAAATGGATATAGACTAGAACAGGGCTGTCAAACTCCTGGCCCACAGGCCGGATGTTTCTTGAGCTGGCCACGCCCACCCCCAGTTTAGCAAAGGGGGGGAAGTCCAATACGTCACACGAGGACGCCATGAAGTGGGTTTAACTCCCCTGGATTAGAGGTTTGATCTGAGACGTTTCCTCCCTGAATGAGGCAAAGCCCCCTCCCCTTCAGCTGGTGGTTGCTCTCCCAGTTCCACCCTAACCTTTTGCCGCTGTGGCCTCACTCCCTTTGCTGTCTGCTTTTGTTGCTTACCTCCCTCCTTTGAGGACCCAGCTTCCACTGAGGCTAAAGTCAGGCTGGGTTTGGAACAGTGGTGAAATGTAAAATTCGTTACTACTGGTTCTGTGGATGTGGCTTGGTGGGGGGGGGGCGGGTAATGTGACTGGGTGGGCGTAGCCAACTATTTTTTTTTTTACTTTTAGAAGTATTTTTTCAGCCAAAGAAAAAATGCTTTTAAAAGTTAAAAAAAACCTCTGATGATCGCGCGGCTCAGCTGGCCATGGGGGTGGGCAGGGATTTTTGCTACCGGTTCTCCGAAGCACCTGCCGCCATCGCAAAGGAGTTACATTTGCATAGTTAGTCCCTGTGTCTATCACGATGAGGTGATCTTTGATCAGAGTTGTGTTTGCAAAAATAACGCTGCAGTGTCTCTTTCCTAAACTTTCCAATATGTCCCCATAAAAACTATGAAATTTAACTTCACTGAACAATTCAAAATTACTTCTGTCATTTTGTCACCTCCATCTTTTCTGCCACCTCTTTAAAGGCCACTTCACGGCTTCGAGAGAAAGAGGGAGGCCGTGAGGGCTGTTTGGCTGGAATCGAGGTCCAGCAACTCTTCTGCTCTCAGAATGTGGCCATTCCAGAGCACCAGCTAAAAGAATTGAACTTGAAAACAGACAGTGCTTTGCAGGTCAGTTTCCCTGGTGGGATTATTTTCTTGACTGTCTAAACTGGGCACAATCACAGACGGGTCCATGTTAAGGACCGATGGGGGTGATTTTCCTTTTTTTGGGTTTTATGGACAGTCTGTTCTGATATTTATCTCTTATGTGGTGCTTTTTTTTATATATATATATATCAGGCATATAAGATTGCTTTGGAAAGTTTGGGTCACTGTGAATATGCAATGAAGGCTGGTTTCCACTTGAATCCAAAGGCAATTGAAGAAAGCTTGCAGGTAAGAGCCTCTTTCTCTGGATCTAGTCAAGAGAGGCAAAACTGGTGGGTAACAATTAAATGGTTATGTTTTGCTTTGGTCTTTTGTGTCTTCAGGGCTGCTGCAGTGAAGCTGAAGCTCAGCAGACTGGACGGAGACAGACTCCCCCTCAGCCTATTCAGTGTGAGCTGCCAACAGTTCCCATCCAGATAGGAGCCCATTTTCTGAAAGGAATATCCTTCAATGAATCTGCAGCAGATAACTTAAAACTGAAAACGGTAAGTCTCTAAATGAAATAGTTTGCATTGTCGAATCTTTTCCTGCTGGGAGTAGAATCTTATGTGCTGAAAACACATAAGTAGAGAGCAGGCCTTTGAAAATTTGTGTAACTGGGACAAGTATATTCATGAGAAGGTGAAGTCGAATTAGGTGCAAAAAACGATTCTGTGTTCAACTAAGAAAATCTCCCTGCCATTTTATTTCGGCGTCTTTTCTGCTTTGTGTCCTGCCACCCTGAACTTCTCTGACAGTTTCTTCTTGCATTCGGGATGCTTTGTATGATCATGGTTTGTTTAATGTCTGTGGTGATTCTCAATCATTAAAGGTGCTTTTTCAAGAGGCAACTGGACTTCCCAAGAAGCTTCTTCAGTTCTGACTGGATGGTGGGGAATGGAAGGATTTATGAATGAGAAGCAAAACGTCTTCAAAGAAAAACCAGAAAGTCCAGTTGCCTCTTGAAAAAGCACCTTTGGGACAGTTGTGGTTTGGTTCCTTGTCTCAATTTGGGTAGCACATTTTTACCTCTCCTTTAATTGCAAGGAAATTCCTCCTAACGTCTCATCTGAACTTAATCTCTGTGTCTTGGTCTAACCTTCCAATTCCTGCCGTGTTTTTCCTCATGGTGGCAAGGATGGAGGTGGGGGCGGCAGTGAACAAGGTATGTTGTTAATTTGGGCAAAAAGCCTTTAGGGACTTTTTGCTGACATAAGGACTGAAAAGATGGTGTTTTATAAGTAAGAGATGGGATATGGGATAAATTTTGCAACCTCAGAAGAGGTGAAGGAGTCACTGAATTTGTTTACACTTGTGATGACAATTGCAGATCACATCTTTATATATTTCTTTATTGTATTCTTTTTTCTTGCATTTTTACGCCCCCTTTTTATTGTCTTAACTTTAGTTTGTGTTAGATTTTACTATTATAATCAACATTCTTAATAAAAATTGTGTGTGTGTGGTTGGATAGCATAGTGGTTAGAGCACTGCCGTTTGATGTGGGAGACTGGGGTTAAATCTGAGATGGTATCTAGTTTACCAGTAGGGATTCTTGAGCAAAGACCCCCTAATGTTCACTTCCCTACTTGGTGTATGAGAATGAAACAAATTAAGAGTTATGCTGGTTCAGATGTCGCCTAGATTAACAAGCATCACATCTGGGAAACCAACAACCTGAAGATAAGTGAGCTACTGAAACAAACCATATATGGACCTGGAATTGATGGAATGCTACTATAACTGTAGTCCTGATCAGAGGAGACATATGATGGACAGAAAACCTACTGTAAGGACCTGCCTCAACTAACTTCTCAGGAAAGCATGAAAAACATGACTCTTGGAACCGAGCTTTTACTGAGAGATGTGATTGCAGAGAAGTCAGGGGAGTCTGAGGATTCCCGAGCAAAGCATTAAACTAATTTCCCCTGTTCAACCCCCACCCAGAGCCCCATGTCCACCAGTAGCCAATACGATGCTGCAAAGATGTTATGAGAACTCAGAGGTGGGACAGTGATAACAGGTCATCCTTGGGACTCAGCGGCCTTGAGTGACAGGCTGGAGCCAGCTGGGAGGGAATCCATCCTGATGGCACAGTTCCCCTCCCTAATTCCCATGCGGTTACAGCAAAAGCGGAAGCATTCAAAGCAATTGACCCCCAAGAAGCATCTCCCTTCCCCTTCAGAATGTCAGCTTTCCAGCAGGAACCTGACACCACCACTCTGTCTCTGTATGCTTCAGTAGTGGAAACTGTTCTTGCAACATGGGGTAGATTTAACTATATATTACGTTCCTGACTCAAGAAGAGTTGAAAAAACAACTGGATGTGGAACCAACACCTGGAGCTGGAACGTTTCCACCCCCTCCATTACAGAGTACAAACGCTAATATGGGGTGTGAGATAATGGATAAATAGCAGTCAACTTTCAGTGTCAGCAGCCAAGACTCAGTGGAGAAGTGCCATTGGATAGTACGCGAGATGATGCCAGAGGAGCCCTCGTGCCAATCCTTATTGCCATCACAATTTAACCCAATGATACACTACAGCTGCTGTAATCCTGGTGATGACTGGCTGCATAATTTAGAAGACACCCCCCCTTCCCCGAAAATTAAATTAGAAATTTTGATGAAGGCATCTCAGAGAGAAATTAGTTGATAGAACAACAGAAGGTTATGGGGATTAAAGATAAGACTTGATTACTGAAAAAATACAAGGGCCTGATTATCCGAAGCCTTAGAGAATGCTGAACAAAAGCTTATGGCACTGGCTACCAGGTTAAGGAGATATGCTAGAGAAGCAGAGGCTAAGAAGATAAATAGCCACTTCTCCAAAGGTGAACTCCTCCTAACTGCAGTTCAATAACAAAGTAACAGCAGAACCACCAACACAGAAACTCAACAGAACTGGAAGAACATATTGGAGAAAGAGAAGATATGTAACACTCGTGTAAAGTGGCTGCAGGAACTGAGAGCAGATCACAGCAATCTCCCAGAACACGAATCAGTCACCCTCACAATAACAGTAGCGGACATCCAACAAGTGCCAGGGTTCCAAGTAATACTCCCAACGAAAGAAGACTCAGAGGCTAGCAGTTCCTCAAAGTTCCATTTTATTATTGGATAAATAATGGATGGGGAGAAACAGGCTCAAGCTCAATCCCTCCAAGATGGAGTGGCTGTGGATGCCGGCACCCCGGTACAGTCAGCTGCAGCCGCGGCTGACTGTTCGGGACGAATCATTGGCCCCGGTGGAAAGGGTGCGCAACTTGGGCATTCTCCTGGATGGGCGGTTGTCTTTTGAAGATCACTTGACGACCGTCTCCAGGAGAGCTTTTTATCAGGTCCGCCTGATTCGCCAGTTGCGCTCCTTCCTTGACCAGGATGCCCTATGCACGGTCACTCATGCTCTTGTTACCTCTCGCTTGGATTACTACAATGCTCTCTACATGGGGCTCCCCTTGAGGAGCACCCGGAGGCTCCAGTTGGTTCAGAATGCAGCTGCGCGGGTGATAGAGGGAGCCACATGTGGCTCCCATGTAACACCACTCCTGCGCAGGCTGCACTGGCTACCTGTGGTCTTTCGGGTGCACTTCAAGGTCTTGGTTACTACCTTTAAAGCGCTCCATGGCTTAGGGCCAGGGTACTTATGGGACCGCCTACTGCTACCGAATGCCTCCCACCGACCCGTACGCTCGCACAGAGAGGGACTTCTTAGGGTGCCGTCCGCCAAGCAATGTCGGCTGGCGGCCCCCAGGGGAAGGGCATTCTCTGTGGGGGCTCCCACCCTCTGGAATGAACTTTCCCCTGGACTTCGTCAACTGCCGGACCTTCGGACCTTCCGCCGCGAGCTGAAAACCTATTTGTTTATTCGCGCAGGACTGGCATAGGATTTTTAATAGTTTTAATATTTGATATAAATTTTATATTTTATGGGGTTTTAATGATTTTAAATGTTTTAATTCGGCCATATGTTTAATAAGTTTTTTAAATTATTGTTTTATCTGTATACTATTGTGGTTTTATCTTGGCTGTAAACTGCCCTGAGTCCTTCGGGAGAAGGGCGGTATAAAAATCCAATAAATAATAATAAATAATAAATAATTATTATTATTGGCACATTTGGGAAAACCTGAAAACTTCCAGGTTTTCCCCACCCAAAAGAAAGTCCAAGTCCCTTCCCCTGCACCCACATGTCCATCACATGGTCCAATCAATGCACCGTCTGAACTGGAGATGTCTCCCAGTCACGCCACTCCAAGTGCAGGGCAGGATGTCCTTGACTCCCAGAGAAAAGAATGTTATTATGACTAGATATCTCTACAACTCCATACAATCCCCCCCTCCCAGTTTCCCACACACTAAGTATGGCAACCCTGAAGATCCAAAGGTTCAAAAATGTGAAAAATAAATTAAAAATAAAAATAAAATAAACAATGGGTCACGATCATGAACAGCTGAACAATACCTAGTCTGGACATGATCCATGCCTATTTACTGAAGAAACTAACACCATGGGCTAATCAATAGAGTAAACTCAACACCTAGCAGCACAGATGCTGCTAACAGCTGGCTTTCACCCAGAAAGGACACAGGACAGTACTGATTATGAAGGGCCCCCACAAGGAAACCAACCATCCAACTACTGTGTTTCCCTGAAAATAAAACCGGGTCTTATATTAATTTTTGCTCCAAAAGATGCATTAGGGCTTATTTTCCTTCTTAGATCTTATTTTGGGGAAAATATGGTACTTAATGCATCTGTCTGATGATCTTAACAGGTTTATTTTGGGGGTAGGGCTTACATTATGAGCATCCCGAAAAATCATGATAAGGCTTGTTTTCCAGTTGGATCTTATTTTTGGGAAAAAAGGGTTTTGTTTTTTTTAATTTACATTTATATCCCACCCTTCTCCGAAGACTCAGGGCGGCTTACAGTGTGTAAGGGTACCAGTCAATAACCTTTCTCTCCACAATATGGAAAGTCTTTTTAGATTTTCAGGCTGCAGTTAAAAAAGACAAGAAGCAGTATTACAACATCTGTAGAGACATTGAAGATAGAAACAAACATAGAAAAACTTAGCCCCTCAAATACTAGAAGACATATCACCCTTAGTCCTTTTCTTTGCTAGATTAGATGCGCAACTTGGGCATTCTCCTGGATGGACGGTTGTCTTTTGAAGATCACTTGACGACCGTCTCCAGGAGAGCTTTTTATCAGGTCCGCCTGATTCGCCAGTTGCGCCCCTTCCTTGACCAGGATGCCCTATGCACGGTCACTCATGCTCTTGTTACCTCTCGCTTGGATTACTGCAATGCTCTCTACATGGGGCTCCCCTTGAGGAGCACCCGGAGGCTCCAGTTGGTTCAGAATGCAGCTGCGCGGGTGATAGAGGGAGCCACATGTGGCTCCCATGTAACACCACTCCTGCGCAGGCTGCACTGGCTACCTGTGGTCTTTCGGGTGCACTTCAAGGTCTTGGTTACTACCTTTAAAGCGCTCCATGGCTTAGGGCCAGGGTACTTATGGGACCGCCTACTGCTACCGAATGCCTCCCACCGACCCGTACGCTCGCACAGAGAGGGACTTCTTAGGGTGCCGTCCGCCAAGCAATGTCGGCTGGCGGCCCCCAGGGGAAGGGCATTCTCTGTGGGGGCTCCCACCCTCTGGAATGAACTTTCCCCTGGACTTCGTCAACTGCCGGACCTTCGGACCTTCCGCCGCGAGCTGAAAACCTATTTGTTTATTCGCGCAGGACTGGCATAGGATTTTTAATAGTTTTAATATTTGATATAAATTTTATATTTTATGGGGTTTTAATGATTTTAAATGTTTTAATTCGGCCATATGTTTAATAAGTTTTTTAAATTATTGTTTTATCTGTATACTATTGTGGTTTTATCTTGGCTGTAAACTGCCCTGAGTCCTTCGGGAGAAGGGCGGTATAAAAATCCAATAAATAATAATAAATAATAAATAATTATTATTATTGGCACATTTGGGAAAACCTGAAAACTTCCAGGTTTTCCCCACCCAAAAGAAAGTCCAAGTCCCTTCCCCTGCACCCACATGTCCATCACATGGTCCAATCAATGCACCGTCTGAACTGGAGATGTCTCCCAGTCACGCCACTCCAAGTGCAGGGCAGGATGTCCTTGACTCCCAGAGAAAAGAATGTTATTATGACTAGATATCTCTACAACTCCATACAATCCCCCCCTCCCAGTTTCCCACACACTAAGTATGGCAACCCTGAAGATCCAAAGGTTCAAAAATGTGAAAAATAAATTAAAAATAAAAATAAAATAAACAATGGGTCACGATCATGAACAGCTGAACAATACCTAGTCTGGACATGATCCATGCCTATTTACTGAAGAAACTAACACCATGGGCTAATCAATAGAGTAAACTCAACACCTAGCAGCACAGATGCTGCTAACAGCTGGCTTTCACCCAGAAAGGACACAGGACAGTACTGATTATGAAGGGCCCCCACAAGGAAACCAACCATCCAACTACTGTGTTTCCCTGAAAATAAAACCGGGTCTTATATTAATTTTTGCTCCAAAAGATGCATTAGGGCTTATTTTCCTTCTTAGATCTTATTTTGGGGAAAATATGGTACTTAATGCATCTGTCTGATGATCTTAACAGGTTTATTTTGGGGGTAGGGCTTACATTATGAGCATCCCGAAAAATCATGATAAGGCTTGTTTTCCAGTTGGATCTTATTTTTGGGAAAAAAGGGTTTTGTTTTTTTTAATTTACATTTATATCCCACCCTTCTCCGAAGACTCAGGGCGGCTTACAGTGTGTAAGGGTACCAGTCAATAACCTTTCTCTCCACAATATGGAAAGTCTTTTTAGATTTTCAGGCTGCAGTTAAAAAAGACAAGAAGCAGTATTACAACATCTGTAGAGACATTGAAGATAGAAACAAACATAGAAAAACTTAGCCCCTCAAATACTAGAAGACATATCACCCTTAGTCCTTTTCTTTGCTAGATTAGACATACTCAGTTCCTGCAGCTGTTCATCATATGCTTTACCTTCTAGTCCCTTAATCATCTTTGTTGTTCTTCTCAGCTCTCTTTTTGGAGTTCTTAAAACATAATGAAAGCAGTTTTTTGTAGCCTCTAGTAACCTAAGATGAAGTCCATCTGGCCCTATGACCTAAATTTCTTTAAATTGATTACATTCTTGCCTCACCTTTTTTCTCCAATGTCATAATAACGGTCAGCTAGGACTCCAATTTCCTCTGATTCAAAATAGGAATTAAGTAGCTCTGCCTTCTTGCCATCACCACATTCTGGAGCTACATCCATGGAAATGACCTTGAACTGATCTTCCCCTCCTTACATTTCCTACAGATTTCCCTTTTACTCTTATGATTCATTCTGTTAGCATAGTCTTATCTTGAACTCTACATATTTTCTCTGTTCCTATCAATTGGCATAGTATATAATTGCCAATAGTATATATAGTATACCGACCCGTACGCTCGCACAGAGAGGGTCTCCTCAGGGTGCCGTCCGCCAAACAGTGTTGGCTGGCGGCCCCCAGGAGTAGGGCCTTCTCTGTGGGGGCAGTGACGCTCTGGAATGAACTTCCCCCCGGCCTGCGTCAAGTGCCTGATCTTCGGACCTTCCGTCGTGAGCTCAAAACATATTTATTCATTAAAGCGGGACTGGCATAATTAGTGATGTATTTTAATTGGGTTTTTTAATATTTTTAACTTTTTAACTTAAATTTTAATAATCAGCCTTTAAAATTTGCTCTTTTTAAATGTTGTTTTAAATTGTATATATCTTTGTTTTTATTCTGGCTGTACACCGCCCTGAGTCCTTTGGGAGAAGGGCGGTATAAAAATTTAATAAAATAAATAAATAAATAAATAAATAGTATATCTGAGCTGCAGAAAACGAGTAGTTTTCATTAAAACATATGAAAAAAGTTGCTTCTTTTCACATTCTTTTTATATTTCAATGATTCTGCATTTGGTCAATCAGTTATGGCCTTGAAACCTGCAAATATCTTTATAAGCAGATTCTGTTCTTGATTAATTCAATAATATAATTACTGTATTTTTCGGTGTATAAGACACATTTCCCCCCCCCCTCCCACAAAGTGGGTGGAAATGACTATGCATCTTATACAGCAAATGTTGCCGAAGCCCCGCCACCTGCCAGCCCCCACCCTTTGGCCTCTGCCTCCCAGCAATTTACCTCCTTGCAGCAAACAGCAAATAGTCTGGTCATCTTCAGCACAGCCTGATTTAGCACAAACAGCTGATTGGCGGTTGGATCGGCCATCTGGAATACCGCCTATCAACTGTTCCAGCTGCAGGGATTGCCACCGCCCGTCTCTGCCCATCGCTGCTGCCACCTATTGCCACCTCCGTGAGCCCAATTTTCAGCCTCTACGCATCCCATTTTTGGCCTGTTCAAGGCGGAGGGGATAGGTGGCGGCAGCAGCAATCCCCACCGCCTGGAACGGGCTGAAAACGGAGCACGCGGAGGCGGCGATGGGCAACAGCAGCGATGGATGGCGGCAGCGATGGGTGGTGGCGATCCCCACAGCCTGGAACAGCTGATAAGTGGTTTTCCTGGAGGCCGATCCAGCCGCCAATCAGTTGCTTGTGCTGAAGCTGACCAGACTGTTTGCTGTTTGCTGTAAGGAGGTAAATTGCTGGAGGCAGAGGCAGATTTTTCCCCCCCTTCTTTTCCACCCCAAAAGCTAGGTGGAGCGTCTTATAGTCCGAAAAATATGGTAGATAGAAATCCTTCTCTCTGCTCTTCCTCTTGGTCTCTAGGATTTCTATCATTGGGAGAATTTCAACTGAAGAGATCAGAGCTCCACTTGGAATCTCATAGCCTGGTTCTTGTTTTCAGATATGGAAAGTTGGATTTAATGTCAGAAATAAAAATTAAAGCAAACAGCCTCTCTTTAAACGATCCCCAAATCTCTCCAACAGGATGGTTTCATGCATTGTCTCTTTCTCTCCACTCAGTACCACTTTCCAACATTCTCTTGTACTGCTTCTGGATGCCACTGGCATTTCCTTTTGATCCTGTCCATGTGCACATCGAATAATTGGAGCTGGAACGGGGGCCTGGCAATGCCTGGAAGCAGTAAATTTGTGGGAAACTGGTAAAGTTTGGCTTGGGTCATCATCACTTGAACAACAGTACTATAAGTAGGAATGCTAGATATCAGCAGTGCAAAATAGATTGAGTTGGAGTGGGCAATATTTATCTTGCTTGGTTTTTTGCTTAACCCCTCCCCCTTGTGTATATTGACAGCACACTATGATACAATTAATTAAAGAAGCTGGCTACCATAATGGAATGACCCCAAGAGATGACTCTCCTGTGACAGAAGTCCTGAATCAAGTTTGCCCTTCTACATGGCGGGGAGCCTGTAAAACGGCAGTACAATTGTTGTTTGGACAAGCTGGGCTGGTAAGTAGCGGTGGATTGACAACTGTATGAAGGTGGCCAGAGTTAAGGGATGGCAGGAGTGGAAGGCAGGTCATTTAGCCCTGAAAGATTAATGTTAAATTACAGCATTTAGGCCTGCAGCAAAATGCAGTAATTTATTCAGGGTTTCAGCCAGTTTATTTTCTTCACTTTGCTCCTCTCAACCTCCTTGTTTCTCCGCTTTGTCACTCTTGAGATGATCAGCTTATAGTTTTCTGGTGATTTCTCCCCTTCAGTTTTTTCTTCGATCTTTGCAAGTGTTGCCGATAGACACCCCATGTCTATGTAGCTAATTCAGTTTGAACTAAGTTTGCTTTCGGCAAGTCCTGAGTCCCTAGGGAGATAGGGCGGTATAAAAGTACGAATAAATAAATAAATAAATAAATAAATAAATATCACAATATCATTAACCAGCACGTTCTTTCTGATCATTGTATTGGGGAGGACGTATAAGGCTAGAGCAAAATGGGTCTGAGCAGAAGTTTATACATATTTCCCTGCATGGAAGACTACTTTCATCTCCTTTGCCAGGTTTTTCCTTGAGTTGTGAGAAAAAGAGATGTTCAAGTGGGCAGCTTATTTTTGAATTTGACATGAGAAAATATTTATATTCCTGAACAGAATATTTTTTCATCCTAATTTCAGGCAGCTGCTTTCTTCCTCTGCCCACAGGGGAAAAATTAGAGGTGGGTACATAGTTAGTCCTCGACTTACAACCGTTCGTTTAGTGACGTTCAAAGTTACAGCGGCACTGAAAAAAGGGACGTGACCAGTTTGCACACTTAACGACTGATGCAGCATCCCCAGGGTCACGTGGTCAAAATCTGGGGTCTTGGCAACTGACATGTATTTATTTAGGGTCATTGAATGGATCTTGAACGCCAGTGTCCTTTAAGGTCCATTGTTTCTGGTGAGTTGAACAGAAATCCCTTTAGGTGCTTGGCAGAGCCAGAGAAGCAGTTTCAGGAAGTCCACTGCATTGCTTCTAGTTGACTGCGCTGGTGAAGATCCTGTTTTGGGTGGTGGTGGAGGAGGAAACATCTGTCCGGCAAGAACAATGGCTGCTGGAAGTCATTTCCCAGGCCGGGGGTGGGGAAGGTTAATTGACTGGGATTGAGTCAAGTTCAGCTGAATAGGTTGGTTGTATGCTTGTTTTTTCTGAAGCAGATAGTGGATATTGGACCACTAGAATCTGTTGTCTCAGAGTGCAGACAGTTTGAGGCATTTGAGGGATGAGAACAAAGCCTTCATGCAAGGGGCCGGAGGGTGGTCAGGATTGTCTAGCAGGATTGAAATGGATCCCTTGAATTCAAATGTTTACACCTTTCCAAAAAAGCATGAAAAAGGAGGATTAAATTATCAGCTGATGAAAAATGCTTAGTGAAACACTGGCCTCTTTAAATACATCCTGAACTTTCTTAGCTATTACATTTCAGGATTATCATTTCAGTACCTCCTCACAGCTGTAAATACCATTCATATAGATCTCTTTCTTTGATGTTTATATGCACTTGATCAGTGTTTAGCTCCCCAGGGGCCATGCTGGCTGCAACAAAATGATTTGAAGAGGGACATTCTAGTACTTTGAAAGTGGCAGTTGCTTATTTATTTTTCTTTGCAATTAGGTGGTTGTAGACACAGCACAGAATGAAAACAAAGAAGCTTATGCACCACAAATCAGCTTGGAAGGCTCCAGAATTGTGGTTCAAGTCCCATCAACTTGGTAATTAGTATTTGCTACTTAAGGAAACCAGAACAGCCTTGTGTGTGCGCTTCAGTGTGTGGAAAAAGTTAAGAAATTTTATTAAAAACCTCAGTGTGGTTTACTGCATCATCAAAACTATCCTAATACAGTAATTTGAAGGAAGTAAATAGTTTGTCACACAGTTAATAATTACAGTGGTAATAAGTTTTGAATGATCTCTGGAAGCTTCACTTCACACTGAGAGCCTTCCTAACCTTTGTCAGAGGATTGTCCTGTGTAATGATCAGAACATTAGTAATCTGATCATTAATTAGTAATGCTAGTTAATGTAATTAGTAATTACATTAGTAATCTGGAAATATCTGATTCTCCATCTGCATTAGGTGCCTGAAAGAAGATCCTGCCACAATGTCTCTCCTGCAGAGAAGTCTGGATCCAGAGAAAATGTTAGGACTGGTAGATGTACTTTATACTGCCGTGTTTGATCTAAATCGCTGGAAAGAAGGAAGGTTGGTAGGCCTGACTGTGCCTGCAGTTGGTACAGAATTAGCATTGCATAACACTCCTTATTCAGGTGAAAAGGACTAGGAGACGCTTCATCTAGTTGCTAAAGCCACTTACACTATGAATCAGAATTTCTGGGCAGCAGCATTTGTCACGGTAGGAAAACCATGATGGGTTGGTTTTTTTCATACACATCTTAGCTTCCCATTTCAAGGACATCTTAGATTTATATGCCTCTGAGAAATTTGCTTTAACGTGTTGCTTTAAAATGGAGGTAGGAGTGGGTGGGAGTGGAAATCCACAGAGAAATCCAGAGACAAGAGGATGTGATCACTCCATAGCAAGGGGCTGATCCCCCAAAAGCCAGATCAGAACACCACTACCCTGAGAGGAAGACTAGATCTAATGTATGATCTCTCCTGTGGGTTGGCTCTGCATAAATTGTCGCGTGTCCATGGTGTCCATGAACTCCTGAACCAGCCTTGGTACCAGGTTCAAAGAAGGCAGCTTGAAGTTCCCCAGGACCATAAGCCTTAGGAACTCCACTGCCCACCTATCCATAGAGTTGCGGATCTCAGACAGTTGCTGCTATACTGCAAGGAGAGAGATAAGCAAACAGAAATCCTAACTGACCAACCTCACCTAGTGAGTCTCCCATCCAGCTATGTCTGGGACAGCACACCGTCAGTCTTCCTGCCTGCCCTGGAGTCTTGGCTAATGCCACATCCAAAATCCAGGGGTGCACATGACAGAGAGGAGGCAGAGACACATCTGGTTCCCATATTAGAACCAGGTAGGCCATTGGTTTGTATTTTGTTCGTTCCTGAATTGGATGTTTATCTAGTTTTTTAAGCCATTTTTAAAATCTGAACTAGAAGGTCATTTTTGTTTCCCCAGGGAACAAGCGTTGCCCTACATCCAGATCCAACTACAACGTGAGAGCTCTGACTTCGGAAGTCACACCGACTTACCATCTGGAAATGGCAGTAAAGCAACGGGGGGGTTGCAGAAGACTTTCTCAAAGTTGACATCACGATTTACCAAAAAAACTTCTTGTACAAGTTCAAACAACAGTGGAAATTATTCCATTCCTAATATACCTTCTAAAACCCATTTTATAGCTAACAACTCAGAGGACAAAGCAAAACTACCAAGTAATGCGGATGCACGACTGCAAAGTATTTTGAACCTTGGCAACTTTCCGAGGGTTCTTGAGCCTGCCCAGCTGATGCAGAGCTCAAACCATCATGGGGTCAACGGCCTCCTCGAAAGGCCAGAGGGAGGCCTCGTAGAAGATGGTAAGGATGCCAAGGGCATGAATTTACCAACTGACCAGGAAATGCAGGAGGTCATTGATTTCCTTTCGGGTTTCAACACGGGCAAGTCCCAACAGACTTCTCCACTGATGAGAAGGAGAACCTCGGTTGCCTCTTCTTCTGCTGCAGCAGAACAGAAAGCAGCTGCTGTGCAGCTGCCATCACTACAGTCGTCATCTCACACCCCACTGCACCATCTTCAGCCCGGGCTGCCCCAGCAGCCCCATCCCCAGAAACCCCAGCAGCAGCAGCAACAGCAGCAGCAGCAACAGCAACAGCACTATCAGCCCTTGCGCCAGCCCATTGGGTCGCAGCAGCGCCAGCCCAGTAAGTGGCCGGGGGGTTCCAGCCAGCCCCCAGGCCAGACGGTTGGGCCAGGACTGTCCTCGCTGCCTCAGTGGAGCAGCCACGCCTTTTCCGATCTGAGCTCTGACCTGTATAGCCTGGGCCTTGTGAACAGCTACATGGATAACATGATGTCAGAGATGCTGGGGCAGAAACCTCAAGGGCCTAGAAACAATACATGGCCAAACCGTGACCAAAGTGATGGGATCTTTGGGGTGCTGGGAGAATTTCTACCTTTTGACCCTGCAGGTGAGCTCAACTAACCAGTAGGTTATTTCACAGTGTATTGAATGTCTCCAGATGTTTTTGAGTACCAGGTTGTTATCCTGAGCTAGCATTCTCCTATCTGATCTGCTGTCGGGGCAGCAACCTGAGTTTAATTTCCTCTCTTCCTTTGATCTGAATTGCTTTACTTCGTTACTGTTTTTCAGCATGGTGAGCTAATTTGTGCTTATGCTTTTGATAACGTAGCTGCTATTGTAAGCTTTTTACGATGATGGCTTTGTTTGTATTCCTTTTTTGGTCAGCAAAGAAAGTTTTCCTTCAGGGGTCCGTGGGCATCAGGCCATCACCGCTTCCACTATGCTGGTGATCGCCTGGGTTTTGCTGCTTTGCTCATGGCTTGCATTACACAAAGACAACTTGCCAGGAAAGCACTTTTCTGTGAATATTCAGCATTCAACAGACATTCTGGACTACTGATTGGTTTCCTATGCATGCCCATGGATGTAGGCGCACACCGAGGGGTGGCTTGCTAAGCATAAAGAATTAAATAAACCGGATAATTGGGGAAGAAATAGCTGACTGATAGAGATTCCTTTTCTTCTGCCCAGTTGGCTCAGATCCAGAGTTTGCCCGCTATGTGGCTGGGGTCAGCCAGGCCATGCAACAGAAAAGGCAGGCGCAACACTTCCGTCGCCCCAGCAATGCACGTAGCAACTGGTCTCATCCTGATGACCTCCACAGGACCTGGCCCTTCCCGGAGTATTTCACAGATGGGTAAGGAGCCCTTTGTACACTGTATTGTGCAAAATATTATCGAAATTAAGAAAATTTAGTTTTAATTGATTGTTGTGAGCCTGTTTTGTTGATCCAATACATTTTATTTTTTAGATTAAATGTTCATGCTGCACTTCTCTTTGGTTCAAAATGGTACATATAGATAAGCAACACCTCTATTTTTCCTTTTAATAGCTCAGTATACTCAGCTAAGAATAATTCCAAACATAGGCACTTAAGCTACAAGATAAATTCTGTGTTTTACCTTGAAGTCTAATGAATTTGAAATTGTCCCTCGAGATTTTGCCCCATCAAGTTTGACTCTGACTAGAGAGTGCAAGAACCCTGTTTCCCGCAGCTCCCTGGTTAGTCCCTTTCAACCCCGCCTTGCTGTTTCTTTGTAGGGAGATGACCAGCAGCTGGTCAGGGACTCAGGGGGACTCTGCCAGCTCCAGTGACGAGACCTCCTCAGCCAATGGAGACAGTTTGTTTTCCATGTTCTCAGGGCCTGACATTGTGGCTGCTGTCAAGCAAAGAAGGTACGTCAAAGAAGGAATGTTTCCTTTGCAGAAGAGCTGGCTGTCTTAACCTTAGTTTTTTCCCTTGCCCTAGCAGGAATCACAGGTGCAGCTGTTTTGACATTCAGATCTCTCTCCTTTCTTACTGCCCCTGAATTGATTCCCGTGTGGTGCTACCTCAACTTACTATATAGATTTACATTGTAAATGAGGGACTGAGAGGCAGAATTCAGATAGTTTGATGACGCACACATGGACCAATTGTGATGCCCCTGCAGAGTCAGGATAATTGCTGTAAAGTAATTATGAAAGGAGTCTGTGAGGGAATGTCTCACCTGTCCAGGTAACAAAAGAATGGAGCTGGTATGAATTGGGAATGGCTCCAGTCTTGTGTCAGAGCCAGTAAATGTGTTGCTGGATGCCTGGATGCCTCCCAAGGGTAACCCAAAGGCCTGGGTGGCAGGTTGAATCTTTGCTTAGATACCCAGCAGGTTAATTAAACATACTTGAACTAGATGAATTCTTGGCTGGGTCCAGCGAGATTGCTCCTAGCTTAGAGATGATAGGGGGAGCAATTACAGCTTCCCAGTTATTCCAGATGAATACTGGGATACTAATTGATGGAATGGTGAAGTAGAATTCTCAGAGCACTGTGTGTGGCTAGGTGGGTTGGTATCTCCACTGAATGGAATCAGTTAATGCGGGGATCTCTTCGTCTGGCATATTTGGGGGTGCCATGCCTTCTTCAGTGTGACTGAATACAGGATTGGTAGATTAAACAGATTTTTTTTTCATCAAACTATCGTGACATTTTCCCCTCATTGAAATGAATACGTAAATCATTTGCCGCTTGTAAATCGCTTCGAAGAGAGATGGGTGGCAAACAAATTTACTAAATCCATCAACATTTTTATTTTTTGATTTTTCAGAAAACACAGCAGTGGGGAACAAGACACAAGCACACTTCCTTCACCACCACTCCTTTCCACCGTGGACGATCATAACCAGGCAAGTCTTGGACTGAATATGGCGCCTCTTCAAGAGGCTGCGAGCAGAAGGCATGCATTGAGCTTCTAAAGCAGCCACTTGAAACAAATGGAGACTCGGATTAAGCCGCTTTCTTAAATTTCCTAGATTAAAGGCTGATGACTCCCCATTCTCTTTGGGTGAATGGAATTTATTTCAGGTTGCTTACTTTTATTTTATAAACAAAATGTATTATGAGGTTGCTTATAAGGTTGTTTCTTTAGGGAATTGTAGTGATTACTCCTCTTAGTTTTTCCACAGCCAGATTTGGGGTTTGGCAGGAAAACCATTTGGGTGAGGAGCTTTGATTGGCTGGTACCGCTAGAAAACCTTCATCACAGCACCAGGACAGCTTGTGTGCATTTTCTCCCATAGCCAGAGAAGGGCAAAAAGAGGGAGCCTTAATTCAGGAAGGGGAGAATGCTCAGTTGGAGGGCAGGAACTAAGGCGAGGGTTGGGCATGAGCAGATGTCTCTTTTGAAAAACCTTCCCAGAAACCGCCCGTTCCATGCGGACCCTTACAAGGCAGCCCAGGGGCACTTTTACAAAAGACAAGAGTTCTGTGCTCCCTCCAAGAAAAAGTGAGATGGCAGGGCTCATATATAAAGGTCTTCAAAGACAGCATTGGGTTATCTGGGGCAAAGGTTGCTGAGGGACAGCTTTATTTTAGTATTTCATACTTTTTTTCCCCGGAACTGTATAGAAATGATTGAATGAGCCATTAAGCAGTTAATTGTATGAACAATAACTTGAAAGGCTCTGTTAAGAATTGATTTAAGATCCTGTTAAAGCCAAAAGACTGGGGTGGGGGGGGCGGGTTGGTGGAGGGTGTGAAGTCTGTGTGTTTGTCACTTTTCCCTGGCTTGGGGGCAGAGTGTGAAGCTCAGATGTCCTCCTTGCTCTTGCAGGACAACAAAACGAAAACTTGGCCCCCGAAGGCGCCTTGGCAGCACACGCAGTCGGGTCAAACTATGTCTTTCTATCAGCTAAGCAGCCCTGCCAGCCACTGGAACGACCCCATGCAGATGCTGCCGTCTCCCGTTTGGTCAGCCGCCAATGACTGCCCTCCGCCCACAGGAATGGCCTCCCCGTTTGCCTACACCCAGCAGCCTCCGCAGTCGCCACCATTGCCCCTGGCTCAGCACAAGCAGGGGCACAAGGGCTTTAAACCTTTTCCGGGCAAGCACGAGCGTCGGCCATCCTATCTGCCACAGTACTGATGCCCCGTTTCCTCCTGGCCGGAGAAGCAGCAGCCGAGGACCAAAGTCTTTGGTATGATCCGGGCTTGCTTGGCTTCTGTCTGCTGGGTGGGAGGTTGCGGGGGGGGGTGACAGCTTTGATAGTGAAGTCTGTCGTTCCTTGCAGCCCTTGGCACACGGTGTCTACACAACAGCCTAAACTGTGACCCTTTCAAAGCATATGAAAGATGCCCCGGTAACAAATGGTGACACTCTTACCACAGAAAACACTGTATTTTATAGCTATTTTTTCATATAGATTTATAGTTACCATTTCTTGCTAAAACAGATTTGAGTATTTTTAAGCCAATCTAGCAGTTTTGCTCAACGCTCATTTTCTTCAGATTTCTAATTGACAAAATTATAAAGTCTTCGCTCTGACTTTCACAGGCTGTGATAGCTTTTTTAATGCAGTAGTTGTTAATATGCTGCAAACTCTTTGAAACAGGAGTGGGGCAAACAACAACTGCAGACCTAATTCTTTCCAGTTATTTAGTTTGTGCAAAACAGCTGGAACCGCTCAAAGTCTGTGAAAAGCGATCTGGCCAAGCAGTGAGCACCATCCACCTCCATGAAGTCCTTTTGGTGGGTTTATGACACTACATTTGATACTCTGACATTTGGCCAAAGGCATTATCCATACAGTGCTCCTTAAATATATGAAAGAATAGTTACGACTACTTGCAAATAGAAGTCTTATTTCAATGCTAGACTTAGTGTGTAAAAACATGAGCTGGCTCAGAAGAGAGAGAACTTAAAACACTATTTTTTGTAGTGCTAAGAATTAAAATAAAGTACTTACAGTCAATATGTGCCATTAAATAAATGAACCTGTGGAATTAGAAATATCTTCCAACCAAAGTGGATCTGGGGAATGACTGGTGCTTCAAATGGGAAAAAGGTAAATATGTATAGTGATCCCATTGTATATTAATTGAAGTGAGAGAAGTCTTTATAAAACCTATTTAAATTTTCATATTTCATCTTTGAAAGAGTAATTATAAACCACAATATTTTCTGGTATAAAGGTTTTTGACAGTATTAATATTATTTTTATATTTTCTTAATTCATATCATTCTAATACATTGACAAGTAAAATGGGTTATTAGTTATAAATACATAGTTTTTGATGAAGATAAAAGCACATTTAAGTTCCCATTTTCTACAAACTTACATGTGTATATTAAAGATACCAAATTTATATATATATATATATGAATATACACACACATATACATATATATGTGTGTGTGTGTATGCATGTGTGTATGTATGTGTGTGTGTATATATATATATATATATATATATATATATATATATATATATATATATATATATATATATATATATATATATAGAAAGACACTAAATGTTGGGGTGGATAGCATAAAAGCCCTTCCACCCTCTGCTTGTGCGCCGTTTGGCGGGCCTCAAATGTTACTCTTTGTGCTGGTTAAGGATGCCAATGTTGCCTGTATTTATGATATTGTCATCTTGTTTCCTGAAATCCCATCCTTACCATGTTTACAGAACTGTTTGCTGTGCATAACTTTACAGTCATGTGCTTTGCACAATCAGTGTGGCTTCTGTCTGTACATTGTTAATGTTCTGTACTTTCTGCTAAAATGTTGGTGAATTTAAAAGTGATTTTGAGTCTCCTCAAGTATACAATTGAAAACTTGTATTGGACCTAAAATTGATTGCAGTTGTATGCCACAAGGCTTTCAAGGACAGATATATGTTGTGTTGAAATTTCCTATAGAGCATTTAAGCTGCTGTTGCAGTTGAGTGACAAATGCAAACATTGGCAATTTTCTAAAATTGAAGTTAAATAGTGGAAATGCAGGTGAATCATTTTTTGTCTGGTAGGTGCTGCATCGTCCACTGCTTCCAGTTATTCTGAACACCTATAATTTTCCCAAGTATTGGCAAGCAAGGTTTTACACAGCCAAGTGCAAGGGGCATGGTGCTTAGTCAGATTATCTTTTAATGCAGTACTTATGTGAATAACTAATGCTTTGGAACTGGAACTGTACCTTTTGTTTTTAATGTTGAAGCACCTGTAAGTAAAAACTACCCTATTTGCTTTATTAAAGATATACCTTTAATAATAGATTATATCGTGTTAAAATAAGATATATCCAAAAGATAACGAGTACCATTATGTTGACAGTTATTCTCCTGCTGTGGCTGGAGAGAATCCTTAGCTGGGTTCCTCCTCATTCCAGCAGACAAGAACGATTTTGGGGTGCCCAAGGTGGGAATAAAAGACTTCTTTCTACTGGAAGTTGGGAGGCAGCCCCTACTGCATGGATTCTACATACAATTGATTCGACCTTCCCGAGGTGGGAGGAGGGGTCTGCCTGCTCCATTATCCACTGCAAGAGCTTCCCACTAATCTGCCTCCAGCCTTTCCATTTTCCTTAAATATTTTGGTTTTATGGATTGTGGTGCCCTCTAAAAAGCTGGTAGATCCTGTAACCATCTTGAGTATTTCAGGAGAGATCTCAGATGGATGGCGTCATAATTTGGAGCAGGGGTCACCAATCTTTCGGGGACCACTTCATCTCAGGGACCAAAATTCATAATTTTAAATCCCATGGACCACTAATACTATTTTTTTTAAAGATAAAAATTATTTAGTGCAATATAAAAAATGCAGATAATTTTTTTGCAGACCACCAAAATTTTCTCGCGGATCACCAGTTGGTGACCACTGATTTGGAGAGCTTGCCTTCAAGCAGCTACCTATCCAGGAGGCTCAGTCAGCCCATCTGCCAGGCAGGATTCTCTCCTCACATCTCAGAGTCTTCCTTGGAGAGCCCAGTGCAGACTCCTTAGGAGTAATGGTGTCATCCTTGATCCCTTGCCCTGTAAAAGAAGGGTGCCCCCCACATGGACCAAAGGGGAAAATGTGTTTTTTTAAGAAAAGGAGCATTGAAAACCCAGAGAACAGGTGCTCCTATGGCTGACACTCTCACTGGGGGGAGGGTCTGGTTTTCTGCTTCTAGATAGGTAGTAGGGGAGGGAGACCTGTCAAAGGGTTTCCAGGTATACCCTATTCATGGAAATAGCATATTCATAATATTCTCATTGCTGACCAGAATTTTTTATAAAATTCTCATTTCTGAAGGAACCCAATCCTAGCCATCCACTAAGCCATTATTGAATCTGGTGACTGAAGCCTTCCCAGTAGAAAGCAGCCCATTCCATGCCCTTTGGTGGAGAGCAAACTACCAATCAAAGCAGCAGCGGTCTAGATCCCAAATAACAAAGACTTCTCAAGATCTTTTTTTTCCTGTTTGCCTAAATGACCTACTGTACCTACAGTACCATAGATACCTGAGTGCTTTGCAGTTTTCCATAGTCATATTATAGAATTCAAGTCCCTGTATCACAATTGATTTATAACTGTGCCCTGGTGATAATAGAAAGAAAAATACTTCCGGAGGCTCCAAATCATTGGTCATATCCTTGCCACCAAGGCCATAGAGGCAGTTCCAGTGGCAAGAGTCTCAATTTGTTACAAGGTTTTTTTCCACAGTACCTCAAAAGAAGGTGGATTGGAGTGATTGAGATTTCATAAAAATAACTCAGTATCAGAGTCATCTATATTTCTTATGGACATACAAAATCCCTTTCAGATTACCTTCAGCCTAGAAACTATTAAGCTTCTTGTGCAAATGTACATACATTCTTTTGCCTATTCCACTGGAAGTTCTTGAGATATGAATATCAGGGCTGCCTCTCCCCATGTACCCTCCTCCTTTTGGGGCAGCATTGACATCCAGAATGTATACAGAGACATCAATCTACCCAATTCTAGGGGACCTCATTAAAAAGCCATGCTTCCTACTTTAAAAAAGACAATCATAACATCCAGAATCCAATGCTTCTCATCTAGTCTTGGCATAATTCAGAAGAAATATCTGCATCTAACAACGTGCAAGCAACTGGAAACCATTTTAGGCAGTTACCTGGTTCTCCCAGATAACAGAGAACTATAGGAGAATTATAGGAGTGATCAGGTTAGAATTGCATGTCAATTAAACTGACTAATCCTGGTTTATGCCCAGGGCCTCATCATGCATGGATTGAGTTCACTCATACCCTGCTTGAGCAGGGGGTTGGGCTCGAAGACCTCCAAGGTCCCTTTCAATATAACAATCTTACAATGAGTTCTGTTTTCCTTCCAGAAAGCAATAATGGTGGGAAAACAATCTGATTCCACTGAGCCTCACACATGGAAGAGTCCTTTGAATAATGGATATTTAAGGCTGTAAATGATGGATATTTAAGGCTGTAGACAGGAAATCCCATCTTGGAGATCCTTAACCATGGCTTCAAGCATACCATAAAATCTTAGTGGGCTGGAAAACCAAATCTGTAGAAATCTGTTGAGTTACTTTGAAATCATTTACTACCTTGACAAGTTCTGCTGATTTCGGGAGAAATGGAAAAATGAACACATGTGATATGTGAAGGCAGAACCTAATCTGTCGCAAGAGAAGCTCCAAGAACTTGGGAAGAGGTGTCAGTTTCTGTTCTTCTAGATAGAACACATCTAGGGCTCCTTCAGTTTCAAAGGCAGATTTGGTTTTACTGGTCTGATGTGGATCTGGAAGAATGTAGAACAGGGATGTCAAACTCGCGGTGTCACGTGATGTATCACTTTTTTCTCCTTTGCTAAACCAGGGGTGGGCATGGCCAGCGCGTGACATATCCGGCCCGTGGGCCATGAGTTTGACAGCCCTGATTTAGAAGAATGTAGATTCTCCTACTGAGCAGGGGCTGGATAGATTTCCAAGGTCGTTTCCAGCTCCTATCCTATCCACAAGTTTTTCAAGAGATCACACGGTTCAGTATCCTTCAGTAGATCTTTTTCCACTATAAGCTATAACTGTTGCCTGAATAACAGTATCTTCATGGTGGTAGCCATAGATTCTCTGAACATCAGATGTTCCCTGGGGGTCTTCTGTGCCTCTAGCCTCAATTCACTCTGCTAACCCAGATGCTGATTTGATACACCTGAAGACCACAACTGATTATGATGCAACTGTTCACAACCCCTCTCTCTCCCACTGAACGCCCTCAGCCAGTGATCCCAGCTGCACTCTCTGGGCTCCATTGCTCGGTCCTGAAAGGGCTGCTCTGCCCACGTGCACGTGTTTGAATCTATCTTAGTAGCAAGTTAACTTCCTCCTGCAAGGTGAGCTTCCTAGGCTGGTTGGATGGGCCTTCATGGACCCATTCAGGACTCCCCAGTCACATTCAAGGCAACTCCACTTTCTATGGCATACAAGACCTACAGCAGCTGTGCTTCCGTTGACATTTAGAGAAGCAGTGACACAAATGGGATGCCCTTTAAAGCCCATCTTCATTTTCTTTCCAGTGTGCCAGTGCTGCCCCCAAGTTATTGTCCGTGACCGTTCCCAAGTGAGTTCTATACCTGTGTGGTGCTTGGGCCTTGTCTGCAGGTGTCCCACCAAAAGCAACACAAGCCCAGGCCTTTTCCATTAGTGCTTCTCTGAGCAGGAAGATACTCCTTCTACATAAATATCGTAGTTCTTCGAGTCTGAAGAAGACATGCAGTTCATCTGTGGATATGGAGGTGGCTCTGCAGTCCCGGTGAAACTCCAGGGTCTAGCACAGTGGGGCTCTGGAAGTCCATTGTTTTAGCAATAACTGTAGGTGTTACTCTGTGATGCCATTCACAATTTTCTGTTAGCGAAGGCTTCACAGCACAGGGCTTTCCACGACTTCTGTTAGCAAGCTGCAGTTTCTAACTCTCATTGCTTAATGTAGAGGTATCTCCTTCCGTAGAAAAGTCCTGCACCCAGCCTGTTCAGCAAATAGCCCCCACCCACTCCTTTGCAACCCCTCCAAAGTTCTACCCAAAACTTCATTCCAATCACAGGAGGAAAATAAAACACTGGGCATAGCAATGAGTTGAGGGTACCTGCTCTCTTCTTGCAAAGATGATTGATTTTGCTGACCAGGGAAATATATGTACACTATGCTCCACCTACTATCTTTATAAAAGAGAGCGCTGAGCTTGATTTGGAGGTGGAGAGGAGTATCTGTCTGTATCTGTATGGGAAACAAGCAAGTATGTGGAAGCTACAAAAATCATTGCTGAAAAATGCAACTCTCCTTGAAAATTAGCTTGAACCATACTTGTTTGCCTCTTTGTCTTCTCTTCATTTACCATTCCCTTGCTTTCTTTCGATCCATGCAGTTTTCTTCTTTCTGTTCTCTTCCCACTGGAGCTATCATTTTCCCCTGCAGCATCTCCATCCTATTCCCCCCCCCCTTTCTGGCTGTTTCTGCTAGAAAGAGTTAAGTGTTGTGTGCATATTTGTTTTTTGTGTGAGAAAGAATGGGTAGTACATGCAGATGGGAATATGCTAATTCAATAAAGGGAGTGCCTTATTTTACAGGTAGTACACTTTGATCAATAGGCTTGGATTCAGTTCATAAAAACAATCACTTTTTTTCCTCTTTGCTCTGCCCATTGTTAGGCTGTGAATTCTGCCACGTATATTCACTTACCACATGTACATATAAGCCATTTATTGGAGCATATGAATATGCAGCATACGTTTCATCTGAATATACTAAGATGTGTTTTAAAAAGCTGTCAGATTACCAAAAACAGCATGTCACAACTATTGTAAAATGGATGTTTAGGCACTGCAGTGCTATAATGTGAACTTTCAGATTTGATTGACTTTTCTTATCACCCTGGTAACTTAAATTCAAGAAGTTGCTCTAAATAAGTTTATTTAATTGAAATCCTTAATAAATGATTTTGGAATTTTTGATACATTTATAATAATTTTACAATGATTTAGCAAGTTCTAATACATTTGTGGATTCCAAACTATAACTAGAGGGCAACGTCACTTGCATTTAGGTTCTAATTCAACATTAGCCACAGGAGAGACCGAAAGGAGAACTAAGGACTCCTAGAACTAAGGAGAAATTTCCTAACAATGAGAAGAATTAACCAGTGGAATGACTGGCCTTCAGAGGTTGTGGGTGCTGGCAGGTTTTAAGAAGATATTGGACAACCATTTGTCTGAAAATGGTCTAGGGTCCCTTGCTTGAACAGAGGCTTGGACTAGAAGACCCCCGAAGTCTCTTCCAACTCTGTTAATCTAAAAGATATTTAAGAATAAATTTTTAAAGGGTTTTTATTCTTCTAAATTTTTGGGAATTTTGAAAATTATTTTTAGATGAACTTCAAAAATGTTTAATTTTTTTTAATAAAATTTTACATAAATTTATTTTTTAATAAACCACTAGTTTAAGAGATGGTGCCAAAGAGAACTTTGAATTCCTAGACCAGTCTGCATTACCTACATGAAGGGCTTCTGGCAAGGGAAGGGCTGCATCTCAAAAGAACTGGGGAAAATGTATTTGGAAGACGACTGGCTCAGCTTATCCAAAGGGCTTTAAAGTAAACTTGAGGGGGGAGGGTGACCAGTCTCTAGGAATTTTAGTGCCTAATCCCAAATTTAAACCCCAAGACAACCAACCAAATGAGGTAGAGAATGATGAGGAAGGTGATATAGAGCAAGAGATGTAGGAACCATACCCAGAGTGAGCCATAAAGGATTCATGCTTATACATGAACACTCAAGGTTTGGGGAACAAACAGGGTGAATTTAAAAGTACTAATATATACCTGATGGGATGAAACTCACGACTGGAATGTACTGCTGGAATATATAAAGTGTTCAAAAGAAACAGACATAACAAAAGAGGAGGTGGAATTGCATTACATGTAAAAAATCATTACAACTTTACAGAAATGTATAAAACCAATGTAATGAAAAATTATTTAGTTTTATTAGGAGGGAACATTTCGAGACTGCTAATGGATCCAAGAACAAAAAAGCCACTTAGAAAGCACATTACCCTGTTGGTTGCATCAATCTGTTTCACTTGAAAGCTCATATACATTAGATTGCCAAATACATCAGCACTTAAGATAATTCCAGTTTTTTTTAAAATAAATTATAGTTTACAATCAAAGCTTAGCATTCTTAGCATAAGACAAAATGAAAAAATATGAAAAAACTTCTGCCTGTAAAAACTCTGACCCCCCCAAGATTTCCCGTAGTGAAATTGTAACTGACTTCAAGAGCATTTTCGTTTTGCATATGGAGAGAAATCAAACAATATTGACTGATCATGCAAAGGCATGTCCTCTTTTACAGGAAGCTCAGTTCTGAGATTCTTCAGGTGCAGCTGGCCGTCTCTTCCTCAGCAGATTCATTCTCTGTAAATACAGATGTGCTGGGAATCGTATCACTCTATGACCGTCTTGTCTACGTTTGGGGAAGGAGATGCATCAGCAATAGTAGCCAAATAAATAAGATTTCTGTGCAGTGTATGCTGGTGCCTGTAGGAAGAAAAGAAAGCAGCAATTGAATTTTCAGAGCTGCTGTTCTAGTTTCTCAACAGCTGCCAAAGACTTTTGGGGTCTTCTCACTAAAGCAAGCTCCATCCTGTATTCATAGGATTGCAATTGATGCCTTACGCTAAGCTGCTTATTTATACATCTAATCACCTACTTTGATTTCCCAATTCCAGGACAATGTAGGGTTAATTACTAACCTCCACCTGAAATAGTTATTTGTTAACTGTATGTTGTCCAATTAAATTCGTTTGATTAGTCCCATCCAGCTAAACTGAATGGGACAAGTTGCCACAGGGAAGTTACTGTGGGGCAACTCACCACAGGCCAATTTAACAATTCAATTTAATTTTTTAACAGAAACCTGGTCTTTGAGTTTATCAACACTTTCATGCAAACGATATTTCCGCTGGCAGAAGCACACTTCAGGGGCGGCAGCAAGTAATCTAGAGTATGTGATATGGATGCCACTCTTCACCCGAAGGGTTAGGGTGATCAACCTGCCACCAATGGATCCAGGCATGAAAAACGAGTGGGATTTAATCATGCATCCTTCTGCCAGAATAAAAATCCTTACTGCAGACATTCTGAGGCTCTTCCTTTATTCTGATACTCCACAATGCAGCGGATCAGCTGATCGTTTTCTTCCAGCAGCTGAAAGTCACAAGAGGCACTGTTAACATACAAAGGCAGCTCCTTCTGTAGAAAGTCTGTACCCACCCACCCTCCTAGGGAATGAAATATTTGGGGGGGGATATTAAAAAGGCAGGTTAGAACAGGGGTCTCCAACCTTGGTCCCTTTAAGACTTGTGGACTTCAACTCCCAGAGTCCCTCAGCCAGCAAAGCTGGCTGAGGAACTCTGGGAGTTGAAGTCCACAAGTCTTAAAGGGACCAAGGTTGGAGACCCCTGGGATAGAATATTTCCCCTAAAGAAGAAATGGGGTGGGTGGCTGGATCTTAAGGGAGGAAACAACCAGCCCGTCTCCCTGCCCCAAGCAGAAACTGAGGCGGCTTTTAGAAATGTAGGTCTGGCGATCCATTCAGAGGGCCTGGCTCGGGCAGAGACTCCAGGTAAGCCGCCCAGTTAGGGAAGGGAAAGGTTGCCGAGAGTAGCTCCTACAAGGCCCCATTGGAATCCAGAAGGGGGTAGAAACCCAGCCACTCTCGGCCCCATTTTGCCCGCTGGGGCTGGGCGGCTTCCGCTCATCCATAAACGGCCCTTTCCTCCGTTTCATTCCCGGCTTTTCCTTCCAACGCTTCATCGAGGCTTCCTAAGCGGCCAGGCCGGGCCGGAGACGCCCCTCGGGGCTCCCTCCAGCCCGGGACCCTCGAATCCACCCCGCAGGCCGCGCGGCCTGGGCTGAAGCCGGACTCGCCATCGGCACATTCGCCCCTTCTCCGCCGAGCGCCCGGGCAGCGGTGCCACCCCCGAACCTCCGCCCCAGGAGGCGGGAGACGGTCGCAGGAAGGAAGCGCGGCCCACCCGGAGCCGTTTCCTCCCACGCGGGCTCCCTGCCCCGAGGAGGCCCCTTTCGCCCTCAGCCGCCGCTCACCCGCCGCAGCGTCTCTTGGTTCACCTCAGCTTTGCCGCGCAGGCGCTCGGGGACGAAGACCACCGACATGGCGCGGCCGGAAAGCCAGCTTTCACCGCCGCAAGGCCTGCCGGGAGTCCCCGCTACGCCACCATTGGCTGCTCTCTGCGGCTCCCGCGCGGGAGGCCCCGCCCCCTCGGGCGCCAGAGACGAGCGATCAGGTAGAGCAGCTCACCCTGATTGCCTTGCTAGCTTCCGAGTACATTTTTTTCCTAGGAGCGTTTGGGTGCCTTTAGGGGAGACGGGACAGCGGGCTCCGGTATTTGAGGGGCTGCCACAAAGAAGCTGGGAGGCTGCCTATTTCCCAGCACAAGGAGCAACGGGTGGAAACTAAGCAAGGAGAGGAGAGGAGAGGAGAGGAGAGGAGAGGAGAGGAGAGGAGAGGAGAGGAGAGGAGAGGAGAGGAGAGTAGAGTAGAGTAGAATAGAATAGAATAGAATAGAATAGAATAGAATAGAATAGAATTTTTATTGGCCAAGTGTGATTGGACACACAAGGAATTTGTCTTGGTGCATAGGCTCTCAGTGTACATAAAAGAAAAGATACCTTCATCAAGGTACAACATTACAACACAAATGATGGTCATAGGGTACAATTTAACACTTAATTGATACAACACTTAATGATAAGCATAGGGTACAAATAAGCAATCAGGAAACAATCAATATCAACATCAATCATAAGGATTACCAGCAACAAAGTTACAGTCATAGTCATAAGTGGAAAGAGATTGGTGATGGGAACGATGAGAAGATTAATAGTAGTGCAGATTTAGTAAAAAGCAACCTAGAACTAAGGAGAACTACTAACTAACTACTAACTAGAGCATACAAAACATTTGCCAGACCTATTCTTGAATACAGCTCATCCGTCTGGAACCCATACCTCATCTCTGACATAAATACAATAGAACGAGTCCAGAAATATTTCACTAGAAGAGTTCTTCACTCCTCCGAAAACAACAAAATACCTTATACCAACAGACTTGAAATCCTGGGATTAGAAAACTTACAACTCCGTCGACTCCGACATGACCTGTGTTTAACACACAAAATCATCTATAGCAATATCCTTCCTATAAAAGACTACTTCAGCTTCAATCGCAATATTACAAGAGCAAAAAATAGATTCAAGCTAAATGTCAACCGCTTCAAACTTGATTGCAGAAAATATGACTTCTGCAACAGAGTTGTTAACGCTTGGAACTCACTACCTGACTCCATAGTCTCTACTCAAAATCCCAAAATCTTCAACCAAAAACTGTCTACTATTGACCTCACCCCATTCCTAAGAGGACTGTAAGGGGCGTGCATAAGAGCACAATAGTGCCTACCGTTCCTGTCCTATTGTTCTCTTCATTATATCAAATTAATATTATCGATGCATATTTTTTACTTATATATTTTCTTCAATACATGTTGTTTTATCTATGACAATTGTTTGTGTATACTGTTGTGACAAAATAAAATAAAATTTAAAAAAAAAAGAACTTTCCTAACCATAAGAAAAGAGCAGAGCAGAGCAGAGCTGGAATGGACCTTGGAGGTCTTCTAGTCCAGCCCTCTGCTCAAGCAGGAGAACCTATATCATTTTAGACAAAGTGACTGGTAGAGCAATCAACCAGTGGAATGCCTTGCCTACAGAAAATGTTTGCGCTGCGTCACAAAGGTCCCTTCCAACTTTTTATTTTATCTAAGACCTTCCCTTGGGGCTTGATCTCAAACTTCAGGTTTTTCCAGGCTGCGGTGGTGCAGTGGTTAGAATTTTTTTTTAATTTACATTTATATCCCGCCCTTCTCCGAAGACTCAGGGCGGCTTACAGTGTGTAAGGCAATAGTCTCATTCTATTTGTATATTTACAAAGTCAACTTATTGCCCCCCCAACAATCTGGGTCCTCATTTTACCTACCTTATAAAGGATGGAAGGCTGAGTCAACCTTGGACCTGGTGGGACTAGAACCTGCAGTAATTGCAGGCAGCTGTGTTTTAATAACAGGCTTCTTACAGCCTGAGCCACACCGCGGCCCTAATGCAGTACTGCAGGCTACTTCTGCTGACTGCCTGCAATTTGGCAGTTCGAATCTCACCAGGTCAAGGCTGGCTCAGCCTTCCATCCTTCCGAAGTGGGTAAAATGAGGGCCCAGATTGTTGTGGGCAATAAGGTGACGCTGTAAACTTCTTAGAGCTTACAGCCCTATAAAGCGGTATATAATTCTAAGTGCCATTGCTGTTCCTCATCCGAAAGGCCTCCAGTGGCCCCATCTAGGAAGCTTCTTCAGCTCTGACTGGATGGTGGGGAATGGAAAGATTTAGCAAATACCAGTAAATAAAGCAACACAGAAAACCATATAATTGCAGCTTTTTACTTCATTTCTATTAACCTTGCTTGCTGCAGATGAAAATGTACATGCAAATGGAAATCACATGGCCTTAGAATGCTGGGATGGTCTTAAATGCAAGATTGGTTGCAAAGTTTTAAGGGGCTTAATATTACATTTAAAATTCTTGAGACCAAAGGTCATCTAAATTTGACAAAAATTTTAAGCTACGTTAACTTTGAACAGCCTCCGAAACAGTTAAAGAGATTACAAATCTCCACCTAGTTTACTGCCGCAAATCAGTTAAATTGTTGGGCTTTATTTACGCATTTATCACAAAGTGATTCTGGGTAGCATGCAATAAAATAAAAAATTAAAACATATAAAACCAACAGCTTTCAGAATCATTGCCTCAGTAAGATGGGAAGATGGGTAGAAGTTCAATAAATAACATTTGGGCCACTGGAGCGTTTGCTGGAGATGGAGCCATCAGAAAAGGTTCCTGTGGATGCCAGCCTTCCTCTCAGTATTAGGAAATACCCTCCAGGACTTCGTCAACTTCCGGACCTCCGAACCTTTCGTCGCGAGCTTAAAACACACTTATTCATCTGCGCGGGACTGGATTAGATTTTAAAGTTATGGGTTTTAAGGGGTTTTTATTATTTATACTATTTTAAATTTGGGCAATAGAATAAGTTTTTTAATTGTTGTTTTTAATCTGTATTTATATGTATTTTAACTGCCTGTGAACCGCCCTGAGTCCTTAGGGAGATAGGGCGGTATATAAATTTGAAAAATAAATAAATAAATAAATAAATAAATAAATAAATAAATAAATAGGGAACCAGAGGCAGCTCCTCCGGAGGGGCCCCTGGCTGGAGAAGGCAGCTCCAGAGGGGCAGCCTAGCTGTCCAGCTGCTTCCCACAGGATTTATTGGGCACCTTCCGTTAAAATGGGCCCAGAAGGGTTAGTGGGGGCATCACCCCCACTTTCATCCCCTGCAACCAATTTTGGTCACCAGACTACAAAAAGGATGTTGAGGCTTTGGAAAAAATGCAGAGAAGAGCAGCTAAGATGATCAAAGGCCTGGAGGCTAAAACATAGGAAGAAAGGCTGCAGGATTTGGGTTTGGCTAGTCTAGACAAAAGAAGAATTAGGGGTGACATGATAGCAGAATTCCAATATTTGAGGGACTGCCACAAAGGGGGGGGGTGTCAGCTTATTTTCCAAAGCACCAGAAGGCAGGAGAAGCAGCAATGGATGGAAACTTATCAAGGAGAGAAGCAACCTGGAATTAAGGAGAGACTTCCTAACAGGGTGGACAATTAACCAGCGGAACGGCTTGCCACCAGAAGTTGTGGCTGCTCCATCGCTGGAAGTTTTTAAGAAGAGTCTAGACCAGGGCTCTCCAACCTTGGCAACTTTAAGCCTGGTGGACTTCAACTCCCATAATACCCCAACCAGTTTTGCTTTGCTGGAGAATTCTGGGAGTTGAAGTCCATCAGGCTTAAAGTGGCCAAGGTTGGAGAGCCCTGGTCTAGAAGGCCTCCAAGGTCGGGAAACGACTGCTCTGTCAGGCCCCGCCCACTGGAGGCGTTTCCTTCTACGGCCCCGCCTCTTTCGCGCAAAGCCATCTCCTCCGCAGAAGCGCGACGCTGCGCCTCGCCGACTCTACTTTTCTTAAGTCTGCCCTTTCTCGCGCTCTCCAATCTCGTAGCGATTGGTCGACGTCTCCCGGCAAAGGCGGCCCTCGCCTTGATTGGCAAGCCGGCAAGCCAAAGACAGAGCCAGGTAGGCGTGCCCGGGAGGGGCCGCTTCGCGCGCGGTCTGTTGCCAGGGCGTCGGTTGTCCGGCAGCGGCCAATCGGGGCGCGGGATGGGCAGGGGGCGCCCGGAGCCGTTTTCTCGCAGAAGCGCCGCCGCTCCGCCAGGTGGGTCTTCAAGGGGCCGCTCGAACCGGTCTCAGCTCTCCGGGGGTTGCCGCGCCATTCCTCGAACCGGCGGCGCGGCGGAACTCCCCGCCACTAGATGGTCAAGGCGGAGGGCGGAGGTCAGGCCGCAGCCTTGTGGGCTCGGCGCGGTTTTGGGGCTCCCAGCCGCAGCCACGGAAGGAGGGAGGGAGGCGCCCTCCTAGGAGAGGCCGGGCTGAGCTGGGGCTTCTCTTTCAGACGATCTCCTCCCGCCTGGAAGGGAGACGCCGCCGCCGCCGCCGCCGCCACGGAGGGTTCCCCGCTGACGAAGCTGCCGCAGCTGCTCTCTGGGAAGCCGGATCCGGGGCCCTGCGGGGCTGAGCCCCCGCGCTGCCGGACGAGGCCCCGGGCAGGACGGGGAGGCGGCCATGGCGGCAGCCGTCGCCACCAAGACGGCCTGGAAGCTGCGTGAGTGGAGCTGCCCCGCTTCTGCCCATCTCGGCCCGCTCCGGTCCTCCCAGGGACGGGGAGGGGGGCTCATCCCGGGGCCCTTGGCGGCTGCTCCAGGAGGAAAGGCCCGGTTGCCCATTTCCCAAAGCGCTGGTGAGGCTCTTGGTGTCCAGCTCGCCCGGTGGCCTTTCCCTGCGAAGCCCCTCCAGGAACGGAGGGAGGAAAAGGCAGCAGCCGAGCGAGCCCACTGACGTCGCCCTGGAAGTCAGGAAAGCAGCTCATCCGTTGCCTTCGCTTTGCTCCCGCAGAGGAAATCATTGCCCACAGCAGCAACGTCTCTTCCCTTGTCTTGGGCAAAAGTTCAGGCCGGCTCCTGGCAACGGGTGGAGATGACTGTCGAGTTAACATCTGGTCAGTTAACAAGCCCAACTGCATTATGGTAAGATGTGGCTGACTTCTTTGTGATCATCCAAGCCCCCCCCCCTCCGTATTTGCCTTTTTCCACCCCTGATCCTCCTCTTCTTCGTGGGGAACAAAAGAGGGGAGGAGCCCCTTGCTTCTTTCTCCTGGGTCAGGGGGTCTGCAAACTTGGCTCTTTTAAGACTTGTGGACTTCAACTTCCAGAGTTCCTTTGCTGGCTGAGGAATTCTGGGAGTTGAAGTCCACAAGTCTTAAAAGAGCCAAGTTTGCAGATCCCTGTCCTGGGTCATCAGCTGGGGGCTCATCTGACTGTTTAGGGCTGTGCTGGGCAGCTGAGAGGGTCCCAGGGAGCTCTGACTGCTTTTGACTGGCTAACAGCAGAGAATGGTCACCCGTGTTTGATTGACTAGACCGGGGGTCTCCGACCTTGGCAACTTTAAGACTTGTGGACTTCGACTCCCAGAATTCCTCAGCCAGCTTTGCTGGGAGTTGAAGTCCACAAGTCTTAAAGTTGCCAAGGTCGGAGATCCCTGGACTAGACTGTATTTGGTGGGATTCAAATCACCTGCTAAGCCACAGACAGAGAAGCCACATCGTGGCTTTGTGAAAGTGGATGTTCTGTCTCTTTCCCACAGTTTTTTTTTTAATTATAAATGTGCATTCCCACATGATTTTTAAAGGATTTTCTTTCTTTCCTATCTCCACACAAACTTATTGAATAAAAGCCACTGTTTAAGAACTGGATTACAAGATGTGATCCTATGTAGCCGTCTTGTATTCTCGCTGATTCCCCTTTAGTTTGTTGGAGGGTCAAATATAATACTTTTGATATTGCCAGAGTTTTCTTCTCTGCTTGATTGTTGAGGCTCGAATCTTCCATACTCTGTGTAGTCTATAAAGGAGAAAAGAAATGTACTTAATAGACATAGGTAGGGCTGTGCTGTCAGAATTTTATGCTGCCTAATTCTGGCCCAGTGGAATTCCCACAAATGCACATGAACCCTCTCCTGTTACTGCGATGCCATTCCTGAGGCACTGTTGACTGTTGGGGGCTGAGTTGGTAGCCAGGTGGTCCTTGGAACAGGAAGTTCAGTTTCTTTTTTAAAAGGTGAGACCATAGCATCCTCCCTGGTGGTCCCTTGTCCTTTCCTCTGTGGTATCCAAAGGAGAACAGCCTGGGGGAGGCATTGACCGGAGTGATCCCCATGCCAAGGATACTGACTTCCCTGCCTTGGCCCGTGTCCTGCACAGATCTAAAGCCTGACTCCATATTGGGCAGAAGCTATGTTGAAACTAAGTACTTCTGCACCTGATCAGTCTCCGGTTCTCTTGGGAACCTTGAAATGCCACCTTGGCTGGGAGAATTCTGTAGTCAGTCCGAGAGGGAGGCGCTGCCTTCTCTTGGGTATTAATTGATGCTCCCTGTTTATATGTGTTTGGCTGGAGCTTGGAGCCTCTCAACCATTGACCATCAGTTATTATTATGTAAACTTTGTTTTAGAAAGGGATTTGCACGGGGTAATTCTGTGAAGCGCTCAGTGCATGAGTTGTGAAGTGAAGAAACAAACCTGACAAACCTAGGGCTACATTATTTGAGGAGAGAAGGTAACCCTACACAGGTTTTTGTCACTGCTCTAAGAAAGTAATTATTCTGCTGCCCTTTTTGGCTAACAATGTTTTGTTTGTCTTGGCTGATGACTTACCATCTTTTCAACAATGAGCTACTTAATAGAATGGCCATGTACTCTTATTATCGGTTACCGTATTTTACACACTATAAGATGCTCCGGACTATAAGACACACATTAGCTTTAGAGGAGGAAAACAAGAAAAAAAAATTGCCTCTGCCTCCCAGCATCCATCCAGTATTCATCTAGCTAGCATCCTTGCAGCAAACAGCCTGCCTCCTCTCTGCTGCCTCCGCCGGGGAACGCTGGAGCCTTTGTTGCTGAGCAGCTAATGGGTGGTTGGATCGGTCTTCTGGAATACCTGCAATCAGCTGTTCTAGGTGGAGGGGATCGCTGCTGCTGCACATTCTTCACCACTTTCATCGCCGCTGCCCATTCGCAATAGGTGGTGGTGATCAGGTGGCTGCAATCAGGCAGCAGCAAACGGGTGGCGGCAATTGGTGGCGGCGAATGGGTGGCGATAGGCCTAGAGCAGCTGAGCAGTGATATTCTGGGAGGCTGATCCAACTGCTAATCAGTTGCTTGGTTGAGAAGGTTCCAGCGTTCCCCAGCATTTGCCGCCACTGCCCCAAATCCCCCTCCCCCGGCAGCAATATTCGTTCTATAAGACGCCCAGGCATTTCCACCCACTTTTGGGCGGGGGACGTGCATCTTCCAGTGTGAAAAATACGGTATATCCTAAAGAAGTCGCATTTTGATTACCATCCAGGGCGATGTAGGTTATCATCAAGTAACAGTGTTTTTCTACCAGTTTTCCTAATTGAAAATTCTTGGCCAAAATAATAATTGGCTGCTATTTGATTTGCACTAGATCCCCACAGCAGAACCGTCGAATCTGTAAGGTGAAAAGAAGGTCTCAACCCTCCTTTCCCAAAAGCCCTCAAGGAATTCCAGCACTTTTCCCAGCCAGGTGTTCAGTGGCATGGAAGTTCCCGCTCCCACCCACAATCTCCCCCCCCTCCACAAAAGGCTGTGTGTGAAGGAAGTTGCTAACAACCTGTACTGCCTTAGTCCCCAGAAAGTTAAAATGGAGACAACGCACTAATTATAATGCAATCTCCTGGCTGTTAAAATAAATGCTGACCAGATGATTCAAGTTTTCTTTCATTCTCCAGTGGGAGATGACCCAATTTCATAAAAGTTAAATTTTATTAGGAACAAAAGACATGAGGAACCCTCCCTTTTTATTTTAATACTCGTTAATAAAGAAGGTAACTTGCGGAGCCACCCAATTTCACAGGAGTGTCTGTGGCAATTCTTGGCAACTACAAAGTCCATGTCGTAGGCAAGATTTCTGGCAGTAGCTTTGCTATGGCCTTCTTTCTAGTGCTGTGACTGGTCCATGATATATATTCAACACATTTATCGTTGCACTGATTTGGCTCTCTTTCTCTCGCAGACACAAAACATAGCTTATTACTTGGTTAAAAACAGAAAGGGGAAAATTCCCAAAGATATAGGTTACACTTCTGGTAAACCACAAGATGGTGGTTTTACAGGCTCCTTCGACAGTCTTTTGGCAACTTAACCAAACACTTTGCTGGAAGAAGAGAGGGGCATCCACTAAGTAACTCTTTTGCTGACTTAGCGTGTCTCTAAAGACAGCAATCTGCAGCAGTGCCTGAGTTGTGATTTTCTGTGGTCACACCCTAGCCTTTTAGCCTTTCCTTAACCAGTAAATTTCCTTAACCAGTCAGTAGGCAGCTCAACCTCCAGTGCACTGAGTGTGATAAGGGAGTTTTTTCCAGTGTTTGGCCCCACTGATTCCCGATAGCGATGGGAAGAGATGGCGTGCACTACCCTCAGCTGCTTAAAGGAGAGGCTGGGTAAAATGTCATCTGCTTCAGGCTCATAACAGCACTTGTTGTTCCTTTTGGATGCTCTCAACAGACCTTCGCTTTTCCCAAGTTAACATGCTGTAAGTGCAAACCGAATAACATACTTCTACAAACGTTAGAAATATATTTGGGTAGCAATAAATGCTGACAGAACATTTCTGGCTAATGATATTTTGCACTCCAGTATTTACTTAAGGAAAATTACTGACAGTTTTTAATTTTGATACTACAAAGGCTGTGATGACGAAGTTATATTGCATCCCAAACAGAGGGACTCTGAAGTGGTTTAGCTGCAGCTTCTAGGCCTTCTCTATAGCTGGGAATCTGAACACAGTCAGTGCAGGGTGAGTTTGGATTGCTGATATTTCAGCGTCAGGTTGAGGCTAGATTGGTGGGCTCCCAATCTCACTTTTACAGCACAAATCTCCAAGGCTTCTGGGCTGATCTGGAGGCCAGTGAAAATTCGCCCTCCTCCCCAAAAGGCCCAGTAACTAAGAGAAAAATCACATGGCTTCTAGAAGTTGGCACTCTTTTCTGGAGCATCAGTATCCAAGATCAAGAAATTGGGGTGACAAGGAAAAAAACAACTATAGAAGTGATGTTGGGGGCCCTCATGATTAAATCAGCCACCATTGTAAAAGTAGCATATTGTTTAGATATAAAGTCATATATAAATCTCTATTTGTGAAAGTAACTGCTACTGTATTGTTTCACACATTACTCCACAAATGGAGATGATCTCCTTTCCAGAGCAAACTTCACAACTATGGTGATTGCACATTACCAGATAGTCATTCCCAAGGCTTTTCTTTTATCAAAAAATATTTACTGATTAATTTTAGCAACGAATACCCCAAATGTGTATTCCTTATACTAGATTTAGAAAGTCTACATACTGCTGTTAAAATGTCAGATTTTTGAGATGTAAAAAAATCAGACCAACATGAATTATTTCATTTTTTTCCACCTTTAGGATAACATAAGCTGTACAATTCAATTGAAAAACAAACTGAAATCTTTTAGGGGGAAAATAACAACTAAAAAACTGACAATAATGTGATTGCATAAAGATGCACACCCTTAAACTAATACTTTGCTGAAGCAGCTTTTGATTTTATGACAGCATTCCGTCTTCTGGTGTAGGATCCTGTGAGCATGGCACAGCTTCACTTGGGGATCTTTGCCCACCCTTCCTTACAAAAGCACCCCAAAATCTGCATAGGAGATGCCCTCCAAATTGTGAGGGCATCTCCTGTGCACAGCCCTCTTCAGAACATCCCACAGATTTTCAGTTGGATTCTGATCCGGGCTCTGGCTGGGCCATTCCAAAATTTTGCTCTTCTTCTGGGAAGCCATTCTTTGGTTGATTTGGAGGTATGCTTTGGTTGTTGTCATGTTGGAAGAGGAAATTCCTCTGCATCTTGTTCAGTGTTTTAGCAAAGGGTGTATAGACTTTCTACATCCACTGCATATGTCAGCACAGCACGCAACCCCGGCTCAAAGAAATGGAACTATTTTCCATTGGTCCACATTTGTCTCCTCGCTACCACAGATATCCCTGAAGCGGAACAGCTGTAGATATTCTTTTTAACAGTGCAGAGAGAGAGAGAGAGATTCTGCCTTTCTATGAAGAAAATTCAGAGGCAGAAATAGCAGTTGGTTAATAGGAAAAAAATAAACCAATTTATTTTGCAGTCATCCTCTGAATCAAGTAAATTGACATCTTTCTATAATTTTGACTTGTCTTGCACCAAAAGACAAAATTAAGCCTATCACAAAAAATCTTTATGGGCTGCTACTGCTCAGATCTTTATTTCATGACCAACTTAATTGTGGCTGGCACCCCTCCCTTCAGTTGGCTGACTCTTGTTTTTTTCATCTTGATCAGAGTCTAACCGGTCACACAACACCTGTGGAGAGTGTGAAGATTAATACAAATGAAGAGCTCATTGTTGCAGGATCTCAGTCAGGCTCCATTCGGATCTGGGACTTGGAAGCAGCCAAAAGTAGGTTTGAAAGGCGTTGTGGCACTTTCCTTCGTCTAGCTGGCCTGTAGAAAGGAAGCCAGAGGACTAAGTTTTGCTCTGAGGGTTAGCAGGGCACTTTACTTCTTTGGTCTTTTCCAGATAAAAGTCTGTAGTTGATCTCCCTGGATTCTCCCAGGTGGGCCACAAAGAATGATAAGGAGTTTTGAGCCACAGATTTCCTCTCTGGCCACACAGTAGCTTTGCCTTAAGAAATCATAACATGAAAAACAAAAATGCACATGGCCTTCAGGTTTTCCATTTCACGTAGATATTTATTGAAACTGATTGGTGATCTTATTTAGAATTAAATCTTAGTTAAAAGTGCCTGTTATTAAGAGAACTGGTTCTTCTTCAAACAATAGAGAACAGTTACAAAGTACATAGGTTAGGATCTCATTTGATAAATATTTATAGTATAGACAGTCAATTCAGCAATTACAGCATTTTAAATGCCTTGGCAGGTTGCTTATGTGTAATATCGGCTTTTCAGAAAGCATGAAAATGCCTTGCTAACATCAGTCCGATAACTGGAGCCAGGCTTCATTAGAAAAACAGGATTCTGTGGGGTTCTTAAAAGAGCCTGTGATGTTTCAAAGGATATAGAAAGGATTCTGGCCTGTTAGGTCGTTTCTTGGGACATGAGCTCTTTTCTGTCTCTACGTTTCATCTAGAAGCCATGGCTAAGTATAAAACTGTATATAAATGTGTAAGCATACAAATATTGCAGCTACAGAAAGAACTATTTTAAAAAGGATTAGCAAATGGAAAAAATTATGTCCCAAAATGAGCTCATAAAAGGTATTGATTAGTACAAGAACCGAGCACTTCATTGTGTTTTGAAAGAAAAAGATAACTCTACTATGTTGGCCAATTGCCTCCTAAAAGCAGCAGGCATCACCTGATCACCTTGCTCGCTCAGGAAGGTTTCAACAATTTCTCTTCTATGAAATCCTGGGCCTGTGGAAGAAGCAACGGGGGGTGGGGTGGGGTGGGGTGGGGCAGGTAGAAGCAAGTGCGTAGAAGGATGATGTGGAGTCAGGGGAAGGTTTTTCCCACCAGGCTGGCTTCACCCCCACTCCCACCCACCCCGGTCTTGTTCTGGGCTCAGGCAAAGGACGTCTAGTCTAGGCAGAAGTATTGACATTGCTCTTGTTGAGTGAGTGAAAAAGTTGGCATTGCTTACAAGCATCTGGAAAGTCAGTTGCAGCAACCACCAGCTGAAGCGGACAAAAACGGCTTCTGCAATTTTTTTCCCACTACTGTAAAATCATTTCAGTCCTTGCTGTTGCTTGCTAGGTTTGACCAGTCGGTTGACTAAGAAGTTGCAGCTGTAAGTTTTTATAATTAATCTATTATAGGAAGTAGATCCTGTTTGTCTGGCATTCAGTTCAGTTTTGCACACAACATGTGGCCTCTTTTAACAAGTTTATAAAGGTTTAATATCCTTCCCCATTGATTTCCTCTGCTATAGAAAAATGATCCTAATCTGACCTATTCACCTTTAAGAAGCCACACTTTTATTTAACTTTATAATAAATTATTTTAAAAAGAAAACTTAACTAAATAAAACGCAAAATTATACCAGCCATGCTGTCTGGCATGCATTTATCACTGGCAGAATACTGTCTTTTTAAATCATAATTTTCTTTCCCTGAATTTCCTCTTCAGTCCTCCGCACGTTAATGGGCCATAAAGCAAATATTTGCAGCCTCGATTTCCATCCTTATGGTGGCTTTGTAGCTTCAGGGTCCATGGATACCAACATTAAGGTAAGGCCAATACATACATACATACATACATACCCCTCCCTCCCTCCCTCCCTCCCTCCCTCCCTCCCTCTCCATGGTCTTGCAGAATGATGAAGAATTTTGTGATGGGCAGAAGTAGACTAACCAAATTAATAGTCAGTGTACTCGAGTAGCTGCTTGGAGTTCCTGTTTTTGAATTTTTTTTTTTTCCACTTCTGAATTTCGGTCAATTTCTTGGTCATCCTATTGTAGTCTGCATTTCTTCATGGGATGAAGATGAGCAAGAATTTTGCTGGTTGGCAAATTTGCTCTTTTCAAAAGCGCCCAGAGATCTGAAAGACATGAATATTGTTCTGGGTAACCCTGAACAAACAATGCTTTTCCTCCAACATAGTGGTCGCCATCCATTTGTAGAAGCCACAGAAAGATCTGTGCCCCATTATCAAAACTCAGGAGGAGGAGGAGAGGAATGCAGAAGAAGTTCCATGAAAAAGGGAGAGATGCTTCTTAGAGTGCGCCAAATATCCCTTTCAGATTCTATTAGCTCCGTGCTCTGAAACAGTTACTCCATCCAAGTCAGAAATCAGGACTTCTTCATGTTAAGACAAACCTTGATTGATTAGGACAGTTAAATGTTTTCTTCTTTTCAAAAGAAACGGTATCTTTTCTTTCTTGCAGCTTTGGGATGTAAGGAAAAAAAGTTGTGTCTTCAGGTACAAGGTAAGAAGAAAAATAGGTTCTATTTCACCTGATGTCCTGATACTCACTTATGCAATTCATAACATTTACTGGGACAATTTGAAAAGCTTTATGAATTGGGAATGATCAATATACTTGTGAAAACAAACTACTAATCCATTTTCCTGTAAGATAAAGTATTCCGTTTTAATTGCACTTGTAAGCAGTTCTGTTTTTCCTGATGTTTCCCCCGCTTCAGCCTACCGTGAGATGCAGAGGCCGGGGGAGGGGGCAGAAGAGGGCAAGGGAAGCCATCCTTTTGCAGACCCTCTTGTGGACCCTCCCCTCCTTCGGTCTCCTTTGCAGCCTCCGCCGACCCAGGAATATCTCTGGGGTGTGTCATCCTAGGGGATGACTTTGGCCACGACCTTCTCTCTCAGCCCAACCTCTCATTGGCTGCAGCTCTCTAAAGATGGGAGAAGCAGATATTTTGAACGTTGCCTTGAAGGAAAAGCTGGATGCAAACCCGGTTTCACTTTGCAGGGCCACACAGGAGCAGTTCGGTGTCTCCGCTTCAGTCCGGATGGGAAATGGCTGGCATCTTCCTCTGATGACCACACGGTGAAGGTAGATGGGCCCCCTCCTCTGCCCCCCACCCCCCCACCCGGATGGCAGCCTGGGCCCTTGAACAGCTTAGCTGATGGGTGTGAAATTGGTTAGCACCCTGGCAAGAAAAGGTTTTGTGGTTCTTTCCCTGCCTAGTTGTGGGACCTGGCTGCTGGAAAGATCATGTTTGAGTTCACAGGACACACGGGACCAGTCAACGTCATTGAATTCCACCCCAATGAGTACCTTTTGGCCTCGGGGAGCTCCGACAGGTAAAAACAGCTCTGGCTGGGGCTGGAGATGCTGTCTTGAGGTGGAAGATTTGCTGAGGGCTGGTTAGAATATGTCACAAGCACTCATGGTGTGGTGTGCAGGCTTTGAATTGTTGTTGATGTTGTGCGTGGAAGACATTCCTGCTTTTAGGGAAGCCCTTTTTTCACCATCCTGGAAGCTGGTGCTTCAGAAGGAAGTCGGGATTTTTCCTGTGAGGTCCCCATAATGTTTTTCATAGTGTTGAAGCCTCCCTGAAACTCCTGAGAGATGCTGTACCTGGTCCTGGAGATGCTCTTTGTGTGCAAACCAAGCATTTCTCCATTTGCTGCCCTCCCTCCCTCCCTTCCTTCCGTACTGCGAAAATTTAGAATCCCTCAGGAATTCTCTCAGCACTCAGGATTCAATAACTGTGTGGCATAAACAGAGGTGTTGATGCTTAACTGGCCTGCTAAGTTGTCAGTGTGTAAAATCTTTCCTGGTGGGTTGTGGTCCCCTAAAGCAGAGTTTTCCAACTTTTCCAACTTTGCAGAACAGCCGGGGGAGGGGGGATCATGGTTCCTTGTGAGCAGTGGACAAACATGCACACGGAGCTTCATTTGCTCAAGTGGCGGGCACACAATGGAGTGCATGTGCTCACTCACTGCTCACACAAGTGGAGAAGCCCACGTGCACCTGCCCAGCACTTCTATGCCCTGGTTCAGAGCAGCTCAAGGCCCGGTAATGGGCCACAGCCTGGGCATTGGGACCCCTGCCTTAAAGGATTCAGCTGTCTGGACACTTCTTGACTCAGACCCAGCAAAGTATCTACTCCCTGCTGTAGAAGAGATGGTGGTCCTTCATGCCAAGCGATTGTTTGGAAAGCTGGCACTGGCCCCGCAGTCAGCAGAGCTTGTCTTTACGTGTTTTTTAGCCTGCTGCTCTTCTCCAGAGTCTTAGGCAGGACTTGGGTGCCCTGGAAGCCTTGTCTTCTGCCCTCTTTGGCCTCTCGCTGGCTTCCCTCCTGAGTTGTGTAACTTGGCTACGCCTTTATTATTTTTGTTTCCTGGATTAGCAATTAAACAGGATTAAATTGTAGAAATATATTTCTGGGTATTCAAGTCGGTTTCTTTTGCTGATTCTACATTTTTCAAAGCATTTGTATCATGAAATCTTTGCCTGCATATCTGCTCTCTTCTTTCTCTGACTCGAAACCAACAGTTTCACTCCAGATACGTTTCCCTGATTTCTTAGCAGTATTATATTTTTGGACATACTATATCGTATTTTCTGATTTTCTGGTCATATATACATAGATACCTACACAGGGTAATGTTTTTTTTTTAAAGCCAGAGATCCTTATAATCTTCTTCAAAGATTCTTTTCATTAGAAATATTAGCCTGGATTAAAAAATGAAGCATGCTCCAGTATGTGGACAGGAGGGGCCACGTGCAGAAGTTTACTAGGCAAAGGAGAAGGCAAAAGCTGCTGGAAGTGCCCCACCCCCACCCCCCCACCCCAAAACTTCATGCTCTTTCACATTTCATCCTGGGGCTCAGAGCCCGGCTGAGGCAGTTCTTGCTCCTTTAGATGCCAGGTGATCTGTTTAAGGAGAGGGATTTGCACAAGTGGCAGCTCTCCTGCAGAACCCAAAAACAGAGAAATGAGATGGAAAAGGAGCTCGGTGGTTGGTTGCGGCTGGAAGCAAAGCAGGTGGGATTGGAGAGAGCTGATCTTTCACTTCCATCATCTTTGCTTTTTTGTTTTCTTGTAGGACAGTCAGATTCTGGGATTTGGAGAAGTTCCAGACAGTGAGCTGCATTGAGGAAGAGGCCACGCCTGTTAGGTAAGATGCAACAAGTGTTTGTCGGCAGGGATGCTGGTGAGTCCATTTCAGGCTTTCCTTCAAATCTGGGGGCCGTGTCAGGTGGAATGATACTCTTGTTGTTGCCTCTTCCCCCCCCCCCCACCTTGCAGGTGTGTGCTTTTCAACCCTGACGGTTGCTGCTTATATGCCGGCAGCCAAGATGTCCTGCGAGTGTATGGCTGGGAGCCCGAGCGCTGCTTTGAAGTGGTCCTGGTGAATTGGGGCAAAGTGGCTGATCTGTCCATCTGTAACAATCAATTGGTGAGTGAAGGAATGTGGAGAGTCAGATTTCCTGGCTAATTCTGGCACTAGTTGTTGTGCTGTTCCCCACAAAGGGCTTCAAGGAGGCCGGGGCGGGAATGGCGGGGATGCCCCCCCCACCCACACCCCTTGTTGCTTGCCAAGCAGCTTTCCTTCCCTCTCCTGGCAAACCCCTAGCCCCAGTTCTCCAGGTAGCTTTGAGGAAGGGGAGCCAACCTGATGCAGCACAGCATCTTTTTCTGGATGGTTCTTGCAAATACCTAAAATTCTAAGAATGTGGATTCTTTCTGTTAGATTGGCGTTTCTTTTACCCAAAGCACCGTCTCCTCCTATGTTGTGGACCTCAGCAGAATCACAAAATGTGGCTCTGGGCTCCACGGGCTGATCAGAGATGACAAACCCCTGAGTCCACCCCCATCTCTGGGCTCCTCCCTACGACGGATCTACGAAAGGCCAACCACCACCTGCAGCAAGCCCCAGAGGTGAGGGGGGCAGGCTTTTTTGGGGGGACGGGTGAACAGGGGGCTCCTGGGTGGTGGAGGCTCAGCTTCCTGGTCCCTGTCTCTGTCTCTTGTCTCGCATCCCGCAGACTGAAACACAACTCAGAGAGTGAGAGGCGCAGTCCAAGCAGTGAGGATGACAAGGAAGAAAGGGAATCCACTGCAGAGATCCAGAACTTGGAGGATTACAAAGAGATATTCCAGCCAAAGAACTCCATCAGTGAGTTGGATTTAACGTTCTTGGATTGCTTTGGCTTGATGTTGGGCAAAATCTGCGCATAAATCTTTCCAGTGTGTGTAGGCTCAGCTTTATGAAGCGGTTAAGAATGCGGGTTCCATAAAGCTCCAGCTGCTTTAGTCAGCTCTTCCCTCCAGAAGCTTCCAAGAGGCCATTTTGTGTCTCCAGGTTGCTACAAAAGAGCTGGACCCAGCAGTTATTCAGCTGGTGAGAGAGATCATCATATCTGAGTTTCCGGCTGGATCTTTAGCAAGGCTTTTACTTCCCCTGAATGCACTGTTGGAAGGTAGAATCAGCAATGAGTTGGAGCTTGTATTTCTGAGCTCCTTGTGCCCGGAGTCCTTCTGGTGACCTGAAGGCGGGAAGAGTTACTAGACAGCGCAGGAGTGTCGCTTTGGAGTCAAGCTCCAGAAATCCAGAATAATGCCGTTTCTTTTGTGACCTTATGAAAAAGAAAAAAGTTCCAGCTGAAGTTGGGGTTTTGTCTTTATAGCACGAACTCCCCCCAGCAAGAGCGAGCCTTTTCCTGCACCTCCAGAAGATGGTGAGTTCAGAGCGCCCGGAGGGGCTTTCCTGACGTCTCCTGGGCGTTTGTAAGCGGTAAAGGGGGACACGAGGTGGGACTGCAGTTTAACCTGTCCTTGCAGTCAATGGAAATAACAGGGGGAGCATTCAGTAGAGTGGACAGTTTGGTTCTTTGTTTCCAAGGCAGCCAAAGGGGAGTCAGCTCAGAGTTGGGGCCCAGAGCAAAGGGGAGCAGAGGCTTCCCCTTGTAGCTCGGCCTGCAGAGACGCCTAGGAGCAGCGGGGGTCTCGGGGAAGCCCCCAAGCAGGGGCACATGCTCAGAGGCTCCTGTCTTGCTTTCTGCAGCAGTCCAGCGGGTGGTATCCAGCCTCCCTGACTGCAGCCGGCCCTTAGATGGCCTTCTCTTTTCTGGGATTTTGCTCCAGGAGTCAGTTGCATCTCCCTCGGAAGCCACTCATCCCCAGGGACCATCCTCCTGTTTTGGGGGGCTGAACTCCACAATTCCACAATGTCCTCTGTGAAGAAATACCTAAGAATTGGGCCGAATGAAAACTTCTCACCCGCCATTGTCAGGCAGTGCATGATTCTATGTACTTTCGTCAAGCGACTTTTGATGCACCAAATGCATAAATGCTCTTGTCTCCAGAGCTCTTGTGCCCACCTTCTGCCCAGCAACGTTGGTTTGGTTGGGGTTTTTTTGCCCTCTCCCAAGAGACCCTTCCCCCCCTCTCCCTCTAGAGGCAGCACCTGCCAAAGAAGCCTCGCGGGCTGGTCAAGCAGGAGATGCCGCGTCCCCATTGCCAGGCCAGGAGAGGGTAAGTGCCTTGCCCTCTGGGTTCTCCAGATCTGGGCTGCTCCTTTGGGGGTGGAGGCCGCCTCCGTCAACATCACCTCTTGCCCTCCCCCCCCCCCCCCCGTTTCCCTCTTTTTCTATTTTTTTTGCCCTGGAAAATGGTGTGCCCTTTCCTCCCGCAGACAGATCCTGTTCAGAGGCAGCCCATAGCTGCCTCAACCCCAGTAACACGGGTGGAGCCCTCAGTGATTCCAGCTGCCAGGAATGAGCCTATTGGGCTGAAGGCCTCCGACTTCCTGCCGGTAAGATTCTTGCTTGCCAAAAAAGAGAAGGAATAGTCGCTCAGCAGCTAAGTTAGGGAGCAGTTTTTGAGTTGACCAAAGGCCGGACAGTCTTTAGGGTGTAAACCAGGGGTAGTCAACCTTTTTATACCTACCGCCCACTTTTGTATCTCTGTTAGTAGTAAAATTTTCTAACCGCCCACTGGTTCCACAGTAATGCGCCATGTATCGTCATCTGCGCATGCCTCTCACGCAACATGGATTGGGCTTTGGGGGGGGGGCACCGGCTACCTGCTCTGCTTGTCTGTTACAGCTGGGTGGTCTGGGGGGGAGATGCGTGAGCTATTCTGGGACGAGGCTCTTTTGTTTGCAGTCGCACTATAGCGCCATTTAGTTTCACTTACGTAACGTGAACTAAACTTATGTGCAGACGATTCAAATAGTATATTTTCAGAAATTTAAATTGTCACAGGGAATTTTATGAAAACCTAATGAAAATGTTTTTAAATAATGCTATGAATTTTTTTTTAAAAGTCAATTAAATAAAAAAAAAGGAAAGTGCTTCAGTATCGGACAAAACCCCTACCGCCCACCATGAAAGCTGGAACGCCCACTATTGGGCGGTAGGGACCAGGTTGACTACCACTGGTGTAAACAGTAAACTATTAACAGTAAAATAAGTGTAATGGTAAAATATTAATATTTAGAAAGCAATGGATGGAAACTAGAGATCCAACCTAGAAATAAGGAGAAATTTCCTGATAGTGAAGAAGATTAATCAGGGGAACAGCTTCCCTCCAGAAGTTGTGACTGCTCCAACACTGGAGGTTTTCAAGAAGAGTTTTGACAGCCATTTGCCTGAAATAGTAGAGGGTTTCCTGCCTGAGTAGGGGGCTGGACTAGAAGACCTCCAAGGTCCCTTCCAAACTCTTGTTATTTTGTTACTCTGTGAGGGATGGGTAGAAAACACCCAAGGAAGAAGGCGGCAACTTTGTGATCCAGAACAGCATCCATTCTTAGGAATGTCTTTTAAAACAGTATATTTTCTGGGTGGTGTTTTTATTTATATTGACCACCAGGAGGCAGGAGGTGACCAATTTGTCCTATTTTGTGCCCCCCCCCCATATCTTTCAGGTAACAGATCAGGAGGGTTTATTTTTCTGTGTCAGTTTGCACCCTCCTCATTAATTGCTTTGTTCCTAAGCGACAATCCTGTTGCCTCCAAAGAAGAATCCAAACTAGGAGGCATCTTTCAGTTACGGCTGCTCAGGAGGAAAGTCCTTTGCAAGCATTCAGGATCTGCTCCCACCTGGCTTGATGTATTTCCCTTTTGCCTCTGTACTTGCAGGCCGTGAAGAGCCAGGGCCTGACGGAGATTGTAGACGAGGAGGCCATGTCTCAGATCCGGAAGGGCCATGAGACCATGTGTGTGGTGCTGACCAGTCGCCATAAGAATTTGGACACAGTGAGAGCTGTGTGGAGCACGGGGGACATCAAGGTAAGCTTGGAGGGTGAGTTTGAGGCTGGGTGGCTGGTTTTGGCTTCTCTGACCTGGGTCCCAAGCTCTGGCCTTCGTACAGGACTCCTGTTCTGTTTCCCTTCCCCCAATACTCCCAGCAAAGAGTTAGTCAGAGGCCTCTTTTCTGATTTATTTACATACATATAAATGTCCTGGCTACGTCTACCCACGGGCCTGCCAAGTTTCTGGAGATAACAAGGAAATTACAGATAAGGCCAGAATTACTCACGAATATATTCTTCCCTCCGTTGATACAGATTGCCCGCGCAAATTCATTACTTTGTCCAAGACAAAAAACCAGGAAGTCCCGCCTCCTATTTATAGTCTCTGCAGATGTCACTGCATGACAATTATGACTTGGCTTTGTCCCAACTCTTCCACTGCTGCGCACGCCGGTCACGTCTTCGTAATCTTGCATCACTCCAAAACTGTTCTTGGGGCGTTGCCAAATCAGAAGGAGGCTCCATGGAATCAGGCTTTGCCGGCCCCTCCTCCTCCCTTTGAGTGGGTGCCAGGGAGGGAAAGGGCTCACGAGAAGCAGGGCTGGCCAGGTCTTCTTCCTCACTTTCTGAATCATCCGAGTCCAGGAGTCTGGGTCCAGGAACTTGGGTCACAACAACTCCGTTGACTCCAGCATCCTATTGCTAGATGGATTAATTTCCCCAATATTATTTATTTATTCAGTGTATGGCCTACACTGTCAGGGAAATCAACACATGCTAGACACACAATGCAGTCCTCCTGGTAGCCTAAATTGCTGGTTCATTCTGTTCAGTGCTTATGCGCCTAACCTTGGTGCATGGCGGGGAATGAACTAGCTTTATACCAGCTGACTATGATAGTGGCACTCAGGTTGCTGGCTCTTCCGGGCTCCTCCGCCAGTCTCGCCTCACTTCGTCTTGTGTCACAATGCCCTGTGTCCAGCCAAGTCCAGCGCTGGCTTCCGCTGTCCACACACATGAGCACAGCTAGGTTTTTGCCACCAAAGTAGTACCCATTTGTCTACTCACAATGTTGCATGCTTTTGAATTGGCTGGGCAGGAGCTAGGGATTGAGCAACAGGCGCTCACTCCATCTCACAGAGTCGGCCTTTCCATCAGAGGTCATTTCTGGCTAGCAGTTCCAGCATCATTAAGCCTCCCCATTTCCCCATTGGGCTGGTAACATAAACACCTGTTTTGATAATAATGGGATATAACTGACAAATTATACATTATGGTTAGTTGATCAAACAGAATCTCTTATTTCAGCACAGCAAAATCTACTCCTAACTTGCATTCTTGCAAGAAATAACACAAATTCACGATCCCTAAAATTTTGATCTCTCCTGTTTGTTATGATGCTCATCTGGAGAGGAAGGTGCCTCTCTATGGATGTGGTCCTCTCGGGGATCTGAGACCCACCGTTTTTTGCCTAAACCTAAGATCCTGGTGTGGGATCCCACCAACTTCCCAACAAAGTTGTGCCTTTGGTGGGAAGCAGATACCTTCCAGTGCCTCAGTTCTTCTGTTGCCACAGAAGAGAACTACCTTCATAGGAGCATTTTCACCTGTTTCTTCTGTAATCGTTAAAGAATTTAGGATTTCATTTCAGTTTCTTCTCTGACTACAATTTTTTGGGTACTATTTCTGGTTTCATCAAGCCTTTTTACCAAGTTTTGCTTTTGACCTGTTGTGCCAGGATTGGAACAAAAGTACTTGGCATATTGCCATGTGGGGAGATTGGTCCCAGAAAAACTCAGCTTGCATATATTCTGCAACTTACTGACCCCCTGATGACCTGGCCACAGGTGATCACTGATGCTCAGCCTCTTGGTTTGGAAATCTTTTGGTCTTCTGATCAATATTGTCTTTGGTCTGCTGGTCCATATGAATTTGGAAAAGGGCTCGAGGGAGTGACTCAGTTTGGCCTTCCTGCCTCAGTCGCAGGATTTGGCCCCGGGTGAGTCCAGTCTGCTAAAAAGAGCAGAATATTGTCATGCAAGCGACTGACTTTCCTTTCCAGCAGAGGAGAACCTTTTTAGCTCAGGGCTGAACTGGGGGGGTCTTTGGTGTTTTCTAAGCTTGGTTGTTTTCTTGCAGATGTTAGATAGCAGCAACCGTGCTTGAAGAGAGAGGGGTTTGTTCTCATTTTATATACAAAATACTCTCATTTATTCAAGATGAGAGCAAATCCCATTCCCTCCCCGTGCTGATGTTGCCTAGTTTGATAATGAAATGTTCCCAAGAAAACAGCCAAGCTCCGAGAGCAGCAAAGACGCTCCCCCCCCCCCCCCCGCGCTTCACCGTTTTATCTGACTGGATAGATGCTGTCAATCTCTAGAAGCAAATCCATGAGAGGGTGGGAGATGCTGGGACTTGTGATTCTGGAGTCCCACTGCCCTCGGTTCCCACCTGCCACCAACCTACTGCGGTTCCTTGCAATAATCCTATTCTGCCACTGTGGTTTCTCCTCAGACTTCAGTAGACTCTGCTGTGGCCATCAATGACCTCTCGGTGGTGGTTGACCTTCTCAACATTGTGAACCAAAAGGCGTAAGTCTCAGTCTGCGTTTCTTCTGCAGGGAGAGTGTTGGTTGGGCTGCCTGGTGCTGAGTTCTTTTTGTTCACTGCTGGCAAACCCTGGAGGTTCCAGGGAATGAACTGGTGGAGTGAGACGTGCAATTGCTCCCTTGGCATGTAACATGCTGTGGATCCCGCAGGCTCTCCTGGGGACCCAAATATTCTTCCTTCTCCTGCCTGGAGGGACACAGGGTCCCCCGGGTGGGTCAGGGCACAGAAGGCTATTCCGGGGCTGATCCGGAAGCCACTGCAGGCTTTCATTCCTGGTGGGAACCGAGTCCACAGGCTGAAGGTTGGCACAGCCCATCTCGCCGCCTTCTGCTGCCTTTGGCTGCTTCAGTGAAGACTTTGGCTCAGTCTCTGCCTGAGGGCTCAGGAAGTGAAGGATCACGTAGTCCAGAGTAACCTCTCTCCTTTTCCCAGATCACTTTGGAAACTGGATCTGTGCACGGTGGTCTTGCCACAAATAGAAAAGCTGCTGCAAAGCAAATACGAAAGGTAACTTTCTTCAGGCTGTAAGCTTTGTAAAAAGCTCCTCGTTCTGCGTTATGGTTGCTAAAGGAGCAATGCTGCCTCGGGTCAGGCCAGGGTCCCAGAGATGGGCCTTAACCAGACTAACTTGCCTGAGGCAAAAGTGGGAAGGCAGGCCAGCTGCTCCTCAGGGGCCAAGGTGGGAGGCAGCTCTGAGCACAGGGAAGCTTTACATCAGGGCTGTCAAACTTGATTTCATTGAGGGCCGCATCAGGGTTGTGTTTGACGTGAGGGGCTGGGTGGGCGTGGCCAGCTCTTCATCACTTGGGTCAGGGGCGCCTATGGTGGCCCAAAGTCTTCTGCCAGCGAGCTCAGGAGGCTGCGAAGGTTTCCGGCAACCCTCTGCCAGCACGGCCCTCCCAAGCTCTGTTTTCACTGGCAGAGGGTTTCAGGAGGCCATCACAGCCCCCTGAGCTCTGTCTTTGCTGGCAGAGGCACCACAGGTGCTTCTTTGCTGTTTCCAGGGCGGCCTGTGGGCCAGATCTAAGCACCCACCTCGGGCCTTGAGTTTGACACCCTGGTTTACATCATCCACATAAATAAAATGCGGAGGCTTCACTTCACTTCCTTACAAAAGGAGCCAGGCTGCCTAATCCTTTAATTGCCTCTTTTCTGCCACACAGCTGTCCTCTCCTCCAGATCTGAAGCCTGAGGCGTCTCATCTTTGCCCTTGTCTCCCCCATGTGCCTTTGCAAATCTCTGCCCTTCAGTTGGTCTCCATTTCCTTTGGGGAGGTCTTTGCTGCCCACACCAGTGACCACTGCCCACCAGTGTGGCTACTTCGGCCTTTTGCCTAGTGCCAGATAATTCCCAGGGACGTTGAATTAGCTTTGTTTGGGTTTATAAGTTGGAAACTGCAGGCTGCAAAGGAGGCTACATCTGCCTTAATGCCAGCTGTCATGGAAGGCCCTGATTGCTTACCAGTTCCTCTGAGGAGTGTTTAACTGGTCTTATTTTTTTTCCTGTAAGCCTTTGATTAAAGATTTTTTTAAAAGCTTTCTGAAAATCTGCAGTTTTTGCAGATACTCAGCCAGAACAAGGAGCCCTTTTTCCAGATGCAGATGCTGGATGCTGGATGGAGATGTGCAGGTTACTTCATAACGACAAAGTTTTGACTGGGAAACACATCTTCACCAGCACCCAGATAAGCAGGGATTTATACTAATCTACTAAGGAGAAAACCACACACACTCCAATACTGGCAGGGCAAGCTATTGTATATAATCAGAGAGCAAATTCCACACTCAGTCACACTGATGAGGTTACCTAGTTGGGTACTGAAACATCTGCATAGAGACAAGCCAGCTCAGGGAGCACCAAGTACCTCCACAGTTATCACTATTTGTTAAAAACCCTTTCAAGAAAGCTTCATCGTGTTTGTTCTCTTTGTGTCATAAGAGCTTTGTGTCAAGAGCTCTGGGTCCTACATAAACCAAACATAGAATAAAATTTTCCCTTCCAATCCAAATAACCACATCCAAAGCTTTTCATCTCCCAACCCCCTCCCCATTACATAAAATAACTTTCTAATTATTCAATTGATTGTGATTGACCCGGGAAGCGGGGGGGGGGGTTTGGGAGGGAGGGGGGAAAAAGGGGGAAAATGTTTTTGTTTTTTAAAACTCTTTCAATTAAAAAAAAAAAAAAAGAGCTCTGGGTCCTGCCCTTGACGGAGGAGGGTCTCCTGCAGTCACTGGAGAAATTCTTGAGGGAAGAACTGGGCAGTGCTCTGGATGCTGAAAGGAGTTCTTTCGAAACTTTCTTCTCCTCAATTCTCTTTCTCTTGTGCCAGTTACGTCCAGACAGGTTGTGCGTCCCTGAAGCTAATCCTGCAAAGGTTTCTGCCCCTGATTACGGACATCCTTGCCGCACCCCCATCGGTGGGAGTGGACATCTCCCGAGAAGAGAGGTAAGAGGAGAGGCTTGTGATGCTGTGAAATCCTGCCCCTCTCGTAACATAGCGAATTCCAGAGATTTAGGCTAGAAATGCACCTGCATGCTCCACTTTACCTAACGGGGCCCAAAGATGTTCTACCAAGGTTGATTAGAGGCTTCTGATGGTGCCAAGTTCTTTTTTGCTCCCTGCCCCACCCCCACTGTCCACTCCCAACTCAAACATCAAGATAACCCGGCCCTATGCCATGGAGCGCTTTAAAGGTGGTCACCAAAACCTTGAAGCGCACCCGGAAGGCCACAGGTAGCCAGTGCAGTCTGCGCAGGATGGGTGTTATGCGGGAGCCACGAGGGGTTATGCGGGAGCCACGAGGGGCTCCATCTATCACCCGCGCAGCCGCATTCTGGACTAACTGTAGCCTCCGGATGCCCTTCAAGGGGAGCCCCATGTAGAGAGCATTGCAGTAATCCAGGCGAGACGTCACGAGTGCGTGAGGGACCGTGCATAGGGCATCCCGGTCCAGAAAGTTTCTTCCTCGCATTCCTGGTGTGAAGTGGCAATGGGGAGCCTTGTTCTCTTAACTCATAAAAGGAATTTTCCAGACAGGTGGATGTGAAGTGCTATCAAGTTCCAAATGGCTTAATTGCTCACATGTTCTTTGGCCTTTGGTGAATCCTTGTTCCCTCATTACCTGTTCAAGCACTATTTAGGGAGCAGAGCACCATAAAGGCTGCCTTCCTGTGGGCAGGGTCTCCTCTGGGCCTTCAGCCTTCTGTCTGCCAGTTGACCTGAGTGTTTAGCCAGAGCAGGGCCTTTGGCGTGAGGGTGAGGGGGGATTGTCTTCAGGATCTGTAGGTTCAAATGGCATCGCTGGCCCCGCATACACATAGACACGCACACTTTTCCTGATTAACGATGTAAATACCATTGCTTTGTTAATTCTTTGCTCTGAGAGTGCCTTATAAAAATAAGTAAAATAATATTTGAGCCCTCCAGAGTGGTCCTGCCCCTTTTGGCAGCTGCTTTTCTTCTTGACGCAGGCTCCAGAAGTGCCACATGTGCTACAAACAACTGAAAACCATCAGCGCTTTCATCAAGAACCGGTCTGGCCTCAGTGGTCGCCACGGCAGTGCCTTCCGGGAGCTGCACCTCCTGATGGCCGTCCTGGAGTGACCGCTGTGGCCGGGCTGCCTTTGGCTGCTGCTTTGCCCTCCCGCTCTGGAGATGCTGCCAGGGGATTGTCTTCTCGCGGCCTTCCGGGAGGCAGCTCTTCTGCACTGCACCCAGTCCAGTGCCTTACAAGACACCTTTCAAAGCAGACTTTCCTGCTGTGGCACCACTGACCTTCCTGCACCTGTGCAGTTGCCTTCGGGGGGGATTGCAGAGGACAGAGGGCCCGATTCCCTTCTGGCCGAAAGGCTTCCATTGCCTCGCATCCTTTTCCTGCCTGCCAACAATGGTGGCAAACTCCTGACTTGTGTCCAGCTCTCCAGCCACCTTGAATTGTGGGGGACCAGCCTAGGGTCGCTGGTATCCATGACGCGGCTGCACCAGGACCTTTCCGCTTGCCTTTCGGCCTGCAGAACCTGAGCCAGGTTTTTCTGGTAACACATGGAGCCATCGCTGGCTTTCCTCTCCGCGCCCCCACGCCCCACGGTGGAAAGTGTCTTGGTATTGGGGAACAGAATGGACTTTCCCTGCATTGCTGGAGCCAACTGGTCATACAACTGTAACTTATGACAAATTTTATTAAATGTTTGTAACTGGAACTTTGTGTGGCTACATTCTGCAATTCAGAATTATTTTTATTTCGAATTTTTATACCGCCCTATCTCCCTAGGGACTCAGGGCGGTTCACAGCCAAAATAAAAATATACATATAAATACAAAATAAAACATCAGTTAAAAAACTTATTAAAATGGCCGAATTATTAAAATCACAATATACATAATAAAACCCATTTAAAACCATTTAAATTTTAAAAACTAATCCAGTCCTGCGCAGATAAATAGATGTGTTTTAAGCTCGCGGCGGAAGGTTCGGAGGTCAGGAAGCTGACGAAGACCTGGGGGAAGTTCGTTCCAGAGGGTGGAAGCCCCCACAGAAAAGGCCCTTCCCCTGGGCGTCGCCAGCCGGCACTGCCTAGCCGACGGTACCCTGAGGAGTCCCTCTCTGTGAGAGCGCACGGGTCGGTGAGAGGTATTCGGTAGCAGCAGGCGGTCCCGTAAATAACCCGGCCCTATGCCATGGAGCGCTTTGAAGATAGTTACCAAAACCTTGAAGCGCACCCGGAAGGCCACAGGTAGCCAGTGCAGTCTGCGCAGGAGGGGTGTCACATGGGAGCCACGAGGGGCTCCCTCTTATCACCCGCGCAGCCGCATTCTGAACTAACTGGAGCCTCCGGGTGCTCCTCAAGGGGAGCCCCATGTAGAGAGCATTGCAGTAGTCCAGATGGGACATCACGAGAGCGTGAGTGACCGTGCATAGGGCATCCCGGTCTAGAAAGGGGCACAACTGGCAAACCAGGCGAACCTGGTAGAAAGCTCTCCTGGAGACGGCCGTCAAATGATCTTCAAAAGACAGCCGTCCATCCAGGAGAACACCCAAGTTGCGCACCCTCTCCATCGGGGCCAATGACTCGCCCCCAACAGTCAGCCGCGGTCGCAGCTGACTGTACCGGGATGCCGGCATCCACAGCCACTCTGTCTTGGAGGGATTGAGCTTGAGCCTGTTTCTCCCCATCCAGACCCGTACGGCTTCCAGACACCAGGACAGCACTTCGATAGCTTCGTTGGGGTGGCCTGGTGTGGAAAAGTACAGCTGAGTATCATCAGCGTACAGCTGGTACCTCACACTGAAGCCACTGATGATCTCACCCAGCGGCTTCATATAGATGTTGAACAGGAGAGGCGAGAGAATCGACCCCTGAGGCACCCCACAAGTGAGGCACCTCGGGGCCGACCTCTGCCCTCCTGTCAACACCGTCTGCGACCGGTCAGAGAGATAGGAGGAGAACCACCGATAGACGGTGCCTCCCACCCCCAGTCCCTCCAACCGGTGCAGCAAGATACCATGGTCGATGGTATCGAAAGCCACCGAGAGGTCTAATAGGACCAAGGCAGAGGAACAATCCCTATCCCTGGCCCTCCAGAGATCATCAACCAACGCGACCAAAGCTGTCTCAGTACTGTATCCGGGCTGGAAGCCAGACTGGAACGGGTCCAGATAGACAGTTTCATCCAGGTGCCGGGGAAATTGACATGCCACCACACACTCTACAACCTTCGCCGTGAAGCGAAGGTTGGAGACCGGACGATAATTACCTAAGACAGCTGGGTCCAGGGAAGGCTTCTTGAGGAAGGGCCTCACCACCGCCTCTTTCAAGGCGGCCGGAAAGACTCCCTCCAACAGAAGCGTTCGTAATCTCCTGGAGCAAGCCTCGTATCATCTCCTGAGTGACCAGTACCAACCAGGAGGGGCACGGGTCCAGTAAACACGTGGTGGCGTTCAACCTACCCAGCAACCTGGCCATGTCCTCGGGAGCCACAGGGTCAAACTCATCCCAAACAATCTCAACAAGACCGCTCTCCGACGTCCCACCCGGATCCACCCAATTTTGGTCCAGACCGTCCCGAAGCTGAACGATTTTATCGTATAGATAACCGTTAAACTCAGCACGTCCCTGCAATGGGTCATCCCGCTCCCCCTGGTGAAGGAGGGAACGAGTCACCCGAAACAGGGCAGCCGGGTGGTTATCTGCCGACGCAATGAGGGAGGAGACATAGCAACGTCTCGCTTCCCTCAGTGCCACTAGGTAGATCCTATTATAAGACCTAACTAGTGTCCGATCAGCCTCTGAACGGCTAGACCTCCAGGAACTCTCTAGGCGTCTTCTCCGGCGTTTCATCCCCCTCAGCTCCTCGGAGAACCAAGGAGCCGGTTGGGATCTACGCCGGATCAGAGGCCGCAGAGGCACGACACGGTCTAAAGCCCCAGCCGCAGCCCGTTCCCAGGCCGCGACTAGTTCCTCAGCCGTGCCGTGAGCCAGACCCTCAGGCCCAAGCTCCGTCCGGAACCTCTCCGGGTCCATCAGGTGCCTGGGACGGAACCAACGTATTGGTTCCGTCTCCCTGCGGTGTTGAGTGGCGGTCAGAAAGTCCAGGCGAAGGAGGGAGTGATCTGACCATGACAAAGGTTCTGTGACTACATCCCTCAAGTCCAGATCCCTCAACCACTGACCAGAGATAAAAATCAAGTCCAGTGTGCCTCCCCCGATGTGAGTGGGGCCATCCACTACTTGGGTCAGGTCCAAGGCCGTCATGGAAGCCATGAACTCCCGAGCTGCTGTCGATGACGAACCGGAAGATGGCAAGTTGAAGTCCCCCATGACTAAAAGTCTGGGGGTCTCTACTGCCACCCCAGCAAGCACCTCCAGGAGCTCGGGCAGGGCAGCTGTCACGCAGCAAGGAGCCAGGTACGCGACAAACAAGCCCATCTGACACCGATGACCCCATCTCACAAAGAGGGATTCACACCCGGCAATCTGAGGTACAGTGATCTCCCTCGGCTCTAGACTCTCTCTAATAACAACCGCCACCCCCCCACCCCTACCCTGAGCCCTCGGCTGATGGAATGCACAGAAACCCGGTGGGCACATTTCAACAAGGGGCACGCCCCCTTCAGTGCCCAACCAGGTTTCCGTAACGCCTATAAGATCCGCGGCACCCCCCTGGATAAGATCATGTATTAGGGGGGCCTTATTGACCATGGACCGTGCGTTGCATAACATAAGCCAAAGGCCCAGGCTCTGAGGGTCTTGACCATCCGGGAAACGGGAGAAGTCAGAGGGATCGGGGCGCGCAATCGCCTGTAAACATCGAGCGCGCGCCCCCTTAAACCGATACGATCCCCCCCCTTCCGCTATATCTTCCTTTATAATGGATGCTGGTTAGAGGCTCTTACTGAAAAAGGAGGAGTCTGAAAAAAAAGCCTCTTAAAGAGAGGTTTCAGAGGCTGAAAAAAGCCTTCAAAACAGAATTTTCAGAAGCTGAAAAAAAAATAAGGCGCAGACCTCACAACCAATGAACCTGTTGCTAAAGTTCTGAGAACAGCTGATTGGGCCATCCACCCGCCAATCAGCTTTTTTCTTATTTTCCTCCCCAAAAACTTAAGATGCGTCTTATACTCAGGTGCATTTTATAATCCAAAAAATACAATGTGTGTGTATATATGTATATATACATACATACACACACACACACGTATATACAAGCATATACAATGCACACACACACACACCTGTATTTGTATATTTAATATTTATTTGTAAATAATATAAATATATTTATATTTTAAAAATCATGGTGATTTCTGACTTTCAAGAAGACTTTCAACTTTCTGACTTTCAAGAAGAAAGGAGGAGGAGGAGGCGGCTACCGATTCAGACCATCTCTAAGGAAATGTTGGAAAACGCCCAGTAGTTTCCCTTTGCTTTGTTCCTCTGGATTGTTTCACCGCTGTGGATCGGTTTGTTTTGCTGAATGCCTCACCCTGGCCAAAGCAGCAGCTAAAACTACAAGGACCCCACCCTGCCTTATCACGTGCCCCATCAATGGTGAGAGGATTTTGAGATGCCAGTTTAGTCAAGAATAATAAGATTATCATCTTTAGCCATCAGCTATTTATATATCGTGACCAAAATAATCTCCAGATGGACGAGGGCCTAAATTAAATTCATTGCTTTGTTCCGATTCTTTTCTTCAAGGCTGTATCTTTGAGGAGATTTCCTCGTGCTCTTGAGCTATCCATTGACGTAACCTTGGAGACATTCTTACTAAGAAAATGTAGAATGTAAAAAATGAAGGCAAATCTATTAATTGCATTCTATAGATTAAACACAAACTATTTGTTAAATTTATTTGCCGCCTAAGTCACTGTGGGTTTACTCTAGGTGGCTTACAACAATAAAAAGAAATGAAAGAGTATGAACAGAAGTAAAATAATAAAGTAAACAATGAAAAAGAACCCAACACGATTACATCAATTTGATAAAGGATGAAAGGGTGGAGTAGAGAACAAATTTGGGGGCAAGGGGGAGGGGAAGAGATGGAATTTGCCATCAGCCCAGCAACCTGTCCAACACTTAACTCTATGAAGGATTTTTTAAAAAGTCCGAATGTTGCAGCACCTCTGTGATTGTTCGTAAGGGCAAATGACTGCCGTGGTGCTGTAAGAATAGTAGATTTGGGCCTTGTTCGGAAACGCTAGGGGGCACTGATCGCGTAACTTCAAGTGTTCGTTAAGGGAACGCTCGTAACCTGGGGATCACCTGTATCTTTAGGCCCTGCCAAGAGTTAATAGCGACTGAGATGAAAGGATAACTCAGAACTCCGCCAGCTCTGCCTGACTGTATTTCAATCAGTTTTCATATTGTCCTTCGGTACCATGTAAGATTGAGATGACAGGCATAGAATAATAAAATAAAATATTAGCAATAAGTTTCTGGACTTCCAAGAATTCTGACTGGGTGCAACATTTTTATTCAAATAAAAATGAAAGGGAAAGGGTGCATAAAAGCGAAGTTTGTGTTCACCGCCTCTGCTCTCTTTTAAAAGAAATGTGTTAAAAATCTGTTGATCAGGAAGTGACCCTTTCCTGAAGTCTGTACGGTTCCAAGCACCCGGCTCCACTGCCAGCAGTGGATGAGGACGACCAGTCCAAACCCCTGGACATCTGTACTGTAGTCCCAGTCCCAGGGTGCACTTTTAGAAAAGCCAGCATGGTTTCCCAAAGTCCTCTTTGAAAGCAGCTTTTCCTCACATCGACCAGTTTTCATAGAGGATTTGGCCTCGGTTTCCCTAAAACAGAGAGAGACAGAAATGAATTCTGGCAGAGAATCCCACTGAACAGAGACACGCACTGAGGAACTGCTGCTTCCCAACAACACACCAACCATTTTGCTGCAGGCACCCAGGCCAGGCAGCTCCTGCATGCGGCACCCAAAACTTTCCCTGTGCAGAACCTCCACGGAACGAACAGCCAATCTAAACGATGCAGCCGTTCTGTTTAGACTTGGGAGTTTCATGCAGGCTTCACGAGTTATTCCTAGACTATACCCATTAAGGTCAATGGGTCAAGTAGTTCTATTTGTTTTGTCTCCTCTGAGCGAAATCAAATCTGCACTTTGTTTCTTATTACTCTGGATATTTGAAAACTGCCAAACTCTACGTTCCAAAACCTACTAGAATTAAAGTCAAGTTTGGCTCATTCAGTACAAATCCTTCCTTCAATGTCACATCTGGGATTGTTGCACAGGAAGCATTTCAGACAATGAAGCTGTTTTTGCATCTGCAGCTGAGGCAAGAGGGGTTGTGAGCGGGGGGGGGGGGAGGCAGAGAGAGACAGAGAGCAGGCGGCGCTTCCACAACCCAGCAGAGAACAAATCTGAAGAAAGCCACTTGGTGAGCCAGGTGCAAAAGCATTTCAGCACAAGGGGATAAAGCAAGACAAATCTGCCCGTTTTTTACTTTTGTAAAAAGCAAAAATACGTTTGTTTGTATCTATTGAGTCCATTTTAACATGCAAAGGAGATCGGTTTCCAGCCTGAGTTTATTTTTGCTGTACTTGTCTTCTGTAGCGTTTGTCCTTGCAGGTAAACCAGAAGAGGGACTGCAGAATTAAACCAGACTGAGAGGCCAGAAGCATCACAAGGTGGGCTCGCAAGAGAACACTGCAAAAATTCTGCTCCCCGCCACACACACACACCCCGCAACAGGATGCCAGGGGAGAATTTTTGGAATTTCTGCCCTCTGCAGTCTCAACCCCACCTGGCCCATTTCTGAAGTCTGTCCTCTGCTGGCTTTGGCCACACGTAACACTTGGTCCTGCTCCATTCTGATTTTGGATTGTTAAGCAGGCTGGCAGACAGAACTCCCGGCTGCATTGCGCAATTCCTTCCAATGTTCAGTTGGGTTACAAAGAATAAAAAGCAACATTAGGGGGGAAAGTGAAATTTTTGGATTTCATGCTTGTCCCTGGCTCAATCTGATGTTAATTCTAGAGACCAGGATCAACCGACACCCAAAGGCAGCATCAATCTTGCTTTCCTTCTCATTTTGGCCACAGCAGAACTTAACATCTTGTTAATCAGAGTAAGATCTTGTGATCCGGGCGTGTATCTAACTCACTTGGAGGCAAACAGAGCATCTCTTAATTCCAGGCTGAAATCAAATGGAAGAACTGAAGTTTGTCTCATAAAGCAGCAAATGGATGCAAAAACTGCTTTGATTAATGGAACACCAACATATCGTGGATGATAGTTAAGGTTCCCTGAAGTATCTGGCTAACAACATAACCAGATAAACATTTGACTGGATGCCTCCTGTTCCTAGTGAAGCTTGTGAAGATGATGCACACATGATCACCGACCCGTACGCTCTCACAGAGAGGGACTTCTCAGGGTGCCGTCTGCCAAGCAATGTCGGCTGGCGGCCCCCAGGGGAAGGGCCTTCTCTGTGGGGGCTCCCATACTCTGGAACGAGCTTCCCCCGGGTTTACGCCAAATACCTGACCTTCGGACCTTCCACCGCGAACTGAAGACACATCTTTTCATTCGCGCGGGGCTGGCTTAAATTTTATCGATTTTAAATTTTTTAACATTAATTTTAATGGGGTTTTAGTTTTATATATTTTAAAGTTTTTTAGGCCAATTATAAAATAAGTTTTTTAATTTGTATTTTAAATTGTATATTGTATCGTCTGTTTTTACTTTTGGCTGTTCGGGAGAAGGGCGGTATAAAAATCGAATTAATCATCATCATCATCATCATCATCATCATCATCATCATCATCATCATCACATGGATGATACCTGGCAATGAATGTGACCACAGGAGAGGGTTCTATGTTGCTGTTCCATTACACTTGTCAGGTGCTTTGCTTTGTGTGTGGAATTACACAACATGGCTATGACCATTAACTCCTTTTAAGCATCCTTAATTGGGCTGAATTGGGCACTCTGCTGCTTTTGTTGTTTTTGCTGTTTGTTGCTTGTATCCATACTATTTATATTGATATTGTTTCCTGATTGCTTATTTGTACCCTATGACTATCATTAAGTGTTGTACCTTAGAATTTTTTTTTTTTTTTACATTTATACCCCGCCCTTCTCCGAAGACTCAGGGTGGCTTACACTATGTTAGGCAATAGTCTTCATCCATTTGTATATTATATACAAAGTCAACTTTTATTGCCCCCAACAATCTGGGTCCTCATTTTACCTACCTTATAAAGGATGGAAGGCTGAGTCAACCTTGGGCCTGGTGGGACTAGAACCTGCAGTAATTGCAGGCAGCTGTGTTTTAATAACAGGCTATCTTACAGCCTGAGCCACCACGGCCCCTTTTCTTGATGAACTTATCTTTTCTTTTATGTACACTGAGACCATATGCACCAAGACAAATTCCTTGTGTGTCCAATCACACTTGGCCAATAAAAAATTCTATTCTATTCTATTCTATTCTATTCTATTCTATTCCATTCCATTCCATTCCATTCCATTCCATCCCAATCCCAATCCCAATCCCAATCCCAATCCCAATCCATATTCTATTCTGTTCTGTTCTGTTCTATGCCATTCTATTCTATTCCCCTTCTTGGGACAGATGGGGGCTCCATCCGCTTCCAAAATTTCTCAGCCCAATGGCACCCTCAGGCATAAGCACCTCGTCTCTTGCCCTCTTCTGAATGTCTCGCGTCTTTCCAGGCTCAAACAACTCTGACAGGGGGGGGGAGGCTACAACCTCTGCCCTCAAAAAGTCTTGGGCTGTTCTGCCAAGGGGATGTTGGGAAAGATGCTGGGAGGGCGGCCCCCCATCCTCAGTGCAGTTGGGCAGCGTTGGGTAATTGGCATCCCTGTGTTCCCAACTAGGCACACATGGATACAAAGAAGAACAAGAAAAAAATCCCTGTGGCAAGAAAGGATGCCCACCTGGTTTCGGGATTCTTGGCACCTTTGGTGGCATCAGGCGGGCCCTGCTGGCACTCCTGCCAGATGCCCAGGAGGCTTCAGAGAAACAGATCCACCTCCATCCCCACGGCCCAGCCTGACTCTTGGCAATTCCTTCTTTGGAGGAGCCCAAGCAGCTCTGCAAACAGAAGGGCTCTTACCTGTACTCGGGGGCTTTGCCCGAAGTGAGCTCGATCGCCCCGTTCGAGGAGAGGGCTGGGTCCGGATGCAGGGCTGAAGGGTGGCGGAGGGCTCCACCTGGAGACAAGCAGCCACAGGGAAACAGAGCTGTGGCTGTTACCAGGAAGGTTCCTTCAGATCATGTGACAGGGGCTCCGTCTCTCAAAGCAATCGCGCAACCAAGATCTCCCCCCCCCCGCCCCCTGCCCTCCCCCACTCCTTTCCACACTAGACTCAGATTCCACTTGGTGAGAGATGCCATCCCTCACCCTCGGCTCAGAGGAGCCGTGGCAGGCTCTTCCCCCCTCTAGCCTAGAGCCCTCAGATCCCCAACAGTTGGGACTGGAGCTGTGGCCACCTTGACGGAGAAGAGGATTGAGCACCAAGCTGCAGCTTTAGACTTAGCCCGTCTTGCGATCCCTCTCGATGCATCACCCCAAATCCTCAAAACTGCCCTGCTCAGTTATGGAGCCGGAGGGGAGGGGGTGGAGTCAGAAGCTTGCACTCCCACCTTGAACTCTGCTTCAAGTTTTGCAAGGGTCCAATGGCAGAAGCAGGCAGGCTGCAGTTTCCCTGGTGTGTCTCCCAAGGGGGGGGGGAATGTGTGAGGCTGGGGCCCTCGTCCACCTCCCAAAACCTCTCCTTGCCATTACGCCTGCCCTGCGGGGGTTCCTGGCGCAATCAGGACATGGCGAGCCAGGCTCTTTAACAGCCTGAACCGAGGCAACCCCTCCCCTTCCTGGAAAAGGCTAAGGAGGCAACCCAGGATGGCTAGACCCCTTTGCTGACCCAAGCGCCCATCTGCGGGACCCCCCTGCTTCAGAAGCTCTGAGGGAAATGGAGGGTTAGGGTTAGGGACAGCATCTTCCAAGGGAGGGATCTGCCACACCAGGGGCCCCCAGGAGGCCCAGCAGGCAGGAAATCACCGTACCTCTAAGTGCTCCTGGCTGGTCCAGGAGCCCATTTCTGCCCTCCGAGTGCCAGGGCCCAGTTCCACGGAGCGAACTCTCTCAGCAAACTTGAGGGAGCAGAGTGTCTCACTCGTATTCTTCTCAACCGGAGAAACCTGTGAAACGAGAGGAGGAATCGGCACTCACAGCCCAGAGCCCACAAGTGGCCCGTACGGAAGAGAAGGCTGCCTCTGTGCCGCCCCCGGTGCCCCCAAAGGGCTGGGCAGAGGAGCTCTGGTGGCTGGGCAGCTGGCCTTCCTGGGGTCTTGGCACTGTCTCCAGGCCAAGATTGGCTGCTCGAGGGACCCAGGAGGTGCTCAGGAAGCCAACAGGTGAGACAAGAAAACCAAATCCCAACCGAATTTGAAAGGGAAGCCAGCAGGGAAGTTGCAGAAACTGCTGGGAACCGTCTCCCTGGTCCTCCCAAGCCTCACTGCTCTTGCCCTGTTCAGGTGCTTGCAGGCATACCATTCGCACACCAGCTAAAGCCACCTCACCTCACCTCCCCTCCCCCCTCCCAAACCCCTGTGATCCCACTGTGCCTCCCTGTCACCCACACCCTTATCAAGCCTCACCCCTTCCCCACTCCCACCGGGCAGCAGCTCCCCCCACCAGTCCTGCTGCTGCTCCTGTGTCTCTGTCACTGCGCACTCCTCCCTCCCTGCCTGCCTTCCTTCCCACCACCCTGGGCCACACAATTTCCTGCCGGCTTCCTCACCAACTTTGGTTGTTGGAGGCCAGCAGGAAGTTGCAAGGAAATGCTAACATAAAAACCTGCCATTTTCACTTGGCGACGGCAAGGAGTGATTGCTGTCACCAAGCGATGTGGTCACGTGACACCACACATTAGGGCCACATCGTTCAGCCACAGAAATCCCGATTTAAGCCAAGGACTCCCAGCATCGCCTTGGAGACAAGGTGGGTGACATCTAAACATAAATAAGTGAATCGTAACTGCAGTGAGGCTACAATCTGCACGAAGATGGACAATTACAGAACTACTCCCGAGAGAGGAATTGATTGTGACGATGTGTGAACTTGCTGAAATGGCCAAATCACTTGTCTGATTAGGGAAGGACACATTTACTCCTTCTCACCCTTATTGATTTTCCCCAACCTCCAGTCTCCACCGAAGGTGCTTCTGCGCAGTGTCTGGACAGAGAGTCCTAATCTCATTTTTGGGATCCATTAGAGCCACCCCCAGCTTGGATTCTGTCAGTGTGGTAAACCACAAGCAGCCCTGAATATTTTCCAAACCTGTAGCCAGACACCATCAGCCCTTTTGGCCACCCAGAGCGGTGCACCGAGTAGCAACTGCAAGAACATGCAAGGAGAAGAATTTGGTGTGGGATTCACCCATCCAGGAGCAACGCTTTATTCCCCACTAATTATTGTGGGGGTCAGAGGGGGTTGCCCCTTTAAGGTTTCTTGAGATATTTTTGGAGACTTGGGAGTTACTTTGAGCTTTTACTTATTCATTATATTTATATGCTTCCCATCTCACTTTGGGAGCAACTTTTGGAATGCTGTTTCGGATAAATAAAGATCCAAGTTCAGAAAACCAGTTTTAGTGTGCATGTGGTCCTGTCTCCATTTGTGCTTTGTGGCCCAACTGATGCACACAATGGAACGCAGGCTCTGAACTCTGGAGGGGCCTTCAGCTGCTTTTTCCAAAGGAGGACTGGCTGATTGCCAAGAGCAGGGCAGGCAGGCAGGCACAGTGGGGAGATTACCAAGCCAAGCTATAAAAGCATTTTTTGAACGATCCCAAAAGAATCCCAAAAGGATTCCTGTGCATCATCCGACGTAACCATCAAACAAGGAGCAAAGGAGCAGGCACATCCGATGCAAAATCAGGACCCTGCATTTTGTCCCTGGATCACCTGAAGCATGAAGTCCATCTTTCTCTGAAATGCTCACCTGGACCATCATGAGGGTCTTGCTTTCACCACTGAGAGAATCCTGGAGGAGGTAGGTCAGCTTGGAGTTGCGAAACGGCACATGGGACTGGCGGGAACGCAGCGCATAGATCACATCTCCCAAAGCTGAAAGCGACTTGTTGATGTACTGAGCCTCACGCAACCGGCTCCCTTCTGCACCAGATCTACCCACACGCTCAGATCCTGCCAGGTCTACTAAATTCAGCTTCCCTGGAGATGAGAATGCAGACACTGAAGCTGTTGCCCAAAGCTCATTTCTTTTAACTATGGGGTCTGTTGTGACCCAGGCCCAAGTAGGTAATGTCAGCCTCCACTCCAATCCTCACATATTTTTTGTACAATTTATATTCAGTAGCTAGAATGTAAAATGCTTCTTTCTGTAATGTAAAATAGTTAAGGATATAAGATGTATTATTGCCCATATAGGGTAAGGGAAGAGGGCCCTTTAAGAGCGTCGTCTGACATAACAGTGGGGGTTAACGGCTGAATGCTAGGAGCGCGGGCTTTTCCAACAGACACTGCATTCCTGAGATGATTGACAGCTAGAGACAGGCGGAGGAAGATTACCACGGGGCCCGAGAAGGAGCTGGCATTGGACCAGACCAGCCTGACCTCCTGAGGGAGGAGGGACAAATGGGGGGATATGAAATGTTTGCCATATTTTGTCTCAGATTCAACTTAGAACTGCTGCTATCCAGATGTAACTAGTAAAAGTACTTTTCTTTATTTTGCAAATGAAGTCAAGGTATTTTGCAAATGAAGTCAAGGTGTAGATATAATCAGAGGCAGCCTGACAGGTAGTAATAAACTTAGTCCGTGGAAAAAACAAACTTTATTCGAACAGCTGGGAATTACTTCATTCCCAGCGTCATTCGACTCAAAGTAAAACAAATGCCTCCCAACAGAAATTCCTTAGTTATCTCACAAACCTTAGTCCAATTAGGCAAACTGCCAAAGGCCCTTCCTGGCAAACGTCCAGAAGCCACAAAAACAAAGACGTAGATGAAGCAGAAGACGCAGCTACAACGTTGTTTTCCGGCAAAGCTCAAATGCCGGTGCTGGTCTTTTAAGCCTTATGGGAGGGGCCAATCATCTCTTGGCCCTACTGCCGAGTTGTCCTGTCTACTTGAGCTGCTCTTGCCTTGTGGCAGCTCTTCTCATGCGTGCATGAGAAATAGGCTCCTCTTGTTCCTCTGCCTCACTACAATCAGTCTCTGGAGGCTCTGGAGTCCGCAACTCACTTTCCAATGGCCCTGGCCTCACCTCGGCCTCATCGCTGTCTGACTCCGTTGCCAGCTCCGCAGGCTGCTGACGGTCCACAACAGGGTCCATGGAGGACCAAGATATCAAAGGCTGTAAACCTGGATGTAATCTTTTGGGGAGGGGACGGGAGGGGGCAGGCCAGGTGATGAGCAAGGCTAAAGCACGGCGGTGATGGCTGTGGCAATGCCCCCTTTCACCTGTCTGCCTCCTCTTCTGTCTCCGTGGAATAGACAGCTCTCATCAGAGGCTTGAACGGATCCTTTTGAAATCAGATCAGACTGGGTGGCCCGAGGACTTTGCTCTTGCTGCAGAGGTCCACTAATTCACCAAATGGACCGACCGACTGAAATCAATCTTAACAACATCACACAATAGCAACAGCACTTGACTTTACAGCCTTCTTTGAGCAGTTTACAGAGTCAGCCTGTTGCCCCCAAGAATCTGGGTCCTCATTTTACCAACTTCGGAAGGATGGAAGGCTGAGTCAACCTTGAGTGGTGAGAATTGAACTCCTGGCAGTGAGCAGTGAGTTAACCTGCATTCTAACCACTGCACCACCATGGCACACAAGAAGGATCAATGTTCTCACTTGATAAAATCACTCCTCTGTCACACAGAAATTGAAAGCAAGCTGCTCGTCTTTTCAATGTTTCAGCATAAAAATGGCCAGATTTCCTCTATTCTGAATCTCTGATTTTTATTTAGCATGCCATGCCGTTGTGTCTCACTAACTTCCAATAAAACATCTTTATCATTTTTACAGCTTGCTCAAGCACAGCCCATGCTGAGGGCTGATGCTTGGAGCATTTCCCAGAGGCCACCCCTGGCAGACCAGGGCCATTGCCCAAAGGGAAAGGAAAGCCTCACGGAGGGTTTAGGTTGCCTGAAGAAGCAGCGATTCCTCGAATCCTCCGTGCTTCTGTGGAGGCAGGGAAGGCTGTGAAATTCGTGGGATTTGAATCTAATTTGAACATCTAAAAAAGTATTGTTAAGTTCTAGAATGCAATTATCCTTTCCATCTGCACTTTTTGGAATTTTGTAATGTAGTTCCTCAACCCTTCCCTCAAGCATACAAAATGGAAATATTGAAAAAATGGAGAAAACCCTTCGCAAAGAACATACATTACAGAAAAATGTAAAGAACGATTTACACTGTTTTGCTGACGTAAGATTCAAGTGTATATGAGTTCTTCTGGAGGACGTAAGCTTCCTAATATTGAATAACAGAGTTGGAAGGGACCTTAGAGGTCTTCTAGTCCAACCCTCTGCTTGAGCACGAGACCCTGTTCCATTTCAGACAGGTGGCTCTTTCTCAGCATACCGCCAGCTACTGCAGGAGCGCCAACCAGGATCCGCTCGTCTCCCGTCAGTCACCCTGACTAATGCTCATGATATTTCCCTGGTTCACCAATTCATTCTGAAGCGGAGGAGGAATCCATACCAACCGGTGGTTTTTATTCCTGTGCTGCGATCGGTTCCCCTCACTGTGATCATGAGGAGGGCGTGAGATCTGGAGCTGTGTTCATTCAGGTAAGTGCACTCCGTTGCTCGGTTGATATGACCAAACTCAAAGACCTGGAGAAAAATGGAGGCACTGTAATGGAATTCCCTCAGCCTGGAAAGGTTTGCAAAAGAAAGACTTAATCCTGCATAGCCACCTCTTCCCTCCATCAAGGAGTGTTAAAAAGAGGATCAGAGGCATGAAGGAGACTGTTGTGGCCTGTTGGCCACCGGCCCCTCCAGCAGCCAAATCAGAGGAGGAAGAGATGTGGGAGTCAGTGTCAGTATCAAGGCAACCTGAGGGCTCCAAGGGGGAAGAGGGACTGGACTTGGCAGAGAGAGAGAGAGAGAGAGAGAGAGAGGTGGAGCCTGGGCCGTCCATCAGCTCTCAGATGGAGAGTCAACAGCCCCCAGGCCTGGAGGTGGCTGATGAGGAAGAGGAGGAACAGCTGGGCCCTGTGCCTGATGTCTGGATGCACAGAAGGCAGAGGAGAGGAGAGCAGTGGAAATCTGTGGGCCGGTCCTTGGGACGGAAGAGCCACCACTGCTAGCGAAGCTCCACCTTAGCTCTGGGGAAAAAGGCAGGGGGGCAGAGATGAATAGATGTGGCAGAGAACTATTCATCTCCCTGCCAGACAGACTTCTTAGCCTGCAGTGAGAGTGCCGGGGCTGCTGGTGCTCCTAATAAAGGAATAATCTGAGTTCACGTTAGAGGGTTTGTCGTGTTTGGGGAGCTGGGTCAGAACAGAGACCCTGCCCTAACAGAGCTGAAGAGCATCTATGCAGCATCCAAGATTCTGTTACACCTTTTCCCTGCAAGGGATCTGACCGACGGGATTAACGGTCTAAGAATTTAGTTTTCTTGGTTGGGAGCAGCTTTGGGGGGAAAAGAGAAGAGCACCAATTTTTTTTTTTTTAAATTTACATTTATACCCCGCCCTTCTCCGAAGACTCAGGGCGGCTTACATTGTGTAAGGCAATAGTCTCATTCTATTTGTATATTTTTTTACAAAGTCAACTTATTGCCCCCCCAACAATCTGGGTCCTCATTTTACCTACCTTATAAAGGATGGAAGGCTGAGTCAACCTTGGGCCTGGTGGGGCTTGAACCTGCAGTAATTGCAGGCTGCTGTGTTCTAATAACAGGCTTCTTACCAGCCTGAGCTATCACGGCTATTCATGGGGGAGCCCTCCACTCAAGGGCTAAACACACAATTGGCGGCTGTCAAAATCCCAAGCAAACTGGCTGGGGGATTCTGGAAGCGCAGGCAGGTTAAAGTTGCTCAGTAGGAAAAGCTGACTTGGCCAAACTCCAGCTAAAGCTCCGTCTGAGGAACTGCTTCAGGAAGAGAATGGACTTCCCCTCCCCTCCCCTCCCCTCCCCCTCGGGTGGGACTGGCACACCAGGAAGCCCCTCCTGTCCCCGCTCACCTGGTTGATGTCTTCCACGCAGTGGACAGGGAACTCGGTCAAGCCTGGAACGTAAAGCTGCCCGCTGCCATCTGGGCAGAGTCTGATCTCCAGCTTCTCCTGGGGCTCCTTTCCAAGCAGGTCCCTGAAAGGCAGAGAGTGAAAGTCGTGCAGCATCCCGGGAGGAAGGAAAGGTGTCAAATGGCCAAAATGCAAAGACGGAAGCAACTGCCTATTTGCTAAGATGCAAAAGGAAAGAGAAGAATCGGCCTGTTTTAAAGTGTGCAGCCCCAAACCCCATTCAGCGCTTCGGGGAAGCTGGCAAACCCAGCATTCAGGCTCTCGTTTTAGCCCAAAGACTTTTACTTCCTAGCCCAAATAAAGGCAGACAGACCACAACCAAGTGTGGCTGCTCTGCCCTGAGGCAGGTTTCTGCACCGTCCAGAGAGAGCTGGGTGATTGGGGAGGGGGGAAGATCACCAAGCGCAACTCCGAAGGCCCCCCCCCACCATGCAAAAAGTGACTGTTGCGCCAACCAATGCAGGCAGGGGCTGCCCTTCCCACCCGCCAAAGCCCCCCCTTCCCAGCCACGTGCAAGGAGGGCACACCCGCTGGCGAGGCTGCTTTCCTGCTGTTACCTGAGAGCCTCGTTATAGATTTCAGCCACGCTGACAGTGATGCTGTAATTCCAGTCAGGGGCTTTGGACTGAACCTCGGAGAAGAGAAGCCGCAGAGCCCGCTGGTTGATCCCGGGGTTTTCCGGGCTGCCCTGATGAGAAAGGAAGACATGCGTCGTGTTGGTGTTAAAAGCGAAGGAATTCTAAGAGAGAAAAACTGGAAGTGGCCATTCTAGCGATACCCCCAAGGGGCAGCCTGAGGGGGGACCTTGGCATTCTCATGACCTGCCAACTCCATCCCTGCTCTCTTTTCCAAGTCCTGGGCGGGGAGGAGGGGAGCAGCCCAGAAATCAACTCGTTGAGGGCCTGGTGGAGGTCAAGCTCCCAACCTTTCATTTTTAAAAAAGTATATATTTATTTTCTTAATAAAAAAAATAAAAGCAATTAAAAGTCCAAACTAAGAAGAAAAAGACAAGAATTTATCTTATATTTTATAACTAATCACTGGTTTACCAATGAATTTGCTATTGTAAGATGAACAATGAAAGAAATAATTGCAAGATATCCCGGAATCTCTGCCAGAGCATCACACGTTGTTCCATTCTGATTAGTAGAAAAAATTGTCTTTTCCAAAACACAGAGATCACACATTGCAAAATGTGTGGAATAATTCCAATTTCTTAATACAATTCTTTTTGCCACCACCCTTCCTGGAAATTGGTTTGAGTGGCTTTTCAGCTTGGAACAGTTCAGAAAAGACCAAGTCAATTATTTGATATATTTTCCAAAATATGTGTGGTTTATCTTGGCTTAACAGATCTCAGTTGACTTCAGACAAGCTTCTCTTCCAAGCATCACCCCAAAATAATGGATAAAATTTACTGCATCCAAAGTAACGTGAATGCTTTGTGCAAATTATTGGTTCTTCCTCACATCCTGAGCAAATGATCCAATAAACCAAGAGTTTAAAACTCTCCTTCTTTGTGATAGGAGTGAAACCACTTGCCGGCTCAGTAATGCTAAGACAATCACACATCATGCCCTTTCTCCTCTTCAGGCTTAACTGCTGCCTCCTAGGTAGCTTTCTACCAAGGACCTGAAGAGCTGGCTCGGCCACCTGGCCTGGGGATCCAAAAGTGGTGTGGAACCCCTCAAATGGCTGTGCTGTTCTTGAAAGGCAGTGCTCTCCCAGGGACTGCACTGTTGGGTTTTTAATTGTTTTAACGTTTTTTATTGTGTATTATTCTTTTATTTGGGTGGGCTTTTTTTGGTACTGCTTATGTTTTGATTGCAAGCCACCCAAAGTCATGACAGTAAAATAAGCAGTGTCAGGCCCTGTCCAAGAATGATGTAACACAATCCAAATTTAAGTCTTTATTTACTCGCACCAATAGACAGACTCTTGCCAGACTTAACCCTTATTACTCTCACCCCAACAGAGATACCCTGAGAGATTCCAGGTCTAGGGAGTGGCTACCCTAAACCTCTTCCCCTAATTGCAGCCCCAGCTGTCTCATCTCGGCCCCCGACCCTCCTTGGAAAGGGCTCCCTCCTTCCTGGGCATCTGCCACTTTATTCTAGTAGTCCATCACAGGATTCTATATAAAATGAATGAATGAATGAGTCAGTCAATCAATCAATCAATCAATGAATCAATCAATCAATTGTTCTGCCCCATTGCCACTGGAATGGGGAAATATGTCTGGAAACTAACTACTCAAGTCTCCCAGGCCTTAAATGTGCTTGTCATCAAAACACTGATGATGTTACCTAGTTTGGGTAATGAAACATCTGCAAGACTGCAATGAAGTTGAGAGCGCTCCAGGGGCCTCTCATTCTCGTATTTCTCTCTCAACACGAAAACAACTGACCCTGTTAGCTTTTCTGGGTATTATTTTTCCCTTAGTTTTATGTGCACAACATGCATTTTTGTGATGCTGATCATAACATTGCCTTCATCAATGTTACTATCTGTTTCCCAAACACGATTAGCTGCAGGTAAGCAACACACCCCAGGTGGGTTCATGGTGGACATTTGGGATTTCAGTGGCACCCTGGACACAGAGCCCTGGGCCATTTAATTGACAAGCCAGCAAACTCTGGGCTAGACCACGTGGCAATTACATGGATATGGAGTTGATTTGAAACCTGCGCTAAAATAGAGCCGCTCAATGGCTTGGAAGGAGGGACAAGTGGATGACATGATACAAGAGGATAAATTTTTCTACTCTCCATTTTTCATTCATGACTTGGGTGAAGACGAGGAGAGCCTATTTACTGAATTTTCAGGCAACACTGGATGCGACAGCTAATATTCTAGAAGACAGAAGACCAATTGAAGTCTCTCTTGATACACTAGAGAAAAAGGGGCTAAAATCTAAGAGAGAACAATGCAAAGGTCTTTGCTTAGGGTCCCAAAAATTAAATGTACAGGTACAGAATGGCTTAAAAGTTTAGAAACTGAGGATGGGTCAATGGGGTACTGTGAGTGCAAAAAAAAGCAAGACGTGCAATTTTAGCTTGCATTAACAGAAATGGATTTTCCAAATTGTAGGCAGCAAAAGTTCCCATCTTATGCAGCACTGGTGTGATTCCATCAATAGTAAGATCTCCAATTCTGGATGCATTTTTAAAATCAGGATTCAGGTGAACTAGAAGAAGTTCAGAGGAAGGCAACAAGGATGATCAGGGAACAGAAATGAAGTCCCAGGAAAGGAGTGTAATGGAACTGGATATTGGCAGATCAGCAATGATAGTTTCCATCCCGGCTCCCCTCGTTAGCGTTTCTCTGGCTCTCTGAAACCGGCCCGGCTGGTCTGCAGCAGGCCTGGCAGAACATCAAGGAAAGGAAAGCAGCTCACCTCCATGGTGTATGTCTTGCCAGCCCCAGTTTGTCCATAGGCAAAAATACAAACGTTGTAACCATCAATGCATGATGTGATCAGCGCCTGAACTTCTCGGAAGACCTTTGGGAAACAAGACATGCTCAGAAATTCCCCACGACTGAGAAGGCACATGTGCCAGAGGCACATTCGCATGACCTGTCCTTTTAACTAAGAGTTTCTTGATGCAGAAAGAAGAGACATTACAGGAATGATCTGTCAGATAACAGGAGTACAGAAACCCCCAGTTATATTTCTATCCCACTTTTATTTCTTTTTTAATGACTCAAAGTGGCAAACATACCCAGTACTCCTTCCTTCTCCCATTTTCCGCTCAACAAGAACCCCGGCAGTTGGGTTGAGCTGAAGGAGAATAACTGGCCCAAAGTCACTGACCTGATTTTTGTGCCCAAGGCGGGACTAGAATTGACCATCTCCTCATTTCTACTGGTGCTTTAACCACTAGACCAACTGGCTCTTACAGTTGAAGAACCCTGCAAATAGGAGTTTCCTTCCAGCCCCCCCGCTCCCCGATTCTCTAATCCAGAAGATCCTCACTTACGTCTTCTTGTGTTGCTTCTGGACGGAAAACTTTGTCCAGTTCAAAAGATACCAGCTTCCCTTTGTGCATCAGATGTAGGATGGCGTCATCATCAGGGTCAAAGGTCACTGCGCCCACAGCTTCTGGCCCTTCACCATCCTCTGCTTGTATTGGCCTAACACGGCCAAACACTCGGATATTACCTGTAACAGGAAATAAGACTGTTTAACAGTAACAGAGACAATCCAACACCGTCCCCAAATTATGCTGCTGCAGTGAACAAAACCAAAAGTTCATAGAACAATAGAGTTGGAAGGGGCCTTGGAGATCTTCTAGTCCAACCCTCTTGCCCATGGTAGGATATCTTATACATTCTAGACAAGTGACTGACCAGCCAATTTTTGAAACTCTCCAGTGATTGAGCACTCACAACTTCTAATTGTTCTCATTGTCAGGAAATTTCTCCCTAATTCTAGGTCAGATCTCTCTTTAATAATCTTTCACCCATTAGTTCTAGTTCTGCCCTCAGATGCTTTGGACAGCCTCTCAGATATTGGAAGACTGCAGCTATGTCACCCCTTGTCCTTCTCTTCATTAAACTAGCCATACCTAGAGTCCTCAATTGTTCATCATGTGGTTGAGCACCCAGACACCTTATCATTTTTGTGGTTCCTCTTCTGCACTAGTATTTCAACATCATTTTGTATCATGATGACCAGAACTGGATGTAGTATTCCAAGTATGGTCTCACCAATGCTGTATAAAGTGGTACCATTACTTCACATGATCTTGAAACTAGCCCTTTGCTGATGCAACCTAGGACTGCGTTAGCCTTTTTAACAGTATCAGCACACTGATGGCTCATACTTAACTGGTTGTCTACTAGGATACCAAGATCCCTCTCATAATTGCTGCTGTTGATCCAGGTGCCACCTTTTCTACTGTATACCTGTGCATTTGACTTTTCTTGCCTATGAAGGATGTTACTTTTTTTGCCACTGAACTGCATTTTATTGGGATAGGGCCCAACGCTCAACTCTGCCAAGGCTCTTCTGAATCCTGGGTCTATCATCTAAAGGGGTGATAGGGGTGTCAAACTCGCGGCTTACAGGCCAGTTGCATCACGCACTGGCCACACCCACGCACGGTTTTGCAAAGGGAAAAAAGGTCATGATATATCACGTGACGACGCGAGTTTGACACTCCTGATCTAAAGTGTTAGCTATTCGTCCCCAACTTGATCTTGTCTACAAATCTGATGAGTTCCTCTTCTGTCCCCTCATCTAGATCATTTATGAAGATGTTGAAGAATAGTGGCCTTGAGGTACCCCACTGAATACTTCCCTCCATGTACATGTAGTTCCATTGAAGACGACATGTTGAGTCTGGTTGGTCAGCACCTTTGGCACAGCCATTACCTGGATGGCTGAGAACCTCCACAGACACCTAGAGCGGACAGGTGTTGTCTTACCATTTTCTTGCCTATTTTGACTTGCATTCCTATTCTGTCTACTACAGAAGAGTACCAGGCTTTTAGTAGGGTAGTTTATGTTTGTTTCTTTTGCATGAAGACAGATGAAAAGAATGAATCAAGCAGTTCTGCTTTCTCCCTGCTACAACCTCAAAGGTTCCCCTGTAAACATCTTCCAATTCTGGACTCAAAACAGAGTTAAACAAGTGGAAGAGAGGTTTCCTGGCTCCCATCCTCAACCCAAGAGATCCGCCATGTACTCGCCCTGCCTGGGGAACTCCCACGAGTATCTTCCTTAACGGCTGCTTCCCTCAGTCAAGCGAGAGGCTTCTCACCTCTGGAAATCACTTATGGAAGCCCCTTCACCAGGTGCAATCAAGTCCTTGGATCCCAAAATGTGCCCCCACTATGTCAGGCAAGTCCCCCACCCCAAATCAGCAACTTTGGCCAACAACTCAAGACACATTATCAACACCCCTACTGTGCCCCCTTCGCACACACAACGCACGCAAGGGAGGGGGAGGAGGAGCAAACCTTTCAATCGCACCAACTCGTTGTGACATTTCTTGCGGAGTTGCAGCTCCTTTCGGTATTTTCTCAGCAGCTCCTGGTTGGTGCTGCTCACTTCTTCAATGGCTTGCCCGATCTTGGGAGGAAGACAAGCTGCATTAGGGGCTTCTATGTCCCTCAGCCTTTCCCAGGCCCCTTCTGCTTCCTAGGAACGTGAGCTGCTCTCCCCGGGGTATGAAAAAAGGAGGGAGAGGAGGACAAGCTCACCTCAGCCCTGGCGCTCTGCAAAGCCTCTTGCAGCAGAAGTGGGAACTCTTTGACCTGGCGCTTCAAGCCGTTGTAGTCACTAGTGAGAGTACGCAGCGCCGGCTGGAGCGTGAGCAGATTGGCCCGCACGCCTGCAAAAGGAAGAACTTCAAAGGTGGCCTGGAAAACGCTCACTTTCATTGGCCGTTTCCGTTTTTCATTAATACCACCATTGGGTAACTCGGGAGGCGCTGAAGGAGCTGGCACAGGACGGGCCTCCAGGTCCAAGCTACGCACCTGCCAGGTTTTCATGAACTGCTTTCATTTCTAGTTGTGCTTGAGCAAAAGCTTCCTCAATGGCTCGGTTCTTGTCCTCCTCCATGTTCTGCATCTCCTCCAGCATCTGCTCCCGGGACTGCTCTAGCTCGGATTCGTACATCGTCACCTGGAGGAGGATGGAGACTTGAAGTTCTGAGGCTTCTCCCCGTCTTCTTGAGCAGGACTTGGGGGAGCTTCTTCTGCCACTTAGGAGAAGGGAGGAGGGGCATCTCCAAGCAGGGCTTTTATTGGGCGATTGCTCTGCCTCACCAGGCTTCAGAGAGGGAGGGCAGACGAGGCAACCACGTCCTGTGTCCTTTCTCAAGTTTACTCTCATCTTTGCAAACGGCGATCACCTGATCATCTTTGTTAAGGAGGAACGCAATGAGCTAAGCAAGGCTATTTCATCTGCAGCACTAGAAAGCTGCCCTCCTACTAGAATCCAGGGATAAAATTGTCCCTACAGGAAGTCCTCAATTTACGATGGAAATTGGCACTGATTTTCTTCAGTAAGTGTGAGATCACATGACTTAACATCATTCAGTCCAGGTCAATTGTTACTGGGGAAGCTGGCAAGAAGTTACAAGTCACAGACCAGCAGACATGTAAGTGACTGCAGCCAGGCAGGGAGGCAGGGAGGGGGTTTGCAGTGAGGATCCTGGAGGATGTGCAAGAGTATGGTGAAAGCCAGGGAGGGAGCGTGGAAGTGTGCAAATGGCTGGTGTGGCACAAATGCGTTGCAAATGCAGAGGAGTGGAAAGGATGCGCAGGTGGGGAGATTTACTCCAGTGACTTGTGACTGCTGGCTTCCCCACTGACTTTTTGGGGAAACCAGCAGGGAAGATTGCAAATGGCGATCATGTGATCACGGAATGCTGCAAACAGTTATAATATTGAGCTGGTTGCCAAGGGCCCAATTCACAATGTGACCGCGAGGGGTGCTGGGATGGCGGGAACTCTGAGGACTGGTCGTAACCACCATTCGTTCTGCACAACTTTGAACGGACGCTGAAGGAATATTTGTAGGTCAAGGACACTCTGCACTTGGGGACACAGCAGATTGAGGCTTGAGAATGGAAGGAACCTCAAGGAGGGGTTGCCCAGCTGATTAAAATTGCAGCAACAAAGAGGAAGTGGAGCCACACCATTTAGAACCTGGACTCGGGTCCTTCGCTGAGGGACCAGAAGCCAAAGAGAAAGAAGCACCAGTGGTGACCTCAGTCCTCCAAGCAAGAGTCCCCCTGGAAGGCCTCGCCTCCTCCTTCCCCTCTCTGCCTCCAACCTTCTTTCTCTTCCTGGTGTTCAGGAGGGCTTACCTGGGCCCTGAGCTGAGCCGCCGCCTTCTGGGAGCTCTGCAGCTGCTGCTCCATCTCCTTCAGAACCTGCCTCTGCATCCCAACCTGGTCCTGTAAGTATTGGTTCCGCGACTGAGCTTCGCTGAGGGCCTGCTTGGTCTTGGAGGATTCAACTTCCATCGTTTTGATGACATACTAAAGGAAGCAGAACAGCCCAGACTGAGCCGGGAAGAGGGGAAGAACTGGCCTTGGGCCATGCAGCCTGTCGGTCCCGTGGGCGCTGCACAATGCCATCCTCACCTTGACCTGATGAGGCTGGGCCTTGAGGCTTGCTATCACTTCCTGGCTGTCCCGCAGTCTCCGGCTCAGCCGCTCCTCCTCCTCGGCCCTCTCTGCCAAGGAGTCCTTCAGCCGCAGCTCTACCTCCGCCAGACGGTTGGTTTTCTGCTCCACCTCCAGGTCCAACTCCGAAAGGCGTCCTTTCACGTCTTCTGCTTCCTGCTTCACTTGTGCCAGCTTCTCCTGCAACTTTACGTTCTCCTGCGGGAGGAAGGTGAAAGGTCCCTAAGGAACAGGCCCACCTACAGGAGGGCCAACCGGAGGAGCAATGCCTCACCTGGCTGTGTGCGCAGTTGGTGCATCTGACCGAATGCTTCCTCAGCTCCTGCAGCTGGGCCTCACACAGCTTTAACTCCTGCTTTAAGTGCATGTTTTCTGCAAGCAAGAGGTCTCTATGCTTCTCCAGGTCCGTCCCACCCTGTGAAGAGGCAGGAAAGGGACAGAGGTCAGGTTTGCTCTTTCAAGGCTAATAAAAGAGAATATTCGTAGCTCAGGGTTGACATGAGGGATCCTTGGCGCTCTTGCCGACATTTGTTTTCTCGCAGATGTTTCATTAGCCAAACTAGGTAACATCATCAGTGCTACTGATGATGTTACCTAGTTTGGCTAATGAAACGTCTTGAAGAAAACAAGCAAGCTCAGAGAGCACCAAGAGAGCACCTCACTCTTTCAATGGCCAGGCTACCTCCCGGAGAAAAGGCCAGACAGGAAGAGAAGAGGCCCCTTACAAAATATTGGAAACGTTAAGAGCATATTTCATCTCACCAGTGGTTCCAAGTCTAAGTCCAAGACGTAGTAGCATCCCTCACCTAACTGGATTTAATTATAAATACTGTGCACGGATGAAGATTTAGACGTAATTCAGTCCAGAATTCTTTTGCTTATTGGAATGCAGCATTCATTTCTAATGCATTTACTGGGGGCAAAACATTACAATCTGAAACTATGGAAAGCTGAATTAAATTATTCCTATAACCATCCTAAGCGCACTGCTTCTCTTTGTGTGCACGCAGAGAGTAAATAATGACAGGAGGAGGCGAGCTCAGCCTGGGCCCCTCTAAATAGAAAGAAGGGCCGGAGTGGAAGGGAGCTTCTTCTCAGACAATCTTTGGAAGACATCAGGAGACTGAGCAAAGGCCTGCGGAAGGAGGAGGAGGAAAGGCTCCGATGAGTCACAGTCAAACCGAAGATGGGCTCACTATAAACAAGCCCAGCAAATTAGGCGGAAGGCTGTAGCATCAGACTGCGAAACACAACACCGGTTGGGCAGAGCGCCTACCCAATTGAAGGCAACAACATAAACAAACCCCAATTGATCTAGCAATGAAAAGTATGTGTGTGGGGGGAGGAGGTTAATTATTGTTTTTCCTTCAGACCAACACCCTCGTAATTTGTACAAATGAACGTTGCATTGTATACCACATTGCTTTTATTATCAAGTATTAACATACACACAGCAAGGAGAGACTTTGGGTTCCTGTACTTATTTTCTCAGGCAGCTCGGAGAAGGCAGACCAGAGACCTCCAGGCGGGGAACCTGCCCACAGGAGGCTCAAAGCAAAGCTGGCATCAACTTTTCCCCTCCTGGCAACTCCTCCGCTCTAGCCATGCCCTCCTTTTTAAAATAAAAATAAAACCCTGACAAAGAATGTTTTCTCCTGACCAGACCAGTTCATAGCTTCCTCCAACTGGCCCACAATTCCTATCCCTCCCAGCCAACATGCCCAAAGTCCTGTCAGTTGTAGATGATGGAAGTTGTAGTCCAGTACCTCTTGAAGGCTTAAGAAGGGAAAGCCATTCTCAAAGAAGGGCCTGTGAAGGATCCGGGGGGGGGGCAGTGAGGCAGGGGAGGAAGTGGGTTTATCTGCCATGGAGCAATGCCAACGGCAGGCCTGAGCGGAGCTGTTCCTCGAAAGACCAGCGCAAGGGCAGAAGGCTGGCACTGATGCAGACACATCTGCCTAAATTTGAGTAGGATGTGGCTGTTTCAAACCAGGTTCTGTGAGTTTCAGAAATAACGCAAGGTTAGCTACTCAGTATGCTGCACTTCCCATAAGACACATTGCTCTTTGGAACCTTTGGCAGACAAATACAATGGTCAGTTGGCTAATGACAACGGTTGGGGTTGTCAAACTATTACCAAAGTCCAACCCTGCCGCGAGTTTGAGAGAACTACTGGGCACACCATCTGGAATTCCTTCCCTTATTTAAGGCTCCATCATACCCCTAAGTGGAATTTAAGTGATGCTGCAAGACCTTGGCAGTCCTGACTGGAACCAAGAGAGAAGCCCTCCGACTCACCAGCGTAGAATGAAGCCTGTTCATCTCTTGAGCTGGCTTTGGGAGTCTGTCCTTCAGGCTTTCTGTCTGCCAATACAAAAGAGGGACTGAAATACAACATGCATTTATTACACAAGGAGCATGGAAATGGTAAGGTAAATTCCACCCGTCAACTTCTGCTTTACAAGTTGCTCAGTTCTTTGAAGTTTGCCTCTGGTCTCTCAGCTCCAGTTCTCTACTTCTGCACTTCGTAGTCAACACAGCTCCGTTTTTAGCTTCTACATTTTTAATTCTACTGGCATATCTCAAAAATCAGACTCATGAACTGAATTCTGTCAGCCAGCCTCTTGCAAAAGTCATCTTAAGCAGCAGCTGCCAATTCCTCAGTGAGCCAAGAGGAAAACACGGATGGAAGCGTGGAAATGCCAGTCTTGCATACCCAGCTGGCAAAGGGCGCCATGCACCATGAGGTCAGCCATGAGCGCAACTCTTCCAGTGTTTATTAAAAGAACGGGAAGCACAGATGAACACACAACTGGGTTTCACCAGAAACTGAGTAAAGGGGAATCTTTCCACATCTTTCCATCTGTAGCAGAGTCATAAGATCCTGCGCAATCAGGAACAAGCCAAGCCCACAAATAGTATCAAAGCGCTGAGAAAGTTTCATGCAAACAATGAGGCTCAGAGCAGGAGATGAGAGACTTTCTTCGCCTGGCCTGGGAAAGGCATTGGGGGGAAAGCTGAAACTCCTTTGCAGGGAAGGCAGTTTCACACCGTTTGGCATTTTCTAAGCACTTAAGGTGCATTTCCGGCAACCAAGGCCAGCTGCAGATCCAAATGGCCATTTCTCTTCAAGCCACGGCTGGAATTGAGCTAACTCAAGTTCTCTTTCTGGGCTATAAGACTCAACATACATGCGGTGCCGAGGTTCCTATCTGTCTGGAGCTGCAGATTAACCAATAGGGGCCCAATTATGTGCCAATTAAGCATTTAGGCATGCTGGCAAGCTGGAATTGTTTTAGAGGGAGGGATGGAGGGAGGGAGGGAGGGAGGGAGAGAGACTGACTTAGCACTCTCAATCAGGAAGGCCCATGTAGAAACATGGTGTAGAAGTTCCAGGGTATTTTAAAAGCTCTATGCAAATTTTCACTACACATTTTGGGTGTGATTTTCTTCTACTCCCCCCCTCCCATTTCTTAGTTGCATTTATTTATTTATTCTGTTTTCAATGTGGTTTTGGATAATATGCCATGTTAAAATGAAACAAGCTCGACATATTACACAAACGCAGGTGTTTCGCCTTTGGTCACGGTGATTAAGCGCACCGTACAAACACAGCCTTTGGGTCTTGGCATTAGACTCACACAACCATCAGAGTGATGTTGAGCCACAGAGAAAGCGAAGAGGAGGAGGGTGCAGGAGATACTAGGATAATACTAGGATGGGGCCGAAGGGTGGGAGGCAAGATTCCTCCGGTCCTCTCCAGCCATGGGGGATGCTTATGGGTGGGAGGAGAAAGGAGGGTGGTCAGGGATGCCAGCAAAGGGCACCAAAGTCATCTGGATTTCTCCTCTGAAAAGAAAGTACCTTGTTCTGCAGCTGCGCAGCCTGAGGGACGGGGCCGCTCTCTCGCACAGCAACTTTCTCCTGCAGCAGCACTAACTGTTGCTGCAGCTGCAGCTTCTCCTCCTGCAGTTGAGCGCAGGACTCCACCAGCTTCTGCACCACCGGGAGACGATGGGGGCCGCCCGGAAAGCTGCCCCGCTTCCCACCAAAGACTCTTCCTCCTGCCAGAAAAGAGGGGATTGAGCAGAGCCCCCCAGAGCAGCAGCCTCGGAGCCAGACGTGAAATCAGGAAGGGCAGCAGGCGGAAAGCGGCCTTCCCTGCAGCAAGGGCCCCAACGGAAGATCCTGGGGTGGGGGGGAAGGGACCGGGGGGGGGGCAGCAACAACAGTTCCCTCCTAGAGGACAAGAGGGATTTTCTTGCTGCTGTCAGGAGATTTGGGGGGGGGGGGTGAGCTGCCTGACCCACCTGAGCCAAGAAGGCCCACCCTGCTTGGAACAAATGGAGGGAACTGATACAAATATTACATTTACGTATTTGTTTGCAATTCAAGCTTTCCCGACATTTATACTCTCAAAATCAACCTGGGCTTTTCACCTCCCTTCCATCCCAGGAGCCTGGGGGATGGTGAGGGGGGCAGTTTCCACCTTGCAGGAACAGGGGCCGGAATAGCTCAGGCTGTTACGAAGCCTGTTATTAGAACACAGTAGCCTGCAATTACTGCAGGTTCAAGCCCGGCCCAAGGTTGACTCAGCCTTCCATCCTTTATAAGGTATGTAAAATGAGGACCCAGATTGTTGGGGGGGCAATAAGTTGACTTTGTAAAAATATACAAATAGAATGAGACTATTGCCTTATACACTGTAAGCCGCCCTGAGTCTTCGGAGAAGGGCGGGGTATAAATGTAAACAAAAAAAAAATAATGCGATGGGCAGGTAATCCTGGCCATTTCTTTCCATGGGAAGAAGCCACAAGGAACCTTTGGCCAAAGTGCACATTTTGAGAATGTTCCCTTCCCCGAAATTCGGTTTGTTTTCTCATCAGATCAATCCATTTTTTTAAACAAATTAAATGTTGAATTCAAGTGAAGAGAATTTGAATCTTATCCTTCAGCCATAATTTAGCAATTGCTGGATCAACATTCCTGTTTGTCTTTCACCTGACAATCAATGCAGCTACTCCAATTTGTAAACACGAGTGTGTTGCAGAGAAACTTGAATAGTTCAATCTGTTATCAAACCCCAATTCATTTGAACAAGGACACAGGACATCTGATTGATTAAGAGTACAAAAATACAAGTTTCCAAACGCAGCACCGGAATCTGAGAGGGACATAAAATAACGCAAAAGACACAGAAAGGGAGCATCAGAAAGGCTTCCTCAAACTTCCGAACGGAATACCTGCAGCGGGAGGGACACAACAACCACACAAGTGGAGATAAGCCTTTGCGTCTGCCCTCCTAGCCCACAGCAATTCCTGTCCCCAAAAGTGAGAGAGAGAAAAAGAACACTAAAGCAGAATTCTGGATTTTAAGACACAAAAGACCCTGGAGCAGAGGTCTCAAACTCGATTCCATTGAGGGCCACATTAGGGTTGTGTTTGACCTTGGGGACCAGGGGTGGGCATGGCTGGGGTGGGCGTGGCCAGCTTGATGCCACTCATGTCAGGGGCATCTGTGGTGGCCCAACTGCTCTGCCAGCGAAAACGGGCTACCAAGGGTTGTTGCGCGTGGCCCTCCCTGAGCTCCGTTTTCACTGGCAGAAGGCAGCAGGAGGCCATTGCAGCTGAAAACGGAGCTTGGGAGGGCCACACGCAGCCCTCCCGAGCTCCATTTTCACTAGCAGAGGCACCACAGGCCAGTCCTTTGCTGTTTCTAAGGCGGCCCCGTGGGCCAGATCTAAGTACCCTGCAGGTGGGATCCAGCCCCCGGGCCTTGAGTTTAACACTCCTATCCTAGAGGACCTTAGTGGGAATTTGAGATAAGTAAGATGAGAACAGCCGATAGCCAACAAATACGAAAACCTCTCTGACAAATAGCCAGATGGTGTTCTGTTCCCAGATAGGGAAGAGAAATGTTCTCCTAGAAGGGGTTCCCTGAGCTATAACCAGTTGGCACAGCAGGAAATGTTTCGGTGAGGTTTCTTCCGTTCACGACATGGAAAGTGCTTCTTGCAAGCACAAATTTAACAAGCAACCCCAGTATTTAGCCTGGCTGTGCAGCACAACCCTTCTTCTCCAACTAAGGCTAACAACCACCTGTCTTCCAACGTTGTATATCTACAACTTGAGGTACAATCACAGCCATACAAGCAGAAAACCGATAAAGCAGCGAAATTCACTCGTCATTCGTTGCTTCTCTACTACACACTCCATGCAGCTGACGGACAAGAGAGATCCCAGCCCTCCTCCTGGCTCCTAACACAGCTGCAGCATCGAAGAAAACTAGAAACCTCCTGAGCAGTTCACCAGATCTGGGACCGTGGGAACTCATTCTATTATGCAAGCGATGTGTAGATACACATGGCATTCTGGATTTCTACTCTTTCAATTTCTGGTCTAGAATAGCAGTAAGTGGCTTGCTACTGACTAAAACGAACTCTTTCAGAAGCAAACACCCAGAATGTAAATCCTGTCCTTCCCCATTCCTCACCACTTAATTGTGCACCTTGCTTCCAATTATCCATGTCCTCCTTATAAATGTCACACCCAGGTGATTTTACTAGAAGGAAAAGAGCAAGGTGCTCACAACCACACGGTGTGCCACATGTCAAGCAGCAGGTGTCACCTGCTTGCTGAAAATCCAATCCCCCCCCCCCTCGCCTCAGGCTTTCCGCCCCTTGTTGAGAGGAGCCGTCTCAGTATTTCCCACAAACCTTAATGCTGGGGAGGCTTTCAATTTCTCCTCTGCTCTTCAGTGCCTGAGGCAGCTGACTGATGGGGAGGGGGCAGCAAAATGAGTCCTCTGACAGCAGAACGGCAGGCGCATCTGCCACAGGCCCACAGCAAGCCCCCCGTGCAAACCACAGAACTGCGCAGAATCCCACATGCAAGGTTTGTATCATGGGGAGCTTTAAAGTGCTGGAGGAAGACAGGCAGCCATCCTGGGTTTTGCTGTATGAGGATCCCCCCCCCAAATGAATACCCAGATGAGGCAGAGGCTTCCAGCCTGGTCCTCCTCCTTTAAACCTCCTGGCAACCTCTTCCGCCAAGGAAAAATCATGCCAGGCCCAGCTGATTGCAGCGGCTACGGAACTTACAGATCTCCATTCCTGCTTCCAGAAGGAGCCGTGGCTCTCTAAGTCTCCCCTGGCCTTTGCTCACTAGCGGGGCTTCCTCCGACGCTTCCCCATCCTTTCCAGAGCCCCCCATTCCCAGCCTGCTTTCAGAAGTCTTCTCTGCACATCGAGGGCTTCCTTCACTGGCTCACCTGGCTGCAAAGCCCCAGAGTAGAAAAAAAGAGGCTTGTTGCAGCCTGCAAGCCAGAACCAACTCGGGGATGCCTCCTCCCCACCCCCTCCCCCCCATAGGCCTCGACAAGCTCAAGCCGGCTCTGAAGAGCAGAGCAAGAAGCAACCTGCAGACCTCCCTGTCTGGCGTCTCTCGGAGAAAAAAGCAAAAGAGCAAGAAGACCCCATCGATGCTACCCTGAGAGCCGACGGAGGGGCCAGCCAAGGCAGAGGAAACCAGGACTGAGAACAGCAAAGGGATCCTGCCAGAGCTGTGGGCAGGAAGGGGCGAGGGACCCTCGGGCTGGCATCTCTAGCCAGGAGCCAGAATGACTGGCACTGCTTTCCCAGGGAGCCCTGGCGAGGGGGACGGTGGGAAGCCAGAGACGATGCCTGCCTGTGGAGTATCTCCCATGCCGCCCATCCTAAGGCTGCTTGCCTGCCTTCCGGCTGCCCTTGCAGCCTGTCTTCTCGGCCTCCACAGACTCCAGAGGGAGGTTAAGAAAACTAAACCACTCAACTGAAGGAAAAAAAGCCCTTTTTTCTAGGTTGCCTACTTTGGTAACAAGAAGTTTGCAAGGAGAAAACCGAACCCAATTTATTTCCTTTTTATTTACCAAACTCTGCAGGGTGTGGTAGGTGAAGGTGGCTCTCTTCCAGCAGGGGATCTCAAGAATCTCCCTGGGGCCACTCAGTCTTGCCAAGACAGCTTGAAGGCCACATTCGGGGAGGATAATGGGGATTAACACCTGGAGCTACAGTACATCCAGGACACCTGCAGAATTTGGTGGAGAAAGCCAAGGCGGCGGCCACAACAGTGCGACCAAAGCTGTGTTGCGTGTATAAAAACAAGCACTGGTCACATAGCCACCATGATTTTTTTGACTAATCCTGTGGACAGCCCACATCCGATTTTGCTCTAGGTGGAAGAGTGGGAGACAGGAGAGCAAAGAGGGTTTTCAATACATTCTGGAAAAGCAGAAAAGATGTGAAACAAGCAACAATAAGCAACAAACCAGAGGGCTAGGAAATCATTGGATCTCAGCAATGCCCTCTTTGAAGGATGCTTCCGATGCATGAAACTCAGGGCAACAAGATATTCCCCACATCTAAAACCTCTCAGGACTGGCATGGCTTTGGGTGAGTTGCTCCAAAGGCCAAGTTAGTCTTAACCCTCTGGAGATGCTAGAGAGCAGGGTTCCGATTCTCCCCCCAGAACCTCTGGCAGCAACTTGAAAAGTTTGGGAAGATCCGTTAGTCACATCCCAGTACCTGTGTTCTCCATGTTCCGCCCGTCTTCAGCTTTCCGCTCTGGGATGCTGCAGCTACCGGTCCAGCGTTTCTGTGGCTGCCCTCAATCTTCCGTCTGTCGGCTGGTTTTGCGCACCTTTGTGGAGCTGCTGGCAAAACAGAAATCCTCAGCTGAAGGTGGAACCTCTTCTGACTCACCATTTTGTCACAGCCAAGAGCAACGCTTTGGAAATGAAGCGCTTTTTCCCCATGGAGCCTTACGCAAGTCAGGAAGAAGAAGTCCCTGATTCTGGAGAGCATTGTTGTGAGCCTGTGCTTCAATTCATGGACTTTGCAACGGCTCCCCAAGCCTCTTCCCAGTCAGCTGTTCAACATGCAAGCATTTGAGTTCTGAGCACAGCGTTTATCTTGGCTGAAGGCACCCTGGAGGAGTCTGCCAGGGCCAAGTTGTTCTTTCCTCACGTTCACCTCAAGAACAGAATGCTTGAAACACACACACACACATACACAACCAGGTTTTTCTGAAAAGCAACCTCTCAACACCTGCACCATCCCCACTTGGCATCCCCACTAGGAGGAAGGAGGGATGTGAGAGAAGGACACATCCAGCCTGTCACCGCTGGTCATTCTCTCCTGCCAACGCCAAGGACTAGCACCAAAAGAGGCATTTCCTGTCCACCTGGTTATCTAAGGCCATTTGCTAATATTTATGGGTGTCCAACAGCTCTGACAAACGAGGACAGACTTTATAGTAATAGGAAACTGTAAATCTCAGGAGAAGGGAGAGGAGGCGAAGGCCAATTCAGCTGCAGTGCAGGCTTTCCTTGTGGAAGGAAGTCATTCTGGGCTCATAAACCAAGAAACATCCATCCAATTCACCTATCGAGAGATACTCGGTGATGTCTGACATAGCTCTTCTCCCCATGGCTTTTCCTTCTTAAGAGGCCCTGCTCTGTTAAGCAACCGACCTCAGGATCTCCCCAGATGCCATTCCCCAGGCTCAGAATGCTCTGCGGCCCCTGAAACAATTTGCTTCTTTGGCAAATGCATCCAATTTTCATTTATTTATTTATTTATTTATTTATTTAATCAAATTTTTATACCGCCCTATCTCCCGAAGGACTCAGGGCAGTTTACAGCCCGATAAAAATACAAATATAATACAAGATAAAACACTAATTAAAAAACTTATTTAAATAGGCCAAAATTTAAAATTACAATTAAAATGATAAAACCCCATTAAAATTAAATTTAAGATTAAAATTCTAGTCCAGTCCTGCACAAATAAATAGATGTGTTTTAAGCTCGCGGCGGAAGGTTCGAAGGTCAGGAAGTTGGCGAAGTCCTGGGGGGGAGTTCATTCCAGAGGGTGGGAGCCCCCACAGAGAAGGCCCTTCCCCTGGGTGTCGCCAGTCGGCACTGCCTGGCAGACGGCACCCTAAGGAGACCCTCCCTGTGAGAGCGCACGGGTCGGTGGGAGGCAATCGGTGGCAGCAGACAGTCCCGTAAGTAGCCCGGCCCTAAGCCCTAAGCCAATTTTCACCCTTCTTCCTGGCTGGCAGGTAATCTGGCTGAAGGTGGGCCTAGCTGGCGGACGGAGGGCGCCTCTCTAGCTGACAAGAGCACCTCAGGTGGCCCCAACTGTTTGGCATCCATAAAATGGTACCAGCTTCAGCAGGACCCAGTTCCTGAAAGACCCTGAACGATCAGCTGAGAACTGAGGGAGGAGAACCACGTTCCTCAATCGCAGGAGCCTCCATGTTCTGCCAACCATCTGAAGTCACTTCTATGGGGCTAACACCCCCCCTTCCACCCCCAAGAATGGCTGTTTGGACAGGTTCACTTTTCTGAAAGAACAAGGCAAGGTGAAGTGTAATGAAGTTCATGTTTTTCAGCTTAAACAGCTCCTTGTTAATCAGTGGAAAATGCCATCATCCAGGGGTGAAATGTAAAATTTGTTACTACCGGTTCTATGGGTGTGGCTTGGTGGGGGGTAATGTGACTGGGTGGGCATGGCCAATTTTTTTTTACTTTTAAAAGCATTTTTTCTACAACCGCTTCCGCTGAAGAGGCTGTAGAAAAAATGCTTTTAAAGGGTTCTGATGATCCCAGCTGAGCCCTGTGATCATCAGAGGCTTTTTTTTTTACTTTTAAAAGTGTTTTTTCAGCCGAAGAAAAAATGCTTTTAAAAGTTAAAAAAAAAAACCTCTGATGATCGCACGGCTCAGCTGGGGCGGGGGGGGGGGGCAGGGATTTTTGCTACCAGTTCCCTGAACCACCCGCCGCCATTGCTACTGGATCGGCCGATCCGGTCTGAACCGGGAGCATTTCACCCCTGCCATCACCTCAATTCGCAGGATGTTTCCCTCCCAATCAGTTCCAGCAGATGTTTGTCAATTTTAGAAGCCCTTCAACTGCATCTTGGGGAGCCAAATCCTTGTAGACGCCAAGAGATTAAGTAAAACCACAAGAACTGAGGCCTGTATAGCGCTTCCCAGGATGCGGCCACCCTAATCCAGGAGGTGGTCAGCAGGGCCTAAAAAGCGGAGGAGGAAGTGGAAAGAGTCGACAGAGGCCAGGAAAAGTGTGAACTGGGCCTGCAGGGACTCCCTGGGACACCTAAAGAGGCAACCAGGGAAGATAATCTTGGAGCATCTTGAGAGGCCACAACACACGAACCAATCGCCAGTCCTAAAGGCCTCCACCTGAGACTTTGTAAAGGATTCCAGAGTGAGATTTTTATTCGTCTACTTATTCAATTTCTACAGAGGAATTATTGAGTCTGTCATTTGCACCTCTATAACTGTCTGGTTCGGTTCTGCAACCCAACAAGAAAAACACAGACTTCAGAGGATAATTAGAACTGCAGAAAAAATAATTGCTACCAACTTGCCTTCCATTGAGGACCTGTATACTGCACGAATCAAGAAGAGGGCCGTGAAAATATTTGCAGATCCCTCGCATCCTGGACATAAACTGTTTCAACTCCTACCCTCAAAACGACGCTATAGAGCACTGCACACCAGAACAACTAGACACAAGAACAGTTTTTCCCCGAAGGCCATCACTCTGCTAAACAAATAATTCCCTCAACACTGTCAGACTATTTACTGAATCTGCACTACTATTAATCGTCTCATAGTTCCCATCACCAATCTCTTTCCACTTATGACTGTATGACTATAACTTGTTGCTGGCAATCCTTATGATTTATATTGATATATTGACCATCAATTGTGTTGTAAATGTTGTACCTTGATGAAGGTATCTTTTCTTTTATGCACACTGAGAGCATATGCACCAAGACAAATTCCTTGTGTGTCCAATCACACTTGGCCAATAAAAAATTCTATTCTATTCTATTCTATTCTACAGCCACCCAACTCAAAGCAAAATAGGCCACCTGTTCCTAAAATTGGCATCATTCCAGAGGATGAGAAGACACCAGTTTTTCGGGGGGGGGGGGCAGAGGAGAAGCTTGGCAATCTCTGCACAAGAAGCTTGCCGATACCTTCTTCCTCGAGCCGAGAGAAAGTGACTGGCACCCAGCCAGCTTCCGTGCCTCAGAGAGGGCCACCACTCTGCTTTTCCCACTGCTGGCCTTAAATGTGAGACTAAACAAATAAAAGGTTCCAACCTGAATATTCCTCCAATCTTGCGTCAAACCAATGAAAGCCAACGAACAAACTGCCATTTTAAAGCCTGTAACTGCAGGGTATTGTGAATACTGGGCTGCAACTGTGTTCTGGAAAACATTTATCAGCCGTCTCCCGCTCACAGAATAATGCCAACTGGCCAGATCCACACACACACACCCCAAAATGACAAGGCGGAGGCTGCATTTTTGGAAAGCTCCCTAAGCATCGCTGGGAGCAAAGGTCAGATTTCCAGACCAGACAGGAAACACCAACAGAGGAGCTAATTGATGCTTTATTATAAGGCTACCTTAACAGAATCTTGAGAGCCTTAAATGTGAGGTGTGAAATGTAAAAGTGCACTCCTCCCATCGTCCTCTTTGCAGCCTGAGCCTCTTGCCCGCCCATTGTCCAGCTGCAGGCTCAGCTGTTTCTTATCTGCCCTTTCCATGGGCAGCGTCTCTTGGCCCAGCTTCTCAAGGTCTTTCTCACAGCTCCTTACAGAAAATGAACAAGCAACCACAGACCTGCAATTTCAGAAGAGACTCTTCAAGTCATGCATGAGCAAATCCTTGTTTCCTCATTAGCAGTAGTTTAAAATAAACAACACTCAGTTGCTCTGATTAAATCTCATCAAAGATAAATGTTCTCTAACCCAGTGTAACCATATTACATTTACTATATTAATATTTAAAAGTGGCTTACAGGCTCTTCCGCTTTGGGATTTCCCACAGTCCTAGATCCCTAACCCTTCAGACTGAAATAGTCAGGCAGAGAAACACTGTTGATCACATACTTAGAAGAGCAAGAATAAGAGAAGAGCAAGAGGAGAACCACTTGCTCCAAGACGCACTGATTCACTATGAAGTGAGCAGTGTTAGGAAAAAAATCAGTCATAACTCACACATTTTCTTTGGTGAGCTGCACCTGTAGAAGGAAGCTGCCGCTCATGAAATCAGGCCTTTTAATAAAATCGGTTAGTCAGCACAAGCCCTGACAGACTCCTTCAGCCAGCTGTGGTACCCTTTATTGCATCTGTCACACAAGGATACATACCTGCCTGCCTGAGGTGTTTTTGAGTTCCCAAATAAGTAAAAAAAAAAGTAATTATTTTAATAAGTAATAATTATAAATAACTCAAAGCAGTGAACATACCTAATACTCCTCCCTCTTCCTATTTTCCCATAACAACCTGGTGAGGTGAGACGGTCCCTTCTAATTGTTCCATTCTATTATTCTTGCCCCATTTCTCACCTGTCTGCTATCACATGGTTGGCGTTACGATTTATACAATACAGTTGTTGTGCATGGATCTTTTAAGTTAGAGAAACAACCGAAGGGGAGAAACAGAAGCCTAAATAATCTGACATATTTGGGTTGTCTACCATGATAGTCCAGGCACTGCTGGCCTGCATCGAAGGTGAGCTTTGTCAGGAGGCCCAAAAGAGACGTTATGGGATGGCAGCCTCATAAGAAAGGCTGAGCTGACTCGCGCATTGTGGAGCTGAGGACAACAGAGACGGAGGAGCCATCCAGGTGTTGGGAAGAGCAAGTTTGTGCAAGACACAGCAATGCCCAGGAAGGCAGCAAAGGACTTCAACTCAAGGGAGGCAAACAAACTTTGCATCCTGAGGTTGTGGCACACTAAGGGGCAAGAGCTGGGCTGAAGAAAGGTCAGGGAAAAAAAGCAGAGTTTGTGTGATGACAAGAAAAAATCTGGCAACGGACTGGACTTGAGAGGGCAAAAAAGGACTCAAAAGGTCAATGTCACGCCTGAGCCACAAAGGGTGTGGTTGATGGGTAAGCAGAATGAAAGATGTATCTGTGGGAGTCATTTAATGCAAAGGGAGTCCAGTCTGTTGACAATGACAATGAATAAAGACTGCATTTAGTACAAATGATATTACTGAGCGATTCCCAGCACCAACAGCTCTGGCCAAAATTGGTCCTCAAAGGCTCTGCAAAAAACCCAGAGCTGGAGCCCTCCATGCCTCGGGAGGCGAGCTGCTTTAAAGTAGGAGAGCCCCTGAGGAAGCCTCCTGCTTGGGTCCTGGAAATAAGGGGGGGGGGTTTCCAAAAGGAGCTGACAGATCCCACCTAGGAAAGTTTATCTGCTGGATCCCACCCAAGGTTTTCTGCAGAATTCTGCATCTTATTGTGTACTTAAATATGCCACTAGACAATACAGCCCCCACTTGGCTGCAGGGAGCCCTGGATGGAGGCCGATCTGTGTTAGCCTGTGTTAGCTGTGGGTCCCGCCAGTTACCCTAGCACCACTTTTCCTCAAAATGAGCCCCCAAATGCTTTGATTGAGACTGAGTCAGGGCTTCAGAGCTGTAACAAACAATCTGCACCTTTTCCTATCGACAAATCTCATTATGTAAAAGCAGAGGCCTTCATGAGCTGCAGCCCGCTTCATCCCAGCTCTGGCCATTCAACAAAATCTGCCCCTGAGGAGAGATGCTGCCAGGCTCCTGGGCTGCTGTCAGCTGCAGTGCTGTTTCCATGGCTGGTGGGATCGGCTGAGGAGCACAGAAACCCTGGCTCAAAAGGGAGAGGAAGGCAAGCCAGGGAGCCGTCAACAAGCCTTTGAAAACCAACTCAAATGGATTAAGATGGATGGCTTCACTAGAAAGCAGGTGAAGTGCCCTGGGAAGGGGGGGGGAGACTTCCCTACTGCTACCCCACAAGGAGTCTGGCGGTTTTTAAAAAGAGCCACAGCAAATGGACAGGAACCTCCACACGGAGAACACTTGGTGGCAGCTTAAAAATAGACTGCAGCAACTGCAGCCTGTAACAACAGCCCTCTCTCTTGCCCCAGAGCACCTGGCCCTCTGGCCTCTCCTCCTAGTCCTTAAAGGAGCCCCCAGAAGAGGTGAGGACCACCAAGGGGCAAACCCAAACGGGACCAAGGGAAGGCAACAGCAGGACAGCCTGGTAAACAGCCAGCAAACCTGCTAGGAGCTGCACCAGGAAACCCTGGGCCAGAGCCTGTGGTGTAAGTTCATCAGAGGAGCGGTCCAGCAGAGGGAGGGTCCTCTTTCCTGGAGAAACTGGCTGGACTCTGGAGGAGAAAAGCTCCTCTGAAGAGGGCAAGAGTTAGACCTTGACAAAGAGGGCAGGAGGGAGGGGAAGGAAGGAAGGAAGGAAGGAAGGAAGGAAGGAAGGAAGGAAGGAAGGAAGGAAGGAAGGAAGGAAGGAAGGAAGGAAGGGCACTGAAGGGGGTAGAACTACTAGAAGATAAAATCCGGAGTCAATATACGGGCAATCTACCTGGGCACAAAGGTTATTTACAGGCTGCAAACAAATCTGGCATTCCTTAGATGGGGGGAGGGTTAGTCAGCCGCTCTCCTGGAAGAGAACTGAAATGCCAGGCAGCCCTGATCCACCCACCTACACAACGCAGAAACTCACAGGAGACACTGACTATGATATTGTCCGAAATGATTCTGTGGATCCTTTGCCAAAAACTATTTCTGTTATTACTTGGATTCTGAGCTTTCCGGTATAAAATGTTTGTAACAAATAAATACATAATTAGGAATAAAAATATGGGTCCCCCCCCCCCTCAAGGTAGCACAACTACTTTCATCCAGTCTCATACTCTAAATGTCTTGATTTGGGCTACCTGGCAAATTCATCCTGGTAACCAAACTGCTGTTTTTTGGACCGGGAGGAGCTCCTAAACTTCCAGCTGTTCAAGGCAACCCCCAGGTATCCACTGCCATGAAGTATGTTTGACCACAACAGCCTCTCTCATCACTGAGTGGCCTCTTGTTGTCCTCCTCCTGCCAAATTCAGCACCCGGCTCCCTGCCCTGCCAGAGCCTCAGCAGCTACCTGGGCCCTTCGCTCTTCCACTCCATGGTGCCTGCCCAGAGGCCATGGCTGGGTCTGTGGAAGATGGGAGAGTTTCTTCACATTTACTGGCAGTCTCAGTAAAAGCAGCTGGCACAAGTAAGTGAAGTAATTTTTGCTGCATACATTTTATCAGCAAAGAAAGCCTGAAGGTTCCAAATAAATACTCCAATGGGCTCCAAGAACCTGGTCGAAAACCTTATCCTTATCCTCCATTGGGCAGAAGCCCAAGAATTCTGCAAGAGAATGAAAACCATTAGCAGCAACCAAAGAAAAATCAGCCTGGCAGCCGTGCTAGATTTCTGCCCTCTGAAAGCAGCATAACCATCAATAGAGTGAACCGAATCACGTGGAAGAAAAGAGCCTTTGGTTCCTGACTCTGGAACCCAACTGACTCTGGGGCCCAAGACTGGCAAAGGTCTGGCAGGGTCCCCTACAGCAAAGCTGGCTGAGGAATTCTGGGAGTTGAAGTCCCAGGTCAGAGCCAGGTCAGTGTCCAGGTGAACTCAGAGAGACAAAGAAGACCCAACCTCCTGCACTCAAGATCCAACCTGGCCTTGACACTGGAACGTGTACACACACAAACACACACACAGTGCAATGGCACAAGATTGTTTCGTTTGTTGCTTTACTCTTGCAAGTTTTATTACGTGCTCATCTTGTCTCTCAGCACAGCGTAACAAACTTGCAGAATAAAAGAGACCTTGAAGGTCTTCTAATCCAACCCTCTCCTCAAACAGGAAACCCTATTTCAGGCAAATGGGTGTCCAGTCCCTTCTTAAAAGCCTGCAGTGATGAAGCACCCACAACTTCCGCAGGCAAGCAGTTCCACTAGTTAATGGTCCTCAATGGTCAGGAAAGTTCTTGGTTGGTTATCTCCTGGATTAGTTTTCATCCATTGCTTCTTGTTCTGCCTCCTGGTAAATAGATTGACCCCCCTCTTCTTTGTGGCAGCCCCTCAAATACTGGAACATTGCTATCATGTCACACACACACACACACCCCGGGCCTTCTTCACTAGACTAGACAAACCGAATTCCTGCAACCGTTCATTGTATGTTTTAGCCTCCAGCCACCTAATCGTCTTTGTTGCTCTTCTCTGCACTCTTTCTAGAGTCTCAACATCTTTTTTGTATCATGGTGACCAAAACTGGATGCGGTATCCACGTGTGGTTTTACCAAGGCCTTATAAAGTGATTATTAAGAAGTCAGGTGATCATTGGTCTGCAGTGGTATATAGGGTCTCCTGATTAAGCAGGGGGCTGGACTAGAAGACCTCCGAGGTCCCTTCCAACTCTGTTATTCAACCGCAGATGCTAGACCGAGATCTACAACCGCCCGAAGGACGCAAAGGTCCCATCGGGGAACGGGAAGGTGGCCTTTCTTTCACGGAGGATCCCGGCACTGCCAAGAGAAGGGGCTGCTTTCCCCTGCCCAGGTTGCCCCCCACCCCCCCCCGCTCGCCTTTCCTTCAGCCGATGCAGCCCCCCTCGAGTCTCTCCTGGAAAACCGGCGAGGGGTCACTCGGCTCCTGAAACGGGAACGCTGGCACGACTCTCCGGGAGACCCGGCTGTCCTGGCGTCCCGGCACCCGCTGCCGTGGAGAGGAGAGGAGAGAAGCGGCCTCGGGGCCCGCAGGCCCACCGCCCCCACCGGCCCCCGTCAGCAGCCCAGCCGCCCTAACGACCCGGACAGCCGCGGGAGGGAGGCCGAGACGCCGAAAACGGCAACGGGGCAGCGGCCCAGACCCCCCCCCGCTCCCCTCCACCCAGCCCCGGAGACGCAGGAGGGGCGGCGGCTTCCCTGGGAGGCTCCTCAGCGCCCCTCCCGGGACCCCGCCTGGACCCCCCGCTCGGGCAGCCGGAGAGAGGCGTCGCGCGGGGGCTGCCCTGGAGCCGATCATCCCGGCGACTCACCGGCAGCTGCCAAGGACGCGCCGCGCCACGTGCCTCTGCGCAACGCCCCCGCCGCCGACCCGCCCGGGGAAGCGGGGCTCCGCTCGGCCGCTCCGGCACCTTTGTCTGCCCGGCCCGAGAGGCTGCGCGGCCGCCCGGCTGGCCCGGAACCGCCGCTCATGCCGGGCGGCCCGCCTGGAACGCCAGCAATGCCGCCGGGCCGGTTGCCGAGCGGGGGCGGGGCGCAGGCGGAGGCGGAGGCGGCGCCGCTCCGCCCGGGACGGGGATCCTCCGCAGCGGAGACCGGCAGGGGAGGCGGCGGCGGCGGCACCGAGGGAAGCCCCTCACGGCGGCTGGGCGAGGCCGCGGGGGTGACCCTGCAGCGCGCGCCGTCCCCGCCTGGAGCCCTGAAGAGGCGCCGCCCGCGGGGTTAGGCAGCCGGAGACCCCCGCCCGAGAGGGCTCCGAGGGAGCCGCGGGACCAGGCGCGACGGCCGCTGGGGGGAAGTAGCCGGAGTCACGCGCCGGCCCGACCCGATGGCCGCGGCCGAACTGCGCCGCCGTCCCGAGTGGGCAGGGAAGGAGCCGGTCGGGGGTCTCCTGGAAGGCGGCGGCGGCGGCGCCCACCCGGTTGGCTTTGCCGCCCCTTCGGGGCCCCCCCCGCCCCCCCCATCTGCCATCTGCGCCAACCTCCTTGGGAGGGCAAGGCCGGTGCCGACCCGCTGCCTGGCTCTCCCCCCGCCGTCGATGCAGCCCCGGCCTCCCCCACTTGAGACCCCGACTCGGAGGAAGGGATCCGACGTCCCGGTGGCTTGAGCACGTGCAAAGTAAACTGAAGGTCAGGCAGCACCAAAGCCTGTGAAGAACTCGGTTGTGATTCAGCCTGTGACCCGGTTCACACCACACCCTGACCCCCAAACGACGCCCTCCCTCCCTGCCTCTCTCCGCTTGCATCTATACTTTAGGTTGCTGGGCAGCTCACCCATTTTGATGCAAAGCAACACACACACACACCCCTAACCCATGGAGCAGCTACAGCTCACAGGAGTTCTGTCCTTCTGAGCACAAGTGGTGGAGAAGAGTTGTCTGGCTCACAAAAAGGAGTTAGTTGGAAAAGGTGTTGTCCACAGGAGCTCCTGGCTGCCCCCAGCTGGTCTTTTCCCCAGGTCTTCCGTCTCTCACCTTTCCTTCTAGGTGGTCCCCTTCCCAATCACTCAAGACGAGGATGAAGAAGTCTTGTCCAGCCCCATCAGAAGCTCACCACTCTGGCTGGATCCTGCCCTGCCCACCAGAATATGGCCAGAAGGGCTCTGGAAGGTTCTTTGAAGTTGCCTGAAATCAGGAGGTCAGAGGGCTCCGTCTGTCCATCTGGTAGAGAAATGAGCCACACTAGGGATCGGAGGAGAGCCGGAGAAGAGCCGTGCCCTTGCTGTCAAGAACATTCCTCGCTAACCTAGGAGCTTCCTTTGTTATTTAAGGTATTCAAGGTATGTGCAGGAGGAAAGCAATGCCAAGTGACTGGGTTTCGTGGGTTGGAGCCTTAGATGTGACACTTCTGGTTTATCAACTGGCCGGTGAAGTAACTCCTTAGCTGCTGCTGAGAAGAGCCCATCAGAGAGAGTTGCACAGTCACATTTGACAACAAAACAAGCCCTTTCCTGGTTCCCATGAAGCACAGACCCGAAACCGACAAGCTTCACACTTTCTATATGCTCAGTCACAGGAAATCATGCCAGTGTTGAAAGTCTTCTGGCCTAGCACATTGTGTGACTGCAGGCTCCAGACTTGTCAAGTGTGAATCCAGCCCCTGAGTGAACAGACTACAGAACAAGAGAGTTGGAAGGGACCTTGGAAGTTTTCTAGCCCACCCCACTGCTCAAGCAGGAACCCCTATATCCGCGATGGCGAATCATGTTTCAATATTTTTGTTTCTGAAGAAGGATGGTTGTTTTAAAATCCAGGAAAGCCAGTTTAATAAACGTCATGCTTGAAGACTCATAGTTCAAGGTCTTAATTTTTCCAGTCAAGAAACGGAGCTTCTGTGGAAAATAGAGCTTGGGAGACCTAAGTCACCGTTTGCTATTATGATTCTGACGAAGATTCAGGAAGGCAAAACTTTTACAGCAGCTAAGTAAATTCTGCCTCTTCGTTCCTTTCATTCTTGGCCTCAGAAGGCAAGGGTGCTCTTCTCCCATCGACTGTGGGAGCGACTGTGTCCCAATGTCTCAGGCAGGACCCTTTCCTTCAGCAGGAGCCCATCTGCCGGCCTCCCAACTCAGGTTGCCCAAGCCAGAAGAAGGAGATATGAGGAAGAGCTCCTCCCATAATGCTGAATCTGGAGCACTCACCCCAAAGGACACCTTTGAGCAAACTCTGCTGGAGCAGCAGTTACTTTCCCAGCCTGAGTCAGATCCAAGGGACCTAAGTGGCTGGATCATTAATCTCAGAGCAGCCATCTCTGGATCCAGGGCAAGCCCCTAAGAATATGCGGCTGAGCTTTGACAAAGGCCGCAGCCGGTGCCACTCAGCTCACTCAAGGGCATCCAGATCAGAGTCGCCACAGGACTTACACTTGCTGCCTGGATAGCTGAACTCTTTTATGCAGTAAATCCTACGGTCATCCAGGCAGTTCCTCTCCCCCAGAACCATTATGCTATCTTGCAGGGCCATCTCCTTCCAGTCAAGCTCAACGGTTTGTGGACACGTCCCTGCTTGCATTTTTCTTGGAAATAAGGCAGAGGTGCTTTGCCTTTGCCTTCCGGCATGAGGGGCTGAGTTTTTTGATCTTTGATTGACTTTGTAGCCTAACCTCTAATCTCAGGATTTTATCCTATCCAACCAAGCAGGCCTGAGGCTGCCGACTTTGTGTTGCCATCTAGCCGGGCATATTGTATAGGCAAAAAAGCCAGTGGTATTAAAGGAAGACATTTGCTGAGTAAACACAGAGCATAGAATAATTCTTCCTCCATGGAGCTATGAGGGGTCATTTCCACCTGGTGGGCATCCCGTGTCTCCACAGATGTTCCGCCACAGTGGCATCACTCAGAAATGGTAGTTTGCCATTTTTTTTATGTACGAGCTGATGAATGGGGGCCAAGATGGCTTCTTCCCATTGTGTCAGCATCAGCAAATTTACAAACAAGCTAACAAGCTTCAGCTGGGACCAATTTTTGCATTTTCCTGTTGTCAGCTGCTGGAACTCTGGTTGATGGTGGTTCTTTCAGCAGTTCAAGAGGGCCGTAGCCAACTTAAAACTACTCTGAGGGCCCCGGATGCAGACCTTTTCCCAGGCTCACATTTGCAAATAGCTGCAGGTGTCATCAGGGTTTTATCCAAGGAGAAGATATGAAGAATAATTATTCTGCTCTAGAGGCACTCTTGAGACAGAGGCCTCTCATTACTGCCATAACCAAAAATACATCTAGAGCAGCGGTTCCCAACCTTCTCGGCACCAGGGACTGGTTTTGTGGAAGACAATTTTTCCATGAACCTGGGGAGGGGGAGATGGTTTCAGTTTCACTCACTTGCCCACCGCTCGCCTCCAGCTGTGCAGCCTGGGAGTTGGAGCCTCCTGATGGGCTGTGGAAGTGGTGGGTGGGTGCAAAGCTGCATTTGTGAAAGCGTCCAAAACTATCCCCTCTTCTCCCCCCCCCCACTGCTACCTCCGCTGATTCACTGAGCCAGAAAGGTTGGGAACCGCTGATCTAGAGTATCTGGCTCCAAACAGTACAGGGGCCGACACTTTGGGAATTCCTGTGTTCAAATTGCCAGGGCAGGAGCAACAGAGAAGCCACATGCAGCCAGGGTGACGGACATCCTCCTGCATCTTACAAGGCGACAGCCACACACAGTCTTGAGGAGCAGATCTTGGAATAACGGGAGGAAGGCAAGACAAAGCAAAGCAGAGCTAGGGAGCCCAGATGTGCCGCTCCCCTCTGGGACCCCAGCGGTGGGGAAGATTTCCTTTGCTGAAAGATGTACCAAAAGTGTAAGAACTTTTCTGTTGACTTTTGGACTAATTTAAGTTTTATTTTCATTATTGCTGTACCTCACTGTTAATTGGACTATTTCAAATTAGTGCCTGTAGGTTCACTGGCGATCCCTGGAGTAAAACGGTGGATTAAAAGTGTTCCTATACAAGTAATTTAATGACTGAATCCTGAGTAGAATACTGTTGCCTGGGGCATATGTGCATGAGAATGACAAAAGGTGTCTTGCGATGCAAAAACCACAACTGACATGTTTGTGTCTGGTAGCGTCACCTTTCAGACCTTCATCCACCTCAGGTGTTACAGAGACCCTTGACAAGACTCACATCCCTCCCCCTCCCATTTCAAAAGCTTTCTGCTCATCCCAATCCAACAGCCCATCAATCTATCCTGCTGAACATAGAGATAGAACAATAGGGTTGGAAGGGACCCTGCTCAAGCAGGAGACCCTACCCCATTCTGGACAATGGCTGCCCAGGCGGGTCCTGCCTAAGGCAGGACTGCATTCCTGGTCGTTCTTTCTCACCTGAAGTTTTCTACCACTGGTGAGGAATTCAGACTAGCAGTGAAAAGAAGAAGACCTTCCTTGCCAGGTGTTTGCTTGGAACCTGTTGACTTTCGGCCCTTTGATCCTTTGGCCTCTCTTGACTCAGACCGACTGGTTTGACTGACCTGACCAGTTGTGATGCGGACTCCCTGTGAGTTTCGCCTTCCTTGCTCAGCAACATCATCACCTACTTCTGACATCTTTCCCCAAATCTTAATTGATGACAGGTGGGGGAGAATTGGACTAGAAACAGAAGCCCAGACATCTTCACACAAAAAGAAAATGCAAACCAGCTTACCAAAAACAGATCCCTAAATGACAAGTTAGGAATGCAAATTTAAAATAAGCAAAAATAAGGTAAGAGAACACCTGTCAGCTCTAGACAGATTCGAATCACTGGGTCCTGACAGATTACATCCCAGAGTTCTGAAGGAGCTGGCAGATATGATCTCAGAATCTTTCAATCATATCTTTCAAAGTTCTTGGAGCACCAGGAAACTACCTGAGGATTGAAAAAAAGCTGATGTGGTTCCCATCTTGAAAAAAGCAAGATTACTAATAGGACAATACTGGAAGAAAAAAGAAATACCAACAATAGAAGAATGGATATTGAAAGTTGCCAATTTGGCTGAGATGGCGAAGATATCAGCCTTTTTGAAAGACAATACGCAAGAAAGATACTTAAAGGAATGGGAAAAATGGATTGACTATATTCAAAGTAGATATCAGACTAAGAGTTATCAGACTGTTTTTGAATGATTATGATGTATTATTTTTGATTGTTTTCGGGGGAAGTTAGGAATTGATGATTGTAGGGGTATAATTAAGTTGGGATGAAAATTTTTTAGCATATGTTTGTTTTATTTTTAACTATACCTTGTGCTCGTTCCGGGAAGTCGGGGGGGGGGGGTTGTGAAGGGAGGGGAGGGAGGTGGGGAGAAAGGGGGGGGAATTTTCTGTAAAACTTTTTGAATAAAAAAAAAAAAGAAAAGAAAAAGGGGGGAAAATCAGATCCAGGAAATTACAGACCAATTGGCAAAATCAACACCAATACTTGGGAAGATCTTGGAAAAAATAATTTCTTTTTGCAAAAACCTTGAAGCAAACAAAATTATAACCAGTACCCAACACGAATTCATCAAAAACAGATCATGCCAAATAAATACTATTTTAGTCTTCAACAAAGTGATTAAATTAGTGGCTCAATGAAATATTGTAGACATAGTATACTTAGATTTACTATTATTTAAGTGCTACTTCTTGGCAAGCTAGAAAAATGTGGGGTAGACAGCATCACGGGTTTGTAATTGGCTGACAAATCGTACTCAACGAGTAGTTCCTAATGGTACTACAGCTACATGGAGGGAAATAAGCAGGGGGGGTAATACAAGGTTCCATCTTAGGCCCAAGACAATAGCTTCATAAATGATCTAGATCAGTGGTGAAATCTGAACCGGTTTACTACTGGTTCGCTGGCTGCACATGCGGGCTGTGCACACACATGCACAGTGCACACCACGCACCAAATGCAAGGTGCACATGCACGTGTAGTGCATGCCAAAAGGAGGCTTGGGGTAAGTAGAACAGTGCGCAGGGGGGTGATCAGCTGTGGTGCGCAATCTTTTTTTTACTTTTAAAAGCATTTTTTTTACAGCCTATTCGGCCAAATAGGTTGTAAAAAAATACTTTTGAAAGTAAAAAAAAAGCCTCTGACAATCACACAACTCAGCTGTGATCATCAGAGCCTCTTTTTTTTAACCTTTTAAAAGCATTTTTTAAAAGAAGCGGGTGACCAGGCATTGGGGGGGGCATGGGCGAGGGGGCCCCAAGAATTTTTGCTACCAGTTCTCCAAACCACCCTCTGCAATTGCTACCAGATCAACTGATCCAGTCTGAACCTGGAGCATTTCACCCCTGATCTAGATGAGGGAATATAATATAATGTTCCTTCTTGCTTCAAATGCTCTACTATCATCCCAGTGCTGAAGAAGCCCACCATCAAGGAACTGAATGACTACAGACCAGTTGTTCTAACATCTGTAGTCATGAAAACCTTTGAAAGGCTAGTGCTATCCCACTGGAAAACCATCACGGATCCACTGTAAGACCCCTTGCAATTTGCATACCGAGCAAATAGATCAACAGATGATGCTGTTAATATGGCTCTGCACTACATCCTACAACATCTTGAATCTCCAAAGACCTATGCAAGGGTCCTTTTTGTAGACTTTAGTTCAGCATTCAATACCATCATTCCAGACACTCTTCTAATGAAGCTAAACCAGCTACAGGTACCTGAACACACTTGTAAGTGGATCATAAGCTTCCTAACAAACAGGAAGTAGCAGGTGAAGCTAAGCAGAATCACATCAGATACATGTACAGTTAGCACAGCCCCCCACCCCCAGGCTGTGTGCTCTCCCCACTTCTCTCATACCAATGACTGCATCTCTGATGATCCATCTGTTAAACTACCGAAGTTTGCAGATGAAAACAGTGATCGGTCTCATTCGAGGGGAGGTTGAATGACTAGCCTCGTGGTGTGACCAGAACAATCTGGAACTGAACACATTCAAGACTGTAGAAGTGGTGGTAGACTTTAGGAGAAACCCTTCCATACTTCCACCTCTCACAATACTAGACAATATAGTATCAACAGTAGAGACCTTCAAATTTCTAGGTTCTACCGTATCGCAAGATCTAAAATGGACAGCTAACATCAAAAACATCATCAAAAAAGGACAACAAAGAATGCTCTTTCTACGCCAACTCAGAAAGCTCAAACTGCCCAAGGAGCTGCTGATCCAGTTCTACAGAGGAATTATTGAGTCTGTCATTTGCACCTCTATAACCGTCTGGATTGGTTCTGCAACCCAACAAGACAGACACAGACTTCAGAGGATAATTAGAACTGCAGAAAAAATAATTGCTACCAACCTGCCTTCCATTGAGGACCTGTATACTGCACGAATCAAAAAGAGGGCTGTGAAAATATCTACAGATCCTTCACATCCTGGACATAAACTGTTTTAACTCCTACCCTCAAAATGAACCATCACTCTGCTAAACAAATAATTCCCTCAACACTGTCAATTATTTGCTAAATCTGCACTACTAGTTTAACAAAAAGAAGGACTAGGGGAGACATGATAGCTGTGTTCCAATATCTTAGGGGCTGCCACAAAGAAGAGGGAGTCAGGCTGTTCACCAAAGCACCTGAGGGTAGAACAAGAAGCAATGGGTGGAAACTGGTCAAAGAAAGAAGCAACTTAGAACTAAGGAGAAATTTCCTGACAGTTAGAACAATTAATAAGTGGAACGACTTGCCTTCAGAAGTTGTGAATGCTCCAACACTGGAAATTTTTAAGAAAATGTTGGATAACCATCTGACTGAGATGGTATAGGGTTTCCTGCCTGGGCAGGGGGTTGGACTAGAAGGCCTCCAAGGTCCCTTCCAACTCTGATGTTATGTTATGTTATGTTATTAATCTTCTCATCGTTCCGATCACCCATCTCCTTCCACTTATGACTGTATGACTGTGACTTTGTTGCTTGTATCCTTACAATTTATATTGATATTGATTGTTTCCTGATTGCTTATTTGTACCCTATGACTATCATTAAGTGTTGTACCTTAGAATTTTTGATGAACATATCTTTTCTTTATGTACACTGAGAGCCTATGCACCAAGACAAATTCCTTGTGGGTCCAATCACACTTGGCCAATGAAAAATTCTATTCTATTCTATTCTAATTCTATTCGATTAAGAGGAGATTGGAAAGCTATTTGTATAGGATGTCCTGCTTGAGCAGGGGGTTGGACTAGAAGACCCCCAAGGTCCCTTCTGACTCTATTATTCTATGTTCTTTCTTTTGTTTATCAGAATAAGGTCCCAGCCCAAATACTGTAATTAGTCAGTGAAGGAAGGGTGAGGAGAGGCTTCATAAAGTAGGAAAAGGCTTCTCAGAGACCAAGCAGTGTGGATCATCTGGGCATGAAACTGGCCTAAGAAATCCTGGTCCAGATTTCAGCCGCTTCATTCTCTTTTTTTGGGGGGGGGGGCAGAGGGGAAAGTGTTGAAGCTCTTTCCTGCCCACGATCTGTGAGCTCTCTCATTCATCACTTTCACTTGAAGGGCTGAGCCATCAGATGTTTTGAAAAACTTAATGTCACTTAAAGCAGGGGTCTCCAACCTTAGCAACTTTAAGCCTGGAGGACTTCAACTCCCAGAAGTCCTCCCAGAAGTCCTCCAGGCTTAAAGTTGCCAAGATTGGAGACCCCTGAGTTAGACACCCAGCTTCATTGGGATGCAGGTATAGCAACCAGCTTTAAAATAAAAGTTCCTTATTTTTCCAGATTCGGCCATCTGATTCGGCTTCCTCCAGGAGCAGAGGGGTTAGATTTATTTCAGGCGCGAAAGGTCCCCGGTTCGAAATTGGGCAGAAACGTTTATTTTTCTGCAACGTTTGCTTCTTCCGAAATCGGCTTCCCAAGTCAGTTAAAGGTGAACTGGTCCTGGCAATTCGGCCCCTTGAAGCAGGGGTCTCCAACCTTGGTCCCTTTAAGACTTGTGGACTTCAACTCCCAGAGTTCCTCAGCCAGCTTTGCTTTGCTTTGCTTTTGTTTTGCTGCCTGAGGAACTCTGGGAGTTGAAGTCCACAAGTCTTAAAGGACCAAGGTTGAGACCCCTGCCTTGAAGGCGTTAGTGCAGGGGTCCCCAACCTTGGTCCCTTTAAGACTTGTGGACTTCAACTCCCAGAGTTCCTCAGCCAGCTTTGCTTTGCTTTGCTTTTGTTTTGCTGCCTGAGGAACTCTGGGAGTTGAAGTCCACAAGTCTAAAGGGACCAAGGTTGGAGCCCTGTTCCAAAGCAGGGTCTCCAACCTTGGTCCTTTAAGACTTGTGGACTTCAACTCCCAGAGTTCCTCAGCCAGCAAAGCTGGCTGAGGGACTCTGGGAGTTGAAGTCCACAAGTCTTAAAGGGACCAAGGTTGGAGACCTGCCTTGAAGTGCAGGGTCCCCAACCTTGGTCCCTTTAAGACTTGTGGACTTCAACTCCCAGAGTTCCTCAGCCAGCTTTGCTTTGCTTTGCTTTTGTTTTGCTGCCTGAGGAACTCTGGGAGTTGAAGTCCACAAGTCTAAAGGACCAAGGTTGAGACCCTGCCTTAGTGCAGGGTCCCCAACCTTGGTCGCTTTAAGACTTGTGGACTTCAACTCCCAGAGTTCCTCAGCCAGCAAAGCTGGCTGAGGGACTCTGGGAGTTGAAGTCCACAAGTCTTAAAGGGACCAAGGTTGGGGACCCCTGCGTTAGTGGAAGGTGGGGGGGGGGTTTCGGATTAAATGGTTTGTGGCTCCCAGCGGCCGCCAGGGGCGCTCCCGTTCACCCATCCCAGCAGAGGCCTTTTGCCCACTCTGCTCCCTCGGTCCGAAGGGGGCGCGGGGTTCCTGCCAGCCGGGGCCGCCCGCCTTCTCTGGCTGGCGGCTGGTTGAGGCTTGCAACGGCGCAAGCAGGACCGCAGCTCCCGCCCCGGCCTGTAAACGCGCCTTTGAGGAGGGAAGGCTCCGGAGAGACTAAGAGGAGGAGGTCTCCTCCCTGCCTGAGGAGGGGTCGCTTTCCGAGACAGGGCAGGGCGGGGGGCTCCAACCCCGGCAGCTTGAAGGCTTGCGGACTTTGCTAGCTGAGGGACTCTGGGGGTTGAAGTCCGCCCGTCTTAAAGCTGCCAAGGTTGGAGCCCCTGTTCCAAAGCAGGGGTCTCCAACCTTGGTCCCTTTAAGACTTGTGGACTTCAACTCCCAGAGTCCCTCAGCCAGCAAAGCAAAAGCAAAAGCAAAGCAAAGCTGGCTGAGGAACTCTGGGAGTTGAAGTCCACAAGTCTTAAAGGGACCAAGGTTGGAGACCCCTGCTCCAAAGGGCGCCTGCAACCCGCGACGGAAGAACCCCCCCCCCCCAAGTGCCACCCTGCTCCCTCCTCCCCCCCCCCCGCCGCCGCCCCTCCCGCGATCGGGCTCGGCGCCTGCAAACGCTGCCGGTGGGAATCGGCCGGGCGGCCAGCTGATCCCGGCTTTCCTCCTGGCGGCGCTGCGAGGGAGCCAGGAAGGGAGCGCCAGGACCCCCGGCCGCGCTGAGCGGAGGGGCGGCGCCCGCTCTTTTTTTTTTTTTGTCACAACAGTATACACAAACATCATATATGTATGCAACAACTATATTAATTGGATACAATCAAAGGAAACAATAGGACAGGAACGGTAGGCACGCTGGTGCTCTTATGCACGCCCCTTACAGACCTCTTAGGAATGGGGTGAGGTCAACAGTAGACAGTTTTTGGTTGAAGCTTTGGGGATTTTGGGAAGAGACCACAGAGTCAGGTAGTGCATTCCGAGCATTAACAACTCTGTTACTGAAGTCATATTTTCTGCAATCAGGATTGGAGCGGTTCACATTAAGTTTGAATCTATGTCTGGTTCGGTTCTGCAACCCAACAAGAAAAACACAAGACTTCAGAGGATAATTAGAACTGCAGAAAAAATAATTGCTACCAACTTGCCTTCCATTGAGGACCTGTATACTGCATGAATCAAGAAGAGGGCCGTGAAAATATTTGCAGATCCCTCACATCCTGGACATAAACTGTTTCAACTCCTACCCTCAAAACGACGCTATAGAGCACTGCACACCAGAACAACTAGACACAAGAACAGTTTTTTCCCAAAGGGTAAACAAATAATTCCCGCAACACTGTCAGACTATTTACTGAATCTGCACTACTATTAATCGTTTCATAGTTCCCACCACCAATCTCTTTCCACTTATGACTGTATGACTATAATTTGTTGCTGTCAATCCTTATGATTTATTTTGATATATTGATCATCAATTGTGTTGTAAATGTTGTACCTTGATGAAGGTATCTTTTCTTTTATGTACACTGAGAGCATATGCACCAAGACAAATTCCTTGTGTGTCCAATCACACTTGGCCAATAAAATTCTATTCTATTCTATTCTATTCTAGTAGTAGTAGTAGTGGTGGTGGTGGTAGTAGTAGTAGTATTGAATCTCTGCTCTGAGGACCCAGTGCCAGCTTTAGGAGCGGTGCCGAGCCCAGCCGCTCCGGGAGAAGCGGCCGCGAACCGGCGCTGCCCTCTTGGCCTCCGAGTGAGGAAGTCAGCCCTCTCGGGCGGCGGCCCCGAAGCTGGACTCGAAGCTTGCCAGCCTTTTAGGCAACGTGGAGTTCCGGTTCGTGGCTGCGGCTGCTGGTTGGAGGGCTCAGGCGTCGGCGGCTTCCGGCCTCGCCGGCGTGGGGCAGAGGGAGCGCGGGGGAGCTTACGAGGGGCCTTTGGGGCGGTTTCAGCAGCCGGAGATTGAATGACAAAAATCTGGAGATGGCTAATAAACTGAACAATTGATCTGAGACAGACATTCGGGGCTTGTGATGCATCCACGGAAATTCTTTCAAATTAATATTTCTCCAGCTGCAATTCTTGTTTCATTTCATCTTCAAGTCAGTAAGCCAATACCACGGAGTCACTGAAGGGAAAACGTCAATATTATGAATCTTTTCCTTCTACTATGTGGTGGAAATGACTTGGTAGCCTATAATCAATCTTAGCTTCTATGTGGCCTGCATCTTCTACTACTGTGTGTAGATGTTCTTATCAATGCTGTTTTCTACTCTTTCTAACACACTTTTTTTTTGGATTTTTGTGCTGTGCAATACATTAAAAGACACACAACAGAAGGTGTTTTAAACAAATCAAATATATTTACTCTACATTTAGAACCAATATATTTACTGTATATTTCGAACCTATAAAAAGGCAATAAGCTTAATAAGAGATTTCACTTGCTCTAATTTCTCTTGGATTTTTGCTGTAATTTTCTAAAGATAGTTAAATAGCTCGGTGTGTAAAAAAGTTTATTTTCCTCCTTCAGTCATGTCCAATTCTCACAGACTCTGGACAAGTCCCTGCAGTTTTCTTGGCAAGGTTTTTTAGGAGTGGTTTGCCATTACCTTCTTCCGAGGGCTGAGACAGAGTGACTGGCCCAGGGTCACCCAACTGGTTTTGTGCCTAAAGTGAAACTAAAAGTCACAGTCTCCTGTTTCTAGCCTGATATCTTAGCCATGACACCAAATTGGTTCTCTAAATAAAATGTAAAAAATTATAGGGGTCTCTTAATTGCCAAGACTCAATCTCAGCCCACTTTGTTCTTAATAGTAGAGATTATTTTGAATGGCTGCACAATCCAAGCAAATGCGACCAGCAAAGACTTGCAAGATATGGAGGCTCATCTGGTTCTTCTACTTAGGATCCTCTTTTTCTAAGACTTCCACTGAGAGAACCTCTTCATCCCCAGTCCGGGCTGGACTCATGGAAATCCGAAAAGGATGGTTGGGACTCTTGCAGATCTTCGTCTCTGTTCCGCAGTCGTTGGGCTTGGGGGAACCAGCTAGTGAAACATGGCTAGCTGGTGACTTGGGGACAATTGGTGTGGAACTGGCAGCCTGAAAGAAAAGTCAGTTTGATTGGGAATCGTATAAAGGGCCTTGATAGGAAAAAAGATGCTTGCCTTAAAACTGGGGGAAGCAACATCTTAGTTCTAGAGTCCAATCTTCTAGACAGGGCCCCAGAGCCATGTCCGTGGGCATGAATGTATCACCCACTTGGTTCCCTGCTCAGCTGACTTGAGTTTGCTCATTTAATTAAAATGAGATTGACACGGGAACTGGAATCCTGCATTGAGCAGCAGAAGTATTCCTAGAAGATAAAATTGACCTCAGCCAGCGCCACAAAAGATTTGCTCACAAAACAATCAAGAGGAACAAATGTGGTGGAATCCACCTTAATGGCTGATGGGGGTAAAGTAAAGAATCATCGGCATCATCCCGGTCAATGGTTATTTGGGACTGGCCATGCTAAGCTGTTTTGTGAAAAGCACCTGACATGCAGTCCCAATATAGGTACCCACCAGCTCCAAATGATGGGAACTTCCTTCTCATCTCATGAAACTACCCATTCAAGGTTCAGCTATGATTTCCTCCAGAGTGCCATAAGCCATTTTCCCCATCTTGGTGTCCCCCAGGGGTTTACTGTACAAGCTGCAATTTTCTGGGTTCATGTTATATGCTTGAGCCATGGTTTATAAATGTTTGGCTTGCTGAGCCACAACCATGATTTAAAAGTTGTAGCAATTAGATCCATTAGTGGACCAAGCCAAAGGTGAAGAAGGCTACCTGGTTCCTGCTCAGCCCACCCCAGCCTTCCCTGGCAGATTTCCACAATGCTCCTCTCTCGCCAGGCCGCTTGGAGGGTTTCAAGCACACCTGGATTGCCTTCAGCTCCTTCAGTTTCCAGCGGAGGTGAGCCAGTCTGCCCTTGCCCCTCATTCTCCCTGCAGCCATCAGGGCAGCTTGCAAGAGCTTGGGGGTCCCAGCTCTGGCTGGGATGATGGGGAGCCCCTTCTCTTCTTTGGGCTTGGTGTTGTTCTTCAGCATTCGTCTAGAAAGGAAGAAAAGCATAGTGTTGGAAACTGGCCAGATCTGTGAGAATAAATTACATGTGTGAATGCAACAGAATAACTGTGTGAATATCATAGCCCTTGTCTAATCTTCCTTCAGAGGCTCCTTTTCTAAAATGTGTTTTTGCTTCTTGGAAGCAAAATGTGTTTGCTTCCAAGCAAATGTGTTTTGGAGTTTCCTTTTAAAGTGACAAATGGGAGGCCCTTCCGGATGATGAGTGCCCCATGTGAGTCCCAGGAATCACTCTGGATAGTGAGACGTGTGGCACATTTAATTAATTCTTTAATTAATGAAAAGCATTGTGCAGTGTCTGCAGCAAGAAAACATAGGAAGGTCTATTTCCCACTCGAGAAGAGCCTAATGCTGGGAAAGATTGAGGGCAAAAGAAGAAGGGGATGACAGAGAATGAGGTGGCTGGATGGAGTCACTGAAGCAGTAGGTGTGAGCTTAAATGGACTCCAGAGGATGGTAGAGGACAGGAAGACCTGGAGGAACGTTGTCCATGGGATCGTGATGGGTCGGACATGACTTCGCAACTAACAACAACAATTTCCCACTTAAAACTCTCAGGGCAAAGAGCTGTATGGTCAAACCTCATATGAAAGCTGTGGTAGTCCATAGAATTGTTCCAATCAAGAGCAGCCTTGTCATTTCCATAAAATTGGAGAAATCATCAAAGATATTAAAACTTGGATAATTGAAGAAAATAATTTAAATACCATCTGAAATGAATCGTAGCCTCTCATAGTGCTGTCAAACTCTTAAATATGACTCATTCACTGCCATTCATATATTGAATCCTTTCCGTGTCTTAATCTGTTAGTCCTTTCCCTGACCAGTAGAGAACCCGTTCTCCAAATTTGTCTTGTTTCACAGCAGGCATGGGGAACAAAATAAAACCTGAAGGGCCGAATATTTGCCCATTATCTGAACTGTGTTAGGCAGAGCCATGTATTCGTGGGCAAGAAAGTTACCCCAGGAGGAGAAGAGGGTCCTCATGACAGATTTCCAGGGAAAAACTCAACCCAACGCCCAGAGGAGAGGTGAAGAGAGGATAGCAGAGGAAGGGAAGGCTGGAGGGAAGGGAAAAGTTGAGGAGGAGAGAGGAGACCAGACCACACAAAGCCAGACCAGGTCAGGCCAGGCAGGAGAGCCCATATTTCACCACCAACTGATTCTGACCACAGACATGGCTCCCATCGCACATCAGCCAGCACGAGCCTCTCGGAATTGGATTGACTGGCATGCCGTAGAAGGGAGACCAAACTGATTAATCGATTAAAATAAACCTTTGATCATCCTACATCTCACCTGGCTTTCTTCCGCAGCAGCTTTTGGGACTCCGGATAGTGCACCAGAATTTCATTCAAATCCTTCTTATCCAGAATGAAAAGGTTAGTAAATCCATGTGCCACAACATTAGCAGTACGCCGATTTCCACCTCCCACAGCCAGTAAACTAATAGAAACAGCAAAAATACAAACTCAGCAGCCAATTTCTCCTCTCCTATTCCACAGAAAGGGGCAGCAACTTCATTCTACCTGCCTCCACCGAATCTTCCAAGACTGTCATTCAATAACAACTAAACCAATGTAAGATCCAGTAATCCAAACATTTCTTCAATCCGATAGTACAAAACCACTGTGCCAGGCCGTGATGCTCACGCAGCCTCAAGGTAACCGGAGCAGGAGGTGGGAAAAAAGCATCCAAGATTTGTGGGGAGAAATGGAACTCAGAAGCTTAACCAAGATCTTAGAGTCTTTGCTGCCAGTGGTTAAACCTTTTAACTCTTGGAAGTCATCCAGGGTGCAGGCTAATAAAGGCTATTTTGCCCAATATCTAAGAATGGCCATGGCAAGATTTCATTTCCCTCAGTTTCTCCCTATTAATTCCAGCTACCAAGACTGGTTTTCTCCAGGCAAGATTGTTTGAGTCAGTGTAGCTTCATTCAAGTATTTATTTTCAAGTATTCAAGTATATTCAAGTATTTATTGAAGGGCAACCTGAGGCTGCAGTTAGTTCAGAATGCGGCTGCGCGGGTTATAGAGGGAGCCCCCCGTGGCTCCCGTATGACACCAATCCTGCGCAGACTGCACTGGCTACCTGTGGCTTTCCGGGTGCGCTTCAAGGTTTTGGTAACCACCTTCAAAGCGCTTCATGGCATAGGGCCGGGTTATCTACGGGACCGCCTGCTGCTACCGAATACCTCTCACCGACCCGTGCGCTCTCACAGAGAGGGACTCCTCAGGGTGCCGTCAGCTAGGCAGTGTCGTCTGGCGATGCCCAGGGGAAGGGCCTTCTCTGTGGGGCTCCCACCCTCTGGAACGAACTCCCCCCAGGACTCCATCAACTTCCGGACCTCCGAACCTTCCGTCGCGAGCTCAAGACATATTTATTCATCTGTGCAGGACTGGCCTAGATTTTAAATTTATAGGGGTTTTAAATTGGTTTTAATATTTATATTTATATTTTTAATTATTTGGCATTAGAATAAGTTTTTTAATGGTTATCTTAATTTGTACATAAATGTTTTATTTGCCTGTGAACCGCCCTGAGTCCTTCGGGAGATAGGGCGGTATACAAATATGAATAAATAAATAAATAAATAAATAAATAAATTAGGTTTATCTCCTGCCTTTCTCTACTTGCATAAATACTCAAGGCAGCTTTTAAGTTTAAAAAGCAAACATTAAAATTAACTATTAAAGGGTAAGTGAAAGGCTGTGTCTTTGTATTTTTCTGATAATGGAGATACGGGATTAAGTACACTTTCCTGGGGGGAGCCCCTCTTGCACCCCAGGAGCTGAGCCTTTGGAGACGGCAAGACTGTCTACAGAACGGCTCCTCTGGTGATGGAGAGGCACTTCCTCCCACAGCAGATCAAGCTGCTAGAACCTTTCGTTTTGCCTGGAAAGCCATGGGGAGCAGCAGCATCACGGGTTCCTGGTTATTGCCTCCATCAAGGGTTGCTCACATAAACTATGTTTTGAGATGAGCTGCCCAAAGAAGAGTCTGGAGGCTTAGATGCTGGAATTGGAAGGGGAGAGTCAGAAGATGGTTGCCCTCCTGGCCCACGCTGGACCTGGCAACTCACAGACTTGTTGCTGTGAAATGCCGTTGGGGAAGAAGCTCCGCTGAGCCTCAGAGAAAAGGTGGAAGAGAAATGCAGCAGAGAAGCGGAAAGGAACACCTGACCTTATTTCTCCAAACACGGAGCCGGCTTTCAGTGTCACCAGCACCGTTTTCCCATCCGGTCCTCCAAGCACTTGGACTTGTCCCACCTGAATGATGTACATCTCGCGGCCGATCTCTCCCTGAAGGGAAAATGAAGGAAAAAATGGATCTGAGCAGTTCTTTCCCTTTGGCTCCTTTGGCTCTGCAGAGTTGTGCAGCTTCATTAAGGTTGCCCTCCAAAGAGATTCAAAGGGAAGAATAAACCCCAAATAAAATAAATAAAATAAAATAAAATAAATAAAATAAACTCCAAACCCCAAAATCTTCAACCAAAAACTGTCTACTATTGACCTCACCCCATTCCTAAGAGGACTATAAGGGGCGTGCATAAGAGCACAAAAGTGCTCAGCCTTCCATCCTTTATAAGGTAGGTAAAATGAGGACCCAGATTGTTGGGGGGGCAATAAGTTGACTTTGTAAATATACAAATAGAATGAGACTATTGCCTTACACACTGTAAGCCGCCCTGAGTCTTCGGAGAAGGGCGGGATATAAATGCAAATAAAAAAAAAAAGTGCCTACCGTTCCTGTCCTGTTGTTCTCTTCATTATAGTATTATATGCATACTTTTACTTATACTTTTACTTATATATACTTTTTCTCTCATGATGAATTATTGTTTATGTTGATGATTGTATATACTGTTGTGACAAAATTAAAAAAAAAAAATTGGGATAACTTTTTTTAAAAAATTTTTTACGCAAATTATTATTACTGCTCATCGCAGTCAACCAGGTGTTCAGACTGGATTTGGCATTTTTGTCCCCCTATTTTATCCCTCCTTCCCAAAGACTTGGGATGTGGATGTTTAATGGTATTACAGATACTGTCGTAGGATGTAAGCCGTTCTGTGTAAAACCACCTTTTGCAATTGATGGTGAATTTGTCAATCCTAATGGTGCTCCAGTTGTTTTGGGATTGCACCCAAGGCACCTACGACCATTGATTCTACCTTTGCTTTCCTTTGCCACCCATCTCGAGATTCAAGGTGACTTTGAGCTGAGTTGCCTTGAAATTACAAAGTTGCAAAGTGGAAATGCAGTATTTCTGTGGGCTGGGGCAGAGGTTTTAATAAGGGAGGTGTTATCAGAGCAATTTAAGGCTTAGGGAGGCTTAAAGAGACAGTGCAGTCTTAAAGGAAAACGGCTGAGCTCCCATCCTTCCCAATGTAGGTCCTGGAGAAGTTATCCTATCTAGTCCGAGAAGAAAATTTCTGGGTTGAATATTGTCTGACACCAAGACTGGCTTCCCACTTAGACAGGAAAGGAGCTAATTTGCCATTTCTTCATTCTTGTGAATTTAGGGTCAGCAACTAAGTGGCAAATAATGACCAGGAAAATGAATAATCCCCCATATTTGTATATTTGGAGATAATCCTCCATTTGATGTTTTTTGTCCTATTTTCCTTCGTGACTTCTGATTTTCAGAGGAAAAGGAAGAAATGAATTCCCTTTTAAAGAAACCAAGCTCTTCCTCCAAAACCTGTGTGTATTTTTTAGCTCTGCTACTTCTGTTTTGCCATTATTTTAGTGCCTGACATCCAATAACTAGGAATCATGTAACGGCTGTGATGATGGCCAATTAGATTTGGCTACCCCAACCAAGCATCTAGCTCCACTGACATTCCCACACTTAAAAGCAAACATCCCGGAGAGCCCTCTTTGTATCGGCTTCAGTGACATTATCCAAAAAAAGCACAACGGGGAGAGCAGGTGATGGAAGAACCTCCTCTCCATGCCTGGAACCTCCCTTACCAGCGTGACTGAATTGTGCTGCAGCATTGCTCGCTGGTTACCTTTTTGCACACGTAGTCGTTAGGCAAGTACACCACAGATCGCAGCCGCTTCAGCATGTCAAAAATCATTTGCCGGTCACAGCCCTGCCCCAAAGGAAGGAAAGAAGGCTTGGACTCTGCTCTTCTGGCCAGGTAAGAAAGAGGAGCCTCAGGACAGCTGGCAGTACCTGGAAGAGTGGCACTTTGCTCACAATGCTGTAGTTTACATCGATGGCGATGTCCAGCTTCATCTTGTCGGGCAGCTGTGTGAGCAGCTCTGATTCATCTGCAAGTGGGGGAGAGAACAGCTTGTCTTCTGGACTCATGGTCCAGAGGGAGCGAATGGGGCCGGGGTATCGGTGATGAGCCCCATCCCTGAATCCCCCAGCCTGAGCAGCCTTGCATTTGCTCGCATGGGAATGGATCAGAAGCTTCTCAAGGTTGGCAGCTCTTTTTGCCTCCAGAAGACCCTACCCTGCAGTGGGTCGGGGTGTGAGTTCAGCCAATTCTCAGGTGATGGGCAGAGAACAAGATTACTGTGCCAACTGGAGGGAGGGAGCTAAAAGCTGGATATCTACTTCCCCTCCCCCCACTGCTCAAAATGCTCCCTCAGTTTAGGGAGCAGAGGAGGCCAAGTAAGGCCTGCCTCTAAAGGCATCTTGTATTATCGCCTTAAATTATTATTTTAAATAACATTTTCACCCCAAGAAGAATTTTAATGTCATACAGTATATTGGATGTGCACTACAATAAGGTAAAGTTTTCCCTGTCCAATTCTATGGGATAATGCTCATCTCACTTTCTTAGCCAAACAGCCAGCATTAGCCGAAGACATTTCTATGGTCATGTGGCCAACATGACTATACGCCAAAGGTGCGTGAAACACTGTTAGCTTCCCACCAAAATGGTACCTGCTACTCTTCTTGCATTTGCAGGCTTTCGAACTGCTAGATAGGCAGGACCTGGGGCGAGTGACGGGAGCTCATCCCTTTGCCTGACTCTCAGGTCTCAAACCTAGGCTGTCAAGCATCCTTACCACTGAGCCATTGCACCCCTTCCAGAAAACGAGATGAAAAGGGAATGCCAGGCGGCACAAGAAGTATTTTCCCCAGCTTGTGCAAATAAAATGTTTTCAGCTGTACCCCAAAGTGTCTCTGTGACTCTTCTCAGCAAACAGCAACAGCGACTCTTTCACAGGTGATAAATGGAAAGTGGAGAATGAATTCTCAGAGGATCCTTTGAGCCCTGAGCCTACAGCCTTCACGTGTGAATAAGAAAGGCGAGGGCCAGGCTGTTTGTCTCAGTGGCACAATTTAGAAAATTGACCAGAATTTTGCATTGCTGGGAGCTTCTGCGCCATTATCGAGGGCGGCATCCCATTACAGGAATCCTGCAGGGATTAAAAGAATCACTGCAGAGAACAGCTCCCCACCCACAGCCAAAAGATGGTCAACCACTTTTCTAAGCCATGCAGCTTCCCCAAGATTCTGTGTCACCTGAGGATAAGAAGGCATCTTCAAACGGTGGATCTAACCCTACAGAGGAAGAACCGTCTCCAGAACAGGCAAGGGGAACGTGTTTTTTAAAAACTGGGATAGGGGAGTGACTAAAACATAGGATGAACCATTGCAGGAACCAGACATGGCTGGTCTAGTGAAGAGAAGGACCAGGGGAGACATGAAAGCAGTCTTCCAATATTTGGGAGGGCTGCCACAGAGAGGAAGGGGGTCAAGCTATTTTCCAAAGCACCCGAAGGCCAGACAAGGAACAATGGATGGAAACTGAAGGAGGAGAGATTCAACCTGGAAATAAGGAGGAATTTTCTGACAGTGAGAACAATCAAACCGTGGAACAGAAGTTGCCTTTGGAAGTTGCGGGAGCTTCACCACTGGAGGCTTTCAAGAAGAGACTGGACTGCCATTTGTCAGAAATGGTGTAGGGTCTCCTGCTTGGGTGGGGGGTTGGACTAGATGAACTACAAGGTCCCTTACAACTCTGCTAATCTGGTTCTCAGGACAAGAACCACTCCTGCAGGTTCACTGGACCCCCGGCAGGGGCTTCCTGCCTCAGCTGACAATCAGAACAGCTGGGAAGCCTGTTGATCCAGACTGGGGAGGAAGGAGAAAACTGCTTTCCCTTCCAGTTCCTGCTCTCAGGGTTTGCTTAAATGCGCAGATTTGAGGTTCGAATGCATTTCATGCTATAGCTAGTCTGCAGCAAGGAGAGTTTGCCAGGGAGGATCAAAAAGCCAAGATGGCAGCAACATTATGATGCACATAAAAAAATGAGCAGGACTTAGGGTTGCCATGACAACCGCCATCTTGACTTTATAGCTCCACTTGCAACCACCAATAATTGCAATTGCACAACAGAGAAAGACCAAAGAAATCCTTTTGTCTCTGAAAGTAAGGTACTTACCCAGCATGCCTTGGGAATGCCAAGTGTATTCATACCAAGTTTTGATTCTGTTCTGAACCGAACGGGGAATTCTGTACAAAGCCATATACTTTACAGTATTATCCATGCAGCTCCGATAGTACGATTGTCCTGCTGTGGCAGCACCCACAACATCCCTCATCTGTATAGGATTTAAAGGAAAGAGCAAATGGATGGAAGGACATTATTCCACGTTGCCCACAGTCATGACTGGGATTCCCTGGGATACGGCAGGTGATTCAGATGCCCAAAAGGCCTCCGGTGCTGAGATGGAACCCATTAGATGCACCTGAAAAGCTAAACCTGACAGGCTGAGAATCTGCCTTGTTTTTGTTGGGCTGGGACACAATATCTGAAGGGCCACTCTTCATTTAATGATAGTTCAAAGTTATAATGGTCTCAAAAAATGTGATTTATGACCTGTACTTATACTTAAGAATAATTATTATTATTATTATTATTATTATTATTATTATTATTATTATTATTATTATTATTATTATTCTTAAGTATAAGTACAGGTCATAAATCACATTTTTTGAGACCATTATAACTTTGAACTATCATTAAATAATAATAATAATAATAATAATAATATTTTAATTTGTATACCGCCCTTCTCCCGAAGGACTCAGGGCGGTGAACAGGCAGATAAAATATAAATACACACAATAATTTAAAACAACCCTTAAAAAACTGATTTAAATGCCCAAAACGTTAAAAACATACTCCCCTATAAAATAACACAATTTTAAAAACCCATCTAATAAAAATAAAAATCAGGCTAGTCCAGCCATATGAAATAAATAAGTTTTAAGTTCGCGGCGAAAGGTCTTAAGGTCAGGTAATTGTCGGAGTCCGAGGGGAAGTTCGTTCCACAGGGTCGGAGCTCCCACAGAGAAGGCCCTCCCCCTGGGGGCCGCCAGTCGACACTGTTTGGCTGACGGCACCCTGAGGAGTCCCTCTCTGTGGGAGCGTACCGGACGATGGGAGATAGAAGCCGGCAGTAGACGGTCCCGTAGATAGCCCGGTCCTAAGCCATGGAGCGCTTTAAAGGTGGTAACCAATACCTTGAAGCGCACCCCGATAACCACACGTAGCCAGTGCAGTCTGCGCAGGATAGGTGTTATGTGGGAGCTCCGAGTCGCTCCCTCAATAACCCGCGCAGCCGCATTCTGAACTAGCTGAAGTCTCCGGGTGCTCTTCAAGGGGAGCCCCATGTAGAGAGCATTGCAGTAGTCATGAAGAGTGGCCCTTTTTTATTATTATTATTATTATTATTATATAATTATATAATAATTATTATTATTATTATTATTATTATTATTATTATTATTATTATTATTATTATTATTATTATTATTATTATTTCAATTTCTATACCACCCTTCTCCCGAAGGACTCAGGGAGGTTTACAGCCAGCTAAGAACAACAAATATAAACATTAAAAACAAATTTAAAAGATTAATTTAAATAGGCTGAAAATTCTAAAAACTGCTAAAAACCCCCATTAAAAAACTATTAGGCCAGTCCTGCACGATGAAATAAAAGAGTCTTCAACTCACACCGGAAGGCCCGGAGGTCAAGGAGTTGGCGTATCCCTGGGGGTAGCTCGTTCCAGAGGTACGATGTTGCATTCCCCCCCCCTTACACACACACACACATCAGATGATCACAATTGAGGTGCCTGGCAATCGCCCTGCATTCATGACCAAGGGTCCTGCGGACATGTGATTGCAATTTGCAACCATTTTTGCCAATTTCTGGCAAAAAAAACAAAAAAAAATACCACCCATTGGAAAACCTGGATTTGCTCAACGACCATGCCGATTTGTTTAACATCTGCCATAAAAATTGTCAAAAGATCAGGTCCAACTCAACTTACAAGGCCTATGGCTTACGATGAAAATTGGCACTTCCATAAAAACGGTGGTGTGCTGCAAATGAGAAAAGAAGGCAGCATTTTTTTGCAACCCACAGAAGGTGTGAAGTGAGAGCTCACCTGGCCGATCATCACTGAGAAAGCAAAGACGCCTGTGAAGTAATTGAGAAGCTGAAAAACAATCTCGAAGAGGTTGTGGGGCTCCGGCAGCCCTCCGATGGTGATGAGCGTCTTGACAGCCCAGTAATAACAGCGGATGTAACTGCCAAAGACGAAGCACAGGAGATATTCAAAGGTTGTGCCCCTCTTCTCCAGAGACGGCTGCCCGGCTGCCCATGATACCTACCTGTTTCCTCTGCCATCGTAGACCCAGGCGGTGGAGCCGATCCCCTGGAAGGAGGAGGCCCAGTAATACAAGCAGGAATTCAGGTGCAGGCTGAAGAGCAGGTAGGCCGTGATCCTTACGACTCTGCCAGAACAACAACCCTGCTAAAGAGGGGCTGCTAAACTCCCTGCAGAACCAGAGGCTTCCTGTGCTTTGCCCCTCTGCTGCTGCTAATGCTGCTGCTTCCCCAGTCCCCCCCTTCCCTCCCCTTGCCCAGGAGGACGTTGCTCCCACAGGGAACGCAAGAAGCAGGAACCTCAGAAGGTGCACTGGGAATCAGGTGTGGCTGGAGGCAGCTCTTCTCAGCCAGCCAGGATAGTGAAATTGCCTGCAAAGGGCAAGCAAAGGGCCAAGACAATGCCTTACACAATGTAAGCCGTCCTGAGTCTTCGGAGAAGGGCGGGATATAAATTCAAATTTAAAAAAAAAAGATGCCACCCCCCCATGACAATGCACCCAAAGCTTTGCCTGGCTACTGTGTAAATTGTGCAACACACAACACAGGCACTGCTTCAATTGCATATCACATCTGCCATCTTGACTTTCTTGACTTTGGTCTGCAGACAAATGTGGCGGGGGGGCTGTTTTGAATCTGGAAGTTGCTCCTGAAAGTTCAGTGCCTTTTCCCTCTTGCTGGGCTTAAGGGGTTCCTCCTCCTCCCCTTGGTCAGAGTGGCAGGTCATGAACACTTTCCTTCCTTAGTTACTGTGCATACAGTCACTTGCACAACGTTATGAGGGGATGGGGTGTGTGTGTAATGCTCAGAAAGGGGTGCAGGAAAACCAGTGACTTCCTTCTCTTGTTTCCCTTTGCACAACTCTTTCAGTCAGGGCATGCCACCCCACAGCAAGGAGAAGGCCTCCCGAGGCAGAGGCTAAAGGCCAGGTAGGCTCAGGTACGTGTATAAATATTCAGGCTTTAAAACTGGTCTGGAGTTTATGCTCAAACATGTACAATCATTTATGGATCAACATATCCATCTCCCAGCGGCTCCTCCAGCCTCCATGTCATCCGAGCTTCCCAAGCTATTTCTAGAGGTGGCCCTGCGCAAACTGCCTTATTTACTCTGTCTAAGGAGTTCTGCTTTAAGTTCAGTTAACCTCAGTATGCCATATGCTGGCCTTTAAAGTAGAAACCTCTGCCCTTTGGCTGCCATGTGGCTTGCAGCATTGGAAATAAAGTGGATGTCCAGTTTGATTCTACAAAACCATTGTGTAGATTTCGTTGTTGTTGCTATTTCCTTTAGAAAGGTTGCATGTCAGTCAGACATGTGAGGGAAGGGCCATCAGAGACTGCTGAACTGCACCCTGCCCAGAAGGACAGAACCTCACCTGTAAACATAGGCCTTGCTCAAAATAGCTTCAAGACGATTGTTAAACTCAGTGAAGGCCAGGTACTGTGAAAAAGAAATAAAAGTCCCAGTGAGCTCCAGAGAAGATTCAGCCTGCAGTTCACAAAGGAAAGGAAAAACCTTCCCCAGGGAAGCAATGGATGAAGTCTTGGGTGGGGGGGAGCACGGAGAGAGACCGATCCCTGGGGAGCTGCTCTGTGTTGACCTCCAGGGTGAAGCCAGCACCTCCTTTTCCAGCCCCTCCCCTAAAGGTGCGAAATCTGGCTGGAGGAGGGTTCACCTTTAGGCAGCGAGGCAAGCGCAGGAGAGGATGCACGCCAACCTTGAAGTACAGGAAATCCAGGGGGAGAAGGCAGAGGGCATCCATCTGAAAGAGGGAGAAGGCAGGAAGCACTTGGCTCTCTGGAACCCCACAGGCAGAGGCATTCGGCCTGGGTAATTCATTTGCAAAAGTTAAACAAAATTGCAAACAAAAATGTATATATCTGAAGAAATTATGCCTAATAACATAAACGTTTTTCAGCAAACTTTTTAAAAATGATCATAAAATGATTAAAAACGATTGTTTCTAAAATGGTAAAATTTTACAAACAAAGAGAGCAATTAACAGAAACTAATTTTGAAAAAGACAGACTCATCCATTTCCCCATAATTCAAAAGATCAGTGACCTGATATTCCCAAATAATATATTTATAGTATATACAATTTTACTACACATAATGAGAATTACATTGGCAAACTTTCTATGCCATTTGTTACAACAGCCACCAAAGCAGATAATATCTATACTATGACAAAGAATTCAGCGTCCAGAACATTATTTAAGGATCTTGTGATGGAGATCGCTGTTTCACTTGGATGATTTAGTGGTCATTTTAATTAGGAGTAAACCAAACAAAACACTACATACCTTAAAGCGATAGGACTTCAGGTAATTCTTCCTCATGGCTCTCTTATCAGTCTAGAAGATGAAAGAAAATGCAAAAGGGTACCACCCAAAACTCAGAAGGAAGACTGAGGCACAGCCAGCAGGATTTATGTTGTCTTGGCATGGAAACAGGCACAGTATCAAAATCTGCTACATGAGAATAGCTGCTCTTCTGAAGCTTCTTGCAGATTGTGTACACTTGGGGTGATTCCCTCCCCTTTACAGATGGATGCCTTATGTTATAAACCTAAAATAAACCTCTTGGCTGCATCCTGGGAAAGGCTTAGTGGTCATTGAGATTTCTGCAGCCCGGATCTGCTTATTTATGGATGAATGTGGGTTCGGGTATCAAGCTCTCAAATCAAGAGTCAGAACTCAGTCATGGCCTGGCTTGCTGTGTGTCACTTACAATAATATCTCCTTGATAGACAAACTGCAGGCGGACTTGAAAGACGGCGATGTCCAGAAAGTAGATGAGATCACAGAGGTAGTCAATAGCCATCCAGTAATAGACATTCTCAGGTGATTGATATGGAAAAGCCCAGCGGACCGGAATCAGCCAACAGTTCCAGTTCCACGCCAGGACCACAAGTAAGAGCCACAACACGTACATCAGATCTAGAAGAGGAAGGAAGCCCAGGAGACACTCAGGACTCTCATGGAGCTTCCCTCAAATTCCCATTTCAAACTTCTCATGGGAGAGCCAGCCTTGCCCTCTGCTTGCCGAAGGAGCAAGAGGGAAGAACAACTCGCAGATCAGAGGATCAGAGATCAGGCCACAGTTGTCACCCAGTGCGTCACATAGCCTGTGAAGCAAGTGGGCTAAGAGGTGGAACTAGTCCTCCCAAAGTCAGTTCAGCATGAATGTGCTGGCAGGCCATGTCCCAGCATCTTTCTCAGCTTCAGAAAGTAATAAAGATGGAGATGATCATCTTGGCCTCCCCATCAAATATGGAACCCAAGATTCAATACTTCCTGTACTGCCCTCTGATGCTTTAGAGAATAAGTCAACCGCCCCATCACTGTGACTGCCCCTCAAGTATGGAAGACAGTTATCATCCCCCCCTCCCAATCCTTCTCTTTGATAGGCTAGATATACCTAACTCCCCCAACCTTTATTATACAATTTAACCTCCAGATCCTTTATCAGCTTTGTTGGTCTCCTCTGCACACTTTCTAGCGTCTCAGCATCATTTTTCTATCACTGGGACCAGATACAATTTTTATACAGTACACAGTATCCCTAGTTATACTGCACTCACTAGTACAAAGCGGTACAATTACTTCTTGTTGTCTTGACGCTATCCCTCTGTGATTTTCTTGGCAGCTGCAGGACATTTCTGGCTCATACTTCAATGGTGGTTTATCAGGAGTGGGTTTCAAATCCTATCGCTACCAGTTCGCTTATGGGCGTGCGCGTACTTGCACACACACAATGCTTCTGGGCATGCGCAGATATGTCCGGGCAAGTGGGCAGAACCTCCTGCCACCACCGCTACCGGTTTGCCCGATCCGGGACAAACCAGTAGCAACCCCCAATTGTGAATCCATTTGGTAGTGATAGTCTCTATCCCACATTTGTCTATCTTATGAAGAAGCAGGCAGTGGTCTATTTTGTCAAACACCTTACTGAGATGTGGAGCCCTCAGGAGGAGCCCTCAACAATCCCTACCATTTGCTTCCAACTTCCTTCAGGGAAGTGTGTTTGGAGCTTAAAAGAGACTTAAGGAGGGTTGTCCACAATCAGTTTGCAGCTTAAATTATTTAACCTACACTGCAAGAATACCATTGTAGTCAGTGGTGAAATGCTACTGGTTTGCACCGGTTCAGGCGAACCGGTAGTGATAAAAACTATTTCCAACGAGCAGCTGTGCCGCGCAATTTAAAATCGCTAGAAAGCAGGAAATCCAGCTTTCTAGTGAATCTAAATCACACAGCACCGCTGTTTCCCCTCCTTGCTGTTCTACTTACCTTCCCAAGCCTTTTTCTGTGCGAAGCACACATGTTTGGTGTGCACTGTGCATGCGCGGCCAGCAAACAAGTGGCAAACCAGTTCAGATTTCACCACTGATTGTGGTGGGTTATGAATATCTCCACTTTATGGACTATATTTCCAATAATTAAAAATGTCACTTGTGAAAGACCTGAAGTGCCTTGCTGTATTTAAGGGTTCATACAAATTATTTGGCATTTCAAGGGATAAGAATTAGCTAATTGCTTGAGTGGACCATCAAGTTTCCTGGGGATTTCCAACATTCCTCTGCATTCCTCACAGGCACGAAAGACCATGAAGTTCCCAATTAAACTGATTTAGGGCTCATGCCTATTCATAGGAATCTACTCAGCTAGTGATTAACACTACTTTGGTACTAGATATGGGTTGATGGAATTCAAGGAGAGTTTGTCTTAGTCTATTTGCTGCTACGTAGAGATTCTGATTTCTCTTTTGACTCTGCCCCCAGGTTCTGCCACTCTTTCTCCCACAATTCCCTTCACAAAGTCCCTCCTGCTCATTCTTCCCTTCTCTCTCGGAGTGCGGTTGCCTTTTCAGTCCAAAGCCCTCCCTGTTACTTACTGGAGGAAGGGTCAATACTGCTGGGGAACTGGACTTTCCTCGCGTGGCAGAGGAAGGGGTGATACTTAAACCTGCAGCAAAGGATTTCGTGGAAACGCCCCTCTCCATCTTCCTCCGATTCTTTGCCTTTCTCCTCTGAGGTTTTCTCTTTGGAAGGAGCTGAGAGAATAAATCAAATTGGTGAAATCGAAACAAAATGTTTTGCCCATTATTTGGAGCTAAATGGAGAGAGAGTTCAGAAACACCCTCTCTAGTAAGAATGGACAACGCATATTGCAGCTTGCACCTGGCAGCCGGAGCCCCAATCAACCAGGATTGCTTTTTTCCAGTTAGGGCTGGAATACCTTGTGCCTGAGAGTGCAGGGGTAGGGGAACCTCAAGAATGCTGAAGCTTTTCTGAAACACATTTGTTTCATTAGTAAAATAATATTATCTCCCCTTAAAAACAACAACGAACAGAATGTAAAATGATTGTGTTCCCCTTGGAAGGAAGATTCAGACGCAGAAGGTCTGGATGGGGGGCAGGAGACAGTCTGGCTGCTGGGCTCATGCATCCCATATCACAGCGTAAAATAAGGGTCTAGTACGCAGTGGTGGGAGTCAGCCAGTGTAACAACCGGTTTGCTTCAGGCGAATCCCCACATGCGCAGTACATTTGAAAACAGCACCTTCTACTGTAGCTCTAGTGAATAAAATAGCTGAGGTACAACAATCCGCACTGCCGCACCAATCAGCTGGCCTTCAAAAAAGGAAATAAAGGTAGGTATAGCACAGGGGTGGGTGGGTAGGCCCAGCTGATCGTTGGAGCAAGCCGGTTCCCTCTCAGCTGATCATTGGAGCTACCAGTACGCCTAAACCGGTCTGAACTGGCAGAATCCCACCCTTGCTAATATGTCAACATGCCAAGGCCAGGGCTGCATTCCCCTTGTGAGCTGAACATTCCCCCTGCAAACCTCAGCTGGGAGGCCAAGGCTCTCTTGCCGGCCCCCTTGGGACACCAGAGTCCCAGCCCTTGTCTCCTGGACTCACTCACAGGTTGCAGGGGTCTCATCCTCGGAGGAGGCGTCAGGGTCTGTCAGCTTCTCCTTGACTTTCTCAGTTCGGTCCTTGAAGAGCCGCACCAGCTCCTGCAGCCGCTCGTTGATGATGGCGCTACTCTGGCTGGCGGCTGAGCTGCCCCGTCTGGGTGAGCTGTGGAGCAACCGAGAGGGGGAATCGGGTCCTGCCTTCCCAGGGACTCTGAAGGGCCCTTTAGCTCCCTTTTTGACCTGCCACAGGCTGGATAGGTTAAAAAGGCTGGCTAGAAAAGTAACCAAAATAAGATTTTTGGTTGCCTGCATTGTGAGACCTTTCTCAGTTGGCTGGTGGAAGAAATGGGGCAAGGGGGTGAGTTCCCTAGTAAAGCTACCCCCTCTGGCCTGGGGAGGGTGGGGGGGAGAAGCAATTTTACAGATGTCCTTGCCTTTGGATCAGCTGCTGAGCCTGCTCTGCAAGGCTGGGAGGTTCTACCCAGTTAAGGCAATATCTGATCAATTTGTGTGTGTGAGTTTACCTGGTGCACTGCCTCCTTTTGAGGCACAACCATCCATTCATCAGCTTCCCCCCTCAAAGCTTCCCCATAGATGCCTTTGACTGAGGACCAATGAAGAAGGGGCAGCTTATCAAGGCAAGACGTGAGAAAAATAAAAATGGGCCAGTCTACATCCAGCCTTCCTACTCTCTGGTCATCCCTGGATGGCCCCCCAAATATTGATCTCTGACACCTGTCAGTTTTAGTCAGGTTGGGCTTTCTGCAACACTTTCTGTAAGGAAGGAAAGATTAGTCCAAGCTGAGTAGTAGTTATGCTTTGTGCAGCATTGCCTCCACCTGAGAGACAGGACCAGTTAGTGCCCCCACGCACCACGAAAACGCAGATTTACCCCGGTTAGTCCATGCAATTCTCTGCAAGCCAGGCTCTCTTTCCTGGAAACTATCTAGGCCAGTGATGGCTAAACTTTTTGCTATCGTGTGCCAATAACGGGGAGGGAAGTGCAGGGGGCATGTTATGCATGCATGTGCCCACACCCACAATTCAATGCCTCCCCCGCAGTCCGCACCCCTGCACTCCCCCACACATGCACGCACGACACCCCCCCCGTGCCCCATTTTGGGCCTCGTAGCCTAACTGAAGCTTCCGGAGGGTGAAAACGGCCTCCCCCGACCCCTGGAGGTGCTCCGGAGGCCGGAAACGGCCTGTTTTCTGAATTCCAGTGGGCCCGGTAGACTCATTTTTCTCCCTCCCCAGGTTCCAAAAACTTTCCTGGAGGCTGGGGAGGGCGAAAACAGCTTCCCCCATCTACCTAGAGGCCTTCCGGAGGCCAAAAATGCCTAACCCTAATCCTAACCCTGTACTTACCTGGCATCCAAAACAGGCTGCATGGAGACTTCTGGGAGGGGAGGTGTGGGTGGGGCCAGCCGAAAATTAGCTGGTCGGCCCATGCATGTGTGCTGGAGCTGAGCTAGGGCAACGGCTTGCGTGCCTGAAGATATGGCTTCGCATGCCATAGGTTCACCATCGCAGATCTAGGCCAATATATTGTTGGACATTTTGCACCCATGCAACGTACCAAGAAGCTGACTCTCTGCAGCCGCCTTTAGTTTCTGTGTCCATCATTGCATAGCAACACCCGTATCTATGATGGAGGGTTTGAGGCCTTCAAGGATATATTTTTCTGAAATTTCTGCATACTTTTCCCATAGGCACGTAGAGGACAAAAGTATGGTTTGTGCAGTACCATAGTGTACCATGGTATTCTAGACTTTGTAGATTTTCTTTTTTCCAAAACATTATTTTTCTCCATCATTAAATAAGCTTCAGTTTTTCTGTATCCTCTCTCAGGCCACTAATAGGGAGCTGCAGCAGCCTTGGCTATGCCATCCTTAGGAGGGCAGAATGGGTTGCTGTCCTGGCAAAAGGTTGAAGTCAGATCCAACTACCAGCCCAGTCGTGTATGGGCCATTCATGTGGTCTCAATCAAATCTTGAAGTAATGACCTAGTAGAAGTCCCCAATCTGCTGAGATAGGAGGCTTTGAGATTATACCTGTTGGGTTCTTCCTGTGGGCTGGACTGGTCTGGCCAGGCATGGACTGGGGACAGTCTCAGCTCTTCCACTTTTACTTCTTCGGAAGAGGATTTCCTCCTAAAGCGGGGAAAGAATTTGGAAAAACAAAGCACAACAGAGTAATTGCTACCGTATATACTCGAATATAAGCCGATCCGAGTATAAGCCGAGGTCCCCAATTTTACCCCAAAAACTGGGGTAAACTGGGGACTCAGTATCGAGGTGGAAATGAGGCACCTACGGTTGAAACCCTCCTCCCTCAGCTGAGAAGGCTGGCGGCTCCGCCCGCCCTCTCACTGCACCGCAGGGCTTCCGTCCGGTAAAATGTGAAAAAGAAAAAAAACTCGAGTATAAGCCGTATATACTCGAGTATAAGCCGAGGGCTTTAAAAACAAAACTCGAGTATAAGCCGTATATACTCGAGTATAAGCCGAGGAAGTTTTCAGCACAAAAGCGTGCTGAAAACTGCACAACGAGTATATCTGATATATAGTATCTGAGTACTCAAAGGAATAAGATTAAGATATTGCCCAACAAATGATGCTTTGATAGACCAACTGGAGAAAGGTACTCTAAATTATTCTTTCAGACTGCTGTTCTTATCCATTAATTGCATTAACCAACTATCATTGAGATTTGATGAAGTAATGAAAAAAAATACATCACCTAGGCAACTTATGCAGAAGCTTCTCTCTCTCTCTCTCTCTCTCTCTCTCTCTCATGGCTGGCTATTAAGTCTTTGATTATTGTTTCTTCATGCTGCTGTGCCCTCAGCTCCCAAGTACCTGGTAAGTTAGGGATAAATCAGCACTTTGTCTGTCCACAGAGTGCTGATTCACCACCATCTTACCAAGGATTTAGGAACCAAGGGCGCACAGCACAACAAAACAACAATCAATGATTTAATAAGCGTCCATCAATATCCCAATCAACAACTAAAAGCCACACACAACCACGCACCACATAAAGGTCACAAATAGAACAGCCCAGTGTGCACAACCTGGATATCAAGAAATTCCCTGTGGATGGGCTCCAGGAGGAGCACAAAAGCTCTGGTCCTGGTGACCGACTCTGATTGGATCCTGCAACATTATTCAGAGACACATATATTTGCCTTTAATCATTAGAGACTAGTGGACGAATTCAGGACTGTGAATAGGAAGGGGAACTAAAAATAATTTTGCAAGGGGCATCAAAGTACAATTATCATCTTTGCCAGGACAGACAGAATGGTTGTGTAACAGCTCCAAGGCTGAAAAGCACCAGGCAAAAGGACTGCTTATATCAAGGGAAAGGCAGGAAAAAGAAGCAGAGTAATTAAATCTCTCTGGGTACAAGAAGAATCACTTTGTGGTGAGCGAGGACAAGCAACTCATTCTATGAGACAGAGAAGATTTCTATCAGTAAAAGCTGAGCCTGCCTGCCTGCCAAGGTCAGAAGAGTTGGAGGCCTGTAGACTAGGAAGAGAGGAAGTGAAATGAAATATGTTAAGAAAACATGTATTAGTTGGCCATGATCATCCAGGGATCAGTCAAGCATTTGTTAAGTTGGAAGAAGCCAAGAGTCTAAACTTCTAGACTCTGTCTCTGGTGTCTTTGCAATGCAGTGGGCAATTGGGTCGAGTATAAGGCTGCATTCTGGTCTGTAGTCATGTCTGAAACTTTTCTACTAGTCTCATCTACAACAGAATGAAGGGTTAATTATTTGGAGACTCTTGTTTGCTAAGTCTCAGTTGGAAGCCTGACGTTATCTAGCATTACCATGGCAAGGATCCAGGTAGTTCTGCCAGGTTTAGCTGGGATTTCCTAGTTCTAAGGAGATGGTCCAAGATTTTGCTGAATTAGTTCCAGAAACTCCTGACAGAAGTTGAGGACATATATAATCAAATGACAATCTGATAGGATGGTAGAGCTAGGTAGTTACAGAAGTGTAATTCAGGCCGAGGTCCAGGTTCCCACAGAATACCAAACTCTGCATAGACACAGGCTTCATACCTCTTGGGAGCCTTTGGTATAGGTGGCACAGCAAGGCTGTGCAAGCTCTTTGGGGCTGATGGCCGAGCTTGGGAGGCAGGTATTGGCAGCCTGGAAGAGCCAGAATCCACCTTTGAAAGCTTCACCGTAGGGTATTTGCTGGTTGGTTGTCCTTGGGCAGGAAAGAAATGTAGGTTACTGACAATATGGATTCTTGATCTCAAGCAAATTCCAAAATGCTCAAAAACATGGCTGTAGGTTACAATCAATAATCTCTGGCAGCTTCCTCTGCTTTGCTCAGTTATGCCCTTGTTTCTAGATTATTTTCTGAAGAAAATTCAAGTCATCTTTTGAAGGCATCAGAATTTTTATAAAATGTCTATATAACTCAATATCTATGGCAGCCAGAAAATGGAAAGAGTTGGGTTAAGAAATGAAGTGAAATCAGATGTTGCTATTATTTTCATAAGCAAGATATCCCATCCGCCATTAGAAGATGCTTCTCTAGAATCTTTCGCCATGTATTTATGATTCAGTATTGGCTAACTTATTGTTATTGTTGTTATCATATGAGTATCACAAATTCTTATTGAAGTTCTTTCTTATTAGTTTCATTAGTTGTCTTGGTCACCATTTTGAGAGCTTTTGACCACATTTTGCAGGCCCCCATGGTGGCCTGAAAAGATTTTATTTCCAGATAATGCTAAAATGACTATTAAATGCAAATAACATCTGAATCTTTACATAGATTTAATCTAGGGTTGGAGTCCCTTTCGGAAATTGATGTAATGTTTAGGTTGGTTTATTTTATCTATTTTTGACATTATTGCCAAACGGCTTTCTCATCAGTCTTCCCTTAACTTCTGTCTCAGAGCTGCAAACCTTCTGGCTGACAAGGCCCATTGCACACTCTCCATTTTCAGGAGCCCTGAGGGATGGATTAAATAATCCCTTCTCATTCCTGTATCCCTTTTAATGAATGCCTGCCCCCCAAATTATCCACATTTCTTCTACATTCTGGAGACAATGTATGTTGCTCCCTCTGGAGATAACGCCCTATTTGGAACTGAGCAGGAAGGTCAGCCAGGAAAGCTGCAAGCACTAAAGTCTTGGCAGGTGCTACATTACCCCCGATGCCCAAGCGGGAAGCTTCTTCCTTCTGAAAACTGGGGTTGCTCAGGCCAGCCTTCGGTTTCCTAGGGATGAGGACAGGGATGTGGGAGGGAGGAGCAGAGCTGTGGTAGCTGGGGACATTGGGCAACTCTTCCACGACGGCTGAGCAGGAAAGGGAGGCATGCAGATGACGGCGTGGCTTCTTGGGCACCAGGCGAACCAGCTCCACAGCGCGGGTTGACCTGGACATGGCGGCACTAGGGAGCCAGGTGCTTCAGGGCGAGGCTGTGGGGCTGGGAACTGCAAGAAGAAACACACAACCACCCAGTGAGGAGGGGCAACACTCCACCCTCAGGGGGGCTCTTTCCTGGCCAAGAGGGGAAGGCGGCCTCTCCTGGGAGCCAAAGACAGCCCAGCCGGTGGGAACTCTCCCCAAGAGAGTGTGGCCTTGATGCCCACATCTAACTCTGGTCTGAGGCACTGAGGAGCCCAATTCAACACCAAAACAGAGCAGAGCTTTTCAGAGCAGCATCTGTCATCAAAAGTAGCATACAACTCTTTACATACATCCTTAACTCCCCTCCAAACCACCACCAACCCTCAGTGCAAAAGAAAACAAGAAAAAAGGCAGAGGCTGAATGCTGAACTTTGGCCAGTGGAGTTTCTGAGGGTGTCACTGGTTTATGACACCCCCTGCAGTCCTCAGAGACCAAATAATGGGGGTGGGTGGGGGATATGAGTAGGTTGAAAACATTGCCACAGAACAGTCTTCATTTGTAAGCAAATCTGAAGTATCTGGAGATAACCATTCATTTTTATAGTTGTTTAACTCTGGTTTCTAGGCCTCTCCATAGGTTGTGATCGAAAGGGTCAAGATGGCAGCTGCATTGGCCTGATCAGTCTCCCTCCCTGCTTATTATGTGCACCAATCACACTTTTTTGACCAAGCCCTGCAGGCACCCTTTTAGCTTCTGTGCACCAGATGCTGCCCTTGCACTCCCTGGAAGAGAACCCAGTGGGCCCACCTGGTGGAATCGTGGGTCTGAGGGGCTGCCCTGCATGGAGGGGGGGCAGACCGTCCTGAGTGCAGTGCACAGAACCTGCAGGTGCCACCAAGGTGGCAGCAGCTGCTGTTGCCTCCTCTCTCTGAAAACAAACAAACAAGCATTATTCTAGAGAACGTTTACATGGAAAAGCATCCCATCACCCAAAAATAGCAGGAGTGCTGATTTTTTAACATATACTCTAAAGATTTTGGAATCAACTTTTATTCCATTGAATTATTTAGCAATGTATAAAACATAATTGATGAATTACTATGCTCTCAATTGGCCCACAATCAACCAAATATATGCATCCACTACTGGATCCCTACACGGTTTTATTAAACAATGATAGAATTCTTGACAACATATTTAATTGGCTAAATTATCACATTAAACTAAACAAGATTGTGGTTTGTCTAACTTAGTCTTAGCATGTTTTTGCAAACTTATCTCTCTCGACTATAAACCATGGCTTGTGTCTTACTTCTATACTAATCAGGCTTAATGTGATGTATGAACCCTATATCCAATTGGCTGTAAGACTTGATCTAAATATGGTTTTGTGGCGATCCTTCTGTTTGAACAAAGCAAAGTTATCAGACGATCCTCCCAAGTCTCAGTGCTAGAAAGGCATCAACCTTTCCCAAACCCAAATAATCTGAAGCCAAAGGTTCTGAAGGCCACGTACAAAATGTTCTCCAACAGTTTTATTATTTTACAGTTTTATTATTGTGAAACTAATTACTGAGAGGATAGATAAAGGAATAAACATAGAAATACATAAGCAGACACCAACCTGAATTAAAGGGTTTGCAATGTCTCTCCTTGTCTCAACTTTTGCTGAAGTCAGTTGTCCCAACGTGCCACCATTTGAAGCTTCCCTGGGACAAAAACCGAGTCATCGGCATCAGATAGAAAGTCAGAAGGGAATCTTACAATCCAAGGGCCTCTGGATCTGACTGCAGCGTTCACACAGCTCATGGTAGCCAAGACCTTCAAATGGAGGGCGCCGCAATGCAGAACTACCTGAATACCATTGCCAGGGCTTACTCCTGGCACTGCCATGAAGGTTATGTGCCTGGCTCTTAAACTAGTTGAAGTTGCAAACCTAGCGGCCATTCAGGTGAGCTGCCCACTCTGCACAGCATAAAGGCGTGGCATAAATCAAACGGATGAATAAACCAGGGTGGGTGGGGGACACATTTTGCAATTGCACGTGGGAAGTTTGAGTGTGCACCAAATGCTCCCCAACCTCTTGGGTTACATCCTGATGTAGCAAAGAAGCAAATGGGGCGAGAGGAGGAAGAGGAGGAGGGTCCTGAGGTCTCCTCTCTCCTTTGGGTCCCAGCAGGTGCCTCGCCTATCAGAGTGAAATCTCACGGTTGTGGAAGGAGATTCCTTCTGGAGATCTCTGGGCAAAGATGTTCAACAAAGCATCAGACAACCTGAGCTCTGTATATCGGGCCTTCTCAAAAGTCATGGAAATGGTGCCTCCCCATCACAAGGTAGGAATAATTCATTAATTGGAAGTTGAAAGGTGTGTTGTTTGTTATTTTTTTAAAAAAATGGCCTCCTCTTCCCCACTGAAGGCCATCCATCGCTACTTTTCCAGAATCTGGACTTAAGCAAGTGCCTTTGACTCATGAGCCTGACATCAAATGAGCCCAGTTGAATTTATAATGGGAAGCATCACAAAAAAAACCCAAGCCCAGAACAAGGAAGCAGCAGCTGAAGATGCACCTACTCACCTCTTTGGATCACATTCCTCCAAGGGCAGAGCACTTCATCTCGCCCTTCCATCCACCCTCGGGATTCGCTCCATCCTTCCAAAAGGCTTCCCTGTCTGATGCTGCTACAATAATCCGCAACAGCTTCAGAGCCAGAATTTTGCCACTGTTATAGATGCTGTTGGTTTAACTGTCTGTCCCTTTTCCTCCTTACGTGGGGTGTGTGTGTGTTTGTGTGTGTTGCTGTGTGGGACCTGCCCCTATCTACCTGACCTGCAGCCCAGCAGTGTTTGGGGACTGAAGACCTGCTGTCTCCAGGAGCAGGGCAGTTGCTAGGAAGAAAAACGAGTCACCAGGCGGCTCGGATGGTTACTAAGCACCGTGCATCACTGCAAGCCCTCGGAAATGCTAAAAGAGGCTCTTTCAGAGCCTTTAATGTGGTGCTTTGGCGACTTCAAAAATGAATGCAGGAACAATGCAAGGGGAGGCCTCTGGCACTTCTGTTTCTCAGCTACACTGCAACCTTCTGGGGTTTTTTTGTGGCGGGGGGGGGAGTCAAAAGGTTTAGAAAGTATTTAATTTCTATTACTGCAACAAATGCCTGAAGCTGTTCTTTTAGAAACACGATTCTGGGAGGCATTAACCTTGCTTGAAGCCAAGGATTTCTTTTTCACATCTGTCTGAGGAAGGATGATGTGATCTCCAGAAGAAGGGCTGATCTTCTTATCCCTAATTCTGGATGCAAAGGAGACTTCAGCTCACAGGTACTCAGACAAGATCAGCATGGAGATGGGAATAAAAACAAACTCAAAGGAAATGCAGGATCTGCTTCTCTGCCATGGCCAAAGCCTTCAGTCTGGCAAGGGCTTCTTTCCATCACAGGATCTTTATTTCAATTCTATCCCCTTTGACTATAGCAGCTGAAAGGTACACATAACGCCCCTGTCCCTATTTGACCCCATGGCAGCTCTCTGGGGAAGGGGCTTGGGCTGAGAAGGCCAAAAGAAGAGCCAGATCCTGGACTGGAACCATCCAGGTCCACCCTGGGCTGAGAGGGAGACCCGCCCCAAAGTCGCCCAGGCAGCTTCTAGCACTGAGGAGGACCAGAACCTGGCTCTCCCTGCTCCTAGCCCATCATAAAACCGCCCTGGCTATAATTCAAGATTCTCGGGAAAGGGGAGGTTTAAAAATGCCTAATTTTAAATTATACTATGAAGCAGCTGCTCTCTCTGCAATAAGTGATTGGTTTAATTTAACAGAGGAAAGAATTTTGAATATAGAAGGTTATGATTTGTTATATGGATGGCATGCATATCTAATTTATGACAAAAAGGTGGATAAGGCCTTTAAAAATCATGTGCTAAGAACTGCTCTTCTGCGTGTTTGGAAAAAATACTCTTATAAACTAAATTATAAGGTTCCTATATGGGCAAGTCCTAGACATACAATAGAGAACATAAATATAGAACAGAATCAGGAAATGATTACATATAAAGATCTTTTGTATACTGAAAGAGGTAATTTGCAATTAAAATCTCTGCACGTATTAAAGAGGAAGGAAAAATTATACTTGGTTTCAATATGAGCAAATACGTGCTAGATGGAAGAAGATCAGAAAATTGGTATAGAGCAGAACGAGGGAAATTTGGTAAAGCAAATTAGAAATCAGTCTCAGGAGTATATAAAGAGATTTTATAATGTGTTACTTGAAATAGATTCTGAAAGGGACTTGGTAAAGGACTGTATGATAAAGTGGGCACAAAATTTTCAGGAGCCAATATTATTGGAAACTTGGGAAAAAATTTGGGTTAGAAATGTTAAATTCACATGAGCACAGAATCTGAGGAAAATTTTTATAAAATGTTTTATAGATGGCATCTAGATCCTAAAAATTATCGTGTATGTATCCAGATATGCAAGCAAAATGTTGGAGATGTAATTGTGATGGCTACATATTTTCACATTTGGTGGACTTGTAAGGACATAAAGGCCTTTTGGATAAAAATTTGGTGGATTTTACAAAATGTTTTGAAAAGAAGATAAAGTTCCTGCAATTTTTTTGTTGGGAATTATTACGGATTGTACAGTAATTGAGACTAAATTGATTTTAAATCTAATAACTGCAGCAAGATTACTAATAGGACAATACTGGAAGAAAAAGAAGTACCTACAATAGAAGAATGGATATTGAAGGTTGCCAATTTGGCTGAGATGGCGAAGATATCAGCCTTTTTGAAAGATAATACGCAAGAAAGATACTTAAAGAAATGGAAAAAATGGATTGACTATATTCAACGTAGATATCAGACTAAGAGTTATCAGACTGTTTTTGAATGATTATGATGTATTATTCTTGATTGTTTTTGGGGGAAGTTAGGAATTGATGATTGTAGGGGTATAATTAAGTTGGGATGAAAATTTTTTAGCATATGTTTGTTTTATTTTTAACTATACCTTGTGCCCGTTCCGGGAAGTCGGGGAGGGGGGGAGGGGGGTTGTGAAGGGAGGGGAGAGGAGGGGGGGAAAGGGGGAAAAAATTTTGTAAAAGTTTTTGAATAAAAAAAAAACAAAAAAAAAAACAAAAAAAAACCCGCCCTGGCTGTGGGGTCCAGAAAGACTCCCTCAAAGTCCCCAGGAAATGTCCAAGGATGCAGGGGGGATAGAACCAGTGGTGGGATTCAGCCAGTTCGCACCACTTTGGGAGAACCGGTTGTTAACTTTCTGAGCAGTTTGGAGAACCTGATCTGACTTCAACACTTTAATCATCATCCTGCTCTGTCTCCAGCCTTTTAAGGCGGGCCAGACGAGGAAGCCAAAGTCAGGCAGGCTAATGATACTTTTATTACAGAGCTTGCCAGGCTGAATGTGCCTTCCTCACTTTATCTTTGTGGGAGAAGTAGGGAGAGTCCTGACCAGGGTCTTGGCAGTGGTTGTTCCACCTGCACCGCAAGGTTCTTCCCTGAGGAGGACTAGAACATGGCTCTCCCTGCTCCTAGCCCAGCACCTTCAGCACTAACAACATGGGTTTACCCAAGGAACTGTCTGCCCATTGCTGTTTGGGTCCTTCCTTGAAGAGACCACGGAAGAAGCAAGAAAAGTCCGCAGCTCAGGAAAAATGCTTTGGAGAATCTGGGATCCCATCCAGCCTTTACTAGGCAGCCACTGTCCAAGCCTCCAGACCCCTCTGCCCCCTCACCAGGCTTGGTTTCTGTGGCCACAGCTCTCCCATCATCTCCCATCTGTCCTGAAGGACCGTTCCTTAGTGTCTACCTCCTTTCCTGCTGGCCTCCACGGCGCTTCCTCGCTGGGCTGGGGGGAGAGCCCAGATGATACTCGGGTAGATAGGACCAACATCTCACTTCCACCTGGATCTCACCATCATCTTCTGCATCCCTCTCCATGGAAAAGGTATGGGCTGAAAAAGAAAAAGCAAGGCTAAACGGTGAAGTTGGGCTTTACAGGGGCAGGGGAAGAAATGGCTTCTAAAATAGCTTTAGGGAAGAAAGGGGCATCGGTTTCCACAGAAGGGAATGTGAAAGAGACTTGTGGCTCCAGACTGAATAGCCCTGCCTGACTCAGACTCTTCTCCTGCTCATTAAACAACCTTGATGGCATCTGGACTGACAAGACTCAGAAGTCACTTGAATGGCTGCACAACTTTCTCTCGGCTGCCATATTGGCAACTGGCAGGGGACTCTGCCACGAAGGGTCTTCACTTCAGGTCCCAGTTATAGAAAAGGTTAAGGGTCTTGGCCTGTTTCAGCTGGCTGTCTTTCTTTAGGAACAAATCTCTTGCGTGCCTACAGCACAGCTTCTTCCAGAGACAACAGCAGCTTCCAGTTTCATTCTATCATGAATCTTCCTGGATAATCAGGGCTCCATCTTGACCTATTTTGTGGCTGGATTGGGTTGTTGTAAGAACAGGATGAGGGGAAGCAAGCCGCTATCAGTGGGTCTCTGCTGGTGGGACATTTGCCTCAGGTGGGACTCAGTAAAGTACTCTGACAGATATAACATCAGTATGTTTGTAAATTGAAACATTATTCTGGGAGAAAGTGGCCTTTTTGTTTCAACCATGAGGTCCTTCGATAGAGTGGCAGGAGGTAAGATGCAAGATTGAGAACATTGGTGTACTGATGTGCCTCAGACAAAGGGTGGGCTATATCACAGGTGGGTTTCAAAACCCATCGCTACCAGTTCACTCGTGGGCGCTCGTGCACTCATGCCGCTTCTGCACATGCCTGTCCAGGCAGGTGGGTGGAGCCTCCCACCACCGCCGCTACAGATTCGTCCGATTCGTGGCAAAATGGTAGCAACCCACCACTGGGTTATATGTACAATTCACTAAATAAAAAAATTAGGACCAATTTGAACAACTGAGATTCAGAATCTGAGATTCAGGCAATGCAGGACCTGTGGAAGCCTCCTTCGACTAGGCTCCCAATCATTACTTCATGTAATTAGTTGTAGATTCTTTTCATTAAAAAGGAGAAATAAATGGAAAGATAATGTTCTGAAGATCATAGCACCATCTTTTCATCCCAGGGCTCCACAGGTTCTTTGTGGAAATCTTCTGGCTATTTATAGAACCTAAAAATGTTGAGTGAGTATGAGAGCTTGCTTGAGAAAGTGTTCACAGTCTAGAGAAAAGAAAGAAGTAAAAGTAAGCTGAGGTAATTGAGGCCATCTGGTATCCAGAAAGTTGCTGGGAAGTTTGATTTCCAGAACATACATTCTCTGGCCTGGACATGCCCACTGCAGAGGGAACTTGCTCTTTCATGGGTATTGCTCCTCCATCCAGAGAAGCATCAATAAGGAGCCCAGATGTTGAAACAGCTACTCCATCTTCATATTTTCATCCGTGTAAATAAGCCTGCTGAGCCATAAGGAAGATATTGTTGCAGGCACATCAGTGGGGAACATTCCTGACTCTCAAAGGCTGGCTAGAACTGCAGATGCTCCCTGCTGGATGCTCCTGCAATGCCCAGCAAGAATCCTGGGAAGCAGTTAAGTTGGAGCTGATTTCACAGGCACAACCAGCCAAGCATCAAGTTGGTGCCAAATCGGAACTCTTCACAAAGACCATAAACTGCTGCCTCTGGTTGCTCCAGGATTGCCCTTTTCCAGCGCCATAATTGGCTGTAGTTGTTTTGGCACTCAGACCCCATGCTCAGCTGGGTCATCTTAGGATGTAGCATGTTGTGCAGAGAAGACAGTACAAAGGGCACAGGGCCAAGAACACGGATTAACCCCAATCCGCAGTTAGGAGCCCAGGATGAATTAGACTGCCTTGTTCACCGAGAAACCAGATCCGATCAGTTGGCAAGTAGTATCCAAGCCCCAAATGGTCGGTCAGCTCTCCAGGAAAAATGGATGGAGCCATACAAAGCCAACAGAATTACAAATTTGGAATACTGCATCCTAATCTGCACAAGCAGGAGACCCTATACCACTCCAAATAAATGGCTGTCCAGTCTCTTCTTAAAAACCTCCAGTGATGGAGCGCCCACAACTTCTGGAGATAAGCTGTTCCACTGATTAATTGTTCTCACTGTCAGGAAGTTGCTACTTGTTTTGCTGTCTGGCACTTTGGAAAATAGGTTCACCCCTTCATCTCTGTAGGAGCCCCTCACAACGCTGCTATCGTATCGCCCCTAGTCGTTCTTTTCGTTAAATTAGACCTATCCAATTCCTGCAACCGTTCTTTGTGCATTGTAGCCTCCAGGCCCCTAATCATCTTTGTTGCTCTTCTCTGTACTCTTTCTAGAGTCTCAACACCTTTTTATATTGTTGTGACCAAAAGTGGATGCAGTATTCCAAGTGTGGCCTTACTAAGGCCTTATAAACCGATACTAACACTTCATGTGATCTTGTTCCGGCACTCACTGCTAAAGCCTGCCAGATGAAGGACCCTTGACTGTGATCTGACGCCACAAGAGTGAAATTTGATTGGCTTTGGACTGAGTGACATGTGATCCCAGCTATTGAGAAACCTGTGGCAACTTAAAGGTTAGCCATTTTATTAGGACATAAGATTTTTTGGAGAGAAGACTCTTCTCAGATTTGGAGATGAGGTCCAGGAAAGTGTTGGGGTTGTTTTTTAAATCCACAGGACCTCCCAGTGCAGGCAGATGACTCACACATGATCCAGTCCTGCTGCAGATGTAATCCTGACTGAGGGTGGGCTCTAGAAACAGCCCTGATTGGGTCTTGGAGCACAAGAGGTGAAGAAGAGCAGGGGCTGCAAAAAGAGCACGAGCAGCCAAGCAAGGAAGGTCTCAGATGGCAACAGGAACGGTGGAAGAAACACCCAGGACTCTGAATGCCAACTGAAAGTCCCTCCCTTGGCTCTACCTGGCTCCCTGGCTGCTCTGGCCAGATCCTGCTTTTCGGATTCGCAGCAGGCAGTACACACACGTCTTGACTTCACAACAAGCAGAGTCACCGGAGACTTTGGTAGACGCTGCAGGGAGAATCCCTGCTATTCTCCGGAAATTTTAAAAACTTGACATTTGCCTCTGTTGAAGGGACTGCCATTCATGGGAACTTCTGCAGTTTTGCTCAGTTTGTTAGTCCTTAACTGCGCTGCTAGGCTCTTGCTGATTTGGGGCAACCTTCGTAATGTGTTCCTACACTCCAGCTCCCATCCTCCCCAGCAGAATGCCACCTCTGCAGAAAGAGCAGGAGAGTGATGCTTCTCTCTCCCCAAGGAGTGGGGGGCAATGAAGTCCGAGGGGAGGCGCCTCACTGGCCTCATTCCCAATGGGGCAACCTGGAAAAAGAACAGTCCCAAAATGTTTGCAAGACCCACTTTCACAAGGCACTTGCCCAGGAGGTTCTCCGTTCTCTGCCCCCAGGGCCATGCAAAGGATCATGTCTGGGCTAGGAGTGAGAGGTCGAGGACTGCATGCCCAAAATCTAGGGGCAGGGGGTGGGTGGGTTGCCAAGGCAAACGTCAAAATGATTGCATCTAATTTGCATTTTAATCACATGTAATTAAAGTGAAATACAGTTAATATAGTGCATAGGGGTTTTTTTGCCTGTCAAATTGAAATACCCTTTGTGTAACAACTTCTGGGGGTGTCTTAACCAAGATTTTCGGGGTCTCACAGGGCCCAGGGATCTAAGGAGGTGGGATCCCACCATAGTGGCTAGGCCAGGCAGGCTGTGAGGCTGTATCAGGTGCTCTTGTGCCTTGCGGCAGAGGCTCTCACCTGGCCTGGAAATGATTTGCAACCCACCTTCTGCAAGACCAAGCAAATGTCAGGATGCCCCTGAAGTTTGAAGGTTGTGGCAGAAGACTAGGATAAGAAGGAGTGTCAGCTAGATCTATGTATTCCGGCCCTCCAGGAGAAGACACAGCAGAAAGCTCCATCTCCACCATCTTGCAGGTGGCCAAGACTACAAACCAGATGAAGTACTTCAATAGAGAAGGTGCAGACAGTTATCCACAATGCACATCCTGGCTTCTTAAATAAGGCTTTGTGGCCATAGAATCTTTTCATTATCCTAATGAAGGAGAGTCGGAGTAATCTGAGTCCCATTTCCTGCTAACCTCTTGGTTGGTTGGGGGTTCCCTATGTTGCCTAATCACCCTAACTGATTTCCCTCATTTAACCCCAAAGAGAAAAACATTGACAGATCCATGACAGGCAGGGAAGCGAGTGGTGCAAGATTGAAGTCCTATGGAATCTGCCTCTGGCTGACTTTGGGGTACAGAAAAATTGATGTTAAGTTTGGATACTATCAGTGATTTCATTTAATTTCATTCCATTCAGTTAATTTAGATTTTACTGGATTGAGTGAATGCTTCCCAGAAAGCATCAATTTGATAACTGAGCCTACAGTGTTGTTGTGAACACAGCCAACGTTGACATGACAACAGGTGGGATGGAAGCCTCCGTTATTCCAGAAGAACTACAGCTGATGGGACACAGGAAAGATGTAGGCACAGCTGTTGCTATACTGCAAGTATGGACACATTCAATAATGCGATTTGAAAAAGAAATGAAGATTCAAGTACTGATTAAAACTAATTTTATCCAAGCAAGCCCCCAAATTAGCAGTTTTTGCTATAAACGTTTGAGGCACAGCCAATCCTCAATTTTCAAGGAGAGGCAGTAACCCTAAGTATGACCATCAGCTGGAGCCACAAAGTTCCTAAGTTGTCCCTATGTTCAGTGTGACTTTAACCAGGGCATGTGACCTGTAGCTAAGAAGACCTTCAGAGGAGGAATGATCTTGAAGGCCACAGTCCCCAATCCTCCATAGGTTGCTTTTTTCATATACTTGTAACCCAGAAAAGCATTTCACATTCAAAATCTGCTATAAGGTTTAATTTATTTTATTTTGGAAAAGAAACCCTCTGAACTCTGGTTTTTCATGATTCTGACTCAATATGCACCCCCAGAAGTCAGGCTGGCTTCACTTGGTTCATGGAAAGAGATCTCCAAAACCATCCGTGTCCATTTGTTTCAGGGGTGCTAAGCCCCTTTGCTTGCTGAAACAAAAGGAGAAGGGAGGAAAGTTAGATGACCGTGAACTCCTTGGGCTGGAAGAAGGGCAAGAAGGCTGGCACTTTCTTCACAGGTAAGTGAGCGGGTGCTGCTCCTCAGGTGGGCTGGGCTCCACTTGCAGTTGCCAAAGGGATCTGGGGCTGGAAAGCACCGGCCTCTTCTGGGCAACCAAAGAAATGAATGGAATGCCTCAATGGCTGTTGAATTTGTTAAAAAAATGCAGTTGGCTGCTCCCAACAGTGGCTTTTTAGAGGACCATCTCCCAATACTAAGTGGGAAATCACTGCCCTTCTGCATGGATCCCTGAATCGGATCCCTCAACCAACCAACCAAACTTCCCTTTCTGAATGGAGATGGCAACCGTTGGGACTCGCTGCTTGAGCTGGATATCTCTCAGAAGAGAACGTTCATCCTTGCATGGAATTGAAAATCAGCAGATGGGAAACTAAGGGCCAGGCACTTCATGCCATGGTTTGCCCCACTGGATGAATTCATGTAATGCCACACTTGTGGTTTAATGTGTTGCCTAAAGCCTTGTCTGAACCTGGGCTCCACTGGCCTTAAAAATGTTCCATTCTTGCAAGGGATTCCTTATTCAGATGCATCTAACTGAAATCCTACAGGTATATTAAACTACACTTTCCACCACCTCCATCAAACAAGGTCCCGTTGTCCATACAGTGGTTACCCAAACATCTGCAGCACACAAAGCCAGACACGGCTGTGAGATGTGACCTCCACAGCCCTTCTCCCAGCCTATCTGATACCCGCTGACAGGACCTCTCTTGAACATGGGCCTCTGTGGCTCAGGCTGCTAATGCAGTCTGTTATTAACAGCAGCTGCCTGCAATTTCTGCAGGTTCAAGTCCCACCAGGCCCAAGGTTGACTCAGCCTTCCATCCTTTATAAGGTAGGTAAAATGAGGACCCAGATTGTTGGGGGCAATAAGTTGACTTTGTATATAAATATACAAATAGAATGAAGACTATTGCTAACATAGTGTAAGCTGCCCTGAGTCTTCGGAGAAGGGCGGGATATAAATGCAAATTAAAAAAAAAAAAAGATGGAAGGCTCCCCATGGGATGGGGCTGCTGCCAGGCATCTTGAAGGAAGAAGAACTGGGGGCCAGCCATGGCTGCCTAACAAAACAGCATCAAAGGGAACCAAGACTGGACTTACTTTCTTTTTCTCGGCCCTGGACTGTGCTCTTCGTTTGCTGGGGGGGGGAGGGGGGAGAAAAACAAGCAGGAAGGCAGTTAGTGACTGCCCTCTCATCTCTTTCACCCGCTCCCATTGAGAGACAAGGGCCTTCAAACCAAGAGAATATTCATGCCTGAGTCTATGGAAGCCTGTGGAATCACCCCTCCCTTCTAGTAGCCAGAAGAAGATGAAGCAGGTAAACAACATGTTGGACTAAGAGCTGATGGGTTGCTGGGTGAACACCAACCCTGGTCTTGGCTAAACTTCTTCTGAAAATGAGATTCATCCAGCAAGCAGAGGCTTCTGGATTTTTGAAAAGTTCCTTTCCTTTCCTTTCCTTTCCTTTCCTTTCCTTTCCTTTCCTTTCCTTTCCTTTCCTTTCCTTTCTCTCCTCTCCTCTCCCTCTCCCTCTCCCCTTTCCCTCTCACGCATGGCCCCTGCTTGAAGCTTGATAGGGACCCAAGGCCAACTCGCTGCAAAGCAAGACCAGCAGAGCGAGCAATCATTTCTCCAAGGCCTTTGGGAAACCTGTTGGCAAGACTCCACTGACCAAAAGAAACAACCAATTTCCTTGACGGTTCATGGAATCTGAGGCATCTCCATGGGTCTTTTTCTCAGGCAGAGATTCTCAAGGACCTGGGAGCCCAGTTGATCCCTTTTGCTCCTTGCTTCCTTAGAGAAGTGGATTCTCTCTCTCATTAAGTTCCTGCTAAACAACCTTCTAGCTTCTCTCTTGGCCTACACAGGCTAAGCTAGTGGTAGCTCTGGTTGCAATTGTCCCAACTCCATAACCTGAGGAGGTTTCCCTACTTACCTGCCCATCTTGTTTTGTTTTAGTGACAGGCTGGGGCATCACTTTCTCCAGTCCCTGAAGGAAGCACTTGAACAGGCTGTTGGGGAGGGAGAAGGGTCTCATTAGAAGGACATCCAACTTCTCCCCAGGGGGCCTTCCTGACAGGCAGCACGGCAAGTTCCCAGCTCTTGTCTCCCTCCTCCGCTCAATCACTGGGGGCTCGCTAAGACTTGTGCTGGGGCTCTTGGTCCTCCCAGGGGAGAGTGGCTACTCTTGATTGCTCCTCCTTCCTGGTCAAACCATCCCTGGACTCAGAGAAAAAAAGCAAAGGCTTTTTACAAGTCTATTTTCTCTAGCTCCAAATCTTGTGATCCTTTATGTAAATGTGAAGTGAAAAAATAAATGCATTTTCTTATTTAAAACTGGGTTCTTTCCTCTTTCTTGCTTCTCCTATCTCCTTATCAGAGCTTAACAAATATTTTTCGTTTATTCTGTTTTTTCTCCATCATCCGCTTTGTGCCCGTGATCAGACCCTGGGAAATGGCAGGGAAATGGGGGATGGGATAGGCTCTCTTGGTGCCGTCACCAAAAGTTGCTTCTCACCTGCCAGGTACCCCAACCACCGCTCGGCAGCCTCCACTCCTCCAAACCCTAGTTAAACCAAGGCTGCAACCCACTGAGCATCCACCTGGCCGCTTGGGCCCTTTCTGACTCGGGGTGGTGGTGGTTCTGGAAGGCTCCCCTACCTTTGGGCTCCGTTGCCTCCAGGTCCCAGGGGAAAGAGAGGAAGGCTGAGGTAGGACTGCTTGTCCGACGAGGCTCCACTCATTGCTACAATGGAACTGGGAGGGCTGCCTGGGAGGGGGTCACTCTGCGACGTCGCTCGACGGCTCCCTTTTAAGTCAGCTGAGGATAATTTACACACAGGAGGAATTGAGGCCGGGGCTGTGGTACCACCAAGTCATCAGAATGCTTTGGTGTTAAAATTCCATTGTAAACACTCAGCATGGCTTTCATGGTTTAAAAAGGCAATGCACAAAAGACAGTTGTAAAATCAACACAATTAACATCTACTTTAAAAATAAAATATAATTATTTTTTCTAAATAGAAAAAGAAACATCTTTGCCTGACTTTCCTTCTCAAGGAAACCTGAAAGTAGAACTGATTCCAAGGACTAATGTGCAGCTCAAAGGCGGCTTAAGGGACAGAGAAGCTCCGAGGTGCTCGGCACCAAAGAGCCAAGGTAGTGCAGTGTTTAGAGCGTAGCACTGCAGGCTGCTTCAGCTGACTGCTAGCTGCAGTTCAGCTGATCGAATCTAACCGGCTCCAGGTTGACTCAGCCTTCCACTCTTCCGAGGTGGGTAAAATGAGGACCCAATTTGTTGGGGGCAAGAGGCTGCCTCTATAAACCACTTAGAAAGGGTTGTAAAAGCACTATGAAGCAATATATAAGTTTAAGTGCTATGGCTATTGCTATGAGTTTTCAGGGTCAGGACAGGGCAGATTTTCTCCATTTTCCCAGACTACCAGGAGTGAGATTTGGGTTTTCAGTTGCAACATCTTCCCTGACTCTGAAACCTCAAATATTCCCTGATATCAAGGCCTGGATGCCTGTTGTTGATTATTCAGTTGCTGAATTCATGGCTCTCTGCTTAGCAGTTGTGAGAAGTGTGAGTTGTCAGATTAAACGGCCAACAGTTAGAGAGGCTTGTTCCTGGCACCATTCAGGGAAGTCCATGGAAAATATATAAAGCCAGGACTCACCCCCGTCCCAACCAGGATAAATAAATCAATGTTGCGTCCCATCAGGGTTTAAGGATCACCACCCAGAGGGTTAGTCACTCACCTTCAGCAGCTCTTCCTGGGGTCCCTTCCTGGTGCAGAAAGACAGAAGAATAAAATGAGCATCCAAATCGCAGGGCTGCCTCAGATCCCCCAAGAACCAAAAAGGCTATCATGGCCCCCACATACCTGGGGTCCAAGGGCTCTGAGGAGTGTATAGCAAAGGTGCAACAACTAAACCTCAATTGCTCTGAAATCCATTGATCAGTGACACACATTAAAGTCATATTCAATGCAGGTGTTGTGTCTTGCCCGCTCTCACAGCAGCCGGGGCCTTCTTATCTGCTCCCGAACACGGAGGAATGTATGCCTCCCGTTCCCAGTCCTGGCTCCATGCCCAGACAAGCTGAAGAGGAGGGGGCACCTCCCGGTCCCAGCCCCGGCTCCATGCCCAAGCAGGCTGCAGAGGAGGGAGCACCCCCCGGCCCCAGCCCTGGCTCCATGCCCAGGCAAACGGAGCAGCTAGACCCCTCCCCCTCCTCCACAGCATATGAGCCTGAGGAAGGTTTATTTCCAACAGCTGTTGATTGGAGTGACCCTCGCATCAGAAGATTGGATAGGCGGAGGCAACAGAAGAAAGGGAGGGGCAGGCCTTAATGAGTGCTGAGTCATGAAGCCACACCCCATGGCCTATATAAAGGATCTACTTTCTGGCAGTCTCTGAGTCAGGCAAAAGTCGAACTTATCTTGCTGAAGTCACTTTCTGGTCTCCTGCCTGCTCTGAGGACTTTGCTAGGACTTTGGGCAGAGCTGCAGAGGCAAGCCTGATTCGGATTTCCCTGACCCGGCCGTCAGCGGAGGAGTGGGACACGACAGCAGGTTCTTCAGCTTCTTAAGCAAAGAAGTTGCATGAGCTCAACTTTCTGTGTGATTAGGAGTACTGGCCATGGAAATCCAAACACGACAGGTGTAGGGGTCCAGCTCCCCCCCCCAGCCCCCCAACAATATACACTTTGGCAACAATTAATTCTCCCCCTTTGTGATCTAGATTGGCCGTGTGTGTCAGTGTGGCCCTAGGAGAAGACACACCGCACAGAAAGGCCACTGGGAGCAGGCAGAAGCTTCGTGGTGACAACTTTCTCCTGATGCTTCAAAGTTTGACTGAATTGGGGTCTTGGCTGGGCTGGAACTCACCGACTTCTGCAAAGCCTTTAAACACCCAGGTGGAGAAACTGCTCCAGCTCAAAAATTCTCATTGCGCATTATCATAATCAAGGTTTAGGAACATGGATTTTACACAGATATGATTTTCTATCCCTGTGGGTTTTGCTTAAAGGTACCCAAAAGTCCTTGATTTCCTGGCTGGATAAATTAGATGATGCATTTGCCTCCCTTTCACTCACCTCATCTTTTTTCCTGTTCTCTGGCTGAGGCATTATTTTTTCAAATCCTTCCATCAGCCAGGTAAATACTTTCTCCCCATTGCTGGAAAGATAAAAGAGCCCTGATTAAGAATTGAGGCAGCTCCCCCAGGTGTAGGGACTCAGGGCCTCTGCTGTAATCAACAAAAGTGATCCAAGCCCAGCCCCTCCCCCCTCCCCCGCCTCGGCCCTTTCCTGCAGCTACCACGTTAGACGTGGGTGGCTGGGTGGGCTCCAACCCACCAAAGATTTCCCAGGGGCCCATGGAACTGCATTTGCCTCAGAGATAAGAGCACCATAGAGGTCCAACTTGGAAGGTTTTTTAATCTAAGGCCAGAGGAAGCTTACCTGTTATTTGGGGTGACGCTGGATTGCACTTCAGACTCCTCTTCTGACTCGAGGACCGTAATGACTGAAAAGGAGAAAGGCCTGATGACCCCATGCATGGAAATGCAGCCAAGAGCTCTAGAAGTCTATGCAGGCCACCTGCTTCTTCCAAGAAAGGCACGTGACCGACATTTACCTAATTCCTCCTCTTCTTCATGCAAGCTTTGGATTTCCGTCTGAACACAGACAAAAAACAGTCCTTGTTACCACCAGCACCACGGTTCCCGCCAGGAATTAAACCTCCAGAGAGGAATTCAAAGACAGAAACCGGCGCGTCCTGCCTCACCTCTTCTGGAATATCAATGCTGGCCTCCAGGACCTGGGACCTCTCCGGCAGCTGTGGGATCGTCTTCTGCAGCCTCTGGGAGAGCCAGAAGAGCCAGCCCTGGCCAGCCCTGGGAGGAAGCGGGAGGAAGCTGGTGTGGAAGCGCCAAGGACTGGAAGGAACAATGGAGCAGGCCAATGAGGTCATTTGGCCAGAACTGCTCTAAAATTACAGGCAAAACTGCAGCTCCAAAACTGCGTCCCAGCCACCTCGGAATTCCACCCTGGGCCCTTCTTACCTCGGCCCTTCCTGCTAATACTTTGACTTTTGGGCTCTCAGAAGGCAAAGCTGGCCCAGGCATGGCCTCTTCCCCTTTTTTGTCCTATATAATGGATTTCAGCCAGCAAAGTGATCCTTTCTGCACCCAGAGCAGACTGACCCACATTGGACAGCCATCCATACTGTCCCTGCAGGTGGTCCAAGAGGCCTCTGGGGAAAAGAAAGTGGCCCCCTTCGCCCCGAAAAGGAAGCAGCCGGTACCTTTCCCTCAACAGCCACAGGTCCACGATGCCCAGGCCTTCTTCTGGGATGGATGCTATATGGAGAAAAAGAAAAGCTGCTGAATCTTTGGGGTGACAGCAGCAGGGAGTCTGGATGTCAGCTTTGGAAGCCATATTAGACCGGAAGCTTCCGGGCTGCCACTTTTTTCTCCTGTATGGGAAAGTAGGAGGTGAGGGGATTTAGTAGAGGGGTTGCCATTAGACGTAACAACATTCTTCCTGTCGGTCAAGGTCAGGCCGATCCTGCATCTGGAGAAGGAGTGGCCGGAGTGCTGTCTCGAGATGGGACAGTTGGTGATTGGAGCATGTGATCAACTGAGGAGTGAAGGGATGGTTTGGGGGGTCTTGATTTACTGAGGGAAAACTCGGACCTCTCAGATTCGGGTTTTCCCAGATGTGCCAGTTTACCTATTCTAGTAAATAAAACTTTGAAAAATGCTTGCTTCAGAGTTTTTACTTGGAGTTGGGGGGTTTTCTGGAATGCTGATATTAACCTGAATCCCCCTAAAGCATAACGGCACCCCAAAAGGGGGCTATCAGGGGTGCTGAGGCCCAGCATCTACCTAAACCTCAGGTGGTGCAAAGACTCAGTGAAAATGGAGGAGAAAGAAGAGATCGCAGAGGGGGCCGTGGGGACGGATTTATTGACACTGTTTTCTCCTTCTGAAGAAATGGTGCGATCCATTGAGGCTATAGAGGAGGCCCGAAGGCTAAGCGCTTGGCCCAAGGAGTCAGATTCCTGGAAAAGTTGCCAGTCTGATCCAATTCCAGAAAGGGGACAAGAGGAGAGACCACCTGGATATCGTGCTGCTTCCAGCCCAATTAAGTCGCCCCATAAGCCAGAGTGGAGAAGGGGGACAGCTTTGGGATCCTGAAATTCCTGGGACTGGAATCTGTTGCCCCCATCGCGAAGCCAATCATTAACCAGGCTCCCTGAGCATTTTGAACGGATGGAAGTGGGAAGTTATGCACCCCCACTCCCAACCTCCTCAAGTGAGATGGAGCTTAGTGCAAACTACGTTCACCTTCTCCGATCCAGGACCTGGCAGAGGAATTAGCGGGGCACAAGCACCTCTCTACCCAGCCAGGGATGAAACAAGGAGCAGCTCAGCATAGCATGGCCATCCAGCAGCTAGGAGATATCAGACGCAGCTGGCATGGGGAATGCAAACCCCCCCTGCTGGCCCCCTTCGCCAGCCTGCCTTTGTGTTACCTCCTGCTGAATGTATCCTCCCAGGCTGGGGATTCTATCCCGGCCAGGGGTGGGGCCAGTGCCAATGGTATCCAGCATCATCTGCTCCAATTTTCCAGGGATCCCCATGGGCCCATTATGGCCCAATGATCCTAGCACAGTGGGGGCTAATCCAGCAGCCAGCTGGTGTCCCCCCCTATCTGCAGCCCAAAAAGCAGCTCAGCTGCTGGCCCCTCTTCCTCAGCAGGCTGCCGTCCAACAACCAGCAGCAGCTCCGCCACAGGTTCCAGCTCAGCCGCGTGTCGCCAGGCCCAATCCACCTGTGAGGCAAACACCATCCCGCTTCAGAGCAACATTTGATGGTATGCCTGCCAAACTGGCTTATTCCCTCAGCAGGGTCTAGGCTCATATAGATCAGTATGGAGACCAACACGACTCAGATTGGGACTTGGTATCAATGACTTCTGATGGGATGAATGAAGGGGAGGCTCCTGAATGGATAGCCCAGCTGCACAATGAAGGTGCTGTGGAACTAAGTGAAGCCGATGGGTTTGTTGTGCTGCTCCGGGCCGGATTTGAAGACCCAGACCGAATCAATGAAAATGAAGCCACAATAGAAGTGATGAAGCAAGGTAATTGACCCATAAAAGACTTTGTAAGGGACTTTAGATGGGTTGCGAACTGGGGAACTGGGGCATTGGCCGGACCGTATACTCCTACACTATTTTAAAGAAGCCATTGATCAAGAAGTCAGAACAGCCCGTGGGGGTCGGGGTGTGTGTGTGTGTGTGCCTGAGTGACTGCACAACTGGTATACCATGTCCATAGCTCTGGGCAGAGGAATTCACCCCCACCGCAAAGCTCCAGCAGAGAAGCTGCCTCGGAGAGCTTTAGCTAGACGGCCCCTTTTAAAGCCTGCTGAAGTCTCCCACCCACCCACCTCAACCAGCAGGGGTGATTAAATGCTATCTGTGTGGACAAACGGGACATCGAGCTTCTGAGTGCCTGGCTCCTGCTCCAGTTCCACCACAACGTCCGGCCACTGCGACCCGAGGCAGAAGGGCTCCAAGGAAGGCCCCAGACACCAATTGATTTGCCAGACAAGCTATAGAGGTTCCCCTCCCCATTGGAGAGAGCAAGGAACCTCTGGCCAAAGAAGCTCCTTCCAACGAGGCTAGCAGAGAAGGGGACCCAATGGTGAGTTCACCCATCCCCCCTTTTCAATTAAAGTGAGACTGGCGGTGTCAGAGACAGGGGAGCAAGGAGAACTGCCAGCAATAATAGATACAAGCTGTACCAGATGTTTAATTGGACTTCCAATTGTTGAACAAAACAAGAGCCTTAAAGCACCCAATTAAATTTCACCGGGTGGATGGGACATTAATTGGAAGAGTCCCAGTCACTCAAATTACAGAACTGGTTAGATTAGAAATTGGAAGACATCATGAACTTATACAATTTATAGTAACCCCAAAGATGTCAGAATCTGTCATACTGGGCCTGGCTTGGTTGGACAAATGGGCCCCCATCATTAAATGGGAAGGTGGATACCGGAAAATCATAATGGGTGTTGTCCCCCATCACTCCTCCTTAGGAATGGCCAACCCATAAGGGCCAGCTGCCGGAACCAGCAGGTTTTGGGGGTTTGATTTACTGAGGGAAAACTCGGACCTCTCAGATTTGGGTTTTCCCCGATGTGCCAGTTTACCTATTCTAGTAAATAAAACTTTGAAAAATGCTTGCTTCAGAGTTTTTACTTGGAGTTGGGGGGGTTTTCTGGAACGCTGACAAAGGCCCCTTGTGAACCTTTCTCCGCACAAAGCACTGCCTTAGGTGAGAAGCCTAATTTTTTTAAAAAAAAGAAGCTGAAATAATATCAGGGTGAAAGGGCCCACCGGACATCTTGTGAATAAGTAAATATTGCTCCCAAACTGGGAAGGGGAGACCCAAAGGAAGGAAAGGAGTATCCCAGGAATCAAGTATGACTTTTCCCCACTGGGACCGGGCAGAGCACATCCTGCGGGACTGGCAGAGGGGAAAGGACTGCTTTGGGATGTTGAGGGCAGCACCTGGCAAAGCCTGGGCACCTGCCCACCAAAGCTTTGATGGGGAGCTGAATTACCTTCTGCTGGATTGCAGCAGCCTCCTTCTGGCAGCTTTAAGAAAAGAATGAATTACATGAAACATCAAACAGTGGAACATGGAACAGCCAGCAGGAGGCCCCGACTCCATCCTTGCCAGTCTCATAGTTGTGAGTGAATTCTCCAGTGGTTCCTGAGAACATCAGCCCTTGAGGGAGGGAGGCCAATCTGGTCAGCTCTTCAAGGCAGACCAGACCAGGAAATCAAAGTCATATGTGCCAAGATTATTTTTATTATACAGTCATAGTAACAAAATCTTGCAAATCTCCCCTCCCCACTTTATCTTTATAAGAACTAGAGGGGGTCTCATATGAGACATTTTTTCAGTTATGATTCTGGCTCAGACTCACGTTACTTTTATCTTTTATCTAACTGCTATCTTAGTGGTCTCTTTTCCTCCTGTTCCTCAAGGTGATTCCTTCTGTTGACTGCATTTTGTGACTGTTTAGTTACAAAAACAAGCTGAAGCAACAACAAAGGCTGATCCAGGTTCAGGAACAATTGAAGAACGAGTGGCAGACCCAGGGTGGCCTTTAATGTGCCCACTGACTTTGAGGACACCCAGTGCTGGAGATCCTGATCAGTAGGTCCCATCCTGCTCCGTTCTTCATCCAACCTCTTTCCCAATTCCCAGTTCCCTTTGTGCTAATAAGCAAAGTTGAGATGCTGGAAACACCATTGGATTGTCCGCTCTGTTAATGGGTGTGTGATACACACACACTTGGACAAAGGACTTGGTTTCCTTTGGTTGTCCTAAAGGGTGTTGAACTTCAGCTGCTTTCGTTCCTGGGCAAATTAACGGAGGTTCTCTCCACACCAAGTGGGGTCATCTGCTGGCTAACTGTCTCAGAATAAAACGAATAAAGCAAAACAGACTCTGGAAGTTCTATGCATCGTGGGATCGCAGCAGCTCTTTATCCCATTAAGCCCCTATATGGTGCATGTTAGGTGAATGCAGCCACAGCCTGTTTAGCCACCAGCAGCCAAGTGGCCGGTGCAACTTCGGACCACGACACAGAATGACCCGAGTGTTATTCCCCCACTGTGAGTGGTCCCTGAACGGTCCACTTTTCCTTGGGAAAAATTGGAGAACCAATTGGTCCAATTGGGTTTTGCGCTCCCTCGTCTGGCACTGGCATTCTGTGCAGGTAAGAGGACTAATGGCTATTTCGAGGCAGCCACTCACCTTCTTGGCAAGTTCTGGTCTGTCCACAGCTGTCCTCTGTTCCACTGGTGCATGGATTTTCACAGGAGGCTGGGGTACCACCTTCTCAATCCAGTCGAACATCCTGGCACTGGCAGAAGGCTGAATCAAGGGCAGGGTGCAGCGTTGACCCAGGGGAGACTCAGAAATTGGATGAGCGAGAGAAGCTCAGAGATCAAGGAGCAACTGGAAAAGAAACCCCATGGGGAGGCATGTTGGAGGAGAGACCAATGGTTGGCTTGGTTCAGAGAGGGCCACCGATGCCAGGCCTCCCTGCATCCCTCTTACAGCCTCCTAGAAGGACAGGGATGGCTGCAGGGAATGGTCCAAAAAGTGCAGCGGCTACAGTGATGGATCCATGCTCTGCCATTTTTAATAAATCCACCTGCACTTTCTGGACCAGGACCTGTAGAGGCCCCATCAAGACACCTGGGCTGCCTTTGCTTAAGTGCCTGGCAAGCCCTGCTCCACCAGCCAGAGATCATTTGGCTCCAGTTATCTATCTCAGCCTCACTTGGAAACTGCCTACCATATTCCTCAAAATTGTCTCTGGAGCCAGTTGGGCCTTTTGCCCCTTAGGCATTGCCACACTGTGGCGAGTGGCTGTCATATTTCTAGGGCAATTGCTGTAAAATCATGACAGGAGGCTCCGGATGATGGCAGGAATGGTCCAAGAAGTCAAAGGGGCAGCCACAAAGCAACAATTGAAGCTCCACCTGCTTTTTATGCATGGCACCTTTATTGGTGAAGCTGTGCTGCGCACAGATCATTCTGAATTGGGTCTCCATAACAGAAAAATGATCTAGAAGGATCCTGATGGCCAGGGAATGGCTGGTCCAGTGAAGCTCAAGCCCGAAGCCAAACCAGCAGATGCAAACACCACATTCCGGGTTCAACCAGATCACCCCAGTTCCTAAGTAGAGGCGGTAGCGCAAAGCAATTCCCAGTGAGGTCCTCAGGACAGCTCTCTTGGGTCGTGGCTAAGGATTTTAAGTTCTGTGTACAGACCTGAGAGCCAAGGGCCCATCTGGGAGATGGTTGAGGCTTTGGCAGCAGAACCATTCTGGCCTCTTTCATTGGGAGGAAACTGGCCAGGGATGGAAGCCCTCAAGGAAGCAGTTCTGGGTCAACTGCCAGAGGGCAGGGACTGCTTGCTGAAGCCCATCAGGGGTTTTGTTCCAGTTCGATCAGCTCCGGTCTAAAATGTTGTGGACTCCTTTCCATTACCAAAGATCCAGCCGCAGCTGCCATTTTCACACCCTCCATGCTACCACTGGCTCTTTCACCAACTGGGGAAAAGGGAGGACTTGGGTGGCAACAGCAGAACTAAAAGATCCCAAGAGAAGAGATGACAGGGAACCTTGCTTAACATCTCGAAAGAAAGTCTCTCAGGAAAAGGTCCAGAGTTTCTCTGCCATCCATGGCACCGAATAATGGACTTGCCATGGAATCCCCGAGAGGCAGATTCCAACCAAAATCTATTCAGCTAAGCCCTTTGATAGCAGAACCAGGTGGGCTTCCATCAATGGATGCATTCAGATGGCAGCTGGAGAGCATTTGCTGGGATGTTTACAGAAGGGAGATGGGAATTGCAGGAACGGACAGACAGACGGACACATACATGCACAACCGCACATGCACATGGACAGATGCAGAGGAGGGGTGATGGGGGGGTCAGAAAAACTATTATCAAGCCGAGAGACAGGCTCAACTGTTATGATGGCTAAAGACCACCAGATCCTCAAGCAGAGAAGCAACTTCCCATTTGCTTCCCCTGCACAATGATCTGTGGTCCTCTTCAGGTGGTCACCAAAGTATTCCCCCCCAACCACAGCTCATCACCTGCACGTGGGGAGCAAGGCCCCAGCCCCCTCCTCTCACCGTAGTGCCGTTCCGGGCAACATTTCCCCCTCTTCTCCCCAGATACAAGAACTGGCTGGTCCCCTAAAGCTGCCCATTCTTTCCTCTGGCGGAAGCAGCTCTGAGGGCTACTGTTGCTTCAGCAGGTGATGGGGCTGAACCCGGAGGTGGGGAGGGAGCTGCTTGGAAGCCCAAGCTCCTCGCTTCCTGGGAGGGCTGGGGAGGAGTCCCAGGGACCTGGAAAGGGGCTCCAGGCAGGCTCTGGCAGCGCTTCCTGCCAGGGCCACACTTACCCGCAGCAAAGCCAAAGGGAGGTGCCTGGCTGCCCCCTTTTCTGTCCCAAAGAAAGAGACCAAGCGAGGCAGATAAGATGGCCGTCTGCCTCCTCCTCCTGCTCCTCGAAAGAAGTGATCTGGGAAGCCAGCTGGGCAGGGGATCAATTAGCTCAGAACAGAGGGTGCAAATTGGATTAAGGCAGCAGGCTTGGGCTCAAAGCCCAGAGAGCTGCATTACCTGACCTACACACACACACACACACACACACGTGTAGACAACGGCCTTGTGTAGAAGGACACGGTCTGCGGGCAAGGGAAGCAGGTCGTGCATTGCGGGAGCATTGCAAGAGGAAACCCGAGGGCCCCGGGCCCCTGACAGGGAGCCTCAATGCTGCCAGCTAAGGGCAAAGTCCCTTCCCATTACTCTCGGGCCACCTGGATTTGCATCAGTCCTCCCCCCTCCCTCTGTAGGGGAAGCCTGCCGGACCACTCCCAGATAATCCAAGGATTTTGGCTGTTGCTTCGGTTGCTAGGCGACGAGGCCTTCTGCACCCTCAGCAAATTGCAGCTGGCTTAGCACTGCTTCCAACTCAGAGTAAGGCACAACATAAAAACAAGGACGTGCAATCAATTAGAACCAAAGAAATGCAAAATGATTACAAGATCCAAATAGAGGACATCACAGCCAGGGGAGTCCTAGCCACCCTCTCCAAGACTTACCCGGTTTCCATGGCCTTTCGGAAGGCCAGCATCGAGAGATGGATGCATACATACATACATACCAAATGTATGGTTACATTTGTAGAATGTAAAGTCAGCTGACTTACTTCTTAGCAGTTTATCTAATTGGAAGGGTTGGCCTAGCTATTTAGGCTCCGGATTGTCTCCGTGGAAACTAGAATAGAATGAGACTATTGCCTTATACATTGTAAGCCGCCCTGAGTCTTCGGAGAAGGGCGGGGTATAAATGTAAACAAAAAAAAACAAAAAAAACTACAAATGTGATTATTAAATTATAAATAAGGTATGAAATTCCCCTCCGAAGGTCCATGTTTGTGATGGCTCTCTGGAACTAGTATTTGATATTGCTGAGTCAGTTGGCTTATCTTTCTGAAAAGTACATGGCACCAGTATTAATTGTCTAGATTACATTGGAATATCCAGCTTGTGTTGTTGCCTAGAAACTCAGACGGAGCTGATGGTATGCCCAGAATTTCAGAGAAATGCCACATTTACTTTTGCAAATAAGTTTTTTTACTCGCCTGAAAATATAAACCACCAAGAAATTATAAATATATAAACCACCATATAAATATATAAACCACCATAGCCCCTGACTGACATTACTCATACAAATATGTTAACCTCACTACTAACATGGGCTTCCACTTGCCCATATCCTCTCATCTTCCTGGGTGACCTAAATCTACCTCTCATTAACTGGATAACTAATGAATGTACAACTGATCCAATCCATACTACACTGTACAACGCTGTTACAAACCTAGGTCTTGAACAACTTGTAACTAACAATACAAGACTCAACAACTGCCTTGACCTCATCTTCTGCAACAACTCAAACTCAATTTATGGACTACAAATTAAAGAACTTTTTTCCAACAGTGACCACTGCATGATTGACTTTCGTCTCAATATACGTCCTTACTTAAATCGTCATAACAATAGTATTCCTAACTACAACTTCAAAAAAGCCAACTATGATCTTATAAACAACAATCTTTCATTTCTGGACTGGCAAAATCTGTTCACAACCTGTATAACTGCTGAAGACCACTATAGAGTTTTCCTACTTGAAATCAATAGAGTCATTAAACTATACGTACCACAAATGACCACCATGATCAGGAAAAGCAAACTACCCATATCAATAAAAAAGCTTCAATCAAAAAAAAAAAAATCCCTCTGGAGAAGAAACAAAAAGGGCTACGTAGCAAACTTCAAAAACTGCTACAGAAATATTTGCAACCAAAATAAAAACTGAATGCACCATTTACCACACCAAGCAAGAAGAAGACCTTCTGCGCACAAATTCCAATCGTGCTTTTTATAATTTTGTGAACAATAAACTTAAAGAATCAAGATCCATCCCACCACTAAAAGAATCTAACGGCAAAGAATGTAATGATGAAACAGTTAAAGCAAACCTCTTTAACACATTCTTTGGCTCAGTCTTTGTTAATAGTGATGGCTCATATCCGACATTCCCCAATCGTACCAAAAATGAGTACAACAATTTAACACATATAGACTTCACAGAAGATAATGTTGAAAAAGCTCTTCACAAACTGAAACCATCTTTATCTATTGGGCCTGATGGACTATATGCATACTTCTTTAAAAAACTTTCCACTGATATAGCAGAACCCCTAAGCATAATCTTTGATAAAGCTTTCACGACTAGTTCCCTTCCCAAACTTTGGTCTCTAGCCACAGTCATCCCTATCTTCAAAAAAGGAGATCCCAGCCTAGTTGAAAATTACAGACCAATCTCTCTATGCTGCATCACCTGCAAAGTCATGGAATCAATCATCAACCAATCGGCTTCCGGTGGTTTCGTTTTCCCCGAGAAGGACGCCTGGAATGGCGTCCCGAACTGAGATTCTGTAAAAGCTGGTGAAACAGCGGGAGAACGGCTGTTAGCCAGCTTCAAAGCTTTTCTCTGGGTGAAAGAGAATTAGCCAGAGCGGCTGGAGAGCAGAAGATTGCCCCAGGGGCTCTGCTTTCTTATGCAGAGTCTCGGAGGGCTGCCTGCATAACCCAGCCCCACTCCAGACTCGGCTCGATCCTGTTAATTAAGCAGGACAAGAGGAAAACGCCCACCTCTGCTCAATTGATTCCGTTTTGAATAACTTCAAGCAGACGGGGACAAATACAAGCGATCGATTACTGGGGAAGCAAGAAGAGAGCTGACTTCTACTCCTTTTTAAAAGGGGAAAACTTTTTCTCACTTGAACTTAGTGAAGGAAGAAATGGCGTCTGAAAGGAAGTGGATTGGAGGCTGCTTGTGAGAGAAAGCGAAGTTCGTCTTCGTGGATTTTAGCTGAATAGAAGCTTTCCAGAGGAGGCAAGGTGAAAGTTTTTATTTTACAACTTTAATTGGAGACTTTTTGAGACTTTGAGATTTACTAATTTTAATTAGAGACTTTACTTAAATTAAAATGGCTTCTAAGCCACCAAAAGCTCCCATGACGAGAAGGGGGTCTGAAACTAATTTAGAAGATATATTAAAGGAACAGAACAGAGTTTCTGAAGAGCGATTTAAAGAAATTATGAATAATATTCATGGTGTGAAGGATCAACTTAGGGAAGAAATTAAAGAGACTAATAAAAAATTAGAGAAGATTTATTGATGGTTTTCAAGGTTTGGCAAAAAATTTGGAAGTAATGGAGGATAAAGTGGAAGTAATTAGTCAAGCAAATCAGTATTTGGATAATAAAGTTGGAGAGCTTCAAAATAAAGTGGATAAAAATGAGGATCATGTGGTGGTATTGCAATATAGAGCGTTGGAGAAGGCTTTGAGAATTAGGGGTCTTCAAGACCGAAGGAAGAAGACCTTAAAAAAGTTATATCAGAAGCCTTAGCTGAAATGTTAGGCATGGACCCTCGAGAAGTTGATTTTCAAATTGATAAGGCATATAGGGTTAATTCTTGGGTAGCGAGGCAGAAAAAGCTCCCAAGAGATATTGTAATTTATTTTTTAACTTCTACAATAAGAAATCAGATTTTGCAAGCTACATACCAAAAGAAATTGCAAATAGCAGAACAGGAGGTGTTGGTTTTGAAAGAGATCCTGCTAAAATGTTAAAGGATAGAAGGATTTTAGGTTTTTACACAAGAGCTTAAGAAGCATCAGATTCAATATAGATGGGAGGTTCCAATTGGTTTAACAGTATTTTTTCAAGGCAGGAGATATCGAATTGATACTGAATTGAAAGCAAAAGATTTTCTTTTTAATGTATTGAAAGTGGATGTAGAAACAGTGGATAAAAGTCTTCAAGAGAAACAGAGTGGGGAAGCTGAAACTGCACCTGTGATATCAGTCCCTCAAGAACAATCTCAGGAACAAAGAGTGACAAGGGGAGCTATTAGGCGTAAGGAGATGGAGGAACGACTTCAAAGACAAGAACGGAATTCTACTACTGAAGCTGTGGGAGGAGCCAAGTCAAGAGTGAGGGTCTTCAGCTAATTGCTCAGAAGCTTCAAGAGGCCAGAGATGGCAAATAAATTTTTGACATGGAATGTTAATGGTTTAAATTCAGCACAGAAAAGAAGAAAAATATTCCATTATTTGAAACAATTTAAAAATGATGTGATATGTTTGCAAGAGACACATATAAAATTATCAGATCAGAAATATTTGATTAATTCGAAATTAGGTAAACATTTTGTTTCTTCTGCTCGAATAAGAAAAATGGTATAGTTATATATTTGAAGAAAAATATATCAAGTAAATTAATTGAAACGGACATTCAAGGAAGATATATTGCTATTGAATTGATTTTAGAAGGAAAAGACACTTGTGATTGGCATATATGCACCTAATCAACAACAAGAAAAATTTTATAAATTGTTACATGAAAAATTGACTTTTGGGACTATAAAACATTTATTATATTAGGGATTGGAATGGTGTAATGGACATTAGAAAAGATAAAGAACTCTTTCTAAGAAAATTCCTATGCATGCAAAATTGCCTAAATCTTTTTGATTTGATGGAAGATTTTGAGTTGAAAGATATATGGAGAAGGCAGAATTTTGATGATAGAGATTATACTTATTTTTCGGATAGGCATCAATCTTTTCACGTATTGATTTTATATTAATTACCAATGACTTGCTTTCTAGGGTTAGGAAAACAAAGATATTTCCAAGGTGTTTAACTGATCATAGTCCGTATGGATGGAGTTGCAATATGAAGGTGGAAGAAGATCATGGAGAATAAATGAAAATTTGTTTAGATATGAGGATAATGTAAATCAATGTAAAAACAAATGAAAGAATTTTTGATTATAATTTGGGAAAGGAACTTGATAGAAATGGTGTGGGACGCGAGCAAGGCCTTTATGAGAGGAAACTTGATATATATTAATAGTAGACAGAGGAGAAAACTACAAAAACAGCGTAGGGATTTAGAAGAGGAAATTCAGAGGAAACAACAATTATTGGTATATAATCCACATGATTTAAAAACTATTGAGGCGATAAAGATATTACAGAGTCAATTTAATATGTTAATGGCAGATCAGGTGGCAACCAATATACAATATGCTAAACATAATACTTTTGTAATGCCAATAAATCAGGAGGTGGTTGGCTTATATGTTAAGGAAAAGACAGAAAGCACTTACTATTGAAGGAATTGAATACAAGGGTAAAGTGCGATTTCAACAGGATAAAATTAAAAAAGCTTTCTTGGAATATTATACAAATTTATATGCCAGAGATACAATATTGAATATGGATATTGATAAATATTTGAAAGAATATAAGGTTAAAGGTTTAACTAATGAACAAAGGGAAGAGTTGAATCGGCCTATAACTTCTGAGGAAATTATTTGGGTAATAAAGAAATTAAAAATAGGAAATCCCGGGCACAGATGGACTTACAGCAATATATTATAAAAGTTACAGGATGAGATAGTTGGTCCACTTATGGAGTTATTCAATCAGATATTGAGGGAGGAGGAGTACCACCATCATGGAGGACTACTTTTATTTCATTGATACCAAAAGAGGATCAGGATTGTACTAAGCCTGGGAATTATAGACCAATTTCTCTCTTGAATAATGATTATAAGATTTTGCAAAATAATGGCAAATAGGTTAATGGAAATTGTACAACAAAGGATCCACACTGACCAGTCTGGTTTTATAAAAGGGAGACAAATGAGGAATAACGTTAGGCAGATAGTGAATTTATTGGAATACTTGGAAAGAAAAATCAGATTCCGCAGCGTTTATATTTTGGATGCAGAGAAAGCTTTTGATCGTTTGCATTGGGAATTTTATTTAAATTAACAGACAAAATGCAATTTGGAAATGGTTTTATCTGAATACTTAGGGCAATTTATGGAGAGCAAACAGCTCAGATAATAATTAATGGTAGTTTGACAGATAGTTTTAAAATTGCGAAAGGAACAAGGCAGGGTGTCCTTTATCACCTTTATTGTTTATTTTATCTTTGGAACCTTTATTGGATAAGATAAGAGAGTTAAGGAGATAGAGGGTATTAGAATTAGAAGATATGAATATAAAGTCAGAGCATTTGCAGATGATTTGGTTGTTATGTTGACTCAGCCTATAAATTCAGTGTATATTTGTTGGAAGTAATTAATCAATATGGAAGGGTCTCAGGGTTTAAAGTGAATCAAAATAAAACAAAAGTGTTAACCAAAAATATGATTAAGAACCAGAAAGAAAAACTAGAGGAAATAACAGGATTTGAAATTGTAAAAAAGGTTAAATATTTAGGAGTCTTTCTTACTTCATCAAATGGAAATTGTATAAGAATAATTATGATGTGTTATGGGAAAAAATTCAGAAGGAAATGAATACTTGGAAAAAATTACAATTATCTTTGTTAGGGAGAATAGCAGCTATAAAAATGAATGTTTTGCCTAAATTCTTGTTCTTGTTTCAGATGATACCAATAATTAAGAAAGATAAAAATTTGGATGAATGGCAGATTGGAATTAATAAATTTATATGGGAAGGGAAAAAAGCGAGAGTCAAAATGAAAATAATGCAAGATACACGGAAAGAGGAGGATTAAAATGCCTAATTTAAAACTGTATTATGAAGCAGTTGTTCTTTCGGTATTAAGTGATTGGTTTAATTTGACGGAGGAAAGGATTTTGAATATAGAAGGTTATGATTTATTATATGGTTGGCATGCATATTTATTGTATGATAAGAAAGTAGATAAAGCTTTTAAGAATCATGTGTTGAGAATTTCTCTTCTGCGTGTCTGGAAAAAATATTATTATAAGTTAAATTACAAAATTCCTATATGGGCATGTCCTAGGCACGCAGTAGAGAATATAAATATAGAACAGGAACAAGAAATGATTACTTATAAAGATCTTTTATACAATGAGAGGGGAAATTTACAACTAAAATCTTTGGATACATTAAAAGAAGAAGGGAGGAATTATACTTGGTTTCAATATGGACAGTTAAAGGCTAGATGGAAAGAAGATCAGAAAATTGGTATCATTCAAAATGAAGAAAATTTGGTTAAACAAATTAGAAATCAAACTCAGGGGCATATAAAGAGATTGTATACTGTGTTGATAGAAATAGATTCTGAAAGAGATTTAATAAAGGATTGTATGATAAAATGGGCACAGAATATTCAAGAACCAATAATGTTGGAAACATGGGAAAAATTTGGGTTAGAAATGTTAAATTTACATAGCGCAGAATTTAAGGAAAATTTTTATAAGATGTTTTATAGATGGCATTTAGATCCTAAGAAATTATCATGTATGTATCCAGATATGCAAGCGAAATGTTGGAGATGTAATTGTGATGATGCTACATATTTTCATGTATGGTGGACTTGTAAGAAAATTAAGTCTTTCTGGATAAGAATCTGGTGGATTATGCAGAATGTTCTGAAGAAGAAGATAAAGTTCCTACCGCAATTTTTCCTTTTGGGAATAACAACGGACTGTACAGTGATTGAGACTAAGTTGATTTTGAACTTAATAACAGCAGCACGACTGTTGATTGGACAATATTGGAAGAAAAAAGAATTACCCACAATAGAAGAATGGATATTGAAAGTTTCCAATTTGGCTGAGATGGCTAAAATCTCAGCCTTCTTGAAAGATAGTACTCAAGAAAAATATTTAAATGAATGGAAGAACTGGATTGATTATATTCAAAATAGATATCAGATTAAGAAATTTCGGATTGCTTTTGAATGAAGGATGTTATTTTGATTTTAATGGAAGAAGTCAGGTTATGTGAGAGAAAGATTATAATTGTGTTAGATTTTAAAAATTTAATGTATGACTGTTTTGTTTAAGGAACTATACCTTGTGTTTGCTCCGGGAAGTCCGGCGGGCGGAGGGGGGTTTAGGAGGGAGGGGGGGTGGGGGAAAAAATTTAATTGTTGTAAAACTATTTTAATTAAAAAAAAAAATCATCAACCAATCCATTACCTCACACTTAGAAACAAACAACCTACTCTCTAATAAACAATGTGTTTCAGGAAAAAATTATCATGCAACCTAGAACTTCTCCACTGTAAAAACATATGGACTACAAATCTTGATCAAAGCAAAACAATAGATGCAATCTACATAGACTTCTGCAAAGCTTTTGACTCAGTAGTACACGATAAACTTCTCCTAAAACTAAAATCCTATGGCATTTCAGGACCCCTTCACAAATGGATATCTGCTTTTCTGTCTAACAGATAACAAGTGGTCAAAATTGGCAATGCTCTATCAAATCCTGTTCCTGTCAAGAGTGGCGTTCCTCAAGACAGCATTCTTGGACCAACACTCTTCATACTATACATTAATGATCTTTGTGACCATATCTCAAACAACGTCGGTAGGAGGCCCGAGCCACTTCCTGCGATGTGACTGGCCCCGAGTCCAAAGAGTCAATTAGTAGAACGGTGTGCCCGGGTGGGGTCCTCGATTTCCTGGCAATGGGCATCTGCTCAATGCGTCCGCATGCCCCAGCTCCTTTCCAGGCCGATGCTGCAGCTTGTAGGAGTATGCGTCAAAAATAGTCCATCTGGTCAGTCTAGGTGAGAGTGCTACTGGCGTTGGGCGGTCGCCAGCCAGTAACCCCAATAGCGGTCTGTGATCAGTGACAATTTCAAAGTCTCCAAAACGTATTCGTGAAATTTTTCACCCCTGACACTATTAGAGAGCCTCCCTATCTAGCTGGCTGTAATTCCTCTCAGCCGGGACATCGTTCGTGAATAGAACGCTATAGGGGCTTCAGTGCCGTTTGGGAGTCTGTGGCTACAGTACCTCCTACTCCATAGGGGACGATCACAAACCAATACTAACGGCAGTCTGTTGTTGTATTGTATTAACAGGCTATCGCTTGATAGCAAACTTTTACTGCCTCAAATGCCCTATTCTCTGACTTCCCCACGACCAAGCAGTGTTTTTCCAAGCAATTTATGCAGCGGTTCAGCAACGGTTGCCTTGTCTTTTAAAAACGGCGTAAAAGTTTACCAGACCCAGGAAAGCCTGGAGTTCTGTCTTGTTTTTGGGTGCTGGGGCTCTCTTTATCGCCTTGACTTTGCTCTCAGTGGGTGAATCCCTTTTTGTCTATTCTATAGCCCAAAATTCAACAGATTCGACCCCTATCTGACACTTGCTTGCTTTGACTTTTAATCCTGCCGACCTAAAATGGCCAAAACTTTCCTTAATCGCTTCCCAGTTCTCTTAAATCTTCCCTGATACCAACACATCATCGAATAGTGCGACTCGGTAACCCTTGTAGGAGCCGCCCATCAAATTTTGAATAGCCCGGGCCACACTCACCCGAACTGTAACGGGTGCACTTAAAGGCACCTGTGCGTTACAATGGTCTGGGCCTCAGCTGTGCTAGCATCTACGGGTAGCTGTTGGTACGCTTGTGCCAAGTCTAATTTGGCGAAAACTTGTCCGTGCCTAGTGAGTGCAATAAGTGTTGCACTACTGGAACTGGGTAGGCGCTCTTTTGCAATGCTTTGTTCAAGGTAGCCTTGTAATCAGCGCAACTTATGGACCCGTCTGGTTTTATAGGGTGACGATTGGCGTCTCCCATTTGGCATGGTCAACTGGCACTAGTATCCCTGGCTGACTAATTTATCTAACTCTTTGTCGATTTTAGGTTTGAGTGCAAAGGAACCCTCCTTGCCTTTAACCTAATGGGAGCTATTTGGGGTCTAAATTGAAGGAGATAGGGGTCCCTTGTACTTGCCTAAACGGTCCTCGAATACGCCTGCGAATTCCTCCAGTAGGGCGTTTGCAGGTTGCATCCGCCCGGTGGACGCCAGTCACCCCATTCCCAACGCCCGGAACCAGTCTAGCCCCAGCAAGCTTGGCAAGGTTCCCTCGACTAACGTGATGGGCAGGGTCTTTTCGTATGTCCCGGACCTCGACGGTCGTTGTCCCTCGAACAGGGATGCGGTTGCCCTGGTAATCCTGCACCCGGAGCCGTTGTTTCTGTAGCTTGCGCGGCAAGGCTTTCACAAAAGTGTCCCAGGACATGATTGTGATAGCTGATCCTGTGTCTACTTCCAGTCGGCACGGTACGCCTTCAATTGTCGGGTTTGTGAAGATCTTTTCTTCGCGCGGTAGCTGCGTGGTCTATGGTAACAGTCATTCGGTTTGACTTCGCGCTTTCTTTCCTGGCCAATCGCTGGGTCGCCTCGCCGATCTCGCGCTCTGATTGGCTGGTTTGAAATTTCGGCGGAATGTGGGTTTGCATCTCTGACTCAGAGCCGCTCTGATTGGCCGATTTGAATTTTCGGCGGAAGGTTGGGGTGCTCGGCAGACTTGAGCCAGGTGCCCTTCCTTTCACACCGCCGCAAATGGCGTCCCTGAACTTACATCTTTGGCGCTGATGTCGCCCGCAACTTCCGCATTCCTCCGGTCTTCCTTGTCGATTTTCCGTGTAGTGGACTTCTTCCTCCTCTTCGCTGGTTGACTCACGATAGGTTTCTTCGTGGTGGACTGTGCTCGCTTTGCGCCCGCCATCGGCGTGAGTCGCTTTGTAAGGTGTCTGCTGCATGGTTGGACATCTCATGGGCTCTGGCTTCGTCCAGGCGTTTGCCAATGTCAGGTTGCTCTTGGCTAGCAACCGTCTCCTCAAACGGATGTCTCTGACCCCCGTATAAGTTGTTCCAGCAGCTCTTCGTCCAGATCGCGGTACTGCAATGCTTGGAGGCTTGTCTCAGGGCTGCCATGTAGTCGCTGATAGACTCGCCTTCTTGTTGCCTGCGCCCCAAACTCGCATCCGAACGATTTGGACGGGGCTGGTGCGTAGTGATTCTTCAGGAGGGTCTGAAGGGTCTGCCACGATACGGAGTGTAGCGGTGTTGGCTCCGCTAGGGCTTCTGCGACGGCGATGACTGCTGACCCACAGTGGCTTATGAAGTAAGCCCGTTTGCGGTTGTCGGAGACTCCTGTAGCTCGCTTGCCTCCAGGAAACTTTCAAACGGGTCATATATATTCCCCATGTCTCCTGGGCAGGGTCAAACGGAGTGGGTGGCGTGTAGCCGGTCATCGCTGCATTCGCCGTCACCTTGCTGGGTTTGATTCTCGTAGTGAGTTCAGCTCTGTTCTGGTGCTCTGCCTCAATATCCCACCTTCGTCGCCAATGTTAGGTTTGGGTATTGACGAGGCAGGAGACCAGGTTAGTGACAACAGCTCTTTAATATAGTGTGACCCAGCAAAACTCTGGAGAAAAACCTCTCCTTATATACACTTCAGCCTGAGGCTGCATCCAATCAGAAACGAGATATTTCCCGCCTAAAAGTCCCGCCAAAACTTACAGTAATACATTACATGGACCAACACTCTTCATACTATACATTAATGATCTTTGTGACCATATCTCAAGTTATTGTGTTCTCTTTGCTGACAATGTCAAACTATTTAACACCACAGACAATACATCTACCATTCAAAAAGACCTTGATCATCTAACCGCTTGGTCTAAAACTTGGCAACTCCAAATCTCAACCAGCAAATGCTCAGTCTTACATATTGGAAAAAAGAATCCAAACACTAAGTACATACTTGATGCAGAAAATATGACTTCTGTAACAGAATCATCAGTGCTTGGAATACTTTACCTGACTCTGTGGTCTCTTCCCATAATCCCAAAAGCTTTAACCAAAAACTTTCTCCTATTGACCTCACCCCATTCCTAAGAGGACCATAAGGGGCGTCCATAAGAGCACAAACGTGCCTACCGTTCCTGTCCTATTGTTTTTCTTTTTCTTCTTCTTATATATATATATGCCTCCTAATATTTACATATATATATGTTTATATACTATATAATCTTTTGTATGATCCCTATATATATTGTTGTGACAAAATAAATAAATAAAAATAAATAAATAAATTCAGACAAAGTAAGGAATATTTATGGGGAAGGAGGGTAGATTATACAGGGTATGAGATATAACATACACAACTTTTATATAGGATACAGAAACAAAAAAACATACTTTTGATATATGTGATGCATTAGAAAGTAACAAATCAAATAATAAAATACATTAATTAAACCTGAGAATTAAACAATAAAAAATGTTGACTCTAGATAACATTTCACAAGTAGCAAATTTATGAGTTACATCACCCATTCTCAGTTGAGTTTATATTTTGCATGTGAATGCCAGTTCCTCCCCACTCCTGGGGGAAGGATATTGCAAAATCCCCATTCGCTCCCCACTCTGGGGCCAGCCAGAGGTGGTATTTGCCAGTTCTCCAAACTACTCAAAATTTCTGCTACTGGTTCTCCGAACTGCTCAAAATTTCCGCTACCAGTTCTCCAGAACCTGTCAGAACCTGCTGGATTTCACCCCTGCTTTGTATGCATTTGTTCTTAAGGCTTGGTCTTGTGTCATTTCTTCTTGTTTAATTTATATTCCACCTTTATTATTTTCACATAACTCAAGATGAAGAACATATCCAACACATTTTCCTCCTCCCATTTTCCTCATAACAGCAACCCCATGTGTGTTTGGTTGACTGAGAGAGAGGGATTGGCCCAAAGTCATCCAGCCAGCTTTCATGGCTAAGGTGGGACTAGAACTCATGGTTTCCTGCTTTCCAGCCTGTTGCCTTAACTACTACGAGACTAAACTGGAATGATGTGTAGACCAATCATTGCTTAGCCACCCAAAGTCCCTTCCCACAGATACACTGTCTTCATGTTCCTTATTTCCAGAACTTCACTTTCTTTTTTTCCTTTTAGTTGCTTATAGTTCTTATAAACAACACAATTAGGAAACTTTGGAAAACATCTGAATGTGACAGTTGAATGCTGTGGGGGTGCTTAGTTCAGGGTTCCTGAGCACTAGGGAGGGGCTCAGGGGCCTGAAGTGACCTGGCTGGGGTTGCCTAGTGACCTGGCCTCTTGCCCAACAATTCTTGGTTCCCTGAGGTTGCTATGGAGAGTGAGGGAGCAGGGCCCAGAAGGTAGACCTGGCACCCAGCATGTGAGGGCTTGAGGGACACCACAGGACTCCCCTTCTTCCCCACAAGTTGGGCCCACACCTGGTTGGTTGGCATTGCCACCCCAAGGCATCGGGGCCTCCGGAGCACCCCTCTCTACTTCTTTCTAACCGTCCTTCCTGCCTGCCTTTACGCTGTGCAGTGACTGTCAAAAGATTTGGGTAAGCAGCTTCCCTGCCAATGGAAAAAAGACGGCCGGGGAAGAGAAGGGATCATTCTAAATATCTAATAATAGTAACAATATATTGAAAGCAATTCTCTTAACATTATAGCATCATCATTATCATTATTATTATTATGACAGTATACACAGCAAACGAGATAACTATGCTGGATTTCGTATCACAGATCACTAGCCGAACACTTGCCAAGCGTTTAGGACTGCGTGATGTATCGGTGAATTATGCGAGCAGATCCCAGTAAGGTGGCCTTCTGCAGCTGACCAATGGTGGCCTTGTCAGCGCCAATTGCTTTTAAGTGCTTGCCTAGGTCTTTAGGCACAGCTCCCAATGTGCCAAGTACCACTGGAAACACCTGCACTGGTTTATGCCAGAGTCTCTGCAATTCGATTCTCAAATCTTGGTATCTGGTGACTTTTTCAAGTTGTTTCTCATTGATTCTGCCGTCACCAGGTATAGCAATGTTGACTATCTTTTTTCTTTTCCACAATCGTGATACCCGGGGTATTGTTTATTACTGTTTATTACTGTTTATTATTATTACTGTTATTATGGTTGCTCTCAAACTCAGTCACACATTTAAATCATCAAGGACCTGGGATAGGCAGATGTAGATGTTACAGATATTAGCGCAGAATCTAAGCCGTTCTGAATAAAGCTGCCTTTTGCAATTGACTGATGGTGAATTTGTCAATGCTGACTCCAGTTGTTTTGGGATTGCACTCAAGGCAGCTATCACTATTGCTGCTGCCTTTGCTGTCTTTTATTTTATTTTAATTAATTTATTTATTTTGTCACAACATAAGCATCACATAAAAAGATTATATAGTATATAAACATATATATGAGGTAATATAAGGAAGTATAAGCATATATATATAAGAAGAAGAAAAAGAAAAGAAAGAAACAAGCAAACAATAGGACAGGAAAGGTAGGCACATTTGTGCTCTTATGCACGCCCCTTATAATCCTTTTAGGAATGGGGTGAAGTCAATAGTAGAAAGTTTTTGGTTAAAGCTTTTTGGATTATGGGACGAGACCACAGAGTCAGGTAGTGTGTTCCAAGCACTGATAACTCTGTTACAGAAGTCATATTTTCTGCAATCTAGATTAAAATGTTTAACATTAAGTTTAAATCTATTGGTTGCTCTTGTATTATTGCAATTAAAGCTGAAGTAGTCTTTAACAGGAAGGACATTACAATAGATGATTCTATGAGTTAAACTTAGGTCTTGTCGAAGGCGACGGAGTTCCAAGTTTTCTAAGCCTAGGATTTCAAGTCTGGTGGGATAAGGTATTTTGTTGTTTTCAGAGGAGTGGAGAACTCTTCTTGTAAAATATTTCTGGACACGTTCAATTGTATTGATGTCAGAAATGTGGTGAGGGTTCCTGACAGGCGAGCTGCATTCAAGAATTGGCCTAGCAAATGTTGGCCTAGCAAATGGTTAGTAGTGTAGTGTTTTTGGAAAAGAAGCTATGCAAAATTAGGTTTACAACTCTTAAAGCTTTTTTTACGATGTAGTTGCAGTGGGCTTTGGCACTTAGATCATTTGATATGAAAACTCCAAGGTCTTTGACAGGGTGGGGGTCATCTGTAAGGTAATGTCCATCAAGCATGTACTTAGTGCATGTACTTTTGCCACAGTCATTTTAATTCTATTTGCAGGACTTTGTAGTTTGTGATTTTCTCCAGTTCTTTCTATTCTGCCCAGGGATTGCTGTGTCCACTATCCAGGCTTTTTTGTCTTTCTTATCAACAGTTGTTAAATCTGGGATGTTACATGGTAGGTGGTTCTCTTCGAATTCTAAAGCTCGCAACAATGTGAAGTCACAACTGCCAGTCCTTCAGTTAGTGTCGGCCTTCATACGCATCAGGTTCTTACCAAGAATTCGAGGATGTCATAATGTATCAGCATAGTATATGTATGGATCCAAGCAGGATGGCTTTTACCTGTCAGTTGCGTATTTTGTCAAGGTGCATTGCTGTCTAGGTGCCGTCCATGATTTTCTGGTATGGCACCTAGTGTGCCGATAATCACTGGGACCACCACAGCTGGTTTATGCCAGAAACTTTCAATTTAAATTTTCAGATCTTGATACTTTCTTTTCTTCTCCAATCCTTTGTCTTTTCTTATACTATCCCCTGGTATTGCCACATTGATTATCCACACTTCCTTCTTTCCCTCCACAGTTATATCTGGTGTGCTATGTGCCAAGACTCTAACAGTCTGTATTCAGAAATCCTACAATATTCTAACCTGCTCATTTTTTACCACTTTTTCAACTCCATTTTCTCACTATGGCACATGATATTTTTTAACGGATGTTCCAGTGAATCATTTTGACAGTATGGGTTATGCTGTTGTTTATAATCAGTCTGTGCAATTTCTTGCATGAGATAAATATGTGATCTACTGTTTCTTCTACCTCTTTGCACAATTTGCACTTTGAAGTGACAATTTTTCAATTCTGGCTTTGATTGCATTAGTTCAAATAGCTTACTCTTGAGCAGCCAAAATCAAGTTTTCAGATTCCTTTGTTCCAGTTGTAAATCATTGCCAGGTTGCATCCATCAAATCATACTAGGAAATAACCAATATCAATGTAAATCGTAAGGATACAAGCAACAGTTGTAGTCATGCAGTCATAAGTGGGAGGAGGTGGGTGATAGGAATAATGAGAAGACTAATAGTAATAGTAATGCAGCAGGGGTGAAATGTAAAATTTGTTACTACCGGTTCTGTGGGGAGGGGGGGGGTGTAATGTGATTGGGTGGGCGTGGCCAACTTTTTTTTTTACTTTTAAAAGCATTTTTTCTACAACCTCTTCTGCCGAAGATGTTGTAAAAAATGCTTTTAAAAGCCTCTGATGATCAGGCAACTCAGCTGAGATCACCAGAGGAGCCTTTTAAAAGCATTTTTTACAACCTCTTCGGCCTGATCGCCAGAACCCTTTAAAAGCAATTTTTTAAAAGGGTTCTGACGATCCCACCTGAGCCATGTGATCATCAGAGGCTTTTTTTTTTTACTTTTAAAAGTATTTTTTCGACTAAAGAAAAAATGCTTTTAAAATAAAAAAAAAACCTCTGAGTATTGCGAGGCTCAGCTGGGCGTGGACGGCGGGGTTGTGGGGGGGGCACAGGGATTTTTGCTACTGGTTCTCCGAACCACCTGCTGCCCTCACTACCTGATGGATATTGGAAATGTAACTCTTCTCTCCTCTCTTTTGGGCTGGCCGAATTTGCAGCAATGGCCCAAACTCTGGACTTGGTGCCCTGGCCCCCCGATGCCAGCCCCATCTACGCAGCACCCGCAGTTCTCATTCCGCTGGAGCCCAAGAAGACCATGTTAGCCGGAGTGAAGGAGCACCTCTACCACCCCTGCCTGCCAACGCTGAGGCGCATGGACATGGACACGGTGGCCAACAAGCTCACTGACCAGCACTCCAGGACCAGCACCACGTGCTCCAAAGGTATCAGCCCGGCTGAATTGTCTGGGAGCAGAACCAGGGCAGGAATGCAGCAGCTCTTAGTTGCTCCTCTTTGTGCAATGCAATCGGAACCCTAGCCATGGGGGCCCCGCATTCCAAGACCCCTGGCAGAACTTGGGCTCTTGCTCCAGCACATCAACTAGACTGGGTCTCCCAAATGTTTTGATGTGACCTTCTTTTAAGGGGGGGAGGGGCAAATCTGAAAAGTCTAGTTTGTGTCCCCCTCCCTCTGTGGTTTTTTTTTTTTTTTTGTGGGAGGGATTTCTTCTCTAAATCTGCCAGGCTGAAAAGGGCCCCTCCTGGGAGACAGCCGGTGTTCTGCAGTGCTTCCCAGAGCCCGAACCCGCCACTTCTCTGCTCCGTGTGTTCCGCAGAGGATTTCCAAAGGGCGACCTTCACCGTGGCCGGAGTGCCCAGCAGGCCCTTCCCTTCCCTGGTGAGTCACCGCCCGGCGGGTCGGGGGTCCCACCCGGGGCTGCGCGGGTCGGGGGAGAAACGGGTCCCAGGCGGCAGTTCAGCCGGTCTCTCGGAAAGGACGACCGACCGCTGGGCGGAGGGGATCCGACGCCACCTGCGAGGAGTTCTCGGGCAACGGCGCTGCCCCGCCTGTTTTTTCGGTTTCAATCCCTCCGCCTGGCCGGCCGCTCGGCATCGCCGTCTGCAGACGGAGCGGGTTGCGCCCCGCGCGGTTTTCCCGGGGCAGCCGACGAGCCCGAGGCCACCACCTGCCGGGGGAAGCCCCGCGCCAAAGGAGGGGCCGGGCGGGCGGGCGGAGCGCGGGGCTCCCCCTTCCCGCCGCCCCGAAGGGCCCCCCGCGAGCGCTGCTGCAGCCGCCCCGCTTCCCCGCTCTCGCCAGGGCATGTCGGAGCTGCGCCAGTCGCTGGCCGGCCGTTACCGCGCGGGGAAGCTGGCTCCGCTGCCGCCCAGCACCAACCGGGAGGAGTGGCCCAGCTACACGCGCGCCATGCAGGACTGGTCCCGCTTCGTCTCCGCCGCCGGCGAGTTGGCGCTGCCCAGCCAGCACGGCAAAGGTAGGGCGGGCGCCCTTCGCTCCGGGGAGGCTCGGCTGAGCGACGCGGGGATGCGCGCTCGGCGGTGCTGCGGCCAGTCCGCGGTGAGCTCCAGGGCGCCAAGTTCTGTCCGGATTCTGACGCTCTTTCCCGGGCAGGAGTTGCGGGAAAGGCCCGGAAGGCTCGCCTGCCCCCCTCCCTCGCCCTTCTGGGGGGCTCAAGGGCGGACGCCGCCTTGGGGGGCAGATGGCAGGACCGGCTTCCAAGTGGCCCTTTGTTTCCTCCTCCTCCTCCTCCTGCTCCCCAGGACCGGATACCCAGCTCTGCTTCTCTCCTGCCCCACTACTGGGACCCCCCCCCCACCAACTCTTCGCCTTCAGGAGCGGCAGGGCAAGCGTGGGTGGGTGCGGGAGGGGACTCTAGCCGCCGCAACCCTGCTCTCCGAACCAGGCCCAGCTCTTGAGTAATGGGCGCCTGGCAGGGAGAGGGGCCAGGGGAGAGCAAGGGGGGGCCTGAGTCAGATGTGCCAACTACTAGCACTGATGCTGTTACCTAGTTTGCGTAATCAAACGTCTGCAAGAAAACAACCAAGCTCAGAGAGTACCAGGGACTCCTCATTTCAACCCCGAGCTACAAATATTCTCCTTATATCGGTCTTTTTCCTTTCCTTTCTTTTTTCCTCTCCTCTTTTCACCTTTCTCAGTTCTTGGCTTCAGCTGTTATGCCGTCAGATACTTAAAACCAGACGTCACTCAAACCTGGAGGGTAAGCAGGAAGTTCTCCTTGTGGAGGAAAGGCAGACTTGTTTTGGGTGGGGGTGCTCAAAAGACACTTTTTAAAGAGCAAAGGGCACCTCTGCCAGGAGAATCCAACTTGATTGCAATTAAGGCATCATCACAAGGTGGTTTGGGGGAACTCTGGGAAAAGGAGTTTTCGTTTTCAATCCAACTATTGGATCCTCAACCTCTTAAGAACGGTGGTGATAGCAGTGCAATTATTTCCTCTTGTCTCGGTTTGTTTTGTTGGCCAGGAAAGAGCTCTTTTAGCCAAAGAATTGCCAAGACCAGAACTTGGCAGACTTTGGAGGCAAACAAAAGAGTTGTTATTTTTTAATGAAGAAAGTACACACACACCTGCCCAAGAACAGCCGGGTCCTGGGTTCTCAGCACAATTTGCACCATGTCCTAAGCGAAACCAAAACGATGTCAATGATGGTTAAATTCCTTCTGAGTTTGTTGCAACGTTCAGGTGCTCCAGTGTGTCCAGAATCTCAGAGAAACTCCGGGATCTCACAGCTGAAAAGGTTCCCTGTTATTTGACAAGGGAGCCTCCCAAGTCCTAACCTGAGGCTGATGGCCCAACTTGCCCGCTCAGCTGCCCTGCAAGATTCCCCCACACAGGAGAGCCCTACAACTGTCCCACCCCCACCCTCAGCAGATGAAGAGCAAGTGCAAGGAGGGCCTGGGCCCCTGCCTGACAGCAGGAAGAAGTGGGGGCTTCACAGAAAGGAGGAGGGTGGAGAAGCATAGACGTCCTTAGTTTTAACATAAGGCATTTTTTCTGTTTTTTTCCATGCTAGTATTGCCTCAATCAGAATCCCAGCCTGGATCGATACGGACCGAAGCCTCTTCCATACAACACCTTGTAAGTATCGCCCTTGCAGTGCCCCTTGCCTGGGGCTCATCACCCCGCCCCCCCCTCCCTTGTAACTTCCCAGCAACTCACACGATGTTCTGCTCTTTGGCTACAGGAACACCTACAGGAGCTTTGGAACTGCCCACAGGTACCTGACTCTTTAGAGGAACCACAAGTAACACGGGGGGAGGAAGTGGGGAGGCCTCTGCTCTCTTCACAGCCCCAGTTGGAATTGGTTCTTAGAGGAAGGAGGGGACTGGAGAGTTGCAAGAATTTTGTTAGCTGAGGGCAAAACTATTCACAATGCGAAACCCTATAGGATCACACTATGTGGGAGGAGGTAGCAATTTTGCAAAAGGCTCTTTTGAAGATGCTAGAGTTGAAGGTCCAGCTGGCTGGAAGGGACCTTGGAGGTCTTCTAATCCAACCCCCTGCTCAAGCAGGAGACCCTATTCCATTTCGGACAAGTGACTGCCAAGTCTCTTCTTAAAAACCTCCACTGATGGAGCACCCACAACGTCTGACGGCAAGAGAGTCCAAGAAATGTCAGGTTGCAGGCTGGCCTGCTTGGAGAAATCTCATCCTGCAAGCCGTTCAAACGAATATGCCAGTCCCAGGAGGCTGGGTGCTGGGGAGAATCTCAGAGTTGGTAGTTCCCACATGGAGAAGCTCCTGCTCCCTGGTCATTCCTCTCTCAGACTCAGGCAAATCTCTTCTGCAGGGATCCCAGAGTAGCCAATGCCATCTCCAGCCTGGGGAGGGATCCATGGGGAAGATCCTCAAGAAGCCCTAGCAGACATGGAGCAAACATGTGTCCTCCTTCCTTTCAGCCGCTCTCACTACCTGGAGCCCTGGCGCTAAGGAGCCGGTCCGTGACGAGACCTGAGGCCTGGGATGAGCCTTTGCCCAGCTTTTGAACGTCCAGAAACAATAAACACTACTAGCTGCCTCAAGAGGAGATGTGGCCGAGGAAGGCATCTCCCAGGCAGGCAAATCATGTTTTTTGCCTTGTGCTTTAACTTTCAAGGATGTAGACAGAGGAAAGGCCTCAGGGTTGTTTCTTCAGCCCCCCCTGCCGCCCCCAGGTGTGATGAGAAGCAGCTTCCCCAGCATCAAAGCACCTCCTGAAACAAACTAGGATCTGACCAATCTATAAAGGCATCTTTCTTTCACCACATGGAAAATTGGGGGACCGAGAAGTCCTCATCTGGAGCTCACGGAGGCATTTCTGCCACAAAGCCAAACCAGCTCTATGTGTTAGAGGTGTGTGCGTGTGTCCATCCAAGGACCAAAGACGGCTCTCCAGTGACCCAGGAATGGGAACCTGCTCAACAGGTGCAGAGCCAGTGAAAATGGTGAGGCCATTGGCTGCATCCACGCAAGACCCTCAACAGTTTACAGGTGGTCCTTACCTTACAAGCATTGATTTAGTGACTGTTCAGAGATATGATGGCACTGAAAATAGTTGCTCATGGTCACGTGATCAAAATTCAGCCACTTGGCAACTAGCATGTATTTATTATGATCGTAGCATTCTGGGGTTATGTGATCACTGTGACCTTCCCAGCTGGCTTTTGACAAGCCAGGTCAATGGAGGAAGCTGAATTCACTTAATAACCTCATGATCCACTTAACAACTGCAATGTTTCACTTAGCAATGCTAGCAAAAAAAGGTTAAATTGGGTGCAACTCACTTAACAGTCACCTTGCTTAGCAACAGACATTCTGGTCCCAATTCTGTCCAGACCTTGAGTCAATCTGCAACTAAGGACTGATGAGCTACAGTTCTAACCATCCATTTCTAGATGGGGGCGAAACGGGGTTTTCCAAGTACTTTCCCAATAGATTCACCAGAGTTTTGCTTTTGAAGGTGCTGCTTTCCAGCCCAGGAGCCAATGGAAATTGATGGAAAGAGACTCTGACCGACTGAAGCAGATCAGGGCTTCTGCCCATCCTAGAAGTGTCAACTTTTGGAGCTGGGAAAGATTAAGAAACATGGCAGGAGTCCCAGTCACATCTGCCTGGAAAGCCTGCCCCACCTTATAATAAGCAAAGTCAAGATAGGGTTAGTTTGAGTTTCTTTCTGGCCAATTTTTTCCTTCCTGTCCCCAGGTCAGACATACATTCCTTCGCACCAACATTGTTTCCTCCGCTCACCGCTCTCCTGGTTACCTTTCTTCCTCTGTGGGAAGAAGGGGGAAGTCTTCAGTTGTCAATGCCCCACCCCATAATCCTAAAAGGTGTGAGAAGGGACAGCATGAGGTCAGGGAGAGCCAGTCTTTCCCCCAGCCCAAAAGGAAATGGCCCTAAATATCAAGGCTCAAGGCAGTGCCACCCAAGCCTTGGTTGATCATAAGGATAGCCCTCCCACTTGGTATGGCTTGTGCCAAGAGGAAGGAGAGAACCCCATATCGGGAGGGGAGCAAGGAAAGGCAGGCGGAGGACACCATGCATCCATGTCCTTGCCAGATGGTCAGATCTCCACATTCCAGGGCAAGCAGCGGATGCAGATGAATGTCGGTTTCCACATTCCACCCAGTTTAATCTGTTCTGCAAAGAGCCGAACTCACAGCATGACTAGTTTTTTAGTTGGCATCTGTGGCTCCTGGCCATGTTGGTAGAGCTGCTGGCAGTGCCATATCTGGAGGGCAATGTTACTCTTACATTTGAGAACCAGAACAAGCCAGGGCAGAGCAACTTCACCCCTGAACCAAAACTTTCAGCAAGGCTCAAAGGATGGTGTGCAGCCCTTTGCCTCATCCTGGCGTTTCGTCTGTCCTGCAAATGCCCTAAACAAAACTGTTTTCTCCAAAGTAGCAGCTCTCTTGGCTCCTCCTGGCTGTGCCAACCCAGCTGCTCTTGAAACCCCACGTGAGTTTTAACCAATAACCTGGATGTGAAGGTGCCAGTGAGTCCCCACCTCCCTCTGCACTTGAGGCTCTTGTCTCAGCACCCCCACACAGCCTGCCCGATTTCTCCAATGGGTCTTGTTAGAATTCTGGCAGAAATTGGTCCACCCTTGAATGTGTCCATTGTAGGAAAGCTGGTGTTGTAATCTTGACTGTCCACCCTCGGCTGCGTTACCATTCAAGAGTCCTTGGGTTGACTGGGCTTCCAACCACCCATTAGGAGTCAGCAGCTGACATTCAATAATGGGGCAATTGTGCCCGAGTGGCTAATTCCCACTCCCAGAATACACATCCCCGGGCAAGGAAGATCCTGGGGAGAACCACCAATGGCGGTTAGATGGCTTCCTGCAGAATAGTAGCATTTCAGGCACTGACTTTGTATTTCAAATTGTTTTAAGTGTGTCGTCAAAGGTAGCTGGGGTTTACCAGGTTTTTGATGTTCTATTCCTGGTTTGTTTCTTTCCAATTTCCAATTGCACAAATATCCCCGAGGCTGCATAATCCAACCTTAGAAATTGTATTGATCAACATACTGCCTCTATCCAACCTAGAACAAGCACCATTTCAGGTACTGCAGGAACACCATGCCTGTGTCTGCATTAATGGCACAGGTGCCTTCTGCAAGCAACCAAAGGTTGGTCTTGGCATCCATTTGGGACAAGCCCCCTCCCACGTGAGACACATTACGAGAAAAGGGGGGGAGAATGACAGATGTGCTGCCTGAACTCTTTAGGGATCAGTAGAATCCAGAAAAAGATTTCCTTTCTTGTTGACAGAAGCCTCCTTGCTCTGCAAGGACTGTGTTATTAAATGTCTGCTGTTCTTGAGAAGCTGTTTTCAAAAGTGCTGGCATTTGGCCCTTCCAATTCCCTGTTCCAGTGCTTAACTTTTGCACTGAACTCGTCCACAGGAGCCCAGTATAAAACCTAGCCTATGCATACATTCTTGGGTAAATTCAGTTTCTCACGCCTGACCTAAAGGATGTTGCAACAGATAAGTAGAATGAAGGAGTTCTGAGCTCTTGGCAAAAGAGCATTATTTATTTTTTTAAAAATGAAATATATTGGGAAATCTGCCCTGGGTACAGTACAAATGTATTTCCCTTCCAAGTTCTGTCTAGAACCCAGCAAGGAATATTTTAACAATAGAAAAGCAAAGCCCCAAGAACTTCGTTTTGTATCTGGACATGGGACCCCAGTTGCACAAAGGAGCCCATCTTTCAGCAGTGTTTGACACCTCATATTTTAATTTTTATATTCTTGGTTGGAACTACTTTTAACTGATTTTAATTTTGTTCATCATCTGCTCACTTGAGATGGGCAGCCCTAGAAAATAAATCTTAAGCAAAAAAAATTCATTTTTATGGGATGATTTACCACCTCCATATTTATAAGATGAACTGAGAAATCTCTTTCTTAGTGAAAATGCCCCTCCCAGCCATAGTTGTACAGACCCCTGGCAAAGGAATGTCACCCTTTCTCCTCCATAAATAATCTTGGGACTCTGCACTGGAGGGCAACAGCAGGGGAGAACCTGTCTTTGTGCCCCAGATGGAAGGCCAAGCCAGGGGCATTTGGCTGACCATGAAAACCTGTTTGCTAGACACATGGCGGAGAGTCAACCTTAAATTCTGGTTGAGTGGAAGGCCGTGGATTGTTTCCCATCAAAACTCCATTCTGTAACATGTCATTTTGAGGCGATTTCTGCTCCATGCTTGATTTTGCCAGCCCATGCATGCAAGTCTCCTCAGGAACTCTAGCTCCGAAGAAGAGAACTCCATGGGCCTTTTTGCTTGGGATTTCAAGCTCCCACTTCAGCTGCTTCACTGAGGGCCCAGGATGCCTGTTGCTTTCTGAATGCTAGGAGTGAAAATGCAGCTTCCTCCCCCAAATGGAATGCTCTTGCCGGAAAGGGGGATTCTGTCTGCTGGGACCAAACTAACCCTCCATCCTGCAGGGCCCACAAGCTGAAGGCCATTTCCCTTGAAAGACCAGCCCTGCTTTATACCAGACGTCAGCCTCGTCTCCGGTCCAGGGGGCGAAGGCAGCAAAGAACGAGGGGCCAGGAACTGTCCTTGGCCAAATCAGCCTGGATGACCTGGGCCTGACTCTCACAAGGGGATCCAGGTGTCCCCAAGAATATTCAGAAGTGAGCTCAAAAAAAAAAGCTCAAGCAAGAAGGGAGATGCAGCAGACAAAACGGGGAGAGGTGGAAAACAGGCAGAAGAGGAAGAGTTTGGGGGAGGAGGGGACAGAAACAATGGAGCCTGCAGAAAGGAAGCCTACAAAGATGATGACGGAAAGAAAAGCCGCCCAAGGGAGGGCCTTCTTGGCTCTCCGGAAAGGGCGGGGCCTGCTTCCATCTCACAATATCCTGCCTAGTGAGCTCTGGGCAAAGCCTTTCAAATGAGGCTGGAGCCTTCCCCCAACCCCCCCTCCCTCGGACAAAGAAAGACCCGCCTTTCTAAGACTGATGAATTCAAATTACTGGAGACTCCACTGCGCGAAGCTTTTGCAAGACTGTAAAACTGACATCCAGCTGAGCTTCATGTTGTTAATTTAAAGAAAACAGTTCCCAAAAGGAAAATTCCGTAAAAGCTACCTCTGCGCTGCTGGAATGCCATGAAAAGGCCCAGGACCCACAAGGAGAAGTCAGCAGCTCTCCTTGCTCAGTTCCCCCACCCCAAACGGGTTATACTCTGCTCCTCCTTCAAATATGATCCATCCAAAGGGATCTGGGATAGACAGCCCACTCTCCCCCCACCGCCAAAAAAAAAAAAGCATCACTTGCTTTTTTTATACTGACCCCACTGCCGGTTTGCAACGATCTTCTAATTGAATGCGGTAAGTGGTTCTACGTACCTCGTACACATATATTTGCACACGCGCACACACACACACACACCCCTCTGTTCCATGCACACCGGTCCCCAATGAAGGCGTGTGCAGAAGCTCAACTATCTCAAACCTGGTTTATCTGACTGCAAGTGCACCCTTTTCGCCCTTGGGTTTTTGGGTTCCAAAAGATACAATTCCAGGACAGATCAGTGCAGTTTTAATGTTTTCTGTCCAAAGTCTTCAGTTGCATGTCTTGCATGTTAACATTTTGAGAAATTTTGAGGTTAAACAGAGAAGCCTATCTATTTATACCACAAGGGAGGGGTAGAAGGAGGCGGCTGTGGGGTGGGGTCTGCTCTAGCTTTATAATACATTTAAATAGATAAATCGAGTTTTTCTCCATGCCCTTCCTGCTGCTTTTCCAATGGCTGGAGTGGAGGAAATTCAGTCCCGATGGTTGTACACTACTGCGGCCAAAACCACCACATAAGGGCTGCCGGCTGCATGGAGAAACCATGGCAATGAGTAAGAGGAGGCATTTCAGCCTGGCATGCATGCCTCCTGAGCCCTTCTTCTCAGCCCCTTCTCAGCTGCTCTCAGAGTCTGGCGCCATCGTTCCCAAACAGCAGAGGCTTCACTCCAGAGACGACCCCTTTTGCTTCGCAAACAGTGGAATCACGGCAGGGGGAGGCCAGAGCTTGGCAGGCTTAAAGAGCCAGTCTTTCCAAAGCCAGACACAGCCTTGGCACTGCACGGCCCCTTCGCGCCTGTGGCTTCGTTTACTCTGTCAGGGTTGCCCATCGAAGGGCTCTCTTCTGGGAGGCTGGAACCAGCTGCAGAAGGGCTCTGGGGCTGTACTTGGCAGAGGAGCTGCTCAGGGCAGGCAGGGAGCCACCGTGTAAGTGCCTTCTGTGGAGGTGTGCTGCGCGCTGTGCTCCTGCAGCAGGCCCAGGTCCAGGAAGCGTTCGCCACACCACATGCACTTGTAGTGCTGCTCTCGGGTGTGGACCCCGTGGTGCTTGTTCAGGTGCTCCCGCTGTTTGAAGGCCTTCTCGCAGGAGGGGCACTTGTACGGCTTTTCTCCCGTGTGGACACGCCGGTGGCGCTGCAGGTCGGAGGCATACTTGAAGCGCTTCTGGCAGTCCGGGCACTTCAGGGGCCGTTCGCGGGCAGGATCACAGCGGTGCTGCACAAACTCTGAGGAAGAGAAGAAGCGCCGTTCGCACAGGGTGCAGCGGAGGGGCTTCTCAGCACAGTGCGAAGCCAGCTGGTGCTTCTGCAAGGCGGAGGCGCGCTTGTAAGCCTTGCTGCAGGCCGTGCATTTGAAAGGTCGCTCGGCACTCTGCACACAGCGGTGGCGCAGCAGTTCGGAGGACTGGCTGAAGCCCTTCTGGCAGGCGTTGCACTTGAAGAGGTTCTCGATGCCGTGGACGTGTTGGTGGTAGAGCAGGTGGGCTGGCTGCACAAAGCCTTTCTCGCACAGGGAGCACTTGAAAGGCAGCGGGGCGGCCTCCTGCTCTGAAGATGGGGTAGGGACCACAGCCTTGTGAGTGCGGCGGTGACGCATGAGTGCATACTGTTGCTTGAAGCTCATCTGGCAAAGGTCACACTGAAAGGGACGCTCCGTGCTGTGGGTGCGCTCGTGCTGCCGGAGGTCCGAGGGCCGCCGGAAGGCCTTGTGGCAAGCCGCACAGCGGAAGGGCCGCTCACCGCTGGGCGTGCAGGGGTGCTGCAGAAGTTCCGAGGACTCTTTGAAGTGCAACTCGCAGACATTGCAGCGGAAGAGGTGGGCCTCGCCCGAGTGGGCGTACATGTGGCGCACCAAGTGGGAGCGGTGCTTAAAGGCCTTCTCACACACGGTGCATTTGTAGGGCCGTTCAGCGCTGTGGGTGCGCTTGTGGTGCACCAGGTGCGAGGACTGGCTGAAGCTCTTGTCGCACAGGCTGCATTTGTAGGGCTTCTCCCCAGTGTGCACCCGCTCATGTCGTGACAGCTCCGAGAGGTGCTTGAAGGGCTTCTGGCAGATGGAGCAGCTGTACGGCTTCTCTGCGGGGTTCCGGTTCAGGGCCGCTGGCTGCTGTGGCGGGGCAGGTTCCTCAGGAGCTGCCACTGCAGCTGCGGCCGCCTTGTAGGTCTTTTCACAGATGGAGCACTTGACAGCCGTGTTGCCATTATGGACACTGTGGTGTTGGGCCAGCGAGGTGAGCAGTGAGAAGCCCATCTTGCAGACGCCACAGACAAAGGGCTTCTGTTCCACCTGCAGGCACTGGTGCTCTAGGAGGTCCGTGGCCTGATGAAAAATCTTCAGGCACTGAGTGCACTGGAAGGAACGGTCGTGGCTGCCTTGTAGGCACTGGTGCTCCTGGGGGTTGGAGAGGTGAGACAGGTCGTGCCCACAGACCCCACATTTGGGAGAGGCTTCCCCTCCACCGCTGGCGGAGATGGGTGGGTGCTGCAACCCGCTGGGCTCCGGCTGCAGGAGGATACCATAGACGGCACAGCCCAAAGGGTTCTCGGTCACCGCACTGGGTGGGATGGGGTGCTCTGGAAGGGTGGCCGTGGCCCCGTGATGCGGGGGCTGCTGGGGGGGTGGCGGCTGCTGTGACCAGGTTTCTGACATGCTGAGGAGAAAAAGAGGGGGTTCCACAATAACAGGTAGAGCAATCAAGGAAACCTATTCCTAGAGAACGATCACTACAGTGGTCGTGCGAATCCTCGGAGGAGGGGCCAGCTACCTTTGAGACACATCAGACCAAAGCAGGCCAGACATCCCGGTGGTCACCTTGTGGTCGCAGCCCCTTGTCCTTCTTCCAGAAAGCCTCTGAGGGAACCTGCAAAGAAAGAGAATAGGCTAGTAAGAATCACTGGCAACTGCCTTTCCAGCAGAAACGGATTTCAGGTTGGGATCAGGGTGCAGGAGCTCTCCAAAACAAGATTCCTTCATATGAAACACAAGAGAGTTTTGCTAACCAGGGCCATATTTCAAGATCTGTCTCCCCCACCAGAGTCCCTGAAGTGAAATATCTTACTTTCTTCACTGCTATCTGGAGTTCACTCAATTCTGAAACAGAATTTCTGAATTCTGAAATCACAGCGCTTATTACTGCAGGCCTGGGAGCTCTTTTTTTGAAGATCGGAAGTTAGAATCTGTGATCAACAGCCTAGAAAGAATAGTCTGCTCAGTTGCTGGTGAGAGCTACATTACAATCAGAAAAATACTCCCTGCAAGGACCACTGATGGAAACAGAAGAAAACTCAAAGGAGCCTTAGGATCAATCCTGTTTCTTTGAAAGGAAGTGACAGAATGGCTAAGAATCTTCACATGGCTTAGATCTCATCATGTTTTCTCTCAGCTTTAGGCTCCACAGCTGCTCTTGGGGGGGGGGATCCCCCACTCTCAGTCCCCTGGTGCCCCTTCTGCCTTGGGGGGGGGGAGAACTGGAGACGGGTCTCGGGGCCTCTGCCTAGCCCACCCCGAGCAGAAGGGCTGCCCTTCCCTGGTCCCGAGGCCTCTCTCCGTTCAGGCAGCCCTGCTGCGGAGGCAGAGGGTCCCCCGGGCAACTCCTGCCGAGGATGGGCACAAACCCCAAAGTCCCCGCAAAGGTCGCCCAGCATCAGACCTGGCGCTTGTTCCAACCGGGATGCTCGGGGGGGTGGGGCGGCACAAACCCGACCCGGATCCTCGGCCCGAAAGTGCCCATCGTCCCCCGGCTCCGCAGAGCGGCCGCCTCTCTCCGCTGCTCCACAGGCGGGGAAGGGAAGCCCAGAAGCAGCGGCGGCGGCGGCCTTGGAAAGGGGAGGCGCCGCGGCACCCTGGACTCTGCAGGGGGAGAAGGGCCCGACCGGGCGAGCCGCCCACAGCCGCCCAGGGCTCGTGGCTGCCAGGCCCCCCGGCTTCCATGCCACCGGCGCTCCCGGGCCGCGCTTCCTGTGCAGCAGCGTTGCTCGGCCTCCCGGCGCTCCCGCTGAACCGGGGAAGGCCAGCGGGCGACCGAAAGGAGCGGTGGGGCGGCGGAGGCCTGCGGGCTTCCCGGGCGAGGCGGGCCCGGCAGACGGAGCGCGCCGCCCTCCCGCTCGGCCCCGCAGCGGCCTTTTCTCGCCCGAGGCCCCCCGGCGCCGCCCTCCTGCCTACCTGGGGCCTGGCGCGCCGCTACGATCCCCGGGCTCGCGTAGTGGGCGGGCGGGCGGGCGAGGTCGGCTGGCTGGCTGGCTGGGCGAGGAGGCGGGGGGCGCCGGCGGTCGGGCGAGGAGGCGCCTCGAGGAAGGGGCGGCGTCGGAGAAGAGCCGCGGAATCGGCGCTGCCCTCTGCCGGACCGCAGGGGCAGCCGCGTCGGACGCGAGGGGGAACTGCGGCGGGCGGGCGGGAGAGCGCCCCTGGTGGTGGGTCCGCCCGCTCCGCCTCTCCGCGGGCGCCCGCTTGGCGAGGAAGGCCTCCGTGCGGCCTAGGCGGCAGCCGCGCCCCAACCTCCCGCTGCCCTGAGGCGGGGTCCCAAGGGCCCGAGGAGCGGTGGGCACCCGCAGGCGGAGCTGGCCGGTCCGTTGTGCCAACCGCCAAATGGCTTCTCTTGGAAGCCGCGCGCTTCTGCCAGGGCTACTAGCCAGGATTGCCCGGCTCTTTTGGCCTCCCGGCTCCCCAAGGCCAGCCTTGGCCCTCGGCTTCCGTTTTTGCCTTTTTGAACTACACCTTATTACATGAGAACCAATCAATACCAATATCCTTTTATAGGCCAGTCTGAGGGGTTAGCAATCTCCCTCCCCCCCCCCATTTTGTGTCACCTGGGATTTTTATTACCACACCTTTTTGTCCCCTCATGTACATCCTTTAAAAAAAGGTTGAAGAGCACAGTCCACTGGGCAAGCCTGACAACCAAATTCTCATTTATTTTCCCCAAAGTTTCTGGGAGTTTAAAGTGCACACAGGGAGATCTAGAGTTCATGCATCAAACTAAATTATAATCTGAATTATAACGGGGCTTTTACAGGGTACTAAGCCTTGATCTCTGATTTATAAAGCCCAATGTCTGGTCTCGTGAAACCTGCTAGATCAAAACTAAAGCAGCCCATTATGACCCTGCATGCCGGTTGCCTGTGAGGTCTAATATATGTGACTGGTGAGACCCTTGCCATAGAGGTGAGACTGATGGTGATTCTGGGAGTTGAGCAGGACTTTGGAGTTCCTGAGACTGTAATCTTGCCCAACCGCTTTTCCACTCCTAGCAGATGCCATCTGTGCCCTTCAGCCAATCGGATTTTCAGAGAAGCAACCTCACCCATTGCTGAATGGATCTCCTGACCTACAACAGATCCAAATCTATGGCAAATCTAGACAGCGTAATAAAAAGCAGAGACATCATCCTGAAAACAAAAGTGCGTATAGACAAGGCTATGGTTTTCCCAGTTGCAATGTATGGCTGTGAAGGTTGGACCATAAGAAAGGCTGAGCGCCAAAGAATTGAGGCCTTTGAACTCTGGTGCTGGAAAAGACTCCTGCGAGTCCCTTGGACTGCAAGGCGAACAAACAAGTCAGTTCTAGAGTGGCCTGATTTTAAATTCTAAATTTTAAATTTTAATTGAATCTTTTTTTTTATATATAAAAAAGTTTTATTTTTACAATCTTATCAAATAATTCATCCAATGTACAGTTATATACAATTAGTCGGGCCTGCCCAGTCACCACCCCCCTTTTTAACCTTCTTCCCTCTTCTACCTTCTTTTACTTTCCAAACCTTCCTCTCCTTCTCTTATCTACCTCCTTAATTGAATCTTGATGGGTTTTAAATTTCTGTAATTTTATGGGGTGTAATGTTATTTTAAATTTTCTGGCAAATTTGAATCAGTTTTTTAAGGGTTGTTTTAATTATGGTGTATGTTTCTGTTTGTATTTTATTTGCCTGTTCACCGCCCTGAGTCCTTTGGGAGAAGGGCGGTATACAAATTAAAACATTGTTGTTGTTGTTGTTGTTGTTGTTGTTGTTGTTGTTATTATTATTATTATTATTATTATTATTATTATTATTATTATTATTATTATTATTATTATTATTATTATAGGAGATCAACCCTGACAGCTCTTTAGAAGGCCAGATCCTGAAGATGAAACTGAAATACTTTGGCCACCTAATGAGAAAGAAGGACTCACTGGAGAAGAGCCTAATGCTGGGAAAGATTGAGGGCAAAAGAAGAAAGGGATGACAGAGAACGAGGTGGCTCGATGGAGTCACTGAAGCAGTAGGCATGAGCTTAAATGGACTTCAGAGGATGGTAGAGGACAAGAAGGCCTGGAGGAACATTGTCCATGGGATCGTGATGGGTGGGACACGACTTCATGACTAACAACAACAACAACAGATCCTACCTTCTTCTAATGTAAGCCCATCACATTTTGTCCTGCGTTCTATATGACAGCTTTTCAGATGGTCCTCACTTAATGACCACAGTTGAGACCAGAATTTCCATTGTAAGTCATTGTGGTTACTAAGAGCTTACCACATGACTTAAAACAAATCACCAGAGTCATTAAGCAAAAGAAATGGTTCTGAAACAAATATTTTCTTCAGAATGGGCATTTCCTTTTTTAAAAAAAGAAATAGGGTAGGGTGGGGTTGAACAATTGTTAAATGATTAGTCATTAAGTGCTCCAAAATTTTTGAAAGATACGGTACAATGGTTCTGAGATAACGTCTGGTAGCACTTTCAAAACTCTGGGATGTAATCCTTCAGGTCCTGGTGGTTTATATTCCGCAACATCAGAGGTGTTCTCTCTCTTTTTTATTTTTTTGCTTATTTTAACTTTTATTTCTAGTCTGTCTTTTACAGTTATGTTGTTGGTAGGTTGGGCTATAATTTCTTTTTGCATGAAGACTGATGCAAAGAACGAGTTAAGCAGCTCTGCTTTCTCTCTGCTGCCTGTTACTTCCTAACCGTCTTCTCTCTTTAGTGGACTTTTACTTTGGTTGCTGTACCAAACCAGACAGTTGTAGAGGTACAAATGAGAGACTCCATAATTCCTCTGTAGAACTGGAACAGCAGCTCCTTGGGCAGTCTGAGCTCTCTGAGTTGACACAGGAAGAACAGAAAGAGAGAGAGAGAGAGAGAGAGAGAGAGAGAGAGAGAGAGAGAGAGAGAGAGAGAGAGAGATATGATAGACAGACAAACAGATAGATAGATAGACAGACAGATGGGAGCACCAAGGATCCTTCCTTTCAACCTGGAGTTACAAACCTCCTTTCTTGATAGGATCTCCTTCCAGTTCCAACACTCATTTCTTCACTAAAGGATGGATCGTAGGCTAAAAAAGTTACCCTTCCTGAAGAAAAAGGACAGCAAGGAGTCCCGTCCATAGAGCAACAACAATGACCGGCATCGGTGGGCGAACCAGGAAGTTCTCTCCTCTGACTCCCAGCCATCCACTTCCTTAGCTACTCAGAGAACCACACAGGTCTTTCCTCTGATTGTGGCGTCTTCCCCAGTTACCTTGGAGGAAAAGAAGAAGGTTCAGCCTCCAGTGCTGGTGCTGCCCAATTTGGACCAGAAAACAGCTTTCAGGACGCCTCCAAGACCACCTGAGACAGAGAGGAAGCCTGACCTGAAAGAGCCCCCTCCGTTACCAAGGAGGCCCGAGAGGGAAAGGCCTCAGGGGAGTAAAGCCACTCCGAACACCATCCTGCCTTCATATCCAGGTATATACGCTACAGGGCTAGGCTACCTATGGAACCAGCCTCGCCCTATCACATCAGCCCATCCCACACTACCAATCAATCAATCTATCAGAACACAGCCGGAAGGGTCCTTGAAGGTCTTCTAGTCCAACCTCCTGTTCAAGCAGGAGATGCTGTACAATCTCAGACAAATGGCTATCCAGTCTCGTCTTAAAAGCCTCCAGTGATGAAGCACCCACAACTTCTGGTGGCAAGCCGTTCCACTGGTTGATTGTCCTCACTGTTAGGAAATTTCTCCTTAATTCCAGGATGCTTCTCTCCTTGAGTTGCTTCCATCCGTTGTTCCTCTTCCTGCCTTCTGCTGCTTTGGAAAATAAGTTGACCCCCCTCCTCTTTGTGGCAGCCCCTCAAATACTGGAAAACTGCTCTCATGCCACATACATGCCCTTCCTTCTTTCATCTAGACTAGCCAAACCCAAATCCTGCAATTGTCCTTCTTCAGGCAGGGATGTTACGGTGCAGACCCCATCAGTCCAAGAATTTCGACTGGCGGGGTCTAGGAAGAGGGTCATCTCTACCGCTGCCACTGTATTAGGGAACATCTCACCCTGAGAGGTGAGAAAAGACCCCTCCCTCTTTGCCATTTTCAAAGGCTAGATCTGAAATTATCACATTGTGAAATTTCAAAGCAATAAAAAAATTCCAATTCCATATATGGAGTTCAAAGTTCCTCCTCAAGACGTTTGAAAATTTTACAGAAAATTTTCTGTAAAACTTTTTGAATAATAATAATAATAATAAAAGACGGTTGTCTAGGAACATAAAATTCCGGGACTTGAGACTTATGACACATTTGACCCCTCCCTCAGGCTCAGCCTGGTCATCCCCTATGCACACTTTTTTCTCTCTTCACTTTGAGAAGGCTTGTCCTGTCGAATTGCCCATCAATCTCAGTCTGTCTCTTTTTCTCAGAACTCTCTGATGAATGCTTCAGAAATTTGTGGGAGAGTAAGAAGCCGCTCAAATGCAGACCTGTGAAAGAAGTCTTGGACTTGATGGATGAGCAGGAAATACTAGACACCATCTTGGACCATCTTCGTCCTTTCCAGGTAAGCAGCTTGGTTTGTGTCATGGTGGGCCCAGAGGTCTATCGTGGAGAGGTTGCAGAAGCCAGGGTTGCCTCGGTGGAGATCATTTATCTCAAAAGTAGACAAATGTGGTTATTGAGAATTTCCTGAACTATTGGGTTCTTGGTGGAAGGATCATGGAACGACCATGGAATGTCCGCCTCAACACCAAGACTTAGAGATGCACTTTGGGAATTTCACCACCCCTGGAACGCTTCAAATCAATGAAGAAAACCTAAAGAAGGTGGACATTTTTCGGCATCTGGGATCCCACCTCCAAGGCCAAGGGGACATCAAGGGTGTTCTGTTCCCCCTCCCCACTTCACAGAGCAAACGCAAAGATGCGTGTCTCCCAGTCTTTTTATTTGCTACAGACCTGATTTTCTTCAGTTGAGGAAATACTTGGCAATGACCGTGCAAAGGCCTGCCAAATTCTGAGTCTGTTATTTCGTGTCCAAGATCTGTTGCCAAAACTCACTGACAAAGTCCTTTAACCCTCTAACAACCGAGCTGCAGTGCACCCTTGGTAGCTTTTTTGTCCGTCACAAGGGCCACATGGCAGCTCCACCCACTTTTATACCCTGTGGGGTGTGGCTCAGTGACTCAGCAATCTCTGAGCCTGCCACACCTTTTCCTCTGCTGCGCATGCTTATCTTTTCGTCGCTGCCTCGGATCAATCCAGGATTGATCGTCAGCAGGTGGGACTTGAGGCGTTGCCAGGGAGGAGGAGGGTGCGGGAGAGGGAGGCCTTGTCAGCTCTTCCTCCTGGCCTGCAGCTGGAACTTGGGCCGGTGCCAGCGAAGAGGGTCCTGGCGAGGGAGGCCTTGCTGGCTCCTCTCCCTCACTCTCATGAGTCACTGTCCTCCATGAGGACAGGCTCGGGGGGCGGAGTCACAGCAAAGGGTGAGGTGTGAGCAAAGGTGAATGCAGCCTGGATGTGTTGGCGAGAATGTGTGTTATTGGACAGATGAATGGCAACCCATCTTAAGTCCAAGATTTACAAGACAACCATCCGCCCTGTTGCACTGTATGGCACTGAATGGTGGGCAACAAGAACAGGGACCGAAAGCTATCTGCATGCCATGGAAATGTGAAGGCTCCGTTGGATATCAGGCATCTCCCTTTTTGACCACATCACATATGACACTATTGGACAACATTTTGGTGTGGCACCAATTACAGAGAAGTTGAGAGAAGGCCGACTCCGATCGTATGGATATGTCCAGAGAGCAGCACCTTCCATCGTGGCCAAGACTGCCTAGCAACTAGAAGTCAATGGCCGGCAACTTCACGGGTGTCCAAAACAGAGATGGCAAGATACCAGCAACAAAGATGTGCAAGCCATGGGCCTGCACCCTGGAGATGCAGCTGTCCACACAAAGTGGCGTTCAATGACCCGAAAAGTGGACCCTGCACCTGAGGGAATACGCTAGGAAGAAGAAGATGGGGCCCTTGATACTCTCTCAACTTGGGTCTTTACTAGCAGATATTTCATGACCCAACTACATCACCAGTGCTGGTGAGTGTCATGTTTGTTCCCTGCTTATTTGGGGCAAGCTACTGTGTTTAAACAGAGAGCAAACGTCACTCCCTTCTACTACTGATGATGTTCCCTAGTTGGATCATGAAACATCTGCAAGAAAACAACCAAGCTCCAAGAGCAACAAGGATCCCACAGTCCTCTTCATTCTCCCACCACCCTCCTCCCTTCTTTTTCCTCCCTCCTCCCTCCTCCCCTTCTTCTCCTTCACTCTGTAAACCCACTCCCTTATAACACTGATGAAGTTCCCTACTTGGATCATGAAATGTCTGCAAGAAAAGAACCACGCTCAGAGAGCACCAATGGCTCTCCTTTTCCTCCTCCTCCTCTTCCTCCTCCCCTTCCTCCTCCTCCTCCTCCTCCCAACAAACAGCACTCCCTTCTAGCACTCATGATGTTACCAACTTTGGGTCATGAAACGTCTGCAAGAATAAAACCAAGCTCAGAGGAGCCCACAGTTCAACCCTGAGCTACAAATATTCTTTTCCATTTGCTGAACTAGAGTTCTTGCAAGCCCAGCTAACCAGCCAATAGTGAGGGAGACTGGGAGTTGTACAGGTGGTCCTTAATTTACAACTTCAACTGACCCCAAATTTTATGTTGCTGAGCAGGACAGCTGATACAATCCGGATGGTCCTTCTTATGTGCTTCGTGTCTGTCCCAGCAAGAAAAGTCAAATAAATTATAATTTGCATCCTGACCCAGAAGGGAAACCAACCCTCCCCTTGGAAACACACAAAAAGCTCTTCCTTCCTCTGCTCCTTCACTTTCTCACAGCTTCATTTTTGTTGTTCTTGTTGTTGTTGTCAAAGCAGATTCCTGCAGAGCACAAACCGGCTCAGGGGAAAACAAGTGGCTTGCCACCCATCAACCGGAAGCGTGCAATGCAACAAAGCACCTCCCAGTTCTGGCCTAAAGACAAGGTAAATATGCTGAGGTTTTATACTTGTAGGGCCGCAGTTGTCTTAGACGCAACGTCAGAAGAAGACAGCTTGCTGTGGCCAACTCACCGCTGCCCGTGAGCCACGGTAAAATTGCCGCAAGTTAATTCAACAGTTCTGCGCGGGTGATAGAGGGAGCCCCTCGTGGCTCCCGTATGACACCTATCCTGCGCAGACTGCACTGGCTACCTGTGGCTTTCCGGGTGCGCTTCAAGGTTCTGGTGAACATCTTCAAAGCGCTCCATGGCATAGGGCCGGGCTATTTACGGGACCGCCTACTGCTACCGAATACCTCTCACCGACCCGTGTGCTCTCACAGAGAGGGACTCCTCAGGGTGCTGTCAGCGAGACAGTGTCGTCTGGCGACGCCCAGAGGAAGGGCCTTCTCTGTGGGGGCTCCCGCCCTCTGGAACGAACTCTCCCCAGGACTTCGTCAACTCCCGGACCTCCGAACCTTCCGTCGCGAGCTTAAAACACACTTATTCATCTGCGCAGGACTGGATTAGTTTTTAAATTTGTGGGTTTTTTAATGGGTTTATTATCATTTATTCTAAATTTTAATTTCGGCCAATTGAATAAGTTTTTTAATTGTATTTTAATACAATTATATTATTATAATATAATAATAATTTATATTGTAATATTATTGTCTATTTTATCTGGCTGTGAACCGCCCTGAGTCCTTCGGGAGAAGGGCGGTATACAAATTTAAATAATAAATAAATAATAAATAAATCTCGAAGACCTGAGGATGTAGGTGGTGCTGGAAATTCTCCATCTCCATCTCCTGGGGAACTATTTTATAAGGCTAGAGAAGATTATGAGTTGCCCCAAAAAACATCTCAAGTAGACCCAAAGGTGCTTTTTCAAAAGGCCTGGACTTTGTTTTTCCCTGAAGACATTTCGCTTCTCATCCAAAAAGCTTCTTCTGTTTTGACCGAAGTCAGAACTGAAGAAGCGTCAGCCAGAACTGAAGAAGCTTCTTGGATGAGAAGCAAAACCTCTTCAAGGAAAAACAAAGTCCAATTGCCTTTGGAAAAAGCACCTAAGGCAGGACTAGAACCCAGTCTGTTCAGTGATGTTTTGATTGGGAGCCCCCCAGGGTTCAACCAAAGACAAACGGCTACGTAAAGGTTAAAATAAATAAATGCATCCTCTTCCTTCTGGTTTCTTTTCACCCCACCCTATTCCCACTGGGGTTTCCCAGGACGAAGGGCTGAAGAAAGCCTTCATGAGGTCCATCAACATGATAACCAAAGCTGTTTCCTACAGCTGGAGACAAGACGTCCATTTGCCCTATAAAGAGGACCTAGTCACAAACATCATTGTAAGTGGGGAGAGGAAGGGGAGGCAGGTGCTCCTGGGCGTATTTATTTTTGAAAGTGAATTTGAATCAAATTGAATACCAATCAATTGAGCCTAAAAGGTTTTTGTTGCTAAGTGGGACATTTGTTAAGTGAATTCTGCTCATTGTACAACCTGTCTTGCCACCGTTGTTAGCTGAATCATTTTCCTGAAATTATTCGCACAGTTGTTAAGTGAATCTGGCTTCCCAATTTTATATAGGTCGTAAAGAGGCCACAGTTGCCCATCCCTGACTTAAATCAAGGTCACGGGACACTGCAAACTGCCATAAATGCAAGCTGGTTCCCAAGTGACCGAAATATGGTCATATGATCTCTGAGGAAGGGACGCCTCTCGGAACTTCGCATCTGGGTCATAAGTAGTCCTGGAGAGATCCGTCATAACTATAAATGGTGGCTAAGTGACCAGGTATAAGTTGGGGACTTCCTGGGTCAACCAGAAAAAACATAGGGATGGGAATAGGGCCAGTTGGATGGTGTCCATATCTCAGGAGCTTTCTTAGATGTGTTTCCTTCTCCTTTCAGGAAGTCATTGAAGATGAGCCCGCAAGATCCGTATCCATCGTAAATCTCCATCAAGCGGTTGTCACCATCACCTGCATGAGGTACTTACCTGCTCCGCCCTCATCTTTTCACCAGCTAGGTAGGAACTTGGAGTTGGACCCAGTGATGGGATTTCCATGCCAAGTCCCCATGCTCTAAAGCAGGCGCATCAAACTCAATTTTATTGAGGGCCGCATCAGAGCTGTGGTTGACCTCAGGGGTGGGTGGGCGGGGGTGGGCGAATGAGTGGATGTGGCCGACTGTGTAGGTTTGGCCAACTGTGTGGGTGTGGCCAGCTTGATGCCTCTCCCGAAACTGCTGGCATGTTTCCTCTTCGCATTGGGTAGACTAATCAGAAGTCACACTGTCCCGATCTTTCCTCTTTGCATTGAGTAGACCAGGATGTCCCCATGGGCCAGATCCGACCACATCGCAGGCCATATCAATGCCAGGAGCATTGAGTTTGATGTCCCTGCTGTAGAGCATGCATTGAGTTAGCAGGTCAGCCCCAGAATTTGGAAGGGTGAAGAAGTTGCACGCTGGCAATCTGGGCGGTTCAGATCTGGGAAAGTAGGTGAGTATGCTTCTTTAGATGCGAGGGGTCCTTGGTTTTCTCTCAGCGTGGTGGTTTTCTTGCAGACATTTCAGGACCCAACTAGATAACATCATCAGGGCTAGAAGGAAGCGGGGTTTGCTCTCACTTTAAACTCAAATTCAGGGCTTGCCTTGTCAGTCTTGGTGGGAGTGTTTCTGGTGGTCTGGTCTAGTAGATTAGATAGATGAGAGAGAGAGAGAGAGAGACCACCATATAAAAAGATGTTGAGACTCCGGAAAGAGTGCAGAGAAGAGCAACCAAGATAATTAGGGGACTGGAGGCTAAAACATTTGAAGAACAGTTGCTGGAATTGGGTAAGTCTAGTTTAATGAAAAGAAGGACTGGGGGGACATGATAGCAGAGTATCTGAAATATTCTGAAACAGGCTCAAGCTCAATCCCTCCCTCAAAACAGGCTCAGGCTCAAGCTCAATCCCTCCAAGACAGAGTGGCGGTGGATGCCGGCACCCCGGTACAGTCAGCTGCAGCCACAGCTGACTGTTGGGGGCGAGTCACTGGCCCCAATGGAAAGGGTGCGTAACTTGGGTGTTCTCCTGGATGGACGGCTGACTTTTGAAGATCATTTGACGGCTGTCTCCAGGAGAGCCTTTTACCAGGTTCGCCTGGTTCACCAGTTACGCCCCTTCCTAGACCAGGATGCCCTATGCACAGTCACTCATGCTCTCGTGACATCCCGCCTGGATTACTGCAATGCTTTCTACATGGGGCTTCCCTTGAGGAGCACCCGGAGGCTACAGTTAGTCCAGAATGCAGCTGCGCGGGTGATAGAGGATGCCCCTCGTGGCTCCCATGTGACACCACTCCTGCGCAGACTGCACTGGCTACCTGTGGCTTTCCGGGTGCGCTTCAGGGTTTTGGTAACCATCTTCAAAGCGCTCCATGGCTTAGGGCCGGGCTACTTACGGGACCATCTGCTGCCACCGACTGCCTCCCACCGACCCGTGCGCTCTCACAGGGAGGGACTCCTTCGGGTGCCGTCCGCCAGGCAGTGCCCACTGGCGACACCCAGGGGAAGGGCCTTCTCTGTGGGGGCCCCCACCCTCTGGAATGAACTTCCCCTGGGACTCCGTCAACTTCCCGACCTTCGAACCTTTCGCCGCGAGCTTAAGACACATCTATTTATTTGCGCAGGACTGGGCTAGGTTTTTAATTAAATGTAGTTTTAATGGGGTTTTATTATTTTAATTGTAAATTTTAATTCGGCCTTATTTAATAAGTTTTTTAATTAGTGTTTTATTTCTGTATTTATAGTTATGTATTTGTGTTTTTAATAGGCTGTAAACCGCCCTGAGTCCCTTGGGAGATAGGGCGGTATAAAAATATGATTAAATAAATAAATAAATAAATAAATTTGAGGGGCTTTCACAGAGAGGAGGGGGTCAACCTCCTCTCCAAAGTAGCTGAGAGCTAGATAAGAAGCGATGTATGGAAGCTTATCAAAGAGAGGTCCAATAGAAATATCCTGCCACCGAGAACAGTCAATCAGTGGAAACGGTTTGCCTCCAGAAGTTGGGGGTGCTCCATCACTCAAGGTTTCCAAGAAAAGAGTGGACAACCATATGACTGGGATGGTTTAAGGACCATCAAGCAACGGCTGGAGTCTGTATTCATAGTAAAGCAAGAAAAGGGGGGCAGAGGTCGACCGCGAGGCGCCTTACTTGTGGGGTGCCTCAGGGGTCGATTCTCTCGCCCCTCCTGTTCAACATCTATATGAAGCCGCTGGGTGAGGTCATCAGTGGTTTCGGGGTGAGTTATCATCTGTACGTTATCATATGTCTGTAAGTCAATGGGGAAGCCGGTTGCTAACTTAAGAACGGCAGTGATTCACTTAACCACGCTGGCAAGAAAAAAAATTGCACCATGGGGCTAAACTCGCTTAACAAACGTCCCGCTTGGCGACATAAATTTTGGGCACCATTGTGGTCGTAGGTCGAGGACTGCCTGTGATTGGGCCACTGAAGTCGTCATTGTTACTGTTTCGTTCCTGATCAGTGAGATAAGAGAAAGGAGTAGCAGGGGACGATCCCAAAAATGAGGCTGGCAGTAGCGATGGAGCCATCAAAGCTCTGCCTGGTTTTCTTGATGTCCATCACACTGTGGTAGCCACCAAAACAAAAGCATACCTTTTGGGCATCCCTCCATGGAAGTGCCCGGATGCCTTGTAAAGCGGTGTCTGAGAGAGAGTGTTCTGTTTCCCTCCCCGCAATACTCCCAGCAAAGAGTCAGTCAGAGGCCTTCCTTTTCTCCTTTTATTTACATAGATACATGTCCTGGCCACGTCTACCCACGGGCCTGCCAAGTTTCTGGAGATAACGAGGAAATTATAGATAAGGCCAGAATTACTCACAAATATATTCTTCCCTCCATTGAAACAGTTTGCCCGCGCCAATTCATTGCTTTGTCCAAGACAAAAAACCAGGAAGTCCCGCCTCCTATTTATAGTCTCTGCAGATGTCACTGCATGACAATTATGACTTGGCTTTCCCCCAACACTCTTTCTGCTGCGCACGCCGATCACGCCTGCGCAGCCTTGCATCACTCCAAAACTGTTCTTGGGGCGTTGCCAAATCAGAAGAAGGCTCCAGGGAATCAGGTCTTGCTGGCCCCTCCTCCTCCCTTTGAGTGGGTGCCAGGGAGGGAAAGGGCTCAAGAGAAACAGGGCTTGCCAGGTCTTCTCCCTCACTTTCTGAATCATCCAAGTCCAGGAGTCTGGGTCCAGGAACCTGGGTCACAACAGAGAGGGGGGAGGGAGGGAAGGAGGGAGGGAAGGAAGGAAGGAAGGAAGGAGGGAGAGAAAGAAAGAAAGAGGGAGAGAGAGAGAGGGAGAGAAGGGGGGGGGCATGCCAGGTTTAGCATTTCCTTTCTGGTAAGAATTTTTGCCACTCTACACAGCAAGACTGCCACTTTTTCCTTTGCAAATGTTTCTTTACCATCAGAAAAACATGGTATGCAACACACACACACACACACACACACACGGCCTGATGATGGCGTCAGGTAATGAGAGTTGGGTGAGGTTCTTAGTGCTCTGTGAGCTTGGCTGATTGCTTGCAGATGTTTCATGACCCAGCTAGGTAACATCATGAGTGCTAGGAGGGAGTGGGGTTTGCAGATAGGAGGAGGAGGAGGGGGAAAGAGAGGGAGAGAGAGAGAGAGAGAGAGAGAGGGAGATGGGAAGGAATGAGAGGTCCAGATCATGGTTGTCCCAAAGGTGCTTAAGAGGTAACTGGATTTCCTTGGTTTTTTTAACTTTCTGGGTCAGCACACTGTAAAAACAATGTAGAGACTCTGAAAGAGTGCAGAGAAGAGCAACGAAGATGATGAGGGAACCGGAGGCTAAATGATATGACGAAGAGTTGCAGGAATTGGGTCTGTCTAGTTTAATGAAAGGAAGGATTGAGGGGTGACATCATAGCAGTGTTCTGATTTCTGAGGGGCTGCCACAAAGAGGAGGGGGACAACCTATTTTCCAAACCACCTGAAGACAGGACAAAAGCAAATGATGGACATAAATGAAAAAGAGAAGCAACCTACAACTAAGCATAACTTTCCTAATAGTGCGAACTATTAACCAGTGGAACAACTTGCCTCCAGAAGTTGTGAATGCTCCATCACTGGAAGTTTTCAAGAAGAGATTGGACAACCATTTTTCTGAAATGGGATAAGATTTCCTACCTGAGAAGTGGTTTGGATTAGAAGACCTCCAAGGCAGGGGTGAAATGCTACTGGTTGGGGTTGGTTTGCCCGAACCAATAGCAATAATTGCTACCATTCACCTGAACCGGTAGTAAAAAAATGCTTTAAAACGTACGACAATCACCTCAAGAAAAATATTTAAATGAATGGAAGAACTGGATTGACTATATTCAAAATAGATATCAGATTAAGAAATTTCGGATTGCCTTTGAATGAAGGATGTTGTTTTTGATTTTAATGGAAGAAGTCAGGTTATGTGAGAGAGAAGGATTATAATTGTGTTAGATTTTAAAAATTTAATGTATGACTGTTTTGTTTAATGAACTATACCTTGTGTTTGCTCCGGGAAGTCCGGGGGGGGGAGGGGGGTTTTGGAGGGAGGGGGGGAGGGGGGAAAATTTAATTGTTGTTGTAAAACTTTTTCAATATAAAAAAAAAAAAAACACGTACGACAATCAGCTGTACCGAGCAATGTAGGAACTTTTTTATACTTTTTTTTTTTAGCATTTTTTTACTACCAATCAGCTGTAAGAAAATCAGCTGTGCCTGAGGTTTCTGCTTGTTGCAGGGGCCATTTTGTGTGAAGTCCAGCTGCTTTTCAATTGCGTGTGAGTCAGTTGTGCAGCTTTTGTGTAATTTTTGCATAAAGTGTGCAAAACTCCTTTTGGAGTTCTCTGCGACACTGTGAGGTTCCTGCTTGTTGCAGGGACCATTTTGTGTGAAATCCAGCTGCTTTTACATTGTGTGTGAGTCAGTTGTACAGCGACACCAACTCGGTCAAATTCCCACCAAGCCACGCCCACCCAGTCACATGCCCGCCAAGCCACACCCACAGAACCGTTAGGGAAAATTTTTGAATTTCACCACTGGTCCAAGGTTCCTTCCAAGTCAGTTATTCTGTGAAAAGCACCTTTGGGTTAATTTTGTAGACATGCTGCTCCTAGAAACATCCCTTTCCTTGATCGGTTCTGGGTTCCCGGGCACTTCCGGTGGCGCAGAGGCCCTTCTTGAGGGATGGCCAACTGAATTCTCAGCCATGGAGGTTGTGGGCTGGCTTGCCAACTCCTCAGCTGATATTGCAGGCAAATGGCCAACGTTTTACCTGCCTGTGCCTTGAAAATCGAACTTCGGGAGTGGACCAGGTTTTCTGTGCTTCGGAAGGCTTTCGTTGCTGCAGATAAAAAGCTGCAAAGGCCCAGGAGCAACATAGGCTGCCTGCAGTCGGATCAGTTGGCAACCTTTGCTCCTTCACAGGAGCAAATACCAACCTAGAGAAATATATGGGTGGTCCTCGACTTATGACACATCTGAGCCTAACATTTCTGTTCTGAAGCAAGACAGTTGTTAAGTGGATTTCCCCCCGTTTTACGAGCTTTCTTACCACGGTTGTTAAGTGAACCACTGCAGTTGTTGAGTAAAAAACAGTTGTTGAGGAACGAAGGAAAGAAGGAAGGAGAGAGGGAGGGAAGGAGGAGGGAGGAGATGGGAATGACTTTTTAAAGATATTTTTCAACTTTTCTTGTCACATTTCTTAAGTGAATCACTGCAGCTCTCAAGTTAGAAACATGATTGTTAAATGAATCTGGCTTCTCCATTGACTTTGCTTGTCAGAAGGTCGCTAAATGTGATCGCTTGACTTTGGGACACAGCAACGGTCATAAATTTGAACCAGTGGCCAAGCGTCTGATGCTGAAAAGGGTGAAAACTGGGCATGTCTCTTTTTTCAATGCCGCTGTTCCTTTGAATGGCTACTAGACAAATGGTTGCAAGTCGAGAACTGCCTGTATATACACAGTATATTTTTCCTGCATTAAAGTGGTTCATTTGGCCATTGGTTTTCTAATCCTTTCTACCATTGGGGGGGGCGGTTAATCTATCTGGACTGTCCGTCTCTTCAGGAATGGGGAAAGAATCTGATTTTTCCCACAATCTATTTTTTCACCTGCGCAGAAGTGCCAAGGAGCTATGGGGGGCGCTGGCTGAAGACCCTTATGCCAACATGAAGATCATGAAGCCCCTCCTCAAAAGGCTTCAGGACCAAGATCCTAGCACCGAAGCCATTGGGAGGAGAAACAGCAAGTCAACCATGCCCATTGCGGTAAGCCCTCCACCAGCAGCTCTGCTTTCCTTTGATTTAGAGATGGGCCACGCCTGAGGAAAGGGGGAAGGGGCTGAGCAGAAGAGTCACCCTCGGGGGAGGGGTCTCCCCATCAAGAGCAGGAATGCCCTGGTTGTAGGGAGGCAGTGGGAAAATTGGTGGGGGATGAAATTGGAGCAAACCCCCCAAAAATGCCCCACTGAAGGGAGAAGGTGTGGGCTTCCTCACCAGAACAGCTTTGATATCCATCCATCCATCCATCCATCTCTATCATGTATCCACCTATTCATCCACCCATCCATACATCCTTCCATCTATCTTTATCATGTATAGAATAGAATAGAATAGAATTTTATTGGCCAAGTGTGATTGGACACACAAGGAATTTGTCTTGGTGCATATGCTCTCAGTGTACATAAAAGAAAAGATACGTTCATCAAGGTACAACATTTACAACACAATTGATGATCAATATATCAATATAATCATAAGGATTGCCAGCAACAAGTTATAGTCATACAGTCATAAGTGGAAAGAGATTGGTGATGGGAACTATGAAACGATTAATAGTAGTGCAGATTCAGTAAATAGTCTGACAGTGTTGAGGGAATTATTTGTTTAGCAGAGTGATGGCCTTCGGGAAAAAACTGTTCTTGTGTCTAGTTGTTCTGGTGTGCAGTGCTCTATAGCATCGTTTGAGGTAGGAGTTGAAACAGTTTATGTCCAGGATGCGAGGGATCTGCAAATATTTTCACGGCCCTCTTCTTGATTCGTGCAGTATACAGGTCCTCAATGGAAGGCAAGTTGGTAGCAATTATTTTTTCTGCAGTTCTAATTATCCTCTGAAGTCTGTGTTTTTCTTGTTGGGTTGCAGAACCGAACCAGACAGTTATAGAGGTGCAAATGACAGACTCAATAATTCCTCTGTAGAATTGGGTCAGCAGCTCCTTGGGCAGTTTGAGCTTACTGAGTTGGCACAGAAAGAACATTCTTTGTTGTCCTTTTTTAATGATGTTTTTGATGTTAGCTGTCCATTTGAGATCTTGAGATCCATCCATCCATCCATCCATCCACCCACCCATCCATCTATCTACCCATCCATCCTTTCATTCATCAGTTCATCTATTCATTAATTAATTCATTCATGTATCCATTCATGTATTTATTTATTCATCTATTCCTTCATTTACTCATTCCTTTATTCATCCATCCATTCATTCAGGTTTTTATTGATTCCTTCATTCATTTCTTAAGAAAACTCATATCAGGGTGATTCTGGGTGGCTTAGAGAAATAACTAAAAAAAAAGAGTTTGATTTAAGAAAATACATGATAGGAACAAGCAAAGGCGAATACTCAACTGAGTACTGTGTGTCATTATCTTATTTTACATATTTTTAATCTGTGTTTTTTTTATGTGTTACATTGTTTTATTACGTTGTTGTAAACTGCCCAGTGTCAATTAGCTCAGATGGCCGGTGTAGAAATTTAATTAATTAAGACCAATAGAAGAGAATATTTGTAGTCCAGGTTTGAACTGTGGGGTCCTTGGTGCTCTCTAAGCTTGGTGGTTTTATTGCAGGCGTTTCATCACCCAACTAGGTAACCTCATCAAGGCTAGAAAGGAGTGGGGTTTGTGGAGTGGAGGAGAAGAAGAGGAAGAGGGAGGAGGAGGACTATGAGGTCCTTGGTGCTCTATGAGCTTGGCTGTTTTTTTGCAGACATTTCATTACCCAATCAATTAATATCAAGAGGAAGAGGAGGAGGAAGAGGAAGAGGAGGACGAGAAGGGGAAGGAGGACTATGGTTGTCCTTGGTGTTTACTGAGTCTGGTGATCCAACCAGTTAACATCATTAGTGCTAGAAGGGGGGTTATCTAAGCCTAATTCTAAGCCTAACTCTTCTAGCACTGATGATGTTACCTTGTTGGGTCATGAAACATCTGCAACAAAAAAAACACACTTAGACAGCACCAAGGACCCCTCAGATAACCTAATAGGTGGAGAGTCAAGAACCCACTTAGGAATGAAGACAAGCAAAGAAACTTGAGATTACTGATCTCTTTGTCCCCAACTCTATTTTTATTTTTTATTTTTATTTATTTATTTGTCAAGCATGTATAAGATAAGAGATATAAGTATAAACATGATTATGAATACAGGAAATGGATATGAATAAATGGGGACAGTAGGATAGGGACGGTAGGCACTTTGGTGCGCTTATGCACGCCCCTTACAGACCTCTTAGGAATGGGGAGAGATCTGTCAAGAGGACATTTTGGAGGAAGAGACAATAAAATATTTAGAAAATTCAGATTTACCAAAAATATCTGAACAACCAAAGGCATTGTTAGAAGAATAACAGTGATGGAATTGACTGAAGCAATCAAAAGAAAAAAAATGGGAAGGCACCGGGACCGGATGACATACCAGTGGAACTATATTACCTACATACCGTGCGCTCTCACAGAGAGGGACTCCTCAGGGTGCCGTCGGCGCGACAGTGTCGTCTGGCGACGCCCAGGGGAAGGGCCTTCTCTGTGGGGGCTCCCGCCCTCTGGAACGAACTCCCCCCAGGACTCCGTCAACTTCCGGACCTCCGAACCTTTCGCCACGAGCTTAAAACTCACTTATTCATCTGCGCTGGACTGGGTTAGTTTTTAAATCTATGGGTTTTTAATGGGTTTTTATTCTAAATTTTTAATCTTAGCCAATTTAATAAGTTTTTTAATTGTGTTTTAATCGTATTTATAGTGTATTGTGTATTTTTTATCTGGCTGTGAACCGCCCTGAGTCCTTCGGGAGAAGGGCGGTATAAAAATTTAAATAATATATATATATATATATATATATATATATATATATATATATATATATATATATATATATATATATATATATATATATATATAAAATCTTTCAAGAAATAATGAGTAATGTAATACTAGAACTGTATAATTATTTATTATTATTATTTATTTATTTATTTACATTTATATCCCGCCCTTCTCCGAAGACTCAGGGCGGCTTAGACTATGTTAAGCAATAGTCTTCATCCTATTTGTATATTATATACAAAGTCAACTTATTGCCCCCAACAATCTGGGTCCTCATTTTACCTACCTTATAAAGGATGGAAGGCTGAGTCAACCTTGGGCCTGGTGGGACTTGAACCTGCAATAATTGCAGGCAGCTGTTGTTAATAACAGACTGTTTAGCAGTCTGCGCCACTCAAGGACCCATGAACTTCTAGACCAAGAAAGAATGCCACATTCATGGAGAGAGGCATATGTAACACTTATACCTAAAGAAGATGCAGACCTACAACTGATAAAAAACAGTAGACCAATTTCACTATTAAATGTGGACTATAAGATTTTTGCTTCAATAATGGCAAACAGATTAAAAAGGCTGTTCAATGAATTTATTCATATAGATCAAAATGGTTTCTTACCTAAGAGACAAATTAGAGATAACACGAGGTTAATATTAAACGCGTTGGAGTACTATAAATCACATCCAGAGAAACAAATGGCAATGATATTTTTAGACGCACAAAAAGCTTTTGACAACGTAATTGGCAATTTATGATAAAACAATTGAAGACAATGGACTTTGGGGAGAGATTCATAAATATTATAAAAACAATTTATGAGAAACAGTCAGCTAAGATAATGATAAATGGAGAAATGACAGGAAATGTTAAAATCAGGAAAGGTACAAGGCAAGGTTGTCCACTGCTATTTATTTTGACATTAGAAGTTTTAAACAGGAATATCAGATGAAATGATAACATAAAAGGAATGAAAATTTAAAAAGAAGAATATAAACGGCAAGCTTTTGCTGATGACCTAGTATTTATTCTGGAAGAACCACTTATATCGATTTCTGAACTATTAAAACAAATAGAGGCTTATGGGAAAGTGTCTGGCTTAAAAATAAACAAGGAAAAAACAAAAATACTGGTGAAAAATATGACAGAAAAACAGAAAAGAGAGATAATAGGTTGGATATTCAAGTGGTGAAAAAAGTGAAATACTTAGGAATATATTTAACATCAAAATGTGTAATGATAAAAGAAGATAATTCTTATAAACTAAAAGATCAAATTGAGAAGGATTTGGAGAAATGGAAAAACTCGCAACTCTCACTCATGGGGAGAATAGCAATTATAAAGATGAACATATTACCAAGACTATTATATCTATTTCACACAGTACCGATAAAACTTGAAAAAACTTATTTTCAACATCTTAACAAGATAACAAGAAGATTTATATGGCAAATGAAAAAAGCTAGAATTAGTCTAAAGATGTTACAGGATATGAGGTTAAGGGGAGGATTTGGACTGCCAAATTGGGAACTATATTACCAGGCAGCAGATGAAGGAATGGATGGAATTAAGGAATACAAGATTACTGACTTTGAAAGGACATGATTTGCAACTAGGCATTGCATGCCTTTTTATGGTATGGGAGAAGTAAGATACACACATACTTTCATACACATTATATAAGAAATACACTGCTATTGGCATGGGAGAAGGTCAGAGATAAATAATATATGAAATAATATATGAAAATTCCAACATGGTTATCAACAACGGAGGCCTTAATACATCCAAGTACTTTTAATCTTAGTAATATTATTGGGTATGAGGACTTGAAAACAGATGGGGGAACTGAAGCAGAAACAAAATTTGGAAGAATGGGATTGAGTTAGATTGGTGTATGTATGTATGTATATATGTGTATATATGTGTGTGTGTGTGTATATATATATATATATATGTTTTCTGAGGTTTTCGCGGGTGTTTGTATGTAGGTCTTTGGTTATTCAGGTTTTCTCCCATGTAAAATTGGAAGTGTCTTGGTGACGTTTCGACGAAGTCTAATTTGTCATCTTCAGGCTTCAGCTTTGTGCTTCTGGGAGCAATGTGGGAAGCACGAAGCTGAAGCCTGAAGATGACGAATGAGACTTTGTCGAAACGTCGCCAAGACACTTCCAATTTTACGTGGGAGAAAACCCGAATAACCAAAGACCTACATATATATATACGTATGCAAGGGTCCTTTTTGTAGACTTTAGTTCAGCATTCAATACCATCATTCCAGACATTCTTCTAACTAAGCTAAACCAGCTACAGGTACTGGAACAGACTTGTAAGTGGATCACAAGCTTCCTAACAAACAGGAAGCAGCAGGTGAAGCTAAGCAAGATCACATCAAATACCTGTACAATTAGCACAGGGGCCCCCCAAGGCTGTGTGCTCTCCCCACTTCTCTTCTCTCTGTATACCAATGACTGCATCTCCAATGATCCATCTGTTAAGCTACTGAAGTTCGCAGATGACACAACAGTGATTGGTCTCATTCGAGACAATGACGAATCCGCATATAGACGAGAGGTCGAACGACTAGCCTTGTGGTGCAACCAAAACAATCTGGAACTGAACACACTCAAAACCGTAGAAATGGTGGTAGACTTTAGGAGAAACCCTTCCATACTTCCACCTCTCACAATACTTGACAACACAGTATCAACAGTAGAAACCTTCAAATTTCTAGGTTCTATCATATCGCAAGATCTCAAATGGACAGCTAACATCAAAACATCATTAAAAAGGACAACAAAGAATGTTCTTTCTGCCAACTCAGTAAGCTCAAACTGCCCAAGGAGCTGCTGATCCAATTCTACAGAGGAATTATTGAGTCTGTCATTTGCACCTCTATAACTGTCTGGTTCGGTTCTGCAACCCAACAAGAAAAACACAGACTTCAGAGGATAATTAGAACTGCAGAAAAATAATTGCTACCAACCTGCCTTCCATTGAGGACCTGTATACTGCACGAATCAAGAAGAGGGCCGTGAAAATATTTGCAGATCCTCGCATCCTGGACATAAACTGTTTCAACTCCTACCCTCAAAACGACGCTATAGAGCACTGCACACCAGAACAACTAGACACAAGAACAGTTTTTCCCGAAGGCCATCACTCTGCTAAACAAATAATTCCTCAACACTGTCAGACTATTTACTGAATCTGCACTACTATTAATCGTTTCATAGTTCCCATCACCAATCTCTTTCCACTTATGACTGTATGACTATAACTTGTTGCTGGCAATCCTTATGATTTATATTGATATATTGACCATCAATTGTGTTGTAAATGTTGTACCTTGATGAACATATCTTTTCTTTTATGTACACTGAGAGCATATGCACCAAGACAAATTCCTTGTGTGTCCAATCACACTTGGCCAATAAAATTCTATTCTATTCTATTCTATTCTATTCTATTCTATTCTATTCTATTTTATATATATATATATATATGAAAATACAAGCAAGATATCAGAAAAAAGTTAAACTCTATGTTTTTTATTTAGAAAAGACAGAGCTGGATAGGATTCTCACAGGAACGGAGGACAAATTAATCAAAATAATTTATAACTTTTTGTTGGGGATTAAGTTAGAAGAGAAACAAGTAAAGGAAACTATGATAGCTTGGGCTAAAAATTATGGATATTCAGTAGACCTAGACAAATGGCAACAGCTATGAGAGAGGAATTATAAATTAACAATGTCCACTGCATCTAAAGAAAATCAATATAAAATGTTTCATAGATGGCATATGCCACCTGAGAAACTGGCAAAAAGTTTTAAAGATAAATCAACTAAATGTTGTAAATGTCATCAGTTACCAGGATCTTATTATCATATGTGGTGGACATGTCCGGAAGCCAAAAACTATTGGGAGAAAATAAAGGGTTGGTTAGAAGAAATGACCCAACAACATATTGATTCAAAATGGGAGGTGTTTTTATTGGGGATCCTACCAGAGAAAATTAGTAAAGAAAATATTTGATTATACATGTAATTACAGCAGCAAGAATTGTTTTTGCACAAAATTGGAAAGCAGAGAAAATACCCCTAGAAGGAGAAATTATTAGAAAAGTTTTAGACTGTGCAGAAATGAACAGATTAACTTTGATGATTAAAGAAAGAGAGGATTCAGAATATTTTAAGATATGGGATAAATTTTATCATTGGTTAGAAGAAAGGTATAGATGAGCAATGGATAATTATGTAAGAAAATGATAATAATGTATCTGTGGAAAAATGGTAATAGTTTAAATTGGAGTGAAGAAAGAAGAAACAACAAAAGAGGGAGCAAGGAAGAAAACACCAAGATGTCACAAGGAATTGCTGATGTTTTAAATGTATGTTTGTCTATAAAATAAAATAAATTTTTTTTAAAAAAAAGGAATGGGGTGAGGTCAACAGTAGAAAAATATGGAGTGGCAAGTACCCAAATTTTGATCACATGACCGTGAGGATGTTATAATGGTCATAAGTGTGAAAAATGAACGTGTCCCTTTTTTCAGTGCTGTTGTGACTATCAGTGGTCACTAACTGAGGACTGCATTTTCTTTTTCTCTCCCCGTAATGGGTGAAAGTGGCATCTTTTAGTTGAGGCTCTCAGGGAAGTTCCCTTTCTTTGCTTTGCTAATGCTCCGTATCTCGACTCTTGTTCCTCAGTTTCTGTATCACCCGGAGGTTGGCCACGTCTTTATCATGCAAGACATTCTCGATGTTCTCCTGGAATGGATGACTCAGCTGTATCCCCTCATACAGATCTTTAGCACTCGAGGTCTGGGATACCTTTTACAACACCCCTTCGAGGTAAGAGACGGGGGGGCAGGAAGCGAGTGGCTTCCAAGCAGTGGTGAAATCTAAAAATTGTAGCTACCGGTTCTGTGGGTGTGGCTTGGTGGACGTGGCTTGGTGGCTGTGGCCAACTTGACATCACACATGTCACTCACTCTTAGAGCCAGGAGCTGCACATTCTGAAGCACATTCTGCCCTTCTGAAGCCCCCAACGCTTTGAATTTCCCTCTGGACTGACTGCCCAAGTGAACCTCGGAGCCTTCTCTTGCCTCACTCCCCATCCCGGAGGGCAATGCATCCCCCCCCACCAATCCTCCGTACAAGCTGCCTGCCCCGTTTCTGCAAAGACAGAGCCCCCCATCCCCGCAGGGCAATCCAAAGAGGGGAGGGGGATGCTGCAGAAAAGGCCGCCTTCCACCTGTGCCTCCCATGCCGGCTCCGCGGGGTTGGAGCTCCGAAGCAGCCCTCTGGATTCCCACCCGGCCACCTGTCTACTCTCTTTGCAGATCTTTCCCTTCGGCCTGCGCGGCGGCGCTTACCTGGGCAGGCCAGTGGAAGTAGCCCTTCCATCTTGGCGCTCCCTTGCCCGCTGCCTCCATGCGCTGCGCTTGGAAGGGCCTGGCATTTCCCTCAGGTGCAAACACTGAGATTTGAGGTCTACAAATCGTGTTAAAGGGTGAGCTATTGATGGTTGCGTGGAAGGGAAACGAACTGAGCGTAGGACGGAGAGAGCGCGGGGAAAAGTCCAGGCGGATTGAGAAGGAGCAATAGGTGGGATGTGGGAAAGTCGACAGAAGCACCCGGGCAGAAGGTTCCTTTTTTAAGTATGCCCAAGGCTGCCTAAAGAACGATTGGGAAGCTCAGCTCTTTCCTCCTTGGTGGCCAGTCCGATTCTAAACTTCCTGTAAAACTCCTGAGGCCAAAGGGCTTTAAACGGGGCCCGGGAACCCAAAAGCTGGCTTTCTCAGAACTTGCACAGGACTCTCTGTCACCTGTCACATTTACTTAGGGGGAGGGTTTGAACCCTGGAGCGACGGGGAAATGAGCGCCTTTTAGTTTGTCTCCAATGCCTCAGGGTTGGGGTGCGCGCTAGTCCTCACCTGAACCCACCAAGCTTCCATTGGCGCTGCATACGGAGCTGAAGACTTCAAAGGCTGGCCATGGCAGGATGATGCAGTTAGCCTCATCCTGGTCTCTCTGTTCCATGCTCAGTTCATTTCCCTTCCATACAACCAGTAACTGGCCCTTTAACATGATTTTCTGACCTCAGCGTTTGTAGCTGAGGGAAATGCCAGGCCCTTCCTGGAACAACCCACCGCTCTCCCTCCCTCCCTAGCTGTAGACCTCCACCTGTCCTCCCAAAGCACCACCGCCGCTGTTTGCTTTCATTTCACAGAAGGAGAAGGAAGAAAGCGAACGGCGGCAGTGCTCCAGGAGGGCAGGTGAAGGTCTGCAGACAGGCAGGGAGGGAGGACAGTGAGAGAGGCGGCAGCGGCGGCCCCCTTACACGCGCAGCGCATGGAGGAGGCGGGCAAGGTGGGCCCAATGTGCCTGTTGCTAGGGAGGGGTGGTGATTGCTTGGCCAGGGCGACCTCAGCAGGGGCTGCATTGGCCTTTCCACCCATGCCATGTCCCGCACCATCCAGCTGTGTGACTACAAGTGCAGCAACCTGGTCCTTACACTGGCCCATCCGGGTAAGCACCACTGCCCAGGCCAAAGGGAAAGCATCGCAGGCTCTGTGGTGGTGCGGCTGAGCCTGGCCCTCTCCCCACACAGGAGCTGCCACCCGGCTGGCAGCTTCCGGTCTCTCACTCTACTTCTTCACTGGCTGAAAGCAACTCCACGGGCTGACTTCCTGGAGTGGTGCCGGCAGTCGGCTGGGCCAATCTGCAAAGAGAGCAGACAGGTGGCCGATGGGAAGCCAGTGGACTGCTTCGGAGCCCCAAGCCCCATGAAGCAGACACAGGAGGCCCGCGGGCCTGGGTGGAAGGCAGCCTTTTCCGCAGCATCCCCTTCCTCTCTTTGTATCGCCCTGTTTTGGGGGGCTCTGCCTTTGCAGAAACGGAGCAGGTGCATATGCAGCAGACCCAGGATGCCCGCTGCCCTCCTGAACATCACCGCAGTGCCATCGTTCACTTTCTTCCTTCTCCTGCCGCGAAGCAAAAGCCAACAGTGGCCAGGTATCTGATGACATTTCCAACATTTTTCAGATTTGTCCTTAGACATTCTGGCAATTCTTGTCAGGGGTAGATGCCACCTATAAAACATCTTATACAAATTCTCTTTAAATGCTGTCGACATCGTATTACCACATGTGGTGGACATGCACTGAAGCTAAAACATATTGGACTAAAATACACACGTGGCTGGAAAAAATGATTAAAAAGCACATTGACTTTAAGCCAGAAATCTTTCTGTTGGGAATTATACCGGAGATATATACTAGAGATATAAAATATTTGATTGTGAATATTATTACAGCAGCTAGGATTGTATTTGCAAAAAATTGGAAAAATGAAAAGTTACCTTTGCAAGATGAAATAATTAGAAAAATGTTGGAATGTGCAGAGATGAGTAAATTAACATTTGAAATTAGAGAATAAGAAGACAAACAATGTTATAAAATATGGGATTTATTCTATAATTGGTTAAATGGAAAGATATGTTAGGAAAAATGAGTATAAGATGTATGTATGGAAGAGATGATTATTTTGTGAATGCACAGGAAGATATGTTAACACCCTTACAGCACGTTGTAATGGAATTGATTTGATGAGGTTTTTTTTATTTTATATTTAAAAATAAATGAAAATTTTCCAAAAAAAAAAAAAGCGAACAGTGGCAGTGGTGCTTCAGGGGGACACCGCATGTGCAGCACCGTTCAGGACATCAGCTTGTCCTCCTGGAGCACCATCATGGTGGCGCCGCCCCTCTCAGCCCCAGAGCAGCGTGGAAGGCAGGCAAGCATGGCAGGGCTTCAGGGAGGGGAGTAAGCTGCTAGATCCGTTCCCCACAGCCCTGCCATTCTTGCCTGCTTTCCACATGGCCTTCCGCTTACCTGCCTTCGCAGGCTGGCCATGGGGATGCCGGGAAGGTTGTGTGGAAGGCAGGGAAGCATGGCAGGACTGTGGGCTTTGAACCGGTTTGGGGGCGTGGCCACCCAGAAATCACTACCGGTTCGGCGAACGAGCCCCAATCTCCGCTACTGGTTCACCCGAACCAATCCAAACCAGTAGCATTTCACTCCTGCTTCCAGGGTAGTAGCAGGTGTGACCTCACTCTCTGGGAAGTCTACAAGGCTGGGAAGGATAGAAGAAGGAGAATAAAACAATCATCAGGAAGAGGATGCACTCAGCTAGAGTGTTGTCTCTTTTACAAAGATGATGGGTGCACCCCTGGAAGATCTGAAGGATCAAGTAGATCCTCCTGGAGAAGATCTGAAAGCAAAACAAAAAGAAACGGATGGAAACTAATCAAGGAGAGAACCAACCTAGACTTAAGGAGAATTTTTCTGACTGTGAGAACAATTAATTATTGGAACGACTTGCCTCCAGAAGTTGTGGGTGCTCCATCGCTGGAGGTTTTCGAGAAGAGATTGAACAACCATTTATTTGATATGGTATGTGTGGTCTCTTGCTTGAGCAGGGGGTTGGACCAGAAGACCACCAAGGTCCCTTTCTATTCGGTTATTCTCTTAATAATAACGACTTGCCTCCAGAAGTTGTGGGTGCTCCATCACTGGAGGTTTTCAGTAAGAGACTAGACAGCCATTTGTCCAGTATAGTCTCGGGCAGTGGTCACCAGCCGGTGGTCCACAGACTACTGGTGGTCTGCGAGAAAATTTTGGTGGTTCGTGGTGCACCTGGGTGGAGGAGCTGCTCCAGGATGAGCAAAGGCCAGTCCTATGACTAGAACTCTGGAAGATGGGACTGGCCAGGCAGTTCATGGTGGGGCTGTAAATCTCCGCCATAGTGAGAGGTTTGTGCAGCCCTTGCCGGCCACAGTGAGGTAATGGTGCAAGGGAGGGTGCAGGTGGGCCGAAGGAACAGGTGGCGGGAACCCTGGGCTGTTTCTTCCTCCTGCTGTAGCTTCCTGTCGGCTGAACCCACCAGTGGCTGTCCCCACCCCTTGCCCTCCCTTCCCAGTCACTCTTCACTTGGCAAGGGAATGGGAGGGGGGATGGAGATTCGCTCCATATTCCAGAGCAGGAGCGAAGCTTCATCTCCTGCTGGATCTCGGGGCTGTTTCTTCCAGCCCTTGTTGGTGCTCTGCGCACCTCGGTCTCTCAGGGAGATGCTTGACTTCCTGCTGGCCCCAAGACACTGGCTGGCCCATGAGATGACAGAGAGAAAGAGAATGAGGGAGAGAGAGAGAATCAGAGAGAATCAGAGAGAGAGAGAGAGAATGAGAATGAGAAAGAGTGGGGGAAGAGAAATGAGACAGAGAGAAAGAGAGGGGAAAAGATAGAGGAGGGAGAGAGAAAGAGGGGGAGAGAGAAAGAGAATGAGAGAGGGAATGAAAAAGAAAGAGAGACAGAATGAAAGGAGAGAGAGAGAATGAGAGAGAGAATCAGAATCAGAATGAGAGAGAAAGAGAGAGAATCAGAGAGAATCAGAGAATGAGAGAGAGAGAGAATGAAAGAGAATCAGAGAATGAGAATCAGAATGAGAGAATGAAAGAATCAGAGAGAGAAAGAATGAGAGAGAATCAGAATGAGACAGATAGAGAAAGAGACAGAATGAAAGAGAGAAGGAGAGAGAGAGAGAAAGAGGGAGAGAGAAAGGGGGGAGAGAGAGAAAGAGGGGAGAAAGAGAGAAAAAGTGAGAGGGAGAGAAAAAGAGAGAGGGAGAGGGGGAGAGAAAGAGAGAGAGAGAATGAAAGACAGGAAAAAAGAGAGAGAATGAGAGAGAATGAGTAGGAGAGAGGGAAAGAGAGATGGGAGAGGGAGAGAGAGAGAGAGAGAGGAGGGAGAGTCCCTGAAGGTTTTTCAACAAACTGCCGTTTCTAATCCTAAAATCCACAAATCAGCAAGGTTTCTAGTCCTCATGGTTGCATGGAACCTCTGCTGTTCCAGAGAGAGCAAAAACCCAAGAAAAAACCTTCTAGTCAGTTTAGTCTAGCGGTTAAGGCATCCAGGAGCTTGTGAGTTCTAGTCCCGCCTTTGGGATGAAATGAAAATCACCTGGTTGACTTTGGGCCAATCACTAGGAGATGGAGAGTTCTAGTCCCGCCTTAGTCATGAAAGCCGGCTAAGTGACTTTGGTGCAGCCCCTCTCTCAGTGCAACCCACTTCACACGGTTGTTGTGAAGAAAATCAGAGGAGAAGAAGAAGTATTAGGGATGTCCACCATCTTGAGTTATTTATAAAAATAAGAAAAGCAGGACAAAAAAATAAATAAAAGGTTCGTATACTCTAATCTGGAACTAAAGAAGGCAGCTTGGCTCCTACTTACAAGCACAAAGCAGATGTTGGAATACATGCTATGGAGACTGGTATTCCATAGTCAAACAAGTTGCTGGGAACGTCCCCCCAGTTCATGAAGGAGACACAGGTGTTGAGGGTGTTCCTGGAGACCTGGCCGAGGGAGGAAAGAGGAGATGCTGTCACCTAGTTGGGTCATGAAAGGTCTGCAAGAAAACAACCAAGTTCAAAGAGCATCAAGGAGCTCACAACTTCAGGATTGTCCAGAACCTCTTTGCATTCTCCAGAGTGTCCATGTGGTACAACCACGTTGCTCTGAGTGAAGATGGGGGTAAAGAGTGGTCTGACTGAGATGGGAGCATGAAGAGACCAGGAGCTCAGGTTACCCAGCCCTTCAACTCACCTCTTTTGTCCGATCATTTGCCAGTTGGATGAATAGGGGAACAAGGCTGTTCAGGATGTTTTCGGTCACATTACTATTATGTTTCTCCTTCAGGAGGAGGCCAAAAATAGCAATGGAGGTATTCCTCAATTCGATGTCCTCCTACAAAGGAAGAGAAACAGGTTAGTCCCTCCAATAGCAGAAAATGGATGTAGCTCAATGCTGAACCGTTGGGTTCTTGGGGTGGTTGGTGGCTGCCATGCAGAAGTTTCTTGAAGTTCGCAAGAGAACACACAAGTTCAGAGCACACCTATTCCCAGTTCAGTGTCCATAGAGATGGTCAATCATCCAGGTCATGGTTGCCCCAAAGATAGGGACTCCAACTCCAATATGCTGGCTGGAGAGTTCTGGGAGTTTAAGTCCTCACCTCTTAAAGTTGCCAAGGTTAAGAAATAGTGATCTAGACCAGTGTTTTTCAATCTTAGCAGCTCCTTCTGGAGTTCTCAGGTCAGCAGAGTTGAAATCTACACATCTTAAAGTGCCTGAAATAAAGCAACACCAATCTAGATTTTCTAGATGTGAAGAATGGTCATTTTTCTAGATAGGGTGTGTGGTGTTCTAGATTTTCTAGGGGGACAATTGGTTTGGTGAAGCTGAAGAGAGTGGCAACCTTCCTTCTCTTCCACCTCATCTAACACTTCTCCAGCTCTCTAGAAGGAATCAATGATTATCTGCAAGCTTACACACTGTTTTAGGTGAGCACAAAATAGTTGTTGCTGAATTATTTCTAAGATTTTTGATAAAATTAGAATTCTGTAGATGGTATCCAGGCCATCTTTGTGGGGGGGGGGGGGAGAGAGAGATGGAGGGAGAGAGGGAGATGGAGAGAGAGAGAACAGGAGAAACCAGTTTGTCGTGATTTGGTTGACTTATGTTAGGGAAATATTTCAACAGGAGCGGAAGAAGATTGACAGCCTTGCATCCATAGATGTCAACATTGAGGAGTCTGAAGAGGAGCTGAAGGGTCCGGAGAGCTTCCTTAGCTACGCTCTTGTCTGGCTGATAGGCACAGTTTATGACTGGCATTAAGACTGGCCTAGGCACATAAAAAGAAAATGTTGGTGGGGTTAGCAGAGACGGCTAAATCAACTGATTCAAGGAAAAAAACACGCAAGTTCCAGACATCGTCAATGGTTGATGGTTGCTACCACTCTTCTCCATTGGCACCTGTGGCTCTGTGACCTTCTTGTGGAACCTTCTCCTCTCTCTGAAATTAAATTTTCCTGTCTTTCTCCAGGGCCTGTTTCCACAATTTCCCTGCAGGTCTTGTTTCTGATGTTCCTTTGTGGTCCTTCACGATGTAAGAATTCTCTTTATGCTTCCTCGCTTTCCCCAAAGACCAGCTGGAAGGGAAGTATCCGGGGGGTCATTGGTTGCCCCCTGTCCTCTTTGGAAAAGCTTGATAGCTCCCCCTGCCTTAAGAAAGCTCAAAACATCCTTAAAGATCCATCTCATCCTGGGACCCCTTTTTTTTGAACTATTACCATCTGGCAGATGGTACAGGACAATAAAAACAAGGACAAATAGGCTGAAAAACAGCTTCTATCCCAGAGCAGTAAGTATACTGAATTCTACTGTAGAATGCAACATTAATGCAATATCAGGGAGTTTCAATTCAATTGCATACAATGTGAAGGTGGTGTATTTTTGTTTTATTTTTATAGGGTTTTTTAAAGATATAATATACAGTGAAGATGGCACTTAATTTCATTCTATGCGGTGCCATGACAATATATTAAGCTATAAAATTATTATTGCTTGGGCTTGGAGATCCTCCTGTTGATTTTGGAGAGGAGTTGACTCCTAATAAGGCCTGACTTGATCCGATGGCCCCACTGCCGAAAGAGTTCTTCTACTGAGTCAGCTGCAGCCTGAACCACCGAGGCTTTGCAATCCACTTGCAGATCCAGGAGACCTGAAACAAATCCAGAAAACAAATGATTTCCGGGATCGACCGGGAGAATTAACCCTGATCAGCGACAGAGCTTCTGGAGAAAAAAATCACCACTTCAAGTGAGGGAACTTTTGAAACTCACCCAGGAAAACTTCTCCCAGTTGTTTGGAAGACACCACATCCGGTTTCATGTATTGCGCGCAGCAGCCTAGACACATAAAAAGAAAACGTTGGTGGGGTTAGCAGAGACGGCTAAATCGACTGATTCAAGAAAAAAAACCACGCAATTCATTGGTTTCCATTTGAAAGAGTCACTTTGGGACTTTACGGGATGGATACAGGGATTGGCTATGTCACGCGGTCTAATGAAAAGAAGGACTAGGGGTAACGGTTCTTCATCTGTTTTTGTCTCCAGGCGTCACCGGAGGCTTTTCAGAAGAGATTGGACAGCCACTTGTCTGAAATGGTAGAGGATCTCCTGCTTGAGGGCTGGACTAGAAGACCTGTAAGGTCTCTTCCAACTCTATTATTTTATATTCTATGACTGCAAACAACCAGCATCCTTGACTAAACCCTAAGCAGCATTGAATCCAGTTAATGCTAGAATGGGAGACCACATGGAAATATTTCCAGACAGAAAACCACTGCTGTAGGGTTGTCTATACAATAGAGAGAGATACAGGCCAGGTAGTCCTCGACTTATAACAGTTCATTTAGTGACCATTCAAACTTACAATGGCACTGAAAAAAGTAGCTTACGACTGCTTTTCACACTTACTACCCTTGCCGCATCCCAACAGTCACGGGATCAAAATCCAGATGCTTGGCAAATCGACTTGTATTTATGACAGTTGCAGTGTCTTGGGGGGTCACGTGCCATCTTCGGATGAGCAAAATCTGGGGTATAGGTATGTAGGTCTTGGCATATTCGGGTCTTCTCCCGTGTAAGGTTGAGAGTGTCTTGGTGCGTTTCGACGAGGTCTCTCTCATTATCAGGCTGGTGCTTTCGGCTTCGTGCTTGTGCAAACAAAGCGTGGTCGGAGCTGCTGTCTATAAATACTGGTGGAGGTGGGGAGTGTTGCTGTGAGCAGGTTGGTTGGCTGTGTGGTTGCATCTTGATTGGTAGATGGAGTGGGTGTTTGCAGATTGGTCGGCTGTTTTGTAGCATCCTTTGTGGGTGTGGTCCTAGTCTTTTGTTCCTGAGCTTTGGCGTTGTGGCCTCTGGAGTTCTGTGATGTGATGTCTTGAGCGGATGGCTTTGATGCAGCATCCCGGGTCTTGGTTTGGCTCCGAGTCCAAGGTCTTGTCATGTTTTCCTGGCGTGTGTCAGCTTGCTTTGTGTGGGGATCGGAGGGGGGCGCAACGGCCAGTGGTGCCAGCATGGTCTGGCTTCTGGATGGTGGTTGTGTTTCATCTGTGGGATGGGTTTGGATTTGAATCTGGTGAGGATGGTTGGTGGTGGCGTTGTGTGTTATCCTGGGTCCGGTGTCAATTTTCGTGGCTGGGACTCGTTTAGTGACTAAGGCTAGTTTCCAGATGTCTGGTAGGCAGGAGGTGTTGTCCCATTTGTTCATGTTGTGGGGGTGTTTCTTTATTTCAATGGCTTCCATAATTATTCTCTTGTTATAGTGTTCGGTTTTGGAGATTAATTTGGTTCCTTCAAAATCAATTTCATGTCCTGTGGTTTTAAAGTGCTGGAAAAAGGAGGAGGTTTTTTCTTCTTTTCTGACTGCGTTCCTGTTTTCCGCGATGCGTGCATTTATTCTCCTATTAGTTTGTGCAACATATGTGGCTGGGCAGATTTTGCATGGTATTTCATAGACTCCTTGGTTTTCTAGATGGATCTTGTCTTTGGGGTTTCTTAAGATGTTGGCTATTTTTTGGTCTGTGCAGAAGGCTGTCTTGATGTTGTGTTTGTGGAGAATTTTGCTGATTTTATCTGTGGTGCCTTTGATGTACGGGAGGAGGGCGATGCCGTTGTCTTGTTCTGTGTCTTGGTTCTTGGGCGGTGTGTCCCTTTGGATTAGGTTGGTAATTGTGTTTCTTTGGAATCCGTTGGAGATTAATACGTTTGTGAGAGTGTGTAATTCAGTTTTCAGGTGGTCTTTGTCAGCTAGGAGGAGAAACAGGAATTGAGAGTGTTCCTGGAGACCTGGCCGAGGGAGGAAAGAGGAGATGCTGTCACCCAGTTGGGTCATGAAAGGTCTGCAAGAAAACTAACCAAGTTCAAAGAGCACCAACTTCAGGATTGTCCAGAACCTCTTTGCATTCTCCAGAGTGTCCATGTGGTACAACCACGTTGCTCTGAGTGAAGATGAGGGTAAAGAGTGGTTTGACTGAGATGGGAGCATGAAGAGACCAGGAGCTCAGCTTACCCAGCCCTTCAACTCACTTCTTTTGTCCGATCATTTGCCAGTTGGATGAATAGGGGAACAAGGCTGTTCAGGATGTTTTCGGTCAGATTACTATTACGTTTGTCCTTCAATCCATTCAGAAGAAGACCAAAAATAGTGATTGAGGTGTTCCTCAATTCGATGTCGTCCCAAGAAGGAAGAGAAACAGGTTAGTCCCTCCAATAGCAGAAAATGGATGTAGCTCAATGCTGAACTTTTGGGTTCTTGAGGTGGTTGGTGGCTGCCATGCAGAAGTATTTGAAGTTTGCAGAAGAACACACAAGTTCAGAGCACACCTATTCTCAGTTCAATGTCCATGGAGATGGTCTATCATCCAGGTCATGGTTGCCCCAAAGATACTTTTGAAAAAGGCAACTAGACTTTGTTTTTCCTTGAAGATGTTTCACTTCTCATCCAAGAATCTTCTTCACGTCTGCTAATCAGAACTGAAGAAGCTTATTGGGTGAAGAGAAGAGAAACCTCCTCAGGGAAAAACAAAGTCTAGGCCATTTTTGCCCTCACCAGCCTTCTAGAAAGGCTAGGAGCCTGAAGAAAGCAAAAAACGGGCCTTTCCCACCCACCCCCACCCCTACCCAGGCTATCCGGAGGTAGGATACAACCTGTTTCCCTACTGCTGGTGTGCCCAGAAGGCCCAAAAATCAGCTGGCCGGCACGCACATGTGCGTCGGAGCTGAGCTTGTATACCCATCAATATGGCTACGTGTGCCACCTGTGACATGCATGCCATAGGTTCACCATCATGGCCCTAGACTCCGCTGGACAAATGGCTGTCTAGTCTCTTCTTGAAAACCTCCAGTGATGGAGCACCCACAACTTCTGGAGGCAAGTCGTTCCCCCAATTAAGAGAATAACAGAATTGAAGGGAACTCAGAGGTCTTCTAGTCCAACCCCCTGCTCAAGCAAGAGACGCCATACCATTTCAAATAAATGGTGGTTCAGGCTTTTCGTAAAAACCTCCAGTGATGGAGCACCCAGAACTTCTGGGGCAAGTCATCCTAAAGATTAATTGTTCTCACAGCCAGGAAATTTCTCCTTAGGTCTAGGTTGCTTCTCTCCTTGATTAGTTTCCATCCTTTGCTGCTGCTTCTCCTTTCAGATCTTCTCTAAGAGGATCTACTTGATCCTTCAGATCTTCCAGGGGTGCACCCATCTTTGTAGAAGAGACACCACTCTAGCTGAATCTGTCCTCTTTCTGCTGGTTGTCTTCTTATCCTTCTTCTATCCTTCCCAGCCTTGTAGACTTTCCAGAGGATGAGGTCACACCTGCTACTACCTTGGAAGCTACTCACTTCCTGCCCCCCATCTCTTACCTCGCTCTAAAAGGTACCCAAGACCTCTAGTGCTAAAAATTTGGAGGAGTGGATATGGCTGTGTCATCCATTCCAGGAGATAATCGAGAACATCTTTCATGATAAAGACGTCAACAACCTCCGGGTGATAAAGAAGCTGAGGAACAAGTCGAGATACGCAGCATTAGCAAAACAAAGGAATGGAACTTTCCTGAGAGCCTCTACTAACTAAGAGATGCCACATTCAGCCATTATTACCACACGCCTCCCACCGACCCGTACGCTCCCATAGAGAGGGACTTCTCAGGGTGCCGTCCGCCAAACAATGTCGGCTGGCGGCCCCCAGGGGAAGGGCCTTCTCTGTGGGGGCTCCCACACTCTGGAACGAGCTTCCCCCGGGTTTACGCCAAATACCCGACCTTCGGACATTTCGTCGCGAACTCAAGACTCATCTCTTTATCCGCGCGGGGCTGGCTTAAATTAGGATTTTAATGTTTAAATTTATTAATTTTAAACGGGGTTTTTTAATATGGGAAATTTTAATCATTGGGCTAATTTAAAATAAGTTTTTTAATTCGTATTTTAAACTTGTATATTGTATTGTCGGTTTTATTATGCCTGTACACCACCCTGAGTCCTTCGGGAGAAGGGCGGTATAAAAATCAAATCAAATCAATAAATAAAATAAATAAATTATGGGGAGAGAAAAAGAAAATACAGTCCTCGTTTAGTGACCGCTGAAAGTCACAACAGCACTGACAAAAGGGACATGTCCATTTTTCAGACTTATGACCAGAACCCTAACCCTTATGACTTAGAACCCTAACCCCTCCCTCCCTCCCTCCCCACCAACAACTTCTGGAGGGAAGCCATTTCACCGATTAACAGAATACCAGAAAACCTTGGAGCTCTTCTGGTCTAACATCCTGTTCAAGCAGGAGACCCTTTACCATGTTCAGACAAATGGCTGTCCAGTCTCTTCTTCAAGAGCTCCAGTGATTTTTTTATATATAAAAGTTTTTATTTTTCCATAACAACAACAAAAAAACACATTCTCATCAAACAATTACAATGTGCTGAAGGGGTGTTTACATATCTTCTTGTGCAATCTCCACTTAAACATCTCTTTCATATACATATCTTATATTGTCTTTTCTAACATATCTTTCCTTCTAACCAATGGTAAAATAAATTCCATATCTCATAATATTGCTTATCTTCTTGAGCTCTAATTTCAAATGTCAATTTACTCATCTCTGCACATTCCATCATCTTCCTAATTATTTCATCTTGCAAAGGTTTTTTTCCTTTTTCCAGTTTTTAGCAAACACAATCCTGGCTGCTGTAATAATATTCACAATCAAATATTTTACATCTCTAGTATATATCTCAGGAATAATTCCCAACAGAAAGACTTCCGGCTTAAAATCTATATGTTTTTTAATCATTTTCTCCAACTATGTGTGTATTTTAGTCCAATATCTTTTTGCTTCAACGCATGTCCACCACATATGGTAATATGATCCAGGTATCTGATGACACTTCCAGCAATTTTCAGATTTATCCTTAAACATTCTGGCAATTCTTGTCGAGGGTAGATGCCACCTGTAAAACATCTTATACAAATTCTCTTCGTATGCTGTAGACATTATCATTTTATAATTATACATCCATAATTTCTGCCAGGCTTCTAGATCTATCCCATGGCCAAAATAACACAATACACGAGCACACAATAGATTTAAACTTAAAGTGAACCGCTCCAATCTTGATTGTAGAAAATATGACTTCAATAACAGAGTGGTTAATGCCTGGAATGCGCTACCTGACTCTGTGGTCTCTTCCCAAAATCCCCAAAGCTTTAACCAAAGACTATCTACTGTTGACCTCACCCCATTCCTAAGAGGTCTGTAAGGGGCGTACGTAAGAGCACCAGTGTGCCTACCGTTCCTGTCGTAATGTTCCCTTTGGTTGTATCCAATTTGTATGGTTATTTCATGCTTATACTTATATATATTGTTGTGTTTGACAAATAAATAAATAAAAATAAAATAAAAAACAAAATTCTTCCCCCAAGAAATCATTGTCTCTTTTACTTGTTCTTCTCCCAATTTTTCCTCTAGTAAATATCCATACAATTTCCTAATCAAATTGTCATCAGGATCTGTTAAAATCTTATCAAAAATGGTTATATTATTATAAAAGCCTTCTGTTTTAGAATAGAATAGAATAGAATTTTTATTAGCCAAGTGTGATTGGACACATAAGAAATTTGTCTTGCTGCATATGCTCTCAGAGTACATAAAAGAAAAGATACGTTCATCAAGGTACAACATTTACAACACAATTGATGGTCAATATATCAATATAAATCATAAGGATTGCCAGCAACAAAGTTACAGTCATACAGTCATAAGTGGAAAAAGATGGTGATGGGAACGATGAGAAGATTAATAGTAGTGCAGATTTAGTAAATAGTTTGACAGTGTTGAGGGAATTATTTGTTTAGCAGAGTGATGGCCTTCGGGAAAAAACTGTTCTTGTGTCTAGTTGTTCTGGTGTGCAGTGCTCTATAGCGTCGTTTTGAGGGTAGGAGTTGAAACAATTTATGTCCAGGATGTGAGGGATCTGTAAATATTTTAACATGTTTATCATATCTGGATTGTATTTGCAAGTAAGAAAACCAATTCATTGTTATACCATCTGCCTCTAATTCTGATTTAGATTTTAACTCACCCTTTTCATTCAACAATTCATTATACCTAACAATATGTTCCTTTCTAAATGTTATTGAATATGAGAATGCCTCAATAGATGATACCCAAATTGGAATTTTCAAAAAATGACTTTCCTTTTTCTTCTCCCAGTTTACCAACAACGCTTCTCTAATTAAATGTCTTCTAAAATATCCCTTTGTTTTAGCTTGTCCATACCATAAGAAAGCATGCCATCCCAACAACAAATCATGTCCTTCCAAAGTCAATATTCTATTATTTCTCAAGGTTATCCATTCTTTAATCCACATCAGACTAGGTGGCCCAAAACTGCCTCTCATTCTTTTGTCTTGTAATAGTTTTAATTTTATCCTTGCTTTCCTCCCTTGCCAAATATATTTCAAGATTATTTTATTCAGTTCCAAAAAGTATCCTCTGCTCAATTTAATTGGAATAGTTTGAAACAAATACAGAATTCTAGGTAGTATATTCATCTTAATTGTTGATATTCTTCCAAGCAATGACAATTGTACATGTTCCCATTTAGCCAAATCTGTCATAATCTGCTGCTTGAGTTTGAAAGAGAACATAATTGTTCTCTTTCGGTGTACTACACCTTGCACTCAAATATATCCCCAGGTATTTAACTTTATTTGTAACTTGCATCTTTGAGCATTCTGCCAACTCAATTTTTTGCTTCATTAACATATTTTTTGTCAAAATTTTCATTTTGTCCTTGTTAATTTTCAACCCTGCCACTTTCCCAAATTCACCTATTCTTTCTATCAGGCAATTTATAGAGTCTAATGGGTCTTCAATAATAAAAACCAGATCATCAGCAAAAGCTTGGAGTTTATCTTCTTCCCTCTGAATTTTCAAACCTTTTATCTCTCTTTCTAAGTTTATAGGCTAACCATCTACCTGGTTTATTAGCATTTTCAAAATAATTCTGTTTTGCCTTTGATTTTTTTTGTACTAGCTCTTCCTTTTCAATCAAAGCCATTTTGTTTTTAAGCGTTTGCATTAATTCCATCATTGTTATGTTTCCCTCCAGCGTCATTTTCATATCTTCAGGAATCTGGGGTAAGTTTGCTTTATACAAATAGTGTTTCACGTCTTCTTCATCAATTTCCTCTTTTCCATATAATGGTGTGTAAAAATTCTGAATCACTTTTTTCTTTTCATCATTCACAAATTGAATCTGGCCTTTATCATCTTCTAATTGCACTATTCTACGATTTTCTTTCTCTTTTTTAAGTTTATAGGCTAACCATCTACCTGGTTTATTAGCGTTTTCAAAATAATTCTGTTTTGCCCCTTTGATTTTTTGTACTAGCTCTTCCTTTTCAATCAAAGCCATTTTGTTTTTAATTAAATCCATTCTCATTTTAATATCTTTTCTCTCTGGAAATATTTGTAGTTCTTGTTCCCATTTCCTGTGATCATTTTCTAGTATTCTAAAAGTTTGTTTTTTCTTACGGTTCCTTTTCCCTACATAGTCTATCATCAAACCTCTTACGTAAGCTTTCATTGTATCCCAACAATTTTGAATTGAGGTATCTTCCTTTTTATTTTCTTTAAAGAAAAAGGTCAATTTCTTCTCTATTCTTTGTACAAGTTCTTTATCTTTTAAAATCATAGTATTTAAAGTCCATCTAGATCTTTTCCTTTGGCCTTTCCATATCAGCATCATTGGGTTATGATCTGCTCAGGTACTAGCTTCTATGTCAATTTTCCTTCTATTAAGACTAATTTCTGTTGTCATCCATATCATGTCTATTCTAGGCCATGACAAATGTCTATTTGAATAAAAAGTGTATTGTCTATTCTCTTGATCCCTTTCTCTCCACACATCCTTTAAATTCAGTTCCTCTACCATTTTGAAAAAGGATTTCGGGAGGGTCTTTCTATTTTGCCTGGTTGTTTTTTGTGTTTTATAGTCCAACTTTACATCAACTACACCATTAAAATCACCAAGGATACAAGTATTTTCACAGTCCAATTCAACAATTTTCATATACAGTTTTTTATAGAACTTTTCTTGATTTTCATTAGCAGCATATATTGCTATTAGAAGTATTTTGGTTATTTCCAACATCAAAATTCTTCCATTCTCATCTGCCTATATTAAATTTGCCCTAAGTGTCTCTTTTATATATATGGCTATACCTCTTTTCTTGCATTGTGGTAGTGAGGTGAATACTTTCCCTACTTTAGGTTGCATTAATAATTGTTCATGCTGTTTTTTAATATGTACTTCCTGCAGACATATTATATCCAATTTCAATTTTTCTAATTTATGAAATGTTTTCCTCCTCTTAATAGCCTAATTTAATCCATTTCTATTTATTGATATCCATTTTCTCTCTTCCATTTCTATACTTTATAGTTAGGATTTATCGCTCTCATAGATCTAGGTTGTCGACGTGGCTTAACTTCAACCTCACCACCCACAACACCTTCTTTAGCGAGCAGGGCTAGTAGCTCTGACTCCTGTAATTCAATCAATGAAACTTCAGCACTTGTATCTCCTCTCTCTTTAAAAAATTATGCATAAAAATCCTTGGCTTTATCTATTGTATCTATTCTGTATTTTTGCTATTGCCATGTGAACAATAGGCCCTCTGGTGCCAACCATCTGTAATTCACACCTTTCTGCAATAGTATCTTAGACAGAAATTGATATTCTCTTCTTAATTCTCTTACCCTTCTTGGGACTTGTTTCAATACAATAATTTCTTTACCTTTATATTTCAATGTTTTGTCCCTTGTTGCTTGTAAAATTTGCTTCAAATGTTTTTTAGTAAATCTTATGTGAGCTTCTCTAGGAAGATTATTTCTTGTTGCATATCTTGTGTGTACTCTAAAATCTCATCAATGCCATCAAGTGCCTTTTCCTTGCTAATTTTTAACAATTCAGCCAAAATTTCTGCCATTTTGTCTGCCAGGTTCTCACCTTTCTGTTCCTCTATATTTTGAAATCTAAGAAAAAAATCTGTTCTATCAATCTCCCAACTTAAAGCAGCAGCTTTGTCTTTTTCCATTTCTTCCAATTACTATCAATATTTTGAATTTTTTTATCCCTTTGTTCCTCTCTCTCCTCTACTTTTTGAAGTCTATCCTCATAATATTTCAACATCTGATCAACTTTCTCATCTGTTTTTTCTGTTCTCTGCTTAATCTGTTCCACTTCTACTTGCAGTTTTTGAATCCCCTCTAGAATAAGTTGAAGAGAAGCCTCTTTTTCCCTCTCTTTTTCCTGTATAAGCATCGATTGTATTGTTCTTTGAGATCCTGTTGTGAGGAGGGGGGGACTGGGTTCGCTGTGCCATGTGTAGCTCCTTTTCTACTCATTTTTTATGTATAGAAATGCAAACACAGAAAATCCAAATTGTAATCCAAATCAATAATAAAGAGAAAAGTTTCCTTCAGACTCTTCCATGTCTTAATCCAAAAGGAAGGGGAAAAAAAGAAAAAAGAAAAAGATTAACAAAAAGAAAAAAATAAGAAGAGCGAATAAGCAAAAATTCAAAAGAATCCAAGAGAGTAAATATGAAGGGAGAACGAAAAGTAAAAAGATGAAAGAAGGGAGGGCAGAAAAAAAATTCTTCTTTCCGTTGTTATCTCTTTAAACTCTTCCACAACTTCAAGTTTCTAACCATCGAGTTCTGGTGAACCCTGGCAATTGTCCTTGAGCTCCAGAATGTTGGGGTGCATCCCAAGGTCTCGTCACCTCCGAGAAAAAAAACACCCCGATGGTCTTCTCCCGGAGATCGGGGCGGCGCAGGTAGGAGTTGGCCTGTCTAAACAAGGTCTTGAGCTCCACTTTAGAGAAGCTGAACAAGATCCTAAAAGAAGAAATATGGAGAAATCTGCTGGTTAGGGACAAGAAAATCACCAAGCTAGAGAAATCATGATCTGAATTATCAATAAATGAATTACTCAATGAATTACTCCATTTAGAGAATTTCTCACCCTCTTTCTCTGTCTTTCTCTCCCTCCCTCTCTCCCTCTCCCCTTTCTCTCCCTTTCTCTCTCTCTCTCTCCTTCTCTGCCTCCCTCTCTCTCTCACCCTTCCTCTCTGTTTCTCACTCTCCCCTTCCCTCCCTCTCCTTCCCTGTAACCTTCCGTCTCTCTCACTTTCACCTTCTGTGTCTCCCTCCCTCTCCCTCTCCTCTCTCTCCTCCTCTCTTTCACCTTCCCCCCTCTTTTTCCTCTCTTTGCCTCTTCTCCTTCCTCTCCCTCTCCCTCTCCCCTCCCCTCCCCTCCCCTCCCTCTCTCACCTACTGCCACTTGTAGCCAAGCTCTTTTGACTTTTAATCTCTTACCAGACCAGATGGAAGATGGCTTCGAACAAACTATCTGGGGTCACCAGCATATCCCAGCATCTAATCATCTCCAAATCATTGAATTCCTCTTGGTAGCCAGCACAGATGATCAGATTTTTGATCGCTTGCACTGTGTTACTAAATCAAAAAAAGGAACAAAATCCGACTCTCCTGCAAAGGCCAAGCTTGCACTGACACCAATCGGCCTCCCGCTGCTGTGCGAGATAGCTCCAGGTTTCACTTTGCGGCTTGTGCAGCAACCACAAAACACAATGCAAAACAAACAACAAAAAGAACAACAAACAGTCCCCCCCCCATTTTTTTCCTTCTCCTTCAAGTAATAGAGTTGATTATTAGAACTGAGGGTGGTTTGGTTAATTCCAGGTTTCCTTGGTCTGCATAGCATAATGTAGAATTTGTAGGAAGAGAGAGAGAGAGAGAAAGAGACAGATAGAGAGATAGAGAGAGGGAGGGAGGGAGAGAGAGAGGGAAGAAGGGAGGGAGAGAGAAAGGCTTTCCTAGGATCAAATCATTCCCTTCTCTCCACTACCAAGAAAACATTCCAGGTGGTCCCTCCAACAGTTACATTTTATGAATGAGATATTTTTGCATCTATGGAGAAAAATGGCGCATTTCATTCAGTCCATCCCCAGAAGGCCTGGCCTTCAGCCACAGCTCCCCCAGGATGGGAACTCATGGGATTGGGTAGGGGATTAAGAATTTACATCCCCCAGAGCTTCCGGGATGGAGTCACACTGGTGTGGTGTAGAAAGACGGGACTCCAATCTTTTTGCCCAATTTTTTGTGTCTGGAGACCAGCAATGGTAAAGTTGGACCCTGTAGAGGACAGCAAAAGAAAAGGGAACACTTGGAGGCGACAGGGTGAAGGGTGATCCCCCGCCATGGAGGGTGGATTCCCTGAAATCAGACACAGAAGAGACCAGCTGCTTCTTTGGCTAGGTCGAGAGGCCTGACGGCCTAAGCAAGTGGTGAGCAAGTGAAAGAGGGATAAACAGCAGGAAGTATCAGAGGTAAAAGTTTAAGCAGAAATAGGACACTGTACTACTTCTCTAAGCTGAGGAAATCTGCCAAGAAGTGGCTGAGTGAATCCCAAAGTGTGAAGAGCGGCGCCTAAGCAGTGGGAGCAGAAAAGGGGGAAAAAAGTAAGCAGAAAGAGACATTATCGAATGGACCGAGAGTATTGTGAATGACGATCTGAAAGACTGCCGTGCTTAAAGACTGGGAGATTTGCTGTAATAGAGACAATTGTGTGGGATTTATACTGAGAGCAGAGGAACAACAGATCGTTCTTGGAAAGGAAAAAAGAGAGAGAGAGAGATGAAGAAGCTGTGGAGAAGGGACAGTGACTGTGCAATTTATTGATAGCAACCATCTCCCATCTCGAAGAACGCTAAGTAGCAGTGACTCTAGAAAGCATAAAGATTAAAGAAAGAAAGAAAAAACTGATTACTAGGGTGATAACTCTGGAGTGGGATCTAATTATAATCAATTGGCTATCTTTTATGTCTTATATATATATTGATATATTTCTATACCTTTTATTGAATAGATTCTATTAATTGTTTCCCCCCCCTTTTTCTATATACCTACATTTAATTATAAGATACTTTCTTTTTTATAGATTTATAAATTGATTATAGAATTGGTCTTGCTTCTTTGTTCATTATATTTATAGTTATATTTGTTAAACTGGATTGATTTAAGATATTAATTTAGGATTAATTTAGGATATTGAATGTTTGATTTCAAATAGACAAAAATAGGTAAAAATAGTACTGCATATAATAGTGTCAGGTTTGGAAGCCATACTAGGCCAAAGGCTTCCATATGCTACCACAATTCTCTGCTGTGGGAAAAGGGAGGAGGGTGGTAGTGCAAGGGATGATTAAATAAAATTGAATGAAATAAAATGAAATTCAACAGTGAAAAAAGTAAGGTTCTACATTTAGGCAAAAAAACCAAAATGCACAGGTACCGTATATGTGGTACCTTGCTCAATAGTAGTACCTGTGAGAGGGATCTTGGAGTCCTAGTGGACAACCATTTAGATATGAGCCAGCCGTGTGCAGCAGCTGCTAAAAACGCCAACACAATTCTGGGCTGCATAAACAGAGGGATAGAATCAAGAAGTGTTAGTGCCACTTTATAATGCCTTGGTAAGGCCACACTTGGAATACTGCATTCAGCTCTAGAAAGAGTGCAGAGAAGAGCAACAAAGTTGATTAGGGGACTGGAGGCTAGAACATATGAAGAACGGTTGCAGGAACTCGGTACTCCTTGTTTAATGAAAAGAAGGACTAGGGGAGACACGATAGCATGTTCCAATATCTTTTATTTATTTATTTATTTTATTTTGTCACAACAATATATGTAGGTATCATACAAGAAGATTATATAGTAAATAAACACATATATGGGTAAATATAAGGAGGTATAAGCATATATATAGGAAGAAGAAAAGAAAAATAGGACAGGAACGGTAGGCACGTTTGTGCGCTTATGCACGCCCCTTATGGTCCTCTTAGGAATGGGGTGAGGTCAATAGTAGAAAGTTTTTGGATAAAACTTTTAGGATTATGGGAAGAGACCACAGAGTCAGGTAAAGTATTCCAAGCACTGATGATTCTGTTACAGAAGTCATATTTTCTGCAATCTAGATTAAAGCGGTTGACATTAAGTTTAAATCTATTAGTTGCTCTAGTATTATTGCAATTAAAGCTGAAGTAGTCTTTAACAGGAAGGACATTACAATAGATGATTCTGTGAGTTAAACTTAGGTCTTGTCGAAGGCGACGGAGTTCCAAGTTTTCTAAGCCTAGGATTTCAAGTCTGGTGGGATAGGGTATTTTATTGTTTTCAGAGGAATGGAGAACTCTTCTTGTAAAATATTTCTGGACACGTTCAATTGTATTGATGTCAGAGATGTGGTGAGGGTTCCAAACAGGCGAGCTGTATTCTAGAATTGGTCTAGCAAATGTTTTATATGCTCTGGTTAGTAGTGTGGTGTTTTGGAAAAGAAGCTACGCAAAATTAGGTTTACAACTCTTAGAGCTTTTTTTGCTATGTAGTTGCAGTGGGCTTTGGCACTTAGATCATTTGACATGAAAACTCCAAGGTCTTTAACGGGATGGGGGTCGTCTGTAAGGTAATGTCCATCTAGTATGTATTTAGTTTTTGGGTTCTTTTTTCCTATATGTAAGACTGAGCATTTGCTGGTTGAAATTTGAGCTGCCAATTTTTAGACCAAGCGGATAGATGATCAAGGTCGTTTTGAATGATAGAAGTATTGTCTGTGGTGTTAAATAGTTTGACATCATCAGCAAAGAGAACACAATTACTTGAGATGTGGTCACAGAGATCATTAATGTATAGTATAAAGAGTGTTGGTCCAAGGACGCTGCCTTGAGGAACGCCACTCTTGACAGGAACAGGATTTGATAAAGCATTGCCAATTTTGACCACTTGTTGTCTGTTAGACAGAAAAGCAGATATCCATTTGTGGAGGGGTCCTGAGATGCCATAGGATGTTAGTTTTAGGAGAAGTTTATCGTGTACTACTGAGTCAAAAGCTTTGCAGAAGTCTATGTAGATTGCATCTATTGATTTGCCTTGATCGAGATTTGAAGTCCATATGTTTTTGCAGTGGAGAAGTTGTAAGTTACATGATAATTTTTTCCTGAAACCAAATTGTTTGTTGGAGAGTAGGTTGTTAGTTTCTAAGTGTGAGGTAATGGATTGGTTGATGATAGATTCCATGACTTTGCAGGTGACGCAGCAAAGGGAGATCGGTCTGTAGTTTTCGACTAAGCTGGGGTCTCCTTTTTTGAAGATAGGGATGACTGTGGCTAGTGACCAAAGTTTGGGAAGAGAACTGGTATTGAATGCTTTATCAAAGATAATACTTAGGGGTTCTGCTATATTAATGGAAAGTTTTTTTAAGAAGTATGCACATAGTCCATCGGGTCCAATAGAAAGCGATGGTTTTAAGTTGTGAAGAGCTTTTCCAACATTGTCTTCTGTGAAATCTGTATGAGTTAAATCATCATAGTCATTGCTGGTTCGTTTGTGGAATGTCGGATATGTGTTATCGGAGTTAACAAAAACTGAGCCAAAGAAAATGTTGAAAAGGTTTGCTTTGACTGTTTTGTCATTGCATTCTTTGTTGTTAGAATCTTTTAGTGGTGGGATGGATCTTGAGTCTTTAAGTTTATTGTTGACAAAATTAAGGTCGTAATTGGCTTTTTTGAAGTTGTAGTTGGGAGTACTGTTGTTATGACAATTTAAGTATGGACGTATATTGAGACGAAAATCTATCATGCAGTGGTCACTGTTGGAAAAAGGTTCTTTAATTTGTAGTCCGTAAATTGAGTTTGAATTGTTGCAGAAGATGAGGTCAAGGTAGTTGTTGAGTCTTGTATTGTTAGTTACAAGTTGTTCAAGACCTAGGTTTGTAACAGTGTTGTATAGTGTAGTATGGATTGGGTCAGTTGAACATTCATTAGTTGTCCAGTTAATGAGAGGTAGATTTAGGTCACCCAGGAAGATGAGAGGATATGGGCAAGAGGTAGCCCATGTTAGGATTGAGGTTAGCATATTTGCATGGGTAATGTCATAGTCAGGGGCTCTGTAGCATAGTAAGAATCGAAGAGTAGTGTTAAGGGATAGATCGCATACTATAGTTTCAGGAAGAGAGAGTTTATGTGCTACTTGGATATTTTTTAGATTCAGTGACTTTTTGTAAAAGATAGCCACTCCGCCACCTCTTCGGTTTTCACGATCTGATCGATAGACTTGATATTCTTTGTTTGAGATAATGGAGTCAGGAAGGGATGAGTTCAGCCATGTTTCACAAACAAAAATGATATCAAATGTGCCACTGTTTAATAAGAGGATAAATTCAGGTAATTTGTTGACTATGCTTCTTGCATTTATCAATTTGCATTTGAGATCTGAAGTGATTGGTGTTGAAGAGGTAAGGGGCGTGCATACCTAGTTTTGGATGTTAGTAGGTTGGGGGTTGTGTACAACAGATGGTTGTATAGATAGTTGGATGGTAGTTAGGTTGTTTGGATGGATGGTTGATTGGATGGATGGTTGGGTGGATTGTTGGGTGGCTGGTTGGATGGCTGGTTGGATGGCTGATTGGATGGCTGCTTGGATGGCTGTTTGGATGGCTGCTTGGATGGCTGTTTGGATGACTGTTTGGATTTTTGGTTGGATGGCTGTTGGTTGAATGGCTGGTACGATGGTTGGTTGAATGGGTGGTAGGGTGATCGGTACTTGATTGAATACTGGGATGGCTGGTTGATTGTTATGGGTGATGGGGGGTTTGGAGGTGATTTTTTGATTGTAGGTTTTATTTTTTATGCAATCAGCACGGTAGTCGATGTATAGGTGGATTCACCATTGTCTTGTTTTCTTTTAAGTTCTGTGCGAAGTTCACGAGAACGTATCCATTGTAGAAAGGATAGATCAGGACGTGATCTAAGTTTACTGTAGGTAGGGTTGGATTTAGCAATTGAGTTTATGGTATAGATGATAGATGATATCTCGGGTATAGATGATATCTCAGGGGTTGCCACAAAGAAGAGGGAGTCAAACTATTCTCCAAAGCACCTGAGGGTAGAACAAGAAGCAATGGGTGGAAACTGATCAAGGAAAGAAGCAACTTAGAACTAAGGAGAAATTTCCAGACATTTAGTACAATTAATAAGTGGAACGACTTGCCTGCAGAAGCTGTGAATGCTCCAACACTGGAAATATTTAAGAAAATATTGGATAACCATCTGTCTGAGATGGTGTAGGGTTTCCTGCCTGGGCAGGGAGTTGGACTAGAAGGCCTCCGAGGTCCCTTTCAATTCTGTTGTTGTTGTTATTAGACATAACAACATATTTTCCTGCAGGTCAAGGTCAGGCTGGGTTCGCATCTGGAGAAGGAGTGGTTGGAGTGATGCTTCAACACGGGACGGATGGGGATTGGAGAATGTGACCAACAGTAGGGTCATGAGGGTGGAGATTTTGGGGATTGTATGACTGAGGAGCGAACCAGAAACCCCAGTTTCAGTTTTCATCCAACTGTGCCAGTTTACCTATGCTAGTAAATGAAAGATGCTGGTTTCAGAGTCTTTTCTACAGGAGGGGTTTTCAGGAACGCTGACAAGTTGATTGGTATATTAATAGTGGATAGTAAACAGATTTTATATTTGATTAGATTACATTTGCATTCTATTTAGTATAATCTTGGTAGAGATAAAAAATAGAGATATAATATAGGATTAAACTCTGTATGGTATGGTGGAACAATTTCTTTCAAGTACTCAAAATGTCAAACACATCCACAGTTACGAAAACAGTTAAGAAAGCAACCACAGGAACAGCCTCACCTGCAGGAAACAAATTAACAATGGATATGTCAAGTGCTGAGAAACTAGGATCAGTCCCAACGTTGCAGAATATACAAATAGCATTAAACATGATTCAGGAATTAATGACGAGTTTGTGACTAACAACCATGAAGAAATGAAAGGAGACATTAAAAAATTGGATAATTAGATGGAAAAGATTCAAGAAACAATAGCAAAAAACAAGCAAAGAATTAAACAGGTAGAGACAAGAACAGAACAAACCAAAAAGAAGCTGGAAGACACGGCGGAGAAATTAATAGCAATAAACAGAGAGATGGAAGAGACAATAATCCATTTAGAGTTAGAGAGATCTTCTTTCTACTTAAGATTCCAGAACGTAAAAGAAAATAAAGAAGACCTGTGTAACCTCATGATGGAAGTGTTGGTGGAGTCGATGCAAATGAATAAACAGGAAATCCAAAATAATATTGACGAAGCATATCATGTACATATCAACTATGCAAGTCAACACAGACTTCCTTGTGAAGTTCACGTAAGGTTTACAAAAAAATCAGTACGGGATGAAATTTATAGAAGAATGAGAGAAGAACAAGTAATCTATACGGGAAAGGAAATTATTATACTAAAACAACTACCGAAAAGGGTTCATGATAAAAGAAGGAATTATCAGTTCGTCTCCTCAAAATTAATAAAACAAAGAATTAACATTTTGTTGGTTAGTCCCTGAAGGTATGTTTATATCTTGGCAGGGAAAAAAATAAGAGTAGACACGGTCCACAAAGCCCAGGAGTTCTATGAACAATGTTTTGGAGAAGAATCGGACAGCAGGAAGGAACTTGAATCAAAGAGCCAAGAGGAACACCTGACAGAGGAAAATGAAACAGACCAAGAATTGAGAGAGGCAACAAAACAGGGACCACAAGAAAAAGAAGGAATATAGACGAGACACCAAAAGGAGATAAGAGAAGCAGGACTGACTAATAAGTAGCAAGACAGAAGAAGAGGTGAATTTGTTCTCAGTTAATATAAACGGATTAAATTCACGCATAAAAAGAAGACAGACAATAACTAAATTACAAAAATTAAATATGGATATCATATGCCTACAGGAAGTGCACATACAAAAGGAAAAAAGTTGTATTTTGGAAGCCCCCAAGTTTGAAAAATTATTTACATCATGAGCTGAATCCAAAAAATGGGGAATAGCAGCATACATAAAGGAATGGCTAAGGCGTAAACAATTGTTCGCAGACAAAGAGGGAAGGACATTACTGATAGAAATTTATATAAAACAAAAAACCACGTGTTTACTGGACCCGTGCCCTTCCTGGTTGGTGCTGGCCACTCAGGAGGTGACACGAGGCTGGCTCCAGGCAATTACGAGCGCTTCCTTGGTGGAGGGAGTCTTCCCGACCGCCTTGAAAGAGGCGGTGGTGAGACCCCTCCTCAAGAAGCCTTCCCTGGACCCGGCTGTTTTAGGTAATTATCGTCCGGTCTCCAACCTTCGCTTTGCGGCGAAGGTTGTAGAGAGTATGGTGGCATATCAGTTTCCCTTACACCTGGATGAAACTGTCTATCTAGACCCGTTCCAGTCCGGCTTCCGGCCCGGTTACAGCACTGAGACGGCTTTGGTCGCATTGGTGGATGATCTCTGGAGGGCCAGGGATAGGGGATGTTCCTCTGCCCTGGTCCTATTAGACCTCTCAGCGGCTTTTGATACCATCGACCATGGTATCCTGCTGCGCCGGTTGGGGGGATTGGGAGTGGGAGGCACCGTTTATCGGTGGTTCTCCTCCTATCTCTCCGATCGATCGCATGAGCAGTGTTGACAGGGGCAGAGGTTGGCCCGAGGCGCCTCACTTGTGGGGTGCCGCGGGGTCGATCCTCTCGCCCCTTTGTTCAACATCTATATGAAGCCGCTGGGTGAGATCATCAGTGGCTTCGTGTGAGGTACCAGCTGTCGCTGATGACACCCAGCTGTACTTTTCACACGGGCCACCCCAGCGAAGCTATCGAGTGTTGTCCCGGTGCTTGGAGGCCGTCACGGGTCTGGATGGGGAGAAACAGGCTCAAGCTCAATCCTCCAAGACAGAGTGGCTGTGGATGCGGCATCCCGGTACAGTCAGCTGAGTCCTCGGCTGACTGTTGAGGCAGTCATTGGCCCCGATGGAAGGGTGCGCAACTTGGGCGTCCTCCTGGATGAGCGGCTGTCTTTTGAAGATCATTTGACGGCCGCTCCAGGAGAGCTTTCTACCAGGTTCGCCTGGTGCGCCAGTTGCGCCTTTCTAGACCGGGATGCCCTATGCACGGTCACTCACGCCTCGTGACGTCTCGCCTGGATTACTGCAATGCTCTCTACATGGGGCTCCCTTGAAGGGCATCCGGAGGCTGCAGTTAGTTCAGAATGCGGCTGCAGCGGGTTATAGAGGGAGCCCTCGTGGCTCCCGTGTGACACCAATCCTGCGCAGACTGCACTGGCTACCTGTGGCCTTCGGGTGCGCTTCAAGGTTTTGGTAACCACCTTCAAAGCGCTCCATGGCATAGGGCGGGTTATCTGGGACCGCCTACTGCTGCGAATACCTCTCACCGACCGTGCGCTCTCACAGAGGGACTCCTCAGGGTGCCGTCAGCTAGGCAGTGTCGTCTGGCGGCCAGGAAGGGCCTTCTCTGTGGGGCTCCCACCTCTGGAACGAACTCCCCAGGACTCCGTCAACTTCGGACCTCAACCTTCCGTCGCGAGCTCAAGACACATTTATTCATCTGTGCAGGACTGGCTTAGATTTTAAATTTATAGGGGTTTTAAATTGGTTTTAATATTTATATTTATATTTTTTAATAATTTGGCATTAGAATAAGTTTTTTAATGATGATCTTAATTATAAATGTTTTATGTGCCTGTGAACCGCCCTGAGTCCTTCGGGAGATAGGGCGGTATACAAATATGAATAATAATAATAATAATAATAATAATAATAATAATAATAATAATAATAATAATAATAATAATAATAAAAGAGTAATCATTGCAATTATATATGCACCAAATATAAGACAGAAAGAATATTATAGCAAATTATACAAACAATTACTAACACTAGAATTTGATAATATTTGTATACTAGGAGACTTCAACGGAGTGGTAGACCCAAAAAAAGACTATAAAACAGGAACAAAAAAGAATCACGATAGGAAAACACTACCAACAGTATTTTTTGATATGATCCAAGAATTAAATTTGAAAGATACATGGAGAGAAAATAACCCACAAAAGACCCAATATACTTTCTTCTCCAATCCCCACCAATCATGGTCCAGAATAGACATGGCATGGATGGACCGGGAAACAGCAAAAGAAATATTGGAAATAGAAATTGCAATGAACATCTGGGCGGACCACAGTCCAATAAAAATTAAATGGAAAGGAGAAATAAAAAAGAAAGGGAGGTGGACCATGAGCCAGAGGGTGATTAAGGAAAAAAGTTATATTATATATGTAAAAAAACAGCTAGAATTATTTTTAAAAGAAAATTGGAATGAACAAACTACCAACAAAAATCTATGGGACACACTAAAAGCATACGCGAGGAGTATATCGATTGCATATACAGCCCAAAGAAATAAAAATAAAAAGAAACAATATACAGACCTTCAGGAAAAACTGGGAGAATTAGAACTTAAATTACAAGAACAACCCTAAATCAGGAAATTAAAGAACAGAAAGAAATTACCAAACACAAATTAAATCTAATTACACAGGAAGAAGTGGCGCAAAAGATTAGAGCAGTCAGACAAAACTATTTCGAAAATGCCAACAAACTGGGTAGATGGCTTGCTCATAAATTAAAAAAAGAGCAGGCAAAGAAATTAATATGAAATTTAGAAGATGAAGAAGGGACAGTACACTTTCAGAAAGACAAACTACAAGCCATAGTAACAAATTACTTTCAAGCCCTGTATAGATAAGAAAAAATAGATGAAAATGATGTTAAGATATATTTAAGAGAGAGGAGTCACCCAACTATACCAGACCTAACTAAAGAAATATTAAATGGGAAAATAACGACAGCTGAGTTGAAAAGGGCAATACAAAAACAAAAAATAACAAAATTCCAGGCCCAGACAGAATCCCAGCTGAATTTTATAAGGAATATCAAGAATTATTAGATAAATTATTATTACAAACATATAATGAAGTATTAGAGAATGCAAAGATACTAAAATCCTGGACGGATGCTTTAATAACACTTATTCCCAAAAGTAATACCGAAAAACAGAAGATTCAGAACTATTGGCCGATCTCGCTGTTAAATGCTGATTACAAGATATTTATGGCCATAATAGAAGAGAGGATTAAAGGTATATTAAATGAAATTATTAAATCAGACCAAAAAGGTTTTTTGCCCAATAGATATATCAAAAATAATATGATCATAAATGTATTTGAATATTATGAAGCCTACGCAGATAAACAAGTAGCTCTGATATTCTTAGACGCGCAGAAAGCTTTCGACAACCTGAACTGGGACTTTATGATCAACCAATTAATAGAAATGAATTGGGGGAAAACTTCATAGAAATGATTAGAGCAATTTATTCCACCCAAAGAGCAAAAATAATTATAAATGGTGAATATACGGAAAGCTTTAATATAGAAAAAGGAGTACGACAGGGATGCCCTCTGTCCCCCCTATTATTCATTCTATCCATAGAAATATTAATGTCACAAATTAGAGAAAACTCAGAAATTAAAGGATTACAAATTAAATCACAGGAATACAAAGTCCAAGCATTTGCCAATGATCTGGTATTCATTACTGAGGAGCCCCTAGAATCTGGACAATTATTATTTGAAGATATAAATCAATTTGGCAAAGTGGCAGGGCTCAAAATAAACAAGGATAAAACTAAAATGTTGACCAAAAACCTAACAAATAAACAAATTGATAAATTAGGGGAGAAAGTGGGGATTTAGAGAGTCAAAAAAATTAAATATTTAGGAATACAGTTATCGGCAAAATGCACCACAATAAAAAAAGATAATAATGACACACTGCTACAAAAAATTCAAAAGGATTTAGAAATTTGGTCTAAATTGCAAATATCAATGATTGGTAGAATTTCAACGATTAAAATGAACATACTACCCAGATTGTTATATCTGTTTCAAACTATACTGATTAAATTAGAGAAAAATTTCTTCAAACAATTAAATAAAATCACATCAAAATTTGTTTGGTCAGGGAAGAAACCTTGTATTAAATTCAAAATATTGCAACATAGCAGAAGTAGAGGTGGCTTTAGTCTCCCAAATTGGGAGCTCTACTATCAGGCCACAAAGCTAACATGGCTTAAAGAATGGATCCAGCTACAAAATGAATGAGTACTAATGATAGAAGGCCATGATCTCCAGATTGGTTGGCACAGTTTTCTCTGGGATGGGAAAAATAAATACCATACGTATTTTCAAAGAGACTTATTAAGAAATACCCTTCTACAAGTTTGGGAGAAAATTAAGAAGGATCATTATACAAAAGTCCCAGTTCGGCTATCAACTATGGAAGCAATATCACACCCAAATACCACGGATTTGAGCAAAATGATAAGATATGCAGAGCTACTCAATGAAAAAAGGGAATTAAAATCAATTCAAGATTCGAAACAACAAGGATTAAACATGGAATGGTGGCCATATCTACAAATAAAAACCAGATTCAAGAAAGATCAGGAGCAATATGGCATATATAGAGATAAAATGGATACAGACAAAATTCTATTAGGATCGGGGCGGGGGAATGATCACAAAAATTTATAATTTCCTCTTAAAATACAAAATGGAAGATGAAACAGTAAAATAAATGATGAACATAAATTAAATCTGATAATTCAAGAGGAAGTGGCATTGAAAATAGAGATGGCCAAACAAAATTATTTTGAGCATGCAAACAAGGTGAGCAGATGGTTAGCCTATAAATTAAAAAAGGAAAAAGATAAAAGAACGATTCAACATTTGAAAGATGATGTTAAGTTTGGGCAATGACGAGGCAGGAGACGATATAAGTGACAACAGCTCTATAATTTATTGTGATCCCAGCAAAAACCAACAGGCAAAACCCCTCTTTAAATAGTATATTGGCTGAGGCATCAGCCAATCAGCAACGTGCATTTTCCCGCCCAAATTTCCCTCCTAAAATTCAAATACATTACACTCCTCCCCTCCCAGAACACATTGTACCATATTTACATAGTTTTTTGCATAACATTTGCATGTTATTTTTCCATGTAGTCACGCTGGTAGACAGGGCGTCTCCTAACTCTTTCTGACCTGTGCAATTCATTCCCTGGGAGTGAGTCGAGCTGGTCGGAGGAACTGTTTGTTCCTCCCAGCTCCTCCTCTGGGCCATCCGGCCCTGGATTATTGGCAGAGTCATCCCTGCTGTCCTCTGGAGGAGCCGGTTGGCGTCGCTGGACTCCTTCAGACGCAGCTAAGTCCTCCGATCGCCTCGGGGTTGAGTTAACTGTTGGTTCAAATATTGGGTAGTCAGGGTCTGGCTGTTTGGTTTCTGGATTGTTTTGTATTCTTTTTCGTAATTGATCTATGTGGCGTCTCCACACTCGGCCATCCCCCATGTCCACTATGTATGACTTTGGGCCGTCACTCTACAATTGTTCCTTTAGCCATGCTGGGCCCTCACTATAGTTATGTGCCCATACCGGGTCACCTGTTGTCATTGTTCTGGTTTTCCTTTGTGCTTTGGTACCCATCAGAGTATGTTGGGTTTAACCGATCTAGGGGCACGAGTCTTCTACCATTAATAACTCCGATGGGCTGCGGCCGGTGGTCACACAGGAGTTCTATGTTGGACTGCCAGGAAGGTATCAATTTTGGATTGCCAATCTCCTGGGCTAATTCTAGATAGCGCTTCCTTGGCACTGCGTGTAACGTTCTGCAAGTCCGTCGTCGCTGGTGGAAAGGTGCCGAGAGGACATGTCGGATGCCCTCTCTGCCAAGTACCCTCAAACTGGGTGGCCGAATTGTGGGCCATTATCGGACACTAGAGTGTCGGGCAACCCGTGTGTCACAAATAGATGCCTCAATACTGTGATTACAGCTTCTGTTGTGGTTTTCATGAGTAAAATTTCTAACCACTTGAGTAGGCATCTACCACAATTAAGAAGGTCTGCCCATGGAACGGCCCGCAAAATCTATATGGATCCTGGACCAAGGACCCTGGGGTTTCTCCCAATCCCTTATGGGGCTGTTGGGGGTAGTGGCCTTGATTCTTGACATGCTTGGCATTTCCTACCCGTCGCTAATGTCTTTATCCATTTGTGGCCACCACACAACTTCTCGCTAGGCTTTTCATCCTCACAATCCCGGTGGCCCACATGCAATAGTTCCAACACATGCCCTCGTAATTTCTCCGGAATAACCACTCTATCCCCCATAACAGACAACCCCTTGTACCGACAGTTCCAAACGCTTTTTGTAAATTCTTTGATCCCGGTGCAGTGGGCCATCCTCTGCACCCAACCGATCACAGTTCTTATGACAATGTCTTTGTAAGATGCCCTAGTCACTTCCGTAGATGTGACTGGGCCAGAGTCCAAAGAGTCACAAGACGGGTCGGGTCTTCAATAGTCTCTGGCAATGGCATCTACTTAAAGCGTCCGCATGTCCCAAATCCTTGCCCGGTCGGTGAGACAGTTTGTACAATATGCTGCCAGGAAAATAGTCCAACGGGTCAGCCTGGGTGATAATGCAACTGGTGTTGGGCGGTCCCCGCCAATAGTCCCAATAAAGGTCTGTGGTCTGTGACTATTTCAAATTGCCGCCAAACAGGTACTGTGGAATTTTTAACCCCAGAAACTATAGCCAGGGCTTCCGGTCTAGTTGGCTATACTGCGGACATCGTGCGGGAAAAATATGCGATAGGGGCTTCTGAACCATTCGGTAACCTGTGGCTGAGGACAGCCCCTACCCCATAGGGTGATGCATCACAAACTAGTACTAGTGGCAATGTCCCATTGTACTGAATAAGAAGGCTATCGCTGGACAAGAGATTCTTAACTCCTTCAAATGCCTTAGCCTCAACCCTGTCCCAAGTCCAAACAGCTTTTTCGCTAGCAGTTTATGTAGCGGTTCGGCTTGTTGCCTTATTTTTAAAAATACCGATAGAAATTTACAAGCCCCAAAATGCTTGTAATTCTGTTTTGTTTTTTGGGGTTGGGGCCTTTCTAATGGCTCCCACTTTGCTCTCCGTTGGGTGGATGCCTTCCTTATCTATCCGGTAACCCAAGAATTCTACAGATTCAACTCCTATCTGGCATTTGTTGAGTTTAACCTTAAGCCCTGCAGACCTGAAAATGCCCAAAACCTTCCGCAATCTGACCCCTAATTCTTCCAAGTTTTCTGCCGATACCAGTACATCGTCGAAATATGGAACTACTCCTGGTAGACCTTGTAGGAGTTGCTCCATTAGGTTTTGGAATAACCCGGGGGCTACACTAACTCCGAACTGAAGTCGAGTGCATTTAAAAGTGCCCTGATGTGTGACAATCGTCTGCGCTTCAGCCGTTCCATTGTCTACCGGTAATTGTTGGTAGGCTTGAGCCAGATCAAGTTTGGCAAAGACCTGTCCCTGCCCTAACGAGTGCAACAAATGTTGCACTACGGGAACGGGGTAAGCACTCTTTTGCAATGCTTTGTTAAGCGTTGCCTTATAGTCAGCACAAATCCGGACTGATCCGTCCGGTTTGACTGGGGTCACTATTGGTGTCTCCCATTTTGCATGGTCGATGGGGACTAGTATTCCCTGGCTTACTAATTTGTCTAGTTCCCTGTCAATCTTGGGTTTGAGGGCAAACGGGACCCTCCTAGCCTTTAATCTAATGGGAGCCACCTGGGGGTCCAAATTGAATGAGATGGGGGTCCCCTCGTACTTGCCCAGGCAGTCTTGGAAAACGTCCTCAAATTCTCTCAACAATTCATCCTTCAGGTTGACTCCGCTTCTGTGAACCCCGGTTGCTTCCATGCCCAAGGCTCTGAACCAGTCCAGACCTAGCAAACTGGGCAGGTTTCCATCTACGATGGTGATCGGCAGGGTTTTCTTGAATTGTCCATATTTCACTCTGACGGACGTGACTCCTCGAACAGGGATTCGGTTCCCCTGGTAGTCTTGCACTCTCAGCTTTTGGGGTTGCAGCTGGCTTTCACAGCCTGGCAGGTCCCTGCGATTGTGTCCCAAGACATAATCGTGATTGATGAGCCGTATCCACCTCCATTTTACACTGCACTCCTTGATATATGTCTTGGTGAATATTTTCTTTTCTAGCCGATGTGGCCCACTCTCACAGTGGTCTGATTCAACCCTTTTTGAATTGGCCAATCCTGGCTGAACCCGCCTGTTGATTGGCCGGTTTGAATCTTTGGCGGAAGGTTGGGAGGCCCGACAGGCCTGAGCTATGTCCCTTTCTTTTCACACTGCCGACAAATTGCGTCTTTGAACCTGCAATTTGTCGTTGGTGTTGGCCTCCGCAACTCCGTCGGTTGCCTCTCTCCGCCTCCCGTGTGAAAACCTCTTCCTCTTCCTCTTCCTCTTCCTCACCGTCCGATTCGGCCTGGATTTCTTCGCTGTGGACTGGCGTTGCTTTCGCGCGGCATTTGCGTGTTCGGCTTTTGTAAGGTTTCGCCGCTTTGGTGGACATCGTGAGCCCTGGCCTCATCCAGGGCTATCGCCAGGGTTAGGTTGCTCGACAGCAGCCGCCTCTGTAGTCGGATGTCCCTGACCCCACAAATGAGTTGTTCTAATAAAGAGTCCTCCAAGTCTCTATACTCACAGTGGTTGCGGCTTTCCTTAATGCGGCCATGTACACGCTTATCGATTCCCTCTCGCTGAACTCTTTTCATCTGTAGCGTTTGCCATGGCACCGACTGTACCGGCATTGGTTCCGACAGCAATTCGGCGGTATCGAAGACTTCTGGCCCACAGTGGCTCAGGAAGTAAGCGCGCTTCCGATTATCCGATACTCCTTGCAGTTCGTTAGCTTCAAGGAAACACTTGAAATGAGCCATGTACGACCCCCATTTCTCCTTGGCTGGGTCGAATGGCACTGGCGGCGTATAGCTAGACATCGCTATGTATCCGCTCTTAATACTGGCTGGGTTTTAAACTAAGTCGCTCCTTCAGCTCTTTTCCTAGTCTCACTGCCTTCAAAATCCCACCTTCGTCGCCAATGTTAAGTTCCGGCAATGACGAGGCAGGAGACGATATAAGTGACAACAGCTCTGTAGTTTATTGTGATCCCAGCAAAAACCAACAGGCAAAACCCCCTCTTTAAATAGTATATTGGCTGAGGCATCAGCCAATCAGCAACGTGCATTTTCCCGCCCAAATTTCCCTCCTAAAATTCAAATACATTACAGATGAGGAAGGGAAAATCCAGTGGTGGGATTCAGCCAGTTCGCACCAATTCGGGAGAACCTGTTGTTAACTTTCTGAGCAGTTTGGTGAACTGGTTGTTGGAAGAAATCAGTAGGGCAGAGAACCGGTTGTTAAATTATTTGAATCCCACTACTGGGAAAATCCAATACAAAAGAGAAGATAAGAAACAAATAGTACATACTTTTTTTATTTGAAACTATATACACAGGAAGAAACGACAGAAGCAGAAATTCAAAATTATTTAGAGGAAACAAATGTATGCAAATTGACAGAAGAACAGAAAGAAGTATTAAACCGGCCAATCTCTGAAACAGAATTTGGAATGGCAATACAAAGACAAAAAAACAATAAAATGCCAGGCCCAGATGGAATTCCAATTGAATTATATAGGAGTATTCAAAAACAAATAGGAGGATTAATGCTGGAAATATTCAATGAAGCACTACAACATACGAACATACCCCAAACATGGACAGAAGCATTAATTACACTTATACCTAAGGAAGATAAAGACCAGCCATTAGTACAAAACTACAGGCCTCTTTATTGAATTCTGACTATAAAATATATATGTCAATTATTGCGGAAAGGTTAAAAACAATTTTAGATAAATATATACACCCAGATCAAAATGGTTTCCTGCCTGGTCAACAAATCAAAAATAATACCCGGACCATAATTGACATATTAGAGTATTATGAAGTACACCCAGAGAAACAAGCTTCACTGGTTTTCCTTGATGCTCAAAAAGCTTTTGATAATTTAAATTGGAGATTTATGATACAACAAATTAAAAGAATGGAATCCGGATCCAAATTTGAAAAGATAATTGAAAAAATATATTCAAAGCAAACTGCAAGGGTGATTGTTAATCAAGACACAACAGATAGATTCGAAATAACAAAAGGGGTATGACAAGGATGCCCGCTTTCCGCACGTCTCTTTATACTATCGTTAGAGCCATTCTTTAAAAAAATTAGGGAAGATCAGGAGATAAAAGGATTGAAAATAAAAAATGAGGAGTATAAACTGCAATTTTTCGCAGATGATATGGTTTTTATTATTGAGGAACCTTTAAAATCAGGCCCCAAATTGATTAAAAAAATAGAAGATGTTAAGTTCGGGAAGTAACGAGGCTGGAGACCAGGGTAGTGACAACAGCTCTTTAATATATGGTGAACCCAGCAACCAGGCTGGGGAAAAACCTCTCCTTATATACAGTTCTACCGGCGGCTTTAACCAATCAGCAACGTGCTTGTTTCCCGCCAAAACCATTTAAAGATACATTACACTCCTTCCCCCCAGAAAACACTTTACCCATATTTACATGATATTTACATATTATTTTTCAACGTAATCACGCAAATAGACTGGGCGTCTCCTGACTCTTTCGGACCTGCGGTACATTCCTGGGAGTGGGTCGAGCTGACCGGAGGCTGTTTGCTCCTCTCAGCTCCTTCTCTAGGCCATCCGGCCCTGGATTAGTGAGAGTCGTCCCTGCTGTTTTCTACTGGAACCTGTGGGTGTCGCTGGACCTCCGGAATTTCAGCTAAGTCCTGCGAGTTCTCCGGGTTTGAGTCAGCTGTGGAATCAAACATTGTGTAGTCAGGGCCCGTTTCTATTGATTCAGATTGTTCAGCTATGCGTTTTCGTATTTGGTCTATGTGGCGCCTCCATACACGGCCGTCCCTTAATTCTACTAAGTATGATTTGGGACCTGTTCTGTTTAGGATTTGTCCTGCTATCCAGGTTGGGCCTTCACCATAGTTGTGTGCCCACACTCGGTCGCCTATGTCCATTTCTCTTGTTCTTCCTATTTCCCCCTTGTAACCCTCCGGCGTATAGTTTGGATGTAGACGGTCTAGGGGGCACCTGAGCTTTCGGCCCATTACCGAACCGGGGCCGTTGGGGGTAGCGGTCTGGACTCCTGGCAGGCCTGGCATTTCCCTACCCTTTCAGCAATTTCTGAGTCCATTAAGGGCCACCACACATAGCTTCTCGCTAAACCCTTCATCCTAACGATCCCTGGGTGACCCTCGTGGAGGAGGTCCAACACCCTTTTCCTCAATTTTTCTGGGATCACCACTCTATCCCCCCATAGCAGGCACCCCCCTTGAGCCGACAGTTCCCCACGTTTTTTTACAAATTCTTTAAAACGCCGCCCAGCGCGGCCACCTCTTGTACCCAACCGAGTACAGTTCTCAAAGTAATGTCGGTATGATGCCCGAGCCACCTCCTTAGATGTGACTGGGCCAGAGTCCAGAGAGTCAATTAACAGTATGGGCGTCCCCGGAGTGGGGTCTTCGATCGCCCCTGGTAGTGGGCATCTGCTTAATGCGTCCGCATGCCCCAACTCTTTTCCCGGCCGATGCTGCAGTTTGTAGGAATAGGCGGCTAAGAAGATAGTCCATCGGGTCAATCGTGGCGACAGTGCCACAGGCGTTGGGCGGTCGCCAGCCAGTATCCCTAACACTGGTCTATGGTCTATCACAATTTCAAAGTCTCTACCAAAACGACTGTGAAACTTTTTACCCCTGACACAATAGCTAGCGCTTCCTTATCCAACTGGCTATAGTTCCTCTCTGTCGAGGACATCGTTCTGGAGTAGAAGGCTATTGGGGCTTCTGTGCCATTTGGAAACCTGTGGCTGAGCACAGCCCCCACCCCGTAAGGGGAAGCATCGCATACTAATACCAATGGCAATGAGCTATGATATTGAACCAGTAAGCTATCGCTCGAGAGTAGGTTTTTTACTGCTTCGAAAGCCCTAGCTTCCGACTTTCCCCAAGACCAAGCAGTATTCTTTCCCAGTAACTTATGTAGCGGCTCGGCAACGGTTGCCTTATTTTTTAAAAAGACCGCGTAAAAATTCACTAGACCCAGGAATGCCTGTAGCTCTGTTTTGTTTTTGGGCGCTGGAGCCTTTCGTATTGCCTTGACCTTGCTTTCAGTGGGGTGAATTCCCTCCTTGTCTATTCTGTAGCCCAAGAACTCTACGGATTCTACCCCTATCTGGCATTTGTTCACTTTAACCTTTAGACCGGCTGACCGGAAAATGCCCAGAACTTTTCTCAACGCTCCCCAATTCTTCTAAATTTTCGGCTGATATCAATACATCATCGAAATAGGGACTACCCCGGAGCCCTTGCAGAAGTCGCCCATTAAATTTTGAATAGACCAGGTGCCACACTCACCCCAAACTGTAACCGGGTACACTTGAAAGCACCTCTGTGAGTCACAATTGTCTGGGCTTCGCTGTGTTGGCGTCTCACGGGCAGTTGTTGATAGGCTTGAGCCAAATCTACAAAAACTTTCCCTTGCCCCAGCGAGTGCAGCAAGTGTTGCACCACGGGACCGGTAAGCGCTTTTCTGCAAGGCTTTGTTTAACGCCGCCTTGTAGTCAGCGCAGATTCTAACTGACCCATCTGGTTTCACTGGGTGACGATTGGCGTCTCCCACTTTGCGTGATCGACTGGCACCAGAATCCCTGACTGATGAGCTTGTCTATCTCCTTGTCAATCTTAGGTTTAAGGGCAAAAGGACCTCCTTGCCTTTAACCTAATGGGGGCTACCTGGGGTCTAAATTGAAGGAAATAGGGGTCCCTTGTACTTGCCCAGGCAGTCCTTGAAGACATCTTGAACTCATTCATGAGTGTGTCTTTAGGTTAAAGTCACTTCTGTAGATGCCAGTCACTCCCATGCCCAATGCACGGAACCAGTCTAGTCCCAACAGACTTGGCAGGGTCCCTTCGACTATCGTGATGGGCAGGGTCTTCTTGTGTGGTCCGTACTCGACGCGGACGGAGGTGGTCCTCGAACAGGGATGCGATTCCCTTGGTAGTCGTGCACTCGTAGCCGCTGTGTTTGCAGTTTGCGCTTGGCGATTCTCGGCAAAGCTTTTGCAAAAGTGTCCCAGGACATGATTGTGATCGCTGACCCGTGTCCACTTCTAGTCGGCACGGCACTCCTTCGATTTTCGGTTTAGTGAAGATTTTCTTCTCGACGCGGGTTGCTGCACGGCCTATGATCACGGTCGCTCGATTTGAGTTCGCGCCTTTTGTTTTGACCAATCGCGGGTCGCCTTGCCGATCCCGCTCTGATTGGTTGGTTTGAATTTTCGGAAGGTTGGGGTGCTCGACAGACTTGAGCCAGGTGCCCTTCTTCTCGCACCGCCGACATGTAGCGCCCTTGAACTTGCATCGTTGACGCTGGTGTTGCCCTCCGCAACTTCCGCATTCATCCCGGTCTTCTTTGCCCTTCTCTCGGTGAGGCAAACTCCTTCCTCATCCTCGCCGCCTGATTCGGCTGGATTTCTTCATTATGGACCGGGGTTGATTTGCGCTCGCCGTTGGCGTGAGTGGCTTTGCAGGGTTTCCGCCGCTTGGGTGGACATCTCATGAGCTCTGGCTTCGTCCAGGCGTTTGCCAGCGTTAGATTGCTTTTTGATAGCAGCCGCCTCCATAAGCGCATGTCTCTGACCCCACGGATGAGTTGCTCTAACAGCTCCTCATCCAAGTCTCGGTACCCACAGTCCTTGGAGGCTTTTCGCAGGGCGGCCATGTAATCGCTGATGGATTCGCCTCTTGCTGTCTGCGCTCCCCAAATTCAAAACGCCGTACGTATTTGGGCGGTGTTGGCGCGAAATGGTTCTTCAATAGATTTTGCAGAGTTTGCCACGGTACCGATTGTACGGCGTTGGCTCTGCCAGGGCTTCCGCAATGTCGATGACCTCAGGACCGCAGTGGCTCAGGAAATATGCCCTTTTGCGGTTGTCTGGAACTCCTTGCAGTTCGTTTGCTTCTAGGAAGCTTTCGAAACGGGTCATGTACGTTCCCCATTTCTCCCTGGCTGGGTCAAACGGTGCGGGCGGAGTGTAGCTGGCCATCTCCGCGTTTCTGCCCTGAGTTTGCTGGGTTCGGTTCTCCGTGCGTTCAGCTTGTTCCTGGTGCTCTTAGCCTCGAGATCCCACCTTCGTCGCCAGTGTTAAGTTCGGGAAGTAACGAGGCTGGAGACCAGGGTAGTGACAACAGCTCTTTAATATATGGTGAACCCAGCAACCAGGCTGGGGAAAAACCTCTCCTTATATACAGTTCTACCGGCGGCTTTAACCAATCAGCAACGTGCTTGTTTCCCGCCAAAACCATTTAAAGATACATTACAGAAGAATTCGGCAAGATGGCAGGTTTAAAAATCAATAGGATGAAATCCAAATTACTAACAAAAAAAATCTCAAAAAAACAAGAGACAGAATTAGAAAATAACATGAACATTCAGATAACAAAAAAAAATAAAAATCTAGGGATTTGGCTAACAGCAAGAGGCTCCTCAATCAAAAAAGACAACTATGACAAATTAATACTGCAAATTGGGAAAGATTTGGAAAACTGGAAGAACTTACAAATTTCATGGATGGGAAGAGTGGCAGCAATAAAAATGAATATCTTGCCCAAAATTCTGTTCCTCTTCCAGGTTATACCGATAAGAATAGAATTTTTTTTTGACGTATTAAATAAATTGACCTCAAAATTTATATGGCAAGGAAGAAAGCCTAGAATTAGACTAAAAACCCTACAGGATACTAAAGGTGGAGGGGGGGGAATAGCCCTACCAGATTGGAAAATTTATTACCAAGCAGCATGCCTGACATGGTTAAAGGAATGGATGGAGCTGGGAAACAAAAGAATTTTAACAATAGAAGGGCATGTCCTACAGAGAGGATGGCCTGCATTCTTGTGGGGTGAAAAGTACAAAACTCATGGGTGTTTTAGGAGACACATAATTAGGAATTCATTATTATTCATTTGGAATAAAATCAAAAAACAACATTATACGAATATACCATCTTGGATTTCCCCCAACGAAACACTAACACATCCAAATTTAATAGACTGGGCTAAAATAATTAGGTACAGGGCCATATCAAATGAATTGGGAAAATTAAAAACAAAACAAGAATTGGAACAAGATTTGAATAGGGAAGTTGAATGGTGGACGTCCTTCCAAATTAGAACAAAATACAAAGAAGATACAAAAACTAATCAGATACAATTGGAGCTTATTCGTATTTTATGACTATCATTAAGTGTTCTACCTTATGATCCTTGATGAACATGTCTTTTATGTACTCTGAGACCATATGCACCAAGACAAATTCCTTGTGTGTCCAATCACACTTGGCCAAAAAAAATTCTATTCTATTCTATTCTATTCTATTCTATTCTATTCTATTCTATTCTATTCTATTCTATTCTATTCTATTCTAATCATGATACCCCTAGTCCTTCTTTTTGCTGGCCTGGACATTCCTGCAACCATTCTACATAGTTTTTAGCCTCCAGCTCCCTAATCATCTTTGCTGCTCTTCTTTGCATTTATTTTTTATTTTATTTATTTTGTCACACAGTATATATAAGCTTAAGCATGAAATAATATACAATATATAAGCATATATATAAGTATGAGTATGTAATAATTATATTAATTGGATATAACGAAACAATAGGACAGGAATGGTAAGCACGCTTGTGCTCTTATGCACGCCCCTTACAGACCTCTTAGGAATGGGGTGAGGTCAATAGTAGACATTTTTTGGTTGAAGCTTTGGGGATTTTGGGAAGAGACCACAGAGTCAGGTAGTGTATTCCAAGCATTAACAACTCTGTTACTGAAGTCATATTTTCTGCAATCAAGATTGGAGCGGTTCACATTAAGCTTAAATCTATTGTGTGCTTGTGTATTGTTGCAATTGAAGCTGAAGTAGTCTTTGACAGGAAGGACATTGTAATAGATGATTCTATGAGTTAAACTCAAGTCATGTCGAAGGTGGCGGAGTTCATTCATTCATTCTAAAGCCTCAGTATCTTTTTTGTATTGTGGTGAACAAACTAGATGCAATATTGCAAGTGTGGTGTTACCATGACATCTTAAAGTGGTACTAACACTTCACATGATCTTGATTCTCTCTCTCTATTAATGTAGCCTAGGAGTTCAATTTCATCTGGCATGATCTGTTTTTGACCCATGTTGGCTTGTGGTTATAACTTGGCTTGCTTTATTTATTTATTTATTTATTTTGTCACAACAATATGCATAAGCATCATGCAAAAAGATTATGTAGTATATAAACATATATATGAAGAAATATAAAGAGGTATAAGCATATATATATATAAGCTTCTAGGAGTTTGCAGATCTGTTGCTTGAATTCCTTTTTCAGGCTCTTCCCAAATACTGATGTCAGGCTGATTGATCTGTGATTTCTTGGATCTATTTTTTTTTTTTTTGAAGAGGGAAACCACACCAGCTCTTTTCCAGTCCTCTGATAGTTCCCCAGTGCTCCAGGATCTTTGAAAATATGGTTCAGTAGTTCTGAGATCATGTCTGGCAGCTCCTTCAAAACCCTGGGATGTAATCCATCTGGACCTGGTGATTTATTTATTTATTTATTTGCATTTATATCCCGCCCTTCTCCGAAGACTCAGGGCGGCTTACACTGTGTTAAGCAATAGTCTTCATCCATTTGTATATTATATACAAAGTCAACTTATTGCCCCCAACAGTCTGGGTCCTCATTTTACCTACCTTATAAAGGATGGAAGGCTGAGTCAACCTTGAGCTGGTGGGACTTGAACTTGCAGTAATTGCAAGCAGCTGCTGTTAATAACAGACTATCATAGCAGTCTGAGCCACTAAATGACTTTGAACTCATTTAGAGTTGTTGGAAGAAAAATTAAGTCAGGTTCCAAGCTGGGAGAAAAGCGCTGGAAATAAAATGGAGGCTGATTGGAAAGGACTGTATTTATTGATGAGCAGAACCAACCACAGCCTGCATTTCTGGGACAGCTGACAAATTAGCTTGATGAGTGCAAGGAGTTTTATAGTTTATAGCATTTTATAATTTTGAGATTTGCTTTGTGTATTTTTATGGGAATGGAGGCTTGACGGTTAGCAATAATCCTTTATTAACAACAAACTAACAGCGAGTAAAACTAGGGCAATATTCCCGAACAAACCAACTTCACTCACAGCTGCTACTTATATAGCAGCTATCACCTGTTGGCCAATGATGGCCACTCATTTATAAGCCACTAGGCAACGATTCTCTAGCCTCATACGCTGCACTCCTCCGCAATCGTCCCGATCGACGCAGTTCAGGACTTCCAGCAGGTTGAACAGAAGGAGGTAGCTCTGGAACCGCAGGAACAACCGGGACCGATGCGGGCGATACCGCAGGAGGGCTGGAAGGCGGCACCGCAGGAGGACTGGAGGGCAGCACCTCAGAAGGGCTAGCCGACGGAAGTGTTGAACCATCCGATAAAGTAGCTATCGGAAACTTTGGTTGTAGTGAGATATCGAAATTGCCGACCAGCTGAAGAGTAGGAACCGAAAGTAATCCATCAGGAGTCCTGCCAGGCGAATCTTGGGGTATTGCAGGGGCAATAAATTTACATCCCCGAATCTGGTCCACATGACGCCAAATCCGCCCATCCCCGAGCTCCACCCTATAAGAACGAGGCCCGTCACTTGGACACCGCCCGCAACCACAAGGGATAACCCCCATGGTTCTGGACAAAAACCTGTTCCCCCTCAGTAAAGGTCCTGATACGGCTAGTTGAGGCCAACGGGGTATCAGAGACATAATTGGGATGTAATCTGTCTAGGGTCGTTCGCAGGCGCCGGCCCATAAGAAGCTCGGCTGGGCTGCGATTGGTCATCGGACATGGGGTAGTATGTTGCGCCAAGAGATATTTTGTTAATTTCTCCTGCCATGTTCCCGATCCAAACCGGGTCAGGGCATCCTTAACAGACCGGACAGCTTGTTCAGCCCGGCCATTACTGGCCGGATGGTAGGGCGCAACCTGGGCATGCCTAATGCCCAAACTAGCCATGAACATCTGAAAAACGGCCGAGGTGAACTGTGGCCCGTTATCTGAAACTACGACATCAGGCAAACCGTGGGTGGCAAACAATTTGCTCAGCGCCCGTTTGATAGCCTCAGACGTGGTTGATGCCATAAGAACTGCCTCCACCCAATTAGAGTAAGCATCAACCACTATCAGAAAATTGTGCCCATGGACCGGGCCAGCCAGGTCGATATGAACCCGGGACCAAGGGCTTCCAGGGACCTCCCACCTCGTAGGCATGGCCGCAGGTGGCACAGCCCAGGACAGTTGGCAACTCTGGCAATTTTCTACCCATTCTGAGATGGCCTGATCCACTTTAGGCCACCAAACATAACTGCGGCCTAAAGCTTTCATCCTGGCAATGCCCGGATGACCTTCGTGTAGGTATTGCAATACAGAGGTGCGTAAGGGATGAGGGACCACTACCCGACTGCCCCACAGTAAACAGCACCTCAAGACAGACAGCTCACATTGCCTAGTCTTGTAGGGTTGGAACTCCCCGGGCAGGCGGTCTTGTGGCCACCCCCGTCGTACCCAATCCAGAACCTGTGCCAGAATAGGGTCACGCTTGGAATGATATGCAATATCATCTGCAGTCATCAAGGCAGGAAGCTTATCCACAAAAAAAATGGATGAGGCAGGGGCTGGGTCCTTGTCCCCCAAAGGGACCGGACAACGGCTAAGGCCATCTGCCTTGGAAAGCTCTTTCCCAGGCGATAGATCAACCGATAATTGTACGCTGCCAAAAAATAGACCACCTTAATAGGCGAGGAGACATGATCTGAGGGGTCTGTTTGTCACCAGCCAACAACCCCAAAAGAGGCTTATGATCAGTGATCAATTGAAAAACGCCATAAATGTAATCATGAAACCGTTAACGGCAGCTACAATGGCCAGAGCCTCCTTGTCTAGTTGACTATAATTCCTCTCTGCCGACGACAGAGTCCGAGAAAAATAAGCAATTGGAGCCTCAGATCCATTTGGTAGTAGGTGGCTCAGAACAGCCCCTACGCCATATGGAGAGGCATCACAAGCTAAAGTAAGGGGGACACTGTCGCTATATTGGACCAACACGGCATCCGAGGTAAGGAGAGCCTTGACAGCAGCAAAAGCAGAGGCCTGGGCTTTGCCCCATGACCAAGGAGTCCTACCATCGAGTAACCTATGAAGAGGCTCTGCCACAGAAGCCTTATGGGGCAGGAACACGCTATAAAAGTTAAGGAGTCCCAAGAACGACTGCAAGTCTGCTTTGCAGGTAGGAGTAGGGGCATTTTTTATCGCCTCCACCTTTGACGGGGTTGGATGCAACCCATCAGCATCAATTAGGAACCCCAGGAACTCAACCCTAGGCACCCCGAATTTACACTTAGACTTTTTAAGCTTAAGGCCCGTCTGTTAGAAACGGGTAAGAACCTGTCACAGGCAGCTAATAAGGGCATCCTGGCTGGTGGCAGAGACCAACACATCGTCAAAATATGGAACGACTCCAGGTATGCCCTGCAAGAGCCGCTCCATAAGACTCTGAAACAACCACACTAATCCCAAACTGCAGGCGGCGGCATTTAAAAGCGCCCCTGTGAGTGACAATGGTTTGTGCAGCCGTCGTGGCATCATCCACAGGAAGCTGCTGATATGCTTGTGCCATATCTAACTTAGCAAAGATAGACCCCTGGCCCAAAGAGTGGAGAAGGTGTTGGACTACAGGAACTGGATAAGGGTGTGCCTGCAAAGCACGGTTCAATGTGCATTTAAAATCACCACAGATGCGTACCGAACCATCCGGCTTAATGGGGGTGACAACAGGAGTCTCCCACTTAGAGTGGTCGGTGGGCTCCAGCACCCCTTGCGCAATCAACTTATCCAGTTCCTTGTCCACCTTTGGACGCAGCGCAAAAGGCACCCGTCGAGGCTTAAGCCTAATAGGAGACACCTGGGGATCAAGGTTTAGAGATATAGGGTTGCCCTTATATTGACCCAGGGAATCAGCAAATACCTCAGCAAACTCAGACATCAGAGCCTCGAACCCATCTGTGGTGGTAGAATGAATGCCGGTGATGTTAAGGCCCAATGCTGAGAACCAATCCAACCCCAATAAGCTGGGTAGGTCACCCTTAACTACAAGCAATGGGAGGCGACCGGAGAAAACACCTTTCTCCACCCGAAGGCGGGCACCTCCAAGAATGGGAATATCGTTCCCCTGATAGTCCTTCAGTCTGGTGGTAAAGGCAGTCAACCGACTTTCAGTGAAGCTTGGAGCTATCTTCTGTAAGGTGTTCCAGGCAATAATAGATTTAGAAGAGCCTGTGTCCACCTCCATTTTACAGGGCACCCCCTCCAACTTGATAGTAAGAAAAATTTTCTTGTTGGAGCCAGTCGAAGCCTGGCTGATCGACACTGCAGGGTTGGTGTTTCCTCGGTTCACGGTGAAGCAATCATCTTGGGACACAGGAGGACCTCTCTGGAACTGTCTAACCGGACGAGGACCTGATGGAATATTGTCCAGTGGGGTAGAACGACAAACCCTAGCCAGATGTCCCCGTTTGCCACATTTGCAGCAAACTGCAGTTTTGAAACGACACAACGAGCGAGGGTGATTCTTTCCGCATCCCAGGCAAGGCGCCGTCTGTGGTTTCCGCTCTGTTGGCCGCTTGGCTCCCGGGGCTACTCGGAGGCGGCCCACCTCGTCTTCCTCACCCTCAAATTCCTCGGAGAGAACATCGTCATGGTGAATGGAAGCAGAGTGGGCCACCGTATGTGTGGCCGGAACCCTATGCATCTCCACCGATGATTTCTCTGACATTTCATAAGCACATGCCTCATCCAAGGCAGACTGGAGGGTAATGTCCATTCTAGATAAAAGATGGCGTTGCAATCTCAAACTCCTCACGCTGCACACCATCTGCTCAAGAAGGGAGTCATCCAAGTTAGGGAACTCACACTCTATAGCAGCGGTCCGGAGAGAAGCCATATACAAGTTGATGGACTCCCCGTCCATTTGAACCCTCTGGCGAAAGGTAAACCGTCTGGAAATGCGCGAAGGAGCTGGTGCATAATGAGCTCGCAATGTGCCCATCAAGGTGGCCCAAGGCACCACAGAAACTGATTGAGGAGCCAACAGAGCTCTGGCCGTTGCAAATATTTGTGGGCCACAGGCATTCAGGAAATGGGCGTGTTTCCTATCTCCTGAGAGCTCGGTGAAATCGTTGGCTAGGAGATAACAGTCAAAACGCTCAACATACGCATCCCACATCTCGTAGGCTGGGTCATATGGAGCGAAAGATATCTTAGCCGCCATGGAGCAATGTGGATTGACAAGAATAGAGGATAAATAAACTCCCCTACCGTAACCAGTACTCAACCGTCGCCTCAGGTATCCCACCTCCTCGTCGCCAGTGCTTCATTCAAAGAATGAAGAAGGGAATGGAGGCTTGACGGTTAGCAATAATCCTTTATTAACAACAAACTAACAGCGAGTAAAACTAGGGCAATATTCCCGAACAAACCAACTTCACTCACAGCTGCTACTTATATAGCAGCTATCACCTGTTGGCCAATGATGGCCACTCATTTATAAGCCACTAGGCAACGATTCTCTAGCCTCATACGCTGCAGTGGGTTAATCCTATCATGTCCTAAAGGTCATGTCCTGTCCTTAAACCCATCACCTGGAGCTGAAGATGCTTTGTTTATAAATAGATTGGCCCTGATTTCTTAATGGGCACAAAAGATCCATCTCTAAAGATTTTAGGCATCTACTGGAGGTTGTTGCGGGTGCTTTCTGCCTTTTCTCCATTTCCTTATGGGAAATATAATATCCTGCTGCTTTTAATAGTCCCCCAAATATTTCATTCTTTTAGGGGGGGGGCTTCTGACAGAGTGTATAGGTGTTCCCTTACCATTTTCTTGTCTATTTTGAGTTTTATTCCTAATAAAACTATACTATATTACTATAGTATATGTACTATATATAAGTATGAGTATGTAATAATTATATTAATTGGATATAACGAAACAATAGGACAGGAATGGTAAGCACGCTTGTGCTCTTATGCACGCCCCTTACAGACCTCTTAGGAATGGGGTGAGGTCAATAGTAGACAGTTTTTGGTTGAAGCTTTGGGGATTTTGGGAAGAGACCACAGAGTCAGGTAGTGTATTCCAAGCATTAACAACTCTGTTACTGAAGTCATATTTTCTGCAATCAAGATTGGAGCGGTTCACATTAAGCTTAAATCTATTGTGTGCTTGTGTATTGTTGCAATTGAAGCTGAAGTAGTCTTTGACAGGAAGGACATTGTAATAGATGATTCTATGAGTTAAACTCAGTCATGTCGAAGGTGGCGGAGTTCATTCATTCTCTAAAGCCTCAGTATCTTTTTTGTATTGTGGTGAACAAACTAGATGCAATATTGCAAGTGTGGTGTTACCATGACATTTTAAAGTGGTACTAACACTTCACATGATCTTGATTCTCTCTCACTATTAATGTAGCTTAAGAGTTCAGTTTCATCTGGCATGATCTGTTTTTGACCCATGTTGGCTTGTGGTTATAACTTGGCTTGCTTTATTTATTTATTTATTTTGTCACAACAATATGCATAAGCATCACGCAAAAAGATTATGTAGTATATAAACATATATATGAAGAAATATAAAGAGGTATAAGCATATATATATATATATATAAGCTTCTAGGAGTTTGCAGATCTGTTGCTTGAATTCCTTTTGCAGGCTCTTCCCAAATACTGATGTCAGGCTGATTGATCTGTGATTTCTTGGATCCATTTTTTTCTTTTTTGAAGAGGGAAACCACACCAGCGCTTTTCCAGTCCTCTGATAGTTCCCCAGTGCTCCAGGATCTTTGAAAATATGGTTCAGTAGTTCTGAGATCATGTCTGGCAGCTCCTTCAAAACCCTGGGATATAATCCATCTGGACCTGGTGATTTATTTATTTATTTGCATTTATATCCCGCCCTTCTCTGAAGACTCAGGGCGGCTTACAATGTGTTAAGCAATAGTCTTCATCCATTTGTATATTATATACAGTCAACTTATTGCCCCCAACAGTCTGGGTCCTCATTTTACCTCCCTTATAAAGGATGGAAGGCTGAGTCAACCTTGAGCCTGGTGGGACTTGAACTTGCAGTAATTGCAAGCAGCTGCTGTTAATAACAGAGTATCATAGCAGTCTGAGCCACTAAATGACTTTGAACTCATTTAGAGTTGTTGGAAGAAAAATTAAGTCAGGTTCCAAGCTGGGAGAAAAGCGCTGGAAATAAAATGGAGGCTGATTGGAAAGGACTGTATTTATTGATGAGCAGAACCAACCACAGCCTGCATTTCTGGGACAGCTGACAAATTAGCTTGATGAGTGCAAGGAGTTTTATAGTTTATAGCATTTTATAATTTTGAGATTTGCTTTGTGTATTTTTATTATTTTATTGGTGGTGGGTTAATCCTATCATGTCCTAAAGGTCATGTCCTGTCCTTAAACCCATCACCTGGAGCTGAAGATGCTTTGTTTATGAATAGATTGGCCCCGATTTCTTAATGGGCACAAAAGATCCATCTCTAAATATTTTAGGCATCTACTGGAGGTTGTTGGGGGTGCTTTCTGCCTTTTCTCCATTTCCTTATGGGAAATATAATATCCTGCTGCTTTTAATAGTCCCCCAAATATTTCATTCTTTTAGGGGGGGGGGCTTCTGACAGAGTGTATAGGTGTTCCCTTACCATTTTCTTGTCTATTTTGAGTTTTATTCCTAATATCTATATTTTATAGTACTGTTTTTGTACATTGGGCTATTTTTTTCCTTTTGCATGAAGCCAAATGTAAAAAATAAATTAAGCAGCTCTTTCTCCCTGTTGCTTGTCATCTCCTTGCCCTCTTTTATTAGTGAACCAATCATTTCCTTGACTTGATTCTTGTTTTTTACATGTTGAAAGAAACTTTTATTATTATGACGACTCAACAGCAGGCACAGGTTTCTGTTCCCCTTCAGCTGTCAGGCATCAAGGCCCGAGTCTCCCTCCCTGCCTTCCGTTTTCAATTCCGCCTTCTTGGGACAACTCCTCTTCCTTCAACGCCAGTCTCTTAACTCTGGGCAAATCCACGATGCCCGGAGAGGCTCGTCCCACCCGCCGGTCTGCCTGTCGACCCCGCCCCTATAAGGGCGCCCCTGGGTCTCCGGGAAGCAGGTGGGGAACCCTCGAGGCCATCGAAGCCACCCCGCCAGGAGACGAGCCCAGGCGCCGCTTCCTAAGCAGGAGGGAGACGCCTCGGGAAAGAAAGGCCTCCGCTTCCCCTGGCTGGTGAGGGAGCCGGAGCGCCCGAGACGGAGGCGGCCGCTTGGCCCTCATTGCTCAGTCCACAGGGGAACCACCGGAAGTAGCCCACCGGAAGAGGACCGGCGGAGGCGACTCTATAGGCCGTAAAGCCTCGCGGGGGGGGGGCGCGCGCGCGCGCGATGTCACTTCTGCGCAGGCGTGACCTTTCCGCTTCCTCTTCCGGCCATGAGGGCGGCGCTGGTGGACTACAGCAGCTCCGGCTCGGAGGGGGAGAGCGAGGCCGCCGACGCCCCCCGGGAGAGCAGCAGCAGCAGCAGCGCCGGCGGCGGGGACTCCCGGGCTGGCTCGGCGGCCGGCCGCGGTTTCTTCCCTCCGGCCAGCAGGTGAACTTGAGGCGGTGCCCGTGAGGCCCTGGGCGCCTCCGCTCTCCCGCGCGGGAGCTCTTTTCCCGGAGCGGAGGCTGGTGCCCGACTGCGCCTGCGTGGCGTTCGTGGAGCCCCCAGGCCCCGTCCCGGCTGCCGCTCCAGCCCCGCTGCCTTGGCAGAGCCGGCCGGCCCAGGCCCCAGCGGCAGCGGGTCGCCTTTCCCCTGGGTGGCTGCTGTGGGCCTCAAAACTCCGGCTGGGCCGAAGCCCCTGGAGGCTGTGAGGCCGCAAGAACCTCGCCACGTGCCAGGAGGAGGGAGAAGCACAAGGACTTTCCGGGCTCCGTTGGTCGAAATAGAGCCCGAGGCCTCTTTGCGTTGCAGCACGAAGGCAGCGCCTGAGCCATCGGGGGGGCGGAAAGCGGCAGAGCACAGCCTGCATGGGACTCGCCTGTTGGTGCGATAAACTCCATAAACAACAGTCAGTAAAACCACAAAAAAGCCAACCTGTTTCAAGCTATCCCAGCCAGACTAGCATGTCCTGCAAAAGGCGGTTCTGCTCTCTCTCTTAGCCCCGTTAAGTCGCCTTTTTCCTTAAGGTGGAGAAATTTCTCACTAGACAAGCTGCAATATTCCAGGGCCTGTTTTGCCAATTTCTTCACTTGATATCAGTGGGGGAGGGGACCGTCCTGGAAAACCTCTGCTCTGCCCTAACTGGAGAACCCCACCCTTTCCACTTACCCTAACTGGACAGGTGGTGGTGTTGCTGCTGCTGGACAGGGATAGAGGCTGTCTCCAGGCTGCTTGTCTTCTGGTCTTTGAGCAACTCTCTCCATCCATTTTGCAGAGCTGCAGTGCCCCCCCTCCCCTTGCCAGACAGCGTGCGGAGGATGTTCAGGGAGCAGGAGGAGAAGGAAAGGGTGGTGGATGACTCCAGTAAACATGAAGGCCGCCTGCGGACATTTCCTCATGAACGAGGCAACTGGGCAACCCATGTGTACGTGCCATGTAAGTCTCTCTTGATGTTTCACCCCTTCTCTGGAAGAGGAGTGGAGGATTGGCCCTGGCCGTGGGAATCTTTATGGTTGTCTTGAGCAGAGTGGAACACTGGAGCAAGGCTTTCTTGGCTTCTGACCTGCCCAGAGACTAACGTTTCCAAACATTTCTAAAGCAATGGAAGAACTTTGGGTTTCTGGGGGGGGGAAATGAAAAAAATTGTGGGTTTTTTTTTAATGTGCCTGGTTTGGTGCATTCCTTTCCATAATAAGCGCTTTGTTGATTGGAGAAATGGATTGCAAAATTGAAGGAACTGGTGGGGGAGTTAACGTCATTCCCCCAGCCACCCATCATAGTCAGATCACATCCTGGTGTCCTTGAGATTCTGTTATGCCACCCCTGTCTACAGGGAGACCATTGGAGTGGACTACCCTGGCAACTAATGGACTCAAATGGCTTTCAGAGGGAACTGGGGGATGTCGGTGGGGGCCGCGCAGAGGAACTTGTTGAACACCCAGTGCACAAAGCTTGGTTCCCAGTTGGAGCATGCTGCAGGTCCAAGTGGGATGCCTGGTGAAAGGTCTTGCTCACTTATCTGGGGATAGTTCGATTCTGTTCGACCAAGGAAGTGAACAGGTTCTCAGCGTGGACAATGCAACCATCTGTCAATTAGACTGTCCTCCCTGCTGATTGGTGAAAGCATCCAGGATGGTGACTGGTGGGTTCAGACAGCGAGCAATTCCTCACTGCAAGAGGGCCTTTTAAGGAGTCCCTGGTTGGTCTCTTCCTCAAAAAACCATTGCTTGATCCCACTTGCCTGGACACTTTTGTCCCATTTCCTTTTTAGGGAAGCTGTTAGAGAAAGTGGTTACTTGGCAGCTTCTGGGGGTCTGGACCGCTTCCAGTCAGGACGTAGGCTTGGTTATGGGACAGAAACAGCATTGATTGTGGATGATCTATGGTGAGAGCAGGACAGGGCTAGTGCAGCCATCCTTGATCTCCATGATCTCTCGGGAACTTTCAATACTGTCGTCCATGATTCTGACCACCCCAAGACAGAAGGGATGCCAATGGACTGGAAAGCATACAGAGAAAAGCCCCCCTATATAGTGAGGGGCTTGCGGGTGAGATCCTACAGAGAGCAATTGAAGGGACAGGGCTCTTGAGCCCGAAGAAGAGGAGAGCCCTTTCAATCTTCCATGGACAGAGGTGGATTTATTTTGCACAGCTCTTGAGAGCGAACTGGACCTAATTGGGACCTTTGCAGGGAGTGGTCTAAACTGAAAATGAGAATTTCCTGACAGTAAAACCTGTTAAGTAGTGGAGTAGGCTAGCTCCGGAAGTTGAAGGGCTGGACAGCCATTTATCTGGGAGGGATCTGGGGATTCCTGGACCTGGCAGAGAGTGGATTGCGAGGCCTGACGGTCAGTCTGCTGCATGGTAAATTGTCAACTCAATCATACTGGCCATGCCCTCCCGTGGTGGTCATCTTGCAAAGGTCCTCCCAACCCTGGGATTCTAAGTACACCTTGGGCCTTTCTGGCATCCTTGGCCAGGGCAAAAAGCATTTTTAAGGCATTATTAGAGCACATCCTGTAATTGCTTGTTTGCGAACTGTTTGGGATTCCTGTTGTTGAGATATTTGTGTAAAATAATAGACTTGGGGGAGGGAATTGGGGTGGAGTGGTAATATTATTTGAGACCAGGAAAAGGGGTCATATAGTTTAAGAGCGCCTGTTCTGCTTTTTCCACAGACAAAGCTGGGGAGGACTTTCTTGATTTACTGCAGCTCCTCCTAATCTGTGGGCGCACTTATGTGCCTCTGCTGACGGGACAGGAAGAATTCCACATCAGCCTCTCTCAAGGTGTGGTGTTGCGCCATCACTGGATCAACTCTTTCGTCCAGGCTCTCAAAGAGCACTTGGCTTCCTGCCAGAGGTGAGGCCCGTAGGCCATGCTGGCGGTGAGTTCCTGTCGTGACTGATAGGATAGGACTAACAGGCTGCTTTGGGGAGGTTACCTGGAGTTTAGGTGGGCTTCTGACGAGCAGATAAGCAGATATGGGCAAGGCAGAAACAGAAGCCCCTCAGGTATTGATAAATGCCTGTGGGGGAGGAGACAGCATACATAAAAACTCACAGGAGAGGACGCCTGTTGTGGCTGCAAGCAGTGGCATTTTTCTTCTGCAGAGTGTTTCTCAAATTTGGCAAGTTTTAAGTTGCATGGACTTCAACTCCCAGAATTCCCCAGCTGCGAGTTCACATATCTTACTCTTGCCGAGATTGAGAGCCTCTATTCTACAGTCACAACAGAGCAAAACAATGATGTTGCAAAGGGACCATAAGCTTCTGCTTTTTCCTGTGTCTTGTGTTGGCCTTTGTGAGGGGAAGGCTTTTGTTTGTTTTTTAATTATGTTATATCTACAAAGAGGTTTTTTTGTATTTCATGCCCCAAGGCAGTAGAAAGCCATGGTGCTAATTTTCACCAGATGTGACAAGAAGGCAAGAAAATGGCAGAGCTGTTCACTGTGGTAGAGCTCTGGTCCCCTCTTCGCTCATATGACCGTTCATGATGCCCAAGAAGCACCTGTCCTTCAGGAGTCCCTGGCTGTATTTCCCGCGCGTGGAAGTGGCAGTCTTTGGCGTCAGGGACATTTCTGATAACATGTACTGGGGGCCCTTGCAAGATGGCTGCCATGGGAGGCATGACTGAGTTGCCATTTGCCATGTAGCAGACCAGCTGTCAAACTGCTGTGGGCCGTCCCAGAGAGGCTCTGTGGGGCCCAACATGTTGCTGCAAGCTTCCATTCCCATCATTAGCTGTGATCTTTGGAGATCAGACTGGTCCCAACTCTGTTAGCCCTTTGTAAGGCCCTAAAAACCTGTCAATTTCTCAAGCCTGGGGTGCTGAATATGCCAAGGACCGTTTCCTGGCTGGATTGCTAATTGGCCAAGTATCTTGCTTTTGTGCATGTTGAATTGGATACTTTCAATGTTTTTCACTGGTTTCCTGTTTTTATTGTTTAAAAAAAATTAAAAAAAATTTTTAATTGTAATATATTTTCAGAATTGTAAGCTGCCAGGGTCATTGAGATGGGCATCTATAGAAATTGAACTAGTAAATAAATTAGGTGACTGTCCCCAAATCTCAGCATGCAACGAAGGAGGGGAAAATAGCACACTGATTAAATTGGCATAATTGAATTGGGTTTGAAGCTTGGAAGTGTCATCAGAAAGTCCAGGAGAAGCAGAGAGGTAGCCCTGACCCGCAATCGTCTTGGGTCTCTCTTGTTTCTGCCTTCTGTTTCCAGATTAGTTGGAATCTCTGCTGTTTTTCAGGTTCATCTTCAGAGCTGATCAAGTGAAGGTTTATACCAATGAGACCAAAACCAGGTGGGTGAAGAATTGTTGATCTCCCCCCTCAAAGAGAGGTGGAAAGTCTTGTGGGCTAGAAATAAAAGGAACTGGCCATTAGTGTGGGAAGATTGCTTCAGTTGCATTAGCAAAATATTTCTGGATATGAAAAGGAGGAAGAGCAGACAGAGGATGGGCAGGTGTGGTCTCAGCAAGTTCCATGTGGCTTTTCCAACTCCAGGATAGTCTCTGCTCAGGGTTTTTTTCTGAATGGATGTGCCTCTATCCTGAAGAGGAGGGCCATTGGCTTCCATGGCACAAGGGCTGTGGAGACTGGCCGAGGGAAAGGAGATCTCTTGGAAACGTTTTACATGAATCACCCCTGCCCCACTTCAGGAGATAGGGTTGGAGATGTCTATTCATCCTAACAAGGACTGCAATTCCTTGTTCCTATTGGAATCCCTGCAATTCCACCAGCCCCCCTCCCCCAATTTTGCCTCCCCTTCCTTCCTTTCAGCCTCCACCAAGGTCCAGGGCATCCCTGCTCAGCAGATTTCCTCCATTAAATCCTCCTCAGCTAATGCAGGTGGTGCTTCTTTAATACAGTTGCCTTCTTACCAGAAATTGGTCCTTTGCTTTTATGCTGCCTCTTCTTTTTCCCCTGAACTTTAAAACCTTTTGTGCTGTCAGTTTGGCATCACCCGAAAGCCACGCACCACTCCAAGAAAGCCTTTCTGTTTTCTGCAAGTGCCCTGTTGCCATGCGCTCTTCTCTTGTGTTTGGGAATTGAGTGGCTGTCCATGCAAGATGTTGACCATGGAACAGCTGCTGCAAGTTACTCTCTCAAAATCTTCTTGCAGGACCTTTGTTGGCTTAGAAGTCTCTTCAGGACATTCTCAGATGTTGGAGTTGGTTTCAGAAGTGGATGAAGTTATGGAGGAATTTGACCTAATGCCTTTTTACAAGGTGAGACTTGTAGCCATCTCAGGGAAAATAAGAAGTTACTGCTTTAGAATGAGTCTCTGGAGGAAGCTGAATGGTAACAGTTGAATAATCAATTAAGCAGCTATTTAAATGCACTTCCAACAGCTTCAGTCTTCTTGTTCCCCTCCACTCTGCTTAGGGTAGTCAGTATTCAGTTATCAATATTTGATTCTTTTACCTCTGTTCTTTTATGAACTCTGAACCATCTTGCAATGCAGAATACGGCTCCAATTTATTCTAATTGAAATGTTGGCAGTCGGTGCACTATGCCTGGGGTTCTGCCTGCTGTGCTTGGCTATGCTGGTGGACCTTCCTCTGATCTTGACCACTGGTTGTTGTTCACAGGATCCCTCATTCCACATGAGCCTCCTTTGGTGTGTGGGGGATATGTCAGAAGCCCTCGGAGGCCAGTGTATTCTGGAAATGCAGGTAACCAACCTGGTAGCCTTTAGCTTTTGGGAAACTCGCTGCCAGGCAAGGAGGAGGGATCGAGTGGGGAATTAGCCTTGAGTGATTGCACAGCCACAAGAGAACTAGGGCTGACACACACACACCCTGTTTGTTCCCAAGAGAAGGCAAGCAGTATAGGGAGATTCTTGTATTATAGGCAGAATACAACAAAGTAGTCCGCTTGAACCCTACATTTTTAGGTCTGATTGTGTGTGGCTGACATTAGCAGAGAGCTACATGAGACAGTTTGGTTGCCATACAGGTCATTCTGTGCCCCAGTTTTGAAATGGTTCAAACTTCAGACATGTTCAGGATGGATCCATGTTAGTCTCAGATCTCTACCAGTCAGGTTAGAAGACCCAGTTTGCTCATCTTTCTTTTTTGATGAAGCCTGGAGTGAGTGTAAAGACCCAGCTGGCTGTGAGGGGTACAGAGGAGGATGGTGACCAGAGATAGCATGAGACATGCACTGATTGGCTTAAACAATCTCTGCATTTCTTGACACACCTTTTCAACTTGCAGATACGCCCAAGTCATACAGCCTTTCCTCTCCAATTTCCAAGAGCCTTACAATTGTTTTAGCCGTGGAAGACTAAGCAGGCGATTAGGATGAAGACATGTGAAGGGGGCTCCTGGCATTTGCAGGGGTCCAGTTGTGTAGGCTTTAAGCAACTTGGAATGAGGTTGGGGACCAGTGGATAAGCAAAGAACTGAGCCAAGCTGGAGGCAAAAGTTGGTGCTGATGAATTCTGCCAGGCTGTTCTTATTTTGCCTCCCTGTTGTTGCAGGAGATTGTGGATGACTTTGAGGACTCCACCCACTTGCTGCAAATTCCTGGGACTGAAGTCCGTTGCAAATCTGGCAATAAGGTCTTCTCCTTCCCTCTGAGATAGAGAAGCCCAGGAACAATAACAGCCGACTTGCAATAGAAACCATCGCCCCTTTTCCAAAGCTGGTCAGAGGTGCCACCGGATTCCCATGAAGTCCACTGGGAGCTCAACTGCCCGTGGCAGCAGCAGACCATCCAACAGCACATTTCAGAGCCAAGGCAGTTAATGCCCTCGGGCCTCTGCTAGGCCAGCTCCTACTTCGCTCCACTCCAGTTCTCAGCTGCTGGGGAAACACACCGTATGGGAGCCAGTGAGATGTTTCTCCAAGCTGCAGGACTTCGTTTTGTAGAAGGGCGAGAGGCCCTCGAAGGATGCCTCAGGCATGGCGTCTGGTCATTTTGAGAGTGAACCACAGGTGAAATGAAGAAAAGGAGAGCCAATTTTCTTCATTGTCGGTTTCAGATGCGTTGCTGAAAGGGTTCATCGAAGCTTCTTGGAGAAGTGACTGCTCAGAACCTGCTTTGATTGTTCCGTTGGGATTGTGGCAAAAAAATCATAAACAGGATAAAGTAAGAAATGTGTATTGGAGCATTGGAGTTAGATGAGCTCTCCCGTGCACATACTGACAAAATACTGAATTCCTCTAGGCCAGAATCCAAACTAAGCCTTTCATTTGTCCATCAAAAGCACAGCAGTGGCCTTGAACGGCATTCAGATGTGCCCAACTCACAAGAACTGGAAAAGGTAAACTCGGTGCAATCCATGCTTATGGAGAGGAACTGGGCAGGGCTGTGGAACCTTGTTCCCCCGAAGAGTATGATCTAGGTAATTTTGAGATTTGTTTCTCACATTCTCATGATCCAAGAAAGAAACTTCTGAATGCAATAAATCAAAATACTGACTGAGAAATGTGGTGGGGGCAGATTACAGAATTGAAATATGTTGCAAGCTTTTGGCTTCGTTTCTTTTGGCCCTCCCTAATCGGGATCCCTCCAGTAGCGCCGACTTCAGCTCCTGTGAGCTCCTGTCTTTTGGGGATACAGCAATTATTGCCAGTGTCGTCCTGGTGGGCTTTGGGTCCCTTCTATTAAATGTCATGTTATGGGAAGTGTGCCTTTTCTGCTCACCCCATCCCCCGGGGACTGGGGTTCCCACTGAGGTTCCCAAATGCCCTCAAGAACTCCGATGTGTTGGTGGGACCCCCCCGCTGGGTTTACTATTTGATTGTTTTAGTCTGGGCTGCCCAGGGAGTGTTAGGTTTTGGCTTTATTGTTTTCCGTTTGTAAGCTGCCTATATTCTGTGGGGTGGACAGCTATAATAAATTGAAATAAGTAATGTATTTTGTTATAGAAAGTGTACTAAGCCAGAACAAAATGTGAATGTTAAGGGAGAATCGTTTTCAATGTCCAATACATTATTTATTTTGTAACTAATGAATAAAGACTAGATTGTCTGCTGTCTGTCTGTTATATGGAACATTCACATCACGTTAAAAATACAAGAGATACAAATATAAAATATTTTTGATTACAAATGCAATTTTTGCTTCATTTGTCTCCATTATAGGTTCTGTTTTGGTACTCTGTCACTATATGTTGGATAGTTGGTTTTTTGGCCCCGTAGTTACAATTTGGTTGATGGTATTTTGCCTCACATAGGGCATCTGCAGATCATCCATGGCTGGGGCAAATTTGGTTCAGTCTTGTCCATATTGCACAGGCTGTCCAGGTCAAATCCTGGTGGCTTTTCCAAGATGAGGGGCAAACTAGGAGACTGAGATCAGAAAAGGCCAAACATGGGCATCAAGTGTGCTTAGAAGGGTTGCAGATTGGCTCTTGTGGTACCCCTGGTGTTCAACTGTATTTTGAACTTTTCTTTTTGCATTGACACTGAACTAACTAGAACCTCTTGAAGAGCATCTTATTCCTGTATTTGGCCCGCGAAAGCTGCCTCCAGTTTGCAAGAAAGTTCAGGATGCAGATGAAAGGGGCAGTTCGACAACCAGCTGCGCCTGTTCAGAGGCAGCTCCTGGCCGGCTGCGGCTCCGGCGGTGCAAGAGGCGGGTCCCTCCCAGAGGCGCTTCCTCGGCGGACCTCGATCGCTCCGGGGCTCCGTTCGCCTCCGAGACCGGCGGCTCCTCTAGCCCGCCGTGCACAAAGCCCGCGAGCTGCTCGCCGAGAGGCGGCGGTGCGCTGGCAGCCCCGCTGCGCCCCGGCTGGCCGTTAGGCGGCAGTCCGGTCCGCGCCCGCCGAGAGAGCCCAGCCCGGGCCGGCCAGGGGCGCAGCGGGCGGTGCTTGGCGGCTGCGGCTCAGGGGGCGGGCGGGCGGGCGGGGCGGCTGCGGGACCGAGCCCCGCGCCAGCCCAGAAGGCCGCGGCGGGGACGGCCGCTCCAGCCAGCCAGCCGGCACCAGCATGGGCGGCGGGGCCCGGTTGCTGCCGCTCCTCCTGCTGCTGCTGCCGCTGCTGGTCCCGCGGGGCTCGGCGGGGCCGGTGCAGAGCGAGGCGGAGGCCGAGGTGGGTGCGGGTCGGGGCGGGCGGGGGCGCCGACCGGGCGGCGGTTCCAGCGGCTTTCGTGGCCGCCGCACCTGCCGCGGCCCCGGGCGCAACTCTCGCTGCCTTGCAGGCCTGGCTGCGCTCCTACGGCTACCTGCCCGCCGCCCCCCGGGAGCCCTCCACGCTACGCGCCGCCCGGAGCCTGGCGGCCGCCCTGGGCGAGATGCAGGCCTTCTACGGCATCCCGGTGACCGGCCTGCTGGACCAGGAGACGCGAGCGTGAGTGCCGCCTTCCTTCCCCGGCTGGGGTGGGGAGGGGTCCCGCTCCCGCGGGGGGCTTCGGAAAGGCCCGGCCCTGCAGGCGGCGCCCGGCGGGGGAAACGGGGAAGCCGCGCCGCGCGATCCCGAAAGGCTCCCCGGCACCGAGCGGTAGGTGGCCCGAAGGCCCCGCTCGGAAGCCCCCCCGGCCCGCAGGGCGGCTGGAAGCGGGGCTCAGCCGGGAGGGCGCTGCGCTCCTGCCTTCCCGTCGGAGCGGCCGAAAAGCGGAGGGGCGGCCGGGCGTGGGAGCCTCGGGCTGCTCGCGCGGGTCCAAGAGGCGGAAGGAAGCCGGCAGGCAGGGCGCGGGCTCCGCTGCCTCCCCCCCCCCCAGCTCCCCCTGACCCTGCCGGGGCTCTCCGGGCACCTGCTGCCCACCGGTTGCTTTGTGGCGCCCCAGCAGCGAGAGCAGATCTGCCCAGCGCCCCCCAGCAACCGCCCTGGGGACAAGGGTCGCCCCAGCCAGCCAGCCAGCCAGCCGGCAGCAGCCCAGCCCTTCCCCACTTCGGCACTTTCCTGGGATTTGCCAGAGAAGTTTGGAGGAGCCGGGATCTCACTGGGAGGGGGGGATGCTTTGCTGCTGTAAAAGGTAGAAGGAAGGAAGGAAGGAAGGAAGGAAGGAAGGAAGGAAGGAAGGAAGGAAAGAAAGAAAGAAAGAAAGAAAGAAAGAAAGAAAGAAAGAAAGAAAGAAAGAAAGAAAGAAAGAGAACTTTGCTCCTCCCTGAAGCCAGGCTCCTTCCTGGTATATCTGGGCATTTGACAAAGCGGGCAGGGTCACAACAGCAAATCTCGCCTGGCAGCTTCAGTCAAGGTAGCCAGACAACCCTTGAATTCCTAGCAGATTTTTTTTTTTAATTTGCATTTCTATCCCGCCCTTCTCCGAAGACTCAGGGCGGCTTACACTATGTCAAGCAATAGTCTTCATCCATTTGTATATTATATACAAAGTCAACTTATTGCCCCCAACAATCTGGGTCCTCATTTTACCTACCTTATAAAGGATGGAAGGCTGAGTCAACCTTGGGCCTGGTGGGACTTGAACTTGCAGTAATTGCAAGCAGCTGTGTTAATAACAGATAGACTTAGTCTACTGAGCCACCAGAGGCCCTGTTCACTTCCTTGCCCCAGTTGTGAGTGGAAGGATTTGGTTCTGATGAAGTTTCCTGGCCAGCCAAGTTGGTGAGACCTTGGGAAGAGCTGCACCAGCGCAGATGGCTGGTTGGAAGAGAAGGAAGGTGGCTTTTCTGTCCCAAAGATGTCACTGCACCATTTGCAAGCTTTGCCTGCTCACCCTTCTCCCTCCATTACTCAGCTCTCTTGGTCCCCTCCCTTATTTGAAAAGTACACAGTTGGCAGAAGCTTTAGGGATGGGAAGCAACGAGTTGCCTCTTCATCTGACATACAACGGGACCATCGTCATCTTGAAGCCTGCAGCCTCCTGGCTAAAAGGCCCATGTTAGTCACTTCAGATGACATTCCGGGTGACAATTTGGAAAAAAGAGTCATTCGTCCTTTATCCTCACCAGCATTTTTTTAAGGTAACTCTTTCTTGAGGGTTGTTCATAATTTTAAGGTCCTGAACTCATGATTGTTAGGAACCATCACCTCTTATCTTAGACCCAATAGATCATCTTTAAAGGACATGCATAGTCAGAAAATTGGACTTCAAAGGAGCTTACAATTTGATCAAAATGAAAGGAGGAACATGAATATTCAATTGCCTATCAGATTTATCAAATATGAATATTCAGTAATAGCAATAGCACTTGACGTATACCGCTTCATGGTGCTTTACAGCTCTCTATAAGCGGTTTACAGAGTCAGCCTCTTGCCCCCAACAATCTGGGTCCTCATTTTACTGACCTCAGAAGGACGGAAGGCTGAGTCAACCTGGAGCCTGGTGAGACTCGAACTGCCAAATTGCAGTCAGCCGGCAGTCAGTAGAAGAAGCCTGCACTACTGCATTCTCACCACTGTGCCACAGGGCTCGTAATGCCCTATAGTTCGGTTAACGTCTCCAGTTTTGTTGCAGATTTATCAAAATATTTTCTGATGTTTTGGACAAATATGTAATGGTATAATTGGGGGACATGGTCATTTTTTTTAAGAAATCTTATCTCTGTACAAGTCTCAAACATTTTTGAGAAACCTTGCAGACACAGACTTTTTACAAAGGGAAAACTGCTGTTGATTTTCCAAAGTTGGACTGTGGATTACCAGATCTCTACAGAAGGGGCTATAAAACTATAGTCTGTGTTCTCATGGCAGCCATCTAGAAATAGGACAGATGTCCAATGTTTTCTGAACTTTGCAAATTATTATAGAAACTGTGCAACATCTCTATCAAAACTCCTGAAGAGAGGACATAAGTTAAGATGGTCCAGCCAAGAAGAAGCAGGATTACAGGATTTGAAAATCTTTTTCTGTCCCTGTTCAGACAGCCAGGCTACTCTTGTCCCTCTTTGAGGCAACCACTGAGTGTGAAGCATTGTTCTCTTTCTAGTTGGAGTAGAAGACCTCCAAGGTCCCTTTCAGTCCTAGGATTCTATGAAAGGCCAAGCAGTGCTCTATTGTCTTGACTTCTCCCAGCTGAATGGAACGAGGACATTTTCCTTCACGGGCTGCTTGCAATCAAGGCAGTTTTCTGGCAAGGAAGGCATTTCCTAGAGGGAGCAACCCCTCCAGGGCACTCTGGGCATGTAGAGATTACAAGATTAGGCTGTTGGTTTGAGCTCCGAGCTTGGCAATTTGGTTGCCGACGTTTCGTCACCGTTTGAGGAGACATTATCAAAGTATTCACACGAGTGAGATCCCGGCTCTTCCAAACTTCTCTGGCAAATCCCAGAAGAGTGCAGAAGAGGGAAATGGCTGGGCTGCCGCCGGCTATATAATGACCACAATGACCAAGGGCAGGCCCAGAATAATGAGGGAGGCCTGAGGTCAAAAGTGAGCCTCAGAGTGGTTTTGTTCTGCGTTCCTTCAGTTCTCCTGTTACTTTCTAGAAATGTCAACATGCTTAAAAGTCTAGCGAGGAAGATCTTCTGACTGGCCTTTTTGCCGCTTGTCTTCCCTTCTCTGATTATTGTAACTTGCAGGTGGATGAAGCGTCCCCGGTGTGGAGTCCCTGACAAAATTGGGGCTCAGGTCAAAGCTAACATGCGGCGGAAGAGATACGCACTGACTGGACGGAGGTGGAACCAGATGCACCTGACTTTCAGGTACGTCCAGCTGTTGAGTAGCCTGAAGCGGAGCTACTGAGAGGCAGAGGCTGTTGTGGACCACAGCTCAGTCGCAGCTCTTTAAATGCTGAGTGAAAAGAGGTTCACGTACATTTGCTCCATGCCAGGATCTGATGATTTTGCCCGAGAGGGGAAGGGCTGGAGGCAGGGAGGAGGTTCACGGAGAGGAGCCAGGCATTCACTTCAGAAGGCCGAGTCTTGGTTGGGGTCATGGCTTGAACGTTTCCAAGACCAGGAGAACAAAGAAGGTCTTTGAAGATTAGGAATCTTACCTTCGTCTACAGATTTATTCTTGCATTCTGAATTTGAATTGTCCGAGGTGCACCTGAATTATGTTGATTGTACAGTCACAGGTTTGGTCCCTGCTGATTTTCCAGATGCTTGGGATAGCATGTGTCTGGAGTCCCTGGAAGAAACATTCTTCCTATAGATTCTCTTAAGACTCTAAAGGCTGAGCAGATTTTGTGGCCTTCGTGGGAAATGGCCCCCCCTCATCAGATGCCCCCCTACCCTGGTCAGAGAGGTGGCAGCTGGGATGTATTAGACCTGTACAGGAACTGAGGTTCAGTGGCGGAAAAACCAAGCGACAAAGGTGAGGCCTGTGGATAAAAAGTGGTGATTCAAGGCACTCTCCGCTCTCTGCCTTCTCTGGAGCTCCGCACTGTCCTCAGCCGCTCTTCTGCCCCAGGACTACTCTTCACCTTTGCTGGAAGCTGCAGTGGTGTCTGCTGTTCTCTTGCATCTCCCTTTCAGAAAGCTTGGGGGGCAAGGGGGGGCTTGCAGCCCAGCTACTGAAGCATGGGGAACTGAGAGATGGAGGGGCTTTTGCAGGAAGTGGGGGGGAGAGGCTCCCTGGAGGAATTCCTGACCAGAGGCAGTAAGATTTCTCTGCGTTTCCCTGTCCTTTTTTGGCAGCATCCAGAACTATACGGAGAAACTGGGGTTCTTCCATTCCTACAACGCCATTCGCCAGGCTATCCATGTGTGGGACCAAGTGACCCCGCTGGTCTTCCAAGAGGTCCCCTACAATGACATCAGACAGAAGAGGAGAGCAGAGGCAGACATCATGGTGCTCTTTGCCTCGGGGTTCCACGGGGACAGCTCCCCCTTTGACGGCACGGGGGGCTTTCTGGCACACGCCTATTTCCCTGGTCCTGGAATGGGAGGAGATGCTCATTTTGACTTGGCTGAGCCCTGGACGCTGGACAATAGGGACGTGTTGGGTAAGGGAGTTGTCCTGGGTAGGAGAAGGTTAGAAGGGAGACAGATGGGAGGAGCCGCCACTAAGGCAATGGGGATAAGTGGGGGTTGAACCCATTCCAAGAAAGTAGGTTGCATCGTCAGACAACCCCTCCCTAGTCTTCATGAGGATAAAGGGAGGGAGGGGAGAAGCCCATGCAGACATGCAGAATTCTATTTCTGTGGCTTTACAGTAAAATAATCCTGGCCTGGATGGTCTTGCTTTCTTACTCTGGTCTACCTTGGAGGAAGAAAGGGGAATAGGAGACTCGTGTGGGCCTCAGCCTGCCCAACCAGATGGCACTTCCCAAGCGATTCCCATTTATTCAGTCTTAAGAGAACACCTCTCTAGATTCAGACGGCGAAACGTCCTGGGTTTCTATTTTCTTTTTTGCTTGACGATGTAGCTCTTCTGTCTACAGCAGCGGGCTCCTCTTCCTTCCCTGAAGCCAGCTGCTGGCCCAGGTGGTTCTTTGTTCACCCTGGATGTTCCTCTTCAAGGGCAAAGGGCCCCCTGTAACTGGGCAGGTGTGGGTCAGTGGGGTGCAGAATTTGGAGGCCTTCCAACTTTGCTGTTACCTGCAGGGAACAATCTCTTCCTGGTGGCCATCCATGAGCTGGGCCATTCCTTAGGCCTGGAGCATTCCAGCAACCCCAGTGCCATCATGGCTCCCTTCTACCAGTGGATGGACACGGACAACTTCAGGTTGCCAGAAGATGACCTTCGGGGCATCCAGCAGCTGTATGGTAAGTGGCAACCGAGTGATATTCTGGACGTATCTGTGTGCAGGGTTCAGGTTTAAAAAAAAGAGGGATGCAGGAGAAATGTTGAAAGCTGCATGGCAGGTATCTAAAGATGCTACATGGATGGGACGCTATTTCCTTCTTCATCTCCTGATCAGCAGTGACCAAGTGGAGATGATGATCTTTGTGACCGTCTTCATGATATTTACCGTTCTATCTCGAGAACTGCCTGGCATCTGGCCTGGTGAGGGGTAAAAATGCCTGCAAGGCAACTACCAAGAGCACCAAGGGCTCCACCATTCAGCCCTGAGCTGCAGAGACTCCCTTCTGTTGGAGGGGGAAATGATAGGTCAGAGGGCGAAAATATTTACTTTTGGTGGTGGATAAGTGCTCCATTTGAGATTTGGTCTATATTTGAACAGCCCAAGGGCATCTCATGGCAGCCACTGGCTTGTTCCATTGTCAACTCTCCTCCCTGGGGATATTTTGGGTATTTTCCTGCTGGAAGGAAGATGAGTTGACTGTAAACAAAAGCTTATTTCTCTTTGTGGGCAGCCTGGGCTTCTTGGGCTACATTAGGCCTTCCTGGCATTCCTTCTAAGCCTCCAGAACGCCCTCAGTAGCTGGGCTCAAATACCTGTTTCAGCCTCAGTTTTTCAAAAACATTCAAATCCTGGGGTTTTTTTTTTTCCTATCATGAACAATCTTCAAAGGAAACTTTGCAAGCTTGGTCTAGGCATTCAGTGGCCAGCTGCCTGTGGCCTTCGGAGGGCAAAGTTTGTTACGTTGCATTTTTTATTAAGCATTTCCAAGAAAAGGTGAAAGGAAGGAAAAAAGAAAACATAGCAGGCAAATTTGTATATACATTTCATATACGGTACACCATAGACGTAGGTCAAATTTCTCAATGTTTCATTAATTGTGAGTGTAAATGTAAAAACTACTAGTCCTTGTTAACCTCTGAGTAATATACGGATATTGATAGCCATTCTCAACAGAGCATGAACCATAAAGAGGCCAAGGTTTAAAAGCAAGTGAGCTCTGGCCCAGAGGAAGCCCCCCCACCCCCATCCGTGATCTGTGTGCTGGTCTTTCCTTTCCCCCCCCAGGGACACCAGGACAGCAGCCCACCAAATCCCTGCCGACTGTGGTACCCCGGAAGCCAGACCAGAAGCCCCCAGACAAGCCAAACCGCCCCCCCCAGCCCGGCCCCCCTGACCAGCTCGAGCCCAACATCTGCGATGGCGATTTTGACACAGTGACTGTTCTGCGTGGAGAGATGTTTGTCTTCAAGGTGCTCCTCTTTGCTTTGCTTCTCACGAAGGTTTCGGGGGGGGGGTGACTTCTGCGGTGGGGAATCCTGGCAATTCTGCCAACTGGGCGGTTTGTCCTGAAATGCAGGTAGCCGGTTCAGGAAGGCTCGCCTGGGCTTCAGCGAACAGATTGTCCCCTCGGCACTGCAGAGCCAAGTTCTGGCCCTTTCTCAAGAGCACAGAGACGCTCGCTTTGGCATCCTGCGCAGGAGCTGCTATTTCCTTGCCTGGCTCCTGGCCCCAAATGATGCCATCTCAGATGCCAGCTGAAGAAGGCTGGTCAGGCCCTTTGTCCCTCACAGTCGCCAACCAGTTTTCTTGGGTACCTGCAAGGAGAAGACGTAACCCCCTCGTCTCTTCTGCTGGACATTCATTCAGCAGTGACGTGATTCAAGTCCATCAATTCTTGACCAGTTAAGAACCTGCCCAGCTCCTTTTGAAGGCCAATCAAATCTGTGGCCATCATCACATCTGCTAGTAATGAATTCTCTGGAACTGCTTCAGCTGGAAAAGATTTGAGATGGCTGGGATGAAAAGAGGCTCTGTGGGGGCCCTTCTCTCCCCTGCAGAAAGGCCCCGATCCAGAGGACCTCTTTGGCAGAGAGCCACCGGTCAGGAGGATCCCTGGTCCTGTGTCCCTTGGGGGGTGGGTCACCATAGTTCTGGGGCCCCCTTACTTTTTTTTCCTCTCTGGCAAAAAGGTTGGAAAGGATTTCTGCCACATTAGGAAAACGAATTGCTCCACTGGGATTTCTGTGGCCCTTTTGCAGAGTGCAGGTTTTCTGCTTTGAGTTTTGAGTGACTCCAGAGTCTTCAGCCCTTCACCAGGATGGGGGAGGATGGAGCCGCTGGTTCTAGAGGAGGGGCAGCCCTGGCCGGTATTTGGGCTGAGCAGGAGGCAGAAAGAGGGCTGCGTTTTGTCACTTCTAGGGTTACATTCTCCGTTTTTTTTTTAATTTTAAGAATTCTTATATCTTAACGCCATCTGAAGACCTCTGTTCTCCTCTGGAGAAAGCCCAATGGATGCACAGTTGTGTTCTTCTCAAGTCAGTGGTTGGTTGCTTCTTTTCAGGGCCGCTGGTTCTGGAGGGTCCGGCATAACCGGGTGCTGGACAACTACCCCATGCCCATCGGGTACTTTTGGAGGGGACTTCCTGGGAACATTGACGCTGCCTACGAGAGGCAAGACGGACGATTTGCCTTCTTTAAAGGTGAGGAGCTGCAGCCGTGGGCAGGGGGGGAAGGAAGAGTTTTGGCCGGGCCTGGTCAGGGGCTCCTCCTGATTCCAGCTCCAGGGCAGCCTTTCTGGGCCATTGATCAGACGGTCCCTCTGGAACCGGATAGCGCAAGGGCCCCGCCTTGTTCATGGGCACTAGACGGCCTCCTGTCTTCAGTAGCACAAGTTGGAGGTGGCTTTGGCTGTGTCCTCCATTGTGGCCCTTCTGGCTGTCCATGCTAAACTCCTTTGGAGGAGGCAGCGCTTGCAGGGCCACACCTGACCAAGGTGGAAGTCGCAATGCCTAGGTGGTGCCTGGGAGATGGCGGGCCATCTGGGAACCTCTCCCAGCTGTAGCCTCCAGGACCGAAAGACGACTGGAATGAACCTGAAATCCTAATCCAAGGCAACAGGTTCCCTTTGCTAACTATTGCTGGGACTTGGAGGAAGACATGTATTCTGAAAGGAAAGTGCTTGTATAGGAGAGAGCTGATTAAGAAGGAAAAAGGAGGAGGAGCAAGGCCTGCAAACAGTCTCTTTATCCGCACAGAGCGGCAGGGGTTGAGGCCGAGGCCATAGGAGGCATTTCAGCCGCCACCATCAGAGAGGTTGGGGTTCTCTTTCGCATGGCAGGTGCTGTGAGGGCTCTCCCCCCCCCATGATACCTCCCTGGTGCATAGTTCCTGGGGGTGGGGAGGGGCAGTTGCCCTCTCTTGGGCTGGCCTCATTTCCCGGCCTGTCCTTCCTTCAGGCGGTCAGTACTGGCTCTTCCGAGAGGCAAACCTAGAACCCGGCTACCCGCAGCCCCTGAGCAGCTACGGGCTGGGCCTTCCTCACGACAGAGTGGATGCTGCCGTGTGGTGGGAGCCCACGGGACACACGTTCTTCTTCCGAGGAGACAGGTGGGTCACGGGCGGCACAGCGGCCTCCTCTTCCTCAGGTGGGCTTCCCTTCAAGGTGGGCCCTTTCCTCTGCAGGTACTGGCGCTTTAACGAGGATGGGAGCTCCGTGGGCCATGGCTACCCAAGGAAGGTCAGCGTCTGGGCGGGGGTCCCTGCTGCCCCCAGGGGTGCCTTCCTCAGCCCCGATGCCGGTAAGTAGAAGAAGCCGGCCTGGAACATGGCGGGGGGAGGGGGAGGCAAATGACTGCAGATGGGAAGGTCACCCTGGGCCAGGCGGGGGCTGCGGGGGGTGGGGTGGGAGCAGCTTGTCCAGAGTGGGAGGCTGGGCAAGGGAGAAACTCCTGAGGGACAGATGAAGCATTGCCGAAGATTTGGAGGTAATCAGTGCAACAGCAATTCGTTCTTGAAAAAATGAGCATTTGCTTCATGCCTGCCCTACATAAATTAGGCTCGTCCATTTGGGCTGGTTTCTGCCACCTGACCTCCTTCAGATCTTTGGGACTTGCACTCGTGTCCATGTCCAGTACCCTTAAGCCAGAGAAAAGTAACCCGGTTTAATAGCAGTCAGGTGTCACAGGTTGGCCCAATGCAGGGTGTGGTCCTTCTGTCTTGGCTGCACCTTGGTGAACACAGGCAATGGAGGCCTTCAGACAAAGCACCACTGCTTGCCTCCCTGCCTTGACCCCCCTCCCCCTCCTCCTGCTGCCCTCCCTCTCAAGGGCAAAGGCCCTGCTGAAGCCGCTGCTAGGACAGCCTTCCCAGAGGTCGGGGGTGCTTTGCAAAATACATTCGGTCCAGGGGATTTTTTTGTGCAGAGCTGTGCACCCCACAAAACCCCAAGAGCCTTGCAGCTGCAGTGGGGGGGGAGGGGAGGGGAGGGCTTGGAGGCCTTCCTGACCAATTGCCCTCCTGCTGTCTTCCAGCCTACACATATTTCTATAAGGGCAGGTTGTACTGGAAGTTTGACAACGAGCGGCTGAAAACGGAGCCCGGCTACCCCAAGTCCATCCTGCGGGACTTCATGGGCTGCCAGGAGGAGGTGGCTGTGGAGCCGGACCCCGGCCATCGCTGGCCTGACACAGGAAGGCCCCCCTTCAAGCCCCGGCAGGATAAGGAAACGGAGGAGGACACTGCAGCCCCCCACCCAGGCCCGGAGGAAGAGGAGGAATCTGTCGTGGAGAAGGAGAGTGGGGGGCGTGGGGGGGAGGGGGCTGGGGACGTGGACATTGTGGTGCACATTAATGATTACCCACTGACGCTGAGCATCGTCATGGCTGTGGTGCTGCTGTTTCTGCTGCTCTGCGTCCTGGGCCTGGTCTACGTCATTGTGCAGCTGCAGCGGAAGGGCCAGCCCCACATGCTGCTCTACTGCAAGCGGTCCCTGCAGGAGTGGGTCTGAAGCCGGAGAGCTGCTGTGGGGCAGGGCCAGGAAAAGGCTCCTCTCCTTCTGCACCCTCCTGGTAACACGGCCGTCTGGCTGGGGGGCACCCTGGGGCTTGCAGAGACTCTGACCCGTGGCAGGGGAGGTTCAGGGGCCCACATGTGGGGCTGCAGCCCAATGGCGATGCTGAAGGCTGAGCCACTTCTGGCTGGAGGGATTGTTGGTCTGGTTGAGCAAGGAGAAGAGAGGCGGCTGGCCAGGCGTAGCTTTTTCCTAAGTTGCTGCTGGAGATGAATCCTGTAGCTCTTTCTCTGAGGTCCTCCATCCACGGGGATCCAGGGGCAGGCCTCACTGTTTGGGATCTGTAGATCTTCTACACGTGTTCCAGAGACATGTTTGGATCTGCTGGAGGCAGGGAGATCCCCTCATGCCATTTGCAGCAGCTGGTCTTGGCCTGCAGTGGGTATCATCAGTGGCCGGTCGGCCAAAGGTGGAGGGAGGGGCTGACATCCTGAAAACCTTGATCTATTTTTGTACATTTTTTTTCCCCAGAGCCTCTTTGGTTACAAAGCTAAGCGTGGAGTATTTCTTTCTACTGTAATAATATTTCTATTCCTACTGATATTTACTTCTGCTTGAACCCCCTAGAGACGGGGCTCAGGCGGAACAGAGGCTTCAGCCAAGGTCTGGTTGGGTGACCACCCAGCTCTAGGCCACCCCTTCCAGCCTTCCCTTGTCTTCCTGCTCCTTGGCAGGCCCCCAGGCCAGGCCCACTGCTGGCTTCTTAAGCCTGACTTGTACCCTTGGGAGGTGCTAGATGTAGCTCTCCACGAGGAGGGGTCTTTGGGTTCATCCTGAGGGCAGCCATCCAGCAAACAAGGAACAGGGTGGTGGGAGAAAAAGGATCTTTTTTCTGGATCTGTTAGCCATTGACCTGTGTTCAGGGACTTGAATGGCCACCAAATCCACTTGAAGCAATGAAACTCTGACTGCCCCTCTTTGGGGGAGGGGAGAAGGTCCTTGGGCAGTGGCAGATGGAAGGAACCGCCAGCCCAGCATATTCTACATGGGGGGGGGAAACCCCCGACGGGCTTCCTGCCAAAGATGAGACCTTTGTGGGAGCAGGTCAGCGAGGCTGCAGCTGCTAAAAGAATTTCTGAGTCACCGCCCGGGCTGCAGCTTTCCCCACCCAGATGTGCTCAGGCTGTGTTGCATTTCTCTGGCCATCTGTCCATCCACACACAAACCATCACCTTGCCTTCCTTCTGTGCCTGGCTGTGGCTGGCCTTTAGGGAGCAGGCGGGCTGCAGTGGCCGCCCTGACAAGCCGGGCCTGGCTGTCTTCCTTCCCTCTCTTCCTTCCTTGTACCATCAAACATCCACTGGAAGCCTCCTGTTTAAGGCCGAGAGGGCCTTGGAGAAGGGCTGCCTCCTACAGCCCCTCCCTCTCCTGGGGGCTGCCATCCGGATCTGCTGCGGTTGATATTTGGCGCATTAGGGAGAGCAGCCAGGTTGAGGAAAAGCATTTTCTGTGCACTGAATCCAGCAGCTTGTCTGCTGATTGGGGAGGCTGGAAGAACTGATCCATGTAACACGCATAAACACGCAAATGGTCATCATTCACAGGCTGTCAATAAAAGTCATTTGTGCTGACGCTTTGTGTAAGCTGCTTTTTTTTCTGTATGTCCTCGAGCTGGCTGCCTTTCCCAAGAGGAAGCTCCTCCTCCTCCTCCTCCTCGGACGGTGAGTAGAGGACCAGTCCAGCCTTCCCTTTGGGGTCCTCGGAGGCCTGTTGAGCCAGCCTGCCCATGAAGGGGATGGTGAGGACAGCTTAGGCCAGCCAGCTGAGGGGTCAGTCTGGCAGTCCTTCAGGGGCCATCTGGAGAGCTGGGGCAGGCCACTCCACTCGATCTCCGCCTTACTCGGGTCCCTTGCTTTCCTCAGCTGCCTAGGGAAGTCCAAAAGTGATGGGGAGTTGTGGCCCCATCAGTCCTGGCAGCCTTTTTCCAGACCTCCCCACTCACATTTTAGGGGACTTGGGCGTGGTCTCTGTATAAAAGACCCGGTCAGGGCGGCTGCTTTTTCTCCCTCCTGCCAGGAACGGGCAGGCTCTATGACTGCTGGCCAGATGTGCCAACCCAAGGCCTGGGGGCTCCCGCTCACCTGCCCAAGAGGCGAGGGAGTTTCTCACTGCCTCTTAGCCTTGGGCAGCCAGCCTCAGTTTCCCATTTGGTGGTTGGAAGGCTTGGATGCTTTTAGCCTCTCCTGAGCTGCTGCAACAGCTGCCAGCCGGGTGAGTTTGCAACCTGCGCTACCCAGGCCATAAATTCTCTTACTTGGGTTTGATGAAGATAATAATAATAATAATAATAATAATAATAATAATAATAATAATAATAATAATAATAATAATAATAAAAAATCAGAGTTGGAAGGGACCTTAGAGGTCTTCTAGCCCAACCCCCTGCCCAGGCAGGAAACCCTACACCATTTCAGACAAATGGTTGTCAATCTCTTCTTAAAACCTTCCAGTGTTGGAGCATTCACAACTTCTGTAGGCAAGTTGTTCCACTGATTAATTGTTCTAACTGTCAGGAAATTTCTCTTTAGTTCTAAGTTGCTTCTCTCCTTGATGAGTTTCCACCCATTGCTTCTTGTTCTACCCTCAGGTGCTTTGGAGAACAGCCCGACTCCCTCTTCTTTGTGGCAACCCCTGAGATATTGGAACACAGCTATCATGTCTCCCCTAGTCCTTCTTTTTATTAAACTAGACATACCCAGTTCCTGCAATCGTTCTTCATATGTTTTAGCCTCCAGTCCCCTAATCATCTTTTTTTTTTCAAAAGGTTATTCAAAAGGTTTTACAGAAAATTTTTTTCCCCCTTTCCCCACACCTCCCCTCCCCTCTCCCTTCACAACCCCCCCCCCCGACTTCCCGGAACGAGCACAAGGTATAGTTAAAAATAAAACAAACATATGCTAAAAAATTTTCGTCCCAACTTAATTATACCCCTACAATCATCAATTCCTAACTTCCCCCGAAAACAATCAAAAATAATACATCATAATCATTCAAAAACAGTCTGATAACTCTTAGTCTGATATCTACTTTGAATATAGTCAATCCATTTTTTCCATTCCTTTAAGTATCTTTCTTGCGTATTGTCTTTCAAAAAGGCTGATATCTTCGCCATCTCAGCCAAATTGGCAACTTTCAATATCCATTCTTCTATTGTAGGTACTTCTTTTTTCTTCCAGTATTGTCCTATTAGTAATCTTGCTGCTGTTATTAGATTTAAAATCAATTTAGTCTCAATTACTGTACAGTCCGTAATAATTCCCAACAAAAAAAATTGCGGCAGGAACTTTATCTTCTTTTTCAAAACATTTTGTAAAATCCACCAAATTTTTATCCAAAAGGCCTTTATGTCCTTACAAGTCCACCAAATGTGAAAATATGTAGCGTCATCACAATTACATCTCCAACATTTTGCTTGCATATCTGGATACATACACGATAATTTTTTAGGATCTAAATGCCATCTATAAAACATTTTATAAAAATTTTCCCTCAGATTCTGTGCCTGCGTGAATTTAACATTTCTAACCCAAATTTTTTCCCAAGTTTCCAATAATATTGGCTCCTGAAAATTTTGTGCCCACTTTATCATACAGTCCTTTACCAAGTCCCTTTCAGAATCTATTTCAAGTAACACATTATACAATCTCTTTATATGCTCCTGAGACTGATTTCTAATTTGCTTTACCAAATTTCCCTCATTCTGCTCTATACCAATTTTCTGATCTTCCTTCCATCTAGCACGTAGTTGCTCATATTGAAACCAAGTCCCCTAATCATCTTTGTTGCTCTTCTCTGCACTCTTTCTAGAGTCTCAACATACTTAACTTAGTTACTGAATTCAATCCCATTCTGTAAAACTAAGCAAATGCCCTCGGCTCATACAGCAGGCCAAGCTGACCAGGTGCACAAACGCAGCTCTTAAGGTTTCAACCAACTTGGAAAGAGAGTGGTACCCATGTGGCTCCCAATTCGGATTCTGACATGGAGGTCACCAGTTTGGGCCGTAACTCTTGCTCTTGCCCTTTGATCACTCGGAGATAGCAAGGCGTTTTTGCAATTTGTATAGGACTGGAAGTCTCTGGGGAGGATTCTTCTCTGGAAAGGAACTGGAGCCCTGGCTGATCATGGCCAAGTCCCTGGAGGAAGAAGGGGAGGCAGGTGCTGAGGGCCCAGCTCCAGGATGCACTGCCCAGACACACACGCACAGAGAGAGAGAATTGCAGTTTTGGTTGCACAGTAGCAGAAGAAGGCTTCTGAGAGAGTGGAAAGAGGGCCCAGAAGCTCAGCCAGGAGAGTTAAAGGACATCTCTTCAGCCTGAGGGGAGGCAGAGGAGAGGAGATTTATTTATTTTTTATTTATAATTTTATAATTAAATTTTTATACCGCCCTTCTCCCGAAGGACTCAGGGCGGTGTACAGCCATCTTAAAATACAACGAATAAATAGCAAATTTAAAAGAATTTAAAAACAAATATTTACGAAGGCCATCAACTAAAATGGTCGAAGACCGGCTTAAAACCCCTTAAGTGAGATGGTCAAGTGAGCAGATCATGACAGACTTCAATGTCTGAGAGGCACACAAGAGGGAGTGAAATTATCCTCCGTTGCTTCTGGACATGAACCCAGAAGGAAGCCGGTTCTTACCATTTGTTAATTGTGTTGTTACGAGGTGGCATGAAATGAGACCATTTCCTATTGTGGAAGAACGCTCTGCTCTGAATCTGGCATGTTCCTCCACTAAGAGATTTCTTTCCATTACCGCATTTTTAGATCTCAGGGCGGCTTTTGATTCTATAAATAGAAACATTCTGTGGATGAAATTGGCCAATTTAAATATGGGACCCGGATTCTTATGTTTTTGAGATCCCTCGCATCCTGGACATAAACTGTTTCAACTCCTACCCTCAAAACGACGCTATAGAGCACTGCACATCAGAACAACTAGACACAAGAACAGTTTTTTCCCGAAGGCCATCACTCTGCTAAACAAATAATTCCCTCAACACTGTCAGACTATTTACTGAATCTGCACTACTATTAATCGTTTCATAGTTCCCATCACCAATCTCTTTCCACTTATGACTGTATGACTATAACTTGTTGCTGGCAATCCTTATGATTTATATTGATATATTGATCATCAATTGTGTTGTAAATGTTGTACCTTGATGAACGTATCTTTTCTTTTATGTACACTGAGAGCATATGCACCAAGACAAATTCCTTGTGTGTCCAATCACACTTGGCCAATAAAATTCTATTCTATTCTATTCTATTCTATTTTAAATGTTAAAACCCGGACTCTTACATTGTAAATGTTGTACCTTGATGAAGGTATTTTTTCTTTTATGTACACTGAGAGCCTATGCACCGAAGACAAATTCCTTGTGTGTCCAATCACACTTGGCCAATAAAATTCTATTCTATTCTATTCTATTCTATTCTATTCTATTATTCTATTCTTTGGCCAAGACCCTCTGCCCAAACACCCGTTGGAAAGTCTGCACAGGCGTAAATGGCTCTCTAAGAAAGAGTATCCCCCTCTCGTAACCGTGTCAGACAAGGTTGTATTCTAGCCCCAATGCTTTTTAATTTCTATATCAATTATCTACCAGGATTCCTGTATGCTGCAGACACTCATATGCCAAAGATCCATGATAATTTTATTAATACCCTTTTATATGCCAGTGACATAGTTCTAATGGCCCACTTCCAAACAGGCTTGGGAAGACTGCTGCAGAAGCTAAATACCTACTTAATTCTTTAAACTTCAACAAAAAAAAATATTTAGCAAAAAAAAAGTATGAAATATAACTGGCAGATAAATGGGGAGCCTATTGAATAAATGATTTTTTTTACCTAGTTAGGAGTGGTTTTACCAAAACCGGGTTGCAGTTAAATCATTTTAAAAGAAGCATAGCAAGGGCCGAGGTCCGTATTAAAAGATTATACAACTACAATTACCCAAGTACCTTGATCCCTATATTGAAAGTATTGAGGACAGAAATAGTCCCAGTGCTGCCCTATGGGCAAGAAATGTGGGGGCTGAATAAAGCTGCCCCACTTGAACAAATACAGGCCATTTTTAAGATGTATCCTAAGAATGGATAAGAACCCACCTGCCTTTGTGATCAGAGCAGAAAAAAGTATTAATTCCTTACATAGCATGTCACATGGTTGAGAGGCAGATGATCCATTCAAGGAGCCCTGATAGTCTTCCCAAAATGAGTGTGGCCCAGTTTTCTATCCAGCATCCGCTCTCAATTGGACTCCCAGGCAACAGACATTTTTAAACCAAGAGTCTTCAATATCAAACTGATGTGGAATTCTTGGCTGAAAAGAGATCTCTAAATTGGTTGGTCAAGAATAAAAGTGTTCTTTTATTCAGAACAATACTTGCCACTGAATCCGACACAGTCTTTAAGAAGGGCCTATTCAAGAGCAAGATTCGAGTTATTGGACTTCATGGCCAAATAGGGATGCTTCTACCGTGTCACATTTTGAGACAACCTGTACGTGTATATCCAGCCACTGAAAATATTTCTCATATTTCATTTGACTGTCAATTGAATGCCCCCTTAAGGCTTAAATACTTAGCATCCCTTTTGGAAAGAGCAGCTCAGTGGAATTTGAACCACAGATTGTCATGTTTCCTCCTGGGCTCGAGTGTGTATACTGCTAAGTTTACAACTAAGGCAGTCATCCTACACATTGAACAATGTGTACCAAATTGAGGTACCCTGCAAAGAGAGACTCGTTTATCTGATTACCGTCTCTCTATATTAACACACTTTTACTTTATCACTTTAATTCCTCCTTTCTTATTTCAAAATTAGACTATGTACTGTAGTTTATTTTACCTTATTGATAAGGCCACAAGAGCCACCAATCAATAAATTACTATTCCTAGTATAGTACAAGGAAGCAGGTTCTGGCTAGGCATGAGGAGGGATGGCTTGACTGTACAAGCCGCTAGCCAGAAGAACAGACTCTCATGTCATACATGGAATTGTCCTTTGCAGGAGGCTTTTGTACAGAAACTGGAAGGTCAGCAGTGACACAAAAGATTAAACTAGGTGACCTTTTTAGTCCCTTTCAACTCTATTGTGGGAAGCCACCCCCCACCCTTCCTAGAAGAATAAAATACTTTGAGGAATATTTTAAAGACAAGATAAAATATTTCCCCTAAAACGAAAAGAAAAAATCTTAAGGGAGACAGAAGCTCAGAGCCCCAACTCCCTGCCCCCAGCAGATATTTGGTGCCCTTTAAGAAAGACTGGGCCAGCCTATCTACAAAACAAAAGACCTTCAGCTCCAGGGTGAAGGGCTTAAGACATGACCCTTCAGGACGTAATAGGATTAACCCACTAAAACACAGAGATCACTATCTTGCACAATCTTCTAAGGACATTGCATCACCCTCAGAAACTTCAACCAAACCTGGGAGCTCAGACAACCTACAGAGCTAGCTATGACTCCTACATGGCCCCATGGGAGTATGACAACAGCCAGTAGAATGCATGTTCTTGTACAGGAACAGGAAATTTAAGTGCAAAGCCCAAGAGAAGGTATAAAAACCACCCACTCTCAACTCCATGTGGTCAGCTGCACCAGAACCATGTGCTTGGTGGTTCTGCTTCATCATTAAACCATCTTCCCAATCAGCCTCCAGCCTCCATTTTATCCAGTGCCTTTCTTCCTGCTTGGAACAGAACCAGATGGATATTTCAGGACACTATGATACTGTGGTTCCTCAAACATTTGTATTGTGAGAAGACAATTAAGCCACCGCAACGGTCTACATCTGCCTAGAAATCCTGCACTTCAGGGCTCCAGTGGCAGACCCCAAATGCTATTGCCCACCCCCACCTCCCAAAGCAAAGGAAAGTCCTTGTGATGAGAAACTGTGGAGGGAGGGAGGAAGGAATTTTGCCCAGTCCTTGAATCTGAAGCTGGCCCACAAGTGTAAGACAAAGGCTGGCTTTCTTCCCTCCTGAAGGAGGAGAAGGAGGGTTGAAACAGGCCCAGGGCTCTCCTGAAGTCCACACTGAGCAGCTTCTGTCTTCGACTTTGAGCTGACAGTTGGACATTCCAGCAATATATTTCGTACATCATCTGCATCCTGTTAATGTCTTTCCTTAAGAGAAATCTGGATGGTACAAGAACAAATCCATCCAGCTGCTCATGTAATTAATAAAAAGGCCACTCTGGCCATGCCCATCTGCAAATAAATGGTAGACTGTTCTTTCCAGCTGGCGGGCAGGATCAATCCGTATGGAAGTGGAAATTTCCACAGCAAAGTTCTTGGCAGATTGAGTATGAACATTGTTATGCTGTTATAGATGCACTCAATATCTGGAAGAATGGAGGTAAAACAGAGACCATGAGAAGGTGGAGAATGTATCTGAAGAGGCAAGAACATCAACCAAAATCCTGAAGATGACTGCTACACACAGAGACACGAAAGGCAGCAAATGATGAGCCCACCGGGAATCTGCAAAGCCTTTTTGCTCATTAAATCTGGGGCAAAAATTGGCCCTTGTTCTGGGCAGTTTTAAATGCAATAAAACAATGTCATTTTTATAAAACGTTTACCCTTTACCCTTCTTCCTGCTTTTGCATAATTCCAGCCAGAAGGCAGGATGGCCCAAGCTAGAATTTGGGAGGAGGATTTTCCTGAAGCCTGGCTCCACTCAAGACACACCATTACTGGTGCTCAGGAAACCAGTTCAGCCTCCCCGAGATGGGGCTGATCCTGTGTCAGTTCAGGTGGGAAAAAATAGAACGGGCATTGGGTTTGACCCTCGACTGACAACCATTTGTTTAGGGACCAAAGTTACAAATGACACTGAAAAGAGTGACAGTCACACTAACAACCATGATTAAAATTTGGATGCTTGGCAACTGGCATGTATTTATGACGATTTCAGGGTCCTGGGTCATTTCAGGGACCTTTTGACAAGCAAAGTCAATGGGGAAGCCAGATTCACTTAAAAACCATGCTACTAACTTAACTGCAATGATTCATGAAAGGGTTGAAAAATGGTGCAAAACTCACTTAGCAACAGTCTTGCTTAGCAATGGAAACTTTGCTGGTGGATTGATGCCCATTTTAGCATAGGCTGAAAATCAAGGCAGGGACCCAAATCATGGTGCCGTGGCTGAAGGGCGGGAAATCAAGGAACAAGAAAACTGATCATTGTTGCCTTCATTAAGCTCCAATGGAGGGATCCCAAAGCAAAGGACACATGATCCTTGGCAGATCCACTTCAGGGGCCAAAAAGATTCAGCCCAGATGACTAGCTGGAGTTCTTCTTCCAGGTTGTCCCAAAGGTGCTTTTTCCAGAGGCAACTGGACTTTCTTGCTTTTTCTTTCAAGATGTTTTGCTTCTCATCCAAGAAGCTTCTTCAGCTCTGACAGGATGGTAGGGAATGGAAGGATTTATACACTTTGCAGACAGCTGCTCATTTGCATCCTTTTAGAGGGTTGTTGAGGCCGCTTGGAGGTTTGTCTGTGTCCTCAGGGTCACCTGAGTTGTGCTAATGGTTCCTGTAGTCTGCAATTTTTTTCTCTGGAAATCCATTCCTACTCCCACACTATTCAAAGGGGTCAAAGAAAAAACAAGGAAGTCCAGTTGCGCCCTGAAAAAGCACCTTTGGGGCAACCATGACCTGGATGACTCAGAATCTCTACAGACTTCTTCTTCCAGGTTTAGTGCCAGGAGCTGGAAGGCGGGCCAAGGAGACGCCACTGTGTTGTGTCTTGCCCGCCCTCAGAGCAGCCGGGGCCTTCTTATCTGCTCCCGAACACGGAGGAATGTATGCCTCCCGGCCCCAGCCCTGGCTCCATGCCCAGACAAACGGAGCAGTAGACCCCTCCCCCTCCTCCACAGCATGTGAGCCTGAGGAGGGTTTATTACCAACAGCTGATTGGAGTGACCCTCGCATCAGAAGATTGGATAGGCGGAGGCAACAGAAGGAAGGGAGGGGCAGGCCTTAATGAGTGCTGAGTCATGGAGCCACACCCCATGGCCTATAGAAAGGATCTGATTTCTGGCAGTCTCTGAGTCAGGCAAAAGTCGAACTTATCTTGCTGAAGTCACTTACTGGTCTCCTGCCTGCTCTGAGGACTTTGCTAGGACTTTGGGCAGAGCTGCAGAGGCAAGCCTGATTCGGATTTCCCTGACCCGGCCGTCAGCGGAGGAGTGGGACACGACACGCTGCTCCAGTGGAGCAAGTCTGTAGCGGAGTCTGGAATCCAGCCAGCTCTCAGAACAATGGCCGCCTCCTGCAGCTGCCTCCGACCAGCCGGTGGGTGAATGGAAAGCCAGCAGGGTGTGTGGGGAGCGGGGGGGGGGGGGAGAAAGAAAACCACAGCCCTACTTTTCTCTGCTGGAACAAGCTGAGAAGCCCCTGGGCCACATCCGGGTCACCCAGAAAAAGCCTTAGATGAAATTGTCCAGTTGAAAGAGGAAACCAGGTTTTAGCTTATGGAACAGAAACTTATTTCCAGACTAAAGAAATTAATTCAGGGGTTATCTTTAAGGGCTGCTTAAGCTAGTTAAAAATACTTGTGCTTGTGATGAAGTATTTCCAGTTTGAAACAAAAACTACCGAACAAAAGTTTTCACGTAGCCCAATTAGCTTAAGGCCAAAGCGGATTCTGGACCAACATGATGACACAAACATTTGGGGCTCTGACGGACCACCCCACAGCTGTGCCAGGCAGAGGAAGGCAGTGACTCTACAATCAGGGGAAGCTAATTAGAGAAATGCCTCTCAAATATTTGGCCTGGATCCGCCACTTGCAACAACTTCACTATGCCTGGATTGGAAGGAGGTTTGAGTGATGCTTTGACGGGAACATGCAGGACATCCAGGTGATTCAGGACATGGGCAGCTGCTGGAGGCTCTGGCATTCTGAGGAACAGCTGAAGACCAGGCCGCAAACCAGGGAAAGTCCTGCTATGAAATGGAATCCTGAAGGCTCATACCGTGGAGCAGGAACAGATAAACCCAGGAATTAATTATAGCTTTAAATCCGTGGCAAACCCCACAAACTGCTTTGCGGAGCCTAATGCAGCCCTGGACTTTAAGGCCTCAGACAGGCCTGTTTGTGGTACCTGCCGAGATGCCCGCTTGGCTGCCAGAGATCAGTTGCAAGCGGAAGTCCAAAGGAGCCTTCAACTAAGGTCTCGAGACCCAAAGCTGATGCCAGCTCTGCCTGGGACCCGTCTTTCTGCACATTGGAGTGCCTACCTGCTACCATGGTGCAGGTCTTTCTTGGATCTGGTCAATGGAATCAGCCCATTTTCAAGCACCATCTTTCTCCTGCCAGCCTTTTTCCTGTTCTATGCCCTATGGCACACCTCCTGCTTAGGTTTGCCTGCTGACAGCAGCAGACTGACAAATGGGGTCTCAAGTCTCTTTATAGTATGTCTTTCCAAGAGTCCGTTGGGCTGGAAACTATAAAAAGGGTTAATCGGAACAAGACTACGGTCAACCATATTCAGATATATAATTAACTAGAGTTTGTTGCAAGGACCTCATACATCCCCATGGTGGCGGAGTGGCTAAAGGGCAGTATTGCAGGCAAATGTTGCGCACAGCTGATGGGGTTCAAGGTTGACTCAGCCTTCATCCTTCTGAGGTGGGTAAAATGAGGAACCAGATTGTTGGGGGCAAGAGGCTGACTTTGTAAACTGCCCATAGAGTGCTGTAAAACAGGGGTCTCCAATCTTGGTGCAGCTGGCTGGGGAATTCTGGGAGTTGAAGTCTGCCAGGCTTAAAGTTGCCAAGGTTGGAGAGCCTTCCCCCCAACATTTTCTATTTGCTCATCTAACCCTGTCTATTCCAGTGCTGAAAGTTGACACTTCAGAAACAGCTGGCAGAACTGGATGAAGGGAGCACCAGGCAGCCACTCTGCTTGCTGACCAAGGGGGTCCCTGGGTCTCCAGCCCTGCCAGGAGCATGGCTGCTAGGAGGCATCCTGAGAACCCCCCCCCCCAGGCATCTGCACCCTCCTTCCCACCCCAGGGCTCTGTCCATTGGCAGTGGGTACCACTTCCAGGCCATGGGCAAAGACCCATCAGGGCGCCCTTTCCTTCCTAATTTTACCAGAAAGGACAACCTCGGCCTCTTTCCTCCCTCTGCTCTGTCGGAGGCTGCAAAAAGGCTCTTTCTTTGGTGGCCTTTGAAGAAGGGGGTTCTCTGAGAAAGAGAAGCAGGCCCAGCGCCTATCTTGCCAAGCCCGGAGGGAGGGGGAGCAAGAGGCGCCAGGAAGCGGGCAGAGGTCAGGAGGACTAACACCAGATGCTGAGTGGAGGACAATGAGGGCCTTCTGCTGTCCAGTCAGCCCCCTCACCCACCCCCCTTGTTCCAGCTGGCCATGCAACAGCTTCAGCAGAGATTTTCCAGTTCCCGTAGCAGCACCAAGAAGTTTTGCCCTGGGAGGAGCAGCTGAGCAAGTCTTGGTGGATCCCAAGAAGGTGGCAAGGGGCTCCACAGGGGTTCCCAAGGGAATCACTTGGGAAGGCAGATCCAGTCTGTGATTGGGGGAGGATGAATGTTTTACGCAAGAAGAGGAAACAGTAGCCCATTTGGGAGCAAGGGAGGGCTCTGGCCAGGCTGGGGGACTGACAAAATCTCTGCATCCAGGTTCAGCCTTAGAAGGGCCAGAAAACCCTGGGAGCTGGCAAGCCAGCCTTGGCAGGAGAAAGGCCTGGGGCCCCACAGCTTCTGGGTGTTTTTCCAGTCTCTGTCCAAATGGAAGAACCGTTATCAGTGGAACGGCTTCCGTCCAGAAGTTGTGGTTGCTCCATCACTTCAAGAAGAGATCGAACAACATTTCTAGCTCCCATCATAGGACAGGAAACCTCCCTTTCACAAGTTATGGGTTGGCATTCTCTGCCAACAGGAGGCCATTTTTACTAATTTACATTCCCTTATAATTAACATATATTTAACGTTAACAAAAAAGTACATTCTGTCCACAAATTTGCTCTTAGTTCTTTGCAGCAGAATTTATTTTACTCAATTTCTACAGCCACCCAACTCGACCAAGTGACTCTGAATAACAGAATAACAGAGTTGGAAGGGACCTTGGAGGTGTTCAACCCCCTGCTCAAGCCATTCCAGACAAGTGGCTGTCCAGTCCCTTCTTAAAAGCCTCCAGTGATGGAGCCCTCTTCAACTCGGCATTGAAATTCTTGACTTCCACCCCACGAATATGTTTGGTTTCATTCAACACCCACTTCCGGTGGAGCTGACCAACAAAGCAGGCTGGCTTGACAGAGAACCTGTCATGGCAGCCTCCACTGACTTGAGTGTGTACCGATGACTTAGGGCACGTTGTGTGAAGACAGCCACAATATCCTCCCTGTACAATGCTAATCTGAACTGTTTTCAGAAATCTGTTTGTAGCTCAGTAATCCAGAAGCCCTTTTCAGGGCTGCACTTGGGCTCCAGAGCAGCTTTCCACGAACCACACAGGCCTTGGCGACAGGCCGTTTCCATCTTGCACCTTGAACCATTCCCAAGGAAGCAGGGAAGCTGATGACGAAGCCCAGGAGTGGAGAATCACTGCCCTCCCTCCCCCGCCTGAGGTTTTTCCAGCCTTTTCCTTGACCAGCCATCTGGACTGTTGCTGTTTTGAGTCTTGGGAGTCCAGTAAGAGATGCTGAAGCCTGTCCAGCACTCGGAAGGGGGGAAGATGGCCCTGCTCCTGGCTTTGGAAGTGGGAGCCTGGAGGAACTTCAGGAGTTAGCAACCTTCTTCCTTGGACAGTCTCAAGGGACACACTAGAAGAGCGCCACCTGGTGGCCACTTCAAAGAAACAGAAAGGTGACTGCATTTGTCTTTTGCAGGGAAAAATCTGCAAAGTTCTCATGGCCCTTTTATTTATTTATTTGTTTATTTTATTTATTTATTTATTTTGTCACAACAGTATATATAAGCATAGGCATGAAATAATTGTACAATATATAAGCATATATATAGCATAAGTATGTAATAACTATATTAATTGGATATAATGAAAAGAAGCAATAGGGCAGGAACTGTAGGCATGTTGGTGCTCTTATGCACGCCCCTTACAGACCTCTTAGGAATGGGGTGAGGTCAACAGTAGACAGTTTTTGGTTAAAGCTTTTGGGATTTTGGGAAGAGACCAGAGTCAGGTAGTGCATTCCGAGCATTAACAACTCTGTTACTGAAGTCATATTTTCTGCAATCATAATCTTTAGAGTGGTTCACTTTAAACTTAAATCTATTGTGTGCTCGTGTATTATTGCAATTGAAGCTGAAGTAGTCTTCAACAGGAAGGACATTGTAATGGATGATTCTATGAGTTAAACTCAGGTCATGTCGGAGACAGCGTAGTTCTAAATTTTCTAATCCCAGGATTTCAAGTCTGGTGGCATAAGTTATTTTGTTGTTTTCAGAGGAGTGGAGAACTCTTCTGGTAAAATATTTCTGGACACGTTCAATTGTATTGATGTCTGAAATGTGGTGTGGGTTCCAGACAGATGAGCTGTATTCAAGAATTGGTTTAGCAAATGTTTTATATGCTCTGATTAGTAGTGTAGTGTTTCTGGAGAAGAAGCTAGCAAGATTAGGTTTACAACTCTTAAAAGCTTTTGGGATTTTGGGAAGAGACCAGAGTCAGGTAGTGCATTCCGAGCATTAACAACTCTGTTACTGAAGTCATATTTTCTGCAATCATAATCTTTAGAGTGGTTCACTTTAAACTTAAATCTATTGTGTGCTCGTGTATTATTGCAATTGAAGCTGAAGTAGTCTTCAACAGGAAGGACATTGTAATGGATGATTCTATGAGTTAAACTCAGGTCATGTCGGAGACAGCGTAGTTCTAAATTTTCTAATCCCAGGATTTCAAGTCTGGTGGCATAAGTTATTTTGTTGTTTTCAGAGGAGTGGAGAACTCTTCTGGTAAAATATTTCTGGACACGTTCAATTGTATTGATGTCTGAAATGTGGTGTGGGTTCCAGACAGATGAGCTGTATTCAAGAATTGGTTTAGCAAATGTTTTATATGCTCTGATTAGTAGTGTAGTGTTTCTGGAGAAGAAGCTAGCAAGATTAGGTTTACAACTCTTAAAAGCTTTTTTTTTGCGATGTAGTTGCAGTGGGCTTTGGCGCTTAGATCATTGGATATGAAAACTCCAAGGCCTTTAACAGGGTGGGGGTCATCTGTAAGGTAATGTCCATCAAGCTTGTATTTAGTGTTTAGGTTCTTTTTTCCAATGTGTAAGACAGAGCATTTGTTGGTTGAGATTTGGATCATGATGTTCACCTTCCTTTCCATTCATAGCAGAAAAAGTGTTGAGTGAGGGGGAGAATTGCAGGCCTCCACCTGTCGAGGGATGCTGGGGGTTCTGTTTATTTTCTGTTTATTTTCCCCTGCACTGGCACCAAACTTTGTCATGTTATTAATTGTCTCAGATGACTTGACAGAACTCCTGTGCTTGTGCTCTAGCCCAGAGGGAGGTTAAAAACACACTAAAGTCATCCTGGGATTTGATTTTGGCTTTTTGACTCCTGGATGAATCTCTGCAGTTTTCTTAGCAAGCTTTTTGGGGAGCGGCTCGCCATGCCTCCTTTGTAGGACTGAGGGGGACTGGCCCAAGATCACTTGCTGGCTTTGTGCCCATGGCGAGACTGGAATTCACGCTCTGCCCGTTTCTAGCGTGGTGCCTTCACCACTACACAAACTGGTTCTACCTAAGGCGGAAGAGCTATGGTGCGAATCCAACCAGAAACCATGCTCCCTCCTCACTTGAAACTGGCTGTTAGGTGTCCTTCGATGGCTCCTTTCCTGCCCTGCTTGCAATGGCAGCTTCTTCCATTTTGTCTCTGGCTGACACAAAAGGATGGAGGCCAAGCAGCCCTTCAGTCAGAGACCCTCTGAATGAGACCACTCCTAGCAATTGATGGCTGGCGTGTGTGCATCTTATACAGGTAGTCCTTGACTTATGACAACTGAGCCCCACATTTCTGTTGTTGAGTTTTCCCCACTTTACAGCCTTTCTTGCCACAGTTGTTAAGTGAATCACTGCAGCTGTTAAGTTAGTAACAAGGTTGTTCAATGAACCTGGCTTTTCTACTGCTTGCCAGGCCCCAAAAGGTGATCACATGATTGCAGAACACTGTGACCATCATAAAAATGAATCAGTTGCCAAGTGTCTGAATTTTGATCATTTTGACCTTTTTTCAGGGCTGTTGTAACTTTGAACGGTCACTAAATGGACTGCTGTAAGTCAAGGACTACCTCCTGTTCATTGTCTGGCCAACCCGACTGCCCAAAGTGGGGTACCGGCCTGCCAATCTTCCCTGTGACTTCACTCTGCCTGCAGCAGCCCTTGGCGGGTGGATGCAGCTGGATGGCGAGAAGTGGTTCAGGGCACGTTGTCCCTAAGTAAACCAGACCAGGAAATCAACTCCAAGGGTCGCTGAAATTGGCTGGTGACAGAACCTTCCCATTGTGCTGGACTTCCTCCCATTCTCAAGGCTGCCCCGAGCTCAGCCAGGCTGGACGGCCTCATTCCCTCAACCCCAAGGCATCGTGAGCCCAGTGCAGGGTGTGGAGGTTCAACCCCGGCCTGGGCGAGGAGATTCTTCCATTGCTAATGGCTTCCTGCCGTCTCTTTGGAGGACTTGTGGCTTTGCTGTTGTCCATGTAAAAGCCATTCATCACACACCCAACTACCAGCAACCCTTATCTCACCATGGCAAAGTCGAGTAGAACTTAGCCTTTAGTTTGCATGTTGTGAGTTCAGCTATTCTGCTTTGCAAGTCATAGACAATGAAGTATAGAATAGTGCTGGAAGGTCTATAGTCCAGACTATAGACCAGTGATGGCAAACCTTTTAGATACCTTGTGCCCAAACTGCACGTGCGCATGCCCAAACTGAAAGGTGTGTGCACATGCGCAAACACGCGCATCCGTGGACATGCGTGAACATCCACATGCGCAGAAATGCGCGAATGTGCACGCGCACAGAGACCCGAAGACCAGCTGGCCAGTGGGAGGCGGGGCATCCCAACTACCAGCAGCGCAGCAAGGTAAGATCTTTTTCTTTTGTGAGCTTCTTTTTTATTGCATTTTTTCTCTTTACATATGTCTATTACATATTTAACAAATCTATGGCATTATTCATACAAGTAGAACCAATATTCAGTACATTATATACATTCTATTTTTAAACGTTCTATACCTTTATGTACATTTCCATTCCTTATTTCTATTATCTATCCATTCATACCATTTCTCCCAAACCACATAATATTCCAAGTCTTCCTTTTCCTTTAACTGTAATGTGAGTTTATCCATTTCTGCGCAATCAAATATTTTTTGAATAACTAATCCCTCTGGCAGTATACTACCTTTCTTCCAATACTGTGCAAAAGCAGTCTTTGCCACCATTAATATATGTAACATCAAATATTTTCATCTTTTTATTATATTTCGCTCTAAATATCCCCAGAAGAAACGATTCCAGTTTAAGTTCTATTTGACACTTCGTTAGATCCTGCAGCCATTTCTGTATCTTCATCCAATATCTTTTCGCTTCGGGGCAGGACCACCATGAGTGACAGAAGATATCTTGTCTCTGTTTACATTTCCAACATTTTGGATTTAAATTTGGATACATCTTTGGCCAGCCTCACTGGCGCTAAATACCAACGATAAAACATCTTATATTGGTTTTCCTTATAGGCCATGGATTTAGTTGTTTTATAGTTTTTATTCTAGATTTTTTTCCAGTTTTCTAATTCTATATTGTGCCCTACGTTTTTAGCCCAGGCGATCATGGGTTCTTTCACCACTTCCTCCACCTTATCAAAATTTTGTAAATAATTATGTATTTTGGTTATTAGTTTTCCCTCTGGACCTTCCCACAGTTTTTTTAATTGTTGTGGTTCTATATCAAATCCATATTCTTCTGCATCCTTTTTATATATAGATTGTAACTGTAAATATGGCCACCAATCTATAAATATTCCGTTTCTTTAATTCCCGATTGTTTTTGAGTTTCCCTTGATTGTCTAAAAGTTCATTGTATCTGAGCATTTTGCCTACTTCTAGTGTATTGGGATAGATCATTGCCTCCATGGTGGATAGCCACCCGGGGATCTTCGTATAGTGTTTTTTCTTTGTCTTCCCAAATCTGTAACAGTACATCCCTTACTTTATGTCTGTGAAAATACAAATGTGTCTTATTTCCTGTCCCACAGAAAGTCATGCCACCCATTTTGTAAATTGTGCCCTTCTGGTGTTAAAATTCTCCTATTTTTTTAATTTATCCAATCTCTAATCCATACTAACATCGCTGCCTTATAATAGAATTCCCATGCCGGGAGTCCAAAGCCACCTCTACTTCTACTATCCTGGAGTGACACTAATTTTATCCTTGCCTTCCTACCTGACGAGACAAATTTTGTAATTATTTTGTTTAGGTCTGTGAAAAACATCTTACCTAATTTTATAGGGATTGTTTGGAATAAATAAAGTATTTAGGTAAAATATTCATTTTGATGGTCACTATTCTTCCTAATAAAGATAACTGTAATGTCCCCCACCTTTCAAAATTCTTCTTTATTGTTTGAAATAATTCTATGTAATTATCATCTTTTATTGAAGAGCACCTTGCTATTAACCAGATTCCTAAATATTTAATCTTCTTAGTGATTTGTAATCCCATTTCCCTCTCTAGATCTCTTTTCTGGTTCATTGTTAAATTTTTAACTAACATTTTAGTCTTTTCTTTGTTAATTTTGAGGCCCAATACTACTCCATATTTTTCTATTTCTTGTAGTAAGATAGGGCCCATTTCCAATGGTTCCTCAATAAAAAATACCATTGGCGAAGGCCTGTACTTTATACCCTTCCTTTTTAATTCTTGTTCCTTTGAGATCTTGGTTCGCTCTAATTCTAATTAATATTTCTAATGCCAGAATAAAGAGTAGAGGTGACAATGGACATCCCTGATGTACTCCCTTCGTTATTTGAAATGCTTTTGTGGTATCCCCATTTAATATTACACTAGCCTTCTGAGTAGTATAAATTGCTTCTATCCTATTTTCAAATTTATCTCCAAGGTTCATATTTCTAATTTGTCAAATCATAAATTGCCAGCTTGTTTTTCTGGATGGGCTTTGTAGTATTCCAATATATTTGCTACAGTTCTTGTATTCTCTCTTATTTGCCTTGTCGGTAAAAATCCATTCTGGTCAGGCTGTATATTTTCGTTTAATAATTTTTTTCAAGTTTTCTGCTATAATGTTCATATATATTTTGTAGTTGGCATTTAGGATTGGCCTATAATTTCTAATTTGGTTCTTGTTTGCACACTCTTTCGGTATCAAGACGATATATGCCTCCCTCCATGATTCCAGTAATTTTGCTTCCCTCAATGCTTCATTACATATTTCTGGTAGTAATGGTTCTATTAACTCACCCATATTTTTATAAATTTCCCCTGGAAGGCAATCTGGCCCCGGGGTTTTATTGTTCTTTTGTTTCTGAATTGCCTTTTTCAGCTCTACTAACGTTATTTCTCTAACATTACTCTTTTTTCTTCCTATAATGGTGCCATCCCTTCCTCATTCAAATAATTATTTATTTTATTCTTCGCTGTTTATAGAGATTTTCAAAGTATTTTTGCGTGATTATCTTTTTCTCTCCTTCATTGTTTTGTAAATTCCCCATTTCATCATATAGCTGTATTATCCTTCCTTCCTTTTCTTTTTTCAATTTATAAGATAGCCATCTCCCCGGCTTGTTGGCATGTTCAAAGAAGTTTTGTTTAGTAAATTTTAAATTTCTTGCAACGTCAGCTTGTTCTAATATATTTTATGTTTAACTAAAGCCAATGTTTCTTTAATTTGTTCATTCCCTGAATTTTTTTGAAGTTGGTTTTCTGGTTTCCCAATTTCTTCCTTTAATGTGTGATGCTGCCTCCATTTCTCCTTATTTTTCTTTGCCATGTATGCTATTGTTATCCCTCTTATGTATGCTTTCATGGTATCCCATAGGTTTGATAGTGAAGTATGTTGTTTTTTATTTTCTTTAAAAAATGTCAATTCTTTTGTAATCTTTTCAGTATATTCCTTCTTTTTTAAAATCTGGGGGTTCAATGTCCATCTTCTCACCTTTTTTCTTTGGCCTCTCCATGTTATTTCAATGGGGTTATGATCTGCCCACCTATTAAGGGAAATCTCTATCTTCTCTATCCCTTTGGCTACTTCCTTATTTGTCCATACCATGTCAATACTCAACCTAGATTTATGGGGGTTGGAATAAAACGTGTATTTATTTTCCTTTGGGTGCAAACTTATCCACATATCTGTCAAATTCAATTCGTCAGTCATCTTAAAAAAGGTTCTTGGTAATATATATTTTTCTTATTCTTTTTATCACTGGTGTAATCTTTTTTAATATCCACTACCCCATTATAATCATCCACAATACATAAATTCCCTTGACCTATCTTGATAATCTTTTTATTAACTTTCTTGTAGTACCACGACCCCCCCCCCCGGTTTTTGTTAGGTGCATAGATGACTACCAACATTGTTTGCCCTATTGTTACTTCCATCATTAACGTTCTTCTTTTTAGATCTGCATAATTTGTTTTGCCTTTATCCCTTCTTTAATATATAGTGAGCTTCTGTTTCATCATTTGCAGGGAGATTTGACCTGGGACAAAGGCAGGCGTCCCAGCAGAGAGAGCTCTGCGTACCACCTCTGAGCACACGTGCCATAGGTTCTCCATCATGGCCATAGACTATTTCAAGTGGCCGTCCAGTCTCTTCTTAAAAATCTCCAGTGATGAAGCACCCCAATTTCTAAAGGAAAGCCATTCCACTGGTTAATTGTCCTCACTGTTAGGAAATTTCTCTTTAGTTCTAGATTGCTTCTCTCCTTGATCAGTTTCCATCCATTGTTTCTTGTCCTGCCTTCTGGGGCTTTGAAAAAGAAATTGACCCCCTCCTCTTTGTGGCAGCCTCTCAAATACTAGAATATTACTTTCATGTCCCCCACCCCACCCCCGAGTCCTTCTTTTCTCTAGACTAGCCAAACCCAAATCCTGCAACCATTCTGTATGCTTTAGTCTCCAGGCCTTTAATCATCTTAGTTGCTCTTCTTTGCACTTTTTCCAAAGTCTCAGCATCTTTTTTGTAATGTGGTGACCAAAACTGGATGCAGGATTCCAGGTGTGGCCTAACTTAAGGATTTATAAAGCAGTCCTAATACTCCCATGTGATTTTGATTCTATGCCTGTTTATGCAACCAAGGATCGTATTAGCTTTTTTGGCTGCTGCATATTGCCAACTCATGTTTAAATAATCATCCACTAGGACTCCAAGGTCCCTCTCAAAGTTACTGCTTTTGAGCCAGATTTCGCCTAATCTGTACTTGTTCCATTGCTGTTCTCCATGTTAAATTTCATTTGGTTGGATAGGGCCCATTGTTCAAGTCTGTCAAGGTCTTTTTGGATCCTGAGCTTTTCTGGGGTGTTGGCTATCCCTTCCAGCTTGGTATCATCTGCAAATTTGATGAGTTCTCCTTCTATTCCCTCATCTACGTCATTTATAAAGATATTGAAGAGTTCTGGGCCTAAGACGGAACCTTGGGGTACTCCATTGCTTATTTCCCTCCATGAAGATGTAGATCCGTTAAGGACTACTCGTTGAGTACAGTTTGTCAATCAATTATAAATCCATCTGGTGGTGATGCTGTCTAATAGGTTGTGGTCTACTTTGTCAAATGCCTTACTGAAATCTATGTATACTATGTCCACAGCATTTTGTTGGTCTACTAATTTAATCACTTTGTCAAAGAATGAAATAAGAATGGTTTGGCAAGATCTGTTTTTAACAAACCAATGCTGGCTTCTGGTTATAACTTTATTTGTTATTGGCTGCAACATATGAATCAACCAATCAAACTAAACCAAGGTAATCATGGTCAGTCAACATCGGATTTGGTCGAATTTTTATCAGAATGTGTGAAGTTCCCCCTCATCCAAGCCCTGATCTTGCTGCAAACCAAAAGCTAACCAGAACAAAAACTGACCAGCTCTGTTCCTTGTCAGATGTCTGTAGCAGAAGCCAAACCAAGCCATCTGGGATGGTCCCTTGATTAATGAAAGAGCAAAGTTTAGAAAGCATCTCCAGTATCAGGGAGAACCAGCCTGCAAATGCCATTCCTTCCTGCTGGAAAAAATCAACTAGTCACCAGGGGACAGAAGCTGACAGAATCTCTTCTAGACTAGCACGGGCTCTTCCTACAGTGCCATCCTGCAGCTCATCCTTGGGAGCTCAGCAAACCTATGAAGGATGCAGCCTGCCAGGCTTCTTGCCCAAACGTCTTGCAGCCTGGCTATCTTCTAGATGGACTGGCAGCAGCCCTGCCCATTAGGTCTCCTCAAAGACAAAGGCTGCCTTTGCTTTTCCAATCAATAAAATGCCCATTTCTGTTGCTCAGCAAGATATAGCAAGAAGCAAAAATGTATTGTGGCTTAGCATGATTTATGGATCAACTATTACGGTTCAGTTTAATTTGTGGACTCTGCATCTATCCTTGGTGTACAGAGAAGCTGCCAACCTGTGCTTTTACACTGCACTGGCAGGGAGGGAGCTTTGACTCCAAATGGCCAAGAGAGACCAATCACAGCCTTACAAAGAAAATCAAATATTTAATAGCAGCTTCCAGGACAAGAGTAGCTCACACGCACTTGGGGCAAACACAGAGACAGAGCAAAGAAGGAAACCACTGGCATCTGTGAGGGCACCAGGGTTTCAGAACTGCTTCAACAAAAGCCTCCACTTGCTAGGCAAATCAGTTCCACGATTCATGGTCTCCCTAGGAGTGATCCACAACTTCAAAGTGGAGCCCAATCCATCTCTCACACGGAACAATGATATAGTTTGTTTTGTTTGGTCCCAGCATCACAGATACCAACTGTTATTAAATATAGTTACTCAAAGAAATCCACACCTACATTTTGTTTCTAATTTAAAAAAAATACTCTTCCATCAGCATCTTCACATTGTTTCTGCCGGAGGCTTGCCATCACGCCATCATTGCTGCATTGGGCAACATGTGCAAAGAGACAATGTTATTCAATATACACATAGCAATCTTTTACTTGGACAGAAAAAGTCAACTCTTTGGGAGCTTACATCTCTAGAAACACAAGACAGGATTTGTTGGGAACACGGTGTTCAACCACAACGAAACTGGGGTTTGAAATGTGGCCTGCTGAGGGGGAACTTGCTGGGCTCCCTAAACCTCTTGGGGCCCCTGCGCTGTGCATTCTCAAAACAGGAGCAGTGCCCACAGACTGTGAGAGACCAACTCCTTTACTAAAATGCCTCCTTCAAATGCTGAATGCTAGAAAAACATTCTAACAGGAAGAGCAACTCAATGGGGGGACGAAGAGAAGCATACTCTCTTTTTCAGTCGGGGATTAGACAGTCATTTCTCTGGGGAGATGCTTCCGAGTGAATTCCTGCACTGAGCAGTGCTTGGACATTGGCAGAGGGAACCCTTCCAGAATTTATTTTGGGAACACAAGCAAGACACCATCCTCCATAGAAAGCAAGCAATTTCTTGGCCTCAGACAGTTTTGCTAAGAGCACCAAATGCAAATATGGGTCTCATCCACAACTGCCCTAATGAGACTTGTAGTTGTAGGACTCTTCATGGAACAGAACATCCCATCCATCCCCCACCTGCTCACCTTTGCTTTGTTCTGGACAGGAATGTACAGTTTGAACTCAGCAGGAAGCTCGTCCTCAGAGTAAAGTCTGTCAGAGAAGTATATTCTGCGGATGCGACAGTTTGCATGGATCTGAAAAGGAAATCACATCTGAAGATGCAGCAAGAGCTACTTCAAATCCTATCCTCATCTAAAAATGGCCTGGTGTTTCATTCAAACCAAATTATCAAAATTTTACAGCCTAGTACCTGGGGAACAAAATCAAGCAGGCAAAGGGCTATTTATTTATTGGATGCCATCTCCAATCAGGACCTTTACTTCTGGATAGTTAGATAGAGGGCTTGTGCAAATGATAGTTTCAACAATCATTTGCATAAGTTTCATAGTTTCAACAATCATGGCCAAAGTCTTTTGGACTTCCCTACAAGGCTCATCAACCTAGTGAACTTCTAGTGGCAGCCGTGCAGATCCACTGCCCAAGAGCTCCCTTTCAGACAGACCCCAAGCTCCTGAGCGCAAAGAACCTCTTTTCCACTCGAGGGTTTCTTCTACCCATATCCATGCTGAGAAGTTGCGCAAAACTCACTGGAAATGTCCTTTAATGAAAAGCCTCTAGATCCTTCAGTGTTGACAAGTTCTGAAGTTGTTGACTCATTGCTATCAAAAGATGCTACAATTGCCTGATTTTTTTACAGAAAGAAAGGGGTGTTCTGTGTTCCCTGACAAATTACAGATCCTCCAATGACAAACATTTACTGCCTAATCCTATCAACTGAGCTATTCATTCTCATTTGTTGTGCATGGACTGCTATTCCAAATTTGGATCAGATCCCCTATTTTAATTCAGCCCAAAGGTCAAACTGGAGTTGATGTGCAAGTGTACTCTAGTGTGCCCAAAGACAAATTAAACCACATAGAGGATCATCTTGTGGTGCATTTCTTTGCAAAAAGAAAAACAGGAGCTATCAGCCCATTCTCACTTTTGCTTTTGTAAAAGAACAATGATTATAAAGCCTTTTAAACATTCCTAAGGAAAAGAGTATCTTGAATTAAAATTAGATATTAGTGTTTTTTTAAAAAATATCAAAGCCATTTGGAGCAATAAATGTCATTTTAAGTGGTCCATCTTACATTACTGGTAAATTTTGTAACAGGAAATAACAGATCCTCATCCCTCTGACTCTTAAAAACAAGTCCTGCTTGTTTCTTTATGCATTATTTTGTGACAATTTGATACTTTGGGAGTTCAAATAACTGTTGAAAATGCCATCCTCAAAACCCAACATTGGCTCATATGAAGAAGCTGTAGTTCCTTAAGACAAATGTCCTCTCTTATAGTTTTGCTCAGAAGATTCATTGGCTTTAATAAAAGTATGTTTTTTTTTAGTTTGTTAATTAACAGAACAAAGGAAATCACTACAGAATTTGTTTTCTAACACAACTTGATTGGAAGAATTATCCAACGATTACCCAACAGTCAGGGGGACCAGCTCTCCAGAGGGACATGTTTTTCTTCTTTTCCTTAAAGCTTTTTAAGGAGAAGTAACTTCGCTGGCATCACTAGGAATTAATCAGAGCCCAGGAAGCTTTTGGCCCTCAAACTCTCTACCTGGACTCTCAGGGTCTCAATGTAGTTGGTGCCATAGGCCCGGCGAGTGAAGTCCGACAGGTTGAACTGGATCTGGTTCCAGCCATCATCCAGGCGCATGGGCATGGTGCAGATGAAAGGCTTCACCCGGGTGGTGCTTTGATAGTTGCTGGCACGGAACCGTCGGCGCACATTTTTATCATCCAGCACCTAAGAGAAGGAGACCCTTCCGCTAGTATGGAGATGCCACTGAGGAGGAGTAAGATGATGGGCACCGGAGCCTCGCCAGTCCCGGGGGGGGGGTGTTTAAGCCACTAAGATCCCCAGTGGGGGAGCCGGGATTCTGCTCCTTCTGGCTGCCACCCTCTGAACGGCGCTGCTCACCAACCTGCACTTCAAAAGTAAAGTATTTCTTCAGGTTTTTGATGATCATCACCAAAAATGGCAACTTGATCCCCAGCGTCTTCTTTGGGTCAGCGGGACACGTGATATACGTGGTGCTGTGGAGGGAAACCAGCGGCCTTCACCGGGCCTTTGGGCGGCAGAGGCCACCCCCTTCCCCCCCCCCCCCGGAACCCAGGCCTGCCGGTGGGAGCGGAGCCCGGCCAGGCAGCAGCCCCGAAGTCCAGGCCGAAGTCCCGAGGCAGCTCCTCCCGGAAAGGCCTTCGGGGCCGCTCAGGGATGCCCAGGGAGCCGCCGCCGCCGCCGCCGCCTCCTACCTGACGTTGGTGCCCTCGATCTCCAGCACCAGCGACTGGATGTCATTGTCGGTGATTCGCTTGATGTGGCCGTTCCGCACCTGCGAGGGAAGCGAGAGGAGCAACCGTCGCCCGCCTGGCCGGACCCCCGCGCGGCCTGCCCAGCCCTCCGCCCGGCGCCTTCGGGCTCCCCGCCCGGCTCAAGGAGCGGCCGAGGCCGAGGAGGCCCTTCCCCGCCAGGCCCAGCCGCCGGCCGGCACCTTCTTGTCCCAGATCTGCAGCGGTTTGCTCCCGATGCTGTAGAGGATGGACAGGAAGCCGCTCTGGAACGTGTTCTTGAACATCCCGTCGCCGCGGGGCTGCTCCGCCGGGCGCCTCAGGACCGGCCGCCTGTCAGCCGCCTCGCGCGCGCCTCCCTCACGCCGAGGCCCCGGCGCGGAGGGAGACAGGCCTCTCCTGCGACCAAGAAACCGCTCCGCCGGCGCCGGCCGCTTTCAAGCGGTGCCCCGTCGCCAGGAGACGGACTACTTTCGAACGGGACTCGTTTTGCCTCCCACCCTGTGTTGTCGGAGACCTCCTGTCGCCGCGGCAACCAGGGGCGGAGCGAGGGGCTCACGAGCCCCGCCCCCGAAATTCAGAAAGGGGGCGGGTTCCCCGGAGCCGAAAGGCGGGGCTGCCGGGTCTCCAAAACGATTCCCCAACCGGGCGCCCTCCAGATGGATTCGCAGCAGGAGGAAACCAGAATGGGTTTCCAGAAGGGGCTTAAAGGTCATCTAGTCGGCCCCCCCGGAAGGCAACAGTTGCAACTGCAGCGAAGGAAAAAAAAGGTATTGCTCCATCCTAGGAATGTCCTGCCTGGAGCTGGCCTGCTGTAACCTTTGAGGCCTTCTGAATTTGCCGCCTCTGGTTCTGGAGGCTCAGGGGCGGCACAACCAGGCCTGGGGCACCCAGGAATCCCAGGCTGTGAGCCACACTCCAGGGAAGGAGCAATCCAGCTGCCAGTCAACCTTCCGCCTGCAAAGCTGCAGGGTTTGGGCAGAGCCAGGCATTCCAATTGTGGCCACAGCAAGTTCCCAATGCAAGAGCCCTTCAGGAGTCGATGGTTCCCTCCGTGCCACGTTGGTCTAGGTTTCGCATCCACTGACATTCAAAGCGTATTTGTGCCTGCTGCCAGGCTGGATCTAAGACAATGCAATATGATGTTACCCACTTTTGTCAATGGAAATAATGTTGGCAGCAAAAGCTCCAATGGTGGTAAATGGTGGTGGTGAGGAGGAAACCCTGCCTGGGTCACAGAAACAATTGCCAAGCCCCCCCCCCCCGTTGCTTCTGTCTCTTGCCTAGGGGGTCAAGGGTGCTTGGTTGGGCCCAATCCTGACTTTCTGTGGCTTCATTTCCTGCCAGGGCACCTGGAATGGGCAGAGGCCTTGTAGGGGCATCTCATTCAATGCCTGCACTGGAGCAGAACTGCTGCCAGATGTTCAGGCTGATTACGAGGTGGCTTTCAAAAGTCCTTGTAGATTGGCTTCCACCATAATTTCTATTCCTGGTACGGTTTTCTCTTTAACTTGAAGAAATGCGAAGCAGCCTTTCTTATTTGCAGCAGCTTATGCTGCGTGAGGATACACAGGTGAGCTATGACCTTACCTAGTCAAGACAGGCAAACAAGCCCAGAGAGCATCAAAGCAAGCAGAGATGGGCCCTCCTTTCAAGGTAAGTGTTTCTAGCCCCAGTGAGGACTGAACCCATTAGTTTTTATTAAAAGATGCAGGTCCCTTTGCTGAAGTTTTCTATGGGACCACTCCTGCAAGGGACAGCCTGGTTGTGAGTTCTGCAGAAACAGCCCCCGCACACAAAGGCACAGAGTACAGCTTCCCGTGAAGTTCTCTTTCCATTAGGAAAATAAATAGGATACAACAGATGTTTCATTATACTGGGACTGATGGCACCCGAGAGCTTAGCTTCCTGCTGCTAGTTTTGCAAATGCACTGCTTGAACAGGCACCCTAAGCAGTGGGCCTCTTAAGTGCCTTAAGACCAAAATTCTTTGTATCTTCTTTACAGGAACTCTTTGACTTACAATCACAACTGAACCCATAATTTCTGTTGCTAACTGGGACAGTTGTTAAGTGAATTTCACCCATTTTATGACTTTCCCTGCCATAGTTGTTAAGTGAATCACTTCATTTGATAAGTTAGTAACCTGGCTGCTAAGTGAATCTGGCTCCCCCATTGACTTTGCTTGTCAGAAGATCGCAGAAGGGGCTCATCGGACACTACAACCGTCATAAATACGAGTCAGTCATCAACCGTCTGAATTTTGATCACGTGACCATGGAGATGCTGCAATCAGTTGTAAGTCACTTATTTTAGTGCTGTTTTAACTTTGACCAAGTGAATGGTTGTAAGCTATCCCCTTCGTGCTTCTTCTAAGCCCTGGGAGCAAAGAGCTGGTGAGAAGGCTGAAGTCTTGCAACTTTCCGGAATGTTCCGAGTGTGCACAAACCTTGCAAAGTGCCCCATCATCATTCTAGCCTTCTAGATTATGAAACACTTGACTACACAAATAAGGGCGGCTTCAACCAGCCTGGATATTTTCATTCTCATTCTTCCCAGAGAAAAATAAGAAACATCAGGAATTTATAAATGTGTATATCATGCTGGTTTTTTTAAAGAAAAACTTGCAAACCACAAAGGCAACATAGAAACAGCCACAGCTCAGACTACTTTGAGAGATAGAGAAACACTCTTTCTTCTTACGCCCATTAGAAACTCCACGTAGCTAGGAGTCCAGAGTGCAGGAAAGCAGCTACTGAATTGGTCTGCCAAACTCAGCTACATGCTTTAGCTTTTCAATGGAGGTCAACAATAAGACGTTCCTCTTAAATCCCTATGCAAAACCTCAGGCCTGAACCAGTCTTTCCCTCCAGAGAAGCCTCGCAGACGAGAGGAAGGAAAACACAAGATTGTACATAGAGATTTATTGGTTCCAGTGAATCGTACAAATGGATCTGACCTGATGTCAATGCCAACATATCATTACTGGGATATGGAATGTAAACAGATGCTTCAAATAGAAACAGTCTAACTGCATCATTTCAAATTAAATATCTGACAATGTAATAAAGAAAAAAATTCTGTATTAGGCATGGTGACAAAAATGTGTGAATTTAGGTTTACGAAGTCACCAGAATCACACAATATAATCTCCCCAAAGGTGGGGTTGAACTAAAGGGCTCAAAAGAGACCCAATGGGGGGGGGAGGGGGAAGAAACCAAAAGGAGCATCTCACCCAAGCCCCCCGCCCCCCCCCGGGAGAGGACTGCACCCCAAGGGCTCCAAGGCAGGGCTGGACATGTGCAAATGCAACGGGGCAGGTTTGTTGCAGACCAATTCTGGGCAACCCCCAGTTTCTGCTTCCAGAATCTGACTGCTTTCTTTGCAGAAACCCCTCCTTCCTCTTTGCTTCTTCACATATTCAAACCTGCTGTAATCAAAGCAATGCTAAATTTGACGTTGATGGGAAAGGGCCCTCGTTGGCTTTTTTTAGCAATAAGAACATGCCTCACTAGAAAAAAGCTCTTGTTCCGTCTCAAAGAACAACTCTTCTTCAAGCTCAGGCTGGCAGTTCCCTACAAGGGAAAAAAGTAACTGGGTTCCCTCAACGGCTGCCTGTTTTGAATGGGTCTTGATGCAGATTAACTTGACTGACTCAATTCGTTACCAAGACTTCTGGTTTCTGGGGGGTGAAGGGCCCAAACCACAGGAGGGGGGCAGGGGGGGCCTCCCCATGCACAGGTCCGCACTTGCTGATGGCCCCAGAAGGGTCTGTTTCTAGGCAGACAGGCTACATCCCAGTGCACATGGGAGGGGGGAAAACGAAGGTGGCCCAACGGGAGGTTAGGAAGCTGCAGAATCATCCTCGAGTCAGTCATGCAGACCTTTGGACACCCTCGGATCCATGTAAATCTTACACAGCCATTGGGATCAGGACTTTGGTAACACACAAAGAAAGTTGGGATAGCCACAAGTGCTGAAGAGAGAGGGCGGCTAAGCCTTGGCTCTCTTCAAGATGAGGCTCCTGCTGGGCAGAGAGGGGCTGGGTTCATCCCTTCCTTAAGTGGCAGAAGGGTGTCTTTGTATTTGTAAACCGCTGGAATTACCCGTTGTTACCCAAACTTCATCGTGTGGCTGTGAGGCTACTGGAGAGCACAGGGCTGTCAGAGCCAGGCTGGGATTGCTCCTTCACAACTGGGTCTGGGGAAATAAAAGAGGAGTTGCTGGAAGCCAAAGAATCCGTCATAATGCACCTGGTTCTGCTTTGGGGTAGCAGGTATTCCCAGCCTGGAGCTCCTGGAGGAGGACTTATCCAATGCAAACATTTCCTCTCCACACTCTTGCCAGGAGACCTGCTACACATGACAATTTTCTGGGGAAATGATGCTCTTCAGCAATAATTTACCGTTGACTTCTTTTAGGTATTTAGAAGTATATAGTATGAGACTCCAAGATCATCTGTGATGAAACCTAGGTATATCCCTAGAACTTTTTTCAGTTTTTGCTGAATTTGCTTTAAGCTGCTTTAACGCCTTCAAATGAAATAAATGTAGCTATACTAACATATGATTCAATGGGCAGCCTACAGGCACATAAAATTGTTCACTCTGTAACGATCAATGCTTAGCAGAGCCCTGGCACTATATTTTCACAATGCTCTTATGGTCTTCTGCACTTCCCCATTCTCCTTCTGTCTGCTACTTCTGCATTTTCAGCTAGCCATTAGTGGCAAGGAATTGTTGATGTGAACCAGTAAGCGTTTGTATACCAAACAAGCCCGAGCAATTCAGCAAGGGAGCTTCCAACAGAAGCTGAACTCCACAGTCCAAACAGGCTCACAGGCCTATTTTCTACTGGGGCCTTTCTGCTTTCTCCTGGATGCTGAATGAGGAGACCCAAAAGGCCATTTCTCAAAAGATTTATCTCAGCGGTTGTCACTGCCTTTTAAATCTGTAGATGCTTGGGAACAAGGGGTTTAGCAACTATTCTTGATTTGTACTGTAATGCATGTAGCAGGAAAAATCTGAAACCTAAAAACTTTTAGTTATGAGAAGAGATATTCCAAAACCCAAATACATTTAAATAAACATGATTAAATCAAACATTTAGCCCTTTTTAGAACATCTTGTATTTTCAAAGTTTGGGACTGTATCCTAAACTCTACAAAATGTCTTCCAAACATCTACATTTACCCACATCCTTTGGATAATTTTTTCTAAGACAGCAGCCCCATCTCTCTGCTGCAACAGCCTCTGGTGGCACTTTAATAATCAATGACCAAGATAAAATGGTTTGGCAAAATATGAATGTGGAAGATTTTCTGAAAATATTCCCACATAGCAAAGCAATTGGAGTTTCCAAAGAAAAGCAGTTGGTAGCCAGCACTTTTGATAAAGAAATGCTGAATGGGCGCCTGCATTTCCATACCTCCCCCCCAAAACTTACAGAAATAGGGGTGTTCCATGGCTTCTTTGGCCGTCAACCTCTGCTGATGGTCATATCGCAGGAGTTTGTCCAGAAGGTCCAAGACTTCTGGGCTGACCAGGTGTCTGTTTTCACTATGGATGAAATTCTCCCAGCGCTTTCGCGAGTGCCTGAAAGCAAAGGGAAGAAGCCGGGGCTGAGGAGGACGAAGAGGAGGCAGGTGTGGGAACATAGATGCTCAGCAATGCAGTTGGCAAGTTGGGTTCTTTTGCAAAGGCATCTTTTCCTTTTTTTCATTGCCGCAATATCAAATTTCCTTGGCAGTTAGTTTTTACCAACAGAATCACAGAAATAATTTAGCTGTTTCTTGCAATATTTTTGTGGTATTCATTTAAACCTACGTTTTAACTAGCCAACAAACCTAATATGTATTCTGGAAGGTACATTAAGCCCAATTCTCAAACACGAAATATGTTAAATATGAACGACCTTCCACAATATACAATATACATTTCTTTATATTGTACACTGTGAAAATCAAACATGGTATTCCTAAGGGGAAAACTCACAGTACAATACAGTAATACCACAACGCCAATTTTAAAAAAGGTAAAACTAACCACATAATATCCTAACATGTCTGATGAAAGCTAAAAGGCCTTCTAATAACTTAGTAGACTTAAGAATAACTTTAGACTTAAATAAGTCCAAAAATGATCTACGTCAAAGGAATATGACAACAAAACAGTATATTTCTGGGCTACTATTGAACCTTTCAATACTACCTTGGAAAACTGGAGTAAACGTGGGTTACAAGATAGACTTTGGGTCTCCCTTCAAATTCCAATTCAAAAAATGAACTGAAACCTGAATTGCAATTGCAATATCTGAGGTGAGAGTTTTCATTAATTTTAGGTTTCCGTGAGAATTTGAAATACTGAATGTAATGCTTGTGGAAATTATCCAGTTGCTCACTGGGTCTCTCTGACACCATAAGAAACATTCTGGTTATTGCTCTCAGTGATGCCTGCCTTCTACAGGTAAAAAGTGCTAAGACCCCTGGAGAGACAAAGCCATACCACCCATTCACTCAATCAATCAATCTGGTTGCTCTATCTGTGATTTGGGTAGTGCAACATTATGACTTACACCATGATTCTAAAATATTAGGCAGATCAGAGTTCCTGTTTTACACATAACCCAAAATTAACTATGGCCACCAGAGCTAAAAAAAAGCCAAGGGGAAACAATTCAGCATGGTGCATAATCAGAGTTGAAGAGGGGTCATTAGGGACACCAAGTCCGGCCCCTCACCGAGTGCAGAACTCTATTTCTGATCGTCTATGGAGATTCTCAGGGTGACCCCGAGGACACAGATGGCCTCAATGGCTCTCTAATAGAATGCAAATGACCAGCTGTCTGCAAGGAATATAAATTCTTCCATTCCCCACCATCCAGTCAGAGCTGAAGAAGCTTCTTGGATGAGAAGCTAAATGTCTTCAAAGAAGAACAAGAAAGTCCAGTTGATTCTCGAAAAAACATCTTTGGGACAACTCTATTTCTGATTTTATCCAAGAAATTAAAACTTTTTATCAGCCAGTTTGGTATAGTAGTTAAGTCATCCGGCTAGGAACCAGGAAAGCGTGAGTTCTAGTCCTGTCTTGGTCACAAAGTCAGCTGGTAACTTTGGGTCAGTCCAGTGGTGGATTGCTACTGGTTCGCCCTGGATTGGGCGAACTGGTAGTGGTGGCGGGGGGAGGCTCCGCCCACCTACTGGAACGCTTCTGCACATGCGCAGAAGCATTGTGCACCTGCACCCACAAGCAAACTGGTAGCGACGGGTTTTGAAACCTATCCCTGGGCCAGTCCCTCTCTCTCAGCCCTAGGAAGGAGGCAATGACAAACCACTTCTGAAAACCTTGCCGAAAAAATTGCAGGGGTTTATCCAGGCAATTTCTGAGAATTGGACACAAATGAATAGAAAAGGCAAAAAAATAATAATCACTGTATACTCATATGAGTTTTATATTATCAATACATCCAGAAATGTTGAAATCTGGAACCCTAATTCCCATTAGAATTGCAGAGCCAAATTCTGGGGGATTCTATCAACAATCTACAGATCTCAACAAATACCTCGAGGCATTTACTGGCATTCCAAAGTAAGCAATGTAGCCAAGGTTGCCATGAAATTGAAACCTTGTGAAACTGGAGGAGGTAAAGGAAAGTGTAAGAGTCTGAGCCCTCTGAGGAATTCGACAGGCGATAGAATTGGCCATACAGTATTTGGAAGCCCTCCCACAAGAAGGAAAGGCCGCACCTAACTCAGAGAGAGGCCCAAAGGTCTGCCTGCCGGGAAAATCCGCCTCACTTGGTGTCATCCTTCAAACTAAGGGTCCCAGTCTGGGTAACACAAGAGAAAAATATGCCACAATAAACTTACTGTCCCAAGATATCATTGAAGTGGGGGTCCAGTTCTATATGGTACTTCTTCAGATAACCATATAATTCGTCTGTACCCAGAACTTTTGCGATGCGAACCAACTGCAACAGAGAACAGGTGTGTAGCACCAGAAAAACAAATAACAGACCCTGCTCTGCTCTTTCGTGGGGAGAATCCGGAAGGGTTAATGACCTGCTTTCCTGGGCCAACATTGTACTGCCAATGTACAACTTGAAACTACACAACTTTTGCGTGCAGGGTTTTCCCTCTTTGTCCAGTAAGCTTGATACTTCTGGAAGTTATTCTCACCCATAGAGAAGGGCTACGGAAGGACTTCAGCCAGACTACGGTCTATGAAGAAATTTGCTCCCAGGTTCAAGCCTCACCACCTCCATTAAAAAGAAGCTACTCCAAAGTGGTTCTTGATAGACCAAGAGTGTCGTCCCTTCTAAGAGTCGCCTGCTCATTCAACAAGGCTTGTCAAAACCTGTGAGCAGAAGCCTGGCTCCTGAAGCCCAAGGAAGGCCCCAGCCTGAGTCTTCTTGACCATTGCTTTGTCAGGAGCAGAACAATGACAGTTAATACATTTGTATCGCCAACTTAACACTGGATTTTTGTTTTATCTTGCAGGCACAGAATATCTGAATGCAGCCACAAGAGAATTCCAAAATAAATTCCAGCATGGAATTGTGGTTTAAAATACAATAAGCTAAATTTGTGGACTTCGTCTTTAAAAGGAACCAAAACATATCAAACTCAACTACCCACCTTAAAATACTTTGTAGCAGATCAGTGATCCTTGTTTTGGAAATATAATGTTCTTTATAATATACAAAGTATTTCAAAATGAACATGGATTCTGTCTAATTATAAGCGGTTGTGCGTTGTTATTAATTTGATACCACTTTGAAAGTCTTATTACATAATGACTGTTGGTTGGTTTCTTATTTCTGGTTGGCCTCAGTTACAGCTTCTGGGTGCCATCTGTAGCATCCCCAAGAGAGCTGCCATTGGTTCTGCCAAAGGCTGGTGGTCACTCTGCATCCCAACAGGCTTGCCTGACTCAGAGATTCTCCATTCTGGTCTCCACTAAAAAGTGCAGCAAATTTCGGAGGCCAGGGCCTCCTTTGGGCACCAAAAGGCGGATGCTGGAGACCCCAGCCGCCCTCGCCCCTCTGTTTCTCACCTGGTCATAGTTGTCCTGACCGTGGAAAAAGGGCTCTTTCCGGAAGATCATGCTGGCCAGCATACAGCCTAAGCTCCACATGTCTAAACTATAGTCATACATCTGGGGAGGAGAGGAAACAGCAGAAACAAAACTATGAAAATGCACGCTGATGTCCACTCCGCCTTCTTCACTTTTCGCTAAATTTTAGAACATGCTTATTGTCAACTTTTATATAAGAGTTCTGCCCAGCACCAGGGAAGGCCGCAGTTTCAAAAATGAATTCCAGCCAAGGCTCTCTGCTTCTCCCTCCAGGCTGTGTGTTATCAGAATGGATGGCCAGCACCAGTTTCCAAGAGGTGCTTAAAGCAGATCAGGAACACACGGCACATACTCAGGTTTGGCCCCAGGCAGTCGGGGCCAGTTGCCTCTTCTGTGCTCCTTTGCCTGGGCTTCTACCCAAATCTACCCAAGGTTCAGGGATGCTGCTCAGAATGACCACCTAACGGGGGCAAAGAGGAGTGGGCACTCCAGTGAACAGGAATTCTCGGCCAAAGGGAACCCATTCTCGTACCTTTAAGGCCCTTGTTTTGCTTTCCTCCCACCCAGGGTCGTCAAGACCTCCTTTGGCAACCAGGTATTTCCTGTACACCTAGGAGTCGTCTGGGGCCAGGTGGCTTTCAATGGTCCGGATGTGTTACCAAAAGCAGCCCTCTTGACAATACCAGTAGCTGATTTGGAAAGAGAGCTGGTCTTTCCGTTTCCGGCAGGCTGGAAAAGATCCAACGTCCAGCCTAAGGGACACAGCAAGGCAGTTTGGGCTGGGACTATCACATCTGTAGCACAACTACAGGATGCTCAATGGTTTTCCAAATATTCCTAAAATATTTTTATTTAGCCGTGATAGCTCAGGCTGTTAAGAAGCCTGTTATTAGAACACAGTAGCCTGCAATTACTGCAGGTTCAAGCCCGGCCCAAGGTTGACTCAGCCTTCCATCCTTTATAAGGTAGGTAAAATGAGGACCCAGATTGTTGGGGGGGCAATAAGTTGACTTTGTAAAAAATATACAAATAGAATGAGACTATTGCCTTACACACTGTAAGCCGCCCTGAGTCTTCGGAGAAGGGCGGGATATAAATGTAAACAAAAACAAAAAAAAAAGATATTTTGCCAGCACACAACTTAAGCTCCTGCTATCTAAGCTACACTAGTTGGGGGAGGAGGGGAAAACGGCAGCTACAAAATGCACACTAACTTGCATTGTGTCTTCTGCCAGATCTCACGAGGTTTTGTCCCATATTTTTAATCTGTTTTAAAATTTCATTTCTTTATATATTTGTGGCAAACCCCACTAACCCTTTTTTCTGTGGGGAGGAGTGGAAAGTAGCATTGGCACACATCAGTTTCTCAGAGCAAGACCCACAATGGAGGGCAAATCTTACTTGGTAGTCCACAAGCAGCTCTGGCCCTTTGAAGTACCTCGAAGCTACCCGGACATTGTATTCCTGAGCTGGATGGTAGAATTCTGCCAAGCCCCAGTCTATCAGCCGCAACTGCAAACAGACAAAATGGTCAGCTACTGAATACATTCTGGAAAATGAAGACTGCCCTGTTGTGTCTCGTCCGATCTCACCACAGCCGGGGTCTTCTTATCTGCTTCCGAACACGGAGGAATGTCCTAGTATGCCTCCCGGCCCCAGCCCTGGCTCCATGCCCAGACAGGCTGAAGAGGAGGAAATACCTCCAGCCCCCAGCTCTGGCTCCATGCCCAGGCAAACGGAGCAACTAGACCCCTCCCCCTCCTCCATAGCATGTGAGCCTGAGGGAGGTCAATTGCCAACAGCTGCCGACTGGAGTGACCCTCACGTCAGAAGACTTGATAGGCGGAGGCAACAGAAGGAAGGGAGGGGCAGGCCTGGATAAGTGCTGAGTCATGGAGCCACACCCCATGGCCTATATAAAGGATCTGCTTTCTGGCATTCTCTGAGTCAGGCAAAGTCTAAACATATCTTGCTGAAGTCACTTTCTGGTCTCCTGCCTGCCCTGAGGACTTTGCTAGGACTTTGGCAGAGCTGCAGAGGCACGGCTGATTCGGATTTCCCTGACCCGGCCGTCAGCGGAGGAGTGGGACACGACATCCCCAACAGCTTCATTCTGCCCTTATGTTCGACCAGATAAATTGAGTCCTGTAGTACCAGTCTGATTGAGAATTGCTGGATGACTTACCAGACTCACCTAAAGAAAGTTCAGGGACCTGATGCCTGTTGGAGACATCTAAGCCAGAAGGCTCCCATCAGCTTCTATCCACAAAGTCTACTGCAAGGGGGAAGCCTTTGCAACAGGCACCAGGTCTGCCTCCAAGCACAAGCTGGGTTTCCCACCTTGTTCTCAAGGATCTCCTCCTAAGGATTCAAAACCAGCTGCATCCAACATTCACATGGCAGGAAGGGGGAGGAAGCCCATTTTCCTGGCCTGAGGATGTCCAAATGAAAGGAAATTGAAGGTGCCAAGTAGGCCCAGGAGACCTGCTGGGGAAGCACAGGGATGGCTGGGTCCTAAGGAGAAAAGGAATCTATGGGCTGGTTAGCTCAGTGATGAAAATCTGGTCATCTGAGGGTCTTACCGACTTGTAGAACCATGGGGCCAATGGCCACCTTGGAAGTCTTCTAATCCAAGCCCCTGCTGCTCAAGGCAGGACGCCTCAGACCATCTTGGACAAATGGTTGTCCTATCTTTTCTTTAAAACCTGCAACAATAGAGCTCCCACAACTCTGGGAGGCAAGCTGTTTCACTGCTTCGTAGTTCTCATGTCAAGAAATTCTTCCTTCCAACTTTTGCCAAGAGGAAGCACTAACAGCAAGCTGCGATTGGAGAATCCGCCAATTGCTATTTCTGTCCCTTCAGGTTGGCTAGTTCAGTGGAGTCCCAAGTGGCTAGAAAACTCAGGACAGGTAACTTATTATTATATAACCTATTGTTAGCCTTTTTACCCTTTCCTGGGTTCCACTGGCTTTCGGCAGATAATGGGGTCTAAATCAAAATGAGGAGGAGGAGAAAGATATGATTGTCTTATGAAAACTTCTCCCAGAGGTCTGGGAGCAACCAGCTATTCATTGCAGGTAGTGGTAAAAATACTTTCATATTCTGGTTTATTGTTTTTATGAATTTATTTTAGTTGATTGTTCTTATCTATTTGGCTTCTCATTTTTTGTTAATTTTATAAGTTCATCTTCCTCTTCTCTTGCAAATTAAATTTTTTTGCGGTTTGACTTATTTTGTGCCACAAATGGTTTTTCTTTTCTTCTTTTCAGTTTTTTCTGAAGAATAAAGGAGAGAGCTGACTGCAGTCTTCTAATACGGTAAGCAACTACTCTGCCATCCACATTTTCACATGAAGCAGAGGGGAAAAATGGGCAGATGAGTATAGAATTTGTGCTATTTGTTGTGTAGCTCAGGACTCCCAGGCATGAACCTGCTCTGGAAGACGTGCAACAGGCAACCCAACTGTCACACCTCATCCCTCAGATTCTCGCTCCAACTCCCAGCCCACTCAGATCTAAAGGAGCCACCCAGGATGACACTGCAGCACTTAAACAGCCTCCCAATCAGAAAAATGTGGATGGCAGACTAGTTGCTTACCGTATTAGAAGACTGCAGTCAGCTCTCTCCTTTATTCTCATCTCAGAAGAGCTTTGTCTAGAACTCATTCTGAATAAATGGACTCCATGTAAGACATCGGACATTTCATGGAGTTCCAATTTAGGAAAGGCTGGGCGCTTGTGGAGCATCAACACATTCTTCTTGACTGCAAACTCTACTCTGCAGGAAAGGCGGCTTGCTTAGATTCTTATTTAGACTTGTAGTGTCCCACTCCTCCGCTGACGGCCGGGTCAGGGAAATCCAAATCAGGCTTGCCTCTGCAGCTCTGCCCAAAGTCCTAGCAAAGTCCTCAGAGCAGGCAGGAGACCAGTAAGTGACTTCAGCAAGATAAGTTCGACTTTTGCCTGACTCAGAGACTGCCAGAAAGCAGATCCTTTATATAGGCCATGGGGTGTGGCTCCATGACTCAGCACTCATTAAGGCCTGCCCCTCCCTTCCTTCTGTTGCCTCCGCCTATCCAATCTTCTGATGCGAGGGTCACTCCAATCAGCTGTTGGTAATAAACCCTCCTCAGGCTCACATGCTGTGGAGGAGGGGGAGGGGTCTAGCTGCTCCGTTTGCCTGGGCATGGAGTCAGGGCTGGGGCCGGGAGGTGCTCCTTCTTCTGCAGTTTGTCTGGGCATGGAGCCAGGACTGGGGCCGGGAGGCATACATTCCTCCGTGTTCGGGAGCAGATAAGAAGGCCCCGGCTGCTCTGAGGGCGGGCAAGACACAACAAGACTCTTATTTAGGATGTTTACTTAGAGTCTTATAAAAGAAGGACTAGGGTGGAGATGATAGCAGTATTCCAGTATTTGAGAGGCTGCCACAAAGAAGGAGTGGGGGGAGGTCAATTTATTTTCCAAAGCATCTGAAGGCAGGACAAGAAACAATAGATGGAAACAAATCAAGGAGAGAAGCAGTCTGAAACTAGGGAGAAACTTCCTAACAATGAGGACAATTAACCAGTGGAACAGCTGGCCTTCAGACATTGTGGGCACTTCATCACTGGAGGTTTTTAAGAAGACACTGGACAGTGACTTATCTGGAATGGCCCAGGGTCTCCTGCTTGAGAAGGAGCTTGAACTAGAAGACCTCCAAGGTCCCTTCCAGCTCGATTCTGATTCTTATTTAAAAACTCAAAAATATTGGAGCATTCAAGAAAAACAGTTTTACTTTTTGCAGGGAAGGACATTTTGAAGAGGACAAAATATTTAGATCAGATTGAGGTTAACTGTAGGGGTGATGACTTACTCTGAACATATTCTACTGTTTTCTATCTTATTGATATACTTTTATTAGTTTTATATAATTGACATGGTTAAATAAAGATTCTATTCCTTAAGATATTTGTGCCACCCATTGCTAATGCATGGGGATGGGAGGGTGATGGGGGCCTCTCCAATGCCTTTCAGAAGCGTTACCTTTTTTTGTTGATGGTCTATCATGACATTGTGGGGCTTGACATCTCTATGCATGATCCCCATGCTGTGACAGTAATCCAAGGCCTGCAAAAAATATTTGCTTAGAAATTATGCTTGTAATGCTGCCCAACTCCAAATGGCTCTGGGCCATGAACAACAATACTAAAACAAAATATTACAAAAACCAAATACAAAAAAAAGTCAAAAATATTTTTTTTAAAAATGTGAAAGCACAATGGTTAACCTGGAAGGCACAACCAAGCACCAGCCCTACTCACAGGAGACTGGGAAGACTGGGAAGCCCCCTCCCAAGACCATTTGAGAAGGCTGCAGAAGCAAAGGGGGCGGGCGGATGGGAGAGCCGTTTTACCAGCTCACCAGGACCCCTGCAATTCCCGAAGCCAAGCCTGCCTTTCCCAGTCTAGATCAGCACCCAATGGCCTGATGCTGCTCTCTGTCAGATAGGCTCATCTTTTCCCCTCCTTTTGCATGATATCTGGTTAGACACTTAGTTCCAAGTATCGATGTTTTCAAGAAATAATCATCTTCTGGCTCCTGAAAGATTAACTGTGGGCCTATGTTGCCCAGATTTTAGCCTGAGTAAACCCAGCCTGGGCACAACAGACACCCAGCATCCGAGCAGGGAAAGTTGTTTTCAGGATCTGTGCCCAGCCCTGACTCTGGGGAACCTCCTTAACAGGGCAGGAACAACCTGTTCTCAAAACAAACACTTCAAGCAGAAATGCTATTGGGAGCCTACAAGGGTCTGATTTGAAATTGGTGCCTTTTTCTACATTACTGACCCCCATATTGTGCCCTGCGAACCCACACTTTCTTTCGAGTCTGGCCTACCTTCTAGAAACTTAAGTGGAAGCAAATAATGGGCAAGAGGAGGCATGGCAGTTATTTGGGACAGAGGAGAAAATCAAAGTGTAAGGGGGGGGGAGGGCGCTCTGCACTGGGTGTGCCATGGTTCCCTCCTATGCAAAACTAACTGACCTGGGAACAAAGCATGAAGAAGCATGTCCAGAAGCATGAAGTTTAAAATACAGCAAACTACTGGGAATTCAAAGCATGGCCCTTCTGGAGAACTGTACCCAAGTCTGTTAATTTTGTGCATCCCTCCATAGACAGAAACATATACCTTGGTTCCATAAATTGAATTGTGAATTATTCTTTAAAGATAACAGTTAATTGTGAATTTAAGTTAACTGTGAATTATTCTTTAAAGCTTGGAGTATTATGTAAACTAGGTCAGTTGGAGTGTTCTCAATAGAATAAAGATAAATTAGAGTGATATATGAACCAACCAAAGGTTTTAGCCCCACATGTATTCAATTCTGATTCTGCAGTGTTTTGAATCTCAACCAACATTCACATGCCTTTAATGCTGAAGCAAAGACATTGGTGTCTTTCTTAAGGCTGACTGCAAACTTTCCGATTTCTTTTCTCTTTATTTTTTGGAGAAAATTTTAAAAAGTGATTTGTCATCATTACACAGCTCTCCATCTGAGAAAACTTAAATTTAGGTACCATGAATGTCTTTGTAAATGGCTCATTTAAACCACTCAAAAAACTTCAGCTACTAGGCAGTTCAAAATTTCTAATAATTAAAATCATGAATACTCACCTTGAGCAATTCATACATATAAAACCGAATATCAAAATCCGTTAGAATTTGGTACAGTTGCTGAAAGAAACACAAGAAAAGATAAATCAGGTTTGTGGCTCCATGACCTTTTATGTCTTAGGTCCTCCGACTGGGTGGCTGCAGATGCTCTTCTGCATTCAGCAAAAAGTCTATATGGATTGCAAGAGCCCTAAGAGGAGACTGACAAAGCCTCAAATGACCCTGGAAAGCTAAGGTACGGGGCAGGATCCTAACGCTCATTTTCTCTACCTACCATTTGCAATCTGAAGAAGCTCCCATGGAGATAGGCGGGGTGTTTAGAGTGAAGAACTCATGCTGGAAAGATTGCCAAGCGGTTGGGTAAAAATAAGCTGGCACTCTAACATGGCACTGGGGAGGGAATTCTCTGCAGGCAAAGCTGACCATTGATGAACAGCAACATTAACCGATTACAGCTGAGAAGTTGATTAATACGAGGCAGTCAGAACCCTGCAATATACCTAGAACTCTGTTTTAAATTTCTACTTAAGGCACCACAACCTGCTCACCAATGTTTATAGAGACCCTGTAAGGGAAATATTTCTATCTGCAGGGGAGAATAGAAGCAATACCTTAATCTAATCTCCACTGTAGTGTTGCCCCTGTCCTGCCTCCAACCCTCACCTAAATTACTGACAAAGAAGTTAAACGGCACCACTTGCAAAAAGGATAACTAAATTTTCCTCCATTCTTAAAATGATTTATTTATTCTCTACTTATGTAATTCATGTAGCAGCCCCCTCACAAATTAGTCAGGATGGTACACAATTAAAACTTACAACCCATAAATTGCTCTCTCATCCAAATTCTGCCAGATTTATGAATACAGTATCTACCCTGATCACCTCCACCTTTACACTCGACCATAGAAAATCTAAAATCTGGAAATGCATGGCTTCTGGGGCTACATTCCAAATGCCAGCTGGGGAAGTGGCACAAATGCTAGCAATTTTATTGCACAGCCAAATGTGTCATACTTGAGCTCTGGGAAGACCCTGGCTATCATCCAAGTATTTAGAATTTCACTTCATTGCCTCTTTTGGATGATTTCCCAGATAAGAGATCATTCTCCTAGGGAGAAAATGGGTTTAGGCATCAATCAGTATAATCAATTAGGTCAGATACAAACCCTCCAGCAACTTCTTCATATATTTATTCTTCAACAGCTGACCTACTGGCTAGCTTCCCTTATTTAAAACTAAACTGGATTGTTTTAATGCACTGGACTTCTTGCTTTCTTACCAGTTAAAATTACTAACAATTTCAGCTTGTTCTGCCAGAATGCATCACATTTATATATACCTGAATTGAATAACATTCATCAGAAATTAATTTCTTTTGCTAATTAATTAGCTACACTGGCAGGCAACTTCTTTTGTATGACCAGGGCTACTGAACTGAACCCGATACCAAAGCAGGATTCATTTCCCCAATACTTGCTACCCACAGCCTTAAGAGGCAGGCTGTGAATGTGGAGAAGCCCCTCTTGCCCTGAGATCTGGGCGTTGGCTATTTGACCAAGTAGCATTAATGGCAGTAGAAGGAACCCATCATGACCACCGGCCAGCCCATTTCTCTCACTAACACAAATGATCCCTGGAAACTCAAGGGAAGCGGAATACCCTTCATACTACTCTGGCTTACTGGATTTTAATTTCAATAATCCTGTGCAGTATCTGTTCTATTCCAGTTTTCTAATTTATTAGACTCCATGCCCTCTATCTGAAGGCACATTCGCTGGTATTTGCCATTAGATTTTATATCCACTGATTATGTCACTGATACTTGGGCTCCTTCTCTCTATAATATTCCTACAGTGTTATGTAGTTTCTAATGCAGGGGTGTCAAACTCAAGGCCTGGGGGCTGGATCTGGCCGTTCTAATGCAACCAATGTTCTTTTTAAAAAATTATACAGTACAGTGTTTCCTAATTTTCTTCACTCCAGATCTGCTGCTCTTTTTCCGAATTTCCTTTAGGTGTGCAATTTTATTCATAATTCTCTGTCCTTATAAGTGTCCTTTCCACTTATAACTGTATGACTGTAACTTTTTGTTGCTATCATTAAGGGTTAAATTGCAACCTATGACCATCATTTGTGTTGTAAATGTTGTACCTTGATGAAGGTATCTTTTCTTTTATGTACACTGAGAGCATCTGCACCAAGACAAATTCCTTGTGTGTCCAATCACACTTGGCCAATAAATTCTATTCTATTCTATTCTATTCTATTCTATTCTATTCTATTCTATTCTATTCTATTCTATTCTATTCTATTCTATTCAAATGTGTCCCAGATTCTAAACTATTCTACAACCTGGTCTTAATTTTTAAAAAAAACTGAATTAAATCCATCAGAACTACTGTACATTTCAAAATTTAGCCTAGTTCCCAAATGAAGAGTGTATAAGCGAAGTATTACTGCACAGAGATGACTGTGGAATGACCCCCTGCAGGGCCACTGTTGCTATCCTGAGATGGATTCTCCAAGCCAGGCAACAGACTGGCTCTGAGTAGCTTTCTTTGAATTGTGCCACAACAGCCAGTTTCCTGTTGGCAGGTCAGCTTCTTGCAAATTGCCTTAAAAGCTCCAGAGTTTGTTCTGCCAGATGAGCAACTCCACATTCCATCTCCCAAGCTTTTCTGACTCACCTTGAAGTCTGTATTATTGATGTATTCAAACACCAGAGCTGGAGTCTTTGACTGAAAGAGAGAAAGGTTCAATTTAATTACACTCTCTTCTAGTCTATTTTCCTAATTATTTCAAGTTTTTTTTTCCTATTGGCTCAAATTAAACAGCTGAATTGGTTTCTCTCTTTTTTTTTATTGAAAAAGTTTTTTTAAAAAAACAAAAACATTTCCCCCCCTTTTTCCCCCCTCCCTCCCAGAAACCCCCCCCCCCCGGCTTCCGGGGTCAATCACAAGGTATTGTTATACATAAACCAAACATAGAGTAAAATTTTCCCTTCTAATCCAATTAACCTCATCCAAATCTTTTCATCTCCCAACCCCCTCCCCATTACATAAAATAACTTTCTAATTATTCAAAGGCAATCTGATATTTCTTAATCTGATATCTGTTTTGTAGATAATCAATCCATTTTTTCCATTCAATTAAATATCTTTCCTGCGTATTGTCTTTTAAAAAAGCTGAGATTTTAGCCATCTCAGCCAAATTAATAACTTTCAATATCCATTCTTCTATTGTAGGTATCTCTTCTTTCTTCCAGTATTGTCCAATCAACAGTCTTGCTGCTGTTATTAAATTCAGAATCAATTTAGTCTCAATCCCTGTACAATCCGTTATAATTCCCAAAAGGAAAAATTGCGGCAGGAACTTTATCTTCTTCTTCAGTACATTTTGAATAATCCACCAAATTCTTATCCAAAAGGCCTTAATTTTCTTGCAAGTCCACCAAATATGAAAATATGTAGCATCATCACAACCACACCTCCAACATTTCGCTTGGATATCAGGATACATACATGATAATTTTTTGGGATCTAAGTGCCATCTATAAAACATCTTATAAAAATTTTCCCTTAAATTCTGTGCTTGTGTAAACTTAACATTTCTAACCCAGATTTTCTCCCATGTTTCCAACATTATTGGTTCCTGTTCCTTCTTTTCTGAGCTGAATTCAAGCCATTAACATTCCATGACAAAATTCTATTTGCCATTACTGGCCTCCTGAAGCTTTGAAGCAAACAACGGAAGATCCTCCTCCAGTATCTTCCGGCTGAATTGGTTTCTCATTAAAGATATAGCAAGCAGCATTGAATTATCTCACACTTGCGGGTTTCCTCCTGTTTCCTGACCTACCTTGAGGACTGAAGGGGAGTTTTGTCTGAAAGAATATTAAACCTTTCAGAAACTAATTAGAAATCCAAATCCAAATGTTCTCTATGCAGTGAGATGGAGGATGCACCATCAAGCCAGCCAGATCAACTGATTCTTAGCTGATCACAGTCAGACCTTCTCCAGGATAATCTGACCCCAGCCTGGCCATTCAGCTTTCCCAACAGATATGTGCGTGTGTGTGTACAGACACAAATAAAACATATACAAATCAGAATGTAAATTAAAAGTTTCTAATTCCATTTCGTAGGTGAAGCAAAAAATCCCAATATCTTTCATTTATCCTGATACTTACCACTGGATCTTTGACTGTATCAATCAGTTTAATAATGTTGGTTCCACCACGCAGATTCTCCAGAATCTTGACTTCACGTTTTATTTTCTTTTTCTTCACTGGCTTAAATACAAAAGAGTGATTATACATGAGATTTGTTTCAGCATTGCTTTGCAGCCAGTAACTCAGCTGGGCTGATGCAACGTTGGCAACATCAGGAGGAAATTCTTACCACACATTAGTGGCAAATATGTTACTCTTGAACTGAGAAATGCAGAAGAATGACAGCTGTGCATCATTCAGACCAGAAATGGCTAATCGTGTCTTGGATCCAGCACAGACTCTCTGAAGCTCTCGGCTGGGCCTTAAAGGAGGCACATATTTTCCTGGGCTCAGAGATATCTATGAAGACCAAGCCAAATGTTATTTCATTTAAGGAGGTGTTATGGAGGTATTGGAACAGATACTGTTGTAGTTGCTGTCACTCACAGTCACTCTTGTGAAATGAGCAGCCATAGAAGCCATAAAGATAAATAAAGCTAAACTGAGAAATCTGAACATGGAGACAAAGAGAATGGCAAATCAGTTTAATACAGTGGCAAAGAAAACTGCACACAGGTAGTATGACCTATTATGACACAACATACGATTGGTTGCTTAGCAATTGTTCACAGCTACAATGAACCAACCACCAGCCACTTACTGCCTGTTTCTGAAGTTATGATGCCGCCCACCCCACGGTCATGTGACTGCATTTTGGGAGCTCAGCAACTGGATTGCCTTCATGGCTGTTTGCAGTGTCCCATAGTCACACAATTCATGTTTTTGCCAAAACTGGCCCACAGCAAACAATGGGTTCGTTTAGGAACAACTTAAGTAAAAATGATATTAAAAACAGGTGCAGTTGTGGAATGACCTGCTTTATGACCAACACGACTTATGACCATAAATGGGCAGACTTAAAGTAGAGGACTACCTGTAGTTCTGTCCACCTAAAATTGAACTTGACTTGAGTGCATTTTTACCTGTCCAAGGATATCCTGAGAAGAGGGATGAAAGCTCAACAAGGCAGGGGGACATACCTCCTGCTTCCATCAGAAAACCCTGGTTGTCTTGCAATTTGGGAGATACGACCACATTTCAAGGATAAAGTTAACATGTTACAACAATAAATTGGCCTTTCATTTTTACTTCAGAGTATTGTACAAACCCAAGTTGTGGTAGCTTAGAATTGTGAAAAATGTTAGAATGTTATCTATGAACAAGTCTCTTTAGGCCATTTAGCAAACCATTGTTAAAAATTATTTTTTAGCATCGCATGAGCTAACAATACAGCCTTTCCATATTTGATAAGTTAGGGGTCACTGAGTCAGGCTCCATTCAGACTCTTGCATCCCACCCACCCACTTTTCTCACTCTGCTCTCCTCCTCCTAATTTCCCTCAGCTCTGCCAAGAATAGTTTTACTCATTCATCATCCCTCAGAGCACTTGTCCCAAATATGCCAAGTTTTTGCTTCCTGGCCATTGCCTCAGAGGTAAGACTTTCTTTAATGCAAAAAACTGATTAATTCTCCTTGCACTTTGTAGTTAATAACTCTCTTAAAAGCCATCAGCAGCAGCATTTTTCCTGCTCTTTCAGATTTTTTTACAGCTGTAACTGTGAAAAATACTCCGTTCACTATTCTGACCTTAGTTGTCATGGAAATTAGTAGAGCTGTGCAGAGCTTTAGATTCAAAGACCCAAAAAAGAGAATATGGGGTTGGATTATACAGTTTAAAGTCTGTTTGTTTACCCAGAATCTCTTTAGCTATTAATGGGACTCAGGTCACAGGATGAGATAGTTAGAAGGGATTCCCAACCCTTCTGGTATTCCACCATTTTCCCTTGCAGGTTTAATTTATGTTACGTTAATCATCCCTGTTGCTCTTCTTTGAACTGCTTCCAGTTATCTGAATCCTTTTTAAAAATTTGATGCTGAGAATTAGGTTCCATACTCAATGCAAAACATTCCCTGTTTTGGAAATTATACATTTGTTGATGCAATCAATGCAAAACTGCATTTCTCTATTTTGTGGCTTATACTCGGGTTGCAATTAACTTCTACTCCAAGATCTTTTTCAGAAATACTATTGCCAAAGGAGGCATCTAAGGAAGAGGAGGAGTCACAGCACAATCAGACTTGTGAGATTCTCTTATTATAGACATTCTTAATAAAAGCAGTTTTAACCTTCCTGTGGAGTTGATCTCTAGTCTAGTCAAGTTCCGAATTTCATTTTGATGCTCTAAGATGATCGGTATCTCATCCAAGATGGTGTCATCTACAGATCTGATAAATATTCTTTTAAATTTTCCAAGTCATTAATAAACATTGGAAAATCCCACGAGGTATCTCTCATTTGATAGAGAAACACATGATTTTCAAGTACCTTCTAAACAGTCATGCCACTCAGCTTACCTTTAACTAGCTTCCTAATCAGAAGATTTGGGATACTTTGTCAAATGCCTTACTGAAATCACACCACCAATTTACCAGATCAAAAGTGAAAGTAAGTCAGCCTTGCAAGATTTGCTCTGGATGTATCCATTACTATCTTGTTTGTAAATTCTTTAAGACTAAATCTTCTAAATGGCCTGCTCTACACAAATAATGTTATCAGGATTACTTGTATGTAGTTCCCCTAGTTTTTCCCCTTTCTGAAGAAATGCCGCTGTTGTTCCTTAGGATTTTTCAAAAGAAAATACAAAAATGTTTGGCCAGACTACCAGCTAGGTCCTTCAGTCATAGGATGTACCATATTTTTCAGACTAAAAGACACACCGGTGTATAAGACGCACCAAGATTTTGAAGAGGTAAGTAAGGAAAAAAAAAAGGTTTTTGCCCTCCCCCAGTCCCCAGGAGCACTCTGCATGCCTCCCAAACCCTCTGCATTCCCCGTTTTTTGCAAAAATGGGGTGCGTAGAGGGTTTGGGAGGCCTATAGAGTGCTCCTGGGGGCTGAGGGAGGGCAAAAACACTCCTGTTTTTGCAAAAAACGGGCCCATTTTTCGCAAAAATGGGATGAGCGGGGCAGGGTTTTGGGAGGCCAAAAATAGCTGTTTTCGGTGTAGAAGACGCACCAACATTTCCAACCTCTTTTGGGGGGGGGGGAAGTAAATCTGATACTCCAAAAAATATGGTAATTTATCTAGCTCTGGAGATTTAAACTCTCTCAAAATAAATAGGCACACTTTGGTCAAATTACCCATTTTAAAATTTAGTTCTACTAAAGAGAACATTGAACCAAAATAGGAGCAGGGATTTCCCCTCTTTATCACTAATCAACATTTTGTGGCTTTTAAGCAGCAGCCTGGATGCTGTTTGTGTAGTCCTCTTTATTCAGAAGATAGCTGAAAAAGCCCTTTTCATCCTTTCCAACCCAATAGAAGGTTGGAAAATTATATAGAAACACACCATTCTCTGTAGACCATCAGCTGGATCGCTCACAGAAAACGGAACATGATAACATCTGACATGGCACAGAAACAGGCAAAAGAAGTCCACACTTGCAAACGGACCAAATCTGGCCAGGCGTTGTGAGGAAAAAATAATCCAGAAAAATTCCATCAGTGCATCCCAGCAAGAGGAGTAATTGTTGGAATGCTGCTGACTGCTCCATTCTAAGATCCCGTTTCAGAAACGATGCTGTCTGTCATTGTTCCCAAGTTTACACAGGTGGGTATTGTGCCTTTGGTGCCTCTTATGTACACCAATCAATCCTGAGCTCCTTACCATTAGTTTCTCTAGCCATGGACTCCTAGTTTATTGCCACATTTATTAAAATCCGGTTTCTTACTCTCCAAGCTACCACTCAACTGTACTACGTTTTCAATTCCCTTAAATTAAGAACTCCAGCACAACATGGTCATTTTCCCCCGGTGCCCCTAGATGAAATCGTCCCATAGCCAGACCAGACCAGTCCATACCATAAGAATGCCCAAGAGAGTAACGTCCATCCTCACAGGATCCTCCATCACACCTGCCTGACAAGTGTGTTGCTGATGGGATGTTTATGTCCTTTATCACTGATAAAGCAGTTTATTCATCCTCCTTAAGACTGGGTTAGTTTTCAGGTTGTTCCAGGGCAAGGTATATAATTAACTCTATGAACAGATAAGCTGAGAAATGGCAACCCTTTTTCTACAGTACCATAGACAATTGCAGACCTCAGAGCCAAATTGGACATTTCTCTCTCTCTGGGATAAAATAAGTGATGTTGGTTCCCCATCTGGTTCAGCCACTGTCTTTCCAACTTGAAATACGAGTTCCCTTGTTAATATACAAACTTAACACTGCCTCTAAACCTGACAGATCCCCATATTCATATATGCAGATTATTCCCACGATTCCTATAAAAGTGTAGGCATGGCCTCTTTACACACATATATATATATCCTGCCTTTTATTATAATAATAATAATAATAATAATAATAATAATAATAATAATAATAATAATAATAATAATAATAATAATAATAATATTTTAATTTGTATACCGCCCTTCTCCCAAAGGACTCAGGGCAGTGCACAGCCAGAATAAAATACAAAAAGAACAGTACATATAATATTAAGAACAACCCCTTAAAAACTGATTCAATTGGCCAATAATTTAAAATACAATAACACCCTATAAAATTTACAAAAGTTTAAAAACCCATAAAAACAAATTAAAAATTTTAAAATCAAGCCAGTCCAGCTAGACGGAATAAATAGGTTTTAAGTTCGCGGCGAAATCATTTATCATTTTTATAAACCACACAAGCATCAAATGAACCTAATACTCTCTCCTCTATCTATTGTCCCCAAAACAACAACCCTGTGAGATGGATTGGGCTGAGAGTGACTGACTGACCCAAAATCACCCAGCTGGCTTTCATGCCTAAAGTGGGACTAGAGCTCACCATCTCCTGGTTTCTAGCCTGGTCCCCATCACCACCACTAACCTAAATTGGCTCTTTTTCCAATTTTGCCCTTTTTTTAAAAAAAAAAAAGACAAGTTCTGAAAACTCAAAATTTATAGCACCTGATTGATCTAGCGCTTTCCCAAAACGTTCAAAGCAGTGGGTCTAAACTCAACAATTTCTTATATTTATATTCTGCTTTACTTTATCCTTCTAACTGTCACCTTACACGGGAGGCCCAAAGTGATCCCCAAGGTCAAGTAGCAATCAACTAAACATTAACCTGCTCTCCAAAGTTTACCTGCTGGCCATAAGCCTACACAAATCGGTTGCTTCCTATCCAAGAGGAATCCGCTATTAGTACTGATCCTAGCGGCATGGGAGTGAGCACACAGAATTTCAAGAGTTCATCTTGACAGAATTCTTGGATGCATCTAGCAAGCTATGAATTACCAGACTAATTTGATGTAGGAGAATCATTTCACGTAAGATTAGAACAGCCACCCGTCAAGACAATGAGGTCCAGAGAATGGAAGCATAAGGCTGGAAGAGACCTTGGAAGTCTGCCTCTTTAGCCCTCTGCTCAAGGTAGGACTCCCTTACTGCAAACGGTTGTCCAATATTTTCTTCAAATTCTCCAGCGATGGAGCACCTACAACTCTGGGAGGCAAGCTGTTCCACTGATTAGTTGTTCTCACTGGCAAAACACTTCTCTTTCCTTCTAGCTTGGATCTCTCTTTAAAGAGCTTCCACCTGTTGCTTCTTATCCTGGCCTCAGGTGTTTTGAAGAAAATGTTGATCCCCTCTTCTCTGTGACAGCCCCTCAAGTACCGAAAGACAGCTATTACATTAGCTCTAGTTCTTCTCTTCTTCCTTCTCTGTTATGCTAGTCATACCTAGGATCCTTAACCACACATAACACAGTTTAGCTTCCACATCCCTTAACATCTTTGTCCTTCACTGCATTCTTTCTAGGGCCTCAGAATCTTTTTTCTATCGTGGCAACCAAAATCGGATGCAATATTCCATGTGAGGTCTTGCCAAAGCGGTACTAGCACGTCATGTGATCCTGATGCGATCCCTCTGTTGATGCAGCCTAGGACTGCATTGACTTTTTTTGGCAGCTTTTTGGGATTATACTTAAGTGGTTGTTCACTAGGATAGGGGTCCCCAATCCCCTGTCCACAGCCCATTGGGAACTGGGCTATGCGTGATGCTCCATTCACACATACGTGGGATAGATTGTGAGCACAAAATCATCCCCTCCCCCTCCACCATTATGCAGAGCTGGAAAGGTTGGGGACCACAACAGTAGGACATTTAGACCTGTCTCACAGTGATTAGTATTGAGCCAGGAACCACCTATTCTACACCTGTGCATTTGATTGTTCTTGCCTAAGTGCAGGACCTGGCTTTTCTCACTCCTGAACTGCATCTTGTTGGGAATCTTGATGAGAGCAAAAATGGCCACTGTAGTTTTAACACAGGCTTGGTTCCATATAGTATTCCAACTTTTCAATTATTTACCCTTTGTCAAATGGCACAAATAGCCCCCATTGCACTGATCAAATAAATATGATTACAGTATTTTCTACGCAAAGAGAAACCGGGCCATCCTGCAGCTCACAACTGATGTCCAATGCCATGTGGCTCTCAGGGGAATGCACAGGGCCAATGATCAGAGACAGGAGTCACAGGAAAAGGATTTTAGCCACAGGATAAAAGATGTGTGACCAGACTGCAACTCCAAAACGGAAGAGACACGACAGGAGGCCACAACAGGAAGCACGTGCAAGTTAGCAGGGATGTGCATTGTTGAAGAGACTCCATGTGATGAGGGTGGAGGGACAGAGAGGAAGAGAAAGAGAAGCTCTACTGCTTTTCCTTCTGTAGCATACAGGTGTGTAAAAGAGAAAAAAATGTATTATTGAATGAATGATAGGAAAAGACTCGAGCCATTACAGTGGTTGTAGTGATATGATCACCTCGGCTATGAATATTATTTCATTTTATGACGATTGTACTATTTTTTATCATTTTTAATTGTTCTATTCTGGTCATATATGAGATGAGCAGCTACATAAATTGGAATAATAAATAAACAATTTTTTGAGCCCAACTGTTGCCCATCTCAGTTTTGTCGGATATGGAGACAAAACTCATCTGCTGCTCCCTACTAGCCATAGTCTAACATTTCTCATAATGGATTCAACAGGTATGGTAGCTACCTAAGACTGGAAGACTCCAACCACCAAAGCCCACCTGCTTGTCTGAAGCTGAAAAAAGAGACCGCAAAACTTCTACTTTTGAATCTCTGCAAGCTTTGCCTTCCATCTCTTATTAATTCAGCACAAACTATCATTCATATGAACAATTACCAGCATGGAGGCATGAGGGATTCTACCAAGAAAAAGGAACCGTTTTTCATGACATCAGGGATTGAAGCCTGTGGAGAGACAGGGGCTGCATAGGATGAACCCAAAGGCCGAACACGAAGCAATTCAGACCAAGCTGCTCTTTTGGTGGCCTGGCTGAAATAGCTCGAGTCTGAGCAGTTAAAAACAAATCACAGAAAAGGTCCTCCAGAAACAACCAAGCAACTCCTCCCAATTGAACAATGTTGTTATTTTGAGCAATCAAAAGAGCACAAAAGAGAACTCAGGTTCCTCACTTCCCTGCATCAGGTGCAGCACAAAAGCAGAAAATACCGTTGAAAAAGTCAAGATCTAGATGGTGACTGCAGGGATTGTGAATCCCTAGTAAATCATGTGTGGGGGAACCCCACTTTCATGTCTCTTTTGAGAACACTTTTGGTCTGTAACAAACCTTGTACAGGTAAGTCCTTGTTTAATGGTCTTTCAAAGTTATGACAGCCTCCGAAAGAGGACTTTACTGCTTGTAAAATACATCCTATCATCGTAAAAAGTTGCACTCCCCCATGGTCACATGATCACATTTCAGCTGCTTGGCAACTGGCTTGCATTTAAGAGCAGTTGTATTTACAATCGCAACTGCGATAGTGTTACAATTTACCAGTTCTAATGAGTCCTGGGCTCATTTGATTGTGAATTATGACATTTTTTCCTATACTGTGATAGAAAACACCCCCTGGATATGCTGGATTCACTAAGCAGCCACACTGCCAGGCCCAAGCCCTAAGACGACACTGTGAAACCCCTTCAAGCCCAATCCTTTGTTTGCTTACACCAGGGGTCTCCAACCTTAAACACTCAAAGAGCCATTCGGACTCGTTTCCCACAGAAAAGAAAACACCGGGAGCCAAAAAAAAACCAGGGTGGGCGTGGCCAACTCAATGTCACTCCCACCCAGTCACATGACACCCCCCAGCCATGCCTACCCAGGTTTTTTGGATCCTGGTGTTTTGTTTTCTGTGGGAAACAGATATCTCTGTCTCTCTCTCCTTCTCTCTCTCTTTCTCCCTCCCTCTCTCCTGCTCTCTCTCTCTCCCCCTCCCTCTCTCCCGCTCTCTCTCTCTCTCTCTCTCTCTCCCTCCCTCTCTCTCGTGTGTGTTCCCTCTTGAACCATTTCGAAAAACAGGCAAGGGTTGGGGTTTATGTTGTTGTTGCTGATGTTCTTTCTTCTTCTTTGAGTGCTTTTTACCATATGATTTAAATCAAGAGTCATTTCAGGTTCCCAGATAAATGAAGCGCTTTCGTCTTCTGTGGCTCCCTGTCAGCTGAACCCCCTACTGGCTGGCCCCGCCCCTCGCGCAGGGGAGGGGAGGTCCCAGTCACTCCTTGCCTGGCCTGACACGCGACTTGCTCTCCGCTCCGAGACACTGGCCCAGCCAGACTGCAACCGAGGCCCTTGCTGTTGCCACCTCCATGGCCCGCCCGCTGCTCTTGCAGGACCTTGCGCAGCACTTACATTTAACATATAATAACATAACATAACATATTTAGCATGCTTCATAATGGGGGTGACAGTGTCTCCTCCTCCTCCTGGAGCTCATTACAATTCAGAGCATCGGCTGCAGCCAGGCCAGGCCAGTGTCTCGGGGCAGAGAGCAAATTGCGTGTCTCCCCAAGTGACCGAGGTGTGTGCAGCAACAACAAGGGCTGCGAGATGAGGCGAGTACAAGTGTGCTTCGCTCCCACTCTGGAATATGGAGCCGTCACCCTTACCTTCTCAGGCCAGGCGAGGAGTGACTGGGAGGGGAGGGTGAGGCCAGCCAGTGGTGGGTTCAGCTGATAGGGAGCTACAGCAGGGGGATGAAAGAGCCACAGGTTGCCGACGCCCAGTTTACACCAATGGACAGAATCTTGCCAGACTAACCCATAACCTTCTCACCTAGCAGACACATCCTGAAAGATTCTCCAGTGTGGCTAATCCTATCTTCTTCTTCTCCAACCCCCTCCCCCCATCCAATTTGGAATGGGGCAGTCTATTAATGAGGGCCTCTGCCTGGAATGTGCTGCCTCTTTCCTGGGAAAGCGTGATTCTCTTGTCTGGTCCACTTCTTTTAACAGAGTTGGAAGGGACATTTTAGATCATCTAGTCCAAGAAAACGTTCCATCTCACAAATGATTCACCTAGCAACCACACAGATCACTGAACAACTGTGGTTATTTGCTTTACAACCATCATAAAGAGTCATAAAATTAAGTCAGGTCATGGGATGACCCACTTCACAACTGCCTTAACTTATGACCAAAATTCTGGGCTCAATTGAGGACTACCTGTACCAAAAAGACGCACACAAAAGCAGCTGCTTCTTTCTATTCCTTCTTTTTGCACACTACATGAACTAAAAATGTCACACTATTTTAATAAATGTTCTGGAACAATTTAGGAGCAGTTTCACAACATGGCTATTGGTGTGTGTATGTGTGTGTGTTCCACAATGACCTGTAATCATTGGCTTGGGTAGTTACAAAATGCTTTGCTGAAAGGATTGTGAAGATTTTACTCACTGCTGATGGGCTGAAATGTATTAGATATTAAAGCAAAATATATTAACGTATATTTTGCTTTAAAATTAAGCTGGACAGGGATTTTGAAGGAGATATTTATAGGCATATACTGAACTACAACATCCAACACAATAATCCAATTAAATAGCATTTTACTATTATTGAAACTACTATAACGTCAGACCCATTTTATTTACAGAGAAAAGATGTTTCACAGTTACATTAACCTTCTGGGGAAAAACCAGTTTTTCAAAATCCCCACGCCTGTTCTAATTTATAGTTCTGCAGAGTTAAATTTTCATTTTTGACAGAATTACTGACTGATGTAATATGGTCTCCAAGTATGATTATTCTTAACATGAACAGAGTGAAAGAGAATGGCTATTTTCTGTTAACCAACAAATCTGCAAAAACCTCAAAAAGGTAGTAAAATATTGTTCAATCTTCATCGTCACAGGGAAATTCTGGGTTAAGTTCTGATTATTTCCATGTTGAATGGCAATTAGCCATGCATTTCTCCTTTTAATATATCTGACGTTTGCTACTTTACATAGAATACTGCTCTGTAACTGTTTATAAAATTCAATGCACCAAGATAAATTCCTTGTGTGTCCACTTACACTTGGCCAATAAAAAAAATATATTCTATTAAACTAGTAATAACATTCCAAATTGGGAAATGTTGTTCTAGAAGCTTTTATGACAGAAGTGTTCCAAATGCGGTTTTACCTTTCTTTAAACAGAAGAAATACTTCTGTCATAAAAGTTTCTAGAGCCAAAGGTAGAAACCAGCACTTCAACATGCACTGAAAATGAGGGCTCATTTACTAAAGGTAGTCCTCGATTTACGACCACCATTGAACCTGGAATGTTGGCCATGACTGTAATCATTAATTGAAGCACCCACAATGTGAACGAAAACTGTTAAGTGAGCATAAGGGGTGCATCAGCAGGGGAGGCTCTGGAAGGCCCAGCACCTCTAGGTGGAAATTTGCCATGAGCTGGGAGGCATTGGATGGCTAGGCCCAATGGTATACCGACCCGCTTCCCACCCACAGATGCGGGTCCACTTACCTTTCTGTTGTCATGTTCCATTCTACAGGTGGGCCCCATTCTCACAATGGTTCGGAAGGCTCCTTCCCCAAATTACACAATTCGGAGAAAGGGGCCTTCTGAACCATTGTGAGAGAATGCTGCAAGCTGGCGGGGAGGTTTGCAAATCATGACATGATTGACATTAGTTGTAAATGCAAACAGGTTGCCCAGCATCTGAAATATGATCCTTTAATTTTTTGGGGTGGGGGGGGAAGGCAACATTTTATGATGCCAAGAAATGCTTTTACAGGCCAAAAAGCCACCTGTTCTATGGCTACCATGACTACAACCAGTCGTAAATCAAGGATAACCTGTATATCAATCTGTATATCAATCAGAATACTAGGAAAACAAGATATCAATATATCATTCTTAATTGCCATGCTAAGCATCCAGTAGGAACTCACCTTAAGAATTTTCACAACCACTCGCTCATTGTTGGTGATGTTTATAGCCTCAAAGACTTCACTATATTTCCCCCGGCCGAGTTTCCGAACTAGCTGATAATCGTCTTGATTACTGCAAACAGTGAAGGAGGAAAATGACTGAGAAGAGACTTGACAAAGAGATCCTCTGCTCCCTCAGAGTGAGGAACTAGAAAAAGACGTCCTCAGGTGAGCCACAGCCATGCCTCTTCTGTATGCTCTCACCTGACTGTTCCTGCTGGGAAGGAGGATTCTGCAACCACCCTACCCATCAGTATGATGGTTTTTACCTTTTTTTACTGTTGCCTGTAAAATGCCCAGGTGCATTTAATGGATAATCTATATGAGTCTTTTAAATAAGTAAAACAAATTCCACAAGCTGAAGAGAGGAGGAAGGCAGCCCACAACCTCTCAGGCTTCTTACCCTTCTGTTTGCTATCGATTGGTGGGGAGAAGCAAGGGAACTGATGTGTTTGGGGAAGAAGGGTTCAAACAGAGCCTCGGTGAAAAGGGCAAGAACAATCCCCAAGATTAATCTGGGAAGAAAGGGGAGGGGGGAAAGGACTGGCTAGCAATGAAATGGGACGGGGACAAATTCATTGGCAACCTCAGAGGGCCACAGGGAGCCTGGAGAGGAAAGCTGAAATTTCTCAGCAGCGTAGAAGCTTCTCATTCCTGCTATGGAAGCGATGTTTAAAACTGCACAGCACTCTAGAGCAAGGGACTCCAACCTTGGCAACTTTAAGCCTGGCGGACTTCAACTCCCAGAATTTCCCCAGCCAGCTTTGCTTTGCTGGCTGGGGGAATTCTGGGAGTTGAAGTCCTCCAGGCTTAAAGTTGCCAAGGTTGGAGTCCCTTGCTCTAGATCAGGGATGTCCAAACTTGGCCCCTTGAAGAGTGGTGGACTTCAACTTCCAGAATTCCCCAGCCAGCAACTTGCTCATGTTTATAGCTCATGCTGGCTGGGGAATTCTGGGAGTTGAAGTCCACCACTCTTCAAGGGGCCAAGTTTGGACACCCCTGCTCTAGATGGTCTGAATATTCTCTCCAAATGAGTCTTTTCCATCTGGGATTAGAATTATGGGATTTGAAGCTTCACAAACACCTGGGAAATGCCAATCTAGGACCCCCCCCCACCCCCATCACATCCCATCAGAGAGCTTCATACAAAAGGAGGGGTTGCGGGGTGGGGGAGGAACCTAAGGAACTACAAACCACTTTTGGACCCCTGGGATTTGCCCAGGGCGGTTCGGTCCATTCAGAAGCCTTTCAGAAGCCGGGTCGTGCCGTGCTCGTTAGAACCACTGAACCCAATGAGAAGACGGAAGGCCGTTTGTTACAGCAACGCAGCCTGAGGAGCCTTTGTCCCGCCCGTTTGGCAGAAACGTCTCGCCTTCCCACGCGGGCTCTCCAGGCCCTCCAGCCCACCCGTCGCAACCACCGTCCTGCGGACTCGCCTCACCACCCCGAAAAGCCAGGAGGCGGGCCGGGAGGCTCCCTCGTGCGGCTTCCCACCCGGCGCGCAGGACGACCGACCGTCGCCCCGCAGCCCCTTCCCTGGCGACGGCGGCGCTCCTGCGGCTCCCCCCCCCTCCACACCTTACGAGAGCCCGAGGCGGCGCCGGGACGCTGCTGCCGTCGCGCCTGAGGAGGGGCCCTCCGTCCCCGCCCGCCCCGCAGGCCTGCTTACCCCCAGGTGGGGACGTGCGCCTCGTAGTCCCAGTACTCGCGGCTCCGCAGGCCGTTCACCTCGGCGTACACGCGGGCCCTGCTCCCCGCGGCCGGGCCGGGCATGGCGGTGCCGGGCGGCTGCGGGGCGACGAGGAGGAGCAGGCGGCGGGGGCGGCGGGCGGGGGCGGCGACGGAGCGGCAGCACCACCGGCGGCCCAGCAGCTCCGCCAGCAGCAGCAGCAGCCCCGAGGCGCGAGCGGCGAGCGGGAGCTGCGGCGCCAGGCCGGGCCGAGCAGGGAGGCCGGGGCGGGCGGCGGCGGGGGAGGGGCGCTTCTGGCCTGGCCGCGGCGCTGGGCGCCGCACCGGACGCGGCAAAGGCGGCGGCAACCCTACGGCCCGGCCCGCCCCGCGCGAGAGGAAGCCCGCGGCGCCTGCCGGCTCGGCCCGGCGCTGCAGCGACCCCTCTGGCGCGGCGGACCCCGGGCGAGCGCTGGCGGGGCCTAGGCGGCTCTCGCGCCGGCCGGTCGCCTTGACGCCCAGGAGGACGCCCGGCGCCCCGGACTGCAATTCCCAGGATGCCTCGCCATCGGCCCGGCCCGACGGGGCTGATGGGAGTCGTAGTCGGGGAGCCTCTCGCGCGCCTTCGGGTCGGGGCGGCCGAGCGGCTGTGGGACTCCGCGGGCTGCCAGCCCGGCAACCGACGGCCGGCAGGAGAGGCGCTCCGGCGGCGGCGGCGGCATGGAGGCCCTCGGGGAGAAGGCGTCCTCGGCGGCGCGGGGCCTGCTGCGTCTGCCGGCCGCGGAGGGGCGGGGGGCGCCCTGCGGCGGGCCGGGGGAGGCGGTTTGCTGGCCGCCCAGCCTGGGCCGCGTCTCGGGCAGCGGCCTGACGGACGAGGAGTCGGAGCGCGACAGCGTCCACACGGGCGAGTCTCACGAGACGGCCGAGGAGCTGCACGTGGAGCTGGCCCAGCTCTCGACCGAGCAGCTGCTGGCCCTGGTGGAGGAGAACAGGTGCGGCCGCCGCTGGCAGGGAAGGACGGGGCGGCCGGCAAGGTGTGAAGGCCGCCCTCGCTGCCCTGCGCCAGGCTCCTCTGTTGGGCCGCTGCCGTCTAAGGAGCCGGGCGGGGGCGTCAGTCATAGTATAATAAATATAATAAATAAATATAATATAATATAATAAATATAATAAATAAATAAATAAAATAGTGCAGAAAGTGGGGAAGGTCAGGATGTAGCAAGAAAATGGTAAGGAAACACCTGCCCCCTCCAGATGAGGGACCTGATGGGCTGCATCCCAGCTGGCAGATGTTATCTCAGAATAGAATAGAATAGAATTTTATTGGCCAAGTTTGATTGGACACACAAGGAATTTGTCTTGGTGCATATGCTCTCAGTGTACATAAAAGAAAAGATACGTTCATCAAGGTACAACATTTACAACACAATTGATGGTCAATATATCAATATAAATCATAAGGATTGCCAGCAACAAGTTATAGTCATACAGTCATAAGTGGAAAGAGATGGGTGATGGGAACTATGAAACGATTAATAGTAGTGCAGATTCAGTAAATAGTCTGACAGTGTTGAGGGAATTATTTGTTTAGCAGAGTGATGGCCTTCGGGAAAAAACTGTTCTTGTGTCTAGTTGTTCTGGTGTGCAGTGCTCTATAGCGTCGTTTTGAGGGTAGGAGTTGAAACAGTTTATGTCCAGGATGCGAGGGAACCATTGAACCATTGAACTGGACCTCTCAGGGATCCTGGAGCACCTGGGAACCTGCTGTGGTTCCCATCTTCAAAAAAAAAAAAAAGGAGGGGGAACAAATACAGGAAACTACAAGACCTATCAGCCTGACATCAATACCTAGGAAGACCCTTGAAAACATAATCAAGCAACCGATCTGCAAATACCTAGAAAAAAGCGAGTTTATAACCAGTAGCCAATATGGGTTTGTCAAAAATAGATCATTCCAAACAAATCTTATCACATTCTTTGACAAAATGACTACAATAATGTCATACACAATGTAAGCCGCCCTGAGTCTTCGGAGAAGGGCGGGATATAAATTCAAAAAAAAATTAGTGTACCAGCAAAATGCTGTGGACATAATATACTTAGATTTCAGTAAGGCATTCGGCAAAGTAGACCACAACCTATTTTTTGGTAAGCTAGAAAAATGTGGGATAGACAGCATCATCACCAGATGGATTTGTAACTGGCTGATAAACGGTACTCAACAAGTAGTCCTTAATGGTACTATGTCTACATGGAAGAAAGTGAGCAGTTGGGTACCATAAGGTTCCATCTTAGGCTCAAGACTCTTCAATATCTTCATAAATGACTTAGATGAGGGAATAGAAAGGGAACACATCAAATTTGCAGATGACACTAAGCTGGCAGGGATAGCCAACAACCCAGAAGATATATTCAGGATCTCGATAGACTTGAACACTGGGCCCTATCTAGCAAAATGAAATTCAATTTAGAGAAAAATAAGGTTTTACACATAGGCAAGAAAAAAAAATGTACAGGTAAAGATTAGATGAAACTTGGCTCAATAGTGGTAACTGAAAAGGATTTTGGAGTCCTTGTAGACAGTCACCTAAATATGAGCCAGCCTCTGCCAAAAAAGCTAATGCAATCTTAGGTTGCATTAAAAGAGATAGAATCAAAATCATGCACCAAAAGGCAAAACAAGAAACAATGGATGGAAACTAATCAAGGAGAGAAGCAACCTAGAACTAAGAATAAATTTCCTAACAATGAGAACAATTGCCTTCAGAAGTTGTAGGTGCTCCATCACTGAAGGCTTTTAAAAAGAAACTGGACAGCCGCTTGTCTGGAATGGTATAAAGTTTCATGCTTGAGAAGGGGGTTGGATTAGAAGACCTCCAAGGTCCCTTCCAACTCTGTTATTCTGCTTCTGTTCTGTAAACCATCTTGGTGAGAAAACTACTTGGATAGAAAATATAGACGAGGTAATGCCAGATAATACTTGCACTAATGTTTATGATGTGGCTAGATTGAACTCTTCTGGGAAGCTAGTTGATGTTGCCATGGGGAAAAAAGAAGATCTGAAGCAATGAGGAGAGAATTACAGTGGGAACATGGAGTGTAAGAAGCATGAGCTTGGAAAAGCTCAACTCGGTGAAATATGGAGCAACTGCCAATTGACATCTTAGGCATCAGCTGAAGTTGGCTGGGATCAAACGCTTAGAAAATCAAACTTGGGTACGTGAAAAACGTTGAAAGTATAGGGTTGCTTTTATAGTTACCAAGGATAAAACAATAACAGTTCTTGGATACAATGCAATCAGTGACTGAATAATATAGGTTAGACTTGCGGACAACCCTTTAATATAATGGTTGTTCAAATTTATGCTCCAACCACCAATGGGGAAGAAAAGGAGGTTGATAGGACATGAAGGAAGATGTGTCACTTGTGATTGAAGACTGAAATTCCAAAGTTGGAAACATGAAAGAGGGTGATATAGTTGCATTATATGATTGAGGATACCAACAGCAGGAAAAAGACATCAATTTCTGCCACTTCAATGAATTCCTCGTAGCTAATGCTGCCTTGAAACAACTAGACTTCTTTAGACTCCTCTACAAGCGGAGCATATAGCAATCAAATATATATTATGGATAAAAGTGGATGTAAAGCTTAATTATTCTGATTAAGCTCAAAGACATAGCCAGGTTCTGACTGTGACAGAACTAAATTATATAAGTCTAATTTTGTGTATGTGCAAACTCCAAGTTACTAAGATGGCCCATTAGTTTCAGTGATAGGATCTGAGTGCATCGCATACCCATCATTTTTAAAGAGAACATTATTGAAATAATGGTATAGGATCTCCTGCTTGAGCAGGTGATTGGAATAGAAGATCTCCAAGGTCCCTTCCAATTCTTTTATTCTGTTAAATCCTGAATTTCATAGATAGAGAACCAGAGGAACTGTGGAATAAACCTAAAGAGGTTGCTAAGGATGGCTGTAAAAATTGCCAAAAATAAAGAAATGGATGTCAGAACATCATGAAAATTGCTGAGAAGAGAAGTCAAAGCAAGAAAGATTAACAAAAAGTTTCAGAGAACAGTTAGAAAAGCAAGAAGCAATATTGCAATAACATCTGTAAAAATAAAAGATGGAAACAGATATGGAAAAATAAGCATAGTCCTCCAAAACATTTCTGAACTCAGAAGGCAGCTCTGACTTCAAATTGGTGTGCTAAAGGATGCTGATGGACAGATAGTAACCACCTCAAAGGAGAGGGAAAGAAGATGGAAGGAAGATGTTGAAACACTACACAGTAGACATGTCACCATCCATTATTTACAAGAAGCTCTAGTAATAGAAGATGAAGTTAGTTCAACACTCTGGTCCCTTCCTGAAGGCTACAGGAACTGATGGATACCCACTGAAATATGGCAAGCAACCAGGAAAAATAGCCAACCTATGCCGGTAAATCTGAAGTGCCCCAACAGATTGCCAAGAGTTGACACTAACCTGATGACATAATCAATCAACTTGATATAGTTCTATAAAAGTCTCAGCAGAGGGTTTGTATAGTTTTAGGATTTTATGGTGAGTAGCCTCATTTGAGTGTTTCAAGTCCCATTTGGCCAGGAACAACAACAGGGGGGTCGGGGGATGAAAAAAAGTTCTTTGAAATGTAGCATCTTTCAGTGAGGATTAATCTATTTAAAAGACATTCACAGTAAACATTAGGGAGATGCAGGTAAAGTTTATCAATATTTCTACATGGAACATTGGGACAGCTTTGTATATTATAGTCTGTTACCTCCCATTGAAGCCAAGTTCTGTTCTGAAAATGATGCCCAACTTTCATCTTTTGTTCCCAGAATCAAGGAATGATTGTTGTTATTTATTCAAATTGTATGGCTACCCACCTCACCTAAGTGATTAATAATCCAATAAAAAGAGGTTAAAAACATATAAGACACTGTCCGTAACCATTTTAAAGATAGAAGATCTGATCAGCAACAGAATTCATTAGATCAAGAATTCAGCTCACCCAGCCCATTTTCAAGGATTCTTGTGAGTTGCAACTCAATAAAATGAGAGGGGGCTGGTTAGATATTTAACGCTCTAATTCCACGGGTGGGTAATAATTACTTGAAGTGGGGAAAACGAGGGTGGGGGTGAGTAAATTCTCCAAGGGCTTTTTTCCTTTTTACCCGAGTTGAGATAAATAGACGGTAACTTCTTGTACTGCTTGGTTTTGATAATATTTATGGAATATAGTCCTCGATTTATGGACTATTCATTTCAGAACTGTTCAGTGTTACAATGCTTCTGAAAATAATGGTGACTGGTCTTTGCACTTATGACGGTCGCACATCCCTGCAGTCATGTGGTCAGAATTTAGATGCTTGGCAACTAGCATATATTTAGAGAGGTTGCAGTGTCCCAGAGTCACGTAATCGCCAGTGGTGACCATTCCAGAATTTACATTGCTTTTCCTAATCTGAAAGGTGCTATCTGCGGTCTCCATGCCTAAAACCCTTAAAAGAGTTGAATTGAAGAAAGGAATTTGTCTTTCTCAGAATTTGTTCAAGTGCTACTGGTGTTTTTTTTCATTTGTGACATCTGGATGAGCCATGCGCCTATAAGTTCACTCACTAAGTTTTTCTCTGTGTTCAGCCACACCAACTCCATGCTCAAAATTGAAACAGAAATGTTTGAGAAATTTTTCAGTAGATTGGAGCCAAAAGACTTGGGAGTAGAAAGACCTGGTTCAACGCTGGACTTGGGACAAACACCTTATGTAAGCTATGTAATAATTTACTGTGCTGCCATTTTAATGATGACTGGATTATATCCCATACTTACTGGTTACTGAATGTATCCATAGTCTTTGTTTGCCCAACACAAAGGGCAGCATTCACACATGTCTTCAGGTTTAAAACACTGTCGAAGTGAAAACTAAACTAAATATGTTATGCAAATGCAACTATTAGGTTTTTACTAACCTGGTTAGCTGTTTGCTCATCTCATACTTGGGTATACTTAACTTCCTTTTTTTTTACTCCTCCACACAGTTAAATCTAGCTTGCCAATTCACCCTGAAACGCTATATTTTTATTGTTTTACTTATTAACATTTATCTTATCTTAAATGTTTCCTTCAAAACTTTCACTCAAATATGATTTGAGTGAAATCATAGAGATCTTGGAGTCCTAGTGGACAACCAGTTAGATATGAGCCAGCAGTGTGCAGCAGCTGCCAAAAAAGCCAGCACAGTTCTGGGCTGCATAAACAGGGATAGAATCAAGATCATGTGAAGTGTTAATACCACTTTATAATGCCTTGGTAAGGCCACACTTGGAATATTGCATCCAGTTTTGGTCGCCACGATGTAAAAAAGATGTTGAGACTCTAGAAAGAATGCAGAGAAGAGCAACAAAGATGATTAGGGGACTGGAGGCTAAATCATATGAAGAACGGTTGCAGGAACTCGGTATGCCTAGTTTAATGAAAAGAAGGACTAGGGGAGACATGATAGCAGTGTTCCAATACCTCAGGGGCTGCCACAAAGAAGAGGGAGTCAAGCTATTCTCCAAAGCACCTGAGAGTAGAACAAGAAGCAATGGGTGGAAACTAATGAAGGAGAGAAGCAACTTAGAACTAAGGAGAAATTTCCTGACAGTTAGAACAATCAATAAGTGGAACAACTTGCCTGCAGAAGTTGTGAATGCACCAACACTGGAAATTTTTAAGAAAATGTTGGATAGCCGTTTGTCTGAAATGGTGTAGGGTTTCCTGCCTGGGCAGGGGGTTGGACTAGAAGACCTTCAAGGTCCCTTCCAACTTCTTACTGGGTATTTTGTCAGAGAGATATAGTAAAGAAGAAATATATTTAATTATACATGTAATAACAGCAGCAAGAATTGTATTTGCACAAAATTGGAAATGAAGAGAATCCCGTCAGAAGGTGAAGTAATAAAAAAGATTTTAGATTGTGCAGAAATGAATAGACTAACTCTGAGAATAAAAGATAAAGAGGAATCGGTGTATTTCAAGACATGGGAAAGATTCTACGTATGGTTAGAAAAGAGATAAGAATAAAAGATGATAGATAGATAGACAATGTCAATAATGGGAAAGTATATGAGGGAAATGACAAAAAAGAAATATAAATCCAGATGTTGCCAGAGTAAATAGAAAAGGGGGTTGGGGGAGGGAAGGAAAGAAGATTATAAATATAAATGTACAATTATGAAATGATAGATTGGGTTAAAATGGAAAAGAAATGGGGAAAAAAAAGAAAGTATATAATATTAGAAAATTGGAGTTGCTCGGTTACCAAATAAGGCAAATATTACACAACAAAGAAGAAAGAAAGAAGAGAGGAACAGAGGGTAAGATAGAGGAGGTGAGGGAGAGAGAGGGATGGAAGAAAAGGAAAGGAGAGGAGGATAGGATAGGGGATAAGAGTAGGGGAGAAGGTAGGAAAGGAAAGAAAGAAGAGAGGAGTGGGGGAAAGGAAGGGGAAGTGGAAGGAGAGGAAGAGGAAGAAGAGGAAGGAGGAAGAAGGTATGAAAGGTGAGGAGGGAGGGAGGGAAAACGGGAGAAGAAGGTTTGTTGTGAAACGAAGGGAAAGAAAGGGTAGAAGAGCAATCCCGAACAGAATTGAAGTGTTTTATTTTTGTGCTTTCTTTAGAAAAAATATGTATGACTATGTATGGATAAGAGAATGTATATTAACAACATGTATATAAGAAAAGAAAAAACAAAAAACTTTTTATAAAAAAAAGAAGTCAGGTTTGGCTGCCTGGCACAAGCCAAAAGCTCAGGAAAGGTCCCTCTGGCAATGCAGTGGAGACAGAGAGGGTCAATGTTCCCTTAGCTCATTGTTTTGCTTGAGAGCTGCTGAAAATGGTGTGCAACACATTACTCTCCTTTTAAGGATTCCTCACTCTTTGAAACACACAATCTAGTGATAGCTTTCGATATTTGCTAGATTCAGGTTGCCATTCCTCCACAGCCTCAGGGTTTTTTGGGGGGTTTTTTTGGCCACAACAGCCCAGGTTTTTTGTTGTTGTTGTTGTCACAACACTATACACAAGCACATAAATCAACAAAAATCATATAAGCATATATATATGAGCAAAAGTATGTAACCATACTGCCACTGAATGCCTCCCACCGGCCCGTGCGCTCTCACAGGGAGGGACTCCTCAGGGTGCCGTCGGCCAGGCAGTGCCGACTGGCGACGCCCAGGGGAAGGGCCTTTTCTGTGGGGGCTCCCACCCTCTGGAACGAGCTTCCCCCAGGACTTCGTCAACTTCCTGACCTTCGGACCTTCCGCCGCGAGCTCAAGACACATCTATTTATTTGCGCAGGACTGGACCAGATTTTTTAAAATTTTTAAAATTTTAAATGTCTAAATTTTAGATTTGGTTTTAAATTGGGTTTTATTGTTTATATGTCTATTTTAAATTTTGGCCTATATAATAAGTTTTTTAGATGAATGTTTTACTTTGTATATTTATGTGTTTTTATATGGCTGTACACCGCCCTGAGTCCCTAGGGAGGTAGGGCGGTATAAAAGTACGAATAAATAAATAAATAAATAAATAAATAAATAATGATTGTATTAATTTGATATGATGAAAGGAAACATTAGCACAGGAACGGTAGGCACTTTTGTGCTCTTATGCACGCCCCTTCTAGTCCTCTTAGGAATGGGGTGAGGTCAATGGTAGACAGTTTTTGGTTAAAGCTTTTGGGAGTTTGAGAAGAGACCACAGAGTCAGGCAGTGTGTTCCAAGCGTTAACAACTCTGTTACAAAAATCATATTTTCTGCAATCAAGATTGAAGCGGTTAACATTAAGTTTGAATCTATTGTTTGCTCTTATATTATTGTGATTGAAGCTGAAGTAGTCTTTAACAGGAAGGACATTGCAATAGATGATTCTGTGTGTTAAACATAGGTCTTGTCGGGGTCGGCTGAGTTATAAGTTTTCTAATCCCAGGATTTCAAGTCTGGTGGTATAAGGTATTTTGTTGTTTTCAGAGGAGTGGAGAACTCTTCTTGTAAAATACTTCTGGACACGTTCAATTGTATTAATGTCAGAGATGTGGTATGGGTTCCAGGCAGGTGAACTGTATTCAAGAATAGGTCTAGCAAATGTTTTGTATGCTCTGGTTAGTAGTGTAGAGTTTTTGGAAAAGAAGCTACGCAAAATTAGGTTTACAACTCTTAGAGCCTTTTTTGCTATGTAGTTGCAGTGGGCTTTGGCACTTAGATCATTTGTTATGTAAACTTAGATCATTTGATATGTAAACAGTTAAGTCAGTTAGGCTGAAAATTAGGACTGTCAACAGGCAGCCGAGAATAGATTGAACTGAGGATTCCCCATCCCTTTTCCAACACTGTCAGGGTGGGAACAGTTCCTGGTAAAGTTCGGATTGTTGCAGCATTTTTTTTCAGCAAGGATAGGGCCTGGATTAGATTGCTCCACGCATGGAGATTTATGAATTCTACTAAATTCCAAAAAGGGGTAATTTCTCAAACCTGGCCAGCTACCTATAAGTAACATGGGTGAGAAATAGAACATCAGAGTCCCCTGATTACATGGCCGCTAAGCATCCAACCCATGTTGGAGCCTGGAGCAGTGGAGCAGAAGATCAGAAAGGATAAAATACAAGTGGGATTGTGGCAACATCATAAGAAAATAACAGAGTTGGAAGGGACCTTGGAGGTCTTCTAGTCCAACCTCCTGCTCAAACAGGAGGCCCTCTACCATTCCAGACAAGTGACTATCCAGTCTCTTCTTAAAAGCCTCCAGTGATGGAGCGGCCACAACTTCCGTTTGGAATAAGCCCCAATGCATTGAAGCCAGTTTGACCAATATAGTGCCATCACGTTGTGATTATGTTCATATCACCCAGTAATGTTTATTTGAATCAAATTCACAATGAAGTACTGGAAGGAATGGATAGGAAGTTCACATTTGTATTTTGGATCTCTCCCTGGCTTTCTTTATAAAAGAGCCTCCCTCCAAATACCTTATCTGACCCATGATTGTGTTTCTCCCAAAACGCTTCTTTTTCGCAGGTGGGTTTTCATTATTTTTAAGGGATGCATCAGTGATATTGTTGCTTAGGAAATCATCCTTTAATCTTAAGTATCAGCTAATGTCCAGAAGTCTATATTTTTTCCAGACTTAGGGAAATAAAGTAGATTATCACGATCCTTTTCATTCTGAGTTTAGACTGGGATTTGACATGGTGACAACATTGGTCACCCAGATCTTCACAGAGAGGGGAAAAATAGTGATTTTTTTTTTGTTAATCTTGATCTTGCTATGGTTTTTGGTATTGTTGACTTTAAATTCTTGCTGGAGCGCTTGAGGGAGCTACCAGCTGAGGTTCCACTTTATGATGGTTCTGCTTCCACATTTCCAGAAAATAATACTGGAGAAATTCTGTTTAGTCATTTGGGAATTTTCCCCTGCTGTATTCAAAGTTATTTATTGTCTTAAATATAATATAATATAATATAATATTATATTTATCCTCTATAAATATAATACAGTATAAATATAAATTTATATATAACTATAAATAATCTATATTAAGCTACTTGGAAGGCTCATTCACAACTCTGGAACTAATAGCCATATTTCTCTTCACTGATGAACTCAAAGTTGGGCATCTCCATGGCTAATGAATGTCTCCTGAATGTAAGGAAGTGGATGTGATTGAAACTCAGTGGTCTCAAAATGGAGAAGGCTATATTTCAGGATTTGGGGAAAATGCCAATTATGGAAGGAGTTGCTTTCTTTCTCCTTAAGGATCTGGAGGCTCTAGATCAGGGTTGTCAAACTCACATTGTCACTGGGGTGTCACGTGACGTAGCAGGACTGTCCCCCCCTTTCACTAAACCGGGCGTGGCCAGTGCATGACACATCTGGTCCAGGGGCCGGGAGTTTGACAGCCCTGCCCCAGATACATCTGTGGCAAGGAAGACATTTCATTGGCTTCAGCTGAGAAAGCAATTGCTTCTCTTATCGGGAGGAAAAAAACCTTGCTTTGGTGACTCATGTGTTAAACTTGGAAGCGGCTTCATGAAACAGCTCATGGAGACATTTTGGAAGGCACAGCAAGTGCAGCACCTAGCACATGGGTTGAGATGCTCACAAGCACATACATATATAACAACATAGGGCTCAACCCATTAACAGGATTATCCTGTTCCCTTCCATCATCAGCAAGACATATTTTAAGTATTCCTGTAGATAAATTTAACACCTGTGGTTAATTCTGATTCCTCCCTGTTGGGCCCAGTATAGAATATGCTGCTGGAGTTGTTGAATGAGTTATTTTAATTGTTTCCATGTTTACATTTGAAAATATGTTTTCTAAGTTGACATTTTATGGTGAGATGTTAAGTCATATTTGCACCCAGTGTCTCTTAAGAAATCTAAAAGTTAATACTGAATCAGAAAAAGGAAAGCTGAAAACTAGTTTGGCAAATTCTAAGATTAAAATGCCCCAAATCTGGCTTTTGCTGGAGGGTGACTCAGGACTGTGCCTTTGGATTGTAGCCGCGGGGCAGGCGCAAATCGAGGTCCCGAATCACAACAGATCGTGTGATATGCCTGACAGTGGAACAGAAATGTGACTTGGTGCAGCGGGAGTTGGAAGAGACCAAGGAAGATCTGCAGCTGATGAAGGAGAACTCAGAAAGGAGCTTGCAAAATTACCTGGTAACATTTTCCTTAGAATGGCTATTTGGGGTATGCTGCTGGGGAATTCTGGGAGTTGAAGTCCACAAGTCTCAAAAGTTTTCAAGGTTGAGAAACACTGGGCTGGATTGTATTTCCCAGCCTGTGTCACCAGGTCCAGGAAGTTGTACTTCACTATCTTGAGGGTGGCAGGTTGTCACCCATCCCTGAGCTGTAACAAGGCCAAGTATTCTTTGTGGCTGTAGCGGGTGGTGGTGCCTTCCATGTAAGGGTATCTGCTTTGCTTGGCTGACTTCAAGGCCTGCCCCCCACCCCCCAGCAAATAAGTGAAATATATCCTGTATTTATTTCGAATGTAATTTGAATTTTTCAGGCTATCCTAGAGGAAGCAGATATTCGCTTGGTTGAAATTAAGAGAGCTATGATGGAGTTTGACAAAGACATAGTCAAAACCATAACTAAGAAGAAAGGGAGCGTCATTGCCTCTGATAAGGTGCTGCGATACATGGAGGACCAGATTCGCTCTAGGGTCAGTAGAGAAAGTTGGCAGTTAATCAGTTCGTCTCCTTTTATTCTTATAAATTATATTGACATTGGTGAATGTGAACACAAGGTCTCTTTTCCCATTGGCATTCCTGATCCAATTTGGTATGTGCCAAACAATGAAACACATTTAGATATCTGTAATTGTCATTGCCTTCAGAGAATTATTGTTCCTTTATTAGACCATCCTCAAAAATAAATAATATTTCGCTTTATAAAGCTCCATAAAAATATGATTACCATTTTGGAAATCCCCTGTCTCCTTGGTCCTCCATTATTGAATACAAATGACATGAGGATGGAAGCAAGCAGTGTGGCTCAGACATCTGATATCACAGAATTCCTACACTGGGGGTTGGATGAGGCCATTTTTATGAGAGGGGAGATTATGCCTGTGAATGGCCTTGGTTGTATTTTGCTCTCTGTTTCTATTTTTTGTGTTTTCTAAATCCTATGTAAACTTCCTAGAATTACAGCTGGTAAATTGGGTGGGGATATAAATTGATTAAACAATAAGAGCAACAAAACAAAATAAATAGAATGTGCCTTCTTGCTTCTTGCTTTAACTGTATGTATCCTAATGGTAGTCACAGCTTCTCTCCCTCCAAGACACAGCATGGACAGATGGGAAATTCTCACTGGAGCTGTAAAATGTGGGGAAAGTGTGGTCATTCTTTTCAGGGATCCAAACTGAGGGAGGTCAGAAGTTTGGACTTGGAAGTTTTAGGGTGCTTTAAGCCTCCCAAATAATTGAGGAACAGACACCACTCCTTAAAGTTTCTGAAACCCTCCCAAAATGAGATTGCAGCTCTTGGCCTGTAATTGACATGTCAATTTATCAGCTATGCAAATGGTGTAATCCCTGAGCCAATGCAAGCAATCTGTCTTGGAATAAGGAATCTCCTTTCCATTGACCCTGTGCCTTCTCCTCCTCAGAGTATTGTGGCTAACACTATTTAAGGCGTACTTGGTTTCTGTTTCATGAATTCCAATTATCTCGCCAGACTTAAATAAATAAAGGTGTTTCACATATTTTTATTTCACAGAAAATAAGGGCATTGTAATTAGTTCCCAAACTCAGAAATTATTGTGGTAGTTGTATTTTTATAGCAGAATGAAAAGGCAGATTTCCTTTGTCATATATGATGGCTGAGATAAGGCAGTCCTTATCTCCTTAAGTAAGATTCGTTTTCACGATGTTGAAAGCCACCTGACTTGGTATATTTATTTATATTTACTTCTTTAATTCAATTTATATGGCTGACTAATTGAAACATAACTCAATATATAGTTTGTGTGACATAGTCCGAAACTTCATGGATTACACAAGGCCCTATCTGGACAAATGGCTTCCTGCCTTACCAGGGTGCAGAAATCTGTCCCAGGTCCCTGATCCACCCTGGTGTCTTGATCAAATACGGGAGGGAAAGTGATCTTCCCAAAGGAAGAAGTCTGCAAAATCAGCCAGGTTACTTTATTTTGCAGGATGTTCTGAAAGAAAAAATTCATTTGAAAAATGATTCTCTAAAAGTTCAGAAGAAGAAGATGCAGATGCAACTCAAGCAGGTACAGACATTCCTGATAATGCCAGCCAACGTTGCGCCTTTAATTTTTTATATATAATGTAGAAACAATAAAAACCCTGAAGGATACAAAGCATTACATACACAGTAGCTGCTTTTAGAAATCTCAAACAGAAAGCAAGCAGAAAAAGGAAAAAAGAGGGAAAAAACCTTAGGAATCCAACCAAAGAAGATGTGTGTGTATTAAAATAAATACATAAAAACAATTAGTTGAACTTCACCCAGGGGTGAAATCCAGCAGGTTCTGACTGGTTCTGGAGAATTGGTAGCGGAAATTTTGAGTAGTTCAGAGAACTGGCAAATACCACCTCTGGCTGGTCCCAGAGTGGGGTGGGAATGCGGATTTTGCAATATCCTTCCCCTGGAGGGGGGGTGGGAATGGAGATTTTGCAGTATCCGTCCCTGCCACACCCACCAAGCCATGCCCACAGAACCGGTAGTAAAAAGAAATTTGAATTTCACCACTGGCTTCACCCATGATGGAATCGGGTAAGTCAGTTTTCTGGTAATTTGGCTTCAGAGGTTGGTAGTGTGAACATTTTCCTTCAACCCAAAATTCCAGCTCTGGAGGGAGAATTCCTTTTGCCCCAGAACTTAATTACAAGTTTAACTAGAGTTCAAAATTGATAAGATGAAGTTCTTCATAAATGGATAAATTCCAACTTATGACATATAATTAGGCATCGCTTTAACATTTTAAATTCTTATTTCTCTTTCTTAAAACTTACCAATAACAATGCGGATTTTAGACAAAAACAGGTCAGCTTAAATCATAGGTATCAGAATCCCCTTAAAAAAAAAAAATAACACCAGCATAAAAGTTCACATCCAGCCTGCCACATGTCCCACTTCTGGTGTAATTAGGACTGGCCCCACCTCCAGGCTGTCCCAGTCTGAATGAAGGCTACTACCTACCTCTTAAGAGCAGAGACACGTAGTGTCCTCTACTTGCCCCCACAGCACATTGTCAGCCCTTCGAGGTAGACCAGATTAGGAAACCAAAGTCATGAATACTAAACCTAGTTTTATTATAAGCTTGCAGAGACATCCGGGGATGTGGCTCCCTTTCCTCCCTTTGTCTTCCTGAGAACTAGGGAGGGCCAAGCCTGAGACGCTTTCTCAAACCGCACTTCTGGCCCAGACTCCAGTTCCTTCCATCCGGCAGGCCCTCCCGTCCCTCCCATTCTGGGCACCCACCGGGAAGCAGCCTCTGCCCATCTTCCCTGCTGTACTTCAGAAAGAGGGCTCTTTCCCCCTCGTGCTGGTGCAGGAAGGCTCGGCAACCTGCCTCTGCGCCTCCTTCCATTGTGAGGCAATCCCTCACTGGGTGTGACAAGAGGAGCGCCCCTCCCTTCCTCGCCATTCCTGGTGGCACTTTGGCTCTGGGCTACAGGACAGCTGAAGCATCCGTCATTTTCTTCTTTCAGTGGTTCCTGCCGATTGGGCTGAAGTGGAGAGGAAAACAAGGGAGGGCTTTCCGTTGAAATCCTGTGTCCTTAAAGGCCCCCTCCCCACAAAAAGAAACTCAGGGTGGCTTTTTCCCCACTGGCAGGAAGCCAGCAGTCCGAGTCGGGCCAAGTGCTGTTCTGATGCCCCTCCTGTCCCATCCTGTCATCCTCCTGTCCCCTATCAACTCCCATATTTATAACCCATGTTTTTGATTGCCATGTCCAAGGCCAAATGAACAACAAGGGCCTGGGCAAGTTGAGAGGATTTCATCTGTTTTCCATGGTTTGGGTTTCCAAGCAAGGAGTTGAACTAGAAGACTTTCAGGGTCCCTTCCAGCTCCGATATTCTGTTATTCGATCCATCTATTGTCCTTAAATTGAGAATATGTCCAGAACTGGGATACCAAGGGACAAAGCAAAGCAACAGTTTGAGCAGGGCAAACTACAAAGAGCTAAAATTAAGGATAATTAAGGCTTGAATAAAAGTCTCTAAAAACCTGGCCTAACCTCAGTTGTTACAGGACAGAAGAGCAATGTATTTGCGTGTCATGTTTGGGTCTGCAGTTTAAAGTTGTGCTGTCACTCATCCCACTTCCCGCCCGCCCTCTCTCTTTACCCTACTCCAGAAATTCTCTTGCTTTTCTCAGTCTAGGCAGCCACAGCTCTTCAGCCCCTTCTGGTAGTTGAGACCACTCTGTGTTTATCTGAATGTGGCTTCGCTGCAGTGAAGCATGAATGAAAGAATGAGCTAGCAAAAGGTCAGGTCCCAGGCCTGCCTCAGCCTCTGCCAGCCCGGTCAGGCTGGGCTGGCTCTGAAATCCTTCAAATGGGTGCCTTCAAATTTTGATAAAAATTTGTGGCTGATTTGCAGAAGGAAGAGCTGGGAGAGGCGCTGCACGAGGTCGATTTCCAGCAGCTCAAGATTGAGAATGCTCAGTTCCTAGAGAAAATAGATGAACGAAACCAAGATTTACTGCAGCTGAAGCTGACTGTTGGCAACACCCTGCAGATCCTCAATTTCTACAAAGTAAGACAATGGAGTCTTCCTGGCTCCACCCTTCATCCCCAGAGGGTCCCAAAAGATCGCCCAGCTCCCATTCCCCATCCCTGCATCACGTCTGGACCCCCATCGCTCAGCCACAAGAGAACCTCGGCTCTCCCGCTCAGTCCTGTGGGGCAGGTCAGTGTTAGTCTAGGATAGGCGACCACTAAGGGTCTTCCTGGGATCCACTAAGGAGGAAAAGGGAAACCTGAAAGGCTGCCTTCCCTCCCCAAACAAGCAGAGTCCCATCCCGTGTTTTGGGAGGTTTTGTCCAACCAAAGTATGTTCACATTTCTGTCCTTCGCCAGTGATGCCACCCTCTGGATCGTGTTCTATTTTAGAGGAAGCTGCACTATGCAACGGCCATGGCTACCTACCTGGTGAGAGACATTGCGCAGAGAAAGGAGTCCCTGGAGAAAATTGCGCGTGAGGCCATCCTTGTGGAAGAGGTAGGGGGAATAAGGGGGCTCTAGCAGGGGCCAGTAGGAGAAAGATTTCGGGGGGCTTTGACTGGTTTACTCTGGGGAGACAACCAGGGGACATTTAGAGCCATCTGATTATCCGACCTTTACCGTAGTTTTACTTTTTCCCCTCTTGTTTTAACTGCTGCCATTGATTCCTCAGGTTCCTCAATCAGTGTAAATCAAATTGTAGATCAGTCCAGGCCCTAAAATTAAAATTAAACAAGCCAAAGTTCATGTGTGCTAAAACCTGGGCAGGAAATGAAGAGAGTCATCCTTGGAATGATTGGCTTCACCATCTTTCATGCTTCAGGGTGTGAATAAAATCTTAAAAACCTGTAGAGGGCAAATTTGGATAATGAGAAAGCAGAGCTCCTTTAGTTAAAAAAGAAATGCTGCCTGCTCAACGGTAGCTTTCTCCACTCTGCAGACAGAGCAGTTTACTGACTCCTGGGGAACTGCTGCATCCTTCCTGAATTGCCATTGTCTGTCTCTTCAGCTGATTTCTTTCCGGTTTAGACTTGATACAAGAAAAACTGTCCCAAAGCCAGTTGGCAGCTGGAAGTGCTGGAGCCCTGTGGGATTTGGGGTAGCCCATTCTGTCCCTGGAGGGAACTCGGCTGCCCCCAGCCCACAAGCGGCCTTAAGGGCTTGGCATCTCTTGCTCAGTTGCTCACCTGAGCAAGCCCAAGGCACAGCCATTAACATCCATTTCCTCCTTTCCTGTACTGGGGCAGCTGCTCCAGTTTTTTCAAGGGGGGGCAGGAGTTACTGGACTTGCAAGAACAGAGGCCACCTGGAGCAGGCCAGCACTTCTCAGTCCTTGTTCCCAGCATTTCTGTGTTGGCAGAAGGGAAGACCGTTGGACTTTTTCACAGCGCTTTACAAAGAATTGGAAAATGGAAATGGTGATAGTGTAGAAATTCCCTGATCACTAATAGTAGATTTTCCTAGGACCTATGAATGCCATTTCTTCAAAGAAGCAGGAAGGGGCTCAGTATTTAAAGAAACACAGGATAAGGGTGGATGGGTTTAATCCTTTTCTTGTACCATTTTTTATACAGGTAAAAATCCTGAGTCCCAGTTAATGTTAATCCAGTGGTAGGCAAAAGATCAGGGCCCAGATAAGAATCCCTCTCAGAGGGCTTTGTCTCTTTCACAGGAACGAGTAAAGGCTGAGACCCTGAACAAAAAACTACGACGACAACTGGCAGAATACAAAGTTCCTCCTGTTCTCAACTATGTTCATGAGAAGGTGGCTGTTCACGATCTAGAAAACAGCCTCAGGATCTGGGAGAGGAAGGTGGAAATTGTAGAGGTAGGGCTGTGATAATAGGTCACTTTTGGATGGGAGCACATTTGTTACTCGGCTGCATTTTTCATAGGAATACAACCTAGTGGATGTGCCACAAGACAGTTTGTGGCATCCAGTTGAAGAAAACCAACAATCATTGGAGAGAATTCCTAAAGAACATGGGAAAACCACGTCAATAAATATGCTTAAGCGTCTGTTGTTACGAAGGACCGTGTCTCCTAGTTGGTAACCACTGGCAGGAGCTTGTTTTTCACTGTTTGTAGAGCAACCTTTGTTTTAAACTTTCCAAGCATTAGAAGAGGTCAGTAACAAAGTCAGCGTAGATAAGTTCTGACCGTGGTGTTTGTTTGCATTCACGTGGAAGGTGGACATGGCTGATTTTCTGGTTACTTTGAATGGACATCACGCTACAAGTCCTCCAACATTGACAGATGCAAGAAAGAAAGAGACTTAGAATGAGAGTTGCCAAGTTAGGTGCTCAGGTGCTTGAGATCTAAAAGAGAAATAAAAATGAGGACAAGATAGTATTTAATCTTCTTTAAGAACCAATTATCATTTGTCCGTAAGAAGGACCTGCCCCAGGTTCATGGCTCATCCTCCTTGTTACTGTGGTTTCTGCTTTGGAATCCAAGAGATCTGCAGTGCCAATTGTGTCACAAAGAATGTTGTTGTTCTGACCCAGCTCCCCAAACACGACAAACCCTCTGAATTGAACTCGAAGATTCCTTTATTAGGAGTGCCAGCAACCCTGGCAAAAAGTTTCTCTATCCCCAGAGCTAGGGTGGGGCTTCGCTAGCAACGGTGGCTCTTCCTTCCTAAGGATCGGCCCATAGATTTCCACTGCTCTCCTCTCCTCTGCCTTCTGCGCATCCGCGTGTCAGGCACTGGACCCAGCTATTCCTCCTCTTCCTCATCCGTCACCTCCAGACGTGGGGGCTGTTGACTGTCCATCTGAGGGCTGACAGAAGGTCCAGGCTCTGCCTCTGTCTGTCTGTCTCTCTCTCTGCCAGCTCCATTCCTTCTTCCCCCTTGGAGCTCTCAGGTTGCCTTGATGCTGACCCTGACTCCCACGCCGATGCCGCTTCCAGTTTCAGCTGCTGGAGGGGCCGGCAGCCGATAGACCACAACAGCCGTGATAGGGAGATTGTCACCCATTGCTGAGAGGGGAGAGAGGATGCCCCCCTTGCAGGGGGCTCCTTGAGTTAGACCTGGAACCTACATCATGACGTGCTTCCCTGGGGTTGAATGGCTTCCCTGCTTACTTGACCTTTTTACATTTTAGGACATTTTTGTAATAAAGTAGAAAGCTGGCATTGTTGTTGTTGTTATTGATTTAATCTTCAATTTGATTCACAGTCTGGGACTGGTTAAAAACTTAACAGTCTAAGTCCTAACCAAGGGCCTAAGAGCTGTTAAGGTAACGTCTGAGTATATCGGCAGTTCCGAGTAAGGCAGGTTTTTTGCAAAGTGAGGATATTCCAGTCTGAGAAGTTCAGAATTTCCACGTATCCAGGCAGCCCTTGGGTGTTGCTCCAAGGGCTCCTATTACTATTGGTACAACTGTCAGGCTGTCTCTGGTTATATTTAGGAAAGAATACACCTTTGACTTCATTTGAAAATAAAGAAAAGTACTTTTACTAAATACATCCGGACTACAGCTGTTTAAAGTTGAATCTGAGACAAAATATGGCTAACAACCCATATCCTCTCGTTAGTCCCTCCTTCCCACAAAAGGTCAGGCAGGTTTGGTCCAATGCCAACTCCTTCCCGCCCCCCCCCCCGCCCCCGTGGTAGTCTTCCGCAGGTCTCCGGCAGTTTATCATCTCAGGAATGCAGGGTTCGCTGGAAAGCCCACACGTCTGGCCTTTATGCTGATTTCAAACCTTACTCCCCCTCCTTCCTTCTTTTATGTCACTCTTAAAGGGCCCTCTTCTGTTAACCTGAATCAGATAGTATATATTTTAGATCCATGGCTTTTACATCAACATACTAACATTGTAATCTAACTACTGAAACAAATTGCACACATGTAACACAATAGAGTGAAACTTGGAGTGGAGGCTGACCCAACCATCGGTTTCTTCCTCCACAATCATTCAACTTCAATTTGCAGATCGCAGTATTTTGTTACTTTTGTTTAGCTGTTTCTCTTCAATTCGTGCATCACCTGGTATTGCAATGAACCAGACCTTTTTCTTTTTATTATTATTATTGCTGTTGTTATTGTTATAGTAGTATTGGTGGTAGTAGTCCTAGTGAAATTGGCTCAAGGTTACTCAGCTGGCTTTCATGAGTAAGGCAGGGCTAGAACTCAGGATCCCCTGGTTTCAAGGCCAGCACCTTCAGCACTACAGGTAGCCCCTTGAATAACAACCGTAATGGAGTCTGCTGTAACTCAGAATGGTTGCTAAATGGCTGGTCATTAAGTGAGGACTACTGTATACCAAACTAGCACGCAGCAAAGCGGAGTGCCAACCTGCAGGAACATCTCGGTTCCTAAGTATTCTTCTAGACTCCAGCTGCTTCCCCCCGTCCCCTCCCCCTCCTCCCCAGAATAGTGGGCACTGCAACTTGTGCTTTCTTTGGAAATTGTCCCATGCCTGGGGAAGAATAGAAGGATGATCTGCAATATTCTGCCATGCGGGTAAGTAACATAAGTAACATTCTGGTAAATTATTTTAATGGTTATCTGCTAGCCATTTTGTAAGAACATCCATCGTGTGTTGTGAAAATCTCAACTATGCACGTCAGTCCACATCAGGCCCCCCCAGAAGTGGGGATTCTGGAGGCCAGAGGAGGCCTCTGTTGGCCGGAAGGGCTGTGAGGAGGAGAGAGAGGCTACCCGTTCACACCTTCTTTCCTCTTGCAGATGGCCTTGAAAAGCTACCGCAATGTTTGGCACAAGGCAAAGATGGCCAGTCACCAGCTGCAGGCGCTTCTTCCCGAACAGGAGAGACACAAAGCGACACAGGTGGAGAAGAGGGACCCTCGCCTGGCCTTTGACAGGGGATGGGACCAGGAGCCCCCTCAGCACAGCGGGGGCTTCTATGGCCTTCCATTTCTTCTCTTGGGTGCCTGCTGTCTATGATGCCCCTCCACCCATTTCTCTTTCTAGTCTGACTTTGGGGCCCATGGTATTTTCTCCTCCTTCCCCGCCCCCCAGACCCATGGTTTCTTTCTTTTAAAGGAAGGGCTTGGCAACAGAGCTGCACTGCTGAGCTAAAATCACCCCCGGCTTCTTTTCTCCACAGGGCCTCTAGAGAAATAAGGAGAAGGAGGGCAGGAGGAAACACGCAAGCCGTCGGCTGTGCCCATCGCCCCATTGTCCTGATGCAGGCCTTCATCCTGATGATACCCTGACCTCTCTCTCCCACCCCCACCTTCCGCGGGCCAGACCAAGGCAGGCTTCGGATAGGCCCTGAAGGTCACCAAGAGGGAGGCTTTCTCCATGTTGCATCAGATCGCAAGGCTTCTGTTTCTACCTCTGCAGACTGGCTTTTAAAGTGTGTTAGTAAAGTGATCTGTTTTAAGCTATTAATAGATCACGATAGACCCACTTGACTACAGAGCTATGAAGTTTATTCAAATCACTCAGCAATATGAGAAAAAATAAAAGGAGTGGTAATACATCCAGACTCCCCGTGTACTGGGCTAAAATTGAGCATCTTGGGAAGTTGGGGAGAGGGGTCTGAAACCTTAATGCCATACATTCAAAGCGCCAACCAGGAAGTGCAGCTGCAGTTGCCAGCAGACGATGGGCAGCTTGCTGGGAGGATTTCTCTGCCGGAGCCTGAGAAGAAGTGGAAAGGGAGATGCGGAGTCAGAGCTAGTCCAGGTGCAGATCCAGAGGAATTGGATCTCAGGGCCGTAAAAGAGCTCAGCCCTCTTTCCTTCTCACCTGCTGGACGGACCCAAATGAAAAGTGAAGCCGGTCAAGCCACCGGCCGTAAACTGCCTGCCCTGGAGAGAGCCAACCACTCGGGGTCTCTATCAGGTTGGTGGGTGATGAGACCTGAGAAGGACTGAATGGGAAGATGGACTTGGATTGTCCTCCTCACATTGAGAGGCCATTTTTAGAGCAGCCTGAGGACGTCCCCGTGTCGCCTTTGCAAAGAGCCTGGCACCCTTGGTTGGGTGAGCCAGCCAGAGTGGCAGTATTTCCAAGAAGTGAGGGCAGAGGTGGATGTTGCCTTCTTTGTGGTAAAGAGGAAAAGTGATCCAGTTTGCCAGTGCTTGGAGGGAGCCACCCTAGAAATGTGCCAGGGAAAACCCCAATTAATAACAAGCAAGAGGAGGCAAATGTTTGAAGCAGAAATACGGGGATGTCTCGGTGACAACTTAGGTAAAAGGAAGCATTTGAAAATCCACAATTTATTTATTTTGTCAAGCATAGATAAGATAACAGATAAAAGTATAAACATGATTAAGAATACACGAAATCGGTACAAAAAAAAGGGACCATTAGGACAGGGACAGTAGGCACATCGGTGTGCTTATGTACGCCTCTTACAGACCTCTTAGGAATGGGGTGAGGTCTACAGTTGTCAACATTGTCCGAGGATACCATCCTGGGTCAGAACTTTCCAGCACAGGCTACTTTTCTGTGGAGAAACACTAAAACAAAACAAAACTGGTAGGTTGGAGGCAGCATCGAAAAGTGTCCGGAATATTTAAAATCTTGTGTGAAATTTCATGGTGAGAAATCTTCAGCAGGAGATGCATGTTTTAAATTTACATGTCATAAGTTAAACATGTTGAAATGGGGAAAAAAGCTAAAATATGAGAATGCAAAGAAATGTTGAATTGAAAAACTTATAGAGTTATATAACCCCATTTTTTCTTGGCCTGTACAAAGAAAATATCTGACCAAAGGTCTGAGAATAAATGCAAGTGGATTCATTAGGAATTTACAATCAGAAATGAAAGGCAACTAGTCCATCCCTTTCCCAACCCCCCAACCCCATGACCTTCAGCTGCATCAGATGAGCCACCTGGTGCCCTTGAGGAAGAGGGTGCAGAGCATGGATGCAAGAAAGAAAATGGGGGCTGCATCTCCTCCCTCCTGGTCTTTTGGACATGAGCAGGGTCAAGCCTAACCCCTTAAGACCCAAATGGACCGCAGAGATAGCACCCCCCAAACCTCCAGCTCCCAGGGCTGCCCTAAGAAGGGCAACAGTGCCAAGCAGAGAAATCCCAGGACTTTCTGTCCTGTAGCTCTTGGCTTCTATAAGAATCACAGGGCTGAAAGGGACCTTGGAGGTCTTCTAGTCCAACCCAGGGGTGAAATGCTCCCGGTTCGGACCAGATCACCTGATCCGGTAGCGATGGCGGCAGATGGTTCAGAGAACTGGTAGCAAAAATCCCTGCCTCCCCCATGCCCAGCTGAGCTGCGTGATCATTAGAGGTTGGGGTTTTTTTAACTTTTAAAAGCATTTTTTCTTTGGCTGAAAAAATGCTTTTAAAAGTAAAAAAAATGTCTCTGATGATCTCGCGGCTCAGCTGGGATCGTCAGAACCCTTTAAAAGCATTTTTTCTGCAACCTCTTCAGCCGAAGAGGTTTTAAAAAAATGCTTTTAAAAGATTAAAAAAAGCCCACCCAGTCACATTAACCCACCACCACCAAGCCACGCCCACAGAACTGGTAGTAACAAATTTTACATTTCACCCCTGGTCCAACCCCCTGCTAGCAGGAGACCCTATAACATTCGGGACAAATGGTTGTCCGTTCTCTTCTTAAAAGTCCCAATATTGGGAAACCCACATCTTCTGAAGACAAGCTGTTCCACTGATCGTTCTACGTACTAGAAACTCCAACTAAACCCCACTTAAAAACTTCATTTAAAAATATATGTTGCTAGACTGTGTTTCTGATTTGTTTTCTAATTGCTGGAGAACAGTGGCACAAACACCCAGGTGCAGCCTTTGGGCATCTGCAGACAGGTTCAGTGACATGTGCTAAAGGGCACTCTGCTGAACAGGAGGGCAGAGATGGCAGCCAAAGGTGCCTTTACAGCAGAGGTGAAATTCACTTACCTTCCCTAAACGGTTCACAAATGTGCTTATGCCATGTGTGTGCTCGCTTCACTCGTGTGCGCCGTCATCCACGCATACACAAAGCTGCCTGCGCATGCACAGAGGTTTAAAATGTCACAAAAAAGTGACATCATGATGTCCTTGTGGGTGGGCGGAGCCTCTCGCAGCAGCCGCTACCAGTTCACCCGAGCCGGATAAAACCGGCTGAATTTCACCTCTGCTTTACAGGTCATCTAACCAAATTGGCATTCCAAGAAGATGGAAGAGTTGCATTGAAGGAGAATATTTGTAGCTCAGGGTTGAAATGAGTTTGGGTAATGGAAACATCTGCAAGCAAACAGCCAAGCTCAGGGAGCACCAAGGACCCCCCCATGGAGGAGTTTGTTCTCCAGAATTTCATTAGGCAAGAGATGTTTTAAAATCCAGAGATCAGGGGAAAAATCCAAACATCTCAGGCATGAGGTTGCAGCTCAGAGTTATGCCCTAAAAGTGAAAAGTCATGGACCAAATCCATAATTGGTACAAGGTGTCACAGGAATCTCCACCTTTGGGGACCATGGGAGGGATGGTGTTCTGTCCCCTCCTCGCCTCAGCCACGCGAGCTGGCTAAATGAGCCAGTAATTGAGTTCACGGCTGCTATCAGTTTTGGCAGGGAATCTGCAGCTGCCTGCCAAAGTCTCCCTTATCTTGGGGTTGCCGGGCAACCAGGAAGTCAGCAATCCAGGCTGAATGTTCAGCTCAATTCTCCACGAGTCAAAGAGTTCAGCTCAATTTTTGCTTGTCACGGAGCAGAAGAGCAGCTTTTATACTCTCTGGGGTGTGTCTCCGTGACTCAGCACTCTCTAGGCCTGCCACACCCCTTCCTTTGTTGTAGCCGCCTCTTGTATCTCCGAAACCTGGGATCTAGCCAGGCCTGATTGCCAGCAGCCGGGTCTGGAGGCGTGGCCTGGGAGGGAGAGTCAGGGGATGGAGGCCTCATTATCTCCTCTACCTGGCCTGCCTCTGGCTCCTGGAGCTGAGCCAGAGGAGCCAGTGCTCCAGAGATAAGTCCTGATAGCCCTTCCCCCTCACTTTCCAAGTCACTTTCTGGCAGGGGGCCTGGCTCAGGGGGCGCAGATATAACATGGCTTTTTGCACCCCTGGTCCCAGTTTAGCAGCAGGCAGCTCTCCGTCCTGGCTGAAAGCTCAAGTAAAGGCACATCTCATTAATAATAGGACAATAAAAGGATTTAATGGATGGGGACACCTAGCTGTGGCCATGGGGTCAAAGCCCTGCATGAGGCACGCAAAGACAGGCTTTCATGAAACTTCCCAGGGTTGATGCTTTGTGTTCTTCCCTCTCATGATCTCCCAACTTCTCAAGGCAAGAAGACCAAGGAGGATAAAAGGATCTCCCAAGAGAAATCTGATCTCGGGGGCCCAGGAATAGTCTGGTTGGCCAGCAGTTCATGAAGCCAGGAGGTGCAGCAGGAAGCCCATGCAGAGAAGACCCCGCAGCCCCCGTGGTTGGCTGATCTTTGTGGAAGAGATGGCGAGCAGCTCCCCCCCATAGTAGTCATAGTAGACTGGAGGGTTTGCTCGTGCCTCGGGGGGCCCTTCTGGCTGGATGCCCTCACCCAGCTCCTCCGAAAGGTTCAGGCTAAGGGGGTCTTCTGAAACATTGGAGACATTCAGGGCTCTCAGCACCAAAAAGGGTTCAAACAGCCGCCCCGCCTGTTCCTCCGCTGGGCCCCTAAAGGCTGGATGCCTTTGGCCAGGAAAGGGGGATGCTGGGGCCCTCCCTTTGGCCATGGTGGCCACAATCCAGTCACTGTAGTAGATGAGCCGGCTGTAGAGAAAGGGCCCATAGCATCTGGCACCCCCTTCGCTCAGCAGGCCCTTCAGCACCCACCTTCCGTCCGCCTCACACAGGACCGGGTTGCCGGCTGAGCCCTTGGAGAGAAGACACAGGTCACAATTTGAGGCCCTTTTGGACCGTCTGAGGCACAACTAGTTGACCTCATGGAGCCCAATTCCCCCTTCAGGGTGGATGTCTCGGGCCCAGCACCACCGCAGGAGAAAAACAGACCAGCCAAGAAAGCAAGGGTTTGAAGAAAGGAGCCCATCAGCCCAAATGGCCGTCTTGCCCACCCCAAAGTCTCTGAAAGGGGTTTGAGGTTCCTGACGGCCACTCACAGGGGTGGTACAAGGAAATGACAGTACATTAGCATCCTGCAGAAATCTCTGCCCATTTGAATAATTGTGATGCAAATGCAGACGATCCTTTACAGCAGGGGTGTCAAACACAAGGCCCTAGAGCTGGATCCGGCCCACGATGTGGTTGGATCCTGCCCACAAGGCCGTCCTGGAAAATGTAAGGGGCCAGCCCATGTTGCTTTGGCCCGGTCTACCCAATGCAAAGAGGAAACATGCCAGCAGTTTTGAGAGTGGTATCAAGATGGCCACGCCCACCCAGCTGGCCCCCCCAAAGTCAACCAGGGCTGGTGAATAGCGCAGGCTGGTAAAGCCTGTTATTAAGAACACAAAGCCTGCAATTACTGCAGGTTCAAGCCCGGCCCAAGGTTGACTCAGCCTTCCATCCTTTATAAGGTAGGTAAAATGAGGACCCAGATTGTTGGGGGGGCAATAAGTTGACTTTGTAAAAATATACAAATAGAATGAGACTATTGCCTTATACACTGTAAGCCGCCCTGAGTCTTCGGAGAAGGGCGGGGTATAAATGTAAACAAAAAAACAAAAAACCCACAATCCTGATGCAGCCCTCAAAGAAATTGAGTTTGACACCCCTGCTGTACAATATACGGGAGTTATCTCAAATCCAGAGTTTAGCTATTATTTTGTTTGAAGGCCAGAGAGACAGATGTTACTCAGTTCTTTAACCTGAGAGGCTTGCCAAAGAAACACGGCGAAGTGCGTATTTGCTTTCTGGCAGATTCTTGCTCAGTGCAAGCTTGCTTGAAAGAGCAGGAAAAGGTGGCCCTTTGAAGCCCCCAGTGGGATCAAGGGGAGGTTAATGCACCCTTGAGGGCCTCCTCACCAGGCATCCAGGCGCTCGGTCACCTTCCCGATGGCTGCAACACTCCGTGCTGACCGTTCTGTGCAAGGGGCAGGGGTCGACATCTTCCACCGAGAGTTTCTGCAGAGGACCAGTCCCTGGTGAGCCAAGGCAGCAAAGAACCGCTACGAAGTTGTAAAGGTTGGCAAACTATTCTCCATCGCCTCCTTTGGGGACAGCGGGGGAGCAATGCAGGAAGAGCGCTGGCTCACCTCCTTGAGGCTCCGGCCAGCCGGCCACAAAGCATTTCTTCAGCGTTGCCCCTGGGAAGTCCGGGGTGGGGAAGCAGATGGGCTGCACGGTCACGCTGAAATGGAGCGGAGTGCTTGTCTCCAGCAGAGCGATATTGTGCACCAGGGTTATCTCGTCAAAGGCCTCGTGTGGGACGATAGTCTGGATGGACACCAGATATTCCCCGGGCCCTTTTGGATCTGAACCTCCAGCCAGAGCAGAGATCTGGGTCCTGGAAACAAAGGAGGGGCAGCAAGAAACAGCAAAAAGTCTGTCGAGATTCTCAGTCCTCCAGGTCATGGTTGTCCCAGAAGTGCTTGTTTTTCAAGAGGCAACTGGGCTTTCTTGTTTTTTCTTTGAAGACGTTTCACTTCGCATCCAAGAAGCTTCTTCAGCTCTTCCCCACTATCCTGTCAGAGCTGAAGAAGCTTTTTGGATGAGAAGCAAAACATCTTCAAAGGAAAAAAACAAGAAAGTCCAGTTACCTCTTGAAAAAGGATCTTCGGGACAAGAAGCAGCAAGGGTGCTGGAGGAAATATGGATTGTCCAGTAAATCTGGAGCCCTGGTCACTTTTCTAGATGGGCTTGGCCACGTTTTCCTGGCAGATCTCCTGGGCTGGAGGAACAAAATTTTATCAGATGAATTTCTGCTGCCTGGAGATGGAGTAGTAGAGGAAAATTTGCCTGTTTAAAGCCAGTGACGTGCAAATAGCAGAGAAGACACAGGAACCTCAGGGTCAAATTAGATTTTTTTCATCAGCATCCTGGCTGAGAGTAGAAATTTAAATTTTCCCACATGCTTCAAAAAGGTTAAAGGCAGCAGCCTGGAAGGGCTGTTCGGGTGCCGAAAGGCTTTGCCTGGCTGATGGCTGGTGTGGGTGTGGTTGTCAGAAGCAGGAACAGGGCTGGGCTGAAGCCCCGTTGGGACCAACAACAGCTGATGGGCCCTTCCCGTTTCTTTTCTAGCGCCAAGAGGACAACTGAACTATTCTTAACACACATAACAAAAAAAAAAATTAATCAAAATGAAAAGACCCCAAACAAACTGAAAATACAAACTAAAAAAGAAAAGAGATATATAAAAAAATACCTTATATTTTATACTTATGGGTAGTTTTTCCCCCATTCAATCATGTCAGATTCTCAGAGACAGGACCAATCCCTGCAGTTTTCTTGGCAACATTTTTAAAAGTGGTTTGCCATTGACCTCCTTCTTAGGGCTAAGAGAAAGTGATTGGCTCAAAGTAGCTCAGCTGGCTTTGTGCCTAAACTGGGACTAGAACTCACAACCCCCAGTTTCTAACCTGATGCCTCAACTTCTACCCCAAATTGGCTTGTATCAATACTTACTGGTTGACTATATATGCACTGCTGCAAAATAATCAATACAAACTATCATTGTAGAAGAATTCTACCAAAATAACCCATGGTGCTGTACCCTGTAATTAGCAGAACATGCGGCTTTTTCCAGCTGTACTGAGTTGCTTGAAACAGCCGCTGCCTCCCTGCTGCAAACTCCCTTCCACCCTCCTTCGTGGCACCTGGTCCTTTACCATCTGCTCCTTGAGCCACCAGTGCTGTGAAGGACGGGGACAGGAAGAAGAAGATGGCAAATCAGCCCCTTTGGCTTGACTGGCGGTGCAATTTAGGGAGCTGTACACACCCTGCTAGCCAATGCAAGTAGCAATGGGACCAAACAATAGCAATAGCACTTAGACTTACGGTATATACCGCTTCATAGTGCTTTACGGACCTCTCTGAGCAGTTTACAGAGTCAGCCTCTTGCCCCCAACTGCCTGGGTCCTCCTTTTACCCGCTCCGGAAGGATGGAAGGCTGAGTTAACTTTGAGTTGGTCAGGATCGAACTCCTGGCAGTGAGTTGAATTAGCCTGCAACACTGCATTCTAATCACTGTGCCACCACGGCTCCAAGAAGCATTCATGGTTATTAAGTGTGCCTCAGGGGACACAGTAATGGTGGCATAAACTACTGCTTCACTCTATGCATGTCAAATCCATAAATATTTTTTTCAAAAAAAAAATCTAAAACAAGAGCAAATTATTTTTTTAAAAGGAGCCAGTGGGCCTGGGGAATGCCAGGGAGCTAAGCACAGACAATTTATTATTTAATTTATTTATTTATTATTTAAATTTTTATACCGCCCTTCTCCCGAAGGACTCAGGGCGGTGTACAGCCAAGATTAAAACAATTAAATATACAAAATTAAAATAGCAGTTAAAATACATATTCAATAATGGCCGAATTAAAACCGTCAGACTGACCCAGTGGGAAATTGATGGGAAGTGGGAAATGAGCTGGATTCTGAGAACCTTTACCATCTTGGTTGCTCATGACTCCAAAATAACTCAAAATATAATCATTTAAAAGTGGTCTCTTGTGTTCCACCGGGATCTCAAGTGCTGTTTTTGTCACCATCATGAATGCAACGCATCCTTATCCAGCTCCCAGATGCAAGGAAAGGATGTTGCTGGAAGAACTCCCACTTGTGTGTGTGTGTGTTTGTGTGTGTGTGTAAAATCCTAGGATGACTGCTGAGGGCCGTCTTGCTTGCTTGCTTGGAATGAGCTCCTGAGCATTACCTGCCATGGAAACTGGAGGCTGTGCTTAGGATCCAGTCTTGACTTAGGATGGAACCAAGCGCAACGTGGCTGCCCTGATCCTGCAGCGAGACCAGCCAAGGGAATTCACCGACAGTAGCAACCTCTTGGGCAGAGTTTGTGGGAACTAAGCTGGCTTGCCTGCCGCAACCTGCAGCTTTGTGGAAGAAATGTGCAAGTCCATCATCAGGACCTCCTTGACCTTGCCTTAAGGTTTTGCATTTCTTCCCCATTTTCCCAACTATGGCATGGGTCCCCAACCCCCGGTCTGTGGACCAGCACTGAGCTGCAGCATGCCAGAAACCAGGCCACGCAAACAAGCAAAGCCCCATCTGTGGGATGCAGGCAGCACACAAAACCAGTCCGTGGAAAAACCTCTCTCCACGGAACCGGTCCCTGGGGCCCAAAAGGTTGGGGTGCCCTGATCTACAGGATGCTCAAAGGGCCCAGCTTCATTTTACCATTCTTTCTGCTACATTTGTCCCTTGCACTTCCTGCAATGTTGTCCTTGTTTCTGATTGCTCATTAAATTGCTGCATACAAATTCTCTCCCAGAGTACCCAGCTTTCCTTCCTGGCTTCCTTTCAAGGGAGGAGGGCATTTACACCGTTTTGGGTGGTGCACCTTTTGTGCCCATTCCGCACCGGGAGGCTCTGCTCATGGTCATTTATGCCCTCATACCAGTGATGGGTTTCTACCGGTTCGCCCCAGTTCAGGAGAACTGGTAGCGGTGACGGTGGGAGGCTCCGCTCACCGGCCTGGATGTCATCATAGATGCTGTGCACCATGTGTAGAAGTGCTGTGCGTGAGCAAAGTGCGCGCTCACAGTTTCAAACCAGTAGCGAAGATAAGTGGAACCCACTGGAATGCCTCGTACCCTCTTGTTTAGACTACTGCAATGCACTTTGCATGGGGCTGCCCTGAAGAGCATTTGGAAGCTTCAACTGTACAGAATGCAGCTGCACAGGTAGTGAAGGGTCCTTAGACATGCCAGACACCATATAATACCACTACTGTGTCAGCTAATTAGTTACTGGAGTGTGCAAGTCAAGGTTTGGAGTGCCTTACCTGGAGTGTCTTTTCTCCATGGTTTCTACCTGTCCAATCCTGTCTGGCAGAAATGGGCATGCTGCAGGTCCTGTCATCCAAGGAATATCGGCTGGCATGGACCAGGAGATGTGCCTTCCCTGCTGTAGCTTCCGCCCTCTGGACCGTCCTTCAGAGACTAAAATGGCCCCGACCCTGTTGGCCTTTTGTAAGGCCTTAAAAACTTGGCTAAGTGCTCAGCCTGGGGCTCCGAATATGTTAAGAGACCCGTTTTTTGGTTACAATGACAATTATAATAATTTCCTCAGCAGCTGCATCTATTTGCTTTTGTACTGTTTATAACTGTTTTAGAAATGTTTGCTGCCCAAAATAACTGGATTGAGATGGGCAGCTATAGAAAATGAATCAATAACCTTCTTTTCATAGTCAGTATTGACAATTCCAATTCTAGGAAACACAACCAATCATTTCACACAATGGGCGCCTTCCTAGAATTGGGATTGTCAATCCAATTATTCTGGGCAGCAAACATTTCTAAAACAGTTATAAACAGTACAAAAACCAATAGATGCAGCTGCTGAGGAAGTTGAGAAATTAATCTCAATCCAATTGTAAAGTTTCTGTGACTGTAAAAATTGAAGGGAAGACGAAGTGGCAACACCAAAGCAGCGATAAAAGGGTTGAAAAATGCTTCAGCGATTGGAAAGGAAACTTCCACCAATTAAAGCAGTTTATCCAGTCTCACTTATTTCCTGCCTGGACAGGATCTGGCAATGGCAGCAGAGGGAGTCATGGGCACAAATAGGCACAACGCTGCTTGTCCATTACTTTGTGCTCCTTGTACCTCCCAACTCCAGCCTCTGCCCAAAAGCTCATGTTGTGGTCCTGTGATTTTGAGGGGTGGGGGGAGAGAGAGAGGTGTATCTGGGCTCAGGAACTCCACTCACCTGCTCCTCCAGAAGAAGGCAGGATGACGACAGAGAGGAGAAGCAGAACTCTGACATGCTGGCCCTGTCAAAGAGAGAGAGGGATGGTGAATTGGGGAGGGGGGCAGTTCTCTGTCTCTTCACCCACAGGCCAAGCAGCTCTGGCCAGATGGGCAGCCTCAGTACCCCAAGAGGAGCTGTTGCTCAATTTCCCATGGAGCATTTCTAGGCAGCCTGGAAACTGTTGGCTTCTTGGGGTGGATGGTTGTGTTTGAATGATTCTATGGGCTTTCTCAGGAAAGAGAGTTAACAGAAGGCACATTTCTCCAAAGCACAAGAGCCTGCCTCTTCTCATCTGCAGTGGCCGAGTGCATTAGGAGGAGGGGTCTTGGGGGGACATCTACACCATGCATTCACAGCCACTGGGGGTGGGGGGGTCACAGCAAGATCCCAGCTGTTCTGGCTAGGGCAAAGCAGGGAGTCCTGGGCTCAGTTTTCAGCGTGAGGATCTTTGGTGGAGAAATTAGTCAGGGGAGAAAAAAGGCCTCTGGTAATCCAGAGTTTGGAAGGAGAGACGGTAGGGAACTCGGCCCCCAAGGCAGAGGGCAAAAGCTTTTACCAAAGAACTTGTCACTGGGTCTTGGGATCGCTGAGTTTCTTCCCTTCTTTGTTGGAGACAGAAATGTGATGTCTCTTTCATTCTGCAATGTCCAGGGTTGCAGAACTGCTCTTCTGCTAGGGTTCTGTGTTGGTTTGTGTTGCCAGCCCCTGTTGAGACACCATGGTTGCCATGGCACCAGAATTCTGCCTCTTCTCTGTCACTGGCAGAGAGAATTTTCCCCATTTGCCATGAGCAGCCAGCTTGAGTGGTAGGACACAGGCATTGCCGGGCAAGGAGGCCTCCTTTTTTTTGCCTTCCATCTGTTGACCCAGCAGCTTCTGCAAGGCTTCTGGCCCCTTTCCCAGCTGGCTTCCTGGGTCTCAATTGCCAGCAATCCGATCCATTGCCGGCAAGACTGAGTTACATCACCCAAGATCTTCCTTCAAGGAGGTTTCTATGATTCCCCAAAGAAGCAGAAAGTTTCCAATTGCAGACAGAAAGATTGTTATAAACAGTTTAGCTAAGAAGTGGGTGCAGGTGGTGGGTTGTAAATGGGAAGGAGCAGAAGCAATAACGTTGGTATTCCTGGGTGTCTCCTTTCCCACCATTTTGACCTGAAGGAGTTTTTGAACAATTATGTAAGACAACCCTTACACGAAACGGGTAGCATTTACTTGATATTTACTCTTAAAATAAATGTTAACAATTTCCTGAAATAGTTTTTAGTCCTGTTTATGTATTTTGACAGTGAATATCTTTTCAGAATAAATCAAGATTAGGTAGGGGTAGGTGAGAAATGTTGGTAAATCCTTGGCTTCCAGATTACAAGAATACTGGCAAAATAATTAAGAACGTCTAGGTATAAATGAGAACGTCTTGTTCATTTTATACAGATAGACCTCAATGTACAACCATAACTCGGCCCAAAATTTATGTTGTTAAGTGAAAAACTTGTTAAGCCATTTTACGACTTTTCTTGGCACATTTGTTAAGTGAATCACAACAGTGAGTAACCCGGTTGTTAAGTGAATTTGGCTTCCCCACTGACTTTGCTCATCAAAAGGTCACAAAAGTGACTCCAGGATGCTGCGACCATCATCAGTGTGAGTCAGTTGTCAAGCATTCTTCTCTTTCAGGGCTCACAATGGCACCCTCAACACATCGGCCACTCTTTCCTTTTCTTTTTAAAGTTTTATTGGATTTTGTAAAATATACATCACTGTCAGTACATGAATAGTGTGGCCTCTGGGTATGATTCATTTTGATACAAACAGCAATAATAGTGATAATCATAGTTGTTATATTAATCAAACTTATGTAATATACATGATTGTTTTTAGAGTAGTTATTCAATATTTCAATGTTCCATTTTAATGCCAATGATATTCTTAAGCATACATAGTCATGCCATCTTTCAACCTCTAAATATTCCCCCTATTATTTCTACCTCTAGTCTAACTTCTAATCAGGCCACCATTACTAATCCTAGCATTAATACACTTGTTTATATTAAGACATAGTCCTTCATTATTTGGTTGTTCTAAGTCACAATACACCATTCCAGTAGCTGTCATACTATTATTTAAACATACCTAATAATATCATCTTTCAACCTCCAATCTTTCCCTCTAACACTTACTTTATATAAAGGTGTGTATTCTTATTTCTACCTCTATTCTAGTTTTTAATCAGACCATCGTTGTATTAACAAAAAAAAAAGTGATTTCCTTTCTAGCCATCATCTCTTGTCTGTTTAATACTTCAATTCTTATTCGTTTTTTAGCTTGTCTCCCATATTCCTCTCTTAGATCTTTGTCTCTATCAGCATCTGTGTCTTCATTGTTCAGTCTGAATATTTCTACCATCTCTATCCTCCTAAGCAGGTCTCCCGCGTATCCACCCAGACCGCTACCTCCCTTTCAAAAATATCTTCCAGGTGATCCAATTCCATTTTTAAGTCTCTTTTCTCTTGGTTTATTTCATCAATCATTATTATTATCTTTATCGCTTTCTCCTTTCCCTCCTCATGTTTTGTTTGCTGGTTTATCTGTTCTATCTTTTCCTCCATTTTTTCCTCTTTTTCCTAGACTCTTTGATCTTCATTCCTTATCAGTTGTAGCATATTTTCTATTTTCTCATTTATGTCTTGCATTAGGTTCTTTATCTGTGATTTTTTGTCATAGTATCTCTAATGCTTTGAAATATCAACACTTTTTCTCTTGAAACCTCACTCAATTCCCCTTGAAAGTGCATCTTATCTTATTTTAATAATCCCGCTTTTACTCAAGTCCAAAAACAATATGTTCAAATCCAATGTTACTCCTCAGAAAATCCAATAATCATAGTTCTTTTTATCTCAGGATTATTAATCAGTTCCATTTAAGTAGTCCAAGCAGCCTCCACAAATTAAGGATCACTTTTTTTAACTTAAGAGTCTTCCTTATTCTCACAATAAACTCTCCAGTAATCATAAAGTGGATAGTTATAGAACAGTAAGTATCACCACAGTCCTCCAGATGAATGTTATGTGTTTCACTTAAGAGTTTTCCTAGTCTTGTAGCAGTATGGTATATTTTCCATTCACCAGTAGATGGCACCAGGGATGGGTTTAACTTACTTTTATTACCGGTTCGCAGCAGAATCGTGTGCATGCGCAGAAGCTTCCTGATGACATTGGGGTTGGTGGATGGAGCCTACCCCCGGTTTTACTACCGGTTCGCAAGAACCAGTCCGAACTGGGGGCAACCCACCACTGGATGGCACCCTTAGCTTAGGTTTCAGTGTTGTTTCAATTCTGATAAATTGATTAATCCTAATTTAATTGAAGCAAAATTGGCTATTCAAATAGATTCAAGTAGATAGTTCCAACATTTCCAAAACAATGCCTACCCAGTTTAAGAATCCAATTTTCTATGTTTTAAAAGGTCTTTGGCTTTTCTCCCCTTAATTCCTTTCTTTTGGGTCTAGGATTTTTCTCTCTATGGTAGTTTGTCACTTTAAAAAATAGTTCTAAGCATCTCTTTTTCTAGATTTTCCTTTTTCTTTTTTCTTACAAGTTAGGGTCTAAATAAAAAATAACTTTCTCACCCAGCTCCAATCACTATTCATCTGCATCGCTCCTGCATATTTCTTTGTTGCCTTGGCTGTCCCAGCTTCATGGCAGCCATGATGGCTGCCTCTCCTCGTTGAGGGAGAAAGAAGAAGCCCTGAGTCCCGCAGGAGAGTTGCTTCTCTTCCTGAACTACAGGGTGCCCCTCTTTTCTTCATCACCCCTACAGGGTGGCTTTAGCTCCTTTCAGAGCCCTCCAACAGGAAGAATTTGGCGTGGGAGCACGGAGACCCACTCCTCACATCTGATAGCTCCACAGCGTCAGTGGATCTCTCCACATTGGCCCCTCTTTTGAAGACCTGGGCAAGGCGAGAAATAGAAAATGGTTCTCCTGTTGGCCTTTCAGTGTCTTTGGTACCATCCATCTTAGCAACCTCTTGAATGAACTGCAAGGCTTAGCAATGATGGGCTCTGGTCCCACAGGGAGGGGGAGGGTGTATCCCAGGACCCTCTGTTGTGGGGTGCCCCAGAGCTCCCACTCTTCCTATTGAACTCCTGTATGAAGCCACAGGGAGCAGCCATCCATTGGCACAGGGTCAGTTGGTGGATAGCACTATGATTTACCCCACATCATTTTGTATAATTCAGGGAGCTGTGCAAGAGGCCCCTTCTTCTATTTCCCCCCTAAGAGCAACTCTTACAGGGCAGACTCTAGAGCCCAGGCAGACTTCGTGACTGAGGGAGGCCAAGCACTCCTAGTCTCCTGGCTTTTAGGCCTGCACCTTCACCATTGGGCCAAGCTGGCTCTGTTTCTCAATCCTGGCTGAATAGGAGATGTGGCGGAAATCCGTCGCCACTGCTTGGGAGCTGTTTGGATCTGTGGGCACAGGTTCAATCCTAACAGGATGGTGCTGCTGCTTTAAAACTCAGGTGCCCAAATGGCATGGAGCTGGAAGGAACCTAGTCCCTGAATTTGAGAAAAACCCAATAACCTTGTAAGCCGACTTTCACCCTCCTATCCCAACAAATCGAACCCCAAATATTTCAGGAAAAGCAAAAAGTGTTTATGAAGAGGGCAGTCAAGTCTTTATATAGCATACAGAAATAAATGATATATTCAATATACATGATGTGTCAGAAAGCAATGAATCAAAACAATAAAAAACATTAATCGGATGTGAAAATTAAACAATAGAAATTGATTTTAGATAACAATTCACAAATGGTTAATTGATGGGTTAAAGCACTCCTTTTCCGGGACAAATTTGTATTTTTCTTAACACAGATAAATCCTTGACTTACAGCTGGGAACAGAATTTTCATGGCTAGGCAAGGAGGTTATTAAGTAAATTGCAACCAATTTTATGACTTTTTTGCAACAGTTGTTAAGTGAATCATGTGGTTGTTAGGCAAATCTGGATTCTCCCATTGACTTTGTTTGTTGGAAACCAGCTGGAAAGGTTGCAAATGATGATCACATGATTCCAAGTTGTTATGACTGTCATGAATACATGCTGATTGCCAAGTGCCCAAATTTTGATCACATGACCACAGGGACGCTGCAACAGTTGTAGGTGCAAGAATCGGTTACAAGTCTCTTTTTTGAGTGCCAATGTAACTTCAAATAGCCACTAAGCAAATGGTTGTTAAATTGTGGACTTATTTGTATTTGCAAGTACCTTCGAGGCCTTCAGGAATACACTCCCTGTCATTGAGCTACTGAAAAGGTTAGTTCTTCCTTTGATGTTTATGTTGTTCTTCCCTCAAGTAGTAATTTGATATTGTTTTTTGGTCACTTTTTATTTTGGGTGGTATATATACTGATTAAATAAATAAATTTGTTTTCAATGTGCCTTAGACGATTTGTTAAGAATCCTTGCAACCATGATGACTCTTCAAATTCTATGTTCTTCTATGATTCTGAATTTTTGGATGAACCATCTTATTTATACTGTATGGATACTGTAGAGGTGTTTTGTTGGCCCAGTGGTTAGAATGCAGAATTGCAGGCAAACTCTACCCACACCCTGGAGTTCAATCCTGACCAGCTCAAGGCTGACTCAGCCTTCCATCCTTCTGAGGTCAGTAAAATGAGGACTCAGATTGTTGTGGGCAACATGCAAATAATGCTGACATTAAACCGACCAGGGAGTACTGAAAGTATTATGGTAAATGATAAATGCTATTGATAGTGTGTATAAAACTTTACAAACACTTAAAGGGACCTTATTTATTCTATTATTATTGCCAGAGTTGCTTCTATCACTATTCCGCTGATTCTACTGAAAATTTCAATTCCTATTCAAAGCTGATAGTTCTAAATGGTTTCTAGACAGAGCAGGATTATCTTCTTGCAACAATCAAACTTGTATCATGGAGGCCACTGTTGCAGCAAGTGGTGGCCCTCCCTCTGGAGCCCCGTGACCAACTTCATTTGGGAAGGTGAGGCTAACTTGCCCTTGGAAGCCAGCGTACACTTGCCCAGTTGAAGAGAGGGGGGCAGACTTGCAACCCATTGGTGAGTGAGTGACCTCAATCGGAGAAATGTTTTCTGTTGCACCAAATTCTGGAGTTCCTGCGTGGCTGAAGAAATTATAACTCAGTGTGTCCTTTCTCTTTGGTCGCCTTTTCCGGCAGGGTCTTGGTCCAGAAGGCAACGGCTTTCTCTTTCAGTTTTCTTCCCACCTTTGGCTTTAAGTCTATTTCCAGATATTGCTCACTCAGGTCGTATCTGGGCCAGTTCACCAAGCCAACTCCGTTAGGGTTCCTAGAGACGGTTGCAAATGGCCAATTAGTTCATGGAAACAGTTTGTCCTGTAAAATCTACATTTGGATAAAAGCAAAGGTGGGAAGTTTCTTTCTCTCAGGATCACCAAGATAGTCTCTTCCTCGCTTTCACAACTAGAGCTTTATCATTTTTCAAACAATAATAAAATATTCTAGAAACTTGAAACATTTCTCAGAGGCATCTGCTGCAGTGCGTACTTTTCTCCCCAGACTAACAACCTCTAATACAGGCTGTCAAACTCGCGGCCTGCGGGCCGGATGTGTTACACTCTGGCCACGCCCACACCCGGTTTAGCAAGGGGGGGGGAGTCCCGATATGTCGTGTGACACCACCGTGACAAAATGAGTTTGACACCCCTGCTCCAATACGACCAGCCTCACTGCTGAAGTTTGAGAGCTCTGGTGCCCCAGAAGGTGATGGGTGTCCCCAGGAGACCATTTGGAGGGGGACATTCTTCGTAGCTATTAAGTCCAATTTATACCAGTTGTATAGTCTACCTGAGGTGTAAATTTATGGATATGTGCAAACATCCTCTGACTTACCCACTGCGAGCAAAATTAGCCCAGTATTTCATAATCACTCTGCTGAGCGTTTTATCTTCTTCTGTTGCATTGTCTGCAGGCAGGGATATAAAGATGGCGTCAGCAAAGGAATTACAGCTTTGGATTGTTTAAAAGATAAAAAATAAAATCCAGAAGTAATATCAGCAGGACCTTGAGAATGTCAATAAAATGCAGCTTGTTACCAGGCATGTATTATTACTTCATCAGACTTCTATCGAGAGATATTTGTATGAATTCAGAAAGGAACACCAGTTGGTAACCAGCCCAATCAAATCTCCTTACGAGTTAAGAAACAACCAACTAACTGGGAAAATTGCTTTTGGAGAGTGAAAATAGAGTTCCTGGCAAAGCTCCGTTATCTCAGCCAGAGATGTCCTCTATCTGCATCAAAACCTTTTTAAGAACATTGAAAAATATGAATTCCACAATCAAATCCTTTTTTGATGAGAAATAGCTGGTGAATTTGAGTATAGTTTTCAAGCTATCATTGTACTCATCTAATTGGCATTCTATACAGCTCTCATTTGTCTAATTTACAGGTAGTCCTCAAGTTACAACTGTTCATTTAGTTATTATTTTTATTATTATTATTTATTCGATTTTTATACCGCCCTTCTCCCGAAGGACTCAGGGCGGTGTACAGCCAAAAGTAAAAACAAACAATACAATATACAGTTTAAAATACAAATTAAAAAACTTATTTTATAATTGGCCTAGAAAACTTTAAAATATATAAAACTAAAACCCCATTAAAATTAATATTAAAAAATTTAAAATCGATAAAATTTAAAATTGATAAAATTTAAGCCAGCCCCGCGCGAATGAAAAGATGTGTCTTCAGTTCGCGGCGGAAGGTCCGAAGGTCAGGTATTTGGCGTAAACCCGGGGAAAGCTCGTTCCAGAGTGTGGGAGCCCCCACAGAGAAGGATCTTCCCCTGGGGGCCGCCAACCGACATTGCTTGGCGGACGGCACCCTGAGAAGTCCCTCTCTGTGAGAGTGTACGGGTCGGTGGGAGGCATGCGGTAACAGTAGGCGGTCCCGTAAGTACCCGGGCCCTAAGCCATGGAGCGCTTTGAAGGTAGTAACCATTCAAAGTTACATCATCAGTGTAAAAAGTGACTTCTGACCATTTTTCAGACTTACAACTGTTGCAGAATCCCCATGGTCACGCGATCAAAATTCAGATGGTTGGCAACTGACTCACATTTATGACGGTTGCAGTATTCCCAGGATCATGTGATCACCTTTGGCAAACTTCTGACAGGCAAAGTCAGTGGGGAAGCCAGATTCACTTAACAGCCATGTGACTAGCTGAACAACTGCAGTGATTCACTTAACAACTGGGGCAAGAAAGGTGATAAAATGGGGCAAAACAAAGGCCAAGTTCTTGGAGCTACCAGCTGGCACAGAATGTTTTCCCAAAACAAAAGTAATGAATGTAACTGGTGAACAATGAACCGTGGGCGGCTCAGGAGTGAAAAGAGGGTTTTACCTGTTTGGTTTTTGCAGAAAAACCCAGAGCTGCCTTTGCTTCTGCTGGGCCTAAATGGATCTTTTAACAAAGTTTTACTCTTGATAGTTCCTACATGCTATGAGTTTGTTTTTGAGATGTGCCAAATATGATGGTTGACAAGAGAACTGCAGTGCGTACTTTTCTCCCCAGACTAACAACCTCTAATACAGGCTGTCAAACTCGCGGCCTGCGGGCCGGATGTGTCACACTCTGGCCACGCCCACACCCAGTTTAGCAAGGGGGGGGGAGTCCCGATATGTCGTGTGACACCACCGTGACAAAATGAGTTTGACACCCCTGCTCCAATACGACCAGCCTCACTGCTGAAGTTTGAGAGCTCTGGTGCCCCAGAAGGTGATGGGTGTCCCCAGGAGACCATTTGGAGGGGGACATTCTTCGTAGCTATTAAGTCCAATTTATACCAGTTGTATAGTCTACCTGAGGTGTAAATGTATGGATATGTGCAAACATCCTCTGACTTACCCACTGCGAGCAAAATTAGCCCAGTATTTCATAATCACTCTGCTGAGTGTTTTATCTTCTTCTGTTGCATTGTCTACAGGCAGGGATATAAAGATGGCGTCAGCAAAGGAATTACAGCTTTGGATTGTTTAAAAGATAAAAAATAAAATCCAGAAGTAATATCAGCAGGACCTTGAGAATGTCAATAAAATGCAGCTTGTTACCAGGCATGTATTATTACTTCATCAGACTTCTATCGAGAGATATTTGTATGAATTCAGAAAGGAACACCAGTTGGTAACCAGCCCAATCAAATCTCCTTACGAGTTAAGAAACAACCAACTAACTGGGAAAATTGCTTTTGGAGTGAAAATAGAGTTCTGGCAAAGCTCCGTTATCTCAGCCAGAGATGTCCTCTATCTGCATCAAAACCTTTTTAAGAACATTGAAAAATATGAATTCCACAATCAAATCCTTTTTTGATGAGAAATAGCTGGTGAATTTGAGTATAGTTTTCAAGCTATCATTATACTCATCTAATTGGCATTCTATACAGCTCTCATTTGTCTAATTTACAGGTAGTCCTCAAGTTACAACTGTTCATTTAGTTATTATTTTTATTATTATTATTTATTCGATTTTTATACTGCCCTTCTCCCGAAGGACTCAGGGCGGTGTACAGCCAAAAGTAAAAACAAACAATACAATATACAGTTTAAAATACAAATTAAAAAACTTATTTTATAATTGGCCTAGAAAACTTTAAAATATATAAAACTAAAACCCCATTAAAATTAATATTAAAAAATTTAAAATCGATAAAATTTAAAATCGATAAAATTTAAGCCAGCCCCGCGCGAATGAAAAGATGTGTCTTCAGGTCGCGGAAGGTCCAAGGTCAGGTATTTGGCGTAAACCCGGGAAGCTCGTTCCAGAGTGTGGAGCCACAGAGAAGGATCTTCCCCTGGGGGCCGCCAACCGACATTGCTTGGCGGACGGCACCCTGAGAAGTCCCTCTCTGTGAGAGTGTACGGGTCGGTGGGAGGCATGCGGTAACAGTAGGCGGTCCCGTAAGTACCCGGGCCCTAAGCCATGGAGCGCTTTGAAGGTAGTAACCATTCAAAGTTACAACAGCACTGAAAAAAGTGACTTATGACTGTTTTTCACACTTGCAACCATTGCAGCATCCCCAAGGTCATGTGATCAATTCAGAGGATTGGCAACTGACTCATATTTATGACGGTTGCAGTGTCCCAGGATCACGTGATCACTTTTTGCAACCTTTTGACATGCAAAGTCAGTGGGGGAAGCCAGATTCACTTAACAGCCATGTGACTAGCTGAACAACTGCAGTGATTCACTTAACAACTGGGGCAAGAAAGGTGATAAAATGGGGCAAAACAAAGGCCAAGTTCTTGGAGCTACCAGCTGGCACAGAATGTTTTCCCAAAACAAAAGTAATGAATGTAACTGGTGAACAATGAACCGTGGGCGGCTCAGGAGTGAAAAGAGGGTTTTACCTGTTTGGTTTTTGCAGAAAAACTCAGAGCTGCCTTTGCTTCTGCTGGGCCTAAATGGATCTTTTAACAAAGTTTTACTCTTGATAGTTCCTACATGCTATGAGTTTGTTTTTGAGATGTGCCAAATATGATGGTTGACAAGAGAACTGAGAGGGGCTGGAAGACTGGGCCAGAGAGGAGAGCCTTCTATCCTTTTAGCCCTCATTGGAGGGAGACTGGTTCTGCTTCAATCACGCAAACAAAAAAACCCCTTCCGTAATAATGCAACAAAAGAGCTTGTATCACCTAGGAAGGTTCCAGCAAAGGCTTGAGCATCTGTCAGGAGACTTAATTGGCAGCCCTAAGTAGCCCTTTTCAATCTATTGGTTTTATTTTTAATAATAATATTCATTCAATAATAATATTGGCCATTATTTTGGAAAATCTAAACAAAGCAAACTTAAGGAAAGAGCTACCAAAATATTTTCAGCATGTCAATTGTCCCACTAGAGGCAAGAATACTTTAGACCATTGCTACAGAACACTAAAAGATTCTTATCAGTCCTCATTACGAGCAGCTTTGGGACACTCTGATCATTGCATGATTCACCTTGAATCATGTACCTGCTTACAGGCAAAGACTTAAAACCACAAAACCAATAATTAAATCAGTGAAGACTTGGATTGAGGAGGCAAAGTTAAAGCTATAGGCCTGCCTTGACTGCACTGATTGGAATGTTTTTGAAAGTACCTCTGCAGACTTAGATGAACTCACAGAGACTGTAACATCATATGTCAGCTTCTGTGAAGACCTATGTGTACTGACCAGGAACCTGCGAATATACAGTAACAACAAACCTTGGTTCACAGCTAAACTTAAGCAGCTACATCATTCCAAAGAGGAAGCCTACAGAAAAGGTGATAAAATGCTGTACAATCAGGCCAGAAATGTATTAACAAGGGAGATCAGAACAGCAAAAAGAAGCTACTCTGAAAAGCTAAACAATCAGTTCTCAACAAATGAACCAGCAAACATGTGGAAAACTCTTAATAATATCACCGGCTATGGCAAACCTCCTTCCCAGGCTGAATGAAATCAAGAACTGGCAGATGACCTGAATGTGTTTTACTGCAGGTTTGAAAGGAAACTACAGCCACCTATCTCCACAACCCCCATCTCAGACATACCAACAACAGCCCAGCCTCCTACAACTGACCCCATCCCTTTGGGGGTCACAACAGAATAGTGATCACAGAATAGATCACAGAAAAGGAAGTGCAAGACCTATTTCACAGTCAAAAGCCAGGAAAAGCTCCAGGCCCAGACCAGATAACGCCTTCTTGCTTAAAAGTCTGGTGCTGACCAATTGGCCCCCATCTTCTCCCAAATCTTCAATAAATCACTAGAGATATGCTATGTTCCTTCTTGCTTCAAATGCTCTACTATCATCCCAGTGCCAAAGAAGCCCACCATAAAGGAACTGAATGATTACAGACCAGTTGCTTTAACATCTGTAGTTATGAAAACATTTGAAAGGCTAGTGCGGGTGCACTTGAAAACCATCACGGATCTGCTGTTAGACCCCTTGCAATTTGCATACTGAGCAAGTAGATCAACAGATGATGCTGTTAATATGGCTTTGCACTACATCCTACATCTTCAATCTCCAAAGATATACACAAGGGTCCTCTTTGTAGACTTTAGTTTGGCATTCAATACCATCATTCCAGACACTCTTCTAACTAAGATCTCCTTCCACTTATGATTGTATGACTGTAATTTTGTTGCTTGTATCCTTACAATTTATATTAATATTGTTTCCTGATTGCTTATTTGTACCCAGTGACTATCATTAAGTGTTGTACCTTAGAATTCTTGATGAACATATCTTTTATGTACTCTGAGAGCCTATGCACCAAGACAAATTCCTTGTGTGTTTAATCACACTTGCCAATGAAAAAATTCTATTCTATTCTATTCTATTCTATTCTATTCTATTCTATTCTATTCTATTCTATTCTATTCTATTCTATTCTATTCTACTCTATTCTATTCTATTCAATTCAATCTTCACTTCTTAGCTGATGTGGTTCTCCATGTTGCAAGTGCCCTTTGTGGGGAGACAGTCTCTAGGATGGATTCTGAGCGGTCCCTTCCTGGGAAACACTTCACTCTGTGATGAGCCCCAGCACCACAGCAAAGGCCAGAGCAAAGATGAGGAGGAAAAAAGCAACACCACACAACATTTCGAGCCCTGCCAGGAAGAGACAAAGGGATGTCTATGTGTTAATTGTTTTCCATAACATAACATAACATCAGAGTTGGAAGGGACCTTGGAGGCCTTCTAGTCCAACCCCCTGCCCAGGCAGGAAACCCTACACCATCTCAGTCAGATGTTTATCCAACATTTTCTTAAAAATTTCCAGTGTTGGAGCATTCACAACTTCTGAAGGCAAGTCGTTCCACTTATTAATTGTTCTAACTGTCAGGAAATTTCTCCTTAGTTCTAAGTTGCTTCTTTCTTTGACCAGTTTCCACCCATTGCTTCTTGTTCTACCCTCAGGTGCTTTGGTGAACAGCCTGACTCCCTCTTCTTTGTGGCAGCCCCTAAGATATTGGAACACAGCTATCATGTCTCCCCTAGTCCTTCTTTTTGTTAAACTAGACATACCCAGTTCCTGCAACCGTTCTTCATATGTTTTATCCTCCAGTCCCCTAATCATCTTTGTTGCTCCTCTCTGCACTCTTTCTAGGGTCTCAACATCTTTTTGGTTTCATGGTGAACAAAACTGGATGCAATATTCCAAGTGTGATCTTACCAAGCCGTATAAAGTGGTACTAAGGCTTCATGTGATCTTGATTCTATCCTCTGTTTATGCAGCCCAGAACTGTGTTGGCTTTTTTAACAGCTGCTGCACACTGCTGGCTCATATCTAAATGGTTATCCACTAGGACTCCAAGATCCCTCTCACAGGTACTACTATTGAGCAAGGTACCACATATACGGTACTGGTGCATTTTGTTTTTGGCCTAAATGTAGAACCTAACTTTTTTCACTGTTGAATTTCATTTTGTTAGATAGCGCCCAATGTTCAAGTCTGTCAAGATCTTTCTGTAAGTTGAGCCTATCTTCTGGAGTGTTGGCTATTCCTGCCAGCTTGGTGTCATCTGCAAATTCGATGAGTTCCCCATCTATCCCCTCGTCCAAGTCATTGATGAAGATGTTGAAGAGTACTGGGCCTAAAACAGAGCCTTGAGGTACTCCACTGCATACTTCCGTCCATGTGGATGTAGTTCCATTGAGGACTACACGTTGAGTGCGGTGGGTCAGCCAGTTATGAATCCATCTGGTGGTGGTGCTGTCTAACCCACATTTTTTTACTTTATCTAGTAGTAGGTTATGGTCTACTTTATCAAATGCTTTACTGAAGTCCAAGTAAATTATATCGACAGCATTCCTCTGGTCTACTAATTTTGTCATTTTGTCAAAGAATGCGATAAGATTAGTCTGGCATGATCTGTTTTTGACAAATCCATGTTGGGTTTTGGTTATTACTTTGTTTGCTTCTAGGTGTTCGGTGATTCGTTGCTTGATTATCTTTTCCAGAATCTTCCCCGGTTAAGCCCAGGCTAGTCCTACCAATACGCTGGTTCCTGACAACATAAGTACACAAATGAGTGAGATAAAGGCAGTGGGAGGCAGTGGCCAAAAAGTTTGCACTGTCACCTCCTAGGCATTTCACAAATAATACAAGTATGATTACTGTCTTGCATGGTGTAGCATTTCATGAACATCTATTCCCACCGTGCCTGAAATTATTCTTGACTCAGAATCATTGAATTGGACTGTTAATTCCATTCGGCCTTCACATTAGACAGGAATTGCCCCAACTGCAGTTTGAGCACATCCAGGACTTCTCAGGTCATTGGTTCCACCTTCAAATTGCCCAAATTCTGTCTTAAGACCTTTGCTTGTCCTCTCAAACCCCAGAGAACAGAGCTTGGCATTCCTTCGCTCCCCACTGGGTTGTTGCAGGCACCCTCAAGCCTCTCTTTTCAAGACCAAATAACAAGCACTTAGTTTCCTGATCATCATCACTCTTGGTTTCCTTCATCAACCTGGTTTCCTTTGGGCCCATATTGACAAGGTTGGCCTGCTAATAAGTTGCAGGTGGAACAAAAGCAGCAGGTCACTGTTGAGAATCCACAAAACATGGTGGCCCTTCTCTCAGCAGGAATGTGTCCACCCCGTTCAGGTTGGGCCAGGGCTGAATTCCCGGAGCGCTGCAGACTCACCTGTGAAGAAGGGCTTTCCAAAGACAAAAGCAATTTCATCCCCATGATCCACTTTAGCAAAGTCTGGCCTAAGGCTGCTGTGTTCACTCGAACGATGCTGCAATTCATAAACATAGGCCGGATAGCCAGCATCTGAAAAGACAAGAATGTGCCACAGAAACACCACCTCTTATTCTCCAGGATTTGCTCTACCACAGCCAGAGCCCCAAAGACGCCATTCTGGGTGAGGGAAAATGAGGCTGCGGGTAGGAAGATGGTGCACATGCAGGGAGCCTATGGATGGGAATGATTGTGTGCAGCTGAACACAGCTTTGTCTTTGTGATGCTTTATCTGCTATATATATCTGGACAAAGAAGTTCTGCTGTGACAAAAAGAAGCCAATCCACTTGTCACCCCCTATGACCCCAACAGGACTCCAGCCTAGAATTTCCACAGTTTGAGCCAAGCAGGGGGGCTCTCTCCTCCTCCTCCTCCTTCTCCAAGAAATTCTCCCAGTGTGCAATTTCTTATCAAAGAAATAAGGCGCCCAATTCAATGCTCAGAAGGGGCCTCTGCTAATCCTGGCCACAATCTGCCAGATACCTGGATGTGGGGAGATGGCCTGTAGGGGCTGGAGGAGCTTCCAGGTCTCTGCCCTAACTTGACTGGACCACTCTTGTCCCCAGGCTCCTAATCAGCTGTTGAGGGGCTGCAGGATGGAGCATGAGCTGCCTATCCAATTTTCTTGTATGAATTATAGACAGATGTCTGTCAAAACTCACCAGCTCCCAAGCCCCAACCCTTCTTTGCCCTCCTGGATATGTCCATTTTGGGGGGATGGTTTCCTGATTGTAAACTACTGTCAGAAAATTGGAGGGTAGCAAACTCCGAAAGTCTGCACCTGAAGGCTAGACAAGGAACTATGGATGAAAATTGACCAAGGAGAGATTCAACCTAGAAATGAAGAGGAACTTTCTGACAGTAAGAACAATCAACCAGTGGAACAGAAGTTGCCTTCGGAAGTTGTGGGAGCTTCATCACTTGAAACTTTCAAGAAGAGATTGGACTGCCATTGGTCAGAAATGGTGTAGGGTTTCCTGCTTGAGCAGGGGGTTGGACTAGATGACCTATAAGGTCCCTTCCAACTCTGTTAATCTGTTAATTAAAATCTACCTCCCTAGATATTTCACTTTATCCTTTCTGGTCACCTTCAGAATAGCAATGCAGGACAGGCAATGGCAACCATACATTTTAGGCCAGTACTGGAGAACAGAACCCCTCCCCTCGCCACCAAACTACAGCAGGCCTTTGACTTGTGGTTTTGAGAACATCACTAGCATTCTTTTAAATGTTTTGTGTGTGTGCATAATGCTAATAGCTCAGGCAGAAATGACAAATCAGGGGAAAACACTCTGCTGGAAGCCTGCAGATAGTCCCAAGCAAGCATACAGACAGTCCTCAACTTACAATTGTTCATTTAATGATGGTTCAAAGTTATGATGGCCTTGGAAACATGACTTGTCTTTGCACTTATGACCGTTGTATCACAGAATAACAATTTGGCAGCCCACTTGCATTCACCGTCGTTCAGGCATCTTGCAATCACCTGATCAGTATTAGCAACCTTTACGGCTGTTTCTGGCCAGCAAAGTCAGTCGGGAAAGCCGGCTTTGCGTAACCACCACAGTAAAAACAGTCATAAAATTTGGTCCAGTCACATGAGGACCCACTTTATGACTGCACTGACTTACAAAGGAGATTCCAGTACCAACTGTGGTCGCAAGTCAAGGACTACATATAAAATGTTGCTGCTGGCCTGTTCTTCTGCCTTTGCAACTGGCTGGCTGAAGGGATGGAGGGATTTGATCAAAGAGGTTCTGGGAGGGGAGAAGAAACTGGTCCTTGTCCTAGATCTCGCTAAGGCCGCTCAAACCCAGTTAGTTCCAATAGCGGCTGACCTCGGTGATGCCTGGCAGTAAGAATGGCTGGAGCAAGGAATACGGCATCCCTCAATAAAGCCAGGAATTGATCTCGGAGTTGTACCGGGTTCTGCAGATCCTGGAGATATTCATCAGCAACCAGAGGGAGATCCTGAGGAGCCACTCTCTGTAACAGTCAAAGAAAGGGGGGCCATCAATATTGCAGCCACAATGGCTTTCAGGTTTCCAAGAACAATTTCTTGGAAAACATAGTGTCTAGAGAACTTCTTTTATCAGCATTCTGTAAATCCAAGAAAAATAAAGAAACTTTGATAAACAAGAGAATATTACTGAGTGTCAAGGATCAAACTCATCACCTTTTCCTGATTTTCCCTACTGGGCCTGCCTCCCACCCTGCTCCCAAATCTAGAAGTCCTCAGGAGCTGCGCCTCTCCTAGTACAGTTGGCCACAAAACCTCTGGAAATCCGTTGCCATGGCTGAAGTCCACAGGGGTCGGAGGGAAAGCAGGCGGGACTGAAGCTGGCGATAAATTCAGTCGCACCGAGAAAGTGCCTCTTACTGTGAGTTGCTCTGAGCTGCGTAGCAGGAGATTCACGGTCTCTCTGTCAAGTCCCTTCGTGAAGTCTGGAAACTGGAGAAGCTGGACAGAGTAAAACCAAATGGTTAATTCTGAGTGCAATCAGGAGAGCTGACCCAAAAAGGCAGCGGCAGAGCTTCATCAACAAAGAGAAAAGGCCCACCTGAGGAAGAATCCACCCAAATTCATCATCATTCACCCCAATGATGTATGGAAGATTATTGAAGTTTTTTTCTGCTAAGAGCTCTCTGGGACTCTTCGGAAAAAATTGACCGTCAACTACTGCAGGGAAAAGGATAATATGCTGGAGAGAAAAAAGAAATCAGTTTAACATCTTTTAAAATATTCCTTTCATGGAAATCACAATAAACCCCTCCTAATGGAAGACATTAAGGGATGCGGTGGCTCAGGGGCTAAGACAGCTGAGCTTGTTGATCGAAAGGTCGGCAGTTCGGCGGTTCAAATCCCTAGTGCTGCCATGTAATGGGGTGAGCTCCCGTTACTAGTCCCAGCTTCTGCCAACCTAGCAGTTTTGAAAGCACGTAAAAATGCAAGTAGAAAAAATAGGGACCACCTTTGGTGGTAAGGTAACAGCGCTCCATGCGCCTTTGGCGTTGAGTCATGCCAGCCACATGACCACGGAGACGTCTTCGGACAGTGCTGGCTCTTCGGCTTTGAACCAGAGATGAGCACCGTCCCCTAGAGTCGGCAACGACTAGCACCTAAGTGCGAGGGGAACCTTTATCTTTACCTTCAATGGAAGACATTATTAATTTCTGTATATAATTACAGTTTTAAATTGTTGTAACTTGAATTCTGCATCTTAAAGTCCAATACTGTATTTTTATAAATTCTCACCTTCATTTTTGGGTCACTTTATATAGAACAGTCCTAAATCTGAGATGTGCTTAGTCAGAAGTAACCTTTCGCGTGTCCATTGGAATTTTCCTGAATCAGACCTCAGAAGACAACTTCAGATTACACAGTCAATTCTTTCCTCCTTTTTCATGTATTTCTTTCTTGGTTTGGGGTTTTTCCTTCTAATTTGTCTATTTCTTTCTATCAAATTCCTAATAAATAATTTTTTAAAATGACATTAACAGTAATAAGGCTTGGGGAATTGAGAGTGTGATTAAGTGTGGAGTGACTAGAGATTATAATTTAGGAATTATTTTAGATTATGATTTTTAGTTTTGATACCCTGCATTTTATCCTGGGAAGGGCCGGATAGCTCAGGCTGGTAATAGCCTGTTATTAAGAACACAGAAGCCTGCAATTATTGCAGGTTCAAGCCCGGCCCAAGGTTGACTCAGCCTTCCATCCTTTATAAGGTAGGTAAAATGAGGACCCAGATTGTTGGGGGGGCAATAAATTGACTTTGTAAAAATATACAAATAGAATGAGACTATTGCCTTATACACTGTAAGCCGCCCTGAGTCTTCGGAGAAGGGCGGGATATAAATGTAAACAAAAAAAAAAAAAAAGTCGGGGTGGGGGGTGGGGGGTAAGGGGGAGGGGAATTGGGGGGTTGAGGCTAGAGATGGAATGATGGTTAATGTACAGGGATTATTGAAGATGTATAAATATAATTAATGTAGGGTCGGGTCTGCCCAGTTACCATTTTAGAACGGTGGGGAGGGAGAAAAGAGAGAGTAGGAGGTAGGAAAGAGGAGAAGAGGAAGGAAGAGGGGTAGAAGAGGGAGAAGGAAGGTGTAGGGTGGAGGGAGGAGAAGAGGTAGATAAGAGAAGGAGAGGAAGGTTTGGATAGTAAAAGAAGGTAGAAGAGGGAAGAGTGTTAAAAAGGGGGGTGGTGACTGGGCAAGCCCGACTAATTGTATATAACTGTACATTGGATGAATTATTTGATATGATTGTAAAAATAAAACTTTTTTATAAAAAAAAAAAAACAGAACTACCTTGCGAGGTAGTTCTGAGTCTGACAAGGACATTCAGAAGTATGAATCGTGCAAGTCTGAAAGTGCATCTCCCCCGCCACCTTGTCCTTACAGTCCAAGAAATTAAGGAGGGTCCCTTTTATTTATTTATTTATTTATTTATTTATTTATTTATTTATTTATTTATTTATTTATTTATTTAAATTTTTATACCGCCCTTCTCCCGAAGGACTCAGGGCGGTGTACAGCCAAAGATAAAAACAATAAAATATACAAAGTTAAAATATCAATTTAAAAAACATATTCAATAATGGCCGAATTAAAACCGTCAATTAACCCAACCTAAAATAACCCATATAAAATTACAAAAATTTAAAATTTAAAATTTAAAAACCAGGCCAGTCCCGCTTGGATAAATAAGTAAGTTTTTAATTCCCGGCGAAAGGTCGGAAGGTCAGATATTTGGCGCAAACCGGGGGGAAAGTTCGTTCCAGAGGGTAGGTGCTCCAACAGAGAAGGCCCTTCCCCTGGGGGCCGCCAGCCGGCATTGCTTGGCGGACGGCACCCTGAGAAGACCCTCTCTGTGGGAGCGTACGGGTCGATGGGAGGCATAAGGTAACAGCAGGCGGTCCCGTAAGTACCCAGGCCCTAAGCCATGGAGCGCTTTTGAGGCATCTGCCAGGCCCCATTCCTTCTACGGGTTCAGCTGCTCCTTGTCTGACCAGTGCCTAGTCTGCAGCTCTGCTTCCTGCCTCCCATGGTCTCCTGGACAATGAATTTGCCTGGCTGAAGCTTCAGCCTTGCCCTTTCCACGAAGGTCTAAGACAACTTGCTGCAGGACAGCTCACCACGGAACAATTAAACCTGGAATTAGTTCCTTTTATTATTCAGCAAAGCATTACAAAAGCTAGTTAAAAAACTTGAAAAATATTTTTTTTATTTAAAAAAATTAAAAAAATTAAAAAAACTAGTCATAGGAATGGTTTCCTTTGATATAAGAGATAAAATAATGTTGACAAAAATACAGTCAACAAAAATAAAAGGAAGTAATTGAATCCTGTGGTAAATTGGCCACAGTGAGTTGGTTGTGGCAAGTTTTCCCATTCCATTCTACTATGCGTCACAGTTGTCTGGTGGAATTTCTTATGTCAAAGAAAACAAATCTCCAACTTGTGTGGGATTGTTCGGCTTTTTCTATGGTTCTTGCTGGAAAGTGTCTTCTTCAATGAACAGACGGCAGACTGCTTCCTCCTTTTATTTTCAAAAGCCTGAAGAGACTTCTTACTGGATAGTTTTTGAATGGCTGATTGAGGGATGCTGTTGTCATAATCTCAAATTTGGTAAAACAAAAAAAATCTCACAACATTTTCACAACATTCATGAACTAGTTAAGTATTTCTAGCCCAGCAGTGCTGCTGTCTCTAGAGCACATGATAAATTCTGTGGTAGCCTGAAACAGCATTGACTGAACGTTGCTTCATATCCTATTTTGGACACCAAATTTAAGAATGATTCAAAGAAACTGCAGGAGATATACAGAACGGTTTCTCAATCAGAGGACTAGAAATTAAATTTTACTAAAAGAGATTGGGGAATTTGGTTAGTTTAGCCATGAAGGATGAAACCGGGAGGAATGATCAAAGAAAAACAATCTTCGAGGGAAAGGCAGATCCATGAAATGCTCCTTCAGTTACTGGGGCAGCCTTGTTGAGCCAGAAAGCTGAATAAGCCAGGTCTGCTTAGTTCTTGGATGGGAGTATCCAGGGTATGGGTCAGACACACCAGCCTCATGTACAGCAGAAGTATAACTGTGCAGAAGCAATGTCCTTGCCTCCCCAGAGCCTCTGCACATCCTAAATCAGTGCTGACTTTCCTCAGGATCTGGTCAATGGAGTTCGATTTCAATGGGATCCTGGGATTCCCCAGAGAAAGTGGGGGTGGGACATCACTGCCATCCATTTAGCTTTGCCTGAAGGTAGGCAGCTGGGGGAGTTGATGATCCTCTGGATTGCAGGAATGTACAGTAGGGGTGAGGTGGGGGCGCATGGAGCGGATGGTAAAAAAGTCCAGTTGTGTGAGGCACATGAAGACAAGACCAATTCAACTGATCTTTTTCACCAGGTCCTGCAGGAGCTCCTGATCTGGACTCTCCCCAACAATGATTTCAAAAAAAAAGTTTAGATCTTCCAAATGGACCTGAAAGAAAACACCACTTTGGCCACAGCCTTGGAAGAAAAGGCAGCTCAGCAACACCATGAGGTAAGAAAGACAGAGGAAAGTTTGGCTAATTAATGAAGAAAGTTACTCTGGATGGAAGAAGCTGGCCAAAAAAAAAAGCCAGGCCAACATCTGAGCCTCTCCAGAATATGAAGACCAATATGGGCATCTGCTTGGCTATGCCCTATTTGGCCAGGCGAAATCGGGCTGCTCCTGCAAGGGAGAGCAACTCATGCTACAGAAAAAGTTCCCCTGGGTGCGGGAAAAATTTACACTATCAGTGTTGTTATCTTATTGCACATCTTGAATTACCTCGCCCATTCTGGTGAAAAGAAGTTGTCTAGGTTTAGTCTACTTTGGATTTGCTCGGAGCCTTTTCCTGACGGAGAAGGTCCACCCTGTTGCTTCCTGCTTCCTTTGATGAGGCAAGGTCTTGAACTCACCTGTTCTTCTCCACCCAGATGCAGCCGGGTAAAATCCTGCAATCACAGTAGGAAGCAGGTCAGTTGAGGATGAGCAGCTCCAGGGGAAGGTCCTGCAACAGCCTTGCGGAAAATAATAGGAGAGCCTCCTCTAACTACACTTTATGATCATTACTCTTTATACATAATCAAGAAAAGGTATGATTCTGAATCAACTGAATGACATGACATGATCTTGAACGTGACCCCATGATCTACTGCCCCCGTCCCCACCAGGACCACAACAGCCACAGCTGTGGCAACCGCCCTGAACTGTCCTTGATAAAGACAAGACAGCGATGAGGCCTGCTGGGTCTTCATTAAGAGGTGATCAGTGCTATCAGGAGCCCCTCAGTGAGGCCTGCAGGACCTCCTTGAGATGATCAGCAGAAGAAGGAAGAGGGTCCTGGGGTCTTGGCGCCCAGGGCGTGTGTTCGGAGCTTCACACAGCATACACAGGAGACGGGTGGGGCTTCTACAGCACCACTGTGACCATCATCTGCTGACCACACTCGGCAGACCAACTCATATTTTGATAAGATGAGGACCAACCCCTCCCTCTTCCTCTCCAGAAAGGATCACAATGTATTGCAGGGGCCTCTTACCATCTTCAGAGTAGCCAATAAGATTTCACTCTCTGTTTTCCCCCTGAGGCAGCGAACCATCTCAGCCGAACTGGAGGTAGGGCAGCTAATTGATCCAGCAATTTTCTGCAATCCAGACCAACAATTCAGTTTTAATAAATGTAATAAGAAGCAGGTCATCCTGCAATAGTTCTTCATCCGGCATTTGGAAAATTGAAGGTGCCGGAGATCTTTCTTTTAAGGAAGAGGGAGGAAGGCTGTTCTGGATGCCTGTCTAAACTGGGCTCAAAGCCAATGGATAAAAGTTGCAGAGCAGAATGATTTAAAAGCACGCTTCATTCTATTTGTGCTCCAATAGTAAGCTTGAAACAAATAATTGTGCAGCTGTTTAGAAACATCTGGCTGAAGGTGACATCAGCCAGCTAATGGCCGTGTAATGGAGCAGGGGCACATACTGCATCTCCAACTCTCCAGTGGTCCCATGGAACAGCTATGGCACCCCAGTTGCTTTGCTCCAGAGAATCCTCAGGAGGCCAGGGGAACCCCCTTCTCCTACATGTCTTCCTCCTCTTTTCATCTTCCTTTGGACAAAAAATTCCCAGATCCAGAGCAATTGCTGTCTCGCTTTTCCAAACCTCACCTTAGCCAGCTTTTCTGGATGGGCATGGAACACCACGTCTATTACAGCAACACCACTTTCTGAAATTGCTTTGTGGAACAAGCCTTTGGACAGAGGGGATAACACCTGGCCAGGGAGGAAAGCAAAAGCCACTTTTTTCAATCAACCCATTGCATCACCCAATAACTGTACTGGTTTTGCTCTGACTGTATTTGGCAAGAGATTATCCAGTCAATTTGCTTCAAGCATTAACGTCAAGATTGAACCGCTTTGCTTCTTTCGAACCTTATCGCTATTCAGCATGCCAATGAACTGCAGGGAGGGAAGGGTGGAATGGAATGCCAAGATTTTGTGCATGGATCATGAGAGCCTGGAAACCATCAAGGTCACCATTGCAGATGCTTGAGAAGGAGGTGGATTGTTCCCATTATAAAAGGACAATCCATAATTGGATAATGTGAACACCCAAGGGTGGGGAGAAAGGGAAGCTATTGTTTAACTAAGAAAGCATTTGCGTGGGGAAAACCAGAGATGGTTTTGATTTTTCAGTACCAAAATGGTAGATCCGATAAAATCCAATACTTTTGAGAATTCAATGCTCCTGAGAGTGTTTACTTCTTTTGGGTCTGCTAGTCGGACCATTGACAGTTAATTGCACAAAAGACCCTGCCTCTGCCAAAGTCACTCATTCACATGTTACTTTTTAAAGTCTTGACAGTTAATTCATGCTTTGTTAATCTACCAAAAGTTGCATTTTAAATTATGGTTTCAACATTGCTACATTGAATTCTTATTGTTAATAGAAGCAAGAAATTGTTATACAATATATAATAATTTGTAATTGTCAGTTGCCACCTTAGGCTTGTTTGTACTTCACTGCTATGCAGTAACAGACTGCCATGAATTGTGGAGAGGGGGAATGAAAGGGAAATGCTTGGGGAAACAAAAGTAAGTTCTGTATCTCCCTGAGATGCTGCTTCATGGTCACCCAGCTGGAAGAAGAAGGGGGCCGCATACTGAACTATGCTTGGACTGACTGTTAGGAAAAAAAATCTTGCCTGAATCGGAATGGTTACACTGGGATGAGCAATAAGAGATACTTAAAGGAGGGGAAAGGAGAACCTAGGGATTTTGGTGTGCCATTTTCAGTTCTCGCTTTGCACTATTGCAACACACTTGATCTCTAATAAACGATACCTTTTCTCAACAAATGGAGCCAAGGATCATTTCTATTTAGAGGTTTGTGGCAGATCTGACAGTAACCTTGTCTCAAACCATTACAGATAGGCCAAAAATTATGGGAATTATTAGAAATGAAATAGGACATGAACTTACATGGGCAGAAGAGCTGAATCCACCTGCTGAATTCCCAAATATGGTAACTGATCCCGGATCACCCCCAAAATTTGCAATGTTCTCCTGGATCCACTGCAGAGCTGCCACTTGATCCAGCAGGCCCCAGTTCCCTCGAGCATGCTCATCTCCAGTGCTGGGGGGGAGAAGGAGAAGCAAGGAAATATGGATCCAAAGGAGATCCAGAGTCATTGTGCAGCCAGACCATTATCCCTCTTGGCCTTCAAATGTTCATAGATTAATGAATGCCCCCGAATAACACGAGCAGATGCCCTTCCTCTTCCTGGTCTGCAGGGCTTCTGACGGGCAAATCTGGGCCAGACGTTTGCAATCAACCAGCACCCAGGAACTCACCGTGCCAGATTGGCCTCTCTGGATCCACCTTGTATCCAATGCAGTAGGTATTCATGTGCAGATGCAACCTTCTCTTCAGGGGAGAAAAGAATTCCAAAAGGCACGAGGACAGAGGTGGGATTCAGCCAGTTTGGACCATTTCAGGAAGACCGGTTGTTAAATTTTTGCGCAGTTTGGAGAACCGGTTAATTGCACCACTGGCTGATACCCGCCCATCCCACCCCAACTCTCCCAGTCACTCCTTGCCTGGCCACTCGTCTAGAGTCACACCCGTGGCATAGCTGTTGCTGCTCTCTGGTTCTGGTTCTCTGGTTCCCTCGCTTGCCTCGACCACGTGGCCCAGCTGATTCCTGCCTGCTGAGCCTTCCTTCGTTCCTCTCCCTGCTGCCTCCCACGCAGCCCCCACAGCCCAGCCCACTTGCCTGCCTTCCCCACAGCCTCCTATGCGGCACCGCGGCACAGCCCGCTTGCCTGCCGCCACTGCAGCCTCCCATGTGGTGCCCGCGGTGCCCGCAGCCCAGCCCACTTGCCTGCCGCCTCCTCCTCCTCCTTGCCTGCCCATTGGCAAACAATGGATGCTGGGGGGGGGATCCACTGTGGGCTCTTTGCTTCCCCCCCACCTCCCCATCCCGATCCAGCACAGCGCAGACATCCCAATGGAGGCGGAAATTGGGGCATTTCCATCAGCTCTTCTCTTTGTTTTCCCCCAGCCTCCGTTTGCCAGCTTGTGCTAGGCAGGCTCATTCCTCCGTGTTCGGAAGCAGATAAGAAGACCCCGGCTGTGGTGAGATCGGACGAGACACAACAATATCTTGAAAACTTTAGCCAACCAGCATCTTTATCACCAGGCACATGTTTACTGGAATCAATATAGAAACCAGTATCCCTCTACTGGATTGTAGCTACTTGTAGGAAGCCTGTTAAGATATTCAATTTAATAGCTGGAGCAATGAAGGGTTGGACAAAGAGTTAGAACACACAGTTGTAGCTCATTGGTTGAAGAGAGCTGGCTGCTGCAAGAGGCAACCTGAGCTGTGTTTGGTTGCTGCAAGTGTAAAGGAGGAGTTTTCCTTGTTTCCTGCCTTTTTCCCTCTGTGTGGGTACTCTGTTGTGCTCTGTAATTTACCTCAAGATGTTCCTGCTGTGGTGATTTACCTGATGATGCTCCAGTTTGCCTGACTATCTAGTTGCTGTGTATATATAGTATTTGTAAAATACATTTATTTACATAAAACTACAAGTTTGTGTCAGCATCTCTGACTCTATTTGGACACCGGCTGTTCAAGTCCCTGACAGATTATGGGCCCTGAAGCGCCAGTAGTATTTTTCTGAGATAAAAGTTTCTTCGTGAGCCTGAGGGAGGTTGAGGACTATTGGTCTGTAAAGACAGCACGATGCTATCTATTATGGAAATGGGAAGAAGATTTCCTGTGGCTCCTCTTATTGAGACTAATTATCTCTCGTGGAGCTTAAAGATGGAGATGTTTCTGCAGAGGGAGGATTTGTGGACAGTTGTAAGCAATCCTCCAGCAGATCTCAATGAGGAGGGGCAAAGACAAAAGGAAAAAGCACTAGCCAGCATAAATTAAAAGAAATTAAAGACCAGCATCTTGTGCTGTGCATTTCTGCTCTCTTTCTGAACAGCGAGAGCAGCTGGTGAAACCCAGTATTTAAGGGAACCTGAGCTCTTTAGAGGAAGGGCAGAATTAAACCAAAGATGAGAGGGGTATGCTATCATCCAGGTGAAGATGAAGATGACAATATCAGCTTACCTGTAAAACCCAAGAATGCCCAAGCGGTACTGGATCGCCACCACCACTACATTTTCGTAAGCAGACAAAACAGACCCATCATATGTGGACGCTGCGCCCAGCAGAAGTCCTCCACCATGGATCCAGACCATCACCTGGAAGCAAATTGCAACAGGGCAATGGAAGTGACTCTCTGGAAGATGAGAACTGACTTAGAAGTCCTTCTGCAAATGTAGACAATTGAGAGATTTACTGTACAAAATGGAATAAAAGTAGATTTAGACAAAAATAGATATATAAACAATATTGAATGCTATTTGATTTCACCTTAGGCTACGGGACCAAATCAAACCCAGAAATAAGAAAGCTGCACTGCCTAGCAGAGTAATTGCTTACTGGTAACGGCTCTGCCTTAGGAGTTTGGGCCGGCACGTAGACGTTCAGGTACAAGCAGTCCTCCGCGATGCGCAAGGAGATCCTTTGCCCTGAGTTAGCAAAGGCATCTGAGAGAGCTTGTCCCACCAGCGGATCCTGCAGGCACCTTGTAGAGACCAAGCAGAAGAGTCTGAACCACCAGCAGAATTGGTGGCCTGCAGTTACCTAAGACCACTTGAGGCATCATCTTTTATTTTTATTTATTTTTATTTTTATTTTATTTTATTTGTCATAACAGCATACATAAGCATAATCATGAAGCAACTATACAACATATAAGCATATATATGAATATAAGCATGTAATAACTATATAAAATGGATATAATGTTGTATAATGTTGTGTTGTAAATGTTGTACCTTGATGAACGTATCTTTTCTTTTATGTACACTGAGAGCATATGCACCAAGCCAAATTCCTTGTGTGTCCAATCACACTTGGCCAATAAAAATTCTATTCTATTCTATTCTATTCTATTCTATTCTATTCTATTCTATTCTATTCTATTCTAATGAAAGGAAACAGTAGGACAGGAACGGTAGGCATGTTTGTGCTCTTATGCACGCCCCTTACAGACCTCTTAGGAAAGGGGTGAGGTCAATAGTAGAGAGTTTTTGGTTAAAGCTTTGGGGATTTTGGGAAGAGACCACAGAGTCAGGTAAAGTGTTCCAAGCACTGATGATTCTGTTACAGAAGTCATATTTTCTGCAATCTAGATTAAAGCGGTTAACATTAAGTTTAAATCTATTGTTTGCTCTTGTATTATTGCGATTAAAGCTGAAGTAGTCTTTAACAGGAAGGACATTGCAATAGATGATTCTGTGTGTTAAACACAGGTCCTGTCGGAGTCGGCGGAGTTCTAAATTTTCTAATCCCAGGATTTCAAGTCTGGTGGGATAAGGTATTTTGTTGTTTTCAGAGGAGTGGAGAACTCTTCTTGTAAAATATTTCTGGACACGTTCAATTGTATTAATGTCTGAAACGTGAAAGCTAAGCCAGTGGTCCCCAGCTTTTCCGATCTTATGTGCCCACCACAGGCATAAATGGTGCTTCATGTGCGTGTGAGAGTGCCTGCCACTTGCACACAGGGAGTTGTGTGCGCGCTCACCTGCCCCTTGCATGGCCTGGTTCTGAGTGGGCCACAGCTCAGTATTGGGCTATGGTCTGGGGGTTGGGGACCCTGTCTAAGCTTTTCTGCCTTTGAAATAATTTCTGTAATATATTTTTATTAGTTTATCAAAATATAAAATACACAGAGAAATTTTAAAAAGTAATAGAAAACTAGGAGGCAGGAAAGGAAAAATAAAAGAAAATCTGGTGTAAAGAGGAAAAAGAAAGAAAAAGGCATGGACTTCCAACTCTCTCAAGTTTATGGAGTAAAATATTTTTCTTCTCTTATTTGCAAATTTGATAAATTATATTTTACAAACTTTGGGAATTCAACATTACATAAAACACTGGAAATTTTTAAAAAAAATGTTGGATAGTCATTTGTCTGAAATGGTGTAGGGTTTCCTGCCTGGGCAGGGGGTTGGACTAGAAGACCTCTAAGGTCCCTTCCAACTCTGATATTATTATATTATATTATTAAAAAGACAGAAAAAATCCATTTACATACTCATTTTATAAATATTAAAACTATCTTAGCGCTTTCTTTCAATATATATATCAAACTTATAAAAATCCAACCTACCTAAGTCCTTAAATTTCAATTTACTCTTTTCTTGGAAAAAAGCCCAGGAACTCTACTCTTCCAGCCCTGGTTTTGTTTCTTGTTTCTTGTTATTGTTTTTCTTTTCTGAAACTAACTAGGACACAACTGGGATAGTCGACACATTTTTTAACAGTAACAGAGTTGGAAGGGACCTTGGAGGTCATCTAGCCCAACCCCCCTGCTCACACAGGAGACCTGTTCTAGAGATTCGAACCGCCGAACTGCCAAAGTTTCTGATCGACAAACTCAGTGTCTTAGCCATTGAGCCACCTAGTCAGGCATTTGGAAAAGGGGATCTTTTGCAAAAAAGAGATTTTGCTCAATCGCCAGCCAAATGTTAGGGCTGCGGTGTGGTTCAGGCTGTAAGAAGCCTGTTATTAAAACACAGCTGCCTGCAATTACTGTAGGTTCTAGTCCCACCAGGTCCAAGGTTGACTCAGCCTTCCATCCTTTATAAGGTAGGTAAAATGAGGACCCAGATTGTTGGGGGGGCAATAAGTTGACTTTGTAAATATACAAATAGAATGAGACTATTGCCTTACACACTGTAGTCTTCGGAGAAGGGTGGGATATAAATGTAAATAATAATAATAATAAAAAAAATTTCACAGAAACAAGTGTGAGAAGATTGCTGCTGAAAAGGTTGCCAAGTTATCACTTCTATGGGTGGGGACAAAGGGAATTTTGTTGATTTATCATCCATGGAATAAAATATAGGTCACTTCAAGACAACAGCACTGGCAGGGATCTTTTAAAAAGGGTCCACTTGATTTAACATGTTTTGTAAGGTGTTCAGAAGACAAGAAAAGGTTAAGATCTGGAAAACTCCTGTGCGATCATATCCCCTCCCCCAATTTGCCACCTAGGAAACTCAAGTTTCATGAAGAAATAGAGTGAATGGACAATCTTTCCCCCCTATAATCCTTTGGCAATCCTTCCTGATGATAACCTAAGAGCCATCGGCTTGTCTAGATGGCTAACCGTCATCACTCTGTGATCAGATCATCTTCTCTGGCTTGGCAAAAGCTCTTGACTTACATGGGTGGGTAAGAAGTTGCGTCTCTGAGACCAGTCCAGGGTTCTGCCAGTTGCGGAGGGGAAAACCGCAAAGATCCAATTGGGGATTTTGCGTAGGGAATTCCGAGGAAAACCTCCACATCCCTCTCAGCTCCTCGCACCCTGATCCGCTGTCCTTGGAGTTCTCCGTTTTGGGTGAGGACCCGGGGAGGGCCGGGAGTTTTCCCTGTGCAAGGAAGAGGCATTTGTGATTAAGAAGGCCTGCCAGAGCCCTCGCTGGCTTTCTTACACAGGAGATAAGACAGTTACACCGCATATTTTCTTATAGAGTTCGTTGTGGCTGGGCTGTGTACTTTTTTCTTGGAAAGCACCACCACAGTTTTCATGTTTGTTTGTTTTTAAAAAATCAACTCCAAAATAGAGTGGTTGAAAAAAACATAACAGTTGCTTTGGAGGACTGCAGAATACTGTGTGTGTTCAATATTTATGAATGTAAAAAGAGAGCCATGATTCCTCTTCTACTTAAATAAAATCTATCCTAGAGCATCATCAACAGATGAAAACGCCCAGTTGCCACCAGGCAGATAGGAAGAGAGCCCTTCCCTCCCCCAGAAGAAAGACTGAAGAAAGTAACCCCAGATTAGCCATCTCTTCCACAAGAGCAGATTAGTAAAGGCAAAGGGGATGAGGGAGAGCCAGTCCTTCATTCTCTCTACCGGTGGTGAAATCTAAAAAATTTCCCTGCAGGTTCTGTGGGTGTGGCTTGATGGTCATGTGACTGGGTGGGCGTGGCCAACTCAATGTCACTCATGTCAAGGGGTGCCTCACCTGGCCCCTCCCCTCCCAGCCATTCCTTGTCACACCCAGCCTCAACGTAACTATAGTTCTGTGAAAATGTTGTTCACTTTTTTTTCAGCTTTATTATCTACAGACTATAGATGTACTTTCATGGACCACTGAAAGGTGGAAATGGCTCACATGCTTTGCCCAAGATAAGGAACAGGCTTTTAAGGGGCTGCCAGAAAGAAGGTGGGGGGGGGGGCAATGTATTTTCCAAAGCACCGGAAGGCAAAACAAAAAAGCAACGGATGGAAACTGAAGAAACAGAGAAGCAACCTAAAACTAAGGAGAAACTTCCTGACAGTGAGAACCATTAACCAGTGGAACTGCTTCACTAGAAAGGGCTTTTTTTTGCTCCAGGAGAAAATCAGAATAAAGACCTGGAAAAGCCTTCACAGAAAGAGGCTTTTTTGTTCTCCTGTGGAAGAAAAATAGAAGACACAGAAATCTTCCTTGAAAGAGGATCTTTGCTTTTGCTCAGGAAGAAGCAAAAGGCAGTTTATTTTGAGGCAGTTTCTCAATTCGGGCAAAGTGGTTTGCAGTTTCGGGACATTGTAAGGAGGTGATAATTGCTCTTGGCTGAACACACAGACATCTCATTAAAGCTAGTATTCCTTTCCTTGCTAGGGGGGGAGGAAAAAAAGCCGCAGAAAGTTTCCCTTTATTATTCTAGCTGAGGGCAAATGAGACTAAGACTCGTTTGCTGTTTCTTAGCTCAGCTGAGTTGGCAATGCTCTGTCCCATGAATCAGCTGAGCTAATAAACAACAGAATATAGGAGAGGAGGGGGAGGGCAAGTGGACTCCAAGCCATGCCCACAGAACTGGTAGGGAAAATTTTTAGATTTCACCATTGGTTAGGAGGGAGGCAATGCAAAGGAAGAAGGAGAGGTTGCCACAGCCTGACTTGGTCCAACTTTCAAAAGCTCCAGCTCCTCTAGAGAGTGTTATTGTCAGATAGAAGATCTTTTGTGGCTCATTCCCAGGAGCACTGACCCTCTGGGTAGGAGATCCTGCTGGAAGGAGAGGTGGTGGAAAAGCTCCCTTCAGGCAAGGGAGACAAAGGCTTGTTCCATTACTCTTTCATCTCCGAATCTAAGGTTGAAAACTGTAATCAGGCAGATGCTCTTCTACACAAGTCTATATTTTTCATCAAGGGACTCCAACATTTACAAAAACAGGATTTAGTTTTCCAAATCAGTGCCTCAAAGACAGTTTTTACTGTCATGAGTGGTTCTTCTCTGTTTTTGGCTCCTGCAAGGGGATCAAATCTTTTTAAATTTTGTAACCTTACCTCCATCCACCAGAAACGAGCCCCAAAAGACCAGGAGGAGGGACAGCCACCAGACCAGCTTCATTTCTGCTTACTGCTCAGAGCCTGAAATAGCAGCAAAAGGGTGTGTGGGTACTTATAAACAGAAATGCTTATCTAACTTTCAACCTCCAAGGATCAGATTTCAAGGAAGACAGGCTGCATCTTGTGTCTCTGTATCTTGTTTCTGAGTTGGTTCCTTTTTCCCTCCCACATTACTGGGAAACCAAGAAGCAAGGAAAAGCTCAGAAGGGTGGCATTGGATGAAACAAGACCAAAGTCGGCTTTATTTAATCTCCTGTGTACTTTTTTCTTGGAAAGCACCACCACAGTTTTCATGTTTGTTTGTTTTTAAAAAATCAACTCCAAAATAGAGTGGTTGAAAAAAACATAACAGTTGCTTTGGAGGACTGCAGAATACTGTGTGTGTTCAATATTTATGAATGTAAAAAGAGAGCCATGATTCCTCTTCTACTTAAATGAAATCTATCCTAGAGCATCATCAACAGATGAAAACGCCCAGTTGCCACCAGGCAGATAGGAAGAGAGCCCTTCCCTCCCCCAGAAGAAAGACTGAAGAAAGTAACCCCAGATTAGCCATCTCTTCCACAAGAGCAGATTAGTAAAGGCAAAGGGGATGAGGGAGAGCCAGTCCTTCATTCTCTCTACCGGTGGTGAAATCTAAAAAATTTCCCTGCAGGTTCTGTGGGTGTGGCTTGATGGTCATGTGACTGGGTGGGCGTGGCCAACTCAATGTCACTCATGTCAAGGGGTGCCTCACCTGGCCCCTCCCCTCCCAGCCATTCCTTGTCACACCCAGCCTCAACGTAACTATAGTTCTGTGAAAATGTTGTTCACTTTTTTTTCAGCTTTATTATCTACAGACTATAGATGTACTTTCATGGACCACTGAAAGGTGGAAATGGCTCACATGCTTTGCCCAAGATAAGGAACAGGCTTTTAAGGGGCTGCCAGAAAGAAGGTGGGGGGCAATGTATTTTCCAAAGCACCAGAAGGCAAAACAAAAAAGCAACGGATGGAAACTGAAGAAACAGAGAAGCAACCTAAAACTAAGGAGAAACTTCCTGACAGTGAGAACCATTAACCAGTGGAACTGCTTCACTAGAAAGGGCTTTTTTTTGCTCCAGGAGAAAATCAGAATAAAGACCTGGAAAAGCCTTCACAGAAAGAGGCTTTTTTGTTCTCCTGTGGAAGAAAAATAGAAGACACAGAAATCTTCCTTGAAAGAGGATCTTTGCTTTTGCTCAGGAAGAAGCAAAAGGCAGTTTATTTTGAGGCAGTTTCTCAATTCGGGCAAAGTGGTTTGCAGTTTCGGGACATTGTAAGGAGGTGATAATTGCTCTTGGCTGAACACACAGATATCTCATTAAAGCTCGTATTCCTTTCCTTGCTAGGGGGGAGGAAAAAAAGCCGCAGAAAGTTTCCCTTTATTATTCTAGCTGAGGGCAAATGAGACTAAGACTCGTTTGCTGTTTCTTAGCTCAGCTGAGTTGGCAATTCTCTGTCCCACGAATCAGCTGAGCTAATAAACAACAGAATATAGGAGAGGAGGGGGAGGGCAAGTGGGCTCCAAGCCATGCCCACAGAACTGGTAGGGAAAATTTTTAGATTTCACCATTGGTTAGGAGGGAGGCAATGCAAAGGAAGAAGGAGAGGTTGCCACAGCCTGACTTGGTCCAACTTTCAAAAGCTCCAGCTCCTCTAGAGAGTGTTATTGTCAGATAGAAGATCTTTTGTGGCTCATTCCCAGGAGCACTGACCCTCTGGGTAGGAGATCCTGCTGGAAGGAGAGGTGGTGGAAAAGCTCCCTTCAGGCAAGGGAGACAGAGGCTTGTTCCATTACTCTTTCATCTCCGAATCTAAGGTTGAAAACTGTAATCAGGCAGATGCTCTTCTACACAAGTCTATATTTTTCATCAAGGGACTCCAACATTTACAAAAACAGGATTTAGTTTTCCAAATCAGTGCCTCAAAGACAGTTTTTACTGTCATGAGTGGTTCTTCTCTGTTTTTGGCTCCTGCAAGGGGATCAAATCTTTTTAAATTTTGTAATCTTACCTCCATCCACCAGAAACGAGCCCCAAAAGACCAGGAGGAGGGACAGCCACCAGACCAGCTTCATTTCTGCTTACTGCTCAGAGCCTGAAATAGCAGCAAAAGGGTGTGTGGGTACTTATAAACAGAAATGCTTATCTAACTTTCAACCTCCAAGGATCAGATTTCAAGGAAGACAGGCTGCATCTTGTGTCTCTGTATCTTGTTTCTGAGTTGGTTCCTTTTTCCCTCCCACATTACTGGGAAACCAAGAAGCAAGGAAAAGCTCAGAAGGGTGGCATTGGATGAAACAAGACCAAAGTCGGCTTTATTTAATCTCCTGTGCTTGTTCCTGGTGGAGGAACAGCTGCTCCTTCAACCAATAGGCAGTTGGAACCTGCTTGCTGGCATCAGCTGTCCAATCCTACCTACAAAGTGGCAGGGTTGTGGCATATCAAGTGTTTCGAACTATCGTATTTTTCGGAATATAAAACGCACCAGAGTATAAGACACACCTTAGTTTTTGGGGAGGAAAATAAGAAAAAAGCTGATTGGCAGATGAATTGGCTTCCCAGAACACCCCCAATCAGCTGTTCCCAGAGGTGAAAAACAGCCTCTGAAGCTCTGTTTGGGAGCTTCTTTTCTGAATTTGGAAAACTCCATTCGGAGTATAAAACGCACCAGATTTTCACCCTCTTTTTTTGGGGAAAAAGGTGCATCTTATACTCTGAAAAATATGGTATCTCAAGGGCTATATTTTCTTTATCATCTCTGCTCAGGCCAACTTTCCTCAAATTCATGTCCTGGAGATGGATCAGCCTAAAACTCTCATCGCCTTAGAGGTGTCTGGAGATACAACTAACAGAATAATAGAATGGTTCTCAATGGAGTTTCCATCCATTGTCCTCTCTCCTGATGCTTTGGCGAATAGGCTGATCCCCTCGTCTTTGTGGCAATCCCTGAGACATTAGAACACTTCTGTCATGTCTCCCCCCAAAGCCTTCTTTTCATTGAAGTAGACATACCCAATTCCTGCAACTGTTCTTCATGTTTTAGCCTCCAGTCCTCTAATAACCATTGTTTCTCTTCTCTGCACTCTTTCTAGAATCTCAATCTTTTTGTGTATCACGGCAACCAAAACTGAATGCAGTATTACAAATGTGGTTTGACCAAAGAGATATTAACACTTCATGTGATCTTGAGTCTATCCCTCTGTTAATGCAGCCTAGGATTGTGTTTGCTTTTTTGGCAACTGCAGCACACTGCTTGCTCATATTTAAGTGGTTGTCCACTAGGATTAAAAGATCCCTCTCACAGTTACTACTATTCAGTCAGGTCCCACCTATCCTATATCTGTGCATTTGGTTTTTCTTGCCTACACGTAGAACTTTACTTTTTCCACCATTGAATCTCATTTTCTTAGATAGAGCCCAATGTTCAAGTCTGTCAAGATCCATCTGGATCTTGAACCTATCTTCTGGAGTGTCAGCTTGTTGTTGTCTGCAAATTTGATGAGTTCCCCTTCTATCCCCTTGTCTAAATCATTGCTGAAGATACTGAAAGGTATTGGGTCTAAGACAGAGCTTTGGGGTACCCCACTGCATACTTCCCTCCATGTAGTTCTATTGAGGACTACACGCAGGGGTGGGCTTCAAAATTTTTAGCAAGGGGTTCTCTGTCTGGGTGCTGGGTAAGTGTGGCCATGGTGGGCGTGGCCTAGTCAGCCTCTGCCCCATGATGGAGGGGGCGAAAACAGCCTCCCCAGTCTCCAGAGACTGGAAACAGGCCCATTTCCAGCCTCCTCAGGCTCACATGCTGTGGAGGAGGGGGAGGGGTCTAGCTGCTCCGTTTGCCTGGGCATGGAGCCAGGGCTGGGGCCGGGGGATGCTCCCTCCTCTGCAGCCTGCTTGGGCATGGAGCCAGGGCTGGGACCGGGAGGTGCCCCCTCCTCTGCAGCTTGTCTGGGCATGGAGCCAGAACTGGGGCCGGGAGGCATACATTCCTCCGTGTTCGGGAGCAGATAAGCAGACCCCGGCTGCGGTGAGAGCGGACAAGACACAACACAGAAGTTCCCACGCAAAGCATTCTTCCCAGTTCAAAACCCAACCCCTCTTCACCAGTCCACCAGTAGCCCATGTAGTGCCACAAAGTTGTTTTGAGAACTCGGAGGTGTTAGCTTGATCGCAGTTCATCCCCAGGACCCAGTGACCTTGGTTGTCAGGCTAGAAGCGGGTGAGAGCAAATCCATCTTGTCTCCAAGATGGCCCCCTCCCTAAATCCCACGCAGTTACAGCAAAAGTGAAAGCATTGAAAGAACTGAGCTCTGACAGCCCCCCACCCCACCCATTGGAATGTCAGTGCCCCATAGGGGACCTGACACGGATTCTAATGTGGAAACTATTTCCATTTAAAGCCTGCTTCCTTGCTAAACATTTACTGTTAGTTTACTTTGCTTTACATACCTTGCAATCTTCAGGAACCCCATGCTAAAACATTTATGAATATTCAGATGAAATTCTTCCACAATGTTATATAAAGCTGCAAAGAATCTGATTGTTTTATATGTGGTGCATCGAAAGGAATGGGATTTTGGACATCATGGGGTATCGCTTGATTAAAATGTCAGCTCAGGTTGTGGCTTCTGAGTGATTTTGTGTCAGGAATCATTAGGAACTGCAATCTAAGCCCTTGTTTGCCCCTGTGATTTGACTGCTGATGAAAAACAGCGTGCAGTTCTGGTCCTTCACCAGAGAAAGAGGAGATGGTTGTGTAGCTGGACGAGGGCAACCAAAATGAGAAAAGCGCATCAGCTGCCCCTGGGCAAGATGGCAGTGGAATGAGGTTTGGAGCTACGGTGGATATGATGGAAGTGGGTGAGAGTTTGTTACATCAATGAAGTCATGATGGCAACCAGTCACTAAGGAAAGATGGCAGGGCACAAAGGCTGTTCTGCTTCTTCAGCTGCTCACCAGCATTAACAAGCCATCAACATGATAATATCATTAAGAAATTATCATGTACGTATCCAGATATGCAAGCGAAATGTTGGAGATGTAATTGTGATGATGCTACATATTTTCATGTATGGTGGACTTGTAAGAAAATTAAGTCTTTCTGGATAAGAATTTGGTGGATTATGCAGAATGTTCTGAAGAAGAAGATAAAGTTCCTACCACAATTTTTCCTTTTGGGAATAACAACAGACTGTACAGTGATTGAGACTAAATTGATTTTGAACTTAATAACAGCAGCAAGACTGTTGATTGGACAATATTGGAAGAAAAAAGAATTACCCACAATAGAAGAATGGATATTGAAAGTTTCCAATTTGGCTGAGATGGCTAAAATCTCAGCCTTCTTGAAAGACAGTACTCAAGAAAAATATTTAAATGAATTGAAGAATTGGATTGATTATATTCAAAATAGATATCAGATTAAGAAATTTCAGATTGCCTTTGAATGAAGGACATTGTTTTTGATTTTAATGGAAGAAGTCAGGTTATGTGAGAGAGAAGGATTATAATTGTGTTAGATTTTAAAAATTTAACGTATGACTGTTTGTTTATTGAACTATACCTTGTGTTCGCTCCGGGAAGTCGGGGGGGGGGGGCTGGAGGGGGGGAGGGGGGAGGGGAGGGGAAAAATTTAATTGTTGTTGTAAAACTTTTTCAATTAAAAAAAAACAAAAACAAGCCATCAACAAACACCAGAAGTCACGTTTCTGGCTCATCCAGTTCCAGAGCTGGTCTTCCTACCTTTGCACAGCTAGCTTGGCCTCAACATTACTATAATAAAATTATTTGCCTTTTGTAACGTCATGAGATTATCATTCAACAGAATCAGAGTTTGAAACTTTCTGGCAGCTTTCTCCTTGTCTTGCTGGTATTTGGAATGTCACCAAAGTTGAACAAGCATCATTCTTTTTTTTTCTCCAAATAAAAAAAAATGAAAATACTTTAATAAACAGTGAAACAAGGGTGAAAGGTTAGATCTTACAACAAAGCAACTGAATCATTCCTAAGGCATCAAGTTTGTCAAACAGGAAGATTGATCAGGTACTAATGTGAATACATTTTCTGACCTTTGGGGAAACTACAGCACATGCTTTAAACTAGCTCTAGATGGTTGGGTGATCCATTGGGAACTCTGCTGCTTAGAGTTGAGCAACTGGAGTTTCAGGCTCTGGGGATGAGGTCCCCATGCAGGATCTCTTTCCAGCTGCAGCCACCAAAACCCATCAGAAAACCTTGTTTGCCCCCCACGTTCCACATAGTTCTCTGCTTCTTGGAAACCCAAAAGTTGCACTAACAAGAGATTTTCTTAGAATGAATATATAGCAGATTTCAGTTACCAAATCCAGCTGGTAGTTAAATTGAAATTTTAATGGATGAAAAATATATCTTTGACAATTCCTACTAAAAAAGTGTACTTCAGTAGGAGGGCTGTGGCTTAACTTCTGTGTGAAGGGTCAGGATAGCTCTTGGATTGGTAGTTTGGGAATTCTAGAAAACTATATTTCAAAAAGACCATCTTGGATTTCCTTTTGTAAGATCACAGGTTCATGTTTAATATCTGAGCAAATTGAAAGCATTATCTGACTTTCATTATATTGCAATGCCTTATTTTTAATATGGCATTACAATATAATAAGTGAGTTTCATATTTATTGTCTTCTGGTGGCATATCTAAACATGTCCAAAGTCCCTTTCACTATTTCCACAATTAGAATATTACTCAATACACTTGAATAACATGCAGTGTTTGAAAACACTCATATTCAAGCACTTTATTTGCAGAGTCTCATTTTCTCAAGCTTTCTGAAATCCTTTTCAGTTCTTCATTTCCAGAAAATGACACCTGAGTCATGAAGTATCTGTTGTGTCTTGCCCGCTCTCACAGCAGCCGGGGTCTGCTTATCTGCTTCCAAACGCTGAAGAATGTCCTCCCGGCCCCAGCCCTGGCTCCATGCCCAGACAGGCTGAGGAGGGGGCATCTCCCGGCCCCAGCCCTGGCTCCATGCCCAAGCAGGCTGCAGAGGAGGGAGCACCCCCCCGGCCCCAGCCCTGGCTCCATGCCCAGGCAAACGGAGCAGCTAGACCCCTCCCCCTCCTCCACAGCATGTGAGCCTGAGGAAGGTTTATTTCCAACAGCTGCTGATTGGAGTGACCCTCGCATCAGAAGACTGGATAGGCGGAGGCAACAGAAGGAAGGGAGGGGCAGGCCTTAATGAGTGCTGAGTCATGGAGCCACACCCCATGGCCTATATAAAGGATCTGCTTTCTGGCAGTCTCTGAGTCAGGCAAAGTCGAACCTATCTTGCTGAAGTCACTTTCTGGTCTCCTGCCTGCTCTGAGGACTTTGCTAGGACTTTGGACAGAGCTGCAGAGGCAAGCCTGATTCGGATTTCCCTGACCCGGCCGTCAGCGGAGGAGTGGGACACGACAGTATCTGTAAAGAATCTGCATGTGTGAAACTGTAAACTAGAGTTTTGTTATTGACATATTGTGAGGTATATTTGTGAGGGCTATTGTGGCAAGACCAATTTATTGATCAATAGTTTGTAGCACTATAGTCTTCAGCTGCCTGGAAAGTTAAGTGGGGAGACAGAAGGTTCGATACCAGTCTCTGGTCTCTTCTACATGATCCCAGGAGAAGACCTCTGTACTACAGGCAGATGCTCCAAAACATGGTTGCTCCTTGGAGTTCAAAGCTGGGCCTGGAGCCACTTTTTTTTTAAATTAAGAACTTGGATGAATTCTTGTCCCAAATGTAAATTGCCCAGAGGTGCAGCGCAGGTCAAGTCTTTCCTGATCCACTAAGAATCCTTCCTACTAAAGCTCCTCTGACCACTTGGCCCTCTCGGGAGGTTTTCTGCCTTCCAAAGGAACTTTTTAGAACCCTCTCAATTCTTTGCGCGATTGGGTGAAATTCTTCATTTCACACTGGCAAACTTAGATTATGATTTGCCTAAGGTTCTGAAAAACATAACTTGGCTGAAGAAAGCAATCTCTGATGTTAAGAAATGGCCTTCATTGTGTGGTGGAGAAAAAAGTCTCTTCATCCAAGCAGAAACAACAGTGCGAGCTGACCCAAGAGAGGAATGTAGGGGGATCTACAGATGACACGCTTGCAAATTCATTCAGAGAATGGGGAGAGGATTGCTCAAGCAGCTTAATGGCGCTTCCACCTGAAGAGTGATGCAGATGACCAAGCTGAGCCCAAGGGAGGGAGGGGAAGCACCTCAGCAGCCTGGAGTCCCTTCACACCCACAAGAGATCTAAATAGAATAGAACAGAATAGAATTTATTGGCCAAGTGTGATTGGACACACAAGGACCGCCTACTGGCTGTCCATGGCTTAGGACCGGGGTGTCAAGCTACCTCCGACAATAAAAAGGAAAGAATTCACCTTGACTTCATTTGGAATGAAAACAAGTACTTTTACTTTTACAGTCTGGATTGCAGCCAAGCAAAGCTGGAACTGAGACAAAATATAGCTAACATATCATATCCCCCCAATTGTCCCTCCTCCTCCAGGAGGTCAGGCTGGTCTGGTCCAATGCCAACTCCTTCACGGCCCCTCGTGGTAATCTTCTTCCACAGGTCTCTGGATGTCAGTCAACTTAGGAATGCAGTGTCTCCATGTCCGTAGAGCCCAATGAACTGCAAATGCTTCCTTTTCCCAAATAGCCCATCGCCTTTCAGTTTCAGTCAATTTTCGAGAAGTGAAAGCACAGGGTTGTAAATTACCATCAGCATTGTTTTGGAGCAGGACGGCTCCGACTGCTACATCACTTGCATCAGCTTGTAGTACAAAAGGAACATCCATGTCAGGGTGCTTTAAAATAGGTTCGGCGGCAAAGAGTCGTTTTAATTTTTCAAATGCAGCTTGACATTCCATTGTCCATTCGAGAGGTAATGATGGCTTGGGTTTCGTGTCTCCTTTAGTTTTTAAGAGGTTAGTGATTGGTAAAGCAATTTGAGCAAAGGAGGGGATGAATTGACGATAGAAATTTGCGAATCCTAAAAAACTTTGGAGTTGCTTGCGTGTGCGTGGGGGGGCCCATTCCAAGACAGCTTTCACTTTTTCTGGATCCATTTCTAATCCATCAGCCGAAATGCAATACCCTAAGTAGTCTATTTTGGTTTGATGGAAATCACATTTGGATAGCTTGCAATATAGTTCTGCAGATAATAACTTTTTGAGTACAGCTCTTACTAGTTTAATATGTTCTTCCATTGTTTCTGTATAGATAAGTATGTCGTCAAGGTAGACAAGAACTCCTTTAAACAAATGCTGATGGAGTATTTCATTTATTAGTTGCATAAAACTGCGGGCGCCCCTGCAGTCCAAATGGCAGTACTCGAAACTGGAAACATCCTAGTGGACAGTTGAAAGCGGTTTTCCATTCATCCCCTCTTTATACGAACTCTGTAGTAGGCTTCTAGGTCCAGTTTGGTGAAGAATTTTCCTTCGCTAAATGTGCTAACATATCTTTCATGAGTGGCATGGGATATATGTTTTCGGTACACACGTTCTTCTATAGTCAACTATAAGACGAAAGGAGCCATCTTTCTTTCCCGGAACATCACTGGCGCCGCCACACGAGGCCTAGCCGGTTGGATAAAGCCCGCTCTAGGTTTTGTCTATGAATTTACGTAGCTCTCCCAATTCCTTTTGGGTCATGGGATAAGCTTTTGGCTTTGGAAGCTTTACCCCCGGAAGGATGTCTATGGCACAGTCAATAGGCCTATGGGGAGGAAGTACGTCTAATGCTTTCTCACTAAAGACTTCTCGTAAGTCCCAGTATTCCTTGGGTATTCTTTCTTCCCCGTCTATACGTTCAATCATTACCCCCAACTTATCCTGGTGCAAGGTCACGGTAGGTTCCTTCTTGGGTTTCCCTTTCCCCTTTTAAGGCTTTGGAGCGGAAACGTGGGACTCCCGTTCTCCAGTTAATATGGGGTTCCATTTCATAACCATGACAAGCCTAACAACAGGGGTTGGTCCATTCCTGGGGCTACTATGAAGTTCAGAATTTCGGTGGTCTCCTATTATCATTTCTATGGGTTCCGTTACGAAATGGGCGGGTCCTCCCCTGCCACAGAGCCATCCAACTGGGCAAAGCTATGGGCCTACTTAGGGTTCTCAACCTTAGTTCCATTTTTCTACTAGTTCGGGACTGACCATACATCTAGTGCATCCAGAATCGAGTAGTGCTAGCAGTTCCCCTTATTACCCGAAGAGGGTACATGTAGATTAACAGGAATGTCCAAGGGGCCCCGTGCCCAACTCACCAGAAGGTCTTCATCGGACTCTGATGTGGTTTTGCTGTCATCAGTATCGGCCGACACCGCCATCCTCCTTGATGGGCGTGCCCTTCTTGGCAACGCCCTCCCCACTTTTGCTGGTTTCGCGCCTTAGCCGCTGGTTTCACTGGTTCCTTTTCACCACCAGAGGTCGCGCTTGGTATCAACTTAACTCTACAGTCGGCTGCTCGGTGGCCTTCTTTCCCACATCTGTAGCACGCAGACGAACGTGGTCTTCCTCCCTCCAATCTAGGGGCGTCCCTATAGGTTCCTTCTGGGGAACCGCCAAGGGATGGCCCTCCAATGCGCTGTCTTCTGCCACGGTCCTTCACTAACTCGATTTCCATCTCTGCTGCCAGGGTGTACCAGCCATACAGCGTGGTTGGAGAGGCTCGTGCTCGACACAGTTCATAGAGATCTCCATTCAGACCATCTTTGAAAATGTCTACAAGGGTCACCTCCGACCACCCTCTCATCAAGGGAACTAAATCACTGAACTCCTGGTTATAATCAGCCACCGGCCTCCTCCCTTGCCTGATGGTTTTCATCCGACCTTTGGCCTTTTGCTCTGCCAGGGGGTCCTCAAACCTCCTCCTCAGTGCAGTCATAAAATGCTCGTAGTTTTGCAGTAAGGGGGAGTGGTTTGTATGTAACGACACATACCACGCAGCTGCTCTTCCGGTCAAATTATGAGTCACAGCTCTCACTTGTGCTGCCTGTGACCAATAATCTTCCCCCCAGTCTATCATGTGGTCATTCACTTTCGCCAGGAACAGTCCCAACTCCTTCGCATTTCCATCAAATTTCTCTGATAGGGGGGGAATTTTTGGCTTTTTCCTTCCCCTGCGCGACCTTGCTTGGTCAGCAGGTGGCGCCCGGCCCTCATCCAATTCAGCTTCCTCTGGGGAGAGATTTTCCAGCCCTGGCTCTTCAGAAATCTCACCACCCTGGAATTCACCTTTAGCTGGCCCCTTTGTATTCTCTTCCTCCTCTTCTCCCTCCCACCTGGAGGACCGAATAGGGGATTCATAACTTTGGCGAGCTGTTTGTGTTTCTTTCACCTCACGGAAAAGACGAATGCTTGCTCCAACTGGCGGTTGTCTGTTATCTCTCTCTTCTTGCCAATCCGATAGTCTCACCGTGCCCTTTTTTTTTCTCTTTGTTACTCCAGACTGAAACTTTTCGGCACTTGGCTTCCACTTCTCCTCTTCCAGCCTTAATTGCTCAATCCACCGATCTCTGCAATTTTCCAGCTCAGGGTTAAAAGTGTCAGCAAAATTCCTCTGGACGCCTCCCCCAGCTCAGCCGGCAGCAGGCCTTCCATCACATTTGGGTTTTCTCCCCCCCCGGTATTGCAATTGCAATCCTGGTTGGTAGACATGATGTGAGTTCCAGCTTAATGTCAAGCTACCTCCGACAATAAAAAAGGAAAGAATTCACCTTGACTTCATTTGGAATGAAAACAAGTACTTTTACTTTTACAGTCTGGATTGCAGCCAAGCAAAGCTGGAACTGAGACAAAATATAGCTAACATATCATATCCCCCCAATTGTCCCTCCTCCTCCAGGAGGTCAGGCTGGTCTGGTCCAATGCCAACTCCTTCACGGCCCCTCGTGGTAATCTTCTTCCACAGGTCTCTGGATGTCAGTCAACTTAGGAATGCAGTGTCGGTTAGAAAAGCGCGCGCTGATAAAACACAGTAGTTAATTATCCCTCCCCCTGTTATGTCAGCCGACACCCTTAATAGGCTCCTTTCCTTCACCCTGGACGGAGGTATGATACATCTCATTTCCTTAACAGTTTATAATACAGAAATAAACAGTTTACATTCTATCTACTGATATAATCATTCAAAAGCATATGAAGACTGGAGTGGAGGCTGACACGGGGTATCTACGGGACCGCCTACTGCCACCAGTAGCCTCGCACCGACCAGTGCGCTCTCACAGAGAGGGCCTCCTCCGGATACCGTCAGCCAAACAATGTCGGCTGGCGACCTCCAGGGGGAGGGCCTTCTCTGTGGGGGCTCCCGCCCTCTGGAACGAGCTGCCTCCGGGGCTTCATCAATTCCCCGACCTCCGGACCTTTCGCTGTGAGCTGAAGACGTTGTTGTTTCAACGTGCAGGACTAGCTTGAACATAGTTTTAATTTAGGGTTTTAATCAGGGTTTTAAACGGGGTTTTAAACTGTATTTAAAATTTTTAGGCCATTATTGAATCAGTTTTTTATATAGTTTTTAATTTGTATTGTATGTATTGTGTTTTTTACTGGCTGTGAACCGCCCTGAGTCCTTCGGGAGAAGGGCAGTATACAAATATAATAAATAAATAAATAAAAATAAAGGAATTTGTCTTGGTGCATACGATCTCAGTGTACATAAAAGAAAAAATACCTTCATCAAGGTACAACATTTACAGCACAAATGATGGTCATAGGGTACAATTTAACCCTTAATGATAACAACAAAAAGTTACAATCATACAGTCGTAAGTGGAAAGAGATTGGTGATGGAAATGATGACAAGATTAATAGTAGTGCAGATTTAGTAAACAGTTTGACAGTGTTGAGGGAATTATTTGTTTAGCAGAGTGATGGCCTTCGGGAAAAAACTGTTCTTGTGTCTAGTTGTTCTGTTGTGCAGTGCCCTATAGCATCAATTTGAGGGTAGGAGTTGAAACAGTTTATGTCCTGGATGTGAGGGATCTGTAAATATTTTCAAGGCCCTCTTCTTGATTCGTGCAGTATACAGGTCCTCAGTGGAAGGCAGGTTGGTCGCCATCATTTTTTCTGCAGTTCTAATTATCCTCTGAAGTCTGTGTCTTTCTTGTTGGGTTGCAGAACCGAACCAGACAGTTATAGAGGTGCCAATGACAGACTCAATAATTCCTCTGTAGAACTGGATCAGTAGCTCCTTGGGCAGTTTGAGCTTTCTGAGTTGGCGCAGAAAGAACAGTCTTTGTTGTCCTTTCTTGATGATGTTTTTGATGTTAACTGTCCATTTTAGATCTTGCAATATGATAGAACCTAGAAATTTGAAGGTTTCTACTGTTGATACTGTTTTTTTTATTTTTTGTTTTTTTTATTTTGTCACAATATACACAAGCATCAACATAAAATATCTGCGTATCATATAAGCTTATATATGAGCAAAAGTATGCAATAACTATATTAATTTGATATAATGAAAGGAAACAATAGGACTTTTGTGCTCTTATGCACGCCCCTTATAGTCCTTTTAGGAATGGGGTGAGGTCAATAGTAGACAGTTTTTGGTTAAAGCTTTTGGGATTTTGAGAAGAGACCACAGAGTCAGGTAGTGTGTTCCAAGTGTTAATAACTCTGTTGCAGAAGTCATATTTTCTGCAATCAAGATTGAAGCGGTTAACATTAAGTTTAAATCTATTGTTTGCTCTTGTAATATTGCGATTGAAGCTGAAGTAGTCTTCAATAGGAAGGACATTGCAATAGATGATTCTATGAGTTAAGAACAGGTCTTGTCGGAGTTGGTGGAGTTCTAAGTTTTCTAAACCCAGGATTTCAAGTCTGGTGGTATAAAATATTTTGTTGTTTTCAGAGGAGCGGAGAACTCTTATTGTAAAATATTTCTGGACACATTCAATTGTATTGATGTCAGAAATGTGGTATGGGTTCCAGACAGTTGAGCTGTATTCAAGAACAGGTCTAGCAAATGTTTTGTATGCTCTGGTTAGTAGTGTAGAGTTTTTGGAAAAGAAGCTATGCAAAATTAGGTTTACAACTTAGTGCCTTTTTTGCTATGGAGTTTCAGTGGGCTTTGGCACTTAGATCATTTGATACGAAAACTCCAAGGTCTTTAACAGGGTGGGGGTCATCTGTAAGGTAGTCCATCAAGCTGTTCTTGTTGTTGTCAAGTATTGTGAGAGGTGGAAGTATGGAAAGATTTCTCCTAAAGTCTACCACCATTTCTACAGTTTTGAGTGTGTTCAGTTCCAGATTGTTTTGGTCGCACCACAAGGCTAGTCGTTCGACCTCTCGTCTATATGCAGATTCGTCGTTGTCTCAAATGAGACCAATCACTGTTGTGTCATCTGCGAACATCAGTAGCTTAACAGGTGGATCGTTGGAGATGCAGTCATTGGTATACAGAAAGAAGTGGGGAGAGCACACAGCCTTGGGGCGGCCCTGTGCTACTTGTACAGGTATCTGATGTGATTCTGCTTAGCTTCACCTGCTGCTTCCTGTTCGTTAGGAATCTGTTTGTTAGTTAGGAATCTGTTTAGAAATCTGTTAGGAATCTGTTTCTAACCTGTTTGTTAGAAATCCGGCCCTCCTTGAATTCCATTGACTCTTATCGACCATGAGGGTGAAAACATCCATTATTATTTTTTTGTCCTCTTAGGAAAGGGAATCGGGGAGCAAGTTGTTTCAGAGCAGTTTTATCTTTCATTCCTTATTAGTGTTTAAAGACTGTTGGATTATTTTTCCAATTGATCAAGATCACATAGCATCTTCAACCTCTGAATCAGGAACAGCTTTATAAATCTGACATACTCATGTCACTTTGGAACATATCCAAACACACAAAACAAAAATAGGTTTAAAACTAATCAGTTCAACCCAGAAGCATGATTTTTTTAAAAAAAATTGGCTGCTTTCCCTCACAAAATGTTGTTTTGGGGTCTGCATCAGGGGTGAAATGCTCCCGGTTCGGACCCGATTGCCTGATACAGTAGCAATGGCGGCAGGTGGTTCGGAGAACTGGTAACAAAAATCCTGCCCATGCCCAGCTGAGCCGCGCGATCATCAGTTTTGTTTTTTTTTAAAGCATTTTTTCTCTGCTGAAAAAATGCTTTTAAAAGTTTAAAAAAAGCCTCTGATGATCGCGCAGCTCAGCTGGGATCGTCAGAACCTTTTAAAAACATTTTTTCAGCCGAAGAGGTTGTTAAAAAAATGCTTTTAAAAGGTTCTGGCAATCAGAAAACTCAGCTGGGATCATCAGAACACTTTAAAAGCTTTTGAAAGGCTCCTCTGGCAATCCCAACTGAGTTGCCTAATCATCAGAACCTTTTAAAAGCATTTTTTCTACATCTTCGGCGGAAGAGGTTGTAGAAAAAATGCTTTTAAAAGTTAAAAAAAAAGTTGGCCACGCTCACCCAGTCACATTACTCCCCCCACCAAGCCATGCCCACAGAACCGGTAGTAACAAATTTTACATTTCACCCCTGGTCTACATGTCTTCAATTGAATCAAACTGACTATGGAAAACCGGTTTGAGTCCGTTTCTTTCCTTAGATTCCTTTTTCTATGTTCTAGGGGATTCTTCCGTTGTTCTTCCTGTTTTGGGAGAAAAAGTAAGCGATTCAGAGCTGATGTTGAAAGTTCTCCAATATACCAATTGGAGGAAACACATTATCGATAATAAAAAAATGTATTATCGATATGGAGGTCCAAAAAGTGGACAGGTGTGGTATGTAGACGCTTTGGGTTGGGATGGAAATTGAGAAAGGGAAGGAGGGGACACCTCCATGTAGAGGAGCCACTTCTGCATCTTCCCAGACTCGAGGTTGCACACAAAACACAGGGCAGAAGCCAAATTCCTAGGGGCCGGGATAGCTCAGGCAGTAGAGAAGCCTGTTATTAGAACACAGAGCCTGCAATTACTGTAGGTTCGAGCCCGGCCCAAGGTTGACTCAGCCTTCCACCCTTTATAAGGTAGGTAAAATGAGGACCCAGATTGTTGGGGGGGCAATAAGTTGACTTTGTAAAAAAAATATACAAATAGAATGAGACTATTGCCTTATACATTGTAAGCCGCCCCGAGTCTTCGGAGAAGGGCGGGGTATAAATGTAAACAAAAAAAAATAAAATTCTTCTGACTCACTAAGCACCCTCCCTCCTCATGAAGCTCCATACTGACTTCCCACAAGTTCTTCTGCTTCTAAGAGGGATCGAGCAGCAAAGGAGCCATGACACCCCTATGTAGGCAGGTAACCTGGGGGAAATAACAGGGCATCCAGATCAAATGGAGAAGGGAGCCAGATAGTGAGTTTGGCCATTGACCAATGGGATTAAACATTGAACAGAACGGCCAGCTTCTCCCCCAGACCTTTTAGGGACTCGGTGTGTTGGGGGGTGCACTTAGACTTAAGAAGGGATCGAAACAAGCGTTGCACCCTCCACCAGCTCTGGGCCTCTTGGAATCACAGGTAAGCCGCACCTGATGCAACCCCCACCCCCGCCATGCAGCATCCGAGCCCCTCTTTGGGTGTGCAAACCCAGTAACCCCAGGAAAAGGGCGGAGAACCATTCGGCCCTTTGGGTCTTAAGAGCAGCCCTGCTGTGAAGACGGAAGCCGCGGAAAGGCCCAGGGCTGCATCATCTCCTGCCTCGAGAAACGGATTCCAGCGCGGCCTCGGTTCCCCGGGAGAGCCAGGCGGCCCTTTCTTGGGTAGAGAGGAAGGCAGAGGTCTGGGGAGATTCTCAGTCTTCCAGGCCCGTCCAGGTCAAGTCCAGCAGGTTCTGGAGAACCGGTAGTGGAAATTTTGAGTAGTTCGGAAAACCGTCAAATGCCACCTCCGGCTGGTCCCAGAAGTGGGGTGGGAATGGGGATTTTGCAATATTCTTTCCCCAGGAGTGGGGTGGGAATGGGGATTTTGCAATACTCTTTCCCCAGGAGTGGGGTGGGAATGGGGATTTTGCAATATTCTTTCCCCAGGAGTAGGGTGGGAATGGGGATTTTGCAATATTCTTTCCCCAGGAGTGGGGTGGGAATGGAGATTTTGCAATATTCTTTCCTCAGGAGTGGGGTGGGAATGGGGATTTTGCAATATTCTTTCCCCAGGAGTGGGGTGGGAATGGGGACTTTGCAATATTCTTTCCCCAGGAGTGGGGTGGGAATGGGGATTTTGCAATATTCTTTCCCCAGGAGTGGGGTGGGAATGGAGATTTTGCAATATTCTTTCCCCAGGAGTGGGGTGGGAATGGGGATTTTGCAATATTCTTTCCCCAGGAGTGGGGTGGGAATGGGGATTTTGCAATATTCTTTCCCCAGGAGTGGGGTGGGAATGGGGATTTTGCAATATTCTTTCCCCAGGAATGGGGTGGGAATGGAGATTTTGCAATATTCTTTCCTCAGGAATGGGGTGGGAATGGGGATTTTGCAATATTCTTTCCCCAGGAGTGGGGTGGGAATGGAGATTTTGCAATATTCTTTCCCCAGGAATGGGGTGGGAATGGAGATTTTGCAATATTCTTTCCTCAGGAATGGGGTGGGAATGGGGATTTTGCAATATTCTTTCCCCAGGAGTGGGGTGGGAATGGGGATTTTGCAATATTCTTTCCCCAGGAATGGGGTGGGAATGGAGATTTTGCAATATTCTTTCCTCAGGAATGGGGTGGGAATGGGATTTTGCAATATTCTTTCCCCAGGAGTGGGGTGGAATGGGATTTTGCAATATTCTTTCCCCAGGAATGGGGTGGGAATGGAGATTTTGCAATATTCTTTCCTCAGGAATGGGGTGGAATGGGATTTTGCAATATTCTTTCCCCAGGAGTGGGGTGGAATGGGGATTTTGCAATATTCTTTCCCCAGGAATGGGGTGGGAATGGAGATTTTGCAATATTCTTTCCTCAGGAATGGGGTGGGAATGGGGATTTTGCAATATTCTTTCCCCAGGAGTGGGGTGGGAATGGGGATTTTGCAATATTCTTTCCCCAGGAATGGGGTGGGAATGGAGATTTTGCAATATTCTTTCCTCAGGAATGGGGTGGGAATGGGGATTTTGCAATATTCTTTCCCCAGGAGTGGGGTGGGAATGGAGATTTTGCAATATTCTTTCCTCAGGAGTGGGGTGGGAATGGGGATTTTGCAGTCTCCTTCCCCTGCCACGCCCACAGAACCGGTAGGAGAAGGATTTGAATTCCGCCCTTGTCCCAAAGGGGCTTTTTTTCCCAAGAGGCGGCTGGACTTTCTGGGTTTTCTTTGAAGAAAAGCCGAAGAAGCTTCTTGGCTGAGAAGACACCGAGGCCGGCGCCCAGGAGGAAAGGCGCTGCTTCTAAAGACCGCGCGGAGCCGAGCGGGGCTTCCTCCCGCGCAGCCTCCCGGCAACCGAGGCGAGCGCTTCCCGCGGCTCTAACCCCGCCGGCCTTCAGGGGCCGCCCGCGGCTTCGCCTCTTTCCGCAACGACCCTCCACACCTGCAGGGGCGCTGTTCGGGACATCAGGCGTCCGCGATTCCCACCAGCCAATCCGAAGCCTTATTTCCTCTTGCGTCAATCCAACGGGCGGGCTTATTTCGGGCGTGCTGAAGATTCCGGGGATGGACCAATGAGGATGATTTCTTTCGGGCTTATCGCGCCTTCTAGTCCTTCCAGCCAATCCGAAGACTCGCTTCCGGCAGCGTCCCTGTGACGTTCCAGTCAGAAGGCGGCCCCGGAAGCCCCTTCCCGGAAGCCCCGGGCTCAGGGAGAGACCACGCGGGCGGGCGGTCGAAGGTGAGCCGCGAGAGCCGCCTTTGGGCTCCGGGACAGGCTGGGGCAGGCAGGGACTCCGACTCCCATCCGCCGCCACAGGCCGCTTGCTGGCTGGGAAGGATGGTTGCCCGGCATCCATGGCAGGACGCGCGCCTGGTTTCCCGGGCAGGGTCGGAGGTGGATCCCGGGTGGCTGCACGGAGCGGAATCGGCGGCCTCGGATCAGGGGAAGTCAATGAAAACGAGGCCTGAAGTGGCGCCTTCTGGGCAGAGCCGCCTCGGCGCCCCAACGCGGGGGCTGCTTTAGTGTAGCCGCTGAGCCGGAAACCGGGAGGGGAAAATCGGGGCGTTAAGAATAAATATTCCGGCTGCCGGAAGTTCAGCAAAAAAATAACGGTGGGATACCTGGAAGATGGTAACTTTAGGGAGCCTGCGGGCTCGTTCTTGCCATTTGCTTTGCTGGGGAACTGAGCAATAGGCAAAACGCAGATCTTTTCCTCCGAGATTTGTACAGGACAACTTTTCTTGACACCAGTGTTGGAAGAAATATCCATCTGGGTTCAGTTCCAAGTGGGGACAAAGACACTGGAAACATGGAGGCTGCTTGGAAAGATGGTTTAATGGTGGCCAGGATCACATGGCTTGAGATCCTGAACAGAAAAGGGGCCGAGATCCTGTGTGCTCCCTGGTTTTATGCTTTTTCTGAGCTTTGAACTTTCTGGGGCACAGGAAGAGTATCCTGATTGGTTGTCAGACTCCCAGGGGGTGGGAGTCTTAGCTAACATTGTAGGTTGTCCCTCAAGCTTGCCTGAGCCTTGCTGGCTGATGTAATCTTCCCAGGTGCCATGTGGTGAGATGGGTAGAGGCTAATCCTATCATGTCCTGAGGACCATGTCTTAATCCCATCACCCTGGAGCTGAAGGTCTTCTGTGTTGTAGATAAGATGTCTTTTGTCTTTCTGGGGCTATTAACAAAGGTGGGGGCCGCTTTCCAAGAGCATGTTTCTCCTTTTCTCATCCAGGAAGGTATAATATTCTGCTTTTTAAAATATTTCCTAGAATATTTCATTCTTCTAGGAGGGGGGTGGGTGCTAAATTCCTACACCAGGAAGCATCATCCTTCCTGGCTTCTACACGAGGGAAGGATATGCTGTATTTTATAATTGTGCACATTGACTTAAATCAAAGCCCAATCCCTGGTGTTGCTGTTACATTCTTGGAATGAAGAGACTGGATGATGTTTAGGCCTCCTGGTTTAAGATCCCATCATATCTGGCTGCATATTACAACTCTACAGCTTGAGTGCTTCTTCCTCACCGGATGTGTTTCTCTTTTTAACAGCTGGTGATCATGGAGGCAGAATAAGGATGGATCTGCTTTAGAACTAGGGATTTTCATTGGGTGCTTATCCAGCTCAGTCATGAGTGATTTGCTCAAAGAGGAGAAGAAGAAAAAGAAGAAGATGGCAGTGATGACAACAAGCAAAGGACTGGAATTTGCAAAGAAGCAGTTGAAGAAGCATGGATGGAAAAAAGGTGCAGGGCTTCACCTGTTTTAAGTTTGCCTCTCCGCAAACTTAGACAAATAAATAAACAAAGTAGAGCAGAAACTTTGTTTATTTTCTTTATTAATCATATGTATATAGCTGCCCGTCACACCAGGAGCCGGGATAGCTCAGGCTGTTAAGAAGCCTGTTATTAGAACACAGTAGCCTGCAATTACTGCAGGTTCAAGCCCGGCCCAAGGTTGACTCAGCCTTCCATCCTTTATAAGGTAGGTAAAATGAGGACCCAGATTGTTGGGGGGGCAATAAGTTGACTTTGTAAAAAAATATACAAATAGAATGAGACTATTGCCTTATACACTGTAAGCCGCCCTGAGTCTTCGGAGAAGGGCGGGATATAAATGTAAACAAATAGACAAACAAACCAAAAGCAACTCTGGGCAACACCCAACAAATGGGTCACTTGGTGCTGAAATGCACTTGGCTCATTTAGCACCAAGACGCTTCCGGATTGAAAGGATTAGCCGGGAACATCACCGTTGCCCAGGAAACACCCAATTGGGGGGCTCCTTTCATGTCTCCATTTATGAGCCCACCAAAGTGGTACCTATTAAAGGTAAAAGTTTCCCCTGCCCAGTTGTTTACAACTCTAGGCAGGGCTGCTTACCTCCATTTTTAGCCTGGGGAGCCAACAGTGACACTTTCTGTAGTCATGAATATAAGCTGAGGCGCACAGAATGCTGTTACCTTCCCACTGAAGTGGTACCTATTTATGTACTTGCATTTGCGTACTTTCAAATGGTTAGGTGAGCAAATGACGGAAGCTCACCATGTCACACAGTAACACTTGGGGCTTGAATATGATTGTCAACTCAGCATTTTAACCACATGAGCCATTATTTATTTAGCATATGGCATATCATACATGGACTAGCAATATATATTAACATTTAACCTAGGTTAGTAAACACCATAAAATATAAATGTTAAAAAGATCTATTTTCAAATACCTATGTCTAGGCCATCTAACCATTGAAGCGCAGCATCATTTCTATTAAAAAATCAGATACTGGACTGGTAGATGCCCTCAGCTCTCAGCCAGTCATGATGTGATCTACAGTTTGAAGCAGTCAGACTGAGGGGAGGATACCAGGCCCCATTTATACTAAGCCCGGAAGATGCCATGTGAGATGTGAATCCTATTCAGGGTTGTCCATTGTTGATGTGGTAGTTCAAAGCCCGGCACCTTTTTTATGGGGTCATTTATATGTCTTCCTGTGTCTGGGTGTTTGGTGACTCATTTGGCTTTCCATTGGGAATTGATGTTGAAGTTGCTGGGCAGATATTGTGCAAGGGCCAGTGGGGGCTTTCTGGATTAGAGTCTTCTGGATGATAAATTAGGAAGGTAGGAGTGGGTTGTTCATAATTTTTCTGTATTCTCTTCCTAGTCCATCTTGCCTTTGTAAAGCTGGAAGTACTATATGGTTCAGAACACGAAGCCAGCAAGTTGGAGTGGTTTTAATATATCTGCTTATAATCCTTAACTTATTAGTATAGCAGCTGTTAAGCTGTACTGGGGCACAGTATTCTGTCGCGGAGTAGACCAGCCCAAGTGCCTATGACCTGAGGGTGGCAGTTGAAGCTCCCCATTTAGTTCCACATAGTTTCCAAAGTATAGTACGTCTTGATTTTTGCTGCCGTATTCTCTAGGTGTATCTTATAGGACAGAGGTCTCCAACCTTGGTCCCTTTAAGACTTGTGGACTTCAACTCCCAGAGTCCCTCAGCCAGCTGGTTGAGGGACTCTGGGAGTTGAAGTCCACAAGTCTTAAAGGGACCAAGGTTGGAGAGTCCTGTTATAGGAGAGAGTCTGGTCCAGTGTTATTCCAAGGTTCTTTGGATGGCGATTATAGGGGAGTAAGTTGTGTAAGTAGACCTTTGGGGCTCCATATGCTAGTTTGTTGTTAAAGTGGCAACATGTAGTTACTGTTTTGCCAGTGCTTGGAGTGAGCCTCCAGTCAGTGAAAAGTTTTCCCAAGATTTTGGAATCCTTGGAGCTCTGCCACCTCCATGTTTTTCTTGTACTTCTATGGCCAAATCATAATCGTATCCACATTTGCATCCCCTTGTCACTGGCATGTCAGATATATGTAAGTTGAATGAATAATGTAGGTGCCTTACAGAGCCTGGTGGGAGGCCATTGTTTAATCTTTTTACCTTACTTACATTGTCCCCATTGTTAACTGAAAGGACCAGTCACTCAGCAAATTATTAATTAGTTGATAGAGATTTTTGAAGGGGATAATATGGCACAGTTTGTATAAAAACTTGTCCTTCCAAACTGTTATATGCTGCAATTAGGTCTACAAATAGGCCATGGTTTTGAGACCTTGTGCGCCTTTGTACTTCCTCAACAAATAAGTAAAACCACATTTAAAACTACAGTTATAAAAATCACATATTAAGCTATATTTATAAAAATATAAAAATTACATTAACCAAAAATACATTTAAAAAAGATACAAACCCTAGTGAAGAGGGAATAAAAATAGCCAGCTCAGCAATAGAGTCATCTAAGCACGTCTCTTAAGACAGTAATAAACCAAATGGAATTAGTAGTTGTTTACATGTTCGTGAACTTTAAAGACAAAATTGGAATTTGAAAAAAGTTTCTAAGTTCTGTGTTCCTTGTGGAGTGTCTCTAAATTTAACTTGAGTGTTATACTTTTTCATGGTTTATGGAAATTGGGCCAGATTTGCCATATAATATGGCAAAGCCTGATACAAATGTAATAGTTAAGTAAATAAGGATTTAAGGATAAATTAAATGATTTTCTGGATTACTGCTTTCCATATAATTTACTCCTGCAAATCTTGCTGAATTGGGATGGCCCAAAGCCACGGGAAAGTGCCAGGAACCTACTGTCTGTTGTGGCATATCAGGTGCAAATTTCTGGATTTTCATTCATTAAATACGGTTCAGACAAACCCCCCTTTTTGGACCTAAGGATTAACTGTTCCAGTCATCCAATCTGCCTGATATTGATCATCCTAGCTAGGATAATTCTGATGCAAATAATGAAGAGACTGGACTGGAACTCTGAAACAACCCAGGCATTATTAAAGTGGATTTATGAAGACGTATCTTGATTGATTGTAGCAAAGCATTTGACCGTTTGTTCTGAATAACAAGTCTCTTAAGTGTGGATTGGATGACGTGATACTGGTATACCTTAATTTATGACCATTCATTTAATGACCCTTCAAAGTTACATTGGTGCTGAAAAAATTGGCTTCGTATCTATCCTCACACTTCCTACCACTGCAGGGGTCATTTGATCAAAATGCAGGCACTTGGCAACTGCCGTGTAATTATGAAGGGACTGCCATTTGTGACCTTCCCAGCTAGCTTCCAGCAAGCAACATCAGTGGGGGAAGCTGGTTTCACTTAGCAACCTATGATCCACTTCATAATTGCAGCAAAAAATATATATCATAGAATCAGGCACAATTCGCCTCACATAGCTATGGAAATGCCCGTCCAATTATGGTCGAAAGTCGAGGACCACTGTCAGTTGTAGGTCTAGCTCAGAAATCGTACTCCAAGTTGGTTCTTTGAAGGAGGAGCTGCCGTTTTGTCCTTAGGTTAACTTCAATGTGTTGTTTCTTAATGAAAAGGAGGAAGGAATGTTTTTTTCTTTTCTTTTAGGTAAAGGACTTGGGAAAGAAGAAAACGGGATTGCTGAAGCCCTAAAAGTCAAAATAAAATGCAACACAGCTGGGGTAAGGAAGGGTCAGACTTCGAGCGGTGTGTGTGGGGCGGTTTCCTCTGCCTAGAGAGGCAACGAAACCGCCTTCGCCTCTTTTGAGCAAAGCCGACCTTTTGCCCTATGGTAGCACTCGGCTCACTGAGTCTGTTCCTAAGCACGTTCTTGCCTGCCAGGATTGCCCAAATAAGCCCAGTCCAGTCTTGAGGATCACTAGTTTCATCTTCTGGAGTTGTAAAATGCTTCTGCACTTGCCTACCGGGCCATAGTCCAGATTTTATGTAAAGTCTGCAGAGAATTCCCCTTAGCATGGAACTCTTGGTTAGATGGGGGTTGGGGACAAACTGGAGGCCCATTTGAGAATCTGGTGGGTGGTGGACAGTTACTTTATTGTTTTAAGGTTCCTTCCGAGCAAGGGACGTTGTTTTTTTTTTTAGCTATCTAAAATATCTTTTAGCTTTTAGCTTCTACACATGTCCACCACATATGGTAATATGAACCAGGTATGTGATGACATTTCCAACATTTTTCAGATTTATTCTTAAACATTCTAGCAATTCTTGTCGGGGGTAGGTGCCATCTATAAAACATCTTATACAAATTCTCTTTGTATGCGGTAGACATTGTCATTTTATAGTTTTGCGTCCAGAGTTTTTGCCACAGAGTTTTTGCCAAAGGCTCTAAATCAATCCCATGTCCATCCCAAGGGATGTTCTTAATGACTTGGGAGCATTTGAAGCTTGCAGCCCAGATCTGTGACCCTGCCTCCTCCTCACCCAGGTGGGACATGACTCAGCTGAGGAGTTCACCTACCACTGGTGGGACCATCTATTCAACTCGTCTGCTGCCAACATTACAGTAGAAGCTGAGCAGGTAAGGGGGCACCGCCTGGGCTTGACATAGTGGCAACTTTGGTTTGGCCGTTTGCTACTGAAGCTGTAGATCTTAAGCCATGGAGTGATCCTGTGTCAGCAAGGCAGATGCTAATTTGAGAGAGGGATCAGCATCCAAAGCACCCATGAACTTATCTATTAATGTTTTCTTTGCTGCCCATCTCCCCTACAAAGTGACTCTGGGCTGCTTACAGTTATGAAACAAGTAAAACTAGTTAAAGATTAAGGCAGCACAATGTTCAAATATTAAGAACTGCAATAAAACCAAACTAAGAGAGCAAAGGGGTGGACGGGACGGGGATGAGGTCTTCTTAGCCTGTTAGCCACCTCCAGCGATGAATGTCCCCCTCGGGGCCCAGGTAAAGGTCAGTAAGATCAACATGAAGTCAGATACGTTGTGATTGCAGCACACAGAAACCCATGCATGGACTACAAGCTTTGATGGTTGAGTGAAAATGGATTTATTGAGTTCAGCATAACAGCAATTGAACACAGCTGTCCCGTTTGTTGACCTGTGTGTACAGGTTGTTTTCTGTGCAGCAAGTCAATGTGTGTACAAAAATCCTTGGGGTTTCCACCAGTATCATCTTTGCAGGTAAATGACCTCCAGCCCTTTTCACAAGTGACAGGACGTGGAAGGCTTGTTTGGGTGTGGCCACCCCTCTGAACCTCCATTCCTCCCCCAGGATGGGGTCCAAGTGAGAAAAGTCTCTGAACGAGAGGAGCCGGTCACAAGGACAAAGCCATGCCGAACCCAGAAGGGGAACATGCTCTACGGCCGCTTTGTGAAGGTAACGGGGGCCGTGGTGGAGCAATGGGAGATCCTCGGGTTGGAGGGCAGAGTGCCAGAGACTCCCCTGATTTACCCTCCTTGCAGGCAGCCACCCTGATATCTGGCACAGAGGAGCCCATGAGCCCCGTGTCCTCCGCAGACCAGGAGGAGGAGAAACTGGACCTCTCCACGGCAAGGAGGTGAGGCTGAGGAGGGGCCTGGAGAAACTCTTGGCTCCTGTCCCAGCCATGCAGATGCTGACCAGATCGGTTCCCCCCTTTCTGTCTTTTGTAGGCTGACCGACCAGGAGCTGTTCCAGGCCTGTGGGGGAAGAACAGTCCACAAGTGAGGAGCAAGCAGGGGAGGGAGGAGGGACCTACACGCAGCCTCCAGGGGAAGACCCAGTGCCAGCTGATGCTGATGCTATGCTGGATGGCTTGTGGTGCAACAAGCAAAGGCAGACCCTCTGAACAGATGGAGCAGGCCTCTGTCCTAGTGACACAGGGTTTGTCAGGGGTGGGTTTTGTCCACTGGGGTTGGCTGTCATGCTGGCCTGGCGACTTCAGGAGCTCCACTGAAGTTCCCTCACAAAAGGGGCAAGAGAGGGCAGCTCAGTCCTCCTGCCCCCGTGGAGATGAGTCTGGCCCCTCCTGTGTTGTTGCCAGGCAGGGCTGGTGGGCTCCGCGCTCTGGCAGCTTGAGTGGCCTCACATCTCCCTTTTGCTGCTTCTCCAGGGGCGCTCGGCATGGCATCACAATGAGGGCAAAGCTCGCCCGGCTGGAAGAGCAGGAAAAGGCTTTCTTGGCTAGCTCTGTCCAGCGGAAGGACGGACCAGGGACGGCCCCCAGTGCCTGCCCTGACCCACAGCGCTCATCGCAAGCCAAGAAACACACAAGAAGCAAAATGGGCTGCTACAGAGAAGAGCCAGGTGGAGGAAGCTGCCTCAAGCCCAAGAAGAAGAGGACGAATAGCAAGAAGCTGAATGGACACTGAATACTAATACATCTACACAGTATTGCTGAACTTCCTTTGAAGGCTTTGAAGTCAGAGGCCTCCTTTGCCTACAGATTTCATGTTCATACTGGGTGGGTGGGTGTGTTTCTCTGACAGCATCTCTTGTTCCCTCAAAGATCGATTGATGTATCAAATTTTGAAAACAATATAAAAAATTTAAATGGAGGCAAGGATAGTTAACATTTGACAGTAAAAGTTTATGCAAAAGCAGGAGGGCTTTGTGGACGCTAGCCAGCCCCACGCAGCAGCTCTTCAGTGACACCCCCCCCCAAGTGAAATGGCAAAGCCATTTATATTCAGAAGGCCAAGGGGGGGGTGCCTCATTGTGGGGAGGGGGGAATATTCCACAGGTTGGGGGCAGGGAAGCCTCCCCCCCCCCCAGTCAGAGTCCTTTGGCTGATGGGTCTGCAACAGGATAAAAGGTAAAAGTCAGCCAGATAAAGAAATAGCTCTTCACCCCCAGCAAGTTGATTCCCTGCATGTGATTGCCCCCCACAGATAAGGCTTTTCTCTCCAGTGGTCCCTCATGGCAGATCTCTTCCTAAAATGGATCCTCCCCCCTCTTGCCCATAATCAATTAGTGCCCTTCTTGCATGGGGTGGGGGAGTGTCTGTATGGAAAGTCAGGCCTCAGGGCTTTGGAGCAAGATCTGCAGCATTCTTCCCTGAGAGGAGGCTGGTCCCAGGGGCCCTCCAAGGCCCCCCAGTAGCTTCCAAGGGACACTTTTCTTGAGGAGGATGCCAGGCGCCCCATTCTAGTCGCAGGGCAGAGCCCCTTGTGTCCATCTCTGCTGCTCCTCCTGTCAGGGTTCTGCAGCCACTGAAAGCAGAACTGTGAGGCAAGTAGATTCCACAAAGAACATGTTATTTATTGAAGACATCATATTGGCTCAGCCGGTGAAAGCCAACTCTTAAAAGTTTTGGCGGTTTTCACCTACTTAAAAGAGCAAACGTCCCCCCTCCCAAGAGTGTCGCTGGTTACTCCTCCAACAGCCACCTGCTGAGATGACCTTGGTTCCCACAGGATAACTCTTGACGGTTAGTCTGTCTATCTACTTCCCCGCTTCCTTCCCCCTCTCAGGGCTCGTGGCAACTATGAGGCAGCAAAAGATGGCTTCAGCCAGGTAAGGTTACCCCCTTGTCTCTGCCTTTCAGGGGAAACTAAGGGCAGAACAGAACAGGAAAGGAAAGGAAACAAAACAGTCGGACAAGGAGCAAAGGTCACCAGTAAAATGTTTCTGTGGCAGATGGGGTCCTTTGGGAAAAGTTTGCAGAAGATTCAGCTTCCCAAATTATCTTCCATCCCCTCCCCTTTGGCCTCCGCCCCTCCGTTTGCTTTGGGGTGGGACATGCTGGCCCCCCTTACAAATTCTCCCAAGCTGCTCTGGTGGAATTTAGCCTAGAAACTGTTGTGTCTGCTGCAGCTCCCCCCCCCCCGTCCCCCCCCCCAGCCAGGCCTCCTGGCTGAGAGTGACTCAGAGAGTGAGGGGGAAGAGCCAACAGGGCTTCCCTCTGCGGGACCTTCCTCTCTGGCTCTGCTCCAGGTCCCAGAGGCAGGCCAGGTGGAGGAGGAGGAGCTGACACGGCCTCTTTCTCCCGACCCCTCCTCCTCCCTGGCAGAGCTCCAAGAGCCAGCTGAGGAGAATCAATCATGGCTAGATGCAAGGCAGCGACGCCGAGTGAAGCGTGCGCAGCAAAAGGAAGGAAGGGGCCAGCCCACGGAGTGCTGAGTCACGGAGCCACACCCCACAGGGTATAAAAAGGGGTGGAGCTGCCATTGAGCTTCGTGACGGACAAAAACAGACTTGAGAGCTTTGGCTGTGCTATTTTGTGATTAAGACTTTGGCTTATGTTTATTTCTGAACTACTATTACGCTGGTCTGAGGAGAACTTGGCAGGCAATCGCAGGTTCGTTGCCAGAACTGTTATCTGTCGTCGGAGTAAATTGCTGGCAACGATAGTCAGCTCACGTGTCTTTTTGATTGTGGTTGTGAACAGAAACTGGCTACTTTGGGGAGCCCCAAGGCTCTCTGCAGACTGCTTGGGGGTGGGGGGGGAGACAGGGAGAGGGCTCATTTAACACTCAGCATAGCCCCAACAGTTGGACACAAGCGGAATCTGGGTGGCTTCTTATGGATGAAACTGCTTGTGCATCGCCAGCAGCAGCAGAACTGATCTGAAATCCCCCCACAGGCTGCTCTAAAAAGGTGGCAGGAATTCTGCAAAGCACCCCTATTACTCACATGCAGAGGGCTCCTCATAGCAGCCCCCCCCCCAGCGTTTCTGCACACCTTGCCCCGTCTGCTGCCCGGTTGGATCTGACTGAGGGAGGAGGAGATATGGCTGAGGAAGGCCTGGGCCGGGCACCACCAAGCCGATACTTGACCTGCAAACTCAAATCAATGGGGGACGTCTGAGTTGTAAAACAACTCAGCCCTTTTTTAAAAATCCTGGATTATAGCTCACCACATGACTGACTGGGCATGCAGAATTAATTAAATCTCCCCAATCCGATTAAATGGGACTAAGAGTTCAGTATTGATGTTGTTCATGCCTGCTTGGCCATGAATCCCACTGATCTGGACAGGCTCAGGCAGGCTTGTACCATGTTTTTTAGAAAACCCAAAATAGTCCTTCCCCCCACTGACAGGACAGAGTCCTGCAAATTATCCTACATTGCATTCCTGAAGTGAGCTTAGCTCTCATTTAGTTTTTTGTTCTGCTCCATCTACATTTTGGAGTAAGGATCTCTGGCAGATTTGCCCCTCAGTGCCCAGCCTGCCATCCTCACCTGGCATCTGTCACTAACCCGGAACTTCCTTTTTCCCTCACTTCAGATGGCTTAGCCTGCACCTTCTACTTTGTGCTACTGTGGCTTCTCAGATTTGACCGGCTCTGGCAGATCTTCACAATGACAAGTGCTGCCTTTGCTTTGGGGTCTCATGGGACGCTGAGGTTGGCTGGCCCTCAGAGCGAGACCCATAGCCCAGAGGCGAAGTCCTTGCACCATTTGGCTTTTCCAGAAGGTAGCCTAACCACAAATAAATAGGAAAACTGGCCCACAGCCAAGCCTGTCTCCAGCCCAATTTCCAAATCTTTGTAGCAATTATTAGGAAAAATGTGAGGGGCTGCAGCTTAGAATACAATTTGGAAAGGGACACATCTGTCCACATAAAAAAAACCACTGGCCAGGATGTGGTTGCCAGCATCCATTGCCAAAACAACTGGACAGACTTGCTCTGGTGGCCACCAAGAAGGAGACTGCATTTTTTCACCTGGTTCTTTTGTGACTAAACTATTTCCTTATCAAGTATTTTCTTCAGTGCTGCTCCAGCAGAGCTGTTAAGAAGCTGAGAGGTATTCAAAATAGCAATAATGCTTCCGGTTTCCCTCCCAGCCATTCTGAAGTCGTAACACCAGAATGGCTGGGAGATATATGTGTGTGTGTGTGTGTGTGATTTTATTAAAATATTTAAAAACAAAGATACAAACTATTATAGTGTAGGGAGGATAAAAGGAAAAAAAATCAAGAGCTAAAAGCAAGCAGGAAAGAAGATACAATAAAGTAGCATCAGATATCCTCTAGAGCAGTTATAAATTTACCTTTTTTTCTAAAAGTCTCTAGATATTCACAGTCATCCAGGTCATGTTTGTCTCAGAGATGCTTTTTCAGGAGGCAACTGGACTTCCTTGTTCCATATTTTTTTTGTTTGCATAATTTATTTTGATTTCTATTTGTCTTACTATTAGCACCGATACCTGTCATTGTAAAAGCTAACTTTTTTGAGAAATAAACAAGGGTAGACTTGAAAGAAGAGCCAGAAAGCTGTTCCTGCAGAACCAGCTTACTCAGGATTCACATCCCGATGGCCCTTTTCTCCCTCAGTTCACAAACTTCACCTAGGGACTAGGGATGTTCAGGGTCACCATCTCCAAGCAGAATTCATTGATCCAACTCATTGGTGTTGGAGAAACTGCTAATGGTTTCCATCTGCCATCCTTTTCTATGAAATCAATTCAATAGATGCCAGTGAATGCTGTTTTTCTCTATATTTTGGAACAGGTCCATTTGAAGTGAGGTTACCCCAAAGTTTTGGCTTTCTGGAAATTACTGAAACTAAAGAGACCTTGTGGAAACCTTGTGGTGATGCAAGTTACTTAGAACAGAGAACTGCATTTTGATTCTAGAATTATGTAATTCTACCCTAATTCTTTCCTGTTTTATGTGAAGTCCTTGGGAGAGATCATTTCTTGGCACCATCATGTCTAGGACCAAAGCTAAGACTTGTTGGAAGAAATGTCCATCTGGGTGCAGTTCCAAGTGGGGATAAAGACAGTGGAAACATGGAGGCTGCTTGGAAAGATGGTTTAATGGTGGTCAGGATCACATGGCTTGAGTTCCTGAACAGAAAAGGGAAGGGAAGTTGTGTGAGCCCTGGCTTTATGCTTTCTCTGAGATTTGAATTTCCTGGGGCACAAGAAGAGTATCCTGATTGGTTGTCAGACTCCCAGGGGGTGGGGGTCTTAGCTAGCCTTGCTGGCTGATGTAATCTTCCCAGGTGCTGTGTGGTGAGTTTCTGTTGCTAGATGTGTCCTATTGTGTTGCAGATGATGGTCCCATTGACAAAGGTGGGGAGAATGAGTTTCTGCCTCAGACCCATTGACAAAGGTGTGGGGAGGCAGGAAACTGCATTCTTCTCATCCAGGGAAATATATTCTGCCTTTAATATTTTCTAAAATATTTCATTCTTCTAGGAGGGGTGGGTGGGTGCTAACTTCCTACAGACTGTAATTGAATCAACAGGCTTCCAAATTCACAGCTCTTCTGTCTTGCTGAGATTCAATCTCAAGTCTATTTTTCCCCACCCAGTAGGAGCTGGGTCCAGCCTCCAGACACCCATCCAGAAATTCTTCCCAAAGTAGAGATGCATTCCTTGATATCAAAGGATTGATGAATCCTCATCTCGGGTTGGCAGATGTCAAGCATGGTGGCACTCCACACTGGAGAGCCTGAGGAGCCCACCTCTCTCCCCAGCCACCTAGTAGAATCCCCTACTCAGCCAGGAGGTCCACCACAGGGCACTGCTCCCCAATCCCAACCTTCACGGATGGTCCGGACTCCAGAAGGACACCGTGATCAAAAAGATCCAAGGCTGGTGGATCAGGAAGATGATCCTCTGGTGGTGCCATTCAAGTTTATCAACAAAGGCCGACAACGTAGTTTGGTTTCCATCTGGAAAAGGTCCAGTATTCTTTGTTTTGGTTTTTTTAACAAAAAAGTTTTATTAAATATACAATTTAAAAACATGAGACATGGTGCGACTTGTCTGGTACATACTTTTCCAACACTTTTTCTTTCGTGTAGACTACAATATAACGTCATGCTTATTCCATGTATACTTTTTGTACATTCAATCACACTCCAGTTACATACATATTCCCTTCCTATCTATTCAAATCCTGTTTACTCCTTTCTAATATTTCTTATAGTATTTCATTTATTTCCCCCCCCTAGAGAATCCTTCCTAGAGCAGGCAGCCAGCCTTCCTTCCTTCCTTCCTTGCTTGCTTGCTTTGGGCCTCAGGCGGCCACGCGGGCTCTCTTTGATCCCGGCGGCCCAGGCCCGCCGTTGCCCTTAGCAACCCCAGGTGAGACGAAATTCGGCGCCACCAGCAAAGCGCGACGGCAGCTCAATGAACGGCGCATGCGCGGGACGTCGAGTAGCGCCTTGAAAGGACCCGGTGATTGCGAGACTTCCGTCCGAGGAGATTAAGCCCCGCCCCTTCCGACTCCGGGAAGCAGCAGGTTCGCAGGATCCTTTCGCCCGCTCCGCTGCCATGGCGCTCCTGTGCTCCGGTGGCCGTTCGCTCCTGCCTCCCCGCGTGGCCGCCCTCGCGGTCCGAGCCAGGTAACGGCGCCGGCACCTGGGAACGCGGCCGAGAGGACCAGGAGAGACGAAGCCGGGCGACCCCTTTTTGTCCTTCGGCGGACCCCGTTGCGGGATCGCGGCGAGGAGGGCGGCCGTGATTGGGCGGCTCGGGGGGGCGGGAGCGCCTGGGCGGCCTCGGATTGGCGGCCTCGCGGGCGGCCTCGGTGCCCTTGGAGCGGAGGCGCGCGGGCGGGGGCAGGGTCGCGGCCTCGACCGACGGGGGGTCCCGCTGCTCCGGCCCAGCCTCGCCCCGCTTCTGCGGCGCCCCATGGCGGCGAGAGTCGGCCTGGTGGCCCGCGCTGTGGCTGGCGGCCGTGAGGGAAGGCGGCGGTCCCCTCCCTGCAAGTCTCTGGGCCGCGCGAGCCTGGAGGGGCCTCGGCCTGCGGGTGGGGGGGAGGCGGCGGCGGCGGCGGCCGTGGGTGGGCGAGGGCGCGGCTTCCCTTGCGAGGGCAGGCCGCCGGGCTGACCTCCCCTTCCTGGACGCCGCAGCTCCTGGTGGGCTCACGTGGAGATGGGCCCCCCCGACCCGATTCTGGGGGTGACGGAGGCCTTCAAGAGGGACGGCAGCGCCAAGAAGATGAACCTGGGAGTGGGCGCCTACCGGGATGACAACGGGAAGCCCCACGTCCTGAACTGCGTCCGCAAAGTAAGCCATGCCCCCGCCTGGGGTCAGTCCTGCGTCGTTAATTGGGCTGCCTGTGGACGGTGTCTGCCTTGGCCCCGTTTCCCAGCCACCCCGGCTGGGTGGGCAATAGTCCGGCCATCGGCCCTGATGGGGCTCCGAGTGAAGTTTCAGGATTTGGGAGCAGCTGGAGCTTCTCTCGAAGTCCCTTCCTTTCTTGCCTTGGGCTCAACGTGGCTGTGCATGATGGGTGGGGGATTATAGTCTTTCCTGGTGGGATCCAATCCAGAGACTCCAGAGTGGCTTCCTCCGTCTTGAGTGGGTCTTTTAGCAGCATGAACTCGTCTCACCTAAGCCTGAAGGAGGAGACCGGAGGAATGGCTTGATTAAATGGACAATCTGCCTATTAAGAAATCCCTGGTCAATCACAAGGTATTATTATACATAAACCAAACATAGAATAAAATTTTCCCTTCCAATCCAAATAACCACATCCAAAGCTTTTCGTCTCCCAACCCCCTCCCCATTACATAAAATAACTTTCTAATTATTCAAAGGCAATCTGATATTTCTTAATCTGATATCTGTTTTGTAGATAATCAATCCATTTTTTCCATTCAATTAAATATCTTTCCTGCGTATTGTCTTTTAAAAACGCTGAGATTTTAGCTATCTCAGCCAAATTAATAACTTTCAGTATCCATTCTTCTATTGTAGGTATCTCTTCTTTCTTCCAGTATTGTCCAATCAACAGTCTTGCTGCTGTTATTAAGTTCAGAATCAATTTAGTCTCAATCCCTGTACAATCCGTTATAATTCCCAAAAGGAAAAATTGTGGCAGGAACTTTATCTTCTTCTTCAGTACATTTTGAATAATCCGGGAAGCCGGGTGGGGGAGGGAGGGGGGTGTTTTGTTTTGTTTTTTGGGAGGGAGGGGGAAAAAGGGGGGGAAAATGTTTTTGTTTTTTTAAAACTCTTTCAATAAAAAAAAAAAAAGAAATCCCTGAAGCAGCACCAGGGGTTTGGTGTTTGCAGTAGTCAAAATGAAAATGTAAAGTAAGTGAGAGAACTATCAGTGGGATGCAGGCTTGGCCTTACATAAGGGATGGTTCAGCTTTTCTGAGGGATCTTGCTCTCTCAGAAAAGATTAACAAGATTAACAAATATTAACAAGACAGTTCAGAGAACAAATGTGGAGATGTAAGAAGGGGGCAGGACAACCTGAATTTAGGTGTTTGCCTTTTCTGCACTGAAAATGTCAGGAAAGTAACCACAGGTAGGTATTGGCCACTTGAAGGCAAGCCTAGCCAAGGGAATGAGTAATGACTAGCAAAATGCACCTGAGCTAGAAAAGTTGTTACTGCTCGAGCTCTCAATTATTTGACTAATTCTTTACACCGTATTCATAATCCTACAAACTCCCTTCTCCTCCCTGTTGAAACCCCGCTTTATTTAGAATAGTAATCTAGGAACAGTATTGGGTGAATATTTCCAATTTACAGGTGGGAGAAATCGACAGTAAATTGAATGTCTTTATGGTCTAGGCAGAAGCCCAGATAGCTGCTAAGAAGATGGACAAGGAATATTTGCCCATATCTGGGCTAGCAGACTTCAACAAGGCATCAGCTGAACTGGCTTTGGGAGAAACAAATGAGGTTATACAGAGTGGCCGGGTAAGGAGCCAAATGAAATATTTCTCAAGTGCATTCAGACAGAGGTTCCTGTATCAGAAGCTGTCTTTGCTGTGCAAGATTTGGATCGTTTGTGGATGAAGAGTTGACTTCTGTAGAGGCTTTAGCTGAGCCTTTGAAATCAGTTACCCCCAATTGCTCTGTTGGAAAAGGTGAAAGTAACTGTATAACCCCATGGTGAAAATGCATCTAATTCTGAAAACACTTGGAGGTTCTGGGTCCCAGAGAGGCAGCGTTTCAGCAGGTGAACCATCTCCTTTCATCCCATTTGTTGGAATAGGTAATATGTGGGACATGTAAATGTGGTTTTGTCTCAAAATGCTGAAACTCCACATTTTCTTTGTGTTTGGCTTGGATGTGCCACCACGGATCAATCCTACAGTTTAATGTGATCTCTTGATCTCTCCTCAAAACATGCTCACAGGGACTGTTTCCAGAAGAATATATACTGTGGCTATCCCAAAGAGACATAGTTAATTTAATCACATAATGTGCAGGAAGTAGAATTAGCCCTAAATAAACAACCTCTTCCTTAGGTTAGCTGTATCTGGGAACCCAACTTGGAGATTAGCTAACCTTTAGCTCTCCCAAGGTCAAAAATGGGACCTTTGGAGCTGCTTGTATCTTAATTCCCCACTGAAACCTTGCAATCCCACCCATTGCACAAATTAAATAATTCCAGGGAAGGGGCTGTCTGGCCTCAAACTTCGTTGTGAGTAGCTTCGCTCTGCTCAGTTGATGCTCTCTAGTATCACAAAAGCAGTTGGAAATTGCAATGGTTCTTTTCAGTTGGTTGAGCATGACTATCCTCACAGCAGAGGTATATAACCTGTGGCCCTGTGGATTTTTTTGAAACTTCCCTTCTCCAAATTTGTAACTGTTAGCTCTGGGGGAAGGTGGATTTTGGGCTCCAATTTCCTGCTTCTTTAAGGTTTTCGGCTGCAAAATATGAGAGCAGCTCAATATTTGCTAAACTACAACAATCTCTCTCTTTCCTTGTTGGTATCTGGATTTCTCATGTGCCTCCTCTGCATCCTTTCAGTATGTTACCGTGCAGACAATTTCTGGAACTGGATCTTTAAGGGTTGGTGCCAACTTCTTGGTGAGTGCTCATTTAAAATCTTTACATGTAGAGAATAGGGCTCATTGAGCCATCTACCAGCTCCAACTCAGCTGCCTCCCCCTTTCTTCCCATTTAGCAACGATTCTTCAGCTCCAGCCGTGACGTGTTCCTCCCCAAGCCTTCCTGGGGGAATCACACCCCCATTTTCAGAGATGCCGGAATGCAGCTACAAAGCTATCGTTACTATGATCCCAAAACGTGCGGCTTTGACTTCACTGGAGCTTTGGAAGACATTTCTGTAAGTTTACACTTATGGGTAGATAACGGTGGGAGGATCACATGTGCGGAAAGATGTAGCCCAGGAAACACCCGTGAGAGGCAAGGCTGATTGAAGCTGAAGTCCTGTAGCCACTTTAAAAAAATCCAAGGTGGTGTGTGGAAGGTTCATTCCGTAGGCAGGGGCTCTTTTATCTCATGCATGGAACTGCAACTATGAGAAGAGGGGTTTGCCATGTTTTGTGATGCGGGAAATGACTTCTTATTTAAGGGGATTGTGATACGTGCCTTATCCCTGCATCCTCTTTTTTTTTAAAAGAAAATTCCAGAAAAGAGCATTATTCTATTCCATGCCTGCGCTCACAACCCCACTGGAGTGGACCCTCGTCCAGAGCAATGGAAGGAGCTGGCGGTAGCAGTGAAGGTGAGTGCTGGGCCCAGGCAGGGGTCTCCCTTCAGCCCTTGCGGGGTTTGGCTGTGCTCGTGGGACGTCCTTTGGGGCCTGTAGGGTGCAGGGAAAATGGATGTTTCATTTGATTTTAATTACGTTGGGATTTGTTTTTTTTTTTAAAGATATGTAGTTGGCATATCTGTGAAAATGCAGTAGCCGCTCTCATTGACTGGCGGGTCACACTCAAGCGAAGGGCAGGGCATCTTGATTTTTACTTTACAATTTTATTTTATTTTTGTACCTAAAAATCAGATTTTCTTTTACATTTATATCTATTTTTCATATTGTTCTTAATATTTTATTTTACAAGGGGAAGTTTTTTCAAAGTACAACTTTAAAAGAGTGCTTTGAACTTGAGACAAGGTTTGCAGCTCATGCTGGTAACAAAATTACTTTTGAGAGGGGATCAGATGGTTATTTGGGTTTTTTTTTTCTATCTTATCCAGCAAACATTTGCCTTTTTTGAATTATTAGAGTATGAAGTATGAAACATAATCCTTTCCCCCTTCAGGAAGAGGCCTTTCAGTGGCTGAAGGAGGACAGAGGGGGCTGGGTGGGTGGAGAAGGGTGGTGGTAGTTGAAAAGCCTGTGGGATGGGAGCATCCTGGACCCACATGGGACTCACTTGTGGTCCACTGAAGGTAGAAGGGAAGCTGTTGGGGGAAAACAAGCTGTCTTGTTCAATATATGGTGCTTTCAGAAGTGGCTCACCAGGCTAATGCAGCCTGTTATTAACACACAGCTGCCTGCAGTTACAATTACTGCAGGCTGGAGTCCCACCAGGCCCAAGGTTGACTCAGCCTTCCATCCTTTATAAGGTAGGTAAAATGAGGACCCAGATTGTTGGGGGGGGCAATAAGTTGACTTTGTATATAAATATACAAATAGGATGAGACTATTGCCTTACACACTATAAGCCGCCCTGAGTCTTCGGAGAAGGGCGGAATATAAATTCAAAAAAAAATTTTTTTTCAAGGACCTCTGATCGGAGAACTCCCAACCAGTTGGTTGCAGTGCTGAATAGCTGAGCCAGTCCCGGTGGGCCTCCTAGGCCGAGGGAAAGGGCACAGGTGGGACTGGAGCCAAGGCCTCTCTGTAGTCACTGATCCTGACCAACTCCCTGATTTTCAGTGGAGCTACAGAAATGGTGGGAGTAAAGAGGCACCTAGAGGAGTAACGCAGACACCCAGATACGAATGTGGTGGAGTCCAAATACTTACCTGTCTTTGGACCTCTGTGGTGTGTGTTCCTCTCGGGTTTGGAGGAAAATGACTGAAAAACGATAGGGAATCAGCTGCAGATTGTCTGGATCCCTTTCGATCAGGATTCAGACCAGGCTTCTTGGTCTCGTCGGGACTTCTCAGCGATGTTTGAGAACGGTGATGGTCTCGGTGTCCTGGAAAGCTGGAGATGGAGTAGTTCTGCTCCTGCCTCCTTCCAGGGAGTTGTTTGGGGAAGTCAAGCACCTGGGGCTGGGGGGGCGGGGGGATTGTAAGGCTTAGTCCCCTCCCTTCACTGTTTAGCCTCTCCTGGGAGAGGTCATCAATCAGCTACTCTGTCTCTACTCTGGTCCCGGTTGCTGTGGAGGTGCCGAGCTTGTAGCTGGAAGGTGTGAAGAAATGAATGGGAAGAAACAAGCTCGGAGTAAACCTGTGAGAAGCAGAGCTGTTGTGGTGGGATTTGGAAAGAGGGAGATCTTGCTGAAGCCGCAGGTGGAAGCTGTGTCTAGCGGTGGCTGGTGTGCCAGTGGCAGCCGTAGGGACTGCCTACTCCAAAAGGAGTCGGCAAGAGACGGGCTGCTAGGGGGTGCTGCCCATGTGACACGGGGATGGGGGAAAGCCTCAGCTTTCAGGAGAATCTCACCCTGGAGATAGGTTTCCTTCCATCTTCTGGAAATAGCAATAGCACTTAGACTTCTATGTGCTTCACAGCACTCTCTGAGTTTCAGCGTATTGCCCCCAACCATCTGGCGCCTCGTTTTCCCAACCTCGAAACGATGGAAGGCCAACCTTGAGCCAGTCAGGATCAAACTCCTGGCAGTGAGCTCAATTAGCCTGCAATACTGCATTCTAACCACTGCGCCACCACGGAACCTTGCTTTGATACTGTGGATGTAGATGGAGGGGGCCATCTTTTGTTCATGATGATAATCGTTATTATGTAATTTATTATTTTACACACCAGCCAGTTATTTATTCTGCTAATTCGTAAAGCTAATGAAACCATGAGGACATGGCATGGCAATGCTCTAATGACTTTCAGCCTTCCTGCGTTTTTGGATTTTTTTCAGTATTGAATTGCATGCATAGGATGCTTGTGTGTTACACATTTCAGGGCTTTGGGGGTCTGGGCTTTTTTGTTTTTTTGGCAGAGGGTGGTTTGGATGAACACCTCAGGTGGCTTCTTGAGCTACCCATTGTACAAATGGAGGGCCAGCAGCTGGGTGTTTTGCTTCAGCGGCCACCCTTGGAAACTCTTTTCCAGAAAAGGAACCTCTTCACCTTCTTTGACATGGCCTATCAGGGTTTTGCCAGCGGGGACATAAACCGAGATTCATGGGCCGTCCGTCACTTCATTGAGCAAGGCATTAACATTGTACTCTCCCAGTCATACGCCAAGAACATGGGCCTCTACGGTAAGCCTTGACTCTTCCTCCCCAGGACCGCAAGGAAAGGCTAGAAAGGCGAGTTTCTGGGGTGTCCCCAGGAGAAATGGGGATGCCGTGACTGAGGGAAGGGGGGGTTCACTTGGGTTGCTCCCAGAAACCATGGCTAGCCAGAGCCTGCTTGCTGCACACAAAAAGGGTGCAGGGGCTTTGTGTCTGTCTACTGGGCGGTTCATGCCATCGGGGGCCCAATTCCGGGTACAGTAGCCCCCAGTCAAGAGCCTACATTGGGGTCTCCACCTGCTAAATTGAGCCGCTCCCAGGAGCGCACAATAAATGCCTCCAACACTAACCAAACTGGCTGGGTTTCTACAGCACGGTAGATGCTGCCCCCACCCCAAAATAGGGGATGCAGCTAACCGAAGTTCCCCCCTCTCCCTTGTGGCTGGCCTGGCACCAGCAGCTGTCACTGGGGGAAAAGATGGGCAAGACTTTCACCTGGCAGGGCCTGCTTCCGCCTTGGCTGCAGTGGCCAAGCCTCTGGGCAGGGCATGCAGGGGAGGTGCGCCTGTGAGCCCACACCTCCTAGCTGCCCTGTCCTCCAACCGCCTCCTTGCAAGGAGGTTTAGCTCCATGTGTGTAACAGGCCCGGACAGGGAGTTGGACTTCTGTGCTGCTCTACACACACCAGCAGCCCACCTGCTCTTTGGGGTGTGTGTGGGGAGAGAGAAAAGGAAGGGTTTGGAGCTCTCCTGTGGCTGTGACAGGGTTGAACCCTCCATCTTGAAGAAATGAATCCCAGGATGATGGTCTTCAGGACAGGACTAGGCCAGGGGTTGCTCCAGCCAACAGGGCCGGGGAAGGAGGCAAGAGGGGCTGCAAGGGAGTGTGTGTGCCTGGGTGGTGGTGTTGGAGTAGTGAGGAGGGGTCCACACTCAACTTGGCTTCTGTCTCTAGGGGAGCGTGTGGGAGCCTTCACTGTCATTTGCAAGGACTCCGAGGAAGCCAAGAGAGTGGAGTCCCAGCTCAAGATCCTGATCCGCCCCATGTATTCCAACCCCCCCATCAATGGGGCTCGGATAGCTTCCATTATTCTAAACAGCCCTGATCTGCGAAAGGAATGGTAAGGGTCCTGGGAGGCAGAGCAGCAGCCGGATCCTCTTCTGTGCTTTAGCTTTGGAGCCAGAAGCCTTTGGGTAGGTGGGCCTCGGGTGAGATCCTGTCTGGACCGAATGCTGCTCTGCCCAAAGCGCTTCGGTGCGGCATCATGTTGGGCTGGGCTGCTCCTGGCATAGCTGCAGAGGTTTTGAAGGGAGTGCCAGGATGGGCCAGTGGTGGGGGATGACCTTGTCAAGTGACATAAGGTGCCTTCTGAATCTCCTTCGCCCTGGGAAAGGGGAGCAGTCCGACTCTGAATGGAGGGCCAAGTAGTCTGCCCTTAACGGAAATGCCTCTGCTTGCTTCTCCCTCTGGATTCTGAGATGGGGGTCATGGAGAGCAGAACTGGGAGGGCCCGGGTGTTAGTAGTGGATCTGCTCTCCCTGCTGCTGAGCACCCTTTCTGCTTCTCTGGGCAGGCTAGCAGAGGTGAAGGGAATGGCCGATCGCATTATCGGCATGCGCACCCAGCTGGTGGCCAATCTGAAGAAGGAAGGTTCTTCTCATAACTGGCAGCACATCACGGATCAGATCGGCATGTTCTGCTTCACGGGACTGAAGCCGGAACAGGTAAGAAGGGGGGCTGGGCTGCCTCGACCCTAGTTGGGCTCTGTTCACCTCTTGCCCCCTTTATTTAGCAGCCCGACCCTGGGAAGCTTGCCTCCCCTGCTTTAAGGGGGATCCTTATTTTCATCTCTACTCAGCCCCAGGTGCTTTGATGAAGGGGCTACAATGGGGATCTTAGATTTGTAAATTAAGAGGCCAACCTTCCTTCCTTCCTTGATTCATTCATATCCTGCCTTTATTACTTTCACATGTATAACTCAAAGCGGCAAACATTTCCAACACACACCCTATTTTCTTCACAACAGCCCTATGAGGTGGGTTGGGCTGAGAAAGAGTGACTAACCCAAAGTCAAGTCAGTAAACATTCATGCCTCTAAGGCTGGACTAAAACTCACCGTCTCTTGACGATAGGCTCAACATCACCCAGTTGGCTTTCATAGCTAAAGTGGGACTAGAATTCACAGCCTCCAGATTTTTGGATCAGCACCTTAAGCACTACAGCAAACTTGCTCTGTATTGCTCTAGAGTCTAGAGTCTTTTTTTAAAAAGTATTAAAAGAAGAGGTGTGTACTGTCCTCTCTGGTTTTCAAGACCTGATCAAGTACAGGCTGAGGTGTGTTTGTGTTTGTATGTGTATGTAGTTCAAGCCTACAAAATAATGACACCCCTGTTTGTGTTTTTCACAGTTGAAACAACTGTGCAGGTTGCCTGTCGGCTTCTGAGCCAGGTTCAGATCTGTCAGTTTGTGTGGAGGGCAGTGAAATCCCTGAGAACTTTGTGTCTGGTCTGCTGGCCAGAGAGGCTCCAGAGGAGAGACCCCAACCCCCTTCCCGGTCATGGTCTTGCGATGCTCCTTGAACTTGTTGGAAGTGCCCTCAATCTTGGTCGTTGGGAATCACCTGGGCTCTTAGTTTCTTTGTGTTGTTTTGAAATAACTTTTCTGCTGCAGTGTAGCATATAAATTAGTGAAAAATTAAAATAGTGAATGTAGCTGGTGATGCCCAGAAAACCGCAGGATAAGGGAGGGATTTCCCCTCCCATGTTGGTGCTGCCTTTGCTGCAGCGAAGAAGGAAGCAGTTCGGGTATGTGTGTGTGTGTCTCCGCTGCTTGGCCGGCCAGCCAGGCTCCTCGGGAGACCCAGTGGCTGGACTTTCAGGGTGGGCCTTGGGTAGGCCTCCCCCTGAACTGAACCTTCTGTTTTCCAGGTGGAGCGGTTAACCAAAGAATTCTCCGTCTACATGACCAAGGATGGTCGCATCTCCGTTGCAGGCCTCACCTCGGGCAACGTGGCTTACCTGGCTCACGCCATCCACCAGGTGTCCAAGTGAACAGGGAGGATTTTTCCAGATGGCTTCGTACTCTGGCTAGGCTGGGGGGAGAGTAGGAGGAGCAGCAGCGCATAGCACAAGCATTTCCCTCGCTTTTCATCATCCGTCACTTGGCTGTGTGTCGTGTGTCCCCCCCCCCAAACTTCATCACTTGAGGTGACTTCCGGTCCTGTGTGCAAACACTCCGGCATCCTCTGAGCTGGCCTAGGAGACTCTCGGCCGCTTTGCGAGGGTAGCCTTCCCCAGGACTACGGCTCCCATGAATAGCCAGCCTAATTTCAAGTGCGCCCTGTTCAGTCTGCCTGCTTGGAGCGGATATCCTTCTCCCAAACTCTGTGCCCAGAGATTCAACACAAGGCGCTCAAGGAAAAGTGACTTGCTTTCTTGCTAGAAACAGTTCTCGTCGTTCCTATGACAGGAATATAAGGCACCCCCACCTCCATTTTCCAATAGAAAGCAGTTAGCACAGTATTTTAAACTATTCACTGATGTGACCCAGGCCCAAGTAGGTAGGAAACTCAGTCAGTGAAAAAAGCAAACTTTATTTGAACACCTGAGAATTACTTCATTCTCAACGTAGTTCAACTAAATTAAATCAGATTCCTCCCAAAACAAATTCCTCAGTCATATCACAAATCTTGGTCCAATTAGGCAAACTGCCAAAGGCCTTTCTTGGCAAACTTTCAGAAGACACGGATACAAAAATAAATGCAAGAAGACGAAGCTACCTACATTGTTTTCCGCCAAACACCGCTGCTGGTCTTTTAAGCCTTATGGGATGGGCCAATCATCTCTTGGCCCTACTCCCGAGTCATCCTCTCTGCTTGAGCTGCTCATGCCTTCTGGCACCTCTTCTCATGCGTGCATAAGGAACAGGCTCCTCCTCTTCCTCTGCCTCACTACTGTCAGTCTTCAGAGGCTCCAGAGTCTGCACATCCCTCCCTGATGGCCCTGGCCCCACCTCAGCCTCCGATGCAGAGCCCTCATCCGGGCCTTCTCCAGCCTCATCACTGTCCAACTCTGTTGCTAGGTCCACAGGCTGCTGGCGGACCACAACAACTGACAGGGTTGATTCTGACTAACCATAACACATTAAATTGCCTTTTCTTTCTTTTGAGAAACCCTCGTATGTCTCTGTCCAGGATGGGATGCTTGTGTGGAAAGTCTTCCTCCTGGGGTAAAGCTTTGCAAAGTTGGCATATGCTGTGGCTCTTAAAAAAGACAACTTGTCCGTGTTGGTTTTTCTCAGCTGCTCATCTCACCAAGGAAATATTTTTAGTGCTGCTTCAGTTCCGGTAGAGATAGTTACTCTGAGGTATTTGGCAGAACGTCCACAGAAATGGAACATCACGTCTATCAAGTAGGACAGAAGTTGCAAAACTGACCCCCAAATATTCGCACTGCAACCCCTCCTTTATGTTACGAACACTTGTATGATGGAGCCCTGAATCTTCTGGTGTGTCTCCCCCCATCTGAAAGCAGAGGGCAGGAGAAAGCAGCCATCAGCTTCTCAACCAATGAGCTTTACTAGCTGCGCACCCGTCCAGTGCCAGGTTGATGTCGGGGTGCTCTGCCTCCCCAACTGCACCGTCTGATTGTCCCTTCAGAACCCCAAGTGGGGAGAAGCATTCTGGGAAACGGGGAGACCTGCACAGCTGCAGCCATCAAATGCCTCCCGTGGTCCATCCATCCTATGACGCCTCTTCTCGAATCAGTGGAACAGCAAAGCCATCAAAAGAGACACGTGGTAGTTGTGTGGCTTCTGAGAAAACTGTCTTTCCCACTTGGGAAGCCAAGCACAGGCGCCTCTTCCAGCCTGGCAGGTTCCCCCCCCCCCGAGAGGTGGTGGGCAACCTGCCTCTTGTGCAGCTGCTGGGCTTCAGCCAGCCCTCCATGAAGCCGCCAGTCTCTGCCTTCCTTCTCTCCTCCCCCCCTTTAATAAAGCTGCTGTACATCAGACACCATGGTCTGGGATTCTTTAGGGTTTCCCTTGGTTGCTCACTTGGGACCCCACTACACAGGGACAGAGATTGTGGGGGTTGGTAGTGAAGCGACATCCATCTTGACACCACGAAAGAAGATGTGGGCACTGCTGGGCCTTGGCTCCACCAGGGAGGGCTGTGAAATGCCTTGGGCAGCATGTGAGCTGGCCTTTGGCCTCAGTTCCCTGGCCTTTGGGCATCCTTCAGCTGAATCGCCCATTCCCTGCAGAAAGCAACTGGGCCAGGCGCCTCCTGAAGGGCCATGTGCCTGGCCTGCTTTAAAGGGGACCTGACCAGTGCGCTTTGTGTCCCTCCCTTGCTCTGAAGCCCTCTTGGAGTTACAGGGCTTCCGGCTTTAATAAGCTGGCAGGAATAGCCAACATCCTAGAACTGTTATGGTGAAACTGGCACGCTTGCCACAGGTGGCATGTGTAGTCATATCAGTGGGCACATGAGCACTCTGGCCAGCTGATTTTTGGGTCTCTTGGGCCCACAGAAGTAGGGAAAAAGGCTGTTTCCTGCCTCTGGTGGGGGGGGAGGCCCGTTTTTCTCTCACCTGGCTTCAGAGCCTCTCTAGGAGTCTGGGGAGGGCGAAAACGGCCTTCCCCATACCCCACTTCCAGAGGCCGACTTCTGGTGGGACCGGAAGGCCTGTTTTTTGCTGTCCCCAAGCCTCCAGGGCAGAGGTGAAATGCTCCCAGTTTGGTCCGGATTGGCCGATCCAGTAGCGTTGGCAGCGGGTGGTTCAGAGAACCAGTAGCAAAAATCCCTGGGCCCCCCGCCCATGCCCACCCAATCGCCCGCTTCTTTCTGACTGCTTCACTTTTCCTGTTCAAATGGTAAGAATAGGTTGTAAAAAATGGTTTTAAAAGGTAAAAAAGGCTCTGATGATCACAGCTGAGCTGCGTGATCGTCAGAGCCTTTTTTTTTACTTTTAAAAGCATTTTTTACTACCTATTTGGGCAAATAGGTAGTAAAAAAAGGGTCTGACGATTGTGCGCCTCAACTGTGATCGTTGGTCTTTTTTTTTACCTTTAAAAAGCCTTTTTTTACTACCTATTTTGCCCAAATAGGTAGTAAAAAAAACGCTTTTTAAAAAGTTTTTAAAAAGCTCCGACAGTTGCGCGCCACGGCTGATCCCCCTCCTCCGGGCATGCTGTTCAACTTACTCCCTTCCCATGGCTCCTTCGGATGTATGCTGCGCGTGTGCGCACACTGCATTTGGTCCCACCGGAAGTTGGCAAACAGGCCGTTTCTGGCATCTGGAGGACCTCCAGGGGGTTGGGGAAGGTAATTTTTGCTCTCCACAGACTCCTAGAGAAGCCCTGGAGGCTGGGGACAGCAAAAAATGGTCCCGCCGTTTTCAACCTCCGGGGGTGGGGGAGGCCGTTTTCGCCCTCCCCAGACTTCTAGAAAGGCTCTGGATCCAGGTGACGAAGAAAAACAGACCTACCAGGCCATCGCATGTCAGGAGCACGGGGAGTGGGGGGGGGGTCGTGTGCACATGTGCAGGGGCGGGGCGCATAGAATTATGGGTGTGGGCATGCGCGCTCGCCTCTTCCATCCCAACTCCCTCCTGACACGCAATGGCAAATAGGTTAGCCATCACTGCCCTAGAAGATAGGCTCAAGATCCAGATGGATCTTGACAGACTTGAACACTGGGCCCTGTCTAACAAAATGAAATTCAATGTAGAGAAAAGTAAAGTCATACACTTAGGCAAGAAAAACCAAAAGTTCACATATAGACTGGGAGGAACCAAGCTTAACAGCAATAACTGAGAGGAATCTTGGAGTTTTAGTGGACAACCAGCTAAATATGAGCCAACAATGTGCAGTGGCAACCAAAAAAGCCAATGCAATCCTTAACTGCGTTAACAGAAGGATATAATAAAGATCAAGTGAGGTACTAATACCACTCTATAAAGCCCTAGTAAGACCACACCTAGAGTACTGCATCCAGTTTTGGTCACCACACTATAAAAAAGATATTGAGGCTGTAGAAAGAGTGCAGAGAAGAGCAACCAGGATGATGAGGGGACTGGAGGCTAAAACATATGAAGAACGGTTGCAGGAACTGGGCCTGGCTTGTCTAGTGAAGAGAAGGACCAGGGGAGACAGGATAGCATCTTCCAATATTTGAGGGGCTGCCACAGAGAGGAGGGGTTCAAGCTATTTTTCAAAGCACCTGAAGGCCAGACAAGGAATAATGGATGGAAAGTGACCAAGGAGAGATTCAACCTAGAAATGAGGATAAATTTTCTGACAGTGAGAACAATCAACCAGCGGAACAGAAGGTGCCTTTGGAAGTTGTGGGAGCTGCATTACTGGAAGCTTTCAAGAAGAATAGAATAGAATAGAATAGAATAGAATAGAATAGAATAGAATAGAATAGAATAGAATAGAATAGAATAGAATAGAATTTTTTATTGGCCAAGTGTGATTGGACACACAAGGAATTTGTCTTGGTGCATATGCTCTCAGTGTACATAAAAGATACCTTCATCAAGGTACAACAGTTACAACACTTAATGACAAACATAGGCTACAAATTTAATACAATGATGGAAGAGACTGGACAGCCATTTTACAGAAATGGTGTAGGGTCTCCTGCTTGGGGGTGGGCTGGACTAGATGACCTACAAGGTCCCTTCCAACTCTGTTAATTTGTTAATAAATTGCCCCAATTTCCCAGGTCCACGCAACGTGCGGGGGGCCCATGACTGCCTCCCTCGGGATGGGCCTCCGTCTACGGGGTGGGGTGAGGGGCTGAAGCAGGCGGCGGGGTCTCCTTCCCAAACGGGGCTTCATCTTTCCAAAAACACCACACTACTAACCAGAGCATATAAAACATTTGCTAGACCAATTCTAGAATACAGCTCGCCTGTTTGGAACCCTCACCACATCTCTGACATCAATACAATTGAACGAGTCTAGAAATATTTTACAAGAAGAGTTCTCCACTCCTCTGAAAACAATAAAATACCTTATCCCACCAGACTCGAAATCCTAGGCTTAGAAAACTTGGAACTCCGTCGCCTCCGACAAGACCTAAGTTTAACTCACAGAATCATCTATTGTAATGTCCTTCCTGTCAAAGACTACTTCAGCTTTAATTGCAATAATACTAGAGCAACTAATAGATTTAAACTTAATGTCAACCGCCTTAATCTAGATTGCAGAAAATATGACTTCTGTAACAGAATCATCAGTGCTTGGAATACTTTACCTGACTCTGTGGTCTCTTCCCATAATCCTAAAAGCTTTAACCAAAAACTTTCTACTATTGACCTCACCCCATTCCTAAGAGGACCATAAGGGGCGTGCATAAGCGCACAAAACGTGCCTACCGTTCCTGTCCTATTGGTTTTTCTTTTCTTTTCTTCTTCCTATATATTGTTGTGACAAAATAAATAAATAAATAAAATAAAATCTCAGTCGGTCGGAGCTGAAGGGCAGGAAGGGGTCGCGGAGATCATCCAGGCCACCCCAAGGGGGCGGGCGGGCGGGGGGCGGCGAAAGAGGAGGGGGCGGGCTCCTTTTCCCGGCGTCCCGAGCGCACCGAAGCCCCCAGGCGGGGGGTCGCGGCCCAGAGCCGGCTGGGAGGGCGCCGCGTGGGCTGCGGGTGCGCGTGCTCGGGCGGCCGGGGACGCGCTTGGGCGGCCCCCGGGGCGGGTCCCGGACTTCGGCCCGTTCTGGGAGGTCCGGCCGCGTCGCCCGGGGGTCTTGAGCCGGATCCGCACTCGGGGCCCACCCGCGGGCGGGGCTTGCCCTCCCTGGGGGCTGCGGCGCGGTGAGAGGCGGGGCTGGCGGGCGCGGGGGGGTGGGGGAACGGGGGGGCCGGGGGAAGTCGGGGGCTGCGACCCGCCGATGCCCCCGCCGAGCCGCCGGTTGCGGGCCCGTCCCGAGAGCTGCGCAGGCAGACCGGCCTCTTTCCGGCCTCCCGGGCGATGCCTTGCTCGGGACCGGGGCGGGTGGGGGTCTCCCGTCCGGCTGTAGGGCTTGGCTGGGCCTGCAGCGCCCGGGAAGGGCATCCCGGGGCGGTGGGCTCCTCCCGCCCTCCCCAAGCCCCTCTGGTGCCCTCTGCTTGCCGGCTTCCCCGCCTGCGGTTGATGCCTGAGAGCTGATCCCCCCACTTGTGGTGGGGGGGGGTTGTGGGGGGGTCTGGGGGTCTGAGAAGCTGAGAGGGCCGAGGATGGGGGGTGGCTGATGGTGCCCGGCTTTTCTCCCCAGAAGTGCTGCTGCCCTGCAGGACACCCGCCTCGTCCGTCCCAAGGGATGTGCGACTTCGCTCCGGGGATCCAGCCGGACTTTGCCGCCAGGAGAAGATGACTCAGAGCCACGTGGGCATCAACAGGGACTATGGCGACTGGGAGTGGAGCGCCGACGCAGGCGAGCGGGCCAGGCTGCTGCAGAGCCCCAGCGCCGAGGAGCCCCAGCCTGCCGCCACCACCTCCATGCTGGGCGCCATCTTCATCGTCGTGAATGCCGCACTTGGTGCAGGCTTGCTCAACTTCCCAGCGGCCTTCCAGATGGCCGGCGGAGTGGCGGCTGGAATCGCCATGCAGATGGTGAAGGGTCCTTCTTGCTTCCGAACAAGCATTATGGGCTGGGTTGGGCTCTTTGGAGGGGCTTCTCTTCCTTGGGGCCGACGGGTGCACCTCAAAAGAGACTTGCCCTTGGGGAGGGGGCTCCTGTTGCACCATCCCTGTCTTTGCCAGGCAGACCCAGCAGGCTCCCCGGTGGCCCCAACAACCGTTGGCCACTCGGGCTGCCCTCCAGAGGCCAAACCTGGGGAGCAGAGCAAACCTGGGACCCGCAAAGAGCCTTCTGCTGCCTTCCCTTGCTGGGCCTGGGTGTTCCTGAGGAGCAAGAGAAGGATGGCTCTGTAAGCCGGGCACAAGCACCAGAAGGGCAAGTGCCTCCATTAATGCTCTTTGAGGTCACAAAGGGCCTGGCCTGAGAGCCTCTAGGCAGCACCCACTCATAGGCCAGAGAGCTCGTCCTGTGGTGTGTGGGTTGCCTGCCCCCCCCCCCCCTTTGCTGCAATAGCAATAATACTTATATACCACTTCCTGGTGCTTTCCATCCCTCTCTAAGCGGATTACAGAGTCAGCAACTTTCCCCCAACAATCTGGCTTCTCATTTTACCCACCTCGGAAGGATGGAAGGCTGAGTCAGCCTTGAGCCTGATGAGATTCAAACTGCCAGCAGTCAGCAAGAAGTAGCCTGAAGTACTTCATTTTAACCACTGTGCCACTATGACTCTGTGTGTGTGCGCGCCTTGCAAGGGCTGTTCTGCCTGGGTGCCCCTCCCTCCCAGCTAATGCTGCCCTTCTTTGCCTCCCTTGCAGGGGCTGCTGCTCTTCATTATTGGTGGACTGGTCATCCTGGCCTACTGCTCCCAGGCCAGTAACGAACGCACCTACCAGGAAGTGGTGTGGGCTGTTTGTGGCCGAGTCCTGGGCGTGCTATGTGAGGTGGCCATCGTGGTCTATACCTTTGGCACCTGCATTGCCTTCCTCATTATCATCGGGGATCAGCAGGACAAGAGTGAGTGTGGCAGTGGGTGCCGTGGGGTGTATTCCCTAGACTTCTCCCAGGTCCCATCTTGGGTGACGTCTTTTTTTGGCGCAGCCCACTTTGAGCTCCAGACGTAATCAAGCAGGCCGACCCCCATTTTTCACCCAACCCCTCAGCACCTCTCGTCTTCCACAATTCAGATTTGTCCACGGTTTCTCTAAGGGAGCATTGCCATCCTGCAGTCCCCTGGTGTTGGCACAAACACTTGTCTCGTCAGACTCGTTCTGCTAATAAGGACTTATTTGATGGATTGGGCCCTTGGCTGCCAACTCTCTCTTTCTGTGTTTCCGGAAGTAATTCCAGTGCTGATAAAGAGCTGCGCTGGAGAAGGGAGGAGCTGCTGGTTCACGGATCGCAAATGCACAATCAGCCTCACCGCCATTCTCTTCATCCTTCCACTGTCCATCCCCAAAGAAATTGGCTTCCAGAAATATGCCAGGTACCTGCCAGTTGGGGAGAGCGAGGGGGGCTGCTGCTGGTATCCATATCCCCACCAAAAGGGGCTTTTTTTCCTGCCCCTTCGCAGCTGTGTCAGTCCAAGAATTCTGGTTTTCCATCTGCCTGCTGCTGCTGTGCTTGCCTTTGGCTTGGAGGTTGCCTGTCTTCACCCCTTTCTCTCCATCCCCACCCACAAACTTGCTTTCAGTTCTGTTTTATAGGACAACACCAAATTGGGGGAGGCTGTTTTAACCAAGCAGCAGCAAAAGTCTGGATCCCAGGAAGGAAAATCCTATGTGTTCCCCCTCAATGCTTTCCACAGGCTTCTTGTTCTCCATCCCTTCCGCCAACTGGGTTTTTAGAGCACCTTTCCCTGTGCTATCGTAAAATCATGTTTAACGTATAAGTTAAGCCAATTTGGTCTAGTGGTTAAGGCACTGGGCTAGAAAGGGGGAGACTGGGTTCTAGTCCTGCCATAGTCGTGAAAACTAGCCGGGTTTTCTCTTAGTCCAACCCACCTCACAGGAGTTGTTGGACAAAGAGGAGGAGGAAGATGTGTTGGATATGTCCATCAACTTGAGTTAATTATAAAAGTAATAAAGATGGGATAAAGGTAAAGGTTCCCCTGGCACATACTGTATGTGCTAGTCGTTCCCGACTCTAGGGGGCGCTGCTCATCTCCGTTTCAAAGCCGAAGAGCCAGCGCTGTCCAAAGACGTCTCCGTGGTCATGTGGCCGGCGTGACTCAACGCCAAAGGCGCACGGAACGCTGTTACCTTCCCACCAAAGGTGGTCCCTATTTTTTCTACTTGCATTTTTACGTGCTTTCGAAACTGCTAGGTTGGCAGAAGCTGGGACAAGTAACGGGAGCTCACCCCGTTACACGGCAGCACTAGGGATTCGAACCGCTGAGCTGCCGACCTTTCGATCGACAAGCTCAATGTCCTAGCCCCTGAGCCACCGCGTCCCTAAAAAAAAAAAAAAAAGATGGGATACAAGTAAGTGAATGAACTTAAAGATGAGAGAAGTTGCATAAAGAAGTGGTATTATTTTAAAGATGTTTTATTAAATTTAATAAATAATACCAGGCAAGTGTATTAACATAAATCCAAGACACATAAAAAAGAAAGAAAGAAAAAATAGATATGCAGAAGAGACCTACTGCAGTGGGCCTAGGCAGGTACTGTCATAAACATTTGCCATCCGTCTCAATTATAGCAGAGTATAATCTGTTGCCACTGAAATAAAACTATAAGATCTGTCCAAATTTGATAAAAGTGATTCCTGTCTCTGATGTCTCATTAATTTTAACTTTGTGATTTTTTTTTTGTAATGTAGCAGTTAAAGAACCTAGTTCAGTGTTGGCAAACCTTTTCGGCACTGAGCGTGCACACACGCTTGCGGGAGAGCACCGGAAACCAGAAGAGCAGTTCCCCAGCCTGCATGTGCGCGCCAGGAGGCTAACCTTCCGGTTTCCGGCATGCGTGCTGGTCACCTGGTCTTCCGGTTTCTGGCACGCATGCATGCATAGACCAGCTGGCCGGCATCCATGTGTGCGCCAGAACCCGGAAGAGCAACAGGTGATGGCTGGCATGCCTGCAGAGATGGCTCTGTGTGCCACTTCCGGCACGCGGGCCATACGTTCATCATGACAGACCTAGTTAATTCACAACTCTCTTAAGTTAGTTTGAGTTTTCCAATGTTGGGCAATTATTTTAGCTGATGAATAAAGAATGCTCTCTGTATGTTTTAGCTTATGGTTTAGTCCTGTCAATAGATTCAGTAAAGCTGGCTTTGGGGAGCATGCAGTTCTTGGATTAATAGAAGCGCTTCTCTCCCCAAAGATTTTACACGCAAAGAATATAATTTTTATTGCGTGACCGTCACAAAGGAAAGAACTGACCTTTTTGCTTTGACAACCTCTCGAACATTTAGAAGAATAATTTTGATATATTTATGCCAATCAAACAGGAATCGGGTGCCAACAAAGTATAATCTTCTTGGGCTGAAGCTGAAGTCAATCAACCCAGTTTTCATAACCTTTACCAAGTGATCTCCTGCGTGGATCCATATCCCAAGCTTTCTTTAATTCATTATTTCAATCGATAGAATATCCTGTTTCTGATCATAGTATACATTTTTGAAAATGTTGGTGTTGAAATAAAGTATATATGAAATGTATCTTGTTGATCTCCACATCCCTAAATTTTGCTCTCTTTCAGCTGCTTGAGTGTGATCGGGACCTGGTACGTCACAATTGTCGTCATTATAAAGTATTTTTGGCCTGATCAAGGGATCTCCCCAGAGGGAATCACAGCCAGGTACGTGAACGCTGGCTGTGCCCAGGGAGGCAGAGACTGCTGAGGGCTGGCGTAAAAATAAAGGCATGACCTCCCCACTCCCCCGTTTTCTGCCATCTCAGTCTTTGTATTGCACAACAAAAGCAGAAGAAAAACCTGGCTGTCTTTTACATGACAGTGTCAGTTATTATGCATTGTTGGGGTTGGCCTGATAACCCCCTCCCCCACTCGTGTTAGCAGCAGTAACTGGCTCTCTTCTTCCTTGCAGCTGCAGCTGCTCTTCTGCCTTGGAAAGGGGGCCTCCTTTGGCCCCGGAGTTTCATCCCCGTATAAGAGCAGAGGAGAACCACAGTTGGGGGGGGGGGCTTGGCTGGGCCATCTTCTGCACTCCCTTCTGATGCGCTTGTGGGGGGAAGGATCCAGCCGTAGCTAATGCAGCTCCTCTTCCTCCCCGCAGCCCTTCTTCCTGGGTGTCTGTCTTCAACGCCATGCCCACCATATGCTTTGGTTTCCAGGTAATGTTCAAGCAGCTCTGCTGTCTGCCCTCTGCTTTGCCAAGAGAGACTTTGCTGAGGGAGCCGTTGGTGCCTCCACGGGGCAGAAACCTTTTCCCTCCTTGAGAGCTCTAGATGGGGTAGCTTCGGCCCTTCCAGTTACTGAGCTGCCCTCTCCTCCCACCCCCCCAGCTTTTGCCGGTGGGTTGAAGGAATCTCTCCCTTCAGAAGATCCTTGGTGGGGGCGGGGTGTCTGCTACTCAGGGTCTTGAGGCACCTGTTAGCTCCTCTGTGTCTTTCCTGGGTATCAAACAAAGGCTGTCGGAAATGGGTTCCGGATTGGTTGGGCGCACAGATAACTGGAGTGGCTTTTCAGTCATCCTCCAAATTGGACTGGATTTTTTGTGTTCCCAAGATTGCAAATTAGTGGTGTGACGCGCTGAGTATAGCAGCTGAACGAGTGTCTTTTGCAGCTACACCACCACTTTTAAAGCTTTTTGGATCGGTGGTTTTCCGAAGGGCCAGAAGTGAGTGATGGGAGGCGTCAAAGGGCCGTTTTGTGTCAGAGACATTTCCCAGCTGAGCACGGAGAGGAAATGGCCATTCTCACGGAGAGGTTTCTGCCTGTGAGGGATGCCTTATGGCTTCTGGAGGAAGAGGGGTTCTTCTTGGGCTGTGGCTCCCACCTGAGCTGACCACTTCCTGAGCAGTGATTTAGGACGGAGAAAAAGTGATGTGGTTCCGTCTGAAACCAATGAGCAATTGGAGGTCCTGAGTGGGCGCAGGGTGGCCTGAAGGAAGGAAGGAAGGATTCAGGGTGGCAGCCTGGGAAAAAAGGCAGAGGCCACCTGTGGCAGAGAAGAGCTTCTCTCCTGACAAAAAAGGACTTGTAAAGTGGCCATGTGCTCCATCCAATGGCAGGATCTCAGATTCCTGGCTATACTCAGCACCGTCTGCCCATCCTCAGGGTGAGCACTGAGAGGATGGACTTTGGATGGGGAGGGGGTGTTTAAGTCTCCCCCACAAGCCTCTCTCTCCCCCCCCCCCACCCGACCGTGGGTTGGCTTACATCTCGAACAACAGTCTCCCATTGTACAGCTGTCCTGGGGAGGCAGTCCAGGTACCTCTCCCTACAGTGTCCAGCCCTGTGAAGGGGGTCATAGACATAGAAATCATGCGGCCAAATTAGCTGTGCCAGTCTCGGAGCAATTCAGATGATCGCCGCCTTGCTGGGCATTGTGGAGCAAGTAAAATGGTGCTGGGGCAGGTTCCTGCCTGGGAGGCAATGCAAGACGGATCAGGCTCTTGGAGGGGAGGGTGGCCTTCTAGGGTCGTCCTTCTTCCAGGGTCGTCCTTCTTCCAGGTTGCTTCTGCACCTGGAAGGGGAGGGAAAGCAGCTGCTTCCTAGCAAGATCTTGGCAAAGATGCGCCCAGAGACAACACATGCCAAGTGGGCCTTGATCCAAACTCTGAGTTCTGCAGCTGGGGGGCAACCCCCTGCCATGTCAGACTCGATCATGGCACTCCTCTGGGCAGACCTCCCCCCAGCCCAGCCCGTGTCAGGGAGCAGCAGAGCCTTCCCTTGAGAAGCCCCCTCTGGCTTTGGTGCCTGCATTCCCCTGGGAAGCTCAAAGTGGTGGAGGGGGGGCAGGTTCTGGGGACAACAGGATTCTCGGGGGAGACGGCCTGTTACGCTTCCCAAGGGTGTCTGCCTGAGCTTGCCTAGAAGTCACGGAGGAGCTCCTCGGTCAGTTTTGGGCTTCTAGGGTTTCACTTGTGAGATTTGGAGGGAGAACCGCCCAAGGGACGGCAGTGGGTTTCCCAGTCAGAAAGTTCTCCAGCGACTGTGGAAAAGGCTGCAATGAAATTCGGAGGTTTCAAGGAGATTCATGTTTGACACTGGCGAGGAATAGCTGCTAGGCTAAGTTGAAAAGGGCGATGGCAGTTGACATTATTCTCAGCTACTGGAATGAAATGTAGGTAGTAACTACCCCATCTTGGATTCCTAGTTGTGAATTTAGGTGTTTCCAAAGCAGAACTGAAATGAATGTCCGTCTGCAGTGGACATCTTCAGTTCCCATACTGCCTGTTCCCTAAATGGATGAAGGACTTGGGGACCTGGTGCAGCAGATGCCGGAGTTCTGGCTGGGGATGGGGGCGTGGTCCCTGTTGCCCCCCCCCCCCATCCAGGACGGCCACCGAGCCTTTCCCTCCCCTTTTGTAGTGCCATGTCAGCAGTGTGCCCATCTTCAACAGCATGAAGTGCCCGCAGGTAAGGTCCTGGGGAGTCGTTGTGACAGCAGCCATGGTCATCGCCCTCTTTGTCTACATGGGCACAGGTAGGGAGCGGATCCTCAAACCCAGCTGCTCGCTCTGTCCAGTTGCTTCTGCTTTGGCCGAGGCCCTGGCAGAAGCCCTGCCTGGTGTTGCCACAGCCTTCCTCTGTCTCTGCTAGGGGTCTGTGGCTTCCTGACCTTCGGTGAGAGTGTGCAGCAGGACGTGCTGCTCTCCTACCCCTCGGATGACATCCCAGTCGCCTTCGCGCGGGCCTTCATCATTCTCTCTGTCTTGACTTCTTACCCAATCTTACACTTCTGTGGCAGGTGAGCAGGCTGGCCGGCCGGCTGGCTGGCTGGAGGATGTGGGAAGGGGCGCCTGCTGACCCTTCCGAGATCTTCCTCCTAGAACTGTCCTGGAAGGTCTCTGGTTGCGCTACAAAGGGGAAAGCATGGACGAAGACGTGACTCGGGAGAGACACCGACGGCTATTGCAGACCTTCTCCTGGTTCCTTCTCACCCTCCTCCTGGCCTTGTTCATTCCGGACATCGGCAGAGTCATCTCGGTCATCGGGGGGCTGGCCGCCTGCTTCATCTTTGTCTTCCCAGGTAGGGAAAAGGCTTCCTGGCTGACAGGAGGAAGGCCGGCCATCTTGGGGTTCTGCACGGCAGGGCGGCAACCTTCTCCATGCCAGCAGGGCTTGGATGGCCTGCTGGTCCAGGCTGCAGCCCCTTCAACTCAACTCTGGCTTTGGGGACAGACTTGGCGAGAAAGGCAGCCACGGCTGCCCCTGAAGAGGCACCTCAGGTTCCCTGGAGCAGAAGACGAGGCCAGGGAGGGGGAGGAAGAGCCTGGCAGAGGACAGGCAGGGGGTTTTCTCCCTCTCTGGGGACGGGATGGGATTCCCCATCTGGCCCTCGGATGGCTGCATGGCAGCCGGCCGGTCCTCTCCAGGGCTGACTTGGCTAAGAGACTCCCCCTGTGTAGCTGGAGGTCATGGAGCACAAGTGGAAAAGGGCTTCCTCTCAACTCGTTCCCATCTCTGTGGCCACTGGGAGACCGTTGATAGGCTCCCAAATTCTGCTGCTCTGTTTTTTTCCCTTGCCAGGCCTCTGTCTCATCCACACCAAGCTTTCCGAAGTTCAGGGGGCTGGAGGAGTGAGGTAAGAGAGGTGCTTGGCTTGGCCCATCATCCCCTCCCTGCTCTTCTCCTCCTCCCTGGCCTGACTTGTGTTTTTGTCTCCTCACCTCAGCTGGTGGATGGTGGTCGGCTATGGGATATTCATGGTTGTCCTTGGCACTTTCATCTTTGGACAGACAACGGCTAATGCCATCTCCATGGATCTCAGGAAGTGATCCACCTACTCTACTTCATTGGATCTAGACAGTCCCCCCCGTGGACTTTTAAGTAGCCAAATTGGAACCCCCGTTTGGGGGATACCTCGGCATTGACAAAACGCGAGCCTCCTTTTGTTTTTCTGATCAGCTCGCTTCTCTGGTTTCCAGTTGCCATTGGAAGGAGGGCTGTTGGCTTTCACCTATTGCCCTCCCCTCCCCCCAAAAGAAGTCAAGAGTTTCCCTGGACTTCAGCAGCTGAGGAGGACGTCTCTTCATTCAGCCCAGGTGCTCAGCTTTTCTGTTTGGACCAAGGATGGAATAAAGTGAATGTATTTGATTGTAATTGTTGTGACATCAAATATGGGAAGGAAGGGTTGATTGCAAGTCAGCAGGTGAAAAGCGCACGGAGCAATTTTGGTGGGGAAAAGGATCTTTCTTCACATTAAGTTGCTTGCAAAACAAAGGAAAAAAACAAAAAACAAAAGAGAGGGAGAGAAAACCTTTACTAGAAATGCATACTTTTCCTTTTCAGAGATTTGGAATTTATTTGGATTCCCATATTTTTTTTTTCCCTATCAAGAACGTGGCAGCTTTGGGCAAAATATTGTGTGTGGCTTGGGGGTGGGGGAAGGGCAGGGTACTCTGCTCTCCCCATTTGCTTCTGCGGTTGAAGCCTCTGAGCAGGAGCCAAAGCCATTTGCTCAGCGGCATCAGTTGGTGACAGATCCCACAGGCCTGGCCTTCGCGAGAAATAGTTTGTTCTGTCAGGAGAAAAAGGGGAATTTGCGGTATCGTGGCTGATACAACCCGGCCCTGACTTTATTGAACCCCCTTTTCTGGCCTGCCTGTTGATAAGCCGGGGCTTTGCCCAAATTACGTTTCTGGGATTTCGCAACTTGAGTGGCCGTGGTACAACTTTATGGGAAGTGGAAACAAGGAGCCTTTTTTTTTTGTTTACATTTATATCCCGCCCTTCTCCGAAGACTCAGGGCGGCTTACAGTGTGTAAGGCAATAGTCTCATTCTATTTGTATATTTATATACAAAGTCAACTAATTGCCCCCCCAACAATCTGGGTCCTCATTTTACCTACCTTATAAAGGATGGAAGGCTTGAACCTGCAGTAATTGCAGGCTTCTAATAACAGGCTTCTTAACAGCCTGAGCTATCACGCCCCCCCCCCTTTCCCAAGTCCAGCACCTTGTGCTGCCCTGCTCACTCCCATGCATAACTGGTTTAGTGAGTTTATTAATATTCCCCAGCAATTTTTTTTAATTTGAATTTATATCCCGCCCTTCTCCGAAGACTCAGGGCGGCTTACAGTGTGTAAGGCAATAGTCTCATCCTATTTGTATATTTATATACAAAGTCAACTTATTGCCCCCCCCCAACAATCTGGGTCCTCATTTTACCTACCTTATAAAGGATGGAAGGCTGAGTCAACCTTGGGCCTGGTGGGACTCGAACCTGCAGTAATTGTAATTTCAGGCAGCTGTGTTAATAACAGACTGCGTTAGCCTGTTGAGCCACAAGAGGCCCTTCACCAAAACCCGGAACTGTCCCAATGAAGTCCAGCCACGAGTAGACCGAGGTTAGTCCACAGAGCAATGGCCAAGGAGTCCACAAAGCACTTGAAAGTTTCTCAAACAAAATAACTCCACCAGGCCGACTTAAATCCACACATGAGAGAGCGCTCACGAGGCAAGAAAAGTCCAGAGTTTCCAGGGCACAGGTCAACTCCAAACATGGAGTCAGTCCAGAGTGAGGCAGGAATCCTGACCAGAAAACACAGCTAGGAAACAAGGACATTCCCAGCAATGCCTCCATCTGTCTGATGAGATAAATAGCCTCTTCTGGTGCAGCCCATCAAGAGGAGAGGAGAGGCTTTTTCCTCTTCAGTAACGGAGTCCTTGACTTGTCACCACAATTGAGGCCAAAATTTCTGTTGTTAAGTGAGACATTTGTTAAGTGAATTTTGCTCCATTTTACGACCTTGCCTTTGCATGGTCACTAAAGGAACTGTTGTAAGTCTCTGCCCTACATGTTCTTGTACAGAAGGCAGTTCCTCCTCCTCTTCGCTGGCCATCTGCAGCTGCAAGTTTTTCCCAGCTGGTGTCTCAGCCAAATCCCAGATGGCCATTCAGGGCCATCAATCAACTCAGTTCCTGACATGCCAAAATCGGCTCATCCTCCCGCAAGCTGACATCTAAAGAGCTATCTGGGGAATCGCCCAAGGGAGTCATCACACCTGGAGAAATTTGGACCCCTCTGAAATGCAAGGATGATCCCAACCCAATGCAGGAAAATAACCTGGTTATCGGTATAACAGGCACCGGGAGGCCTGTCAGGATCGAGCCAACGAGTCCTTCTTTCCAACATGCTGGCCATCATACAGATCATTATTTTTTTAGTAAAAAAGTTTTATTTTTACAATCATGTCAAACAATTCATTCAATGTACAGTTATATACATTTAGTCGGGCCTGCCCAGTCACCACCCCCCTTTTTAACACTCTTCCCTCTTCTACCTTCTTCTACTTTCCAGACCTTCCTCTCCTTCTCTTATCTACATCCTCTCCTCCCTCCACCCTCCACCTTCCTTCTCCCTCTTCTACTCCTCTTCCTTCCTCTTCTCCTCTTTCCTACCTCCTACTCTCTCTTTTCTCCCTCTCCACCGTTCTAAAATGGTAACTGGGCAGACCCGACCCTACATTAATTATATTTATACATCTTCAATTAACCCTGTACATTAACCATCACTCCATCTCTAGCCTCAACCCCCAATTCCCTCCCCATACCCCCCACCCCCACCCCGACTTCCAGAACAAAATGCAGGGTATCAAAACTAACAATCATAATCTAAAATAATTCCTAAATTATAATCTCTAGTCTCTCCACACTTAATCACACTCTCAATTCCCCTCTCCTTCAGAAATATATCTAATACAAAATATTTCCTAAATTTACTCATATGCTATTCGATATTTTTTTATCTGATACTTATTCTGAATATAGTCAATCCACATTTTCCATTCTAAAATATATTTTTCTTGTGTATAGTCTTTCAAGTAAGCAGAGATTTTTGCCATTTCTGCCAGATTTGATACTTTAAGTGTCCATTCTTCAATTGTAGGTAATTCTTCTTTCTTCCAATATTGAGCAATCAAAAGTCTTGTGGCTGTTATTCATACAGAACATTATTGAAGGGATTTCCCCCCCCCCCCAGAAAAGAAACAGATCAGGACAGGATGTGGCCTGCACAATTTGCTCAGCTATTTTCCCCCCAAAATGGACCACTGGGAACCAGACCACGTTTGTGAAATGTTCAAGTGCAGTTTACAATCCAAGCCTGAGCTTGGAAGGGATCCGGTCCAAGCCCGGCTCACAGCCTCTGCCGCCCTCTGTTCAAACACCACCAGTGAAAGGGCTGCCATGGAAGCTGCTGCTGGAGAAAGATTTGCCCCAATATGCAGCTGAGGTTCTCCACTGCTCTGGATGACTTTGGTTCAGGTATGTGAAAGTGGGGATCCCATACAAAAGCCACAGTTGCTTTTCCAGGCTGAGTGTCAGCTCAGGCAGCCCCGGGCATGGTCGGAAACCTCTCTTCACGGAACCATCAGGCTCCACTCATAGATACCACCACCCCTGCAATTTGCCTATCGAGCAAATAGATCGGTGGATGATGCTGTTAATAAGGCTCTGCACTACATCCTCCAACATCTTGAATCTCCAATGAGCTATGCAAGGGTCCTTTTTGTAGACTTCAGCTCGGCATTCAATGCAATCATTCCAGATATTATTCTAGTAGCTAAACTAAGTCAGTTATCTATGCCTGACTACACTTGTAAGTGGCTCATAAAGTTTGTAACATACAGGAAACAGCAGGTGAAGCTAGGCAGATTCACATCAGATACCTGTATAATTAGCACAGCCCTTCCCCAGGGCTGTGTGCTCTCTCCACTTCTCTAGACCAATGACTGCATCTCAAAGGATCCCTCTGTTAAAGTACTGAAGTTTACAGATGATACAACAGTGATTGGTCTCATTTGAGACGAGACAATGGTGAATTTGCAAACAGGAGGTTGCACAACTAGCCTTGTGGTGCGGCTGGAACAGTTTTGAACTGAACACACTTAAAACTGTAGAAATGAGAGTAGATTTTAGGAGAAGCCCCACTCAATACTAGACAACACAGTATCAACAGTAGAAACCTTCAAATTTCTAGGTTCTATCATATCGCAAGATCCAAAGTCGACAGCTAACATCAAAAACATCATTAAAAAAGGACAACAAGAATGTTCTTTCTGCGCCAACTTAGAAAGCTCAAACAGCCCAAGGAGCTGCTGATTCAGTTCTACAGAGGAATTATTGAGCCTGTCATCTGCACCTCTATAACTGTCTGGTTCGGTTCTGCAACCCAACAAGAAAAACACAGACTTCAGAGGATCGTTAGAACTGCAGAAAAAATAATTGCTACCAACCTGCCTTCCATTGAGGACCTGTATACTGCACGAATCAAGAAAAGGGCCATGAAAATATTTACAGATCCCTCACATCCTGGACATAAACTGTTTCAACTCCTACCCTCAAAACAACGCTATAGAGCACTGCACCAGAATAACTAGACACAAGGACAGTTTTTCTCCCCATGTAATCACTCTGCTAAACAAATAATTCCCACAGCATTGTCAAGATATCTAGAAAGGCTGTATTATCATCATTATTCTCATCTTCCCTATTACCCATCTCCTTATCTTCTTATGACTATACCTTTGTTGCTTGTATCTTATGATTTATATTGTTTACTTAGTATCCTAGTATGATTTATGTTGATTGCTTATTTAGTATCCATGACTGTCACTAAATGTTGCATCTAATGCTTTATGAGGGGCTTTCTTTGCTCATGGCATGGTGAAAGAGCAGCACTGACATCACATCTTTCCATAGCTTCCATTTTGTGATTTGCGGCAGGGAGTTCCTGCACTGGGCAGGCAGGTTGAACTAGCGGATCACAAAGCTCCTTTTACAGCTTACATTGTATGATTTCAATGCCTCTTGGGGGAATCGGGATCGGGATTGGCCATCCTCAGCCAAACCCAGCACTAGTGGGAGCCCTTCAGTCCCCTTTGGAGGACCCCTACAGAACCCCTGCAAGGGGGAATACCCCAATATGGTTGATGCTTCTGGGTGCCCTGCAGAACTGAGCTGAGTGAGCCAAATGCCATTAACCATCATGGAAGTGAGGGGGTCTCCTTAACCTGGATTGGACTAGGAACCCTCTTTCCTGGGCTGTGTGGACTCATCAACTGATAGCTGATGTTAAGGACATCCTGTTTTTTTTCAGCATTTCTCTAGTGGGTTCAGAAGGTGGCTGCATCTCAGTCTGGCACTGCCCACTTTTGGTCTTGAATCTTTTCTGGGGGTGCAAAGGAGTTGGGCTTTAGAAGGCTCCAGTTTGAAAGTGGCTCCTTTCTCCTTCCAGAAAAACTTCTAAGGAGGTATGAACTCAGCTAGTTTTACCACCAACCAGCTAGCTATATGCTGGCCAATGCAGTCTGTTTGCAAACAGGATTTTAAAAATTTATAGGATCTTCTTTTGAATTCTGGGTTAATCCAGCATGGCAACATTCATAAGACAACAGCTAAATCTCATTTGTGATCCTGGCTTGTGAGAGAAGGAGCATCTCAGGTTTTGCTAGGTTGTCAAGAAAAACCAACCCACTATTTATACCAAAAGCACCTTGTTTGTGGTTGCTACCTCTGAGTTTTTATGTGTTTTTTGTTTTTAGAAAATGGGAGACCATATTATCTTCGTTACGGAACATGCAGCATTCTGCTACTGTGATAACAAATCAGGCATGAAAATTATAGCTCTTCCATGTTTCTAGTCCTTGGCATCCAAGCTTACAATTCTTACAGCTCCTCCTTTCTTAGGCAGAAAGATTTTTGAGGAAATGAATTTGAAGATGTCCCCACTGTAATTCTTGAACACAATTTTGACCTATGCTTACATGTTAAACACAGAAAGCCAGACAGCTTTGAAAGAGGACTGGTGAATTTTAAAATTAAGAAAACATTTTTTTGCTACCATACTCAAACCTCAAGGAGGGTCATTTTTTCATGGATAGAAGATCATGCTGAATTTTCCGTGCCACCATGCCTTTGAATAAATCCCAGAATATCAAACTCTGGCTCTGCTAATTTCCCTGCAAATTTGAAAGACGTTTTAAAGCAATTACTTTTTTAATGAGACGAAAGAGAAGGGATAGAGGGAAAAATGCATGAGAAAATTATGGCCTGGTCTGTAGGATGATGAGTATGCCAAAAGAAATTGTCCTATACCTCTGCCAGAACTTATAATGAATCCACATATTCTTTTGTGTTTTACTCTTTGTTATTTATATTTTTTTCGCATGTGTTTATTTTGGCTTCCCTTGTCATATCATGGATCATTTTCAAGCTGCTTTAGTTTGTGCACAGACAAATTTCTTGACACCCCTGCTGTAGAGATTCTATCTACACAGAAGCTTCTAGGATGAGAAGCGAAACTTCTTAAAAGAAAAAACAAGAAAGTCCAGTTGCCTCCTGAAAAAGCATATTTGGGACAAAATGGCAGCATCTTTTTTCCTTTTCCTCTTAACATCCTACATCATGTTAAATGTCAAATATTTAACCCTGACCCACAACACGGCAAAAGATGTCAGTGTATAAGGGTTCGTGAATTGGAATAGACATGGTAACAGATCAGCCGATGGGGACTGTTTGGTGATCCAGACAGCTTTGAGCCTGGGTGTGGCTTAGATTCACTGATCAGTGTATATATGAGTGCTTCTCTGATTATTGATTCTGTACTTCTGATTCTGAGATCTGGTTCTGGCTTCTGCTGCATGGGTATTGTATATAAAGAAGTTTCTTATATAAATGAATCCTGCTGAATTATTTACTTGTGTGCTGGTTGGATTGCTGCAAACTCTAACAAAAGCCTTCGCACAACTTTGTGTTGTGTGCCAGTTGCAGCCTTTCCTGGATCAGGACTTCCTGCGTTCACTCATTCAGTCCCTGGTCATCTCACGGTTGGACTATTGTACTGCACTCTACATGGGGCTCCCCTTGAAGAGCATTTGGAGGCTACAGCTGGTACAGTATGTGTGGCGCGGGCAGTTCCAGGAACTCCCAAGAATGGCCTCCGTAGGACCACTTGCTCTGCTAGCTGCATTGGCTGCCAGTTTGCTTCCGGGTGTTGGTGTTCTCCTCTAAAGCCCTTCATGGCATGGAGCCAGGTTACTTGGCATGGAGCCAGGTTACTTGAGGGACCGTCTCACCCCTCTGGATTGGCCCTCCCCACTCGAGTTCCATCAGACCTTCTCTTCCGTTGCTCCTGCCACCCTCATGTGAAGTTCGCCCCAATCCTTCTATCCTTTCTTAAGGGCCTAAAGATTGGCTCTGTCCCCAGCGAGGGAACAGGACAGTGAAGGTGGTTGATCGAATAAGAACAGATTCCACCTCCCCCCATTCTGCCCCCCCCCTCCCCACCTGTCCTCAGGTTTTAATGTTTAATGTTGAATTTATGTTTTAATGTAGGACCAAGTCACTTGAATTTCTTCCCAGTTGGACCCCATGAATGGAGCTAGTCCAATCTGGGAACGGTTTGTTCCAGCTGGGCCTGGTGAAGTGGACAGGGCCTTTGATGCTGTCCGGGCCACCACTTGTCAGTTTGATCCTTGTTCCTCCTAGATGGCAAAGGCCTCCAGGATGGTGACCAGCTGGTGGGTCCAGATAGTGGTTAACACCCCACTAGAGAAGGGCACATTTCTGGATGCTTTTAAGCAAGCTCTGGACTGCCCCTTCCTTAAAAAAAACATCATTAGATCCCATCTGACTGGGCAATTTTCATCCAGTTTCCAACCTCCCATTCTTAGGGATGGTTTTGGAAAATATGGCGGTTTAGCAGGTTCCTTATGAAACAGATTATCTGGACCCCTCTCCCTCAGGATTCAGGCCTGGTTATGGGGTGGAGACAGCATTGTCCATGTTTGTCAATGATCTGTGGTGAGAGCAAGATGGAGGCTTCTTGACTCGCTATTCTTGACCTAGCAACAGCTTTCGATACCATCAACCATGTTGTCCTTTGAGCCGGCTGCAGGGGATGGGAGGGGTGGCACAATTCTGCACTGGTTCAGCTGCTTTCTTTGTGGCATGTCTCAATTGATAGGGAGCAAGAGGTTCACCCCTCGGCCACTATTCTGTGGTATAGCTCAGGCTCAGTACTTTCTCCACTCCATTTCAACATCTATATGAAACCGCTGGGTGAGTTCATCCATCACCACAAGTTGAGGTATATATTCTATGCTGATGGCACCCAGCTCTACCCAATTTCTCTTCTTGGTCACCCAAGTGATGCTGTGGCCATCCTTTCATGGTGCCTGGAGGTTGTTGGGGCCTGGATGGAGGACAACAGTCTTCAACTGAATGCTTTTCTGTATGCTGGGAATTTGTCATCTTTTTTTTTTTTATTATTCAATTTTTATACCGCCCTTCTCCCGAAGGACTCAGGGCGGTGTACAGCCAAATAAAAAAGCACAATATATACATTAAAACAAGACTAAAACAAAACATACTACAAGATGGCCAAAAATTTAAAACAGTTTAAAACCCTAAAATATAAATAGCCCCAGTTAAAATTTAGTAAAACATCTAAGCCAGTCCCGCTTGAATAAATAGGTGCGTTTTCAGCTCACGGCGAAAAGTCCGAAGGTCAGGCACTTGACGTAAACCAGGGGGAAGTTCGTTCCAAAGCGTAGGAGCTCCTACAGAGAAGGCCCTACCCCTGGGGGCCGCCAGCCGACATTGTCTGGCGGATGGCACCCTGAGAAGGCCCTCTCTGTGTGAGCGTACGGGTCGGTGGGAGGCATAGGGTAACAGCAGGCGGTCCCGTAAGTACCCAGGCCCTAAGCCATGGAGCGCTTTGAAGGTGGTGACCAAAATCTTAAAGCGCACCCGAAAGACCACAGGAAGCCAGTGCAAACTGCGCAGGATTGGTGTTACATGGGAGCAACAGGTTGCTCCCACTATTACCCGCGCAGCTGCATTCTGGACTAGCTGCAGCCTCCGGGTGCACCAAGGGCAGCCCCATGTAGAGAGCATTGCAATAATCCAAACGGGAAGTGACAAGAGCATGAGTGACCGTGCATAAGGCATCCCGGTCAAGGAAGGGGCGCAACTGGCGAACCAAGCGTACTTGGTAAAAAGCCCTCTTGGAGACGGCCGCCAAATGATCGTCAAACGACAGCCGCCCATCCAAGAGGACACCCAAGTTGCGCACCCTTTCCATTGGGGCCAATAACTCGCCCCCCACAGTCAGCCGCGGCTGCAGCTGACTACTGGGGTGCCGGCATCCACAGCCACTCCGTCTTGGAGGGATTGAGCTTGAGTCCGTTTCTCCCCATCCAGACCCGTACAGCTTCCAGACACCGGGATAGCACTTCGACAGCTTCATTGGGGTGGTCCAGGGTGGAGAAGTACAGCTGCGTATCGTCAGCTTACAGACGGTAACTCACCCCGAAACCACTAATGACCTCACCCAGCGGCTTCATGTAGATGTTGAACAGGAGGGGCGAGAGAATCGACCCCTGAGGCACCCCACAAGTAAGGCGCCTCGCGGTCGACCTCTGCCCCCCTGTCAACACCGTCTGCGACCGGTCGGAGAGATAGGAGGAGAACCACCGGTAAACGGTGCCTCCCACTCCCAAGCTCTCCAACCGGTGCAGCAAGATACCATGGTTGATGGTATCCAAAGCCGCTGAGAGATCTAATAGGACCAGGGCAGAGGAACAACCCCTATCCCTGGCCCTCCAGAGGTCATCTACCAACGCGACCAAAGCTGTCTTCATACTATGACCGGACTGGAAGCCGGACTGGAACGGGTCTAGATAGACAGCTTCATCCAGGTACTGGGGAAGCTGCCACGCAACCACACTCTCTACAACCTTCACCACAAAGCGAAGGTTGGAGACTGGACGATAATTTCCCAAAATAGCTGGGTCCAGGGAAGGCTTCTTGAGGAGGGGTCTCACCACCGCCTCTTTCAAGGCAGCGGGGAAAACCCCTTCCAACAATGAAGCATTTATAATTCCCTGGAGCCAGCCTCGTGTCACTTCCTGAGTAGCCAGCACCAGCCAGGAAGGACATGGGTCCAGTAAACATGTGGTTGCATGTAACCTCTCCAGTATCCTGTCCATGTCATCGGGAGTCACAGGATCAAACTCAGCCCAAACAATGTTCTCAAGACGTGCCTCCGTCCTCCCACTTGGATCATCGCAATTTTGGTCTAAATTATCCCGAAGCTGAACGATTTTATCTTATAGATAACCGTTAAACTCCTCAGCACGTCCCTGCAAGGGGTCATCCCGCCCCTCCTGATGAAGGAGGGAGCGGGTCACCCGAAACAAGGTGGCCGGGCGGTTATCTGCCGATGCAATGAGGGTGGAAACGTAAGAATGTTTCGCTTCCCTCATTGCCACTAGGTAGGTCTTAGTAAAAGATCTCACTAGTGTCCAATCAGCTTCGGAACGGCTAGACCTCCAAGTATCTTTGACTCTGGATGGGGTGGCACTGCCCCAGAAAGACCCAGTCCACAACTTGAGGTTTCCCCTGGACTCCTGTTCAAGGAACAGGTGGCAGTCGCGGCTAGGGGAGCCTTTGTACTTTCATTGTGCACCAGTTGTGGCCTTTCCTGGACTAGGATTCCCTGCAAGGATTCCCTTGTTCAGTTCCTAGTCATCTCACAACTGGACTATTGTAACATGCTTTACATGGGGCTATCCTTGAAGAGCATTCGGAAGATACAGCTGGTACAGAGTATGGCAGTGTTGAGTAGTTTTGGGGGTTCCAATAACGGCCCCTGTAATACCACTTCTCCACGAGCTGCATGGGTTACCACTCCACTTCCGGGTGCAGTGCAAGGTGTTGGTGATAGCATGGGGCCAGGTTACTTGAGGGACCATCTCACCCCACTGGGATTGGCCCATACTACTCATGCGGCAGAGGAGGCATGGTGCGGGTCCCATCAGACCGATTATTCCAGTTGAAAGGGTTCAACAGGAGGTCCTTCTCCTTTGTTGCTCCTACCCTCTGGAACATCTCATATCCCCCCCCCCAAATATGAAGTTGGTCCCAACCCTCCTATCCTTTCCTAAGGCCCTAAAGACTGGCTCTGCCAGTTGGCCTAGGGCCCCAATGGGGGAACAGCCCAGCAGAGCCCATCTCCCCACCACTCGGCCTCCACCCTTCCCATTTGTCTTTGGTTTCAAGGTTTGATTTTAACTTTTTAATGTTTTAACTTAGATGTAGCTGTAAACTGCCCAGAGTTACCCTATGGTAAGATGGGCGGCCAATAAATTGTATAAATAAATAAATGTATAACAAACGAACAAATAAATAAATGTAGATATCTTTTATGACTGTAAGCCTCCCAGAGTTACCTTAGGGCAGTGGTTCTCAACCTTTATAGTGTTGTGACCCCTTTAATACAATTCCCCAAGATGTGACGACCCCAACCGTAATTTTTTTTTTTTAGGCAGCGATCTCAGCGCGCCTCAGCAGCCGCAGAAGGGGGGAAAAAGCGGCAAACTGTTTTTTTGAAATTATCGCGCCTGAAGCCGTACTGGCTAGCGATCTGAACTGCTTGCGATTACCTTAAGGACGGAGGCATTAAAGCGGAGACTCCTCACCTATTAAGTTTATCGTGCCTGAAGCCAGGTTAGGCTAGCGATTGGGAGTGATTGCAGCTGGCTTGAGAGGGAGACATCAGAGCAAAGATTTCTCTCTTTTTTAATTCATTGTGCCTGAAACCGAATTCGCGATTCTTCGACTCGCAAGTATACTTCCCATATTTCCGATGGTCTTAGGCGACACCTGGCAAATCGTCATTCAACCCCCAATGGGATCGCGACCCACAGGTTGAGAACCGCTGCCTTAGGGTAAGATGGACGACCAATACCAATAGTGAAAAAAGTAAGGTTCTACATTTAGGCAAAAAAAACAAAATGCACAGGTACCGTATATGTGGTACCTTGCTCAATAGTAGTACCTGTGAGAGGGATCTTGGAGTCCTAGTGGATAACCATTTAGATATGAGCCAGCAGTGTGCAGCAGCTGCCAAAAAAGCCAACACAGTTCTGGGCTGCATAAACAGAGGGATAGAATCAAGATCATGTGAAGTGTTAATACCACTTTAAAATGCCTTGGTAAGGCCACACTTGGAATATTGCATCCAGTTTTGGTCGCCACGATGTAAAAAAGATTTTGAGACTCTAGAAAGAGTGCAGAGAAGAACAACAAAGATGATTAGGGGACTGGAGGCTAAAACATATGAAGAACGGTTGCAGGAACTGGGTATGTCTAGTTTAATAAAAAGAAGGACTGGGGAGACATGATAGCTGTGTTCCAATATCTCAGGGGCTGCCACAAAGAAGAGGGAGTCGGGCTGTTCTCCAAAGCACCTGAGGGTAGAACAAGAAGCAATGGGTGGAAACTAATCAAGGAGAGAAGCAACTTAGAACGAAGGAGAAATTTCCTGACAGTTAGAACAATTAATAAGTGGAACGACTTGCCTGCAGAAGTTGTGAATGCTCCAACGCTGGAAATTTTTAAGAAAATGTTGGATAATCATCTGACTGAGATGGTGTAGGGTTTCCTGCCTGGGCAGGGGTTGGACTAGAAGGCCTCCAAGGTCCCTTCCAACTCTGTTGTTATATTAATACATTTTATAACTTTGTTTGTTTATTTAAATAAATAAATGAAGTCCAGCCTGTTATTAAAAATTTGATGGGATTAAAGTTTTAATCTAGTCATATTCTGAGACCAACAATTGGCAAAATTGTAAGCATAACAAAAGATGGGCCATTTCCAGGAGAAGTTGTTTGTTGGCTGAAATAAAAAACAGCATTTTACAGCTCCGGGTGTGTTTTCTCTTCTTCAATTATCATTTTCATTTTTTCAGGCAGGACCTTTAACCAAAAGTCCACATAGCTGTTTCTCAGTTTCTCCGATTTCCTTTGTTCCAAGTTTAATTCGAGATACTCTTCATGCAGACCATAAGATGGCCATTCCACTAGGCCTTCCCCATTCGGATTCCTGGAAATAGCAGAGTCAAGAATTCAGTTTGCCTTTAGCATACTGCCATCACTTAACTCAGCCATCAAAATTCAGTGTTTCAAAATAGCCAAACTCTCACCCGTTACGGGCAAAGTTGCTCCAGTATTTCATGATTGTTCTGCTAAGCTGTTTCTCATCCTCTGTAGCTTCACCTGTGCACAGCACACAAGAGAAAATACTTAGTACGCATAATCTAATTAGACTTTAAAGGCTTTAAAATGATTTCCACTTACACATGGAGAAAGTTTACCAGCGATTTCCATCTATCTGCAATTATAGCTAAACTGATTTCCCATAAAGTGAACCTGAGATTTTAGATGTCAGATTCTGGGGATACTGACAAGTCATCCGAGTTAGGAACTGCTCGGCAGGATGGGGTACAGCTCTTGGCCTGATCACCCGATGGAATATTAGTTTTGGGCTGACAGCCTTGTCATGCAAAAGGAGAATCTTCAAGGTCCACCAATATGTCCTCAGCTTGTGAATGAAATAAGATCGTGGATTTGAGCCACCTGAACAGTCAAGACAAAACCTTACTAAATCAATGCAAGGCTCTCCTAGTTCTTTTTCAAGCAGGCCAGCAACAAACATCTGGGGCTAAATGGCTTATTAACAAGCTGCAGTTAAACTGTGAATCACTGATCTGAATGGAATCAGACTAAAGCTAATCTGCAAACCCCTCGTAGACGGCCTGGATAAGTTTTCCATTCAGCCGTTTTAGGGCTTACTAAGTTTGATTGAGTTGCTTCTCAAGAATGGTCCTCCAAATACAAAGCCGAGTTCATCGCCATGGTCTGCCTTTACAAAATCTGGTTTTGTATCTTTGAATGCTGTGGGACGATGCTGGAACTCATAAAAGTAGACCGGAGCAGCAGAATCTATCAAAAATAGGAGAAACAGAGAAAGCATTATGGCCTTGTAGAGACAGGAACCGTGGCACACGTGTTCCGTGGGAGAACATGACAGCTGTGATCCTGCATTAACAGGCATGATGGTAGCTTTATATCAGGTTATATAAATTAAATTAAAACATTATATATAAACATAAGCAATTAGTGTTGCCTTGGAAGAATTTTCCAACAGTCAAAAAGACAGATGCCTGACCAGAAAGGATAATTTTAGAACGCCCATGTCGGAACATGCTATGCCAGCTTCACTGGGCAGGGTAGAAGGTGACACTGCACTGGTCTGTATGATCATCATGGCTTTCTACTTTGTGATGATGCTCAGTGAAAGGCCTTCTTCCCTATTTTGAGCAGTTCTTCTAGATCTTCATGTCTGCAGTCCACAGGTGTCAAACTCACCACGTCACGTGACGTTTTTCCCATTCATGGAGCTGGCGTGGGCTTGACTTGCATATGATGCCTCTGGCCCATGGGCCGCCAGTTCGACACCCCTGCTCTAAACTAAGCAAGAGAATAGATCCTCTTTTGATCTGTTCTGGACTATTTAGGCTTCCAAATTAGTCAGAAGCAATTGGATCTGGCTAAGGTGGAATCGATTCTCTTTCCCAGTTTTCCACATTGTCTCCACAAAAAGTGCTTTAGAATTTTGGCTTTCCTTTGATTTATTCAACTTTCTTTCTTTCTTTCTTTCTTTCTTTCTTTCTTTCTTTCTTTTTCTTTCTTTCTTTCTTTCTTTCTTTCTTTCTTTCTTTCTTTCTTTTTGAATTTGTATCCCGCCCTTCTCCGAAGACTCAAAGCGGCTTGCACTATGTTAGGCAATAGTCTTCATCCATTTGTATATTATATACAAAGTCAACTTATTGCCCCCCCAACAATCTGGGTCCTCATTTTACCTACCTTATAAAGGATGGAAGGCTGAGTCAACCTTGGGCCTGGTGGGACTTGAACCTGCAGTAATTGCAAGCAGCTGCTGTTAATAACAGACTGTCTTATCAGTCTGAGCCACTCAAGGACCCTTTATTTATTTTATTTATTTATTTATTTAGTCAAGCATGCATAAGATAACAGATATAAGTATAAACATGATTATGAATACATGAAATGGACACGAATAAATGGGGACAGTTGGACAGGGACAGTAGGCACGTAGGTGCTTTTATGTACGCCCCTTACAGACCTCTTAGGAATGGAGTGAGGTCAACAGTAAACAGTTTAAGGTTAAAGTTGTGGGGATTTGGGGATGAAACCACAGAGTCAGGTAGTGCATTCCAGGCATTGACCATTCTGTTGCTGAAGTCATATTTTCTGCAATCCAGTTTGGAGTGGTTTACCTTATTTGTATCTATTGTGTGCTCCTGTATTGTTGTAGTTGAGCTGAAGTAGTCACTGACAAATAGGACATTGTAGCAGATAATTTTATGTACTACGTTTAGGTCAGAACAAAGGCGGTATACTTCTAAGTTGTCTAAGCCCAAAATTTCAAGTCTGGTGGCATAAGGTATTCTGTTGTGAGCAGAGGAGTGAAGGACTCTTCTCGTGAAATATTTCTGGACACGCTCAATTGTATCAATGTCTGATATGCAGTGTGGGTTCCAGACAGATGAGCTGTATTTGAGAATTGGTTTAGCAAATGTTTTGTATACTGTAGTTAGCAGTACAATATTACCAGAGAAGAAGCTACGCAAGTTAGGTTAACAACTCTTAATGCCTTTTTGGCAATGTTGTTACAGTGGGCTCTGGCACTTAGATCATTAGAGATGAGTACTCCAAGGTCTTTGACAGAGTGAGGGTCATCTATGAGGTCATGTATGCCCAGCTTGTATTTTGTGTTCTGATTTTTTTTGCCAATGTGCAAGACAGAGCATTTGTTGGTTGAGATTGGGAGTTGCCAATTGTTTGACCATTCTGACACATAGTCAAGGTCTTTTTGTAGGGCAGCAGCATTATCGGTGGTGTTGAATATTACATTATCAGTGAAGAGAACACAGTTGCTTATAATACGATCACATATGATCACATTTAGGTAAAGTATAAAGAGTGCTGATAATGTTGCCAACCTTAGTGATATCATCAGATTCGTTGGTGTCATCTAGACCAAATAAAATAGTGTTTGGACGTTTCTATTCATGTTCAATGGCGTCTTTGATGAGTATGGAGATATTATTTGGTGGGTTGGTGGTTATTTGTGGTTGTGGTAGTGGTTAACTATGACCAGGATTGATTCATCTTATTAACAAGAATATTTGTTTAAAGTGGTATTTTATGGCCAAAGTGTTTTTCTGCAACTGAGAGAGGCATTCACTTCCGGAAGTGCATCCACACTTCTAGTTGATTTTTTCCAGATCTGCAAAAGCAGATTCATTTATCAAGGACTAAGTGCCCATTGTACCTCCTTGATTTGGAATTTCTTCTGTTCTGAGGAAGAATGCTGAGCACCAAAGTTTCCTTCCTAGCTCAGCTCATCTCCCTTCAGGTGCAGAATGGTCTTTTTTCCCCTCCTGATTTATTGCAACAGAAAAAATATTACCAAAAGTTGACACCTGAAAAGGATCATGGTCCAATCTGCTTCTAATCTCTGGTTCTACTGGTTCTAGCTGAAATGGCAAAATGCTTCTCATAAAATGGCTAAAATGACAAAAATGACAAGAATAATCTATTTTTTGTAACCCTCAAGTTAGTTGGGAATTGTATTTTTAAGTTATTTTTGCCACAAAAAGCAGATAGAAATTCTGAATTAAGTCTCCTGGTTACCAGTTGTAATCACAGGGGAAAAAACCAATTAGGAGTACAGGTAAAAACCATAAAATAGCAAGAGAGGCCTCCACCCTTCCAAAATATCTTGACTAGTTGACACCAATTCATGCAGCCCTTGCTGTGATTCCTCTTCGATAATTCCAACAAACTAGGCTTTGTCAAACGCTCCATGATCAGCTTGGGAAACTATTATTCCATTAATTTGTTGCATATAATCAGATAATTATACTGAGTACTTTGGGACTGACTGGAGGACCAAAATGTTCTGACCTAGGCTTCCTGATACAGTAAAACCACACAATGAGTCCCCAAAACCCTCTTTTTATTTCCACGGCTGTGAATTCTGCTCATTCAGCGCCTGTTCATTTTCAATCTGTTCATTCACAGATGAGTCCCAAATAGTTGTAAAGAGTCCGACAAAAGTCTTCCACAGTTCTGATAAGGCTGATAAGCACCCACCTTTATCTCCCTTGAGAGGCTGCCAGAGACCTAATTGGCAATTAACTTTGCAAGGCCACAAGGAACACAGTTTCAATATGGAGCTGCAGTCTTGAAACCAGCCAGCATGAACAACAGTTGCTTCCTGCAAAGGCACCCCCAAGCCCTACTCCTGAGTCAACCCTTTTTGTTTTAACTGTTCTTGCCTTCTGGCAGCTCTGTGCATGCGCGCACTGGGAACAGGCTCCCCCTGTTCCTTTGCCTCGCTGAGGTCCGACTCTGGAGGCTCCGGAGTCCACATATAACTCCCAAACGGCCCTGGCTCCATCTCTGCCTCAGATGCAGAGCCCTCGTCCGAGCCTTCCCCAGACTCCAGGACTGGCCCATGTTCCACCCCTGCCTCCTCACTGTCTGCCTCGGCTGCCAGCTCTGCAGGCCACCAGTGGACCACAACACAAAAATATCTTCACAGATGAAGGGGCTGATTTTATAACTGGCAGAACAAGAACTGACCATTGCTTGGTTTTCCAATATCAGGTGGAAAAATGTAGTACCAGGCCCAATGGGGCTTTATCCAAATCCTTTTTTGACATTAAATTCACCTTTGCTCCATTTCTTCTCTATTTCTATTCTAGGAAAAACCTATGAACTCGCCTCTGTGGTTTCTTGCTGTTTGAAGAGAAGGAATGACAAAGATGGCATCTTCCATCATTTTTTGAAACTGACTGCGGAACTCTATAGGGTCTTCAGTGGCTTCCAAATACTTATCCAATATCATCTGCATAATCTCAGGAGGGTAATTCTGCCAAGAAATAAATACATATGTTGACCATTGTTTTGCTTTTTGGCACTTCATTCACACTAATTAACCTTCACCGACAAATCTCACTCATCATGCGACTATAGTTTGTTTGTCCCACTTTCATCCTATGTGAACCTGGCCATCCTAACCTAATCGATAAAGGTTAAGGAAAGTGTGTCTTTAAAAATCTCCTGCTATGTAAGATCATGGGCTTAGGGTCTGCTGCAGAAAGCAATACAGCAGCAATTACCAATGAAAACTACCTTTCAGTTCCCAACTAATAAGTAGAAGATGTTGGGAGAGAACTTTAAGTCAAATATATTTAACTATGTTAGGAAGAATATATTGTGCAGAGAAGAGCAACAAAGGTTCTGGTAATGATCTTCAAAGCGCTCCATGGCATAGGACCGGGTTACTTACGGGACCGTCTGCTGCCACCGAATGCCTCCCACCGACCCGTGCGCTCTCACAGGGAGGGACTCCTCAGGGTGCCGTCGGCCAGGCAGTGCCGACTGGCAACGCCCAGGGGAAGGGTCTTTTCTGTGGGGGCTCCCACCCTCTGGAACGAGCTTCCCTCAGGACTTCGTCAACTTCCTGACCTTCGGACCTTCCGCCGCAAGCTTAAGACACATCTATTCATTTGCGCAGGATTGGACTAGGGTTTTAAATTCTTTAAATGACTAAATTTTAGCTTTGGTTTTAAATTGGGTTTTATTATTTATATGTTATTTTAAACATTTGGCCTTTATAATAAGTTTTTTAGATGAATGTTTTATTTTGTATATTTGTGTGTTTTTATATGGCTGTACACTGCCCTGAGTCCTTAGGGAGATAGGGCGGTATAAAAGTACGAATAAATAAATAAATAAATAAATATGATTATGGGGCTGGAGGCTAAAACGTATGAAGAACAGTTGCAGGAAGTGGGTATGTCTAGTGAAAAGGAGGACCAGGGCAACGGGTCCTCCAATCTTCCAATATTTGAGGGGCTGCCACAAAGAAGAGGGGGTCAACCTATTCTCCAAAGCCTCTGAAGGCAGGGCAAGAAGCGAAGGATGGAAACTAATCAAGGAGAGAAGCAAACTAGGAGAAATTTCATGACAGTGTGAACAATCAACAATCAGTTTGCCTCTGGAAGTTGTGGTTGCTCCACAACTGGGCAGCCATTTATATAGAATAGTCTAGGGCGAAATTCAAAATTTTCCATACTGGTTTGGTGGGCGTGGCTTGGTGGGTGTGGCAGGGAAAGGATATTGCAAAATCTCCATTCCTACCTCACACTGGGACCAGCCAGAGGTGGTATTTGCCGGTTCTCCGAACTACTTAAAATTTCCACTACCGGTTCTCCAGAACCTATTAGTACCTGCTGGATTTCACTCCTGGTCTAGGGTGTCCTACTTGAGCAGGGAGTTGGACTAGACGACCTCCAAGGTCCCTTCCAACTCTGTTTTTCTGTTGTGTTGTTTTTATTTTATTTATTTATTTATTTATTCATACTTTTATACCGCCCTATCTCCCTAGGGACTCAGGGTGGTGTACAGCCATATAAAAAACACATAAATATACAAAGTAAAACATTAATCTAAAAAATTTATTAAATAGGCCAAATATTTAAAATAGACATATAAATAATAAAACGCGGTTAAAATTTAGTTTTAAAATTTTTTTAAATATTAATAAAGCCCCAAATTAAAATTTGACACTATTATGCCAGTCCCGCTTGAATAAATAGGTGTGTTTTGAGCTCACGACGGAAGGTCCGAAGATCAGGCACTTGACGTAAGCCAGGGGGAAGTTCGTTCCAGAGCGTCGGTGCCCCCACAGAGAAGGCCCTGTTCCTGGGGGCCGCCAGCCGACACTGTTTGGCGGACGGCACCCTGAGGAGACCCTCTCTGTGAGAGCGTATGGGTCGGTGGGAGGCATAAGGTAACAGCAGGCGGTCTCGTAAGTACCCGGGTCCTAAGCCATGGAGCGCTTTAAAGGTGGTAACCAAAATCTTGAAGCGCACCCGGAAAACCACAGGAAGCCAGTGCAGGCTACGGAGTAGTGGTGTTACGTGGGAGCCACGAGCGGCTCCCGTTACCACTCGCGCAGCTGCATTCTGGACTAACTGTAGCCTCCGGGTGCACCTCAAGGGCAGCCCCATGTAGAGAGCATTGCAGTAATCCAACCTAGATGTAACCAGAGCGTGAGTGACTGTGCATAAGGCAAGGAAGGGACGCAACTGGCGGACCAAGTGAACTTGGTAAAAGGCCCTCCTGGAGACGGCTGCCAGGTGTTCATCAAAAGACAGCCGTCCATCCAAGAGGACGCCCAAGTTGCGAACCACCTCCTTTGGGGCCACTAACTCGCCCCCAACAGTCAGCCGCGGATAAAGCTGACTGTATCGGGGTGCCGGCATCCACAGCCACTCCGTCTTGGAGGGATTGAGCTTGAGTCTGTTTCTCCCCATCCAGGGTTTTGTTTCCTTTATTTACAAACCTTTATTATAATTTAAACCATTTTCTTTGATATTTATTTCTCATTACTGAAAACTTTATGATAATTCATACATATAGTCCTTGCTTACTGACTGCCTTGTTTAGCAACTGTTCAAAGTCACAATGATGTAAAAAGCCATCCCTACAACCATTGCCAGGATCCTTTGGTCCCCTGGTCACCAGGCAGGTGCTTCCACAGGCAGAGTTAATGAGGAAAGCGAAGATCACGGTCGCTGCTGCTCACACGGCAGTCAAATGGCGAGGTGGCTCAGAAGCCTTTTGCCATCACATGATTTCTCACTTAGCTTAGAGATTAATCACAGCCTTTGTGGCCATGTGGCAATATCACAGCGTCATTTTATTTTGATACCTGATTTTTATTCTTAAAGCTAAACATTTCATAAGCTCCAGTTAAAAGGAATGGAAATTGCTGAAGTTTCTTTGAATTTCTGTAGCTTCTTATGAGCAGCCTGTGCCACTCTCCCAATTGTCTGCCTTGTTAGACCAAATTATTTTAATATATTGTAGCCTGCTTCTAATCTAAAATGTGCTAACAGCTCTGTAATCTTATAAGGAAGTGTAAAATATCAATCATTCAGTCACCCTGGGCTGCTGGAGATGGAGAATCCCACTCTGCTCTGGGTGAGAATCCCAAAGACAGACTCACTGCTGTCCAGAGGCTGCCCAAGGCTCGGCTTGGACTTTTACAGCCATTTTCTCCCTGGATTTCCTTCTGGGGGTCCATCAGGAGCCCTCCATTCCATCAAGGCCATTTGGGGAGCAAGTCCTGATGGCAGCGATTTAAAAAAAATATTTTTAAAAAATTGCTGACAGGATGCTGAAGTACTGAGCTACTAAAATCTTTTGTTGTTATTGATAATGCAGACTCTACACTAATTACCCAATTAGAATAAAAATATTCAAAAATATCAACTAATTTAACAAGAAAAATATATAAAATAGACACATCATAGCAGAAACACAGCTTCAGATCCTTTATCTTTGTCCTACAAAATCTTCCTCACTCAGGATGGACTTAGATTTTCATGGCTCCCCAGCTTGCCAGCTACTCTGTTTAACACAAAAGAAGTAATAAATGACAAAACTAACAACAGGAAAGCAGAAGGATGGTGACCAGGATTAATCTGTCAGCAATGGTTGGAGAAGGGCTGGCTGAGCCCTCCCAGCTGCCTGAACAGTCAGCAGGTCCAGCTTTCTAATCAAGCCATTTGTAACCCACCAACTAACATTCCACGCAAAGTGAACGTTATGAAAGAGAGAGAAAGGGGTTTGTCTGATACCCAGCTTGGCTGCAACTCAGCTGCAATCCTTTCCCGATCCATGCCTTCTACAAGATCTGAAGAATTCTTTACCAACGAAGACTGAAATCCAAAAAAGACATTTCAGAATCTGAAGTGAACTCAAGGAGGCACAGATTATACAAATTATAAAAACTGAGCTACTACCATATTTGGTAAAACTTTAAGTAGATATTAATGAATTAAAACATATTTTGTCACAGTGCAATAAGCACTTAAAACCATTCATATAAAAACAGTTTATAAACAAGCTTGAGGAGGATTCTCCAAAAATGAATGTGTTTTTTTTTAAAGTAAAACAAGCTAATAAAGAATCTTGGCATGACATAAAGTGTAATGCATCCACAGAGGGGGAGGCTGCTCTCCCCCTCTGCCTGCTGCACGGCAGCCAAGAGCAAGTGGGTTTTGTGGCCCCTCCATTAAGCACGGACCCTGGAAGAGCCACCCCCCCAATGCAGTCTGCCCAATTCTGCTGGCTTCTAAACCATTTCAGGATGTGCCCCCGGACCCATGTATTGTGTATCCCCTGCCCTCCTCTCCAACTATGTTCACTATTTGGCTTCCTTTTGGTTTTCTTTTTAGGCAAGGTGTGTGGTGGAAGGTTGTGCAGATTGCACAGAGTCGCAGGAGGGAGGAAGCAAGAGACAAGACATTTGTAGTCTGTGTGCAAGAAAGAGGGTGACGATGGCTCCTGCTTGGGGGTTCCCAGAATGTAAATTGTCTGCTTTAGTTTGGCAAGATTTCTGTCTATGGGTGAGGAACAATAAAGGAAACAGCTTAGAAGAATCGCAGTGATCTCTCTTGGTTTTGGAACCTGACATGCTGGCTCTTTTTCATTTGGCCTCTACTTCTATCAGGTCATCTTTGCTGAACTTTGTTGAAATCCAAACCAATCAATCAGTCAATCTCTGGTCTGGGCACCCTGTGCGGGACTTAAAAGAACTGCCTTCTCCTTCCTTGATGTTGCTCACTGTCACCTCTTGGACCACTGGCCAAATCCTTTCTATGAGGCTTAGCATCCAGTGTCAACCATCTTTCCCTTTCTATAAAGAAAATAAGAACAGCATCCGCCCAATTCTTATACAAACTGGGCAGCCGCTCCAGAAATAAATTATATTCAGCTCAGTGGTGAAATCCAATTTTTTTTACTACTGTTTCTGTGGGCGTGGCTTGGTGGGCGTGGTGTGGCTTGATGGGCGTGACAGGGGAAGGATACTGCAAAATCCCCATTCCCACTCCACTCCAGGGGAAGGATACTGCAAAATCCCCCACTCCCACCCCACTCTGGGGTCAGCCAGAGGTGATATTTGCCATTTCTCTGAACTACTACTGAAAATTTCCACTATCCGTTCTCCAGAACCTGTCAGAACCTGCTGGATTTCAACCCTGATTCAGCTACACCAGCATCTTGTTAGTTTTCAATATTTTCCCCATTATAAGTTTTATCTATGTTGGCTTATTTCTAGGTATTTGTTTTTAATCTATATGCTGCTCTGAGACAAGTGTGGAATTGAGTGGCATTATAAACCTAATAAATGAATGCTTATTAAATATTTAGATATGAGCCAGCAGTGTGCAGCAGCAGTAACCATTTAGATATGAGCCAGCAGTGTGCAGCAGCTGTTAAAAAAGCCAACACAGTTCTGGGCTGCATAAACAGAGGGATAGAATCAAGATCACGTGAAGTGTTAGTACCACTTTATAATGCCTTGGTAAGGCCACACTTGGAATATTGCATCCAGTTTTGGTCGCCACGATGTAAAAAAGATGTTGAGACTCTAGAAAGAGTGCAGAGAAGAGCAACAAAGATGATTAGGGGACTGGAGGCTAAAACATATGAAGAACGGTTGCAGGAACTGGGTATGTCTAGTTTAACAAAAAGAAGGACTAGGGGAGACATGATAGCTGTGTTCCAATATCTCAGGGGCTGCCACAAAGAAGAGGGAGTCGGGCTGTTCTCCAAAGCACCTGAGGGTAGAACAAGAAGCAATGGGTGGAAACTGATCAAAGAAAGAAGCAACTTAGAACTAAGGAGAAATTTCCTGACAGTTAGAACAATTAATAAGTGGAACGACTTGCCTTCAGAAGTTGTGAATGCTCCAACACTGGAAATTTTTAAGAAAATGTTGGATAACCATCTGACTGAGATGGTGTAGGGTTTCCTGCCTGGGCAGGGGGTTGGACTAGAAGGCCTCCAAGGTCCCTTCCAACTCTGTTGTTATGTTATGTTATGTTATGTTATGTTATGTTATGTTATGTTATGTTATGTTATGTTATGTTATGTTATGTTATGTTATGTTATGTTATGTTATGTTATGTTATGTTATGTTATGTTATGTTATGTTATGTTATGTTAAATATGCTGCAGATATCAGCAGCTTACAGGAGTGATCATGGACATCTTTTTCTGAGTTAAATGGACATTTCATCACTCCAACAAAACCCATTGTGACTTAATTTTCCCAAGGTGCATTGGAAAGAGTTGGCCAGCTGCCCAGAAGAGAGGAATATCTCAGCAAAACTCACAAAATGAAGGCCACAGTCAGGCTCCCCCCACCCCCCCAGCTTCACCCTCATTCTTTTCCTATCAGGGAGATCACATTCTCCTTTTTTCATAGGGGGTGCATTAAACACACACACACACCGGCTCTCTCCTGCTCAATCAAGACGTATTTAAGAAGAACTGGAAGTGGCAAAAGTAGGAAGGACAATGTCGCTAGGCTATTTTCAAACTATTCCCAAACTGATCTCTCTTAGAGTTACTTATCGGGGAGTAAAGTATTTTGCAAATCCCAAAAAACTTACTCCATAGAGGAGCCATCCGTATTCATTATTATTCACCCCAATTAAATATGGGATGGCATGAAGCTCCTGGGAGACCAATAATTCCTCTGGTGCTTTTAGAATGAATTCTCCATCAACGACTGCAGGGATAAGGTGAAGTTCCTGGGGGGGAAAAGTTACAATAGTGCAAAACTAGAAAGGTACAGAAATGTTCCCTTTGAGGCTCAACAAAAATTAAGAAAATTTAAACTTCTGCAATCTCTGAGGGAGATAGCCAGTTAAGAAATAGGAAAAATCAATCAATCAATCAACCAACGTCTGCCTGCCTGCCTGCCTCTGTACAGGTTAAAACTATCTGGCCAAAAGCTAGAGTTGTGAACTGAGCACACAGACCCATCCCAGGTATCATGTTGCTTATGAGCTCTGCATCTCTCCTGCTCTCTCAAGGGATCATGATTTCATCCCTCTGATGGTTGCTTGACTTCATTAAGGGGATGGGGGGGAGGCAGACATGTGGAACAAGCTGATCTTCTAGGACCCAAAACTCGTCTTAAAAGAAAGGGTGCTTCTTTCTTCAGCTCTCCAGCAACAGCCAGTTCCAGCCTGTTTCTCAAGGCCAACCTGTTATCACTATCCCACCTCGGAGTTCTCATAACACCTTTGCGGCATCGTATTTGCTACTGGTGGACATGAGGCTCTGAATGGGGGTTGAACAGGAGAAATTAGCTTAATGCTTTGTGTGGGAATCTTCAGACTTCGCCTGACTTCTCTGCAATCTGCAAACTTCTCTCAGTAAAAGCTCCTTTTGAAATACCATCTGTTTCAAAAGTCTTGCATTCCTGAGAAGATAGCTGAGGCAGGGCCTTACATTTGCACTCAATGATCTTGATGGCTGCTTTCTATTTGTTAGATTCTGACTTTTAGTGGATGAACATCCTGTCAGTAGAACGGAGAATTGTACACCTTCCATTTCTTACCGGAAGCAACCTGGAAATCAGTGAATTTAGTTCTCCTTCAGTCTTGTTCCGTAAGCAGAGCAGCATGGCAGGACTGGTAGTCTCACAGTTGGCAGCAGATGCCACTTTCTTCAAGGTGGAAGAAATATGCAATTTAAATGAGGTACAATTTATATTTATCAAACAGGGATACAAGGCTATGGTCCTGCTTGCAGAATTTAATCCTGATTTTGCCTTTTCTGAACTTCCACATGCAGTAGCTTGGACTTCCTACAAAAGCAGGACCTGACCGCCTTGACTCTCTACAAGGAGGGCACACCTGGGGAAGTGACAACACCCCCCCTCCCATATGTACCCATAGAGCTGCCCCAGGTGCCTGTAATCACTGGTGGGTCTCATGTGAGCAGGATATGTCTCTCTGCTTCTAGGGATGTGGGGGAGAGGCTGAGTACCTGGCAGCTGGGCAGCAATTAAAATGCAGGAGATTTATAGGCACAGGCTTTGCGGGTGTGGTCGGGATTTGTCCTTTCCTACCGCTTTTAGACCAATTTACTTTATTTATTTATTTATTTATTTATTTATTTAATTTTATTTTATTTTGTCACAACAGTATATATAAGCATAAGCATGAAATAACTATAAGCATGTATATATAAGCATAAGTATGTCATAACTATATTAATTGGATATAATGAAAGGAAACAATAGGACAGGAACGATAGGCACGCTTGTGCTCTTATGCACAATACTTATACTTCTAGAACCCAAATCATTTTGATGGCTATCTGAAATATGCCTGATCTGTTCTCTCTTTCCCAGTTTTAACAGATCCATGGCTCGCTTTTATTTACAGTAAAAAGCCAGGTACCAGCGTGCAGTTCTCAGACAATGGTTACTTACTTGAGCAAGGACTTCTGGACGCTGGATGAAGAAGCCAGGCAGCTGGACAGTTCCACTCTCAGAGATCGCTCTGTGAAACAAACCCTTGGACAAGGGAGATAAAATCTACCCGCACAGACAGTCAGAAAAGAACATAATATTCCATCACCTTTTGAAAGGATCTTAATAATAATATATCAAACTTCTCTTGAACAAGGAACTCATCTCTGGAGCTGTAGTGCCAATGGAATTGGGCATGGAAGCCTGTGAGGTTGTGTGCTTTTTAAAAATGCTGTTATTATCCAGAGTAAAGCCAGTTAAAGGAGGTAGAGAAGTTTTCCTAAACTTTAATCCTGAGGTTTGACCAAAGTTGCTTAGATAAAATGAGGCACACCACAAGAGTCTTGTCATTCAAGAACATTTCAATATCTGCTTCAATTTTGAGATTTTTGAAAAAGTGGTTGAGATTTTTGAAAAAGTGGAAAAAGTTTGCCAAGACCACCAATTCAGTTTCTGGGTTGCTGCCAGCAGATCAGAAACCTTATACCCTCCCCAGAGTTCTGCAGCCAGAGTTTTTTGAAAATATTTACCTCACATCCTAGACATAAACTGTTTCAATTCCTACCCCCGAAATGACACTAAAGAGCACTGCACACCAGAATAACTAGACATAAGAACAGTTTTTTCCCGAAGGCCGTCACTCTGCTAAACAAATAATTCCCTCAATATTTTCAAAAACTATTTACTAAATCTGCACTACTATTAATCTTCTCATTGTTCCCATCACCAATCTCTTTCCATTTATGACTGTATGACTGTAACTTTGTTGCTGGTAATCCTTATGATTTATACTGATATTGATTGTTCCTGATTGCTTATTTGTACCCTATGCTTATCATTAAGTGTTGTATCATTAAGTGTTAAATTGTACCCTATGACCATCATTTGTGTTGTAAATGTTGTACCTTGATGAAGGTATATTTTCTTTTATGTACACTGAGAGCATATGCACCAAGACAAATTCCTTGTGTGTCCAATCACATTTGGCCAATAAAAAAAAAATCTATTCTAAATTCTATTCTCTGATGGTTCTAATTTGCACAATGGGCTTAATCAACGAAGAAGCAGCGGCATCCTCAACATCCTAAGCTTGTTTAGTTTTAACCCTGCTTAGGGTTTTTGGGGTTTAGCCAGAACACGGAGTTCTGCGTCCTGCAGGAGTCAGGCTAGTTTCCCACTCAAGTCATTTATCTTGTGCAAACCCAGCCAGTTATGAAGCAATCCTGAGTACAGGAACTTATTGGTGTTTATTCATTCATGTACTAGAACCCATCTCATAGGGTTGAGGCATAAATAAGTAAAACTGGCAAAATTTTAAAATCAACTTAATAGAACAGAATAACAGAGTTGGAAGGACCTTCTGAGATCTTCTAGTCCAACCCCCTGCACAAGCAGGACATCCTGCACCATTCTGGACAAATGGCTGTCCAGTCTCTTCTTAAAATTCTCCAGTGATGGAGCACCCACAACATCTGAAGGCAAGTTGTTCCACTGATTAATTGTCCCCACTGTCAGAAAAATTATCCTTAGCTCCAGGTTGGATCTTTCTTTAATAATCTTCTACCCGTCACTTCTTGTACTGCTTTGGAGAACAGGTTGACTCCCTGGTCTTTGTGGCAGCCTCTCCAATTTTGGACTGATAGCCTGTCTCCCCTGGTCCTCCCTTTCACTAGACCAGCCATGCCCAATTCCTGCAACTGATCTTCATACGTTTTAGCCTCCAGCCCCCTAATCATCAAGGAGGCTCTTTTCTGCACTCTCTCCAGAGTCTCAACATCTTTTTTATAATAGGGTGACCACAACTGGATGCAGTATTGCAAGAGTGGTCTTATTAAGGCTTTATTAAATGGCACTAATACTTCATGAGATCTTGATTCTCTTCCTCTGTTAATGCAGCCTAGGATTGCATTGGCTTTTTTGGCTACTGCCTCACACTGTTGGCTCATATTTAAGTGATTGTCTACTAGGATTCCAAGATCCCTCTCACAGTTACTGCTAATGAGCCAGATTTCAACTAACTTGCACCTTTATTATTAATCTGATTATTACTAAAAATAATCTGTATCTGTACAGATTATTGATTTAAACAGAAAGCATCAGAGGCAGACCTTACCCAAGAGATACAAAAAGCTTTAAAGCCAGGAGCAAAGGAAGCTGGAAAAGGAGAGATCAAGCAGTGAAGGACACAAGAAAATTAAACAGAAGCAGAGCTTCTGATGAGATAAGGATATCTGGAGGGTAATCTCTTATTGGATCTGTAACCCCCCTCCCCAAGTTGCAAAAAGTTTTCAAACTAACTCTGAATGTCCATGGCCCAAAACAAGGGATTGAATGGGATGTGCTCTGTCAAACATCTTTCAGCTACTTTGACATCACGTACTCACCTGAGCCCCTACGCTGAATCCTCCGGCAGACTCTCCAAAGATAGTCACGCAGGAGGGGTCTCCTCCGAAAGCCTCAATGTTTTCCTGAACCCATTGGAGGGCTGCTACTTGGTCCAGGAGCCCCCAGTTTCCCGGGGCTTCTTGGGAGCCAGTGCTGAAAGAAGAACAGCTCAGAGTAGGCAGTCAAGAAAAGGATCCTTTTTTGTTCTGGGCATTTCTTAACCAGTTATAATATTGAGGAAGAGATGGAGCGGGAACCCCTCTTAATGCCTAATTGAATTATTAGTACTATAATAAATGTTTATTCATTAAACATGAAACTCAGTCAACTGAACATTTAAAGATATTATGATTATTGTTGTTCTTGTTATTTTATTGATTTAATCTTCAATTTGATTCGCATTTGGGACTGGTTAAAAACTTAACAATCTAAGTCCTAACCAAGGGCCTAAGAGTTGTTAAGGTAACGTCTGAGTATATTGGTAGTTCTGAGTAAGGCGGTTTTTTTGCAAAGTGAGGATATTCGAGTCTGAGAAGTTCAGAATTTCCACGTATCCAGGCAGCCCTTTGGGTGTTGCTCCAAGGGCTCCTATTACTATTGGTACAACCATCGGTTTCTTCCTCCACAATCGCTCAACTTCAATTTGCAGATCGTGGTATTTTGTTAGTGCTGCTGCTGCTGCTGCTGCTGTTGTTATTATTATTTTCTGGATGAATGATCTAGAGGAGCAACGTCAGCAGGCATCTCTGCTTGCTTGCCAGCTTGCTGCCAGCTGCCATGGAAATTGGGTGTGTGTGTGTGAGCCGTGAGCACTTGGGGGGGAAGCGTGCAGGTGGAGACAGTAGAAATTTTTTGTAAAGCTTTGCAACTGCCAGCCTGGACTTTGCTTGTCATCTTCAAGGCCAATTCTTCTAGCTTCGGCATGCAGAAGGGAGTAACAATGGAGCAGAATCAGAGCCTTTCCCAAAATATCTTCTGGCCAATGACTGAACTCTGGTTGCCTGGCTACGGGGGTGGGGTGGGATTCTAGGTTTATTTCGATTTGATGCTTTGCACGTTCTTGCTTCAGATCTTGCCTGACTTAGCTGTATTCACTTCTATCCTAGTAAAAGTACATTTTCTCTATCCTGTAGAGCCAAGGGCTTTTCTTTCCCAGGAACTGGGTAGAGGCAGCCCTGACCTTTTCTAACGTATTTTATTAAAAGGTATGAAATACCATGAACAGTAAAAAAGCTCAAGCTTTTCAATCAAACATGTTAATTGAAAATAGGCTACCAGAATTTCTGAATGTTGAGGAACCTTTTCTACAGAAACACCGTGAATGCCTTCAGAACAGAAAGCGACCTTCCCCTTTTCTTCCTCCTGCCTGCCTGCAGCTTATCCTGTTCCAAAATGTGCTCCTCATTCTATCCTACCTGCTTTCCCTTCTGGAAGTGGATTCCTGCCTGTTAGATTCTCCATTTCCCCCTCCCTCTTTTCTGTTCACAGTGCTCGTCTATGCAAACCATTCCTGGGGTTTGTTTTTTTCAATTTTCACATTTTTCTTTTATTTATATAGATTTCAGCTCCTCTCTTCAAATCACGACCAGGATGACTTAAATAAGAATGTCTAAAATATTAGAGAGAGACCACAAAATCATTCATTCATGCAGTAAATTTCATTTCATATAGTAAATCCACAATGATATGAAAAATGCATCAAAATAAAACAGGTAAAAATGGGGTCTGCAAATGCTCTAAGTTCCACATAGCTGTTTTCCAAGCTCCAAGCCGCCACTCTGCTATTGGCAGTTTTCAAGTAAGTTCCCAAGTGCCAATCATGGGACGTTTTCTGAAAGCTGCCTTTGTTATACGTAGATTAATGGCGGAATAGATGGCTGCTTTAGAATTGCTTATAGGAGCTTTATTCTGCAGGCATTTGCAAACCATAAAAGTCAGCTAAGCTGCCTGGGCCCAAGTACAGGAAATGGGCTGACCGGATGCAATTTGGGATGTTTTCTTAGGTCTTACAACTTATTTTACCTGAGGAATCCAAGAATCCCTAGCCGGTACTGAACCACGACCACCACCACATTTCCATAAGCGGACAAGGCGGATCCATCGTAGAGCGAAGCCCCGCCAATGACCAGGCCACCTCCATGAAGCCAAACCATCACCTAGAAAATAGAGCAGAAAATTGACCATCACTGAAGTGATTGATCTGGCAAAATTTTAATTGTTTTATCTCTGTGCAAACATTCAATTGATTAATGGGTTAATAGGGAGGGTCTCCTCAGGGTGCCGTCGGTCAGACAATGCCGGCTGGCGACCCCCAGGGGGAGGGCCTTCTCCGTGGGGGGCCCTGCCCTCTGGAACGAGCTGCCTCCAGGGATAAGTCAACTCCCTGACCTCCGGACCTTCCGACACGAGCTGAAGACATTTTTGTTCCATTGCGCAGGGCTGGCCTAATAGTTTTAATGGGGGTTTTCTATTAGAGTTGTTAGTTCTTCTTAGTCAAATAAATAAAAATTTAACTAGAAGTCTATGTTTAATGGGAATAACAGAATAAGATCGTTGGAAGGGAGCCAGACATGGCCTGTGAACTGTAAGAGCTCTGATCAATCCCACCTGGGTTTGCCTAACCAGCAGAGCAAGGTGTGGAGAAACCTCCGTTCCCTTCTCTTCTCTTTTCCTCCCTTCCCTAAGAAACAGGAAAAGAATTCTGTCTTGAAGAAATGAAAAATGTGGGTTCTGCTCTGATAAATCTTGCCATCACCAATCTCTTTCCACTTATGACTTTATGACTATAACTTGTTGCTGGCAATCCTTATGATTTATATTGCTATATTGATCATCAATTGTGTTGTAAATGTTGTACCTTGATGAACGTATCTTTTCTTTTATGTACACTGAGAGCATATGCACCAAGACAAATTCCTTGTGTGTCCAATCACACTTGGCCAATAAAATTCTATTCTATTCTATTCTATTCTACATGTATATAATACCGCCCTGAGTCCTTCGGGAGATAGGGCGGTATATAAATTTGAATAAATAAATAAATAAATACAAAAGGGGCAATTGTGGAAAAATTGTAACAAATCAGATTCTCCCCTTAACTTTATTCTTCATACTGCTCCTTTTAAATAGTAACGCAGACTTTTCCAACTCAGCAGCCCTCTGCTTCACTTAAACGTGACTGAACAATTCCATTAACAATAGCTGCTGGCGAATCACAGGATTTCAGATTCAAAGAGGGGGTAACATTGCAGAAACTTCCAGCAAATAGAAAGGAGGAGGTATCTGCTTTTATATTAACAACCAATGGCATAAAAACGTCGCTACACTAAAGAAATTTTGTGATGTGGACTTAGAAATACTGCTATTTAATTGCATCTCCTACTACAGCCCCCCTCTCTCTGGAGAGTTTTCTTCATTCACCTTGGCTGGGCTCTACATAACAAGCTGGCATAAACAAGGCATTGCAAACCTTAAGTGGCCAAATCCAGTGGGCTGAACAGAGATATCCAGACTCCCTACTCATTGTATCAGGTGATTTCAGCAGTGCTCACCTAAGCCAGGAGCTGCCAAGATGCACTCAGCCTGTTAGCTGCCTCACCAGACACACAAATGTTTTAGACCAGCAGTCACCAACTGGTGGTCCGCGAGAAAATTTTGGTGGTCCGCAGAAAAATTATTTGCATTTTTTATATTTATATTATATTTAAATCAGGGGTCCTCAAACTACAGCCCCTGGGACAGATACGTGCAATGAACATTTGTGTTGCTGCAGAGAATCTCCCCCTTTGGGGTCTTTTTGTGTGGGTTGGAGGGGGGCGGAAATTCTGACTTGAGGTCTGCTTCAGCCTCCTGGCTTTGGCGAAGGCTGCAGGGAAGTGCCATTGGTAGCAAAGAGCCGGAAGGCCTTGTTCCAGTGGGACTGCATCATGGCCTGGAACTGGCTGACCATCTCAGCCCGCTGAGCCTCCAGGTGCCGGTACCTGGCCTTGCTTGGAAAGCCTATGTTCCTAGTCCTCAGTGAGGTTCTTCTGATGAGCCTCTTTCTTGGCCAGATCCAATTTTAACTGAGCTCTTTTGCCAAATCTTTCACTCCAACAACTGCTTCCTGTTGGGGCATTAAGGATCCCAGGCGGGCAGGTGAGGAGTGGCTGGGAGGAGAGGGGTGAGTAGAGGCTGGCGAGCCGCCCCTTGACATGAGTGACATCGAGTTGGCCATGCCCACCCAGTCACATGACCACCTAGCCGAGCCACCCAGCCAGTCATTAGGCAGATCATATTAGTGGTCCGCAGGATTTTAAAATATGAATTTAGCGGTCCTTGAGGTCCGAAAGGTCGGGGACCCCTGTTTTAGACCATTGCTGCTCAATATGATGCCTCTCGCTCCCTACCAAGAGCAGCTGTGGGCCACTCCGATCATTGCATGGTTCACCTTGTACCTGTTTACAGGCAAAGAATTAAAATCACAAAACAGTTGAAACAGTGAAATCTTGGATTTATTATTTTATTTATTTATTTAATCAAATTTGTATACTGCCCTATCTCCCGAGGGACTCAGGGCGGTTCACAGGCCAATAAAAACATATAAATACAAATTAAGATCACAATTAAAAACCTTATTCTAAAGCCAAATTAATTAAAAATGATATAAATACTAAAACCAATTAAAATCAATATAAATTTAAAACCTAGTCCAGTCCTGCGCAAATGAATAAATATGTTTTAAGCTCGCGGCGGAAGGTTCGGAGGTCCGGAAGTTGACGAAGTCCTGGGGGGAGTTCGTTCCAGAAGATGGGAGCCCCCAGAGAGAAGGCCCTTCCCCTGGGTGTCGCCAGACGACACTGCCTAGCTGACGGCACCCTGAGGAGTCCCTCTCTGTGAGAGTGCACGGGTCGGTGAGAGGTATTCGGTAGCAGCAGGCAAATTAAACAGGAAAATTAAAGCTACAGGCTTGCCTCGGCTGCACAGACTGGAACATTTTTGAAGTTGCCTCAGCAAATTTGGATGAACTCATTGACACCGTGACATCCCACCTTAGCTTTTAGGAGGACTTGTGTGTGCAGACCAAAACTTTATGGAACTACGTAATAATAACCTTGGTTCAAAGCTAAGCTCAAGTGTCAACGCTGTGACAAAGTCTACAGGAAAGGAGATAGAATGTTGTGCAAACAGACTAGGAATGTATTAACAAGGGAGATCAGGGCAACGAGAAGCTCCTCTGAAAAGCTGAGGAATCAGTTCTCCACAAATGAACCGCAAGTATGGAAAAGCCTGAAAAATATCACTGGCTGCAGCAGACCGACCTCCCTCCCTCGCAGAAGAGAATTGGCAACTGGCAAATGACCTGAATGTGTTTGAGAGGTACTGCAGGTTTGAGAGGAGACCACTGTCAACTATCGCTACCTTCTCCACCTCAGATACCCCAACAACAGCTAAGTCTCCTACACCCAACTCCATCCCTCCGAGCCCCCCATCTCTGGTGTAACACAGAAAACGATGTGTGAGATCTGTTTCACAGACAAAAAGGTGTAAAGCACCAGGGCAGGGCAGGGTAATTCCCTCTCCCTTGAAAGTCTGTGCTGACTAATTTGGATTTCACCACTGCCCTATGACTATGTAGGACAGACAGGAAGCTAACCACCAGATTGCAAGAACACAAGCGAGGGGTCAAGACGAGGAGACACGAACTCATTGGTAGCCTCACACTGCAATGAACAAGGTCACACATTCAATTTTGCAGCTACTAAGATTGTTGGACCAGCAGGCACAAAAACAGCCAGTGAAATGATTGAAGCCTGAGAAACAAGCCCCTCATCAGTCAACAGGAGTGCCAATTTACTACCAGCCTGTCAAGTACTTAAAAGGCAAGGGCTGGGCAGCACAAGCAAATGACTGTTAATGATTTAAACCCCAGCCATCAACACACCCCAATCATTATCTAAAAAGCCGCATACAACAGGCACTAAGAATACTACACAGAGAAAAGCTGTTGTGTCTTGCCCGCCCTCAGAGCAGCCGGGGCCTTCTTATCTGCTCCCGAACACGGAGGAATGTATGCCTCCCGGCCCCAGTCCTGGCTCCATGCCCAGACAAACTGCAGAAGAAGGAGCACCTCCCGGCCCAGCCCTGACTCCATGCCCAGGCAAACGGAGCAGCTAGACCCCTCCCCCTCCTCCACAGCATGTGAGCCTGAGAAGGGTTTATTTCCAACAGCTGATTGGAGTGACCCTCGCATCAGAAGATTGGATAGGCGGAGGCAACAGAAGGAAGGGAGGGGCAGGCCTTAATGAATGCTGAGTCATGGAGCCACACCCCATGGCCTATATAAAGGATCTGCTTTCTGGCAGTCTCTGAGTCAGGCAAAGTCGAACTTATCTTGCTGAAGTCACTTACTGGTCTTCTGCCTGCTCTGAGGACTTTGCTAGGACTTTGGGCAGAGCTGCAGAGGCAAGCCTGATTCGGATTTCCCTGACCCGGCCGTCAGCGGAGGAATGGGACACGACAAAAGCACACAATCTGTTAGAGAGAAGTTCCCTGAAGATGGGCTCCAGCACAAGTCTGAAAGCTCGGAAGAAAAAAATCTCTGATTCCAGCGACCAACTTAGATTGAATCTTCCGATTTAGTTGGGGTTAGATGCTTCAAGGAATGTGTGGCATGCAAGAAAAGCTAAGAGAAAGAGACAGAAAGGAAACTGATTTACAATTTTACCTACAGGCAATTTAGCCTCCATGTCTGGGGTGAAAATGTTCAGGTAGAGACAATCTTCAGACACCGTCAGGTTGGGCAGCGTTATATTCATGATCTCCTTTAAAGCATCCAGCCATCCCAGGTCTTGGAGGCACCTTGAGCACAATACAAAAATATGCCTGTCGGCATCAGGAGCCCTTTGGGGATCTCAAGGGTCAACCTGGCAAAGGGAGTCTGGCAGGCAATTGTCACCCTCCACCCCCCCCAGCAGCACTTCTGAGGGGGGAGCACTTTGCTGGCAAGAAGCAGGCATCTCTGCAGGTGGGCCAGTGTCTCCACAATATTACCCACTCCCTGAGGCTCTGGTGCTACTCCCAGTGACTGAACTGGAAAAGCTGGTTCTGGATGGCAGCCCCCACCCCAGTCAGGCAATTGCTCAACTTCATAGCTCTGCCATTCTTTCCATCCCAAGCCATTTAAGGCTTGGCTCCCCGCTCCCCCCCATCACTTTTTTTTTTTTTGAGACCCTTCCAGCCCATTTTTTTTTTATTGAAAAAGTTTAAAAAAAAACAAAGACATTTTCCCCCCCTTTTTCCCCCCTCCTCCCAGAAAACCCCTTCCCCTCCTCCCCGGCTTCCCGGTCAATCACAAGGTATTGTTATACATACACCAAACATAGAATAAAATTTTCCCTTCCAATCCAATTAACCTCATCCAAAGCTTTTCATCTCCCAACCCCCTCCCCATTACATAAAATAACTTTCTAATTATTCAAAGGCAATCTGATATTTCTTGATCTGATATCTGTTTTGTAGATAATCAATCCATTTTTTCCATTCAATTAAATATCTTTCCTGCGTATTGTCTTACCTTCCAGCCCATTTTTGAGATGCAGAGGAATGCATTTACGCCCAAAAGAGCAGAGGCCACTGCCTGCCTGGATGGTATCTCAGCGTGAACCATCAATAATGCAATACATCCCTCGTAAGACATCAAGGGCCTGACCGCTGTAGAAGGCTTGGCTGGCTTTCTTGAGCACCAGTAGAACTAGAGCAGCTACTGCATACTTCTTTTTACATGTTGTCATCACAGTGGTTTTTCCATTCAGTGTGCAGTATTTGAAATACACTATGATTATTTTTTTTTTACAAACTTGTCAGGGATAGATTAACTTTGATGGAAATGTCAAAAGAGACAGACTTGGGTGTTCCACCCTCTTTTCCCACCTGCCCAGCAACTTGTCTTTTGCTGCTCTTGTGAATTAAAGGTTGGGTCATGCATAGGATTGCTTTCTCTCCTCACCATTGGCATCCAGCCAGGCACAACTTTCTTCTCCGGTGGTCTCAGGATGTCCATCTCATCCCACCCATCCCTGGAGCAGTTTAAAGTCATCCTTCCTTGTCTCAAGGATGAAGTCACATTTTCTGGCGAAAGCAACAATTTGGTGTGGTACAATTTGATGTAGTTTTACTGGATCAAAGGTTGGTGGGTCACATTTGAACATGCCAATGAGGAGGAACTAGTACACAAAGCTTCCTCCAGCGCCTTCTTTTTGAAAGCTTTGTGCAGCCAATGATTATTTTTAAGCAAGGTGGCTGGGAAAAATCTCAGCTTACCTTATGCTTTATTGCACTCAGAGTTTTATATTGTGGTGACTGCATCCAGTTTTGGTCACCACATTATAAAAAAGATGTTGAAACTCTGGAAAGGGTGCAGGGAAGAACAGCAAAAATGATTAGTGGAGTGGAAGCTAAAACATACAAAGAACGGTTGCAAGAATTGAGTATGTGTAGTCTAGTGAAAAGAAGGATTAGGGGTGACATGATAGCAGTGTTCCAGTATTTGAGGGGCTGCCACAAGGGATGGGGAAATCAACCTGTTTTTCAAAGCACCAGAAGGCAGGACAAGAAGCAATGGATGGAAACTAATCAAGGAGAGAAGTAACCTAGAAGCAAGAAGAATTTTCCTGACAGTGAGAACAATGAACCAGTGGATGGCTTCCCTCCCATCACTGGAGCTTTTAAAGAAGAGACCAGACAGCCATTTGTCTAGAATAGTAGAGTCTCCTGCTTGTAGAAGGGTTGGACTAAAAGACCTCCAAGGTCCCTTCCAACTCTTATTATTCTGCTATTCTGTTATTCAATTGAGACACTCTTACAAACAGATGTTTTTTGAAATATGCATGTTCTGTTTTTCCATTGCTTCAGCTCCAGATGCTCCAGACTTGCACATCCCGTTTCTCACCTTGGAGAAAGGCCTGCCTCAGAGCCTGGGGAAGTTGAAGGAGAAATAGAGGGATGGACTTCATCCTTCAGTGGCATCCTCTCTCCATCCTTGGAGGAGAAACTGAATTACACGTTTCCCCCTTGTTTTTGATTAAACATAAAGGGAAAACTTGGAGAAAGAATAAGAGTAAATTACGAGTGAATAATGAAGTGTCATGGAGGTTGTATCTTTCCAATGTCTCATTGTAAATAACTGAATGTATTATCTTGTGGAAGATAATACACTTAAAACTGAGAGGAACATAACTGATCCGGGGACATTTCCATCATGGATTGCCACAATGATGTACATCATATACCCCTGATATGCCCACTGGGCTCAGCACAGTCCTAATAACTTAAATTAGTTTAAAACATTCTTGTTAAAATATGAAATGCAGTGCAATCTATCTGAAGTAAAGTTAAAGCAATTCTGATTGATTTCACCATTCAAGCATTGAAGGAAGACCTTACAGTGGGGGGTGGGATGTGGCGTCTCTCACGTGGCTCCAGGGTTCAGCTGGTTGTGGTGGGGAAAATCTCAAGGATCCAGTTGGGGGTTTGGCAAATGGGATCCCAAGAAAGCTCTTCACAGGCTCATCCATGCCCTCCACGTCAGCCAGTTTGCCTCTTAGACGTCCATATTTGGTAATCACTTCCAGGTGGTCCTGTCTTTCACCTAAAAATTCAAGCCTAGATATAAGGACAACAAGCAATAGACACCAATGGATGACCTTCCTAGTTCCTTCTGTGTTCTAATTTGCTCAGCAATAAGCTGAGCAGCAAGAGCAAAAGTGACTTCCCCTCTCACCATCATTTTACTACGGCTATTGCCACGAGGGCTTCTACCTCTAGCCTTCTTTTCCTCCAGACTGGAGAACTGTTGGTGGCCAGGGGCTGCCCTTCATGTGGGGATAGCCTGGGAGATGAAGTGGAGATGCAAGCTAGCAAGGCAGACGGGAATAGGCACTTCCTCCAGGATGGCTTTTTGCTGCTGGGGTTTCTTAGTTTTCAAATGTGTAACATCTCCTCCATGGCTAAATCTCCAAAGCACCTGAAGCAAGATGTAATGGGTGGTAACTAATCAAGGAGAGAAGCAACCTAGAATTAAGGAGAAATTTCCTGACAGTTAGAACAATTAATCGGTAGAACATCTTGCCTTCAGAAGTTGTGGGTGCTCCATCGCTGGAGGTTTTCAGGAAGAGCTTGGACAACCATTTGTCTGAGATGGTAGAGGGTTTCCTGCTTGAACAGGGGGTTGGACTAGAAGAGACCCCCAAGGTCTCTTCCAACTCTGTTATTCTGTTAAAGAGGCTCAAGCAACGGTTTGATCATCTGTTCTGCCAGACATTCATCAATGACATCTTGAAATGGCAAATGTGTCTACAAGCCATCCACTGTGGCTTTGTGGCTCTGTAGCTATATCACTTCAAACAAGGGTAACATGGTGCAATTTTATTTATTTCCTTTGTGTGGGGGAAGAACTTTCAGCTGGAATCAAATCCAAAGTCACACCATTTTGTATCATAATGCCCAGCCAGGTGCACCCAGACACTCACAAGGATGAGTGGGGCAGAAGTCTGCCAGATCACTCCCCTGAATCTTGCCCCAAGGTAATCTGGGGCAGGGTGGATATAAACAGCCATTTGACAGCCAGCCCCCATTGCATTTGTCCTTCTCAAAGTGACCATCTAAGCAGTTGTGACAGTTTTCTAAACTTCATTTTGTTATTCTCAATACTCGTTTTTGAAACTCTTCAATATCTTCATTAATGACTCAGATGAGGGAATAGAAGGGGAACTCGTCAAATTTGCAGATGACACTAAGCTGGCAGGAATAGCCAACACCCCAGAAGACAAGTCAGGATCCAAAAAGACCTTGACAGACTTGAACAATGGGCCCTATGCAACATCATTAAATTTAATGTGGAGAAAAGAAAGGTTTTACACTGAGGCAGGAAAAGCCAAAGGTGCAAGTATAGATTACGCAAAACTCAACTCAAAAACAGTAACTGTGAGAGGGACCTTGGTATCCTAGTGGGCGATCGCTTAAATATGAGTCAGCAGTGTGTGGCAGTAGCCAAAAAAGCTAATACGATCCTTGGTTGCATAAACAGAGGCATAGAATTAATATTACATGTGAAATATTAGTACTGCTTTATAAATCCTTAGTTAGGCCACACCTGGAAATCTGCATCCAGTTTTGGTCAGCACATTACAAAAAAGATGCTGAGACTTTGGGAAAAGTGCAAAGAAGAGCAACTAAGATGATTAAGGGCCTGGAGATAAAAACATGAAGAATAGTTGCAGGATTTGGGTTTGGCTAGTCTAGAGAAAAGAAGGACTAGGAGTGACCTGATAGCAGTATTCCAGTATTTGAGAGGCTGCCACAAAATGAGACGGGGGTCAACTTATTTTCCAAAGCACCAAAGAAAGACAAAAAACAATGGATAGAAACTAATCAAGGAGAAAAGCAACCTGGAATTAATTAATTAATTAATTAATTAATTAATTTATTTATTTATTAAATTTTTATATTGCCCTTCTCCCGAAGGACTCAGGGCGGTGTACAGCCAAAAAGATAAAAAAACAGTATATATACAATTAAAACAGAAATTTAAAACAAAGCATATTAGAAAAAAAGGGCGACATTAAAAATTTAAAAAATTAAAAAATTAAAAAATTAAAAAACCCTAACACAATAAAACCCCAATTAAAATTAATAAAAACTATTAAGCCAGTCCCGCTTGAATAAATAAGTATGTTTTTAGCTCACGGCGAAAGGTCCGAAGATCAGGCACTTGGCGTAGGCCAGGGGGAAGCTCGTTCCAGAGCGTAGGAGCCCCCACAGAGAAGGACCTTCCCCTGGGGGCCGCCAGCCGACATTGTTTGGCGGACGGCACCCTGAGAAGACCCTCTCTGTGAGAGCGTACGGGTCGGTGGGAGGCATAAGGTAACAGCAGGCGGTCCCGTAAGTACCCGGGTCCTAAGCCAATTAAGGAGAAGCTTCCTAACAGTGAGGACAATTAACCAGTGGAACAGCTTGCCACCAGAAGTTGTGGGTGCTCCATCACTGGAGGTTTTTAAGAAGAAAGTGGACAGCCACTTGTCTGAAATGGAACAGGGTCTCCTGCTTGAGCAGGGGGTTGAATAGAAGACCCCTGAGGCAGCGGTGAAATCCAGCAGGTTCTGACAGGTTCTGGAGAACTAGTAGCAAAAATTTTGAGTACTTCGGAGAACTGGCAAATACCGCCTCTAGCTGGGCCCAGAATGGGGTGGGAATGGAAATTTTGCAATATCTTTCCCCTGCCATGCCCCACCAAGCCACCCCCACTGAACTGGTAGTAAAAAAATTTGGATTTCACCACCGCTCTGAGGTCCCTTCCAGCTCTATTCGGATTGATTTCCCATTCCACAGGCACATTTATATATTCTGTAATAGTAAGATTAAATATCTGTCCTGAACATTCTAGTTAAATGTTCCAGCCTGCTACCAGCCAAATCTCTATCAAAACTGTGATTCTGTGGTTTGTTTAAGAAACTAGATTCCTGGTTTGCATGTGAAGACAACCAGACATCTGTGGACAGGAAAGGTTTTTTTTCCCATCCTCATGGAGCATAGAAAGAAAGGTGAATTATTCTAGGTGTATAAAGGCCCATTTTGGGACCGGTGTATCAACCTCAAACTGCACTTCATTTCTTCATGCACACAAATGATGCTTCTGTTAGGCCCTCCAGAAGTGGAACAAGAGTTGCTGAAAAGATGAGCATATTTTTCTGGGAGAGAAGTTGCAGCAGAAGCTGTAATCTCTGCTCAGGTCCCTTACTGCAAACACTGCAATGAAACAATCTACACAACAGATACTCCTATTTCCCTAGAATCTCAGGAGGTGCTCTGGGGTTTGGGTGACTCTGTCCTGTAATTATGTTGTTGGGAGTTCATCATACCTGGCTGAAAATAAATCCTTCTTCAAGCTGGATGAAGATAATCCATGCACACAATTTGGATTATCCATGTTGCCAAGCACTTTTCACTATCAGGGTTCTGCTGTTAGCAGGTAGTAACTTCAACTTGGTGTTCCAGATCATTCAAATTCCAAAGGACTCCCTGTTTGTTTCTGGTCAAAACCAGAAGCCAGGCTATGGCGAGCCCAGAGCCCTGCAATCTTTGATTTACTGTGAACACCCACTTTTTGTTCAGTCAGATAAATCCACCTCCTTGTAAATAAGTAACGTGCCCTTGGCCCTTCCCCCCCACACATTCATTTTGTAAACATGAATATACACTTTTCCACTTGTCTGAGAAATGTTGCTCCTGTTTCAGATAGTCTACCTGTAAGGTGATGTTTCTGAACTTAAAAAAAGAGAGAATTAACTCAAATTCATAAAAGGAAAGATGATCAATTGTAATAACGAGGGATAAACAGAACCTTCAGAAAGGTTCTAGCTAGGTTCAGAAAGTCTGTCCCCTCTCTCCCAAGAAATAGTAACAACAAAGAGTGACTTACAGGCTTTCCCTACCTTAGTTGATCCTGGAAATACAATTCTACACTTGCAATACAATATACCAAAATACTTTGGTAAGAGTCGGATAGACTATAAATTTGCTTTATAAGCAAATTTCATTCACTTCGTCTTTCAGAAAGTTCCCAACAAAAATAAATATCTACTAATGAAAAAAGGTGCCTATTAATCTTGTTTAACTTTCATTTAATGAGTTTGGTTATTATTAGCAAACGTGCATACATTCACAAGATGGACTCAAGCTGTACAGGAAGCAAATGCTGCATTAAAATCACATTATTTAAAGAAGGCATGTCTTAAAATGGAAGCAGAGGACTCTTTTCAGTGGAAAGCTGCGATCAGGAAAGCAACAAATAATAGTTAGATACGTCTTGACAGAAGTTTCAAAAGAGAAAAAGAGTAAAGTCATGATACCAAACACCTTGTGCTCCTTTACATTCCCTGAAAGGGACTTTTCTAAATTTATTCATAATCAGCAAAAGAAGTTCCATTTACCCTCAGTAGTTATTCTAGCAACCAACAAGCTTTCAATCACGATCCCAAACAGCCAGCACTTCATCTCTGCTGAAGTCCACTCGCTTCTCTTCCAAAAGCACAAAGATCTCTGGAGAGAATGCCAGCAAAGGGAGTGCGGGCTAAACAAAGGGTGTGTTTAAAAAGAAAAAAAAAAAACTTTCCCAACATGAAAAAAAAAAAAAACATCACAAAGCTGTCCAGTTCTGCAAAGCTAAGCAAGAGTTCAGAGCTCATTTTTTATTCAACTGGACTGATGCTGCTGCTCTGACATAATGTTCCCTTTGATCGTATCCAATTCGTATAATTATTTCATGCTTGTGCTTATATATATGCTTATATATCGTATAGTCATTTCTTGCTTATGCTTATATTCTGCTGTAACAAATAAAATAAAATAAATAAATAAATAATCTGAAGATATTGAAGCCACAACAACTGATACACCTGGCTGAACTGATAATTTCAAATTTGCTCCTGAATGCTACAGCGTATAATATAGTATAGCCTTTATTGTCATTGTACATAATATATACAATGAAATGGGATGTTTGTTGCCCCTTGATGCAATTTTGCATTCCGGTCTCAGGTCAGGTGTCCCTGAAGACAGGTGTAATCCGGTTCTGCCCTCTCTGGTTTTCACCAAGGCTGCCACCTTCCCTCCCTTTCCCACCTTTTGTGAACCCTGAGAATGCCACCCATTAGACCCAGTGGAATGGAAGATAAAACGTGGCTGATAGTCACAGCGCCTCTTAAATGCCCACTAAACTCTAGAAAGCCCAGCCGCCCAAATGTTTCCTTTATGAAACCATTCCTTCTCCCTTGCTGTGCCAATCCTTCTTTCCTTCTTCCCTTGTATTCTTTAAAAGTGGGCTTAAATGGAATACTTTTATTTTCAATAGCTACCCTAGATCCAGGCAGTGAGACAACCTCCACAGTTAGGTTGAGGTCTCATCCATTTCCATTTAAAATCACTCATTGCACCCATTTATCATGTAATGTTATTGTCAGATCTGCCTCCTTCGGCTTCTATGCTTTGCTGGCATCCTGTCACAAAATGCAAAGGGAGGGGTAGGCAATGGAACATAGCAATGAGAGATGAGAGTGGGAATGTAAAGGCAAAAGGTGAGAAAGGGGCGGTGACAGCTTTGATGGAAACCAGAGAGGCTTCAGGGACACCTGGCCTGAGACCGGATTACAAAATTGCATCAAGGGGCAACAAACACCCCAGCTTTTCCCAAAACATCTGAACGGCATGCCATTGGACAGTGATGAACTGGTCAAGGGGAGAGATCCAGGGAAGGGGGAAAGTGTAATATTTTGTGTGGGAATCTTCAGGTCTAGTTTTTCTTTCTCTGTAACCACTTAAAATTAGTAAAAGAATCTATCATTTCAACCAAATGGAATCGAGGGTTTTTCTTTCCCAAGGACTCAGCTGGGACAAGCCTGACAATTATGTGCCATCAAACTGGTATCAAGTGTTAGCAGTCACATCTATTTGCTCCAGGAGGCTGTGTCACACATCTTCCAACAGTGCACTTATCATTCCTATACTGTAATCAAATCCATTTACATTGTTGCTGATCATCCGTTCCATCTCTTTCCTTCCACCTTTCCCACCATTAGAGGCTCCTAAGAGATCTGAATTTTCTGTCTGAAATATGTTAGAGCCTGATCATTTGTGTGTCAAGCTTCAGGGTCAACATTGTGCCTCAGTTGAGAACTCCGAAATGATTTGTTCTATGATCCATCAGTTGTTGTTGTTGATGTGCTCGCTTCGGCAGCATATATACTAAAATTGGAACGATACAGATGTTGTTGTTGTTTTGGCTATCCAGGGCATTCTCAGAAATTTTCTCCAACATCAAAAGCATCAATACTATTCTTATCCTGCTTCTTCAAAGTCCAACTTTCATAAAGTATCACAGGAAATACCAAAGCTTGCCCTATTCTGATTTTTGTAGCTATAGATACATCATGGCATCTAATATCTATTCCTTCATAGCTGATCCGCCTATTGCTAGTTTGTTGTGTATTTCTTGACTGTTTATATCTTTATTGTTTTTGATGATTGATCCTAAAAGGCAGAAACTATCCACCACTTTGATGTCTTCATTGTCAATTCTAAGGTTGGTTGTTGTACTGGTTATTTAATGTTATATTCTCCCTAAAATGTTTACTCACAGATAATACCTTTATAGACAAATCACAGCTGGTGGTTATTCTAGATGGGAAGCATTCTCTCATCCAGAATGGGTGAACAAGGTTCCCCAGGGTTAAATTTCCTTCAAAATTAAAGTGGTCAATTGAAGAAAATGTTTCAAGAGTACCATACTGTATATACATAGGATTATGAAGCATAAAACATAAGCCTGATATCCCACAGGTATTAAGCACCAGATCTAGAGAAGTGGAAGTCCTCCAACACTAGACAGGACCCAAGGGCAGACTATGCAGAGAGGCCTCAGAAACAGCCCAGCACGTAATAGCAGGGTGTACGATGCAGGAAAGAACAGCAGACACTGAAAGACACAACCAAGTAACTGGCCTTGTGTACAGAAATGTCTGCACAGAATATGGGCGAGACCAGGGTTTCCCAACGTGGGGCCCATGCCCCCACAGGGGGGCAATTTGATTTTTAATGGGTGCAATTCGAAAATGAGCTATTAACTGAATTTTTGAAAGCCCACTAATTGTTTATATATTTGTGATGAAACAGCTGTGTTTCATTTACCTATTGTTGTCTTTGTTAAAGTGCATTTCCTAGGGCCTGGTCTAAAAAGGATATCCCAGCTGGGGGGGGAGGGGAGCAACTGCCAGCCAATCAGATGTGTTCCCACTAAGGATCCCGGGACTGGGCAGAGTCTCTCTCTCTCTCTCTTTCTTTCCTGTGGGCATTTGGTGCTGGGTGGTTGCAGGGAGAGCTGCTGTGGGGAGACAGAGTAGAAGGCTGCTGGGGGAAGCCCAGCAGTGAGGATACAGAACCAAGACCCAAGTTTAACTAAGAAATCGTTAGATTTACAGTTATTTTTAGCCTGTTTTTCCCCAGGCCGTGTTTTACAAGACTCTGGGGCTGGGCCATGCACGCATAGCCCTTGCCAGGTCTGTGTGATTCACCTCCACCTCCTGAACATTTCTGTACACCATAGGGACCTCTGGTGGCTCTGCAGACTAAGTCTGTCTGTTATTAACAGCAGCTGCTTGCAATTACTGCAAGTTCAAGTCCCACCAGGCCCAAGGTTGACTCAGCCTTCCATCCTTTATAAGGTAGGTAAAATGTAAAGTGACCAGATTTCAGCGATGGCAAAGCGGGACACCATTGACGGGGGTGGGGGGTGGGGGGCTGCGAATGCGCGCTGAGTCTCGCCACCTGGCTGAAGGAGGAGGAGCGGCTGCTGCTTCTCGGCTCTTCCAGGCAGGCTCGGTTCTCCTTGGCTCTCCTCTCAGCTCTTCCAGGCAGCGGGCAATCTCACGCCCCCTTCTCCGCCACTTCCCCTTCTCCGCCTCCTCCTCCTCCACTTGCGTTGCCGCCTCCCATTTTCAGAATGGGAGTGAAAAAAAACACGGGACTTTTTTGAAATGCCGCGGGCCGCGGGACAAATTATTAAAAAGCGGGACTGTCCCGCCAAAAGCGGGACGTCTGGTCACTATAGTAAAATGAGGACCCAGATTGTTGGGGGCAATAAAAGTTGACTTTGTATATAATATACAAATGGATGAGACTATTGCTTAACACAGTGTAAGCCGCCCTGAGTCTTCGGAGAATGGCGGGATATAAATGCAAATAAAATAAATAAATAAACTAGCAAAGCATTTCCCCACTAAACTGCAGGTTCAACCTGAGCGGGCGAGTAGGGGGGTCATAAGTTACAACCCCCATTTCGTTCATGACAATCTTATTATTCAAACATTAAGCTAAGAATGTTTTTTAAATTTCCCTCTTTCTGCGTCATCTTCTTTTAATAGTTATTTCTTTTAATAATTTGCATAGTTTCTTTTCTCACATTTATTTCTTTTGGTCACAAACCCTATGCATGAAATGAGTAGTCCAAGCAAGAAAAAAGTATTACAGAAAAAATCTTTCATTAAAATTGTTTTATATTTAGGCATTTCGGTTCTCTATTGTATGTTTTGAAACTTTGCTGTTTTTTCATATCCCTTCATACTATTATTTTTAGCAGCGGGTCGTGGCGGTGCCAACATCAAGGAGAAGCCCTGCAGGAAGCGGGGGGGGGGGCGGGATGTGGGAAGTCAAGACCAAAGGGGCCCCCGGAGCCCCTGGGGCTGCGACTCCCGAGCTGAGCCAGTGGATCCCACCGGTCCCAGGAGGGGCGTCCGAGTTCCGCCCCAACGGGCAGCTGCGCAGTTCTTAGCAACAGAGCAGGGCTCTCCAACCTTGGTCCCTTTAAGACTTGTGGACTTCAACTCCCAGAATTCCTCAGCCAGCTGTTTTGCTTTGCTGGCTGAGGGACTCTGGGAGTTGAAGTCCACAAGTCTTAAAGGGACCAAGGTTGGAGAGCCCTGCTTTAGAAGGCGCCGGGCTCGCCTCCAACCGCCGCATGGGGCTGATGGGGGAAGAGCGGGAGGTCCGCCACCGGGAAGGAGAAGAACCGGGTCCCGCGGCTCTTGTTGGTTTGGGTTTCTGGCCCGAGGAAAGGCGGGGTCGGAAAAGAGGAACCGAAGCCTCGCTGTAACGAGAGCGGCCGCTTCCTCGGGTCGCGGCGGAATCCCTCCGGAAAGACCCTCGGACAGGGGGAAATAAAACCATTAACGCAGGAAAAGCCTTCGACCGGCGCGAGGGAAGGAGGAAGGTATCCGAAGGGGAGCTTCACCGGGAAGCATCCCGGAACCCAACCACGCGGCCTCAGGTTCGTCCCGGCCCAGCGAGGCGCACGGAGCGGAGTTTTGTTCTTCCGTTCCCTCACCAGTCCTTCACTTCCGGACGGGCGGCAGATGGCCCACGGGAGAAGAACTACTACTGCGCAGGCGTGCGGGAGAATGGCGCTTACGTTCTCTGGCCTCACCGGAAGCGGCGCCTCGGCATGCGCTTGCCTACGCCGGAAGTAGGCCGCGCCGCAGCCGGGCCTTCCATTGTCGGCCCCCGGCCTTCAGTCTTCATGGTGGGCCCGCTCGGCGGCGGCGGCGGCGGGAGTTTGGAGAACGCCAACCCCCTGGTTTACCGGCGCCAGAGCGAGCGGCCCACTACGGCCCGTGAGCAGGATGAGGAGCTGCCCGACGCCATCGACGACCGCGAGATCTTCGATATCCTTTGGCGAAGGCCCGGGAGGGGAGGGGAGGGGAGGGGAGGGTCGGTCGGAGTCCCTGGCGCGCCCAGCCTTCCTTGACGGAGCACATCTCATCCGCGGCATCCACGACCCCGAGCACCCGCTGACCCTGGAGGAGCTGAACGTGGTGGAGCAGCTCCGTGTGCAGGTACGGAGGCCGAGCGCGTGAGGGGCCCGCGGCTCCCCGCCCGGCGCCGCCGCCTCTGAGCCCCCCTTGTGCCCCGCCGCAGGTGAGCGACCCCGAGAGCGCCGTGTCGGTGGAGTTCACGCCCACGATCCCGCACTGCAGCATGGCGACCCTGATCGGCCTCTCCATCAAAGTGAAGCTGATCCGGTCCCTCCCGGAGAGGTTCAAGGTGAGCGGCTTTTTTGTTTTTTTGTTTTTGTTTTTATTTGCATTTATATCCCGCCCTTCTCCGAAGACTCAGGGCGGCTTACAGTGTATAAGGCAATAGTCTCATTCTATTTGTATATTTACAAAGTCAACTTATTGCCCCCCCAACAATCTGGGTCCTCATTTTACCTACCTTATAAAGGATGGAAGGCTGAGTCAACCTTGGGCCGGGCTCGAACCTGCAGTAATTGCAGGCTACTGTGTTCTTAATAACAGGCTTTACCAGCCTGAGCTAAACCGGCCCTTAAAGCGGCGGGGGTATGTGGCCCTCGCGGAGACAAAGGAGCTCCAGCGGGGGGGGGGGGGAAATCGGGAGCTCGGTTCCCACCCCAGAGGCTCTTCCTCGCGGGACCCTCTGGCGGTGGTCCTTTGGATCAGGGGTCTCCAAAGCTGGCTGGGGCATTCTGGGAGTTGAAGTCCTCCAGGCTTGCTTATTTATTTATTTATTTATTGATTTGATTTCTATACCGCCCTTCTCCCGAAGGACTCAGGGCGGTGTACAGGCAAAAATAAAACAGACAGTGCAATATATAATTTAAAATGCAATTAAAAAAACTTATTTTAAAATTGGCCTGAAAATTAAAATATACAGTGAGCTAAAAACCCCGTTTAAAATTAATTAATAAGAATTTTAAAAAATTTGATAAAATTCAATTTAAGACAGCCCCGCGCGAATAAAAAGATGTGTCTTCAGTTCGCGACGGAATGTCCGAAGGTCAGGTATTTGGCGTAAACCCGGGGGAAGTTCGTTCCAGAGTGTGGGAGCCCCCACAGAGAAGGACCTTCCCCTGGGGGCCGCCAGCCGACATTGCTTGGCTTCAAGTTCCCAAGGTTGGAGACCCCTGCTTTGGATAGCCAGCTGCTTCTGATATTCCAAAAGGTCAGGTTTGCTGCATGAGTTTTCCTACCGCGTGTTTAGATTTAAAGAGTTTAGACTTAAGAGCAAGAAATCAGGTACTTTTTCCTTTTGCATCTCCCATGGGTCTCTCAGTGTTGCTCTTTTTATTGGTAGACTAAGGCAGTTGAAGGGATGTGAAAGCTCGTGCTCAGTGCAGGATCTTCATGTGATCTATGCTTATCCAGCAAAAGAAGAAAACACCGTGTAGTAGCCTATTCTGCCAATGGGTGGTGTGTAGAAAAATGTTAAAGAAATGTTTAAGAAAATGTTAAAGAAAATGTTTAAGAAAATGTTGGATACCATCTGTCTGAGATGGTGTAGGGTTTCCTGCCTGGGCAGGGGGTTGGACTAGAAGGCCTCCAAGGTCCCTTACAGCTGTGTTGTTGTTATTGTTATTGTATAAGTCAGAAAGTTTCTAAGGTGTAAGTCACTTTTGCTTCTGCAGCCATTTTTTCCCCTTGGTGTGAGGATGTGTGCCACTTTGAAGTTGCAGCAAAATAGGATAAAAATTCGTTGAAGTTCTGTTAGCAGATTAGATTTTATACAGTTGTCAAACAATCCTCCATCTTATTTATATAGTTGCTAAATGTATGCGTGTACATATGTATACACAAACACATATGCCTTGGGGTGGCTTACAGATAATAAAATATCACAACCATTAAAAAAGACAAATACATATCTTAAAACAATTATTAAAATAATAAAATTCATAACTGAGGTAATCACATTTGTCAGCAATTAGTACAGTTTCTGTGCCAGCTTTGCCACATTTCCCAGTTCCCATTCCCATTGGCAAAACCATGTTTTCAAGATCTTTTCAAAGGCCAGCAGAGTCGGACCAATTCTAATCCCTAGGGGAATGATGTTCCAGAGGGTGGGCAAATTGAACCCGGATGCAAATTGGCTACCAGTGCAGCTTGTGGAACAGAAATATAGATTGTGGAGTGCACATAACTGCCCAAACAGCATTTTGAAATTGAAACTCTCAAATGTTTTTCATAGGTAGCCCCGTTGTAGAGTGACTAAAACATAACTACCATGAGCAGGTCGAGGAATGAACAGAATTGGCACACAACACACAGTTGTGCAAAGGCCATGGCTGCTGCCACCTGTTCTTTGACCAGAAGGGCCTCCAGATTGTGCCCATTTGGGGTAGTGCAACGCCATTTGGAACAAGAGATGGAAAGTCCCAAGAACCAGGGGGGCCAACACTCAATCTCTCTTGGGCCGAGCTGAGCTGAGCCTGTCATTTCCCATCCAAACCTTGACAGCCTCCAGAAACTGAGACAGAACCTCCAAGCATCGCTTAACTGTGTATCATCAGCATAGTGATGATAGCTTACTCCATGCCATTGGTAACCACCCAGCAGCTTTATGTAGCTGTTAAACAAGAGAGGAGAAAGGACTGGGTCCTTGCAGAAGTAGAGGCTGAGAGCAGAACCTTTCCCCTCCTATCAACACCAACTGGAACCAGTCCAAGATGAAGGAAGAGAACCTGCACAAGACACTACTCCTAACTCCTGGAACTAGTCCAAAAGGATACCAGGGCTAATGCTATTGAAAGCTACTGAAGGTCAAGAAAAGCAAGGAGGGACACACTACCCCCATCCCCAATGCAGTGTCTCCTCCCTTTCTTTCCTTTTGAATAAACACTAACTTGATGAACATATCTTTTATGTACACTGAGAGCATATGCACCAAGACAAATTCCTTGTGTGTCCAATCACACTTGGCCAATAAAAAATTCAATTCAATTCTATTCTATTCTATTCTATTCTATTCTATTCTATTCTATTCTATTCTATTCTATTCTATTCTATTCTATTAACTTCCATATTGTAGTGTCCCAACTGAAAGTACCTTCCCACCAAATTTCAGTGGTGCCCATCACAACTTGGTCATCTTCGTGGATTGGGATCCTTAACTCTTCCTGCTTATTTTCCATATGCATTTCATTGGAATAGCCAAGATTTTAAATGACACCATCTCCAGGCTTCTCTGTTCCCTGGTTTCCATTTCTTCCTTTTGTAAGGGGGAGGGGCGTAGTTTGTTTCTTTGTCCTAAGTCTTTGGTGGCCACTCTCAGTTTTGCCATTTCCCCCCTTTGTTCTCGTTTAAGGCCTTCCTGCCAAGATACAACTCAAACCCTTCCTTTCCAATTTTTTTAAAGACATGTCCCATCTTCCCCCTGGAGTTTTTCACCCTGAGAGCAGGGGCCATTGTCTAGAATCCAGCCCCTTCTCAATCACACCATTTGTGTATCCGTTTGTTAAGTTACAGGATCCTGCTTCCTTGCACCAAACCCTTAACTGGAACAATTAATGAACAAATTCCTTCCCAGCCCCTTATAATCTTAGTAGATTCTTTTAAGATACCTTTTGGCTATGTAATTTGTCTTGCAGTGGATCATGAGAAAAGGAAGGTTATTGATGGCTTTGAATAGTTTTGGTAACCACATTGTCGTGTGCCATTTAAGGGCACCTGCAAGGCAATAGACCTATGATGTCACCTTTGGTTTCCACACAGCCCCCCAGTTCATTTCAGATGGGAATCATCCATTGCTATGATTTGCCCTTTTTAGGCGGCTTATATCCCTGGGGGTTCAAGCATCTTCCATAATGTTACATGCAGTGTTGTTCAGGTGGCTGCATACAGAGAGCCTGACAGCAGTTCTTGGTTTCTGTTGACACTGATCTTGTTATTTGGCAAAAAGAAGGCACTCCCAGAATGAGCTGGGAAATAAACGTGCTAAATTAAATGCATGCTTACAATCTAAAAGACAAGAGAAGCAGACAGATTTGAGGGGGGAAGAAAAATAATCCAGTTGCTCCAATAATTAAAATATATACATTCTAATTTGGAATCGGGGTGAGTTACCAGCTGTACGCTGACGACACTCAGCTGTACTTTTCCACCCCGGGCCACCCCAATGAAGTTGTTGAAGTGCTGTCCCGGTGTTTGGAAGCCGTACGGGTCTGGATGGGGAGAAACAGGCTCAAGCTTAATCCCTCCAAGACGGAGTGGCTGTGGATGCCGGCATCCCGATTCAGTCAGCTGCAGTTGCAGCTGACTGTTGGAGGCGAGTTATTGGCCCCAAAGGATAGGGTGCGCAACTTAGGTGTCCTCCTGGATGAACGGCTGTCGTTTGAAGATCATTTGACGGCCGTCGCCAGGAGGGCCTTCCACCAGGTTCGCCTGGTTCGGCAGTTGCACCCCTTCCTTGATCGGGATGCCTTGTGCACAGTCACTCACGCGCTCGTTACCTCTCGCTTGGATTATTGTAATGCTCTCTATATGGGGCTCCCCTTGAAGTGCACTCGGAGGCTTCAGTTGGTCAGAATGCAGCTGCGCGGGTGATAGAGGAGCTTGGCGTAGCTCCACGTAACACCGCTCCTGCGCAGACTGCACTGGCTACCTGTGGCCTTTCGAGTGCACTTTAAGGTGTTGGTTACGACCTTTAAAGCGCTCCATGGCTTAGGGCCTGGGTACTTACGGGACCGCCTGCTGTTACCGTATGCCTCCCACCGACCCGTACGCTCTCACAGAGAGGGACTTCTCAGGGTGCCGTCCACCAAGCAATGTCGGCTCGCGGCCCCAGGAAGGTCCTTCTCTGTGGGGCTCCACACTGGAACGAACTTCCCCCGGGCTTACGCCAAATACCTGACCTTCGGACCTTCCGCCACGAACTGAAGACATATCTTTTCATTCACGCGGGGCTGGCTTAAATTTTAAATTTTAAATTACATAAATTTTATCGATTTTAAATTTTTTACTAATTTTAAATGGGGTTTTGGTTTTTATAAATTTTTAAAGTTCTAGGCTAATTATAATAAGTTTTTTAACTTGCATTTTAAATTGTATACTGTAGTGTCTGTATTTTATTGTTGCCTGTACACCGCCCTGAGTCCTTCGGGAGAAGGCGGTATAAATCAAATAATAATAATAATAATAATAATAATAATAATAATAATAATAATAATAATAATAATAATAATAATAATAATAATAATAATAATTTGATGACATTTAGGTTTGCAATATCTATCTTCAGATTTGTCCAACTTACTCTATTTTTCTTTCTGTTCAAAAAGTCAACTTTAATTGGCATCTTGTGTGCTCAGGGAAAACTGCTTGATTTTTCTATAAAGGCCCATCAGGTCACTGGGAGTAATAGGTTCTTTGTGGTAGTGCTTTTTTCATCTTCCCTATACTATTTCCTCTGCCCCCCATCCAAGGAGAACTGAATGAAGTTGAGCCCTGGGCCATAATCAGAATTGAGTTTTTTTCCTGAAAATTAAAACAGAGTTATTGCAATGAAAGGGTCGTTGTATCCCTTTCAGGGGGCTATGCAAACTGAGTAAGGGGTTCTTTGGCACTCTGTGGGCTTGGTTGTTTTCTTGAAGACATTTCAGGACCCAAACCAGGTACCATCAATGCTCTGGGTAACTTGAACTGCTGTCTCCTTTTCAGGTGGATGTCCACATAACACCTGGGACACATGCTTCTGAGCACGCAGGTAAATGTTTCATGTTCAGCACACATTTTGACAAGGTTGCGTTGAGGATGTTCAGCTACTCAGATGCAAAGCAAAAAAGGTGCTTCTGAGAAGGTTCAGATGCTTTTACTGCCTTTTTCTCCTACAGCCCCCACCCTCCTCTCGTCACCCTCTGCTGACAGGGCAGATTCATTTCCAAGAGATGTTTCTGATTATTGGTTCTTTAGAAATGCCCATTTAATTATCTTAAACACTTTAATATGAATCCGTTTTAATTTATGTTCTACCTTCATATTGCATCTTCTTTTTTTGCAAAAATAAGTGTCATATATTTGAATCTCTCCGAGGCAAAATGCACACATTTGTACTGTTCATATGTTGGTAAACATAATTTTGCTGGTTTTGGGGGGAAACGGGGAGCTCATAAACTGCTTGTTTTTTGGTTGTCTCTTAGCTGGTCAACAATCTAACTAAAACTGTATCTGGACTGATTTTCCACAGTAAACAAGCAACTTGCTGACAAAGAGAGAGTGGCGGCCGCCTTAGAGAACATGCACTTGCTCCAGGTGGTGAACCAGTGCTTGTCGGGACGATCTTAGTGTCTCTCTGTGTGTGTGTCTCTGAGAGCATCTTCAAGGTCTGGTCGAGGCCGGCTTCTTGGTGAAAAATGGTCTTTTACTTGTCCTCTGTGTACATTGGAGTAAAAAAAATGTAGTTCCTTAGCAAAAATTTATTCTTTTTCAAGAGTTAGCGATACATGTGACTCTGAAATATTCTATTTGAATAGGGGAAGGTGCTTGTAATAATTAACAGAAGCGTTACACCTTCCTAGTCAAATGGGTCTATTTTTGAAAATAGGTAGGAGCCCCCACAACCCGGGAGACAAGCTATTCCATTAATTGTTCTCACTGTCAGTAAATTTCTCCTAGGTTGGATCTCCCTTTAACAAGGTTCCACCTATTACTACTTGTCCTGCCCTCTTCTCTGAGACAGCCCCTCAAGTACCAGAGGACAGTTGTCATCTCCCCATAATTGTGATGATGTTTGGTAGGCTAGACGTATCTCTCTCCCTCAACCACTCATCGTACAATCTAGCCTGTTACCAAGTTAAAGGTTTAAAGTGGATTGAATACGTTTCTTATTCACAAGGCCTGTCATGTTCTTGGAGGCCTTCAGCCTTTTGGGGCTGCCAGGCCAATCTGGATTCTGCTAAATGCCCTGGTGCTGCCAGGCCTGAAGGCCAGCTTGCCCAAATATGCAGCCCAATAAATCTGAGCATAGAGCAGAACTGGGGGGAAAGTTCTGAAAACTGCTCCTTGGCATTAAGAATTCAGCCACCCTTGTGGCCAAATTCACATAACGCTTTGTAAAACACAGCCACTAGATAACATGCTCTGGCAAAAGAAATCTGGTGCAGCTTCACACAATAGTCTGGATCTCCGAATGTGCTAAAGCATTCACCATTCTGCCTTCTAGCCTTGTTCATCTGCACACCCAGCGCTTGCTTCGGCCTCCTTGTTCTTAGGATCAGCTCCTTCCGCCTTCTTCCCTGCTTACTTGCTTCCCCATAGGGTTCCCGTGGCTTCCTGCTGCTCTTGCAGCAGCCCTCCCCCACCCTCTCCTTTCTCCTCCCACTCAGGTGGCCCCATTGTTCCTTCCTGGAGTCTGGAACAACTCAGCCCATCTGGATTCTGTTCCAGAGCACCAGTTTAAGAGGGTGGGGCACCCTAGAAAAGTGTGGGGCTAGTGCAGTAAAGGCAAATAGCACATGCCCAGAGACCATCTACATATTTGCAAAATGTGTCATATAGGTATATATTTATACCCATAGAGAACACAAATTGTATCTACAAAATGTAAACTAACTGAAAAACTTGAAGCAATTAAAGATCTAGAGAAAAAAGCAAAGTGTCTAGAGACAGGTATAGCTACTTAGAGATTCAAACAACAACATGAGAAACCCCAATTAAAGGAAGAAGCTTGCAACCACAATAAGGAACAATTAACACAGAAAATGAACCCATAGAGATAGACAGATGGCAAACCTGTCACTTATAGAAAGTGTGGGGGGGACGGACATGACCCAGTTCAGTCTAGTCCAGGCCTGCTTAGAGTGAAACACCTCCCCTTGGAAGAAAGCGAGCAAACACCTAGAGAAGGGACATCATTAAGTGTACCGATTATAGAAAAAAGAGGTCAGACTTTGTTAAGAAAAAATAAGGCATGCATTGGTGATAGGAGACGCCGTGCTCAGGGAAACTGTACCAGACCAGTCAATCTAACTAGGAAAGTTTGCTGTCACCCACGAGCGAAGATCCATGATGCAACTGAAAGGCTTACTAAAATAACTAAGTCCACAGATGATTATCCTTTTCTCCTCTTTCATGTGTGGATGAATGATAGAACAAAGTCCCTGGAAACAGTATCAAGAGACTAGGAGCGCCTAGGCATGAAAGCCAAAGAGATGGGGACAATGGTGCTGTTTTCTTCTGTGCTCCCAATGAAATGTAAGCATCCTGTGAGGAAAGGCAGAACTTCTGAAGTAAATGCCTGGTTGAAGAGATGGTATTGATGTGAGAACTTTCAATTCTTAGTTCATGGTCTACAACACCTACATGAAGGGCTTTTGGCAGGGGATGGGCTACACCTCACAATAGTCGGGAAGAACATTTCTTTGGAAACCAACTGACTCGCCTTATCCCAAGGTTTTGAAACTAAAACTGGAACTAACTAGACGCTAATTCCAAGCATAAAACGCAGGACACTCGACCAAGTGGCATGACAAAGGGGGAACTGAAATACAAAACGGGAAATGTTGGAAGCAAACACATTGCGGGTCAAAAGGCAGCAGAAAGAAAGTGGAACTGCTTAATTCATTCTTTTCATCAGGTTCTGACAAAAGAAAAAAGTAGCCCAGTCTATCAAAAGCAGAACTGTAAAAAGTGGACTGGGAATCCAAGTGAAAATAGGCAAGAAAATATTAAGACAGCACCCATCCATCCTAGGCAAATTCAAATCAGGACCAAATGGATTAGGTCCCAGAATTCTGAAGAAGCTGACAGACATGATCTCAGTATCTTTCACAGATCCTGGAATACCAGGGAACTACCAAAGAACTGAAAAAATGCTGATGTGGTTCCCATCTTCAAAAAGAAAAAACAGATCCAGGAAACTACAGACCAATCAGCCTGTGATTTCAATACCTGTGAAGATCCTGGAAAAGAATCAAGCAATGGATCCGTGAATACCTAGAAGTAAACAAAACTGTTACTAGAAGCCAACATGGGTTTGTCAAAATGTCTCATTTCATTCTTTGACAAAGTGACTAAATTAGCGGACCAACAAAATGCTGTGGACATAGTATACTTGGACTTCAGTAAGGCATTTGATAAAGTAGGCCACAACCTATTTCTTGGCAAGATAGAAAATGTGGAATGGACAGTACCACAAGGTGGATTAACTGGCTGAGAAACCATACTTCAATGTAGCTACTTCTGTATGGAAGGATGTATGCAGTGGGGTACTTCAAGATTTTGTCTTTAAGTCCAGTATTCTTCAACATCTTCATAAATGATTTAGATGAGGGACTAGAAAGGGAACTCATCTAATTTGCACATGACACCAAGCCAGGGGGGATAGTCAACACTTTAGAAGATAGGCTTAAGGTCCAGAAAGATGTTGACAGACAAACAGTGGGCTGTAGCCAACAAAATGCAATTCAGTGGTGTGAAAAGTTAAGATTTTACACTTAAGCAAAAAAAAATGAAGTGCCCAGGTATATAATAGGTAGTACCTGGCTCAACAACAGGAACTCTAAGGCAGGGTCTCAACCTTGGTCCCTTTAAGACTTGTGGGACTCTGGGAATTGAAGTCTACAAGTCTTAAAGGGACCAAGGTTGGAGACCCCTGCTCTAAGGGATGGTGAAATCCTAGTGGATGACCACTTAAAAAATAAGTCAGTAGCGGCCAGTGCAGTCCTAGGCTGCATCAACAGGGATCAAAGTCACGTGAAGTGTTAAATACCTCTATATACTAGCTTGGTAAGACCACACTTGGAATACTGCATCCAATTCTGGTCACAATATAAAAAAGATGTTGAGACTCTAGAAATAGTGCAGACAAGAGCAACAAAGATGATTAGGGGGCTGGAGACAAACATGAACAGTTGTAATAAATAAATCTAGTTTAACAAAGGATTAGAGGTAACCTACCAGTGTTTCAATATTTGAGGGGCTGTCACAAAGATGAGGGAGGCAAAGTATTCACCAAGACAAGTAATGGTTGGAAGATCATTAAAGAGAGATCTGACCTAGAACTAGAGAAATTTCCAGACAAATGAGAACAATTAACCAGTGAAGGGCTCCAGAAGTTGTGGATGGAAGTTTTTAAGGAGCCATTTGTCTGAAATGTTTCAGGGTCTCCTGTATTCTGTACATTTCAGCAGCAGAAGCTACCAGCAAGGAAGCGTTCAGAAACGGAAACCCTTTTGAAAGGGGTTCAATTAAATCTCATTTAATACATGGTACGAATCCTTCGTTTCCTGTGTTTGAAAAGAGAACACATCTGCCAATAAACTTTCTTTGGATAATTGCTGTGTCAATATTGTAATTAGATTCTTTTATGACAGTTTATGGTGTTAATATTGCTTAATTATGCTACAGTGTTATTAGTGGAGGGATGCTACAGTTGGTTCCGTTGGCCATTGCCTGCTAAGGAGGTTTTATAATGATTTATGGTTGTAAACCCTTTCAGCTCCCTGGACGATTCAGCTTGTTCAGATGGAATAAACAAAATGCAATGAAGTCATGCAAGTGGCTGCCTTCAAAAGCCTTTCCGAAAGCTGCTGTCAACGATGATTTTTGGGGGGTCCCATCTGACTCTTTATCTATTTATGTTTGATGTGACCCCAGGGCAAAAAGGCCAAGTTTAGTCCTTCATCTAGTTCATTCTGCAAGATGGAGTAGCTGTGACAGCCTGGGAGTTTGCCATTTTAGTCCCAACTCATCTATGGGGTATCAGACCAAAAAAGCTGAGGAAGAGGGTCAAAGGTTCACAAATAAGCAAAGTTTGAAACAGCAAAAACTGCCCTTTGACCTGAGGATGGAGAGACTGTTACACTCAAGAACAGGCCTGGCCTTGCTGGGCATAGGGTCATCAGGCTATTGAAGGCTGCTAGGGAAGGGCAGACCGTTTTCTCCATCCTTAACAGCAAGAAGAGGCAGAAAAACCCACCCACCCTCAGGTGGCAAAATATAAGAAGATCCTGCTCCTAAGAAGCCCAGTAGGACAGACTCAGGCATCAAAACCCTTTTCTGTACCAGAGAGCCTCAGAGCTCTTCCTCTGTTAAAGCCGTTTGCCTTAAGATAGGGAAGCTTTTAAGGGACTGCATTAGTTTTATTATAATGGCCCAATTCTAGGGAAGGCCCCTGCCGTTTTCCCCAGCCATCTCCCCACCATGAGCGACCACTTGCCAAATGGCTTATCAGTCTGACTGCAGCCCAATCTCCCAAATATGTTTGGCATTTCTTAAAAGATTCAGCTTAAACTAGCAGAAGAATAAGGACAGCTATTCAGTGTCTTACATTTGGGAGAAAGGCCAAGGTGGCGAGTTGTGGTTTGGAAGGCAAGATAGATTTTGCTATTGAGATACTGTCCAGGCCCAGACACGAAGGCCTTTGGCCTAAGAACCTGGCTGGAAACCAGCCCTGGGCAGACTTCAGTTCTGCGTGTTTTTCCGTGCATTTTCTAGAGTCCACAGCCCACTGAGGGCAAACAGATGCTATCAGGCGGCAGTAGGACAGGTGTGCTGAGGATTAAGGTGCAAGTGTGGAGGTGAACAGGCGAGGGAGGGAGGCTCTTTGTTGCCCTTGTAAAACATTTGGAGTCTGAAATTCTTGGGATCTGTTGTGATTCACTCAGAAATTAATCAGTGTCTTTCCAGGCTCCCTTTAGCCACGTGTGGCCTTTGTCAAGCACAACCAGGCCAGACTGAAAGTTCACTCAATTACAGATATAATTTCAAACACTATTAGAGAGTAAGGACTACCAAACTCATGCTGAAGAACGTCTGCACCTGCCCTTAAGCAGCATTGTAAAAAAAAAATAATAATTCTGGCCATCTGGAGATCACTCTCAGTTGGCTCAATTGGAGAGCCCTGGGAATATTGCCTAAGGATATTTTAGCAGGTTCCAAACTATCCAGACTAACCTGTCCACAGAAGAAAGGCCTAATCCAGACTGATCTTTGTCAATCTGCTTAAGAACATCTCTGGCTGAGAGCAAAGTTCCAGGAGAGGTAGCTGAATTCTCTCTTAGGACACTCAAAAGGAGTGGCCTTGCTCCGATTGCTTCACTTCACAGTCAAAACCAGACGCCCCCAATAAATAGAATAAACAGAACACGTGAACCATTCGTTTGTTTTCAGCAGGCTAAAGTCCAACAAAATTCTCCTTTGGGACTTCAGGCATCTTCATGAGAGCACAGCCTGTCCCGCAGTAGTGCAGAGGGGCCAGCAGCCAGTTCACTCCGGCATCAGCAGCTCCAGCTCCTCATCACTGAGACAATTGGTGGCAACTATGTGGTTGAGCTGCTGCATATACCGTTCAAGGTCCTGCATGAAGTGGGGGATTCGGGCCTTCTCCAGCACCCCGTATTTCTTCAGGTGGTCCACATCTTCATAAGAGACCTGAACGGAGGACATTTGACTTGATTTAAATCTCTCTGTGATGACCGCACACACAACAGCCCGCGTTTTGTAGCTGGCTACCTAGAGCAGTGGAAAGAGCAGGGCCAAACACTGGCTGCGCCCACCCAAGCCATGGGACTCTCCCAAAGCCATTCACTGGAGGAAAATGCATAAATGTATAAACCTAGGTATGACTTGTCCTGGATTTGAAGCATGATGCCTTCCATTCACACTGACTTTTGCTTCAAACCTGGTAACTCGTGTGATCCTTTGGGCCAGCCTTTAGAGTTAGGGGGGCTTTATGAGCAGTTTGTTAAAGTTAGGTCCCTTGCAAATATTGTTTCCCAAGGTGGGAATGATGAATGAATGAGTGATAAAAACAGGCCCCTGGGTCTATTAGAGAAATATTTCTCAGAGAATGTTAATCCTTCCTCAGTCGGTGTAAACATCACTTAAGTCCAAGCTTGCACCAGGCAACCTAGTTTCATGGGGGGGGGGGGAGTGGCCCCTTTCCTCTCAAAAGCAAAGGTCTCGGCAATTGTGAAATGGGAGATCCAAGATTTCCCCTGGCCAGCCCTTCCTCCTTGCCCTCCACCTATCTCTGCCAGAGAGAAAAGCAAGTGGGCTCCACGTACCTTCCCCAGAGCAGCCAGCAACCGGAAATCAATCCTTTGTCGATGCCGAAGGATCTGGAGGATTCCTTCCAGGTACACCTGATCTTTGCTGAAGCAGCCTGCAAATGAAGAAGAACCAGCCAATACTGTGCACGTGATCCAAACCCCTGCTTTCAGCTCGGAGCCCCCTCCCACCTTTCCTGGCATCACACAGATCCCGCCAAGGGGAGCTTTTGTAACGGGCTTTGTGCCTGCTGCCTCTGGAAAAGGTTACCAAGGAATCCTTTTGGACTTGGAAGGAGGCTGGGAGGGAAGACATTTGCTTGCTCTGTGACTGGCCGCTTCTTTCAGCCTCCATGCTTCTGAAAACTTATGAGGGGAGAAGAGAGGTGGCCTGGAGGGGGGTGCTGCTGCTGAAGCCCCCCCCCAACCTCCTTTATGTCAATTTCTACAAAGCCTCCACAGGGACAAATACTTTAAAAGCCCAATGGCTCCAGAGACTGTGGCAAGGAGGATCAGGAACTGGGATGGCGACCATCACACAGGCCTTTTACCCCAGAATGGAGGGCAGGCAGGCAGATAGGCAGGCACTTCCCTGCATTCTCTCACAGGGACCAGCTGGCTAGAAAGGCAGAAGAGAAGGCACAGGGTAGGCCAGCTGGCTCCTGGCGGTCAGGAGGCCCAGAAAGGTTCAGGGGTGGCCGTGTTGCACCCCCCTACCTGGCAATGAGGTGTCGGCCTGGCCTCGCTTAGCTCGCACGCAGTACTCCCACCGCACCCCAGCATCCTGCACGTAGTGCCCCAAGTCCTGGAAGAGTTCGCAGAAGGACATGCGCCCAGCCTGGCAGACGGTGTAGTAGAGGAGGGCGGCCCTCCAGAGAAAAGGCTGCTTGCGGAAGAGGACGCTGTGCAGGCTGGCCAGCCCTTCCTCCGTGGGGTTGGCAGGCTTCAGGCTGTATTGCTTGCGGCCTTCGGAGCTGTTCCATGGCTGAGAGGCATTGTTGACTCCACGGATGTAGTGCGTGCCTAGGAAAGAGAACCTCATTTTGAAAATTGCCTTTGCTTCTATTGAGCATCCCTTCGTTTTGTTCAAAAAATCAGCACCCGCTTTGTAGGGCTTTGAAGGTAATAACCAGCATCTTGAATTGCACCCAGAATCAAATCAGTAACCAACATAGCTCTAGTAAAAAAGATGAAATTTCACGCAGATTGAAATTTCAAACTCTATGGGCCATTGCCTTTTCAACCAGCTGAAGCTTCTGTGTGCTCTTCAGGGGCAGCCCCACGTAAAGCATGTTACAGGTTGGTCCAGACAAGGGCGTAAGTGGCGCGCAATCAGCAATTCTCTATTTGGGAAGGATCTTGGCTATGTAATTACCAATGGAATTCTTTTATCAATAATTAAAAAGCAATTTGGGAACTTGCCATGGCCAATCTGATAACAGGCCTAATAAGGACAGATTCATGAGATCAAAGGAATTTGCTTAACTGATTCTGAGGTCAAAATGCAAAATGGAAACACTAGCATTTTTTTCCAATGATTATCAACTCTACCTGTGTAGACATGATAGTTATAGAGTAAATATTATGGGAATACAATGAAAATATATTAGAAAGTTTTGTATATTATCTAGAAGCTGTTCAGTAGCTACGAATTACTGTCTGCAAGAAAAAATACTTTACTAAGAACATTTCAAAATGTATCACCCAGAAGAAAGAGAATACGTAGATGAAACCATAGGTTTATGGGAAAGAAGTAATGATGTGAAAATGAATTTTGCATCAAGGCTGAAAAATATTTAGAGACCAATGCCAGTGTTAATTCCACTTCAATACTTGAAATAAATTGATCTTTTAATGGTTAAATATCCAGGATCTCCTAGTTAATGTCTCGTACTACGAGACATTAACTAGGTAGTTTTATTTTTTAAAACATTACTTAAAGTCTTATTGTTAACCTAAATAATACGGACACTTTGGGCTCACCATTTATACACTCCTAGCAAGAGCTCAGAATTCTGGGAAACCCCCAGACTACACACCACTCTTGAATGGGAAATGCTATCCCGTCCATGAAACACGCAAGATTGAGTTGTTCCCATCCACACCTGTGCAGCCTCCAAGCACTGGGACAGAGCCTTGATTTTCCAAGGCCAGGATTGAAAGATCTCATGAGGTATCATCAGCATAATGTTTCATGTAGTTGTGGAATATGAGGGGAAAGAGGATAGAAGCTGCAGCACCCTATAATTAAGAGGCTGAGGGAGCCACCTCTGCCCCAGCAACTGAAACTGGTCCTGGAGAAAAGAACAAAACTCCCATAAAACAGTGTTCCCCCCTCTCAGCTCAGGTAGACAGCTCAGAAGAACATTAGTGCTGAAGGTATTAAAAACCACCAAGAGATCAAGGAGAACACAGATAGATGCACCAAAGGTCATCTACAAGCTCCTCCAAACCTATCTCGCTACTTCATCATGGTCTGAAACATGACTGAAACGTCCTGTCCAGTTTTCAGGGCCAGCTACAAGATGGACCGTGAAAGCAGGACAACCACTCTTGACTTCCTCCTCATGAAGCCACTACCCCTCCCAGAACTGGCCATTCATCAGCTGCCTTTTATTTTTAAAATAATTTTTAATTCATTCAAATATTTGATTTGATTTCTCTTCATTTCTTCTTTGTCCCATCACAGAGTTTTTCAAGACTTTAATAAGCCTCTTTTGTAAAACTATCCAGGTCATTCTCTTGGTTGGTCATTTGTATTTTACTGTTACTCTTTGAAACCTCCACCATTTTTTTAAAATTTGCATTTATATCCCGCCCTTCTCCGAAGACTCAGGGCGGCTTACACTGTGTCAAGCAATAGTCTTCATCCATTTGTATATTATATACAAAGTCAACTTATTGCCCCCAACAATCTGGGTCCTCATTTTACCTACCTTATAAAGGATGGAAGGCTGAGTCAACCTTTTTTTTTATTATTTATTTGAATTTATATCCCGCCCTTCTCCGAAGACTCAGAGCGGCTTACACTATGTCAAGCAATAGTCTTCATCCATTTGTATATTATATACAAAGTCAACTTATTGCCCCCAACAATCTGGGTCCTCATTTTACCTACCTTATAAAGGATGGAAGGCTGAGTCAACCTTTCTTTTGTGGATTCAGTGAAACATCCTTTTTCCATATTGTACTCTTGGCTTGAAGTTGTGAACCCACCTATGATATTATCTCTTATCTTGTCAGATAAAATTTGTTCTACACCTGTCCTTCCCTTAAGAATATCTTTTGGACACAATCTATCCATAGAAACAGAAACAAGATGTACCTACATTGTTGATATTGTGGCTATTATTTTGATTCCGTTCTTCAAAAGTCTCCTTCGCATTTTCATTGTGAGCATGTTTTTTGCATATGCTTCCTCTGCCTAAAATGTTTAGTCCCACCTAGTGTCCATTTTTTGAAATTATAAAATTGGTTATTTTTATCTTGTAAAAACCAAAACAGGATCTATTTTCCACAAGAAGCTGTTTGTTCTATATAGCTAATTCCAAAATTCCAAAACAAAAGTTTCAATATTCCAATTTTATCCGGACCCTTAGAGGGCGAATGCTGCAAAGGCCATAACTATGAAAAATGGTCATAAGTCACATTTTTCAGTGCCACTGTAACTTTGAATGATCACTAAACGAATTGTATGGTGGGCCCGACTGGCAAATGAAAGCTAGAACCGTCTTGGTTGAGAAAGTGGAAGAAGCCTCCATCTGCAGCAGATAGACAATGGCTAGATTGATAATAATGAGTCCTCCCGTCACAACCATTTAGTGACTGTTCGAAGTTACGACACTGAAAAAGTGACAAGCATTCCTCACACTTATGCCTGTTGCAGCATTACCATGGTCATGTGATCAAAATTCAGATGGTTGGCAACTGACTCATATTTATGATGGTTGCAATGTCTCAGGGTCATGTGATCAACTTTGTAACCTTCTGACAAGCAAAGTCGATCGGGAAACCGGATTCACTTAACAGTCCTGTTACTGACCTTCACCTGCAGTGATTCAGTTAACAACTCGTTCACTGAAAGTTAACAGCTTTGGCAAGAAAATGGGCAAAATAGACAAAATTCACTTAACAATTAAGTTACTCAGTTAATAGAAATTTGGAGCTTAATTGTGGCCATAAGCTGAGGACTATCCCTGTATTGCCAAAAACTCCCTACAAAATATAAACCACACTTGGAGTATTTACACTGGAGCTGGATAAACCAGTTCCAAGTTGGCTCAAACCTCAAGCTGTGGTTTTGCTTTCCTTGAGTTTCTTTAAATCTGAAGCTCCAACCAATTCAGAAAAAGAAAAAAACCCTCTATGTCACTTCCCATCTCACTAAGGCCAACGTGTTTTATGAATTTCCAAATGATCTCTCATTTGCACCTCATTTGCACCTCTATAACTGTCTGGTTCGGTTCTGCAACCCAACAAGAAAAACACAGACTTCAGAGGATAATTAGAACTGCAGAAAAAATAATTGCTACCAACTTGCCTTCCATTGAGGACCTGTATACTGCACGAATCAAGAAGAGGGCCGTGAAAATATTTGCAGATCCCTCGCATCCTGGACATAAACTGTTTCAACTCCTACCCTCAAAAGCAGCTATAGAGCACTGCACACCAGAACAACTAGACACAAGAACAGTTTTTTCCCGAAGGCCATCACTCTGCTAAACAAATAATTCCCTCAACACTGTCAGACTATTTACTGAATCTGCACTACTATTAATCGTTTCATAGTTCCCATCACCAATCTCTTTCCACTTATGACTGTATGACTATAACTTGTTGCTGGCAATCCTTATGATTTATATTGATATATTGATCATCAATTGTGTTGTAAATGTTGTACCTTGATGAACGTATCTTTTCTTTTATGTACACTGAGAGCATATGCACCAAGACAAATTCCTTGTGTGTCCAATCACACTTGGCCAATAAAATTCTATTCTATTCTATTCTATCTAAGTTCACTTTTAAGACATCTGGCAAAAGTGGGAGAGATCCTTCAGGGCTGACCTATCTCATGGCGCAGCATGCCCTCCAGCCAGTTCTGACGCGCTCCAGAGAGGTTGATCGCTAAAGTTGGGCGGCTATTTTCCACCATCATGACCGCCTGGGAAAGGAGGTCTTCTGTGAGCTGAACCACCACCTGGAGAAAAGAGGCAGAAGGAAGACAATGGAGACAGGATATCTCAGGATGGTTCCCCTTGGAGCAGAACCCCAGAACTCACCTCTCCAGAGCAGCCTTCCTTCTGCATATACTTCCTGGTGATGGACCAGATTTGGCATTTGGTAAGTAGCTTTCCACCATTGGAGGCCTGAAAGCTCTCATAAGTACCATATTTTTGAAGGACAGCATTGATTATTCCAGTAGCCTGCAACAGATACATGAAGTGGATATCAGAAGCTCTCGGGTGGGACCAATTAGGGTTGCCCTGAACATCCAGGTAGCTGACCTGAAGACTGGATTCACAAATCTCACTAGACTAGATAAATATTGAGGTGGTTATGGAATCATTCCTTATATTAGCATGTTATCTGAATCAGATCATCACATTAAGTAACTGTCGTTGATTACGGGGACTTCTCATGTTCCATGAATACATGAGCAATAAATGTTGTCTTGCTAGTCTAGGTTTAGGGTTTGGGGCGTTATAGGAAACCAGTTGCCATTTTGCAGCATAATAATATCACCACCAGGGGATAGAACTGGAGAAGGTCATAAAGTATCAACATCTGAAAATCAAATTGGCGAATACCGGCCATGGTAGCCCCAAGGGGTTATCAGCACGCCAGGCCCCATACCAGAAACTCCTTGGAAGCAATTCGGTTTGCAGTTGCTTAGCCTTACTGCAATGGCAAATGTGATGGCACAGAAGTGCTGGTATGGTGGCACAAGATCCTCCCATTTTATCGTATTCTTTGAGGCTGCCATTTTTAAAATTCCTCTTTTGTAAGGGAGGAAACCGATTTACTCAAAGCCGTGTTCCTAAACTGGGGGTAATTGGGAGATATCCTGGGGCTAGTGGTCAATTTGTAATTGATTGTGAATTAAGGATCCAGTTTGGGGAGGCTGCCGCTACCAAGATGCTAGTGTAAAATAACCATCTGTGTTGTTGTGCGCATCATGACAAGACCAGGAAAAGAACGGGGTCAAACAGTCGAGCCTCTGGCTTAAAGATTTCCCAGATGGCATGCTGCCAGAACAGAAAGTCTGAGAATTTGGGAAATCAGCTCAACATCTTGGCATGAGCCAAGGAGCTGCAAAACAAGGTCCAGCGATGAGCAGAACCTGCTCTCCCCCCCAACCCCGCCCTCCTTCCCCTGGCAGGTCCTTCTTGCTGACCACCCTGGCAGGGCACCGGGAGGAAGGCTGGGCTTGGCACCGCTGCTCTGCACTGGAGGCAGAGATGGGGCCAGGGCCGTATGACAGGTATCGGCTGCCTTCGGAGTCAGACATCAGTGAGGCAGACGAACAGCTGGAGCCTGTTCCCAGTGTGCGCATGCGCAGAGTTGCCAGGCGAAGGGAACAGCTAAGGAACAAGGGACGATTTGGGAGTAAAACCACAGGTGGATGATGAAGGGCCCCTCCCAGGGGGAATAAAAGAGGCGTGAAAGGGAAGGGGTGTTTTCAGGAAACAATTAGTTCATTCCTGCATTCTTGCCAAGTATTGTGGCATCTGAAAGATATTGGCCTGGCCACTCTCCAAGCCTGATAAAAGGTCGGTAATTGTGAACTATCTTGAAAGATTGTGGGAGAGGAAAGACTTTGCTGGAGAGGAATTCACTATAAATTAAATAAAAGAGGTTTATCGGGACGTGGACTCGGCTTCGTGCTGCTGGGGAAGCCTAGGTGAGAACGTTCTGCTCCCAGCAGCACCTGGAGGGAAGTTTTATGTGGCCTGGCCAGGGACAGCGCCACTGCTTCTCCTGGGGTGCTGATTCCGGGCTCCCTTCCATGGCTTTGGGAAGGGCCTGTGGCATGGGGCCTCCAGGGATGCCAATGCTAAGGCATTCTCTCAGCAGGGATGGCACAGGGAATCCTGCTGCCTGGACTCAAGAACCTCTTTGGCCGCCTCCAATGGTCCTCATCCAACCAAGGCAGCTTCCCTTTGATGGGCTCCCTTTGGGCAAGAGCTGCATGAGCCGGCCAGAGGGAAGGCTACCTGCACCAGGAACTGCCCAGAGGCTTCTCGGTATTTTTCCAGCACGGCTTCAGGGACAGACTCCCCATATTCAAACTGAGGGTTGTAGGCAAACGAAGACCGGAAGAATCGCTCTCGCTCCGCCTCCAGGTTGGCTGGCCGTAGGGCCACCAGTAAACAGGGGCTTCTCTTCCCGGCTCGGCATGCCCCCTCCTCTGCTCTGGCCCTGGGCAGGTGAGGGAGGGAGGCAGCGCTGCGGATCTGACCCCGCGCCCAGGTCTTCTGGTTCACCAGGCAGCTGCTGTCACTCCGGTGCATCCAGCTGCAAGGGCCCTGCAAGGCGAGGCAGGGGTGCAGCGCGGGGGGCCCTCCCAAGCCCCGGAGTAGTTTTGGCTGCTTGGTCCTCCTTCCAGGCCCCGAAGAATCCGACTCTGGAGACGAAGAAGAGGACAGGAAAGGGCCCGGCTGCCCCTTGACACATGGAGGGCTCTCTTTCTTCCTCCCACCTCTCCCAGGCTGTGGGTCTGCATGGAAAACCCCCGGATGCAATGGTGGATGATAGGCCGGAGAGTCAAGCACCATCTTGTGATTGTGTAGCCGCCGGGATTGGGAGAATGCTGCAAACAGAGGGAAAAGGACCATCTTCAGGCAGCTGCTTGTATTTAGTTCACACCTCACCAGAAACTCAAGCTGCATTAGATGTTTCCTCCCATTTTCTCAACAATACTCCTGTGAGGTAGGCTGGGCTGAGAGAGACTGGCCCAAAACGTCTGTGCCTGAGGGGGGGGGCTTCATCACTAGACTGGCTCCTGGGCTGGTCCCCCAGGGAAGGAGGGAGGGTGTCTGGGGGCCTGCCTCTGAGGAAGATGCTCCCCAGTCCAATGCCCCAACCTCATCTCAGCACTCGCAGAAGAGCTGCGCTGCGGAAAAGCCCGTCGGCCTGTGAACCAGGGAAGGCCCAGTCCCAAGCTACAGCCTCTCTCGCCCTGAAGACTGGGGTGCCCAGTGAAAAAGAGGAGCTGCTCGAAGGGTTTCCCTTGTGCCAGCCTGAAATCCTCCTTCCCAGTCCCGGTTGAAATGTGCACAGGGCTGAACCTCTCCTCCCAGGGACTGAGAGGGCAGCCACGTGGGCCACCAAGGGTGGAAATACAGAAGTATTGAGAACCATCCGCATATTGGTGATCCCTCCACCCATGGTGATCCCACCCAGCGGCTTCATGTGGGTGTTAAAGAGGAGTGGAGGACAAGGAGCAGCCGTCGTTTGGTCTCTTGCTCCCTTTCAACACCAATGGGGACCATCCTTGTAGAAAGGAGCCAAACCATTTTTGGTTAGTGGAGTGTTGCTGGAGGCTGGGGAGGCCAAAACAGGCAGCGTGGGGGCCTTGCGAGCCCTCCGCATGGCCCGTTTGACCAGCAGAGGCACTGCAGGTAGGTCCTTGGATATTTCCAGGCTGGCCCCGTGGGCTAGATTTAAGCCGGATCCGGCCCACAGCCCTTGAGTTTGACACCCCTGTGCTAGACAAGCTTTATTGCTTTCTTTGACAAAGTGACTGAATTAGTGGATTAGAAAAATGCTGTGAACAGAGTTTATTTAGACTTCAGTAAGGCATTTGATAAAATAGATCCCAGCCTACTTTTTGGAAGGATAGAACAACGTGTGATAGACCAACTGCACTCGGCTGGTTTTCCTCAATGGAACTACACTATTGGTAGAAGATTAAAGAGAGAACCAGCCTAGAATTAAATAGAAATTTCCTGATACCGAGAACAATTAATTGCCTCACGAAGCTGTGGGTGCTCGATCACTGGAGGTTTTTAAGAAGAGATCGAACAGCCATTTGTCTGGAATGGCACAGATGGTGAACATTATGGCACTGCAGCCATTTGTGTGGGCATGCAAGCCACCACCCTAGGTCAGCTCCACCGTGCACGCGCACCTCCCACCAACCAGCTGATTTTCGGGTCTCTGCCGCACATGCGGGAGACGCGCACATATGCCCATGCCGCTCCTCCCCTCCCAGGAGTCTCCATGCGGCCTATTTTGGATGCCAGGTAAGTACAGGGCTCGTGGGGAGGCTCTGGGAGGGTGAAAAACGGGCCTACCGGAAATCCGGAAAAAGGCTGTTTCCAGCCTGTGGAAGCTTCAGGGAGGCCTGCTAGGCCCAAAACAGGGTGTAGGGGGAAGCACAAGGGGGGGTCACACATGCCTGCGCAGGGGGGCAGTGCAGGGGGGGGGCTTGCACGCACATGCAGGGGGGGGTAGGGTGTGGGGGGGCATTGCATTATGTATGTGGACACGCATTCTGTTGCACCCACGCTTTTGGCACGCGAGGAAAAAAAAAGTTAGCCATCACTGGCCTAGGGTCTCCTGCTGAGCAAGTGGTTGAATTAGAAGACCTCCATGCCCTTTCCAACCCTACTGCTCTATGTTCCATTTTTAGAAATTTTAGAAACTCAGAAAATCTAAACCTTAACAATAAATTAAGGCTTGTAGTAACGGGAGCCCAGGATCAGTGGGTGAGCTGTTCCCCAGTCTCCCAGGCCCTTCTCCAAGACTGGCCCAAGTTGACTGGGACAGGTTCTGTCACCCCTTTCACGAGCAACTGCATGGGAGACAATCCTTTAGTGAAATTCTCTCTTGCCCCCCTGGTCCATCCTCAGCAGCTGGTTCTCTCCTCCCCCCCCCCAGTGGCACAACCACAACCAGCCACAGCTTCATTTTCCTCACTGGAAAAAACAGGGGCAGAATCTCTGGGTTCTGCCTTCTCAACCTCACAACCCCTCCACTTCCAGCAGACCTGCACGGTCTTTGACTTTCTAACATAGGGAAGGTCATTTTAATATATATGTGTATATATGGTATATAAATATGGAAAAGGGCCTGGGAGACTGGGGAACAGCTCACCTCATCCCCATCCTCAAAAAGCAGACGAAGGGAGGACCTGGGGAAACCACAGAGGCACAACTTGGTTTCTGTAAGCCGCAACAGGCTAATGCAGCCTATTATTAACAGCAACTGCTTGCAATATTGCAGGTTCAAGTCCCACCAGGCCCAAGGTTGACTCAGCCTTCCATCCTTTATAAGGTAGGTAAAATGAGGACCCAGAATGTTGGGGGGCAATAAGTTGACTTTGTATATAGTATACAAATGGATGAAGACTATTGCTTAACACAATGTAAGCCGCCCTGAGTCTTCGGAGAAGGGCGGGATATAAATGCAAAAAAAAAAAAAAAAAGGTGTTCAAACAATCCATCGAAACCATGTTTGTGAGCCCTCGGATAAGCATGTTGAAATCGCTAGGAGCCAGCGTGGACACCTCGCAAACAAATTGTGCCAGAATATCCTTATCTATTTTGACAGGTCAAGCATAGAAGGCGGAAGAATATCTGCACCCAAAGAGGGCCTGCTTCACCTTGGACAGGACTACCAGGGGACAGGGCCCTGGAAAGATTCCTACAGAATGTCAGCCAAAATTTTGCAACAGTGTCAGTTGATAGGACACAAATATTTGCTTTAACACCTAGAAGAAACTTAATTGCTTGTGTCGGTCTGCTTAATTTAAGCTGATCTACCCTGCCTTTATAAAACACATCTTTTTCAGCACATCTCACCACCCCCTAGAAGAAAAATGGGGGAAACCAAGATCTCAGGGGCCTCCCAGGATCAACCCCTCTGCCCTCTCCATGCCCAGGAGGTGGGGAGGGAGGGGGCAGGCAGATCCTGGCCAGGCTTGGCTGCCCACCTGCTTGGTGCTGCGCTTGGCCCCACTGGGCTAGCCCTGGAACCAGAATGCCGGCCTTGGGAGCTTTGGGGCTGCTCGGGAAGGCTGTACTTATGCCATCACAATGGCTGGGGGTTGGGGGGAGGAGATGCAACGCCAAGACTACAGCAGCTCTGCAGCCCCCAAAGCCCCTGCTGCACTACCAGCCTTGCCCAACAGACTCACTCCAACTCCAGCCACACCAAGGCTTGCCTGCCCCAAGTCACTGCTTCTTGGAGGCTGAGGAGACCCACATATGCAGCCCACAGTGCCATGGGAATCGCGGTGCTGGTGGTGGTGGAGGACAAGTGGTTGGGGGTTGGATTTAGTAACAGGGAGTACAGGTTCCCCATTATCTGCCAGGGAAGCTGACCTGGGAACTGGGACCAGGCACCCTTTCGGCCTCACTTCCCTCACTTTAGGGATTGCTGGTGGGAAATTAGAGGAGGGAGATTCTGCAGGAAAAGGCGGGGTGTGTGTGTAAATCTACTAAGAAGTAGCAAACCCAGCAACAACAGCCAACAAAACTCATCGAATCCATTAGAGAAGATTCAAAACTTGGTCAATCCATATTCTGTTTCATTCGATTCACAGCCAGGTTAACTTTAATCTACTGATATATCAATTACTGCAACTTATATGCTTCTCCATTTCCAGAGATTCTGAACACCTTGTAATGCTACCACCAACACCAGTTAGTGGCATTATGACTAAGATGGGTGTGATGCATTCTTAAGGTGGTGTATACAGGTGAGTTACTTGTCCCAGCTTCTGCCAACCTAGCAGTTTGAAAGCACGTAAAAAATGCAAGTAGAAAAAACAGGGACCACTTCTGGTGGGAAGGTAACAGTGTTCCGTGGGCCTTTGGCGTTTAGTTATACCGGCCACATGACCAGGGAGACGCCTTCTGACAGCGCTGGCTCTTTGGCTTTGAAACGGAGATGAGCACCGCCCCCTAGAGTCGGGAATGAGTAGCACGTATGTGCGCGAGGGGAACCTTTACCTTTTTATACAGGTGAGTGGCCCTTGGGCACAGTGCAGAGGGCAGCCCATGTTAGTGAAATATAGCTCGATTAAGTTAAGGGAGGATAAGTGGGTTGTATGAAAGCTTCCAACCCTCTGGACTCCAGCGAGGTCCACCGGACTCTGGAGGCCCACTTGGCTGGTCAGTTTGAGGCGACTCACAAAAGGCTCAATTTAACCTCTTCGCTGCCGACGCCCCCGCTAGCCTAGAGGAAAAGGTTTCAGGTCACGTTAGCACTTGAGGCGGAGGCTTTGGATGGGGCAAGGCGGTTCCCTCAAGGCACGAGCTCAATCCGCCGCCATGGACCTCGCGGGGAGCCCTGAAGCGAAGGCGCGTCTCCCAGCCCGCTATTCCTCCGGGACGGCCCCTCCCAGGAGGTCTCTGAGGCCCAAAGCGGGTCAGCGTCGGCCCAGCGCCCCTCCGGCCTCCCCCGGGGCCCCAGCCAGGCTTCTCCCGCCCACGTTCCTCGGACGCCCGCTGGACGGAGGCCGGGCGTTTGACCTCCGCGCAGCAGCCCCGGCAGCCGCTCACCGGAGCCGGAAGCCGCCGACCGCCGCCTGCCTCGCCGTCGGGCTCGAAGGGAGCAGCTGCAGGGTCCCGCCGGCACGGAGCGCCAAGGCCCGGCCTTCGCATGGCAGAGCGCAGCCCGACCCCCCCCCCCTCTGCCCGACCCCCGAGCTACCCAAGGCGGCCCGGCTGCAGCGTCGCTCCCGCTGCAGAGCCCGAGGCGGGGGAAGACATCGCCCACTCCCCCCTCCGGCACCCGCCCCGCCTTCGCTCTACCTACCACCTTCCCCCCACCCCCGCCGAAAGCGTGCCGGCCGCGGCCGGACTGGCATCCTTTTCTGCGCCCGTCCCGGCTCCGGCTGGAAGTCGCGCCGCCCAGCACAGGGGACGGGCTGAGCCCGAGCCTCACCCACTTGCCCCGCCGCCGCCTGGCTTCAGTCCTCCCGGGCGGCCCCGGCGCTGAGAGGGGCGCCGGCCTGCGGGCTCCACGGGGGCTCCTGCCGGCCACGCCCGCGCTCCGCAGTGGGTCTCGCCCGCTTGGCCAGTGCCGGGCCGGCCGCCCTCGCGCCGCGTCTCCCGCCCCCGGAGCATGCTCAGTCGCCGCGCTTCGCCTCGCCAGCCCGGCCCGGTGCCCAGCCGCCCCGGCACGGAGTCCGGGCGACGCTGCGGGCCGGCGATCGGCGGGGCTTGCCCGGTTCCCCTTGGAGGGTGCGGTCGCGCAGGCCCCGAGCTGGAAGGGAAGCCGCCACCGCCCGGTTGCCCTTCCGAAGCATCCTTTGCGCAACCCGCCGAGGTGGCCGTGGTCGCATTCCGGCCTGGGCTGCGGTGCCGTTCCCCGCCTTCCGGCCCCGCGAATGGCACCTGGCTGCCGGCGCTCGAGGGTGACGGCGTCCCTTGCGGCCCCTCCGGCTAGAAATCGGCCCGGGGGCCCCTCTGGGTAAAAGCCGCCCGGCTGCCCCCACCCCCGCCCCCGTTTAGGGACAGGCAGGAGGAAGCCGCAGGTGTCCGCTCCCCACCTGAGAACGGAAGCATCAACTGGCAAATCTCCTCAGATTTCCAATAACTTCTTTTGGTGGCAGCTTAAACTTTTGATTTTCCCTCGTTGCACATAATTGTCACAACCTTTTACCTTCAAGCCAGGTCAGGCAATACTTTAAAGCTTGCAGGACCCAACCTTCCTTCTGTATAATAAATGTGCACGTGCATTAGGCTTTGGTTCATTAGAAAAGATTGCTTGCAAACTACTCCCAGTTTCCTTGTGGTTGAAAGCATAAATTGTTTAGTTTCAAGTGTGCCTATTCTTTATGACTTTGCATATGCCCTTTGCAAAAATGACTTCCATATCCTTTATTGTCTAAGCAAGACACAGTCAACATATTGTGATCTAAATCTGGTACATATAAACCTTAAAAAAATTACAATACATGATACATATACATATACATATACAGTTCCTTGCCTCTGTACAAAAGAATAATTTCCATTCTGTTGATCGGGAATTTGATGACTGGCAAAAGGAAACTTATGCTGAGATAGCAGAGTTAAAGTTCAGGCCTCTGCAGACCTTTGAGGCTATGAAAATTTCCAAAGGAAACCACTAACCTGTGGCTTAGACATGTGACCAATGTCTAACCCACAGTGACATTGGCCTGCTTGAGTATTTTTATCATTTCTATATCTATGCTCAATTTCACTGAGAGCTGCATCAAGATTGTGTTTGACCTTGGTGGGGGCGGAGGGGTGGGGGCAGGGTGAGCGTGGCCAGCTCGACATACTCATGTCAGGGGCACCTGTGGTGGCTCAAGCACTCTGCCAACGAAAACAGGCTCCCAAGCTCCATTTCAACTGTAATGGCCTCCTGCAACCCTCTGCCAGCAAAAATGGAGCTCGGGAGGGCTATGTGCGCCCACCCTGAGCTCCATTTTTGCTGGCAGAGACGGGCCGGTTTTCTCTATTTCCAGGGAGGCCCCATGGGCCATATCTAAGCACCCTGCTGGCCAGATCTGGGCCCCCGGCCTTGAGTTTGACACCCCTGCTCTCTACCTTATCTGTTGTGTGTCAGCTTCCTCTTATGTAACTAAATGAAAGCAAAGAAATTTATAAATATCTACCTTACACTGTGTTCGGGATTCTTCCGCCTTTAGGGAGGATCCATCTTTATTCAGCTGAATAAACGCATTTGGTTTATCAAAACAAATCCAGATTACATCTTTTATTTTTTACCAAGTCACGCCTGAACACCTGCATAACATTTCTGGAACTCCAGATAGGACAGGTACTTGGTCCTGTGAACCCTCGGGAAGGGGAACCTACCAAGTGTGCTCTGGGATTTCCTGGAGATGCCTCCCTTCTCGATTTTTCATCGGGTTTTAAAAAGTGACTTGGAGTAGTGGACTTACATTGTATATCTTTCTTCTGTCTCTTTCTGCTCTGGAGGGCTAAAGACAAGGTAAGGCAATCATTTTTTCAATTTGTAGTGTGTACTTGGGGTATGTGTGTGGGTGTTTGTCTCCCCTGAGCTCATAACCAGGGGTGATATCTAAAATTTTTCCCACCGGTTCTGTGGGCGTGGCTTGGTGGGCATGGCCAACATGACATCAGTCAAGTCACTCTCTCCCTCTCTCTCTCTCTCTCTCCCTCTCCCTCTCTCTCTCTCACTCACACACACACACACACACACACACACAGTGTCCCCCAAAGGAATGGGGATTAGGGTTAGGTGGACACTGACCTTGGAAGGCAAGCAGGCGTGGGGGACCACAGGGAAGGCAGCATGGAAGACAGGCAAGCATGGCAGGGCTGTGGGGGAGGGAATAAGATGCTAGCTCCTTCCCCGCAGCCTTGCCATGCTTGCCTGCCTTCCACATGGCCTTCCGCTTGCCTGCCTTCGCAAGTTGGCCACCAGGACTCCGGGAAGGCAGCGTGGAAGTCAGGCAAGCATGGCAGGACTGCGGGCTGCAGACCAGTTCAGGGGCATGGCCAGCCAGCCTTTGCTACTGGTTTGGCGAACCAACCCCAATCTCTGCTACCAGTTCACCTAAACCAGTCCGAACTGGTAGCATTTCACCCCTGCTCATAACCCACCGTTGACCAGAACTGGGCAGAATGGTTGACTTTAGCCACATTTAACCCTCCACTAGCTTCATGGCTGGAACTGGAGGCGTTTAAAAAGCAAGAGAGGCCAACCCTGTACTCTTGTGCTCCAAGGGATTGCGAGTGGTTGCTGTTGTTTGTATGTTCCCCTGTAAATCTCCCGCTGTTGAGCAGGCAGGCCTAGGTGTGAAACTGATCTCAGCTGCCCATAACCCCACTAGGTGTGTTGGTCATTGAATTAGCCACCTGGTGGCCAGTTGATGATACCACTGCAGTTGTGTTGTAATACATAATGTAGATGTCTTGCTCTTGGTTGCCCCTTCTGAGCATAATTGTATTTTGAATTCTGTTTCTTGACTATAGCCGTTGGGGCTATTAGGTTTCTCGTGCTAAGGCACAGCTTTTTATTTATTTATTTATTTATTTATTTGATCGTATTTATATACCGCCCTATCTCCCGAAGGACTCAGGGCGGTTTACAGGCACTTAAAAACACATAAACACATAAATACAATATAAAACAATTAAAAAACTTATTCTAAAAGCCCCAAAAATTAAAAATATAGAAATAAAACCCAATTTAAAACCCATAAATTTAAAATCTAGCTCAGTCCTGCGCAATTAAATAAGTGTGTTTTAAGCCCATGCGGAAGGTCCAAGGTCCGCAAGCTGACAAAGTCCGGGGTAGTTCGCTCCAGAGGGTGGGAGCCCCACAGAGAAGGCCCTTCCTGGGCGCCGCCAGACGACATTGCCTCGCTGACGGCACTGAGGAGTCCCTCTCATGAGAGCGCACAGGTCGGTGAGAGGTATTCGTAGCAGTAGGCGGTCCCGTAAATAACCCGCCCTATGCCATGGAGCGCTTTAAAGGTGGTCACCAAAACCTTGAAGCGCACCCGAAGGCCACGGGTAGCCAGTGCAGTCTGCGCAGGATAGGTGTTATGCGAGAGCCACGGGCTCCATCTATCACCAGCAGCTGCATTCTGACCAACTGTAGCCTCCGGATGCCCTTCAAGGGAGCCCCATGTAGAGAGCATTGCAGTAATCCAGGCGAGACGTCACGAAAAGCGTGAGTGACCGTGCATAGGGCATCCCGGTCCAGAAAGGGGCGCAACTGGCGTACCAGGCGAACCTGGTAGAACGCTCTCCTGGAGATGGCCGTCAAATGATCTTCTAGAGACAGCCGTTCATCCAGGAGGACGCCTAAGTTGCGGACCCTCTCCATCGGGGCCAATGACTCGCCACCGATGGTCAGCCGCGGATTTAGCTGACTGTACCGGGATGCCAGCATCCACAGCCACTCTGTCTTGGAGGGATTGAGCTTGAGCCTGTTTCTCCCCATCCAGACCCGTACGGCTTTCAATAGGAGGTCAGATATTTAGGTTACATTCTATCTCAGGATACTAGGAAGCTATCACAGGAGCTGATCCAAGCTGTCTGTCTTCTCAAATCACCTAAAACTAAACCCTAGGCCAGAAATAAATAGATGTGTCTTAAG